>NC_073238.2:83855000-86255000 GCF_029281585.2 Gorilla gorilla gorilla | reverse complement strand
TTTTGCTATAGTTGTGTGCTTTAGTGGTAAGGTGGGACAATTCTAGAGAAAGATATGTGGTAAATCACTATCGTACTAGGAGAGAAGGTGTGGTTCTTCTTGGGGAATCTTAGCAGAAGTAGTCTATTTAAATCTACGGCTAAGGATCAAGTGCCTTTCTTAGTTTCGCTATTATTTACAGATGGGACAGAGACTACGCATGACCTATGTCATAAATTAAGTATTGTAATCAAGGGGAATTTTTTGGAGATGAATGGTGCTACATTCTCCATATCAGTATTGTCCCCCTTATATCTAGAAAAATATCCAAATCAAGGCAGATGGGGAGTTTAAGCAATATATCTACTTACCTCACAAGATTTAAGTTAGATTCCCTATGCATCTCTTAGAAAAGTACTTGGCCCATGGTATCTGATCAAGCATGTTAGTTCTCATTGTCTACTGAGAAATAAATCAGAATTTTAACAATGTGTCTCTTTAATCATAGTAATAGAAACATTATGTGAATCAAGAGTTTTTTTGATGTTTTTTCCTCTGAATTGAAATGTATTCATTTGTTCTTGTAGAGTTTATTATTTGTTTTAATCATCTAAATATTTTGATTTTTCAGTTCATATCATCCTTACTAGGATTCAACTTGATTTTACAAAAAACACTGGATTAAATATGTATAAAAGACTCCAATGTGGGATGTGTGCTGATTCCAGTGTATCCTCCAGACATTACTCAGAGACCAAAAGTGATGCAATTACATTTTCCTTTTGTTGCTTTTGCATTTCCTGTAGTGAACCTAAGTCCTTCAGATCCCAATAAACATACAACCTAAATTCTTCACATACCATAAACACAGACCTTGTTGTCTCCTGACTTAAATCCAGTTTTCAAACTTAGGCAGTGGGTGAAAGGAGAGAGAAGTCTATGCCAATAATATTGGAAAATCTCTTTTGTGCCATTAATTTCAGTTCCTCAAGGATCTTCAATCTTTCCTTTCATGAATGTATTTTATTTTGCTGTGATCTTTGTTAGACTAAGAGCTTTCATAGACTTGGAATAATTGCTGATAGTAAAATAGCTGAGCTTTTAATCTCCTCAAAATGCTCACTTATTGTTTAAATTGAATATTACTTTTGGCATCAAATAGCCAAAGTTCTCAGCTTCCTTATATAGAGGTAGACTGGCTTATAAGTTCTTATTTTCTCTATAACATGTGGATGGTACAGTGAGAAACTTTGAAGTTAGACTTTAGATTAGAGTTTATATATTTTCTTTGCAGAAAAATTTGGCTTCCAATAAAATTCATATATGAAACACTCATGTATTTTCAGTGTTCTGGAAATCATGGCAGTGGTTCAAGATTAAACAGACTTTTCTCATTGTTTTAGACAAGCCAAAGAGGAGAGAGATTTATTTATTGCGGAAAAATTTTAAAATAGAAATTTAGAATAATGATAATGACATTATTGATATTTAAAAGTCAGCTATCAACACATGTATTTTTCTCTATCAATTCTTTATAGCTAATAATTTAAAGTTTTTACCATGAAATGAAGAAACAGCCTGTATGATAATAACTCAGATGATTAAGGAATAAGTTATATTTTCATATTGTGACGTAATAAGTTTATCTGAACCACAATGTACTTTTTATACCTGATGTACAATTTTGAACTTTGTTTTTTATTTTTCATGTATGTATGTATGTATCTATGTATGTATTTATTTATTTATTTGAGACAGAGTTTCACTCGTTTCCCAGGCTGGAGTGCAGTGGCACAATCTCAGCTCACTGCAACCTCCACCTCCTGGGTTCAAGAGATTCTCCTCCCTCAGCCTACTAAGTAGCTGGGATTACAGGTGCCCACTGCCATGCCCAGCTAATTTTTTAGTATTTTTAGTAGTGAAGGGGTTTCACCATGTTGGTCAGGCTGGTCTCGAACTCCTGACCTCAGGTGATCTGCCTGTCTTGGCTTCTCAAAGTGCTGGGATTACAGGAGTGAGCCATCATACCCGGCCTGAAATTTGTGAAGATGAAAAAAAAAAAAAAAACTGGTCAAATATCAGTGTCTTTTCCACAAATGTCAATAATTTTTTGAAAAGGATAGCAAGCTAAAGGATGTTAAATGTTTAAAAAGCTCCATAGAATTCTACTGCAACTCATTTTTAGAACCCTTAAAATCAATATAATTGAAATAAATTGCAAAGCAAATTTCACAGGGTATTCTTTTTCTTTAATAACAAAAATTTAACCCTTAACACCATGTAAAAATGTCAGTGTTTTCATTTGATTACGGCAGGAGACTTCTCTTTTCTGACAACAAATGATTCATGTGATATTATCAATAAAAATGTAAAATGCCATATAAATGAACTTATATATGGAAAATGTAACCTATAGAATAAGATATGTATACAAATCGCAAGTCCAGTGTGCTTCTTGTAAAGAAAAAGTTTTATTCAGATCTTAGAGTCAAGCAGTGAATTTATTTCTTTAATTGATATTTTTATAATTGATATTTTTATTGAAGGTGTTGCATAGTTTACTTGCATAATTAAATATTAAGGCAAACTATGCCAGTTTGTTTTATAATCATGATCATTATGTGAAATAAGCTCAAACATACAATAAAGTTTAAAAGCCCTTACAAAAGACATTTCAGGAAACTATAAAAATACTTCTTTGAGTAACTGATACTAATTGTCAAGTAAGGAAGCAATATTTCTTTGGTGTTGGTTAGTAAATCTCTTGCACCTAGTTGTAAAGTATTCTGAAGTAAAATTTCTATAGAACCATAAAGAATCAGGTTTTTTAAAAAATAAAATTATATATGAACTTCATTATCCATAAGGAATAGCATCATAGTTTGCACTTATTACTTATGAAAATATTTCTAGGATGGTAACGTAATTCATCATTGCATAATATTTATTTCTCTCTTACTTGACAAAAAGTGCTATGTAACATGATGATCTAAATTTAACAATACATAAAATAAAAAAACATAGCATTTCCTTTATAATAGGCATATTAATAGGACAAGTATGTGTGTTAAGGAAAGGGTTTATGGGTTAATAGATAAACAATTATATGTACTTTTATGTTGGTGATCATTTAATCAGTAACTTTAAAATTTCTTTCCATTTTAATTTAGGCTATATTATAGAAGTTGAAGTTGAGTTTGTTCAATGTGATATTTTTGTCATAAATACCCTAATTCATGAGAGTTACATAAATTAAGATAAAACAAAAACCTACAGGTTGCTGTAATGTTCAGAGCTCTATAAGGTTTCAAAATGATCTTTACTCCATTGTAAGAATTATGATGTCATATGGAATGAAAGCTCCATAAAAAATCTGGATTTTTTGATATGTAGTATCAGTTTCATTTATTAATGATAGTTATGGTGATATATGATTCTGTGATAACCCACATACAATATCCATCCTAAGAATGACATGACCAAAGGCATTTGTAATTATATTTACTTCTGAAAGATTATGGTTTATAGTTAAAACAAAAGAGGCATCCTGTCATTTTCTAAACCCGTTAAATGTGACAGAATCTATTTTTCTGCCAACTTGTGAGGACCAGGCAGAGAGCAAATTTGCTGTGGTCAGCTAAGTGTAACCACTGAGCAGGAAAGTGAATTTAATAATGCATTATTGTTCTTCACTGAAGGTGAACTGTTACAGTGCCTTTGTTATAGCAGACTTTGCCTCTGCTTAGGTTTCCAGATGCTGTGTAGATTACCTGATTAAAATCTCTAATGCATGATAAAATGTACCAGGTATACTTTTATATTAACAGAAATGCATCCATTTTAGGGCCATAATACTGAATCTAATTGGAAACATTTTCCAATTATATTATCTAGTGAATTTATATTATAAATAAATATGCTATACAGTATAGAATAAATGACATGGAAGCCTAAATTCATAAAGTTTATCTCATGCCAATGATAGATCATTTTATTGATACTGAAATAAAATTTACCATATTTTGATGCAATTAAGAATATGATCTTTTAAATCATCTTTATTTTGAATGTTATTTTAAAACAAAGTAAAAAATACAAGATACTCTTTAAAATACAACCAGTTCTTTCATGACCGCATTCTTTGTATCGCCCTTCCTTTTCCAGTTCCATCTTTTTTGATATTTTCTCTTACAAATACATTGATCAACCGTAGTACTTTCATAAAAGTTTTAGTGCTGATTGAGTTGAAATGACAGGAAATAAATAAAGCTTGGTGTAATTTACTTTCTCTATTTTACCCAAATTTAATTCACTAAAAAATAAAATATGTGTAAAATAGCATCTTAAGAGAATTAGCCAGAAATACAAACTTTATTTAGGAAAGCAGAAATCCTCAGGGAATTTGTGCACATTGATTCCTTTTTTACTGCAAGTTTTTATATTGATTATAGTTCCTATCAGTAACATTTTCAGAGAGTTTATGGATATATTGCAGATTGTGGGCTTCTGTTAACCACTGGTATTATAGGCTCATGGTTGATAATCAAACAGTTAATTTTATAGTTAATTCTGACAGGTTTCTAGAAAGTCTTTCGAAGGAAAGGTTTTCTGTAGTCCACAACTGAAAGGGTGCACACAACCTAATCTTTGGTTGTCATTGCTGAACTTTATGGTTAAGAGGCAAAGAAAAGCATTTTTCTGAATATCAAGAGCACCCATCAATGAATATCACTACGGGCCATAGAACATGCAAGTTCAAGAGACAGAAGCAAAACAGGAGTTGACAAAAAATAATAACAGCTAGACCCAGTGTGAGAGTGTTTTTATACAACAGTGAATGAGAAAATGATTTTCACTATTTCTTGCCTCTTAACAAATAGAGCTGTGTGTATATGGCAGAACCATAACAATTTCAGCTGTTATACATTTGCATTTTGAATATTTAGACATTAAACATTTAAATCTCATTCAAAAGATTAAAAAATAAAATATAAGGAACTGTGCAACATCAAGGAATGAAAGATGACTTTTATGTGATAAACATAAATATCCAATAACTGCCTAAAATAAACTCTGAAATTACCATGTTGACAATGTTATTTCCTCTTTTTAAAAGGACAAGAAATATGAAACGAAATTGAAATGCAACAGATACATGTTTTAACCTGACCCTGAATCTTGTGTTTATTTTTGTTTTAAATAAAATCTAGAGCTCCGTAGGTAAGATAGGTGCCAGCATTTGAAACTGCAGTCATTTTTAAACTGAGTATGATTTTATTTTTAAACTAAATGTACTATGCTGTTTGCATTTCCTAAAAATATCCAGAAACTCTGGTAGTTTGTTGTTCAGTGCTTCCCTGGAGAATTCATATGAAGGTCTAAATATTTCATACTGTTGATTTTATTAAAATGTGAAGATCCATTTTGTGACCGTGTGAATGGAATGTCAGTGTTTCCCTTCGAAGTTCACATTCCCTTGCCTGTGTTCTGCATATTCCTTTTCCTTGCTCAGAATTCTTATATAGGTAAGGAAGACCTTCCAAGGTTTCTTTTGCCACGCTTGCTTCTCCAAACACTACAATAAAATCATTTTTGATGAAGTAATTGTTTTTTTTTTTTTTGAGGAAAACAAAACATCAGAAACACTCCCATTATAGAACCACTAGTTGGGATTATCTACCCTAATGTATCTTCTTTGTAATACTCATGTATCACCTCTGTAATAAAATGATGAAATTGAAGATGGCACTGAACATTTCATTCTATGATTGAAGTAATTAGATTTTTAACCTTAGTATTATTTGAATCGGTTCCATTTTCTAGCCTTGAGAAATAATCAATGTGGAATATTTAAAAGAGCAGTGGCCTAGTGTGGGGCATTGAGTTTTAAAGGTCAAAAACAATAGTGTAATGTGAGATGCAGTTTATGAGTGATTGTGTTTGCTGGTCTAGAGAAGTAGAAAAGGGTTCATCGAAAATTCAGAAGCTAGCATATCTGATGCATAAAATGAGTTGGATTTTTGTGGGTTATATTTAAACTCATAGAGAAAATATCTACATGACTCATGTATTTATGATTTCAGTAGAAATAACCTTATGAAAAAATACAACAAATATAGTTTTACATTTTTATGTTTGTCTAGTAAACAGAAAATATTCATTGAGCAGGTATTCTGGATCAAGCTAGATAATTCCAACTAGTTAATTGGAAATACAGAGAACAAGGCACCTCATGGAGTACAATTTTTAATGGAGAAGACAAATTTGAGACAAAATTAAAGTTTAGTGTGATAAATCTAAAAACTACAATATTTTCAAGATGGGATTGAGAAATGACTAATCATGAAAGAGCCATTGAAGACTTTATTTATTCTCTCTATGGAACTCTAACGTTGTTATCATACAGACATTCCTGAAATTTCTTTGCTTTTCCCTACTTCTGCCTTTTTTCCCTTCAATTATTCATTGAGGTGTGAGGATCAGGCACTGTTCTAGCTGCTGGAAGCAAGATGATCAACAAATCCCCTGCTGTCATAAAATTTATATTCTTATCAAAGATATCAGCAATAAGCAAGTAAATGATAAACACAGAAACGAACATATGAACTTATATTAGTTGGTGTTTTGTGTATGACAGGTAAGAGACTGGGAAATGTGATAGTAGCTAGGGTAGGCTTTCATACATAGGATGGCACCAAGAGGCTTCTCTGGGCAACATTTGAACTGCGGCTGAATGATAACGCAAAGGCAGTCATGGCAAGTTCTGGTGCAGTGGAGCTGGGGAGACGTTTTAGGCAAAGAGACCAACAGGCTCAAAGCCCTCAAGCAGGGTGAAACTGGCATGAATCCTCTTGGCCAGAGCATAAAGATTAAAGCAGACACATGGTAAGATGAATTCAGGGAGGTAGGGAAGTGATCAGAGCCTGGAGATGTTTGCATTCTTTGGTAAGAAGTTTGTATTTTATGAGTATCTTTTGAGGATTTTAACCAGAGGAATGACAGGATTCTAATTGATTTTTGCATTGAAAATATATAATGGTGTGCGGAGCTATAATTAAATAATAAACTAATTAAGAGGCTATTAAAGACCTCTAGGTGAGAAATGATGGTGACTTTGACTAGGGTGTTGGCAATTAAAGTGGAGAGAAATGGATTGATTGAAGTGGTGTTGGGCGGATTTCTTGAGGAATTTGATAATGGGGAAATGATGATAGAAAGAGAAAGCTCAAGAGTGTCTCCTACATTGAGGTTTGCATGATTTGTGAAGTCTATCCTTGTCAACCACCTTCAACCCACCATTCAGCTTAGTGCCCCACACAGAATAAACACTCCAAGTTTTTGTTGAGTGAATGCATGTCATAATATTTATTGAAGTTGATCTGAGGAATGAAACTTGGCACATAATTTCCATAAATGTAGAATCCTTGGATTTGCAGCCACTGGGCAACAGATGCAATCAAGGCATAAGGAAAAAATGCAATTATTATTGAGACAGTCTGTTTCTTCTCATTATTATGCTCTGTCTCTTAGAGCACACTGCCTCCAGGTCCGTAATCTCCTAAGTATTTACTATAAGCCCTAGGGTTTGAATAGCGAGGATGTGTCAAGAACTTTCACTAGATATGAGATTTCAGCATTCCATAGGCTAACACTTTAACCAAAGTATCTCTACCTAGATCTTTGGGACAAAATTGCGCTTGAGAAATATTTCTCCTGATAAAACTTTTTGAAAGCAATTATTTTGAGTGTAAATTTTAGTTGTTTTGAATTTTGATGTTTTTGAATACATTTATCAATAAGATACAGTTATTTAAATTAGATTTAATTGTCCTAATTTCTTATTTCAAGAGATGATAAATTTAGCTGGATCAGTATTGTTAAATTTTTGACTAGAATAAAGTTTAGGAGGAACAAATCAATACATTTCTCTTAATCATTTACTATCAAAATGAAATAAAAGTAGTTTTATCAAATAAAACAAATATGAGAATTAATCATTTAAAGATAGTAATACCTTAATTATTATGTTTAACCAATTTCTACCTCAAGTTTGGTGGGAAATTTTCAGTCATTATTATCCAAATAAACTACTCTATGTACTTAAGTGCATGTTTTTACTTTAATTTAGTCAACTTGGAAGACAATGTTAAACTATTGTTCAAAACATTTTTTAAAAAAATCATATAAGATAGCTTACTGAATCTTCAAAATATTTATACAAATATTTCCAGTTGTTATAGAACTTGTTCTAGGTATTCTGGGAAATTATCAAAAAGATACAAAATCAAGATTGGTAAATAAAGTATGTGCACGAACAAGCTAAGTAATACAAGAGGTCACTATAAATATTTGTATGGAAAGTAAATTCAGCATCAAAGCTGTGTCTTGGGGGAAAAAAAATACGCCTGACTTTATTTAAACCTTTTTTAACCCTTTGAACTGCTGAAGGAATTTACCGTATTTGTTAATTAAGGAATATTTACCATGTTATTTTTATATGAGATTTGCTAAGTCTGTCTCCTTATTTCATGACCAAATTTGTGATAATCACAATCTTTATTTTTGATTTCTTGGTTAACAATAACATTCCAAATTTTAAATGAAAATCTTAATGATACATTATTTGGAAATTCTTATACATGCTAAAGGCCAGCTGAACATTTTAAATTTTGTAAAGAAAATTCACATGATATACACCGATTAGTATGTCTAATAACATCTAAAAATGCAACATCTATAAATATGCTTCTTTAAGGTTTTTCTAATACCAAACCTTAATCAGTATTATACATTATAAATTTTATAATAAAGTGTTAATATACTGATAATGGTAAGCTTGGTTTTCTAAGTATTATTTTTCTATCTTAAAAATTAAATTATGTAAAACATTTAATATTTATTAAAATAGTTTTATGAAACATAGAAAAACTCTGATTTGTTAAGTTATTATTCTGGGAGTTAAAGAGTCAGATAGTCACTAGATCTTTTTCCACGTGCTTTTAGCTTGTTCCTCACCTCTTTCATATGAAAATAAAATTACATTCTTCTAAAATTTCAGCAGCACTATTTGCATAGAACACTCATTTAGCTCTTATAAACAAGGACAAAATTAAGTGCACAGTTTTACTTGAATGGGCACATTTAGTGATAAATTTCAACTTGTTTTTCGTTCAATCATCCACGCACCATTAAAGATGAGTTATAACTTTATTATTTTTATGATATTGTATGACAATGGAATTTAGTTATTATTGTTTTAAATTTTACCTGTTATTCATTTTTTTCACCACACATCAGAAGAGTTCTTAATGTAAATATTTAAGATTTAAAATTATATTTTATATTTAATTTTAAAATCTAGCTACTGTTTCTTCATTTCTTTTCCTTCCACATAGTTACAATTGCTCACTTTGGGCATCATCAAAACATTGTCTACTCTTAAAAACTAAAAGTTCTGGTTTTGATGTTTTGGTTAATTTTAGAAGTAGAACTTCAATATGATCAATATGTTTTTACTTTTCATAATGGTTTATGTAGAGATTATTAAAGTAATAAATATTTCTCAATGATTTCAAATCATTAACAAAGTAAATATGCAATTAAATTAACGAGCATAATTTAATATTAAAGACAATTAACTATTTTTTAAATATTTTTGTCCTTTTATTGTTGCTATTGATTTTTGAATTTTTCCTTCGATTTATGTATTTCATGTTTAGTATACCTTCAGTCTATCAAGAAAGTAAACAATAATAAAAATGTAAATCGACATAAAAAATATTGCCTCACATTGACAGAACATTTCAAAGACTTTTTATCAGTTGTTCATTTTCCCCTGTCAGATGTTAAAATCTTTTACTACCCCTCATATTGCACAGAAATGCTGGTCTACTGATAGTGTCTTCTTGTAGCTAAGCTGTGAAGAAGTCAAAATTTCATTTTGTAAAGGCAGTTATCACGAGGAGTGCTGCAGGCCTAGGTTATTGGTCCTTATTTAGCCAACCCAGAGATAAGATGTCTAATTTCCTGACCAAGCTTCTCATGTGTTTATGTAAGTCTTTCTCTCTCTGTGCCACTGGGGTGGGGTGGAGAAAAAGAGAAATGACCCTTGTTGAAATACCAATAAAAAATACATACTGATGCTATTCCTCAGTACTCTTTTATTCTGGATACCTAGCTATCAATACAGTAAAGTGTGTGTGTTTGTGTGTGTGACACACACTCAGAGAGAGAGAGAGAATGAGAGAGAGAGATAGACAGAGAGAGACAGAGACAAAGGGAAAGCAAGAAAGGAAGACCTGATAAGTACATTCCCATAGAGATTTCATTGAACTAAAGAGAGAGTGAAAATATCAAGCTGTTTTATAGGAAAATGTAGAAAAGGTATTGAAGAAAAGACCCTTAAATAATTTGATGAGATTATTTTGAATGGCATATTAGAATTTAATATAGGCCGGAAATAACTGTGGTCATGACTTTAAAGTAATATCAACATCATAGTATTTAAGCCTAATTTAAGCCACTGAGGAAAATTAAGCAAATAAGTAACAGCCAAGCTTGGAGTTTTGTCCTAAAAGATATAAATTTCACTGTCACGTTTCCTTTCCTTTTCTCATGCTGATCTTTAGATTGAAAATACGAGGAATTACTTATGAAACTTTTTTATTTCCTTGAAAGCTGACTTCCAAATGAAAAATAGGGAAATGGAGAAAATATTTCTCTAAAAAAATTTCTCTAATTGCAATTAATGGAAAATATAGGAAAAAATACGCTTTAAAGAGCTTTTCTCTGACTCACAGTCTTCATTGTCTTTTCCTAATAATTTTTTAAAAGAATGTTATTGATATCTCTCCTGTTTTGTTTTGTTTTTTTAAGTCTTAAAAGAATTTTCCTGACCAGTTATTCTAAAAGTAAAGTGGTTTATCGGTAAAAGCAGGTAAAACCTGAATAGTTGTCTCTAATCAGATAAAAATATCTCCTACATGTTACTTGGATTCAATTGTGATTAACTTTTCTCAGTATAATGTATCCCATAATTAGAAAAATATATTCTTATCATTATTTAAAGTTAGGCCTAGCCTTGTATATTTATTAACTAGAAAATTTTATTTGATTCATAAAAATAAAACTAACAGTGAAATATATTTATATATGATTTGATATAATCACAACTACCCCAATTATTTTAAGATGCTAAAACAAATGCAAACCAGAAGAGGTTATTAAAGCTGTAGTCATAGATTATTTAGATAGAAGCATTTTTTTCCTAAATCTATTTCCCTAAAGGGGAAGGGAGCTGAAGTGTACTGGCTGAAAGCCTACTAGGTACCAGGATCCTTTAAACATATGAACACATTAGATAGGTTTACGCCATTCAGTGCTCCCCAATATCTCTTTCTTCATCAGTAGCATACATTTTTCATAATTAACATAATTAAGGTATATATTTATTCATTTTTATTTTCATAAATATTTTCCAGTTACTTTTATTTTGATATTGGAGAGCCCTTTCTAAATTCCTTTTGGTGGAACGGGAGTTAGTAAATAGTAAATTTCCAAAAGTGTCAAATGAATATCTGAAAAATTAAAATGCATTTAATTTCATAAATATTTCTCTTTACTCTTTTTTCCCTCTTCCTAGTATTTCTGAAATTCAACTAAATTCTTAAACAAATAGGAAATATATCTTTTTCTTAAACTCTCTTGAAAGGTTAGATTTTAACAATATAGTCTAATAATGCAATGTATTTGAAAACCCCGAAGAACTATTGCCAGCTAAAATTATCTTTTCAAAATGATGGAAAGCTAAGGATGTAACAAGTGTCCATAATGGAACCAAGGACTTTATCATTATTTGGTTATCAGAGACCTTAGAAAAAGTAGTTCACTAATATCATTAGCATATATTCTGCTTTCCAAATGAAAGAGAGAGTGAACATTGTAATAGTAAGAAGTTATTGAATGCCTAATATGCACAAGACACAGTATAGTATGCATATATATATGCACATATATATATATACACACATACATGCACATGTATATACACACACATATATATGTGATTATTCCTCAAAAGAATGATATAAAAATGTAATATTTATTTTAAGAATGAGGTCTAAATACTCAATGTGATGGAACAGGCATTCCAAAGAGGTCTTTGACCTGTGAGCCTGTGTTTTTCATTTTGCTACCCTGTTTAGAGAACAACGCTTCCGAAAACAAACAGAAAATGACAACATTAATAACAAAATTGCTCAGAGCCCTTAAAAATCTTACTTCTATTTCCCAGTATGTCACCTCCACAGATGTGTATTGGGAACTGATTTTTTTATCTATTCCTTTGCTTGCATGTTTTAATATTTCAGGACTTAACAGGCCAAGTCCTATTTCTGAGTTCATTAAAAACATTGATAAGCTCATTATGCAAATTAAATTTATTAAACAGAGTTTTACTTTGTGCATCTCATATGAGATTATAAAGTTTCAGAATTCATTCTAGAGGGCCTCATCCATAGTTGTACACCTCTTAGAGATTTGCCATTTGAGTTTTTCTTCAATTCTCATATACTTATTCAAGGACAAATATCTCTTCTTTATTTATAAAGTTATGAAGACCTCCTTAGACCTTTCTTCAATAGGTGCATGTGAACACAATGTATTTGAAATTTGGTTATGTTCTGAAATAGTTTGAATGAACTTATATTTATACGTGCATGATAAATATAAATAATTTAATAAGACATAAAATCCAAATAAATTTAGTCGTTGTTAAACTAAATAACTCTTCCCGAAAAGTTAGAGGAATACTCTCCTCCTAATATGTATAAATGTTCATATTGACAGAATTCCTGTTGTTTATTATCTAACAAGAGGAAGATATCTACATAAATTATAAAATTTTTCAAAATTATCTAACTTTTGATATAGTTATATATATGTTTTTCTAACTAACTTTCCACCACCTGCCTTCTCCATCTGTCCTCCATCCCTTACATTGATCATAAGAAGGGAAGAAAAATAAGCCGGGAGATGATACTCTAAATCCAACTTAGAAATTATCTTTAGAATTCTTTCTTTCTTTTACTTTATTTGGAAGGAAATAAAATGGAATAAAATAAAAATTATTTTTACAGATGAAAGAAATCTGAGGTCTTTACCTTTCTACACTTATTCAATATGCATTTATTAAATAGTAATTATTTGACATGATGTCAAAGTATTAGTTTCTAATATTAAGGATATGATTATCTTAATTCACAAGATGATCGGCAAATGTAATTTGCTTGTCTTTTTTTTCCTTTTGCCTTTATGAAAGAATTAGAGGTCTGTAAATTACCAAGAGAAATGAGATGTGAGACCGAGAAGGCAAGTCAAGTAGGCATGTTAGAGGCAACTGACTACTTTAGGCAGGGCTGCAAGCTCACTTCTTCCACTATGGGTTCTCTGCCAACCCTTTTTCCTTTTCTAAAAAGAACAATGTTGTAATCTCGTTTAAAAGTTCAAATAACTTTTTTTTAAAATTAGTGTCTTTGTCCTTGTCCAAATAATGTAATGTAACTTTCTTTTAACAAAGAATAAGATAAAATGTTTTAAAACAATCATTGCCATGTAAGTTAGTAAACTGTAGAACAGGCAGCAAAGAGTACACAAGAACAATTATGAAAACATGCTTTCTCTTTCTCCAAGTGCAATGTGACCTCAGAATTGATATATAGTAATAAGAGAGCCTTATTTGTGGTTCCATGCTCTTCTAGGTAGTAAAACAAGTAACATTAAATTTTCTCTAGTGTTCCAAGTCATACATGTCCACAAAGCATTACATATTTTCAATGATGGTGTTGTGTTACTCATTCATACTTTTATACTTCATTTTCTATCTTCAGTGTTCAATTATTTTGTATTTATTTCATATGGCATGAAAGGTCTTTTGATTTAGATAAGACCTTTCAAAAAGAGAAAAAGCCAACATAATGCAAGTATCATTTTTTAACTACTACCTAACTTGACAAAAAAGATCTATTTACATAAGTATTTTTCTTTATCAATTAAGGTTTATTAATTTGACTTTCATTGCTTACACTCTAATGGCCATTTTCCTAAAAATACTATTTCCCAAAATGTTTGTTTTCTACAGTATCAGTTACTTCGGATCTTATCTTTGGCAAAAATAAAAATAAAAATAAAATATTCACAAACAACATGGAGGTTGTTTGAAACTTTATCATCTTGATTAATGGTTTAAGGATGGTGAGTTGTTGAGTTTGCACTTAAAAGATGAATGGTGATATACAGATGCAACTGGATTATTCCATTTGACAAAATTATATATGAAAAAGTTATCTGAAATCTTTAGTGAATATTCTCCGAAGTTATTTTCCAACAGCATAGCACAAGAGAGAGAATAGAGGCCTGGTGGCAGGTGAACCTGGGTCCACGTTGCAGTTGCCACATCTACGATTTGTATAAATATAGACCAATAAAAACTACCCAAATCAGCTGGGCGCAGTGGCTCACTGTAATCCCAGCACTTTGGGAGACCGAGGCAAGTGGATTATGAGGTCAAGAGATGGAGACCATGGTTGCTAACATGGTGAAACCCCATTTCTACTAAAAATACAAAAAATAGCTGGGCGTGGTGTCAAGCGCCCATAGTCCCAGCTACTCAGGAGGCTGAGGCAGGAGAATCACTTGAACCAGGGAGGTGGAGGTTGCAGTGAGCCGAGATCGCACCACTGCACTCCAGGCTGGGTGACACAGCGAGATTCTGTCTCCAAAAAAAAAAAAAAAAAAAAAAATACCCAAATCACAATATTGTTTGATGTACTATGTGAAATCACATAACAGTAACATTAATACAACTTCTGGCACATAAGAAGTGCTTTATTTGCATTTCCCTTACCATGTGTTACCATACTCCCAGTTTCACTTTTGGTAAATATATACATTTCTATTATCTGTTATCAATTAAAGGTCCCGTCTTAATGCATAGTTGCCAATTAACAAAATTCACTAGATGTGAGATTTAAGAACATTCTGTTTTAAATATTCTCTAATATTAATACCATTAGTAATGATACTAATTTGCCTATTTTTAATATTAATATTAGTAGATACCTTTTATAGAACATTTAGTGTGAGACAGTACTCTGTTTTGTAGGTAGGTTATCTCCAATCTTCAAATGACTTGCAAGGTGGAAGTTATTATCTTTAGTTTACAGGTGAGGCTCTGAAAGGTTAAATGACTTGTCTAGGTGGACACAACTATCATGAAGGGAAACTGATGTTAAAATCTGTTTTTCCGGCCGGGTGGATCATGAGGTCAGGAGATCGAGACCATCTTGGCTAACAGGGTGAAACCCCGTCTCTACTAAAAATACAAACATTAGCCGGGCGTGGTGGCAGGCGCCTGTAGTCCCAGCTACTCGGGAGGCTGAGGCAGGAGAATGCCGTGAACCCGGGAGGCGGAGCTTGAAGTGAGCCGAAATCACGCCGCTGCACTCCAGCCTGGGCGACAGAGCGAGACTCCGTCTCAAAAAAAAAAAAAAAAAAAAAAAAAAAATCTGTTTTTCCGTTTCTAAAATCTGCTTTTTGCTGAAGCAGTGTTATTCCTTGAAGAAAACATATATTCCATAGTTGATGAAATTAACCTGTAAATAGGTGAATGTATTGATTTGAATTCTAAACTGCAGTCTCATCTATAGAAACTTTATTTTTTACACTTGATATATTCCCCGGTACGATCATTGAATTATTCTAAACAACTTTTTATTGCCCTTATGTCTGAATGAATGGTATATATGGTGTGTCATCTTTGAAAAACACAACAACATATTTCTTTCCTTCTATACTAAATCTGCTTGAAAACTAATTGAAAATGTTGGATTATTCTTTCTCATTTTTATCAGATTTGTAGATTATCTTACATTCACAAAAATCTCATGGACAAACATATCTACATTTGCATACCTTAATCATTGTTTCCCATAACATTGTTATCATCTTGAGCTGTTATATGGTTATATGCCTAAGAGTTAAGGGATTCTTTAAAAAAAAAAAAAAAAGTGTTAACAAATTTACCAAGGACAGTTCAAAGACCTTTGTCATTTTTTTATTAGTAACTTGCAGTTTCATGTTGTTTGTTTAGTTTCTACTACCTTTTTCATCCAGAAAAATAAGTAAAAGCCAATATAGCTTTTGAAATGGAAAAATTGTTTCAAATCATTGGCAAAGCTTAATGACTTCTGACTGCTGAGATATGTTAATTTAAGCCAGACCAAATGTTCCTCAGCTGCAAATATTTGGTGTTGTTCACTGGGAACTGGCAAGATTTATGACGGCCCAGTGGCAAAGACTCTGTGCTCACATCCCTCTCATTGTAATTGTTTCCCATGTTCAATGATGAAGGACCGATACGGAAGAAAATACCAACTTTTCAGGGGTTGGTCACTTAGACTCAAATAAGATGCTATTTCACATTTGATTTACTATGGCATCCTCATGCCATCTTAGTTATCAAAGCCCTTTGAACTTTTCTACTCCAATTTTGGGAAAATACAATCTGTTACTATCCAAGTTGCTCCAAAGTTGCAAAGCAAAGAAGGAAATGACTTACATTTGGCAATTTGTAACTATAAGATATGCAATGGTAATTTAAAAGTTATATGAGTAATGTGTAGTACAAATATAAGTATAATATGCTTATATTATTTTTAACAGCATTTTAACCTCTTTTTATAAATTAGTTGTGATGCATTCAAGAATAACCAAAGATATTTTAATTTAAATTAAATTAATAATTTAATCATTATTTAATAATTTAAATAATTGAAATAATATTAAATTGATCTTGCAAACATATTGAGGGCAACTCACATTCTGCAAAGACAAAAAGTAATGCTGTTAAATACACATGAAAATTTATATTTATGTGATAATCATTTACTGTTTAGAAGTATTAATAATTGCAAGTGTTTTTAATAACTCTTAAAGGTTAGATATTAATAACAGAAATAATTCCAAATGAATATAATATACAAAGTTTAAGCTTTCCAAGGAAGAATTGAGCCTAGGGCACATTCTGACGCTGAAGGAGACAGTTCAGGAAGACTTCACTGAGAAGAAAAGCAAGTCTTAAATGTCTAACAATAATTCAGCAAATAGCTTTGTAATACTAGTACAGACCACCTTGCTCTTACATAACAGTAAAGTTTATTGTAAGCATTCTTTGTATTAGTTATTATACATACATATATATACATATATATATGTATATATACACACACATATGTATGTATGATCATGGCAGAACAATTCTTACTTCAAAATGATTGCATTTAAAACTAAGTCATAATCTAACCTGTATATAGTGCTTATTATATACCAGATGCAAGTTTAAAGTTACATGCACTAATTCTCTGAGTTCAAAAATGACTTTTGGAAGTAGGCACTATTATTATTTTTCCCATTTTACAGATTAAGAAATAGATACCAGAAGATATTTGTAGTCAGTATGTGTGCTCTTAACCAGAATCCTTTATGACTTTTCAACTTCGGTTGTCTTTTGGGAAATAGGTCAACAATTATTTGCTTCCATTACAATATGATAAGAAAATGGAACTGCCAATGAAGACAGAAAAGACCTTACATATTTATTCAAATGCTTTGTTACATACCCTGAATTTTTATCCATATAAAGGCACAGCTGGTAAAATATATGGTATTTGTAAAAGGATGAATGTATTTGCATTTTGCATGTAATATCACAAGACTCTATGTATCGTTAAAAGAGTCAGTCTCTGCATTATTCCATATTGAATTCCTTAATTATGTATCTCTGTATAATAAAAGGAAAAGTGCTGACAGAATGCAGTAGAAAAAATCTAAATTCTTTTCTTGCAATAAATGTGACACAGATTTTATAAAGCAATATTTTTGCCCTTGAAATGTTTAGAAGCATTGACATTCTGTCCACTAAATTGTCAGCTTGTCTTTAAGGTTAGAGCTTCTAAGTTCTTAGCATTTAACACACTGACATTGATCTCTTGGTTCTTCAAACTTGTATATCAGCAGCAGTCTCGACTTGATTTTGAAGCAGAGCATTAAAAATGTTATCCTTGATGGTGATATCTCATAATTTCCATCTATTATGCTAGGATTTTTTGAATCAAGTTTCCAATCTTTAAGCTTCATTTCAAAAATACTATTAATCTTAAAGTTTTTGATAAGCCTAATGTTAGAAAATGTCTTAGTTATGAAGAAACAGTGAAGTAGATAATAAAATACAAATCTAAAAGCTAAAGTAACTAATCGGTTCCAGCCTGACAAATACTTAAAGAAACCATTTGAATAAAAATGTCCACAACACTTATTATTTTGTTTTGAGGACTTGGGTAGTCCTCATGTCTTCAATTACTTTCCCAAGATTATGGGAATATTTCCAAGAAAAAAATAGGCATACACATACTCTTTATTTGTTAATTTTGAATTTGTGTCTGTGGGGAAAATAATTTATATTGTTTAAAATAATATTTATTAATTCTTGACAATAACTGGACTTTCCAGATAATGTTTTCATTAATCCATTAGTTGGTTAAAGAATCACAAAAAGAAATGGCAGTGGGATTTTTTTAAAAAAGATTTCTTTGATTCTCTCCACCCACAGGCTCTGAGCGAGGCAGTAAATAGTCCATTTTTGTTAATGAAGCTTCCCTCATACAGCTGGGATTGTTTAATATTTTACGAGTGTTACTTTGTTTTGCTCTCAACGATCTCAGGCAGTTAAGGATTTATGAATCGTGTTTTTCTCAGCCCATCTGCGGTTTCCTATCTTCCCTGGCCTTGAGAATATGTTTAAATTTATTAAAGCGAAGCAAAGGCTCATTATTTCAAAGGAGAGCCAAAGTGACACAGTGAATTGGTTATTAATGGAAAGGCACTGCCATAGGGCGATTGAAATTTAATGATATCCTACAAGAAAAAAATGAGGGTGTCACTTTCCAAAAAGTCATGCTAAATGCCAGCCTTTTTAAGGTCCTGCCGCTAATTTTATGCCTGCGCACAGTAATGTTTTCAAAAGCGTTTAGGAAACACGGACCAGTGACTGTACTGATTATCCTTTTCACCTTCGCGCCTGTTCCAAATGGGTTTGTGCAGTGAGCGATTTAATCTCTAAATATAGGGAACGTTAAAAAAAAAATAACATTGCTGTTTTTCACAAGCTAAGGGCCTTTTGCAATCCTCCGGAGATGGACTTGCAAATATGCTATCTCCATATGCTCTCAGTAAGCTCTCAAACTGGCGGATCACCAAAAAAGAAAAAAAGCAATCCCTTCATTTTTTTTTATTTCTGTCATTCAAAAGATGTTTTAATGTCATAGTCTACAAACTATATTTATTAATACTCAGCTAACATTCAGCTTGAGCTACAAAATGGGATTTGACGTAATTTAAGTTTTCCTTATTTAACTTAGGCTCTTCATTGAATTACAGTATCGAAAGATCAAAATGCCACTTCATCTCGCCCCATTTAATGCAAACCAGAGACGCCTATCTATTAAAAAGCACACTTTGTTGATATATTGAATCATTCTTTTTAGAGTTACTGACTCAGTGATTTCCTGTATTAATTGAAATATCCATAAATTATTTTTAAAGTTATCTCAAATTCCTCTAGAAAAAATTGTTGACATGATAATGTAGCAATCATGCTTCAGGACATTATTTGCCATACAGATTTCTGAAAGCCTGGTTTTCATTTTACAGCTTTTGCTTTATTTGAATTATTCTATAAGTGTAATCATTGTGGTCCTAATGTTTTTTCTCTGTATCTCTTTCAAATATGTTATTGAAATTTGAAGAGAATCGCCAGGAAATGGCACAAGTTAAATTTAGGGTTTTAGTTCAATTAGACTTGTGATTCAGCAATTTAAGCAATGTGTTAATTACATGAAGTAAATATGAACATTTTTAATGCAGAAACAGCATTGGATCTAGTTTTAATGCATCTTTACTTACTAACGCTGAATATAAACTAAAATGTAAATGGTGCCTTTGACATGCACCGTGGTAACATATAGTTTTCACATACTGCATATGGTAAAATTAAATTGTCTACTGGTGGCAAACAGTTTTTGGAAGTAGAATAGAATGAGTTCTTTTTCCTGTTTATGACAAAACATGTTATTTGAGAATTTATGAAATTAATTTTTAAAAATTAAATTTACACTCAATTCAGAATTACATTAATAAGATTTTATAACTTGTGATCACACATTGGGGAACTTTTCATTTATTCTAGGTCAGAGTGTGAATCTGAATAGATGAGAATAATGTTCAAATCTAAGAGACAGTAATGCATCTTGTAGGAGAAAAATCACTTCGAAGAGGGTGTCAAGGACCCACAATTTAAATTTCTCTAGGCCCTTCCTCTCTTTTTACAGTAAACTTATCATCCTATAATCTTCCTAACAAAGACATAAACACTTTGGCTACATATATTTTGATTGTTTCACGACAGTTTACTAGAGGCTGAGCAATGACAGATTTCTTCATTGTCTTTTAGCCAAAATTTGTCCTTTAAGTCATTTTTGTTGACTGCCCCTTTTAGCAGCTCACCTCACAATGAGAGAGAAGACAATTAATGGGAGGGTGATTTATCACTGCCAAAAACTGTCAAGGACTTCAGTTGTAGCTGGAGAAAAAGCAATTTCACATTATGGCATTTCATTCTGAATACATTGTATTTACAGCTCACAGTTTTATTTTCAGAGCCTATTATCAGGTGAAACAGTTGCATCTGAAATGTTGTTTGTGACATAGGTGACCTGTTAGGATTTGATAAGTATTTACGCCAGAGCACAAGGGGCTCACACATCTGCTGTTGGCAGAAGCAATGGAAAAAAATAACCTGGAAATGAGGCGTTTGATTTTTCTGGTTCCTACACTCGAGCATCTGTTGCTATAATTAAGTGGCATTCAGTAATTGCAGAGCAATGGTGAAATAAACATATGCATTCTTGCCAGCTTTTAGGATTTGGTGTCCTTACAGTAGGAGGACAAGCAAAGTAACTTCAGTAAGAACAAAAGGTTTTGTAGCAAAGTTTAACAATTAACTTTTCGATAAAAGAGAAAAAAGAATTTCACATGAGAAAACAATTTCATCAAAAAGCGAAATAGTATACAGTTTTAGAAGAAGGAAGTCCCAGAAACATTCAACCCTTGGAATAAACTTTGCCTCTGTACGGATGTCGAAATGGGTTAAACTGTCATTCCTGAATGTTATATTACAGGAGAATAAAATAATAATAAAAATATAGTTATTACTAATATTAATGGTATTGTGCCATGAAATAGAGATTATAGTGAAATCTGTTTAATAAACTGAAGGTTGTATTTGGTGAGTTATAAGAAATCAACATGTATGCACTGGAAGTGATCCTCCCTCCTCAGCCTCCAGAGTAGCTGGGACTACAGGTGCTCACCACTGTGCTTGGTTTGGAACTTGACTTTTAATAGCAGTATGATGGATTGATTATTTGGGGCGAAAGTAGTGTTCTCATCAAAATAGACAGAAAGCGATTCTCAAGGTAGGGAGGTGCGGCGTGGTGGTAGGAAGGGCTGCAGCAGAACCTCAGGCATTTTTTTGATTTATAATCCACAAGTCTCAACCCTCTTCCCCCAGTACTTCTGAGATCTGAATCTCAATGTGGAGGGAAGAGTTTGAAAAAGCTCCCCAGTGTCTTCTGAGGTGTTCTCATTGCCACTCACCCCACATTGCAGAGAATGTTTTGCCTGTGAAACAAATAATAGTTTATATCAGCAAAACTTGAAAGCTCTCTGCTTATGAATACTACATCCACTTACTAAAAACAATTCTTTGATTAATACGCTTTATGTTCCATTAGTTATTCAGAACAATCCAGATTCTTCCACAAACAGAGTAGAACAATTTGGATTTGGTTGTTATACTGTAGTAGTTTGCAGTTTCCTGGAAATGTCACGTGACAAATTCCATTGTGCTATAAATAGTTCCACAACAATGACTTTTGAAGTGA
The DNA here is from genome assembly GCF_029281585.2 of Gorilla gorilla gorilla. Lineage (NCBI taxonomy): Eukaryota > Metazoa > Chordata > Mammalia > Primates > Hominidae > Gorilla > Gorilla gorilla. Next base: position 86,232,966 of record NC_073238.2, on the reverse strand, counting down.
AGAGAAAATGTGAAATTCAAACTCTATTGAAATCAAAGTTTTAGCATATATTGTTAAAGTTGAATAGTTTTCATTATTATTAGTATGGACAGTATGGTGTTTAAGTAGATAAAGGTACAGTTACAAAGGTGAGGCTCTTCGTCTTTAAACCATTTGAAAGGGAACCATGAAGCTTAAGTATGGTGTAGAGGCTGACCGCGTAGGCGATTTGGCATTTTTATGTGATGCTCTGGGATCAGGTGATTACTTTACTTTCTGGGTGAAGAAAAGACATGAGGAATCACCCATGAAGAGATGAGAATGATAGATTATGGCTTCATAGTGTCAAAAAATGTTGGACATCTGCTCAGAGGAAACCATATAGGAACAACAGTTGCCTTGCCTTTGAAAGACTGAAGAATCATTTTGAAGTTCCTTTTTTCTTTCCTCCAGGAAGTGGTTTTAAAATGTGTTTTAAAATAGGTTTAAAATTTTGGATTCCCATTCAAGCAGTATTGAATAGTAGTGAGATTTAGACCTATGTTAAACCTACATATATTTGTACATCTCTATCTACATCCATATCCATATTCATATGCGTATATTTTTAAGATGACAAAATCATAACCTATTATAAAGGGTACAGAAAGAAAAATATGGTCCCTGCCCTCCATTTGCTTTCAAAAGGTATAGTATTAATAGAAAACTATTACATGCACACACTATATGCCAAATATTATTCTAAATACTAGAAGCATAATAACTTAGTCCTCACAGCAACTCACAAGACAGCTGCATTACTGTTATCTCCATTTTACAAATGAAGATAATAAGACAGAGTCCAAGGTCATGTGGCTAATAGATAGCAGTCAGGTCTGGGAATTGAATTCCAGCAGTTTGGCTCCAGAGCCCATGCTCTTTGCCACAATGCTATTCACTTAAAATAATGATGAATACAGACATGTTTTCTGGACCTGTAGACTTTAGAGCTTAGAAGTGATGTAGCTTAAATGTATGTATGCTTTATAAGTGGGAAATATAGTATATATGCTTACAAATTATCTTTTTAGCCTACATATCTGCCTACTAACTTACCTTCTCACCTAACTACCATAATACTATGATATTATTGGAATTAACACTATGTTAATATTGATTTTAAATTTCCCTTTCTTCTTTCTCCAATGCAAGGATCTTTGTACTTTCATATACTTCCTGATATCAGGCACACAGGCTGCTATTGTTAATTCAATTTCCTTTTAAGTCTAACTATCTCCCTTGGATGAACTATTCCTTGATTTTATATATAGTTGTCTATAATTGTATAACATAGTTTTTTTGTGTGTATAGTTCAATCTATACTGTCTATACTTAAACTAGTTATTTTGATTGTAATCAATAATTTGTCCCTAGCATTTTATTTTTTGGTTTACATACTAGATTCCTGGATCCTTATTAACTTGTCCTTCTAAACTTACATATGATTATCTCCTTTAATTTTTTTCTCAAAAGTCTTCATTATTTCACCTTCCCTAAATTCCTGTTTAGAGTTTTGGGGACAAGCTTCAATTTATTCTATATTTAATCTGGATAGTCTAAAATAATTGCAGTAGCATTTTACAAAAATCCTGTGGATTGAACTGTTTCTTCATTTCCATGAGGTTTGATGCTGTGGCAAGAGTATGGCATTATTACACCTAATTCTTACCATAATCTTCTGAATATGGTACCATTTTATCTCTGTTTTAATGATGAGGAAATCTAGGTCAATAGTGGGATACAACTGCCCGAGACTCAGAGTTTAAGAATGACAAAACATGGAAGAAACCCAAATTTGACTTCAACTAGTGCTTCTTCTCTCTAAGCTGCCTTATACTCCAGTGGCCTTGGACTTATTTTGTTTCCATTTGATGCTAAAATTATTTTATATATGGAAATTTTAGAAAATATAAGCAATGGCAATGTGGTGGTGACCATATAAATTTGCTTGTTTAATGGTGTCTTGATTCCTGTTCAAAGGCTTAAGCCTGCACAATATATGTGCTATGTTAGTTAGGATATATATATATATATATATATATATATATATATATATATATATACTACTTTGGTTTGGACACAAACATCTAAACAATAAATGATCTGAAACATTTGTGGTGAAGTGTTATTTGGTGCTCAGAATTATTTCATTTATTAATTTTCAGTGTGATTGGTGTTTCTTTAAAGAAAACTTTAGAATTCATTTTGTACTTATGTTGTATTTAGATCAGTTTGTTAATAAAAACATTAAAAATCTTAACAATTATATTTACCTAAGTAAAATTACTGTAAACAGGAGAGCATAATGGTTGAAAACATGAGCTCTGGATTCAGGGAAACAAGATTTCACCTTTAACCCAATTACATAATGAGCATGCTATTAAACTGTGACATTTATTAGCTCTATTAATCCTTGTTTTATAAATGGGAAAAATGGGAATAATTTTGGAAAAATGGTAGGAAACCTGCCTAATGGAGAAGTTCTAAGAACAATTTAATAATGTAGACATGGGTAACTATTGTTCCTACCATGTTTCATCATCATCAATCATCTCTGCAGCCTATAGCCACAAATTTACCAACAGATTAGGTGCCAAAAACTCACCTGTGATTTGTTTGAAAGTTTAAATACTATTTCCCATCATAGAATAACATTATAAATATAGGTTAGAGCTAATTGAAATAATGCTATCAGCTCATTAGTGATACACTATACATTTGTTATGGGTTAAATAGGCTCTCTGGAGAAACCAGAACTAGACTATTTAAAATGATTATGATAAAGGATGCTACTAATCTTATTGTATAGAACAGAATCCAGCAATTTTTTTTCTATAAAGGGAGAGATAGTAAATATTTTGGGATTATTGGACACATAATTTCTGTCTACACAACTACTCAACTACTCAACTCTGCTGTTGTAGTGAGAAACCAGATGTATATGGTATATAAACGAACAATTGGGACTCGGCTTCAGTAAAACTTTACGGATCTTGAAATTTGAGTTTCATAAAATTTTCAGATGTCACCAAATATTCTTCTTTTTATTTTATTTTTTTCAAACATTTCAAAATGCAGAAACCATTCTTTGCTCACTAGCTGTACAGAATCAGGCAGCAGGTTGGATCTGACCTATGGTCCATAGTTTGCCTACCCTTGTTCTAAAATATGATTTCTGTTTCCTCTAAACTTTCTTGTTCCAAAATATTTTATTTCAGTCACTCCTGTCAGCCTCTCACCTCTCAGGTATCTAAAAGGTTCAAAAAAATTGAAAACTGATTATTTTTACAAAAAGCTTGAACACACACGGACTAAGACGGAGTGTTAGTAACTTGGAACCTGAATCAGAAGGCCCACACCCCTCATTTTGAAAGCAAAGGAAATCATCTCATACCTCATGGAATTGCTATAAAAGACACATGAAATGATACTTTAAGTAATCATAAGTTAGGTAGCACTGTAGAATTGGGAGACAGAATTTTACTATATTAGTTTGTTGGAGTCATCATAACAAAATGCCACAGCCTGGATGGGTTAAACAACAGATTTTTTTTTTCCACAGTTCTGAAGGCTAGAAGTTTAAAATCAAGGTTTTGGTAGTTTTGGTTTGTGCTGAGGCCTCTCTCCTTGGTTTTCCAGGTGACTGTGTCCTCACATGGCCTTTCCTCTGTGCATGTACCTCCATGTGCCTTTTCCTCTTTTTGTAAGGATATCAGTCCTAATAGATTAAAGGTCTCACCCTTATGACCTTATTTAAACTTAGTTACATCTTTCAAGGTTCTACCTCCAAAAATAGTCACATTGGGCATTATAGCTTCAACACATGAATTTGAAGGGACATATTTCAGTTCACACTAGTATTACATATTAATGATTAAATTGTCCATTAAACAAGGTAGGTTACCAAGCTGAATCCCCTTAGATATGACAGAGGTAGAGTAGTTGCTGTTACAATGAGGATGCATTTTATAATAGCTTCTTCAGTTAGGCTCACTATTTAAAACTGAGGTTATTTCCATCTGAGATAATTCAAAATAGAATGAATTATATTACACTGAATTTTGGTTGGACTAATTTGTTTTTGTATTTGGTATAGGAAAATAAAGTGCCAAAGAGTAAAATTAATTTGCTTGATAGAGATTGATTTTTGATCTGAGAAAGGTTAGACTAGCAAATGCTTTTAACTCCAGGAATAAGAAGCAATGCTTCAGGACTTCTGGTTGTGCTCATGCAGGAGACTTTGGCCAAGATATAGAGTATGTTTCCCCTAATGTTTTCTACTTCTTATGACTTCCTTTCCAGTGAACATTGGACTACTTATTTCCTTAACGTTTATTTGGTATTTATCATGTGCACCTTTGTTATTGTTAATTTAATCCATGTGTATTTGGCTTCTAAAGACCAAAATGTAGTGAAAGATAATGTAGTCTAGAAAAATCTAGAAGTTTTACAAAAAATAAAAAAATAAAGTCCACACACAACTACGTAGACTGACAGGTGTTTAATGGACACACATTCATAATCAAGCCCCTGTTGACAACCATTATTTGAAGATTCAGTTATATAGTTAATTTCTTTCTTTTATGCCAAAAAGTGGCAGTTGAGTTAATTTTGTCAATAATGTGTAGATTCATGTTATGGGATGTAGTTTGCTAAGAACCTAGTGGAAGCCATATAAGTAATTTTAATTGAGATTTTTACAACCATTTGATAACAGTGTTTTGATCACTGTAGTTAGGGCAGGATTCCAACAGTGACCATAAAATCTGTGACTAATCCATTGAGTCACCCAGTCTCTGTCATATATTGTTTAATGGCCCATGCTACCAGAAATTATTATCACTTTCTAGTGATAATTTTTAAGAAGAGAAACTTTGTAGATACAAAAGATGAATATAAGTTGAAAACTTATGCTTATAAAGACAGTTAATAAAACATCCCCTCACTAAGGTATACGAGAGTATACTCATGTATTTATAATGGCTCTTAAGTCTCAAATCATATACATATATATATAAACATAAAAATATATGTGTGTGCATATATATATGTATATATGAGACTGATGAATATTTTAACTTTCCTTGGTTAATGTTTGTAGGGCACTTACAGATGCTAGAATAATCTCTAATGTTTTTGCTCAATCTGCTCTGGAGATGGATGAAATAAATAGTTTAAACTAATTAATGTAACACCAGCTGTTACAAGTGCTTGGCAGACGTCTGTGCGTTTTGATGGGCAGGGAGCGGCTGTTGTACTTGACTTTATTTTAGTACAATGTTGATCACAGTGTAAGCTGGAATAAATGACAAGCCAAAAGAAGGAACAGAGGATGAATTTCATGTAATGAAAAATAAATACCATCTTCTTTTTCTAAAAATATATATGTGTTTTAAGGTGGGGGAGAGAGACTGTTGGGCTGGACTTCATTAAGTCATAAGGCGTTTGACAGCTGCTAGTTTAAACATGCTGCTAAAATACAGGTACGTGATCTTGGACACTGTCCTTGATTTTTCCAAAGGACCTATTAAAGTTGCAGGTATGCAGTGTCAGCTAGATGATTGAGACCCTCTTTCTGCTAATTAGACGCCTTTAGAAAAAAAAAAAAAGGAAAGATACTATAGTCATCCAGACAAGATAGGGGAATTATTTTAATTGTACTATTTGAGCAAGTGGAATGGGAAAATACTGGGTTTTATGGCTTGGTGATTACGAATATTATTATTTTTAAGTTTCTACAAGGTATTTGCATCTACTTCTGTACATCTAATTCCCTCATGGAAAAAAGCAAAGAAATTAACTGCCAGCAAAATCTGAGCTCTCTTGGTCCACTGGAATGGAATGGAACTGCCTATCTCCTTGTGATGAGGGTTTCTTTCCTCATCCTACAATGGATAAAAATGCTCCTACCAACGTGCTTATTGTTTCCATAAGCATGAAGTTTAAATAGCCTCCTAACTTCTTTCTTAAAGTTGGAGGGCAGAATCATTGTGCTCTGACAGAGAAATAGTGGTTGTTATCTCAGTGTGTGCCAACATTAAGATAACAGTGTCATTGTGCAGATTGTTACCCTGTGAATTTGTCTAATAAGTTATTACAACGTGTGCAGAGCAGATGGCAAGTGTGCTCCTGAAAGAATTGATGGATAGGATATGATGTCATCAGTGAGATGACAAGGTTCACAAGGTACTTGACCTCCAAGAATAAGTCCTAACTGGTTAGAATTCTAAATGGTGAACTTTGGTGACACTAGCTAAATGGGAAATACGTGCAATTTGTATTTCTTTATGGTGGTGTTTACCCCCTTTACTGAACTCCACATAATGGGATTTTGTCCCTGAAGACTCAGAGATATTGTTGGAGGGTTGCACCGTGTAACCTTCTGAGGATTTCAAATACAAATCTACACATCTAAACTTTAACAAAATCATAGCAAATGTTATTTATGAAGTCAGGTTCAGAACTTTCCCTTTTTTATATGTATGTATGCAGAAAGAACATAGTTAAGACATCCCATTAATTTTAACATGTTATCACAAAATAGCAAACTGCTGACTCCGTGAAAATATTCAGTGCATAAAATTAAACTTTTATATTTTCGTTGGAATATGTTTCTATATATACAAGCCTAAAATAAGCTGTCAGAGAACCTGATGTTGTCTTTATATTTTAATTGTGACTTTACTTGCACTTACAGGGGACAGACCTAAACACATTAACATTTTTACTTCAATATTATCTTTTTTTAAAATTTCAATTGACTTCAGAATCTCTTCCTTATCACCTATGAGTTGTGATCTCAAAATTTACATTGGCCTGGAAAATGTATTCTGGAAAAATATCATCACACATATGATTAAAGATATGGTGACTCAAAGGAAAGGTAGGCAAAGGGTGATACTAGTATATGTGCATTGTGCAAAATCAAATAAAAAAACCTAACCATTTATAATTGTTGTGTGGGAAGAGGTTGACTGATTAAAAGACATGCCCAAGAAGAAAACATTGTAGATTTATTAAGGAAAGGACTAAGCATCAAATGCATGAGCTTCCCTCTGCTAAACATTCTTGACATCAAATTTTACATATAGGCTGACAAGAATTCTAAGGTCTAACAAAAATAAATTACCCTAAGTGTGGTGGGCTGCATTATCCTTTTTGTTCATTTTGAATAACTAAGCTGAGGTTATAAATAGGCAAGAATTTTTTTTAGAGACAAGTTTCATTTCATTGAAGGAGATGAAATAAATGTACACATATAACTCTGTCTAACATAAAGGATATGCATGTTTTTGTGGCAATTTATGAAAGAATATTTAAGTCCTTGGAATAGTAATTTCATTATGAAATATAACTATATATATCTATATATACACAATTGGTATTAACAAAGTTGTAATAGTAATTTTTTATCAACTGAATGAACTTGAAGATAAATTACCCTACAAAGTTTATTCATTTGATAACTTTACATGAACTTGTAGTAGCAGAAGATGCAGAAATATAGTATTTTAATTCATTCTTTTTTATATAAATCCTTACTAACCATAAATAAAGTTCTGAGGGTTTCTTAATTACTTTACATTGACAGCAAAAGTTTAGCCTATAGTTGCAAATGTTATAGCAATGAATTAATTTTAGAGCAATTACTTGGTAATATAGATTATAATTTAGATTTAGCCTTATCTATTTGGATATATCAAAGCCTATATGTTTAAGCCACTTCTTAGCTTATACTATCATGTGTTAATATTGCCTAGATGATTAGCATAATTAAACAGTATTCTGTCAATGTATATCAAGTGATCAAAGGAGCTTATGAAATTATTTGATAAATTATTTAAATGGACTTTTTATTTTTAATATAAATGAAATAACAGAACTCATATCTCATACCACATTGACACTCAGTATTGATTATATGGCTAAACCATTTTCAGGAGCTGCCTTTACTTAATCTGATCTCTTTTTCTGTCTGAGGCAGATAAAATATTAATACAAGGTAAATGAGTGTTCACTGAACTTGCCATATGGCCCCTGTGGAGGACAGAGGGGCCTGGGCAGCCTATGGACTTGCCATATGGGCCTAGAGGGAAAAGGTAAGTATTACACAGAGAACAAATCTACCATATGGACTGGGTGGAGCACTTGAGACTCTAAATACTTTCTTATACTGGAGCATGTTCACAAAAGAATAAAAACCACATAAATAATACATTATACAAAACCCTTGAAAATGGATCAATTGTTTAGATTTAATATGATGCTTTCAAGCAATGTCCAGAGCATATAAATAATCATGGTTTAACTTTGAAATGGCAAAGAGGATCATCAATCTTTTACCCTTGACATTTTTACATTGCATTTAACATCTGTTCCATAATAGCATGGTACAGTAATATACTTAACATCATATTACACACTGAATCTAAACAAATAAATATAATACTAAATTAGAGTTTCTGAATGTTTGCCTTGCTTCTACTAATATTTTTGCAAATACTGTATTATCTGCCCTTTTCATCACTTGAAATTTTTGTTATTATATAGAGCAGATGAAATTAAGCAAATGGCAAAAGCAATTTTCTTGGTACAATCAAACCTCATTAATTTGGTTTCTGCTAATATGGAATTTATGATAATTCAGCTTGGGCTTGATAAAGTTTACCTTTGTTCTAGATATAAAGAAAAGATTTGCTAAGCCAATTATTAGTATAAACAAGATTACAATGAGCATGTTTAACCCACTTAAGAGAGCATACTTTTAAAGGATTTTAGCACATTAATTGAATGCAAATACATACTGCTAATAACAAATGAGTCTAATTTAGTCTTTGAAACAGGTCTTGTAGTACCTGTATTTGGTAGCAGATGGTTCCAATTACTGTATATATTTCTAAGTTCTGTGCATATTTCTTTACCGTGTCTATTACTTATATTTTGTGGAATTTAAGCCTACTCATTTTCACCAATCACTATCTTATTTTAGTCTCTAAAGCATCTATGTCAATTATTTTTTAAATGTATAATCTTTTTAAAAATGTATAATCTTTAAAAAAAGATTATTCTTCTAGATTTTCTTCCAAGGTATATACCTTGATTCTTTTGTGGGTTTCTTAAATAGGGTTTTATAAGTGAAACAACAAAAGGCCTATAAGAATCAATTTAGACACACACAGTTTGGCAACTGTGGATGTATTTGAAATTGTATTTCAAGTTATTTGTGCAATTCCTTATAGCCAATTTACACATGAAAACATTAACATTTATTCATACAGGAGTTTGATATGTTCAGGATCTGACAACACTATATGGAACACTTTGAGATCCAAGAAAAGTTTATTAAAGGCCAAAATTATCCAAATTTTTGGAGTTTATTGGTCCACTGGACCAAATATTTGTGTTCACGCCAAATTCTTTATTAAGAATTTGGTCTTTACTCAGTCTTCAGAGTTGACATTTTACTTTCTCCTCTGTTTTAGTATTTTGCTTTCCTTTTGTGTTTTCCTGTTATCTCTACAGAAGGACATTAGAGCTTCTCCCTCTGTTCCCTTACTTTTTCTCCTTTCATATAATGGTACTTGTTAATCCGTGCGGTAAACCAAAGGGAAATTTATAGTACTTTAAATTAGAAGAATGTGTAGGGCAGAGGAACATAATGCAGAGAAGGCTAGGCAGTATGCAGAATGCCAACAGGTGGGTGCCAGGAAAATGGGTTATAGCAGGAAATAGATAACAAATGAAGGCCTAGAAATAGAAGGCAAAAGTAAAGTTTCAAAACAAAATTGGTATTTGAATGCATTAGGGGATGCTTGACCATGGAAAGTTGGGTTCTGGGTTGAATTTCCAAAAAAGAAATGCTGAAATTGGTAACATAAGAAGTATAGACCTAGGGAAATGAAGCGTTTTGAGCATGGAACCAAAACACACTTTCTGGTATAGAATGGACCTCAGTTACAGTTTTAGGAATAAATCCTGTAGGGAAGCAAGGCAGGGATATAATTACTAGAAGCAGGACCCAACGCCAGAGTAGATCAGTAAAGACAAATTGATGCTGAGTTTTTGTTTGTTAAATCTCCTAGCTTAATATGCCTTGTATTACTCCTTCTGCTGAAACAAAAGATTGGTTTCAATAGTTGCTGGCAGTTGGAAATCTAGTTAAAGGCTAAGTGGCATATGTATAAAGGCAAGGAAAAGAAAGGTAATCATTATAATTTTAGTTCCATACCTAAGAGGCTAGTAAGGTTTGTTCTTTCCTTTTTCCATTTTTTAAATTTTATTTTTTTAAAAAGAATAAATGTAGAAAGCTGTGATAGCCATTCAATGCTCTTGAATTGAGTTTTTCTTTCTCTTTTTACTTTATGTTTTGTTTTGTTTATATTTCCATCTTTCCCTTAATTAGAAAACAAGTAAGAATTTTGGGCTCAGGGTTTCTAGTAAATAAAACAAATCTTTATTTCCAGGGGACCATTATCAAGCACTCATATTTTCCTCCACTCTGTATTGTGGCTCCATTGTAGAGGGTCTCCTTTCTAATTTCCTCGTTTGGTTAATATCACTACATTTTTTTTGGCTCTCAGCACATAAATGAAGATTTTTCTATTTCACTTGTATTTCTTCCTCATTTCAGTTTCCTCACAAATTCCCACAAATTTTTTTCTCAATCTCTTTGGAACAAGAGTGCCTAACCAGTCAATAACAAGGTTATAAATAGTAGTTTTCTAAACTGGCTGCCACCACCATGCTCATCTTTCTTCCATACTCACATGCGTGTCATGTGTCTACTCTGTAAAATATGGATTGGGACGTGTAATGGACCTCACTTGTTAGTCCTTGTTACTGTTAGCATTGCTCCTACAAGAATTCCATAGGCTTTTACAAGCACATAACGTAGTGCTGTAGAAAAAAGCAAAAACAAAAACATAGTAATGAATTTGTACAAACATTATTTCAAATTCTGGCTCTGTTCCTAACTGTGTAATATTAGGAAAATTACTCAATCTCTTTAAGGTTCAGGTTTTTTTATGATGAAAAGGAGATAATAATTCTATGCAACATTTTTGTGAGAGTTACATAGAATAATGTGTTCAAAGATCTAGTATAGAGATAAAAGTATTTTACTGCAACATTTAATAATAGCAAACATTTTAAAACAAACTGAATGTTGCAATAGAGGAAGGCATAAATGAGATAAAACATTGCTGTGTAATGGAATACCATTCAGCACTTCAAATGAATAAATAGATTTACATGAATCAAGCCTTAAAACACAGTTTTGAGTCTCAAAAACATAATGAAAGTTGAAAAAATATATTAATGGCATGATATTGCTTATTTAAATTTAACCTAAAATATGTTCAATGTTTCTCATAGTTGCACACAAATTTGGATAAATCTATGTCTTTGTGACTCTATGAACTAGAATGTCACACTAACGATTCATCTTGTTATTTGACCCTGGAAAGGAGGGGAATAGAATGGGACTGAGATTAACAAAGATAGGAGGAGGTGTGGGACTGGATAATGAAGTGTTCATTTTTTGAACTTTTTTTTTTAGGATATCTATTAGATATCCCCATAGAGATGTGAGTCCAGAGATGAGGGCACTTCAGGCAAAAGGTCTGAGCTAAAGCAAATAAATTTTGGAGGCATCAGCATATAGATGGTATTTAAAGGCTTGTGTCTGAATGAGATCATTAGAGGATTAGTATAGCAAAGAGAAAAGGTCAGAAGGCACCTGTTATGTCTTAAGCTTAAAAGGACTAGATAAGAATGAAAAGCATTAAAGAGACTAAGAAGAAGCTGCTATTGAGGTTTTGGGAGAAGAAGAAAGAATAGTGTCCTGGAAGCCAAGTTAAGAAAGGGTGTCAAGAATGAAGAAATGTTCAATGTGTCAAGGGCTTCTAATAAGTCAAGTAGAGGGAGGTCTGATAATTGACCATTGAATTTGGTATAATGGACATCACTGTTAACTTTGATAAAAGTAGTTATACTAGAGAACTGGGAATAAAAAGTTGACTAGAATGAGCTCAAGATTAAATTGTGAGGAAAAGATAAGGTAACAGAGTATAGTTAACTCTTGAAAAAGAAACTGAAAAACTGGAACAATAATTAGAAGGAACGATGGTATCCAGGGATGTTTTCTTTTTTCCATTAGATGGGATATAATATAGCCTGGCTATATGCAATTAGAACTATTCAGTTAAGAGCAGAAGAGTCTGTAAAAGAAAGGTACAATTGCAGGAGAAATTTGAGGCAGTACATTTGAGGCAGAGAAGAGAAGGACTTACTGAATATCATTGTTAATACTTGGAAAAACCAGCTCTAGGACCCATATTGAAAAACTTAGTAAAAATATAAGCCGACTGTTTCCTACAGAATTTTAAACTTCGTGTTTAGGATTGTATTTCTTCTTTATATTTTTACCACCTCTTTGACTCCTTCATTACAATTTAAGCCCTGATAACCTTGTACTTAGACATATTATTTGTACTCTTAATTTCTCACACTAGTTGTATTCACCTTTCATCTATTAGTTTCATTCCTAATTTTTTCTACTAGTTATATTTTATATATTCTTCATATTGTTATGAGTTGGTTTTAATTCACGTCCTTTCCAGTTTCTGATCTGTTTCATGAAAGAATGTTTTTGAGTTTCACTGTACCTAGCACATTTCATTATTGGACTTAGTTGATAAGATTAGTAGAGACGGAGGTTGTATCAGATTCTGGATTTCTTTCAAAATCATGCTGAAAGTATGAGAATTCAGTTTATAATGAATAGAGAGCAGGCAATTAAATCATATATTTTATTAATGAGTGGAGTGAGGTGTGGTAGTAGAAAGATCAGTCAAAAGCAATGCACCTGTTAAGGTTAAATATACTAATAGTACATTTATACACCCTGGTGTAGGGTGACAGTTGAAGAGAAACACAGAAATGTTAAGAATATTTTGAAGGGATAATTTGGTGAGTGTATATGTGAGAAGAAAAGTTAAATAAATCAAATCAAAGCTATTCTTAGAATAATTTCAAAGATGGTGGTATCACTGCGAGGAATAGAGATGATAATAGTGAAATGCATTTGGGGAAACTAAGATTTTTTTATATTATTTTTAATATGCTTAGGGTGAGGACGTGTAGATAAACTCAAACTACAGCCAAGTAATTAGTTAACAATATAAATTTGGCTAGGTGCAGTGGCTCCTGCCTGTAATTCCAACACTATTGGGAGGCTGAGGCAGGAGGATGGCGTGAGCCCAGGAGTTCGAGATCAGCTTGGGCAACATAGTGAGACCTTGTCTCTACAAAAACTAAAAAAAAAAGTTACCCAAGTTGGTGTATGCCTGTAGTCCCAGCTCCTTAGGAGGCTGAGGTGGGAGGACTGCTTGAGCCTAGGAAGTTGAGGCTGCAGTGAGCTATAATCATGCTACTGCACTCTAGCCTGGGTGACAGAGCAAGATCCTATCTATCTACAAAAAAAAAAAAAAGTAATTTTTACCACATTCACTGTTTAGATCTGTCTTCCATGCATATAAAATGATACTAACAAGTACAAGTTATTCTTTTGTTTTCATTATCTTTCTAAGAGAAAATAAAAATTGTGAGAGTAATCATCATGAGAGGGAACAGAAGCCCAAGTCAGATGAAGAAACAGGACAAAAATACTTGGCAATTCAAAATGAATTCAGGCCACGTGAATTATATCACAAGATATTTAGACTAAATTTACAGTCAAATATGCTGACTCACAAAAGAAGTGATCAGTAAGTAAACATACTAATATGCAGCTATGATTTTTTTAACTGGACAGAGGCACAGTTCACTTGCAGTGAAAGAAGTGCCTCCATAATGACCCTGAAGAAGATTCTAAAATCATTCCTTAAAACAATTTCTTAGAAAACATGAGTGCAATGACTAGGATTTGTATGGGCTCATCAGAAAAGCATTCTTTTAATCTAGGCTCATTTTCTTTGCCCAACAGAGAAATGAGGAAATAATAGGATGAACAGATTCCAGTAAACATTTATAGAATTTTTATGTTTAATTGTTAGCAATAAATAGATGATAGACAATTAGAAAATATATTAACATTGGCAGGACTAAGCCTAAAGTGGAGGTTCAGTTTAGAAATTTGATAATAGGTTGAGATAATAAATTATATACATTTCCAAAAGTTATGTATTATCCCCATATATTAAAACCTTAGCCATGCTGTAAGAATTGTGTCCTGATTATCTTTCATTCTGGAATTATAATTGTTCTCTTCCAGGTAGTCAGTCCAAGGATGGACTAGATGTCCTCACTTGCCGTGACAGTTCCTCTGTCTTATCTTTGTTAGAGTATTTTCTATACAGTGTTGCATTTGGCATTCATCCATAAATATTTCTAGAGTGACTAGTTTCAAATTTGTCTAATTTTCCAGCTGAACTAACTGGCAAAATAAAATGTATTCATATTTCAAGGTTAATTGCATTTCATAAAAAGTTCCTGATTAAATTTATGATTAAATTTAACAATTGTAAAAATAGTTTTGTTAGTGAAGGAAATAACAACTTTCTTAAAAGTATCATGAGATTTTTGAAGTTATTGTTATAGGAGGCACTATATTAAAATTCTCTGTGGAGAATTTCTATGCTAAAAAACAAAGTTGGGGAATAGATTTTAGAATACATTATAAGATAAACAACAGAGAATACTATATTTATGAGGATTCCCAACTTAAAGGAAGAAACACTAATATGAATGATCTCCTGTCACTACTGCATGGATAGATCGGGGATGTATAAGAATCTTAAGAGCTTTATGTGAGTTTTGAAAATGCATGTAAATGTAATATTTTTATTTATTTCATTTTAGTTGCATTTATTTAAATTTTTCTAATGTAGAATAACATTAAATAACAGTATAGTTTTTAATCTATATCAAGAGGATGAAGGAACAAAATCTGCATGTTTTGTTTGCTTATTCAAATGTGAAATGCTTTCTAATCAAGTTGAATATTTTAATTATTTTTAAATTTTTAGTCAATATTAAGTCATTTATGGAAATTGCCTTTCAGTCTGTACGCCACTTATAATTTGTTAATCTTAGGTATATAGGCTAAAATGGAAAGTACTAGAATATAGAAAGTAATAGTAAAACTTTCAGTTTCTACCTGGTTTTTTCATTCTTATGAAATCTTAGTATATGAGAAGGAATAAGTAGTGAAAGATAACTTATTATCTAACAAAATAAACTTATTTATTTGCCTTAAGCTTCTGGTGATATTTAAGGTGAATTAATAATTGAAACAGAACAGAACAGTTATTGGATTTACTAAATATGGAAGAGTTCTACATATGATATACCTATATGTACCTATGTACTTATGTAACTAAGTGTATGTGTGGTGTGCAGTCATTTAGGTATACACACACACACACACACACACACACACACACACAGAATCTGCTTTACTTTGAAATTGCTTCAACAGTAGACTTATATGGTTATTTTATCTATAGTAATATAATGTATCTCAAGCCTTCTAAATATACTATTAAGAAAATTTTTAGGCTGGGCGCAGTGGCTCACGCCTGTAATCCCAGTACTTTGGGAGGCCGAGGTGGGTGGATCATGAGGCCAGGAGATTGAGACCATCCTGGCCGACATGAGGAAACCTTGTCTCTACTAAAATACAAAAAAGTAGCTGGGCGTGGTGGCACGCACCTGTAATTCCAGCTACTTGGGATGCTGAGGCTGGGGAATCACCTGAACTTCGGAGCCAGACGTTGCAGTGAACCGAGATCTTGCCACTGCACTCCAGCCTGGCGACAAAGTAAGACTCCAGAAAGAAAGAAAGAAGGAAGGAAGGAAGGAAGGAAGGAAGGAAGGAAGGAAGGAAGGAGATATCTAATTAACAAATATATGTGTTTCTAAATTTGAGATTTCTCAGTAAGTTAAAACTGAGTTAAGTGTACACAAATAGTCAAAGAGATTAATTGATTTCATTATGAAATATTTTTAAATAATGTATTGATTCATCCTACATGTAAGAGCCAGGCACCATTCAAGGTATAGGAGACACAACAGCTCACAGTACAGAGAGACATCTTGTTCTTAAGGAACTTGTATTGTAATTGAAGAAGACAAACAATAAGGAAATATATAGAAAAATATCAAGTAGTAATAATGGTAGCTTGATATACATTGAACATGCCATCGAAATAAAAAGTCACTGGTTACATAAGGATGAAATTGTTCTATATTCTCATGATACATCCATGATTAGGAAGAGTTGCCATTTCTGTAAGATCATGACCAACCTTCTCCTGAACATCCTGAGCTACAACTTGATGATCAGGTCTGCAAGATTTCACTCAAATCTGGCCTTATTACTTCTCAAATTCCGTTCTAACCTCTCTCCCCTTAGCGATCTCATCCACGCTGCCTTTCCTCAGTTCCTCCTAACATGTGTTATCTTCCCAGGTTCAATTCTTGATCTGAGCTATGTCTTTTACCTTGAATGCATAAATTCTTCATCAATTAAACAAATTCCACAAAATAAATATGAGGCATTCATACTATTACACATATAGAATACAAAGCAGAAGATAACAGGAAATACTTTAATGAATGCAGATAACACAATGTTTCTTTTTTAATTTGAAATTTTAAAGTAACTTTAAAATTTCTAATAATTTTTCAAATTAAATTTAAACATAGGTATTAAAGTAAAACAACCAAGATTTCTCATTTCTTGTGTTAATTGTTGACTTTTTGAGCCAACAGATGTGTATTTCTTAAATAGAGCACATTGAAAAGCTAGTAAGTACAATTTTATAAATCTAACAACGCCATCTCTTTTCTGTGCTACAAAGAATGAGTGGTTATAAATTGAAATTATTATTTTTAACTTATATATAGTAGAGGTCCAGGAATTTACATTATGTTTTTATGCTCTGAGAGTTGCAAAATAGCAGCTGTGCTGTTAAAGAATCCCCTTCTCGCCAAGGGAAGAATGCTGACAATGACATAAACATACACTCTTAACTTTTTATATTTCCCTAAATCCTAAAAATTAGTGCTCTCCTTTGCATTTTTATATGGCTGTGTTATAAAACAGTTAGTTTTAAAGGAAAAAGTCATAAAATCTCAATAGGTAAAAGGGATATAAAGGTCACTTAATTTAACCTTCTGTCAATTTCTAAGAAATAGTTTCCATAATATTCCTGACAAGAAGCTTATGAACATTTGCTTGGACACTCTGCCATGGCAAACCTGGGATTGCCCAAAACAGCCAATAGTATTTTTAAGTAGATGAACCAAATCTTACTATAATGTTATATGCATTTACTTAGTCTCTTTTGCTGCACAGGGCAGCCACAAATATAGTTTATTATTTAGCAAATATTGGGATTTTAAAATTTAGAATTTAAATCTCCTAAGTTATTTTTATATGCTAAATTCACATTTCTAAAAAGGCAACTCAAACAAAAGCAGTTTTTATTATATCCCTTCTCATTCATTCAGGCTCATCTAACTTAAAGTAAGTAACTACAACTAAAATTTATCTATGTTGCTATGAGAATAAAAGGTTTAATAAATTAACTAGTTTTGAAAATAAATTATATCAGATATTCAACAAGTCATATATAAAAATATGTTATGTGCCAGGCATTGAGGCTGCACAGGTGAATAAATGGACTGAGTTCCTTCCCTCACAGTTTTTCATGTTAAACAAACAGACAGAAATAAACCTGTAAAGAAATTTGATAATAATTTTTGATGAATTTGATCATGTGAAATGATCCTGGTAATATATACTTGTAATCAGTTGTTGTATGTGGGAAGGAAAAAATGAAGTGGTTCTAGGTATGACTTGAAGAAACCTTTGTCATTTACATACAGTGCTCCCTGTCCCAAGAGATGGTGGCAAGGCAAGATGGGAAAGAAGGGACCCATTAAAACATACCTGTAGCTTAAGCGAAGTCATTATACTTAGCAAATTATCAGACTTACATAAATTAATTTTTCTAGACCAGCAAACTGATGCCTAGCTTAGGGTAGCATTCCAACAGCATGTTGCATGCCAGCTTATCAGAGCAAAGTAGTCACCAAGTGCAATGGGAAGTCCCAGTGCTAGCATGGAACACATTGACGCAGTCAGGGAAGGAACAGTGTCCAATACTGAAAGACGGCGATTTGGAAACCTACACAAGGTTCTTATGGTGAAAAATGAGGCAGATTCATGACTAGGATTACAGGATGAAGAAATTCAGGAGAAGCTAAATTGGGACAAATGCAGAAGATAATTTGTTGCATTATCCAAGGTTTAATTGCATCTGATAAATGGGTAAAGCATGAGACTTGCTCCTTCTGAAATGAACCTCTTGGACAATAATTGTTTTCCTTTAAAAATCCTTAAGTAGACTTTGTGTTTTTACCCCATAGAATGCATGCGTCAATTTAAAAGTAGTACTTTCATGGTTAAACAACTCTGACAAGGGAAGTATAGACCTTGTTGGTGTGGTTAGCATTTGATAAGGTGTAGGGTGGAGAAATTTCCAAAGAGATATTCTGCATAAGCTACCTAAAGTTAAACTTGATATTAAATGTCCACTATACTCATGGTTAGAATTTTCTAGTCTCATCTGGGAAGATTCTGGAGTTTCATTTCTGGGATAGGTATCTTAGCAATTAATCACAGATAATCACAAATAATCATAAGTGTATCGGTAGTAGTCAATTTGATGGAATCTTGGCTGGTTGATGTGAACATTGGCTTGGTTTTAGGGAATAAGTCAAGCCCTAAGGCGGAGGAGTGAAATGGAAAATCTCTACATTTGCTTTCTATTCCAAGATACAATTATATTTTTTGAATATATATTTATGGTACAAACTTGAATGCACATATTAATGTATTTTTGAATGCCCTTAAAAAATTTGTGTGTTACTCCTTGGGTGTTTAAACAACATGGGCTGTGAAATAAGGTTATTTGGGCTCAAATTCAGGCTGCTGTTTTTCCTAGTTGAGTTACATTGGCAAGTTAATTAACTTCTTTTTACCTCTACATATTAATGTGTAAAATAAGTATAACACTAGTAAAACAGTAACAGAATTGTTGTAAGGATTAAATGAGCCAGTGCATGCAAAGCATTTAAAACATTGCTTTGCACACATAGGAAGCACTCTCTGTGTGCTAGCTATTTATGGTAATGATGAACATCATCATAGAAATGCCTCTGACTCTGAAGAAAGAATAAGTTAATAGAATCTTTACTGAGTAGTATTCCTTTTCTATTAACTTTTTATTATTGAAAATTTCAAATATACCTAAAATTAGAAGAGTACTGAATTCCCATATGCCTACCCATCATTTTGTTTTAACAATGGTCATCTCAAGGCAAATCTTGTCTCATACTTCCACCCAATTTCTTCCCTTCTTCCAGAGGTTTTTGAAGCAAATCTCAAACATATGCTCTGGAATCTGTACATATTTTTAATGTTTTTCTTTTTTGTTCTACTTTATGTTCAGTGTCTATTTTCTAAAGATGGGTAAATCTTTTCTTAAATCACAAACACATAATCATTATCACTCCTAAAATCTCTTAACATTTACTAAATATCCCATTAGCCTTCACATTTCACCTGTTTTCATATATGTGTATATGTGATGACTGAAAAAACAAGCACTGCTAACATAAAGAGGTTTATTCTGAGCCAATGTGAGTGTCTGCAGCCTCGTGTTACACAGTCTCAGGAGGTCCTGGGAAAGTGCACCCGAAGAGATCGAGTTATAGTTTAATTTTATACATTTCAGGGAAACAGGAATTGCAGGGAAAATCATAAATCAATACATGAGAGATATACATTGGTTTGATCTGAAAAGGCGGGATGTCTCGAACCAGGGGCTTTTACAGTCGTAGGTGGATTTTAGAGACTCTTTGACAATTTCAGTTGAGAGAGTTAAGCTATTGTTTAAAGACTTGAAGTTCGTAGAAATGAATGCTTAAGTTAAGATAAAGGGGTCTGTGGTCCTGTGATGCTCTAACAGAGTCAGATTGGAAACTGAGCCACAATATTCAGGGTTAATTTAAAAAAAACACCTTTTTAAGTAGATTTTATGATTTGTAGGGCATGACTCCCTAGGCCTCTTAGATAGAAATTTGAGTGTGAGAAAAAAAAAGGCCTGAGTTCAGTCTATATATGTATATTTGTGGGTGGCCATATTCATGGAATCATTCAAAATATTGTGCTTTCCATGTATTTCATCTAAATTGACACTTTATCTTTTAATGAGAAAAGAAATGAGAATCTGCAGACTTGGGTTTGAAAAACTTTGGGTCAATCAGTTATTGGGCTTGTTTCATTTGAAAAATGAAGAATGTAGATGAGGTGATTTCCAAAGGCCTCTTACATTTTTTATAATTCCATGATAATTTTAGTCTAAAAGTTACATGCAAATTAGACTTTGAATATCAGTCCTCAACACCAGAGCTAGTATATATTTCAGGGGTATTATTTGAGAATCGTTCTGTTTTATTCACATAGCAATGACACTCATTTTCGGCTTGGAGACTCATAAATGAATTAGAGCTATGCAGAGCTGATAAGAAGAGAACAGGGTATCAAACTATGGCACCCTGTGATGGTGCCTAGCATTTCTCTTCATTTTTGCTTTACTTCTAAAGTCATATTAACTTTGAAAAGGCCTTGGATTTATGAGACAACTCTTCCTCCCTCCCCCCGAAAATTCTCAAAGCACATTTCAGAAACTCATTTTTGGCAGATGTAAATTTAAGTAAATTGGCCAAGGTCACAGCACAATAAGGGCAGAGTTATCAAGGGAATGCAGTTTCCTGCTTTTTCCACCATCCATGAAATTAGAGTAACTCCACCCCTTAAAATAAAAGGGTCTACTTTTTTTTTCTTTCTGAAATTATAAACCTTGATTTGGAATTTTTTTTTAATCATTAACTCAGACTTTCAAAAGTGGTCATTTAGAGCTGTGGAATGTTTATGGGTGCACTATGCATCTACTATTACTATTAACTGAACATCTTACGACCTGTACAATTTGTTTTAAAAGGGAGTGCATTTTTTGTTTGAGCTGAACCATCAGATTTTCTTTTCGTGCGATATGACATGAGGAAGAATCTATCTGTAGGCACAAAACTAGTTCACTTTCTATGGGCAAGCGCAGACTTTAAAGTAGATTATTAAAGTATACAGAAATAGAAAATTAGATCAGAAGTGATGTTTTACTGTGAGGTCTTCTTTGGGCCTTATAAAACGAGAAAGAACTAACCTTGTTCTATTTCTGAGTTCTGAAAAAAAAGCCTCATAGCAGGCATATCACCTTTAATTAGGTTTCTGCTTTTGGGAAGCATTTTACCAGCCCCCTTTCATTTATTTTTAATGATGTTATCACTAACAGGCAAACAGTCCCTTAATAAAACAAAAAACAGTTTCTATATAAAGCCTGGTGTACATGTTCTGAGTCAGTCATCTAAAAACAAATGTTATGATTGTTTCCGTTGTGCTCTTAGAACACTTAATGGCCCTACTGTGCAGATATGCAAAACATCAACCTAGGAAATACAACCATGTCTGTTTTGCAGCTTTCAATAAATGCTTTCCCATATTCACCTGCAGTATCAGCAGTGAGGTTAAACCTACTGGGTCATGGAAATGACAGAAAGGTCAATTAAGTGAATCTTTTCACCATAAGCTATGCCAGTTCTTGCATAAACACTGATGACTTATGTCTTTAAGAAACAAGCAGATGTGAATGCAACCCAAAACATTTGAAAGTTAAATCAGTGTGTGTGTGTCTGCGTGTGTGTGTGTGTGTGTGTGTGCGCACTTGCATGTGTGTGTGTTTAATGCTTGGTGCCATTCCATTTTTTTCCAAGAAATTTCAAATTGTCAAAGGAACAAAACCTCTGTACACAGATACCCGAGTTCTCAAGTTTTGTCTCCTCAGATGAGTTTGCTAAGATAATGATGGATTTGTTGTCAAGGACAAGATTGGAAATATTAATAGATAGCTTGATCTTAGAATTTCTGAATACAGAAATTTTTGAAATACAGATACAGAATAGCCAGAAACTAAAGATTCTTTTTTGAGCATAATAATAGAAAATATGATTTCCCCCTAAAAATACAGTTTCTTCAGGGAATTGGGGTTCCTGATTTTCTTGAGCTGTTATCCTTGCATGGTTTCCTCATACAACCTCTTGACCTCCCTCTGGTTAAGTCTTCCCCAAAATTCAGTGCCCGTTTCTTGCCATGGTGGTTTTCTTTTTTTTTTTTTTCTTCTTTCCCCTTTCAGCTCACATCATCTAAACATAATCTCTTCTTTTTTCTAAATAAGCACCAGGTGCCATTTGAATCACTCTTTTGGCATATAACCTTATTGAGATTATAATAGCATGTGTTTTAAAAATTTTATTCCTAGAGCTTCCTCTTAACTCAAGATAATGTCTGTGAAATTACCTCATAATCAATAGAGTGGTTTTCCAATAGAAGGTATTTTTAGTTTTACTGTCATGGATGTGGTATAACCCTGGGACAGGCAAAGACTATATCCTTCTCATTTTTGCAGTCTGTATTCCTATAGCTTTTGCTTTGCCTCATCTCATTCACATATTCTTTCAGTAAATATTAATAAGTACTTACTATATGTTAGGTAGCTGCGACTAGATGATCGATTTCCTCCTCAAAAGAGTGGTCCCCAACTTTCATAAGCATCTCAAAAGAGAACTATTCAAAAGTTAAGACTCACTGATATAGGTGATAGTTGCATATAATAAGCGTGGAATACATATGCATTAAATTAGGCAAAAATTTGGTGTATTTTTGTAGCAAACCTCCAGCATTCTGCCAAACACAATGATTTACTTCCCATATAAATTTTTTTCTTTTATTCACTCAAACTCAAAATTCAGAGTTCTGATGCTGCTTGAAGTATATCCAAGAAGCCTCTTAAGTGGTTTTATGTTATTCACAGTCTATTTCTGCAAAACCTGTACTGTGTGTGTATGTGTGTGTGTGTGTGTGTCTGTGTGTGTGTGTGTGTGTGTGTGTGAGTCAACACATATTTCCTCTAGGTCCTGCCACCTGAAGAGAAATTGACAAACCAGTTCATATTCTTTGCCCTTTCCCGAATTATTTCTATCAAAGTCAATTTTAACTGTTCACCAAACTAACTCAGGGTTAGTCCATATAAGGAAACTGATGTATACAGTAATCATTCTTTTATCAACATTATACATCTTTATCAAAGCCTTATCAGAGAGACATAATATAGAAACTACAGACTTAGGGCAGGGGCGCAGTGGCTCACGCCTGTAATCCCAGCACTTTGGGAGGCCGAGGCGGGCGGATCACCCAAGGTGGGGAGTTCGAGACCAGTATGACCAACATGGAGAAACCCCGTCTCTACCAAAAAATACAAAATTAGCCCGGTACGGTGGCCCATATATGTAACTCCAGCTACTCGGGAGACTGAGGCAAGAGAACCACCTGAACCCAGGATGCAGAGGTTGCCGTGAGCCGAGATTGAGCCGTTGCACTCCAGTCTGGGCAATAAGAGCGAAACTCAGTCTCAAAAAAAAAAAGAAAGAAACCACAGGCTTATGGTACAAGAACAGAATTTCCTCCATGGCACATTGAAGCCAAGTTTCCAAAATGAAATTTATAAAATGTATAATTGATTGGATTATTTGTTAATTATTCATCCATTCATACTTTATATTAATATAGTATTTTATATTTTACAAAGCACTTTCACATGCATAATCTAATTGGATTTAAACTATAATCCTTTGAATTGGTAATCATCGTTTTAATAAACAAATGAAATGAGTCTCAAATAAGAGACAGGTTCTTAGCTCTAAAATTTGCTTGTACTTGGTAGAGCCAGGACTTGAACTCATACTTTCTGAATCAAGCCTGGTTTGCTTTTCATTTTACCATAGCTGTATCATGTCTTGCATTTTGGTGTCAATTTTATAAAAATTTCTGGAGTAACTTTAAATCCAGAATTTGAAGAATGGGCATTAAGTAAAATATAGGAAATAAGTTTTATTCCCAAATACCTCTAGATATTTTATATGCATCAGCATAGATATATAAAAGTCATTTTGATAAATTTTAATGTGATATTTCAGAATTCCTTATTTTCTGAGAAGATGGAGGTAGAAAGAAAAAACATTTACCTGATAATTTTTTCTCCTTTTTTTATCTGTATATATTCTTGTGGTACAAGTGTAATTTTATTATATGGTTAGACTGCATAGTGGTGAAGTCAGGGTTTTGGATATCCATTACCTGAAAAGCCTACATTGTACTCGTTAAATAATTTCTCATCATGAACCTCCCCCATTCCCACACCCTTCTGAGTCTCAATTGTCTATCAGTCTACAGTCTATGTCCTTGTACACATTACTTAGCTCCCACTTATAAATGAGAACATGAAGTATTCATCTTTCTATAACTGACTTGTTTTAAGATAATGGCCTCCAGATCCAGTCATATTGCTGCAAAAGACATAATTTCATTCTTATTTATGGCTGAATAGTATTCCATTTTGTCTATATATATATATATACATACACAATATATATATATGTTGCATATCTTTTTTTGTGTGTATATGTATATATATATACATAGCAATTTTTTTGTTTTTTGGGAGACAAAGTCTTGCTGTGTCGCTCAGGCTGGAGTGCAGTGGTACCATCTCCGCTCACTGCAACCTCCGCCCCCTAGGTTCAAGCCAATTTTGTGCTGTGCCTCAGCCCTCCAAATAGCTGGGATTACAGATGCATGCTACCACACCAAACTAATTTTTGTACTTTTAGTAGAGATGGGGCTTCTCCATGTTGGTCAGGCTGGTCTCTAACTCCTGGCCTCAAGTGATCCACCTGCCTGGGTCTCCCAGAGTGCCGGGATTTCAGGCGTAAGCCACTGCGCCCGGCCTGTATCACATTTTTTAATCCAGTCATCCCTTGATGGACACTTGGGTTGATTTTATATTTTTGCCACTGTGAATAGTGCTGTAATAAACATACAAGTGCAAGTATCTTTTTGATATAACGATTTCTTTCCTTTTGGGCAGGTATCCAGTAGTGGTATTGCTGGGTCGAATAGTAGTTTTCTTTTTAGTTCTTTGAGAAATCTGCATACTGTTTTCCATAGAGGTTGTACTAATTTACATTCTCACCATAATGTACAAATATTCCCTTTCCTTTACACCCTCATCAATATCTGTAATTTTTTCTTTCTGTAAAATTTATTATTAGTATCTACTGCTAAATTAAGCTGAGACTGCCTAGAGTGAGAATGAATCAGTACTGAGGTTACAATTGAGCTCAGTTTAAACAACTGTGTTTTATGTCTGGAAATAATTTTCAAAATTTTTTAGGCACCAACCCTTAATCTATAGATTATTTATACTTCTACTCCAATTTAATATGTCTAGTGAGTTTGCCAAAACACTTATAAATGTATCTTTCTGTATATTTGTGATGGAAATTTATTAATATAATAAAATTTTATATTTTTATAAGTAATTATTTACTTCTGTATGGAAACTATTTTATTCTCTAGTATTTTGCTAAAATCTTCTTCACTTTGCCAGTATAGAAATAGAGAGTTTTCATGGAAACTCCCAGATCTGTTTTAAACATTAAATATGGAGATATTTTCCATTTTAATAATACTGTATACTTCAACTCAAAATGAATAATTGTGAATCTCTTTGTAATGTGTGCTTTTCTAGAAGTGATTGAGTGTTTTTCTATTTGGAATTTGTGATATAATAAAAGACATTAGAGACCAAAACACACAGACACACATTAACTTGAAAGAGAATATATAATCCAAACCCAAAGGGATTAGTTATGAAAATAACAACTGAGTTAGATTTTATTAACAGGAAAGAAAACATTTTAAAAGTAGAGGCCCATTATTTTTTTAAACAACATTGTTCCTTAGGATATCCTGCTAAATTGTTATGTGTGATAAGATTGGAGAGAAAAATACTTTGTCTTACAGAGGCATCAATCTTACTGATAGTCAGTTATTGATAAGTGACTTAATTTTTAAACATTTTCTTCTCTTCCATTTCTGGTTTCTCATTTTGTTTTCTATTATTCTAATTGACTGTATGTTGTTATAATTATCAATGTATTTATTATATAATTATTAAGATGTTATTAAGTAGTTTTTCTGGTCGAGATTATAATATGTGCTGCTCTATTTTTCTTTAGAAAACCAGTATAGTTTCAAATAACTGAATTAAAAAACAAATAATTCTTAACTTACAATGGCATTACATCCTGATAAAACCCATCATAATTTGAAAATATTGTAAATTAAAAATGCATTTAGTACACCTAACCTAACCAAACATCATTGCTTAGCCTACCCTACCTGAAATGTGCTCACTTACATTAACCTACAGATAGGCAACTTCATCTAACACGAAACTTATTTTGTAATAAAGTGTTAAATATCTCACATACTGCATATTGCTAACCCAGGGGAAAAAAAGTCAAAATTCAAAACTCAAAGTATCAAAATTGCAATGGTTTTATAGCATTGTAAAATTGAAAATTGCAATGGTTTCATACCATTGCATATTGCTAACCCAGGAAAAAAAATCAAAATTCAAAGTATCAAAATTGCAATGGTTTTATACTACTGTAAAACTGAAAATTGCAATGGTTTCATTCCACTAACAACTTATGTAGAGAACTAGCATAACTGCCAGACCCTACCCATGTGTAGTCCTCTAAAAAATAACAGTATTCTAGTTACTGCATCTTTTGAAAGTGCTTAATTTTTTTCCTAGGAAGATGCACTCTTTGCTGCATCTGATTTGCCATCAAAGGTATTGGGAGTGCTGCCTTATAGGTGACTGAACTGTGATCTAATTTGATAAAAGAAAACAAGATAATTTAAGAATCCTTATAAAGTGGAGCTTGTAAACCTAAGTAATTAATAACTTGTTCTGAAATTTTACTTGTATGACTCATTCTTTTTCAGATATTACATAGATATTCATAAATCTTTGAAATTAATAATATTAAAACTATTAAAATTTCTAACTCCAAACTGATACATTGTTACTCTTCATCAAAATAGGTGAGAAGCCCACTTAAATAATTTTTTATAAATTTTTATAAAAAGTATTAGAAAATGTGGAATTTTAGATTTGTGTGGTCCTACATTTGTCTCATTTAACCTGACTTTTTTTGTAAATGAGGAAATTGAATAGAAAGAAGTTGTTCCACGTCCAAAGCAGCTAATACTAACTGAACATTAAGTTATTTTTATTATATTTGCCAGAGAAAAAGTTACATACTGTTTTAGTTATCCATAGCTGTGTAATAAGTTATACCAAAACTTAGTGGCTTAAACCAACAAACCTTTATGATCCTACAGTTTCTGTGGCTCAAGAATCTAGGTACAGCTTCCCTGGGTGCTTCTGGTTTAAGGTCTCATGGGATTGCAATCAACCTGTCAGCCAGGGCTGCAGCCATAAATGCTTTAACTGGTTAGGAAGAATCTACTTTCAACCCAACTCGTGAGGTTGGCCCTCAGTCCCTTGTCGCATGTACGTCTCCACAGGGCTGTCTCATGTCATGTCAACTGGTTTGACCCATGGCAAGCAATGCAAAAGAAAGAGAGAGAGAAATGAAAGCTAGACATTTTATAACCAAATCTCTGTCTCTGAAGTGACATCTCATGTTTGTTGTATTCTTTTTGTTAGGTCAAGAGAAAAGGACCAGACAGGGTGTGACTAACAGGATAAGAAATCATCACAGGCCCTCTTAGAGGCCACTTCGTGCTTACTACATGCCCATAAAAAAAAAAAAACTCATTAAGAACATGTCACAAAAAAGTTAAAATATTTGTTATGTAACTACTGTAAACAAAAAATCTCAAAAATAATACAATTGGAATGTGGACTCTTGATTAAATCATCGTATTCTCCATATGTTATTCTTGCTGATTTTGGACTGTGTTTATGTAAGAGTGTGTCCTTGTACTTAAGAAATATACACTGAAGTCTTAAGGCTTAATTGGGGAAGATGGTTCAAACATATGCACCCTCCCTCACACCATACACACACACATACACTCACACACACACACAGAACAAGAGAGGGAGAGAAGCAGAGAGAGAATTTTTTTAAAAAAAGTGACAAAATGTAAACAGTTGGTGAACTGGAGTTTTATTACTTTTCCAGAGCTGGCCATAACAAATGACCTTAACCCTGGTGCCTTAAAACAGCAGAAGTTTATTCTCTCACAGTTCTGGAGACTAGAAGTCCAAAATGAAGGTGTCAGCAGAAATGAGCTCCTTCCAAGGGCCATTTTTTATCTCTTTTAGCTTCCAGTGGTTGTCTCCCTTCCTTAACTGTAGGTGAAACATTCTAATATCTGCCTGGTTTTCACTTTGCCTTTTCTCTTCTCTGTGTCTTCTCTTCTGCCTCTTTCAAACCTTTCTCTGCTTTTGTCTTAAAAGACACTTGCCATTGGATTAAGGGTCCATCCTAAACCAAAATGATCTCCTCATCTCAAGATCTTAACTTAATTCCCTCTGTGAAAACCCTTTTTTAAAGTAAAATAACGTTACTTGTCGTTACATGTCAGGAAATATGAATAAACATATATTTTGCGGTCAGCCATTCACACATTACAGGACTATGAAGGAATTCCTTGTACAATTCGTGTAACTTTTCTGTAAGTATACAATTATTTTAAAGTAAAATGTTTTTTAAGAAAGCAAAAAAAGCGAGAAATTACATTGTCAAATGCTATACTAATCCAAAAATCATGACATCTGACTAGCCAACTTTCTCTTAAAGATAAGATTAGAAATATGTACAGATATATCAATGAGAATAAGGTATTTTGTGAATTTGTATTTCATCATCATTCACTCTTTGAAGTCAGTGGAGATTATGTGATGTCAAAACTCTCTTCTACATTGGCCTCTCAAACTTTTGCTTTAATCTTCTTAGAACATTTAGGAAATCAAAGGTCACTTTTATTTCAAAAGGTGGAACCATGGTCCCAATATTACAATCTTTGTAGGAAGAGCTAAACGAAATCTTCTATGATATTAATTGCCACAAGATGACAACTTTATGTCTGATAATAGGGTCATGAGACCCAAAGGAATATTCTTGTTTGTTTGATCTTCGAGTAGTTTGTTTGTGTTCTTTTCAAAATTGTGTATTGACTTTAAGAATCATTTTTTTCGCTTCTTAAACATTCTGCCCCAAATTTGCTAATTTCTTATGTACATATTGAATTAAAGTGTCCTTATGTAGTCTCTTCACTGTGTAAGATGATAAGTGAAGGAATCCAATTAGATAAGTTTGTAACAAATAATAGCCTATTCTCATACAGCTGAAACCACGAGGCCCAAAATGAGTGTTCCATTAAAACAGCTGCAGGAAAAAATGTGCTTACAGGCATGCACGCACACATGTACATATATATATACAGAATTTTAATGCTACATTTGGATAAATGGAGTATCTGAAGAAATAATGAGTGAAGGAAAACTGTATTAGTGGCTATAGGAATTAGCTATTTAACAATTGGAATCAGTCACTCTAGGCTACATGAGCCTCTTGAGGCTTTCTGGTTGTGTTTTTAGCATTTGATCTCCAGTATCCAGCACATTGTTTATGTTAAATAAATACTGGCTACATAAATTTATGCATCATGAGTGATTTAATGATTTAATCCATACAACAGCCAAATATAGTCAAGCATAAATGCACTGAAGTTAAATCAAATAATCATGGGGATGATGAAACTTATAGCCTAAATGTGTGTAAATGTGTACACATACATATGATTCTTTATTTTCTTGGACAGTCTTTAATAATTGTGGAATCATAGATTCTAAAGCTGAAAGCAACCTCAGGTGGTCATCTGGTTCTATGCCTTTCTTCAAGAGACAAGCAGTTATTATCCCCATGATCTATTAAGCCACATTTTCTTTAGCATGTGACAGCTAAGGTGATGATGATCGAAAAATATTGCTCTCCATTCTTAAACAATTTCACATGCACATATATGTTTAACAAGTGCCTTTCCAGAGCTATTATGATAAAACACTAGCAGCCTTGGTTTGGAAGAGCAATTTATGATAGCTAGGTAAATGGTGTCCAAGATCACCTTGCTCACATTAGCCATGCAGCATCCCTGCCCCTGCATGGCCATCTTTCTTTAACCCCGGTGACAAGTGTGGTTAAAAAGAAAAATAACATGAGTCCTACTTTAGTTTGCTTACTCTGTTTCTTCCTCTAGTACTTGCTGCCTCAGATCATCTGTCTCAGTAAGTTAACATAGGAGGAAGTAGAAGGAGAAACTGCAAAGTCGTGAGTGTGAGAGGAGTGCAGTTAATAGGAGGCCCTCTGGCCGTTACTCCCCTCTCCAGCTTTTCTTTCCTTTTGGTTTATTAACTAGAAATGTGGCAAGGTGAGGGAGATGAATTTAACTTGTTCTGACATTAGTGAGGGACAGGGAAGTGTGGCAGCTTCTACAATATTTCTGCCCCAGAGAGACGTAATTGGAAAACGTGTTGTGTGGTTAGGTGGTGTAATGAAAAATAAAAGAATGATTGAGGAGAACAGTGGAATCAAATTATAAGCATAAGGCAAGTGTGCTGAAGTTTTTAGCCACTTGCAAAATTGAGAGATACTATCGGGACTGTGCAAATACATTGCTCTGATTAATTTTCCTGGGGTGAAATATGAAAATATTTATAAAACTGAGGATCCTGCCATGAATAAAATTTTCTCTGTGATTATGATAAACTAAAATAAGCCGTAACTTGTATCCATCTTATGTGAAACTGTAAAAATGGTTAAACAGTAAAAAAAACTGAATAAAAGGATTTCACTGTGAGAGGTGAAAAGAATCTGTATTCATGAGTTACTCTAAATTGCTTAAAATTTTGAAGAATATTCAATAAGACTAGTTTATTTTGAAGGGATTTTTAAATTTGATTCCCTGAATGTTGTTATAGAAGTAGCATTTTATTACTCTTCCTTTATACCGTTTTTTATGTATGGAAGCTATAATTTTTCAATATGAAGGTAAAAGGTCTTCAAGTTCAAAACAATTAGGTCTTTAATTTTAATGATGATGAATAATTCAGTTATAATTTAGAAATACATATTTGGATTCCAGTTTTTCTTTTTATGTGTAAAGTGAAAGATTTTAACTTTACATTCTTTTGTAAATTCCTTAAGAATATATTTGAACAAACATTGATATAAAGGAAGGGTTAATAGAGAAAGAAGCTTCCTAATATACAAAGCCGCTCTCTTATATGGAGCTCTAGAAATACTCTATTGTCAATCCAAACAGAACAAACTAAAAGGAGATAATTGGGAAGGTGCCCATAAAGTCAGCCTGAATATATTATCACAACTATATATGAGATAATATTTGTTTTAAAAAGATTCTATGGCACTGTAAACTCAGTCTCATTAGAGACTGCATTTAAAAGGCTTATAAAGTTACTCATTAATGTTATCTTGTTGTATCTCCACAGCTTTTTCATTAAAGAAAATTCAGCAGAAAGCATTTTCTCCTGATAGCAGGAACCAATTTGCAATAAATGTTCTGGAAACCACTAGGGAAGCCATTACTGAGGTCTAATAAAAACAGACAAGCGTAACTTGTTCTATATTTTTGTTTCAATCACATACAGATGAGACCCCGCTTTCTACACCAACCGCAAGAGACAGCCTTGACAAACTCTCTCTAACTGGGCATGGACAACCACTGCCTCCAGGTTTTCCATCTCCTTTTCTGTTTCCTGATGGACTGTCTTCCATCGAGACTCTTCTGACTAACATACAGGTAGGCCTTTTTACAACCTGGAAGAAAGACATATGGAACACCCTGTTGTAGATTTTTTTTTTCCAAAATTTATACTGTTCCTACTGAATCCATTCATTAGACTGACTGAAACATGGTATTAAACTCTTTAAGCAACTTAGATTTTAAACCTGTTACACTAATCAAATTAGCTTAGAAATACTCATATATATATATATATACTCATATATATGTATATTAAGCCATAATAAAAACTTAGATGAAAATGACATAGGCCTTTAAAATTCATTCTGTCTAAAATGCTCTCTTTATTACCAAATAATTGGAGGAATTTAACTGTTTAAGTTTGTCTGATTTTACTAAACAACGGCACACTAGTTCTAATAAATATTTAGTTATTTTTAAACTGTTGGCCTTCTGGTGAGGAAATGATATGTTTAGTCATTTAAAATATGTCTAATTTAGAAGAATCCAAAAAAATGCCTTCTTTCATAAATAAGTTTGTTTCAATTAATAGAATTTCTTCAAAGACTAGACTTCAAAAAGCCTTACCAAACTTTCCACGGATTTCCTATGTGGTCCTCAGGATGTATATTTTATGTACAGTACATTATGAATCAAAAATACTTACAGTTAACAATAACATAGAGTGTGGAGCCAAGATAATAAGAGTGTTTGGGATAGAAGAAAGCACAATTTTCTTGCCCACACATGAAGTGATCATGTGGACCCCAGATGGAGATTTTTGTCATCTACTTCTCCATATTTGGGTAGCTAGTGAGTAGTAGGCACAAGTTGCTGATAGTGTGCTGGTAAGCTCCTTTTTAAAAAAATTCTTTTACTCTAACATTCCATCCTCAGTAATATTTTTCTGTACACATATCCTATCATATTAAAGTTTCCCCCAGTGGAAATGTAATTAATTTTATTTACCTCTCCAAGGACATAACAGAAGGACTTTAATGTAACATATCTTCTCATCTATTAATATGGCATTTTTTAATACTAATGTAATTAGAGTCTCCAGAACTGTATTCAACTTTAAGGTTTTATAACTCAGTAATTGAAAATCATCAATCCAGCCTATACTAAATCATGGCCAAATAGTCGATTATATAAAACAAAAGACTTTTTTTTCTAAATTTCACCCATATTATTGTTTATTATAAGATAGTGCTTTTAATGAATTTTTCTTATGTTAAGGTAAATGTTTTCAGAAAATATCCCTTAACATTTCTGAATTTATGTTCTGAAAAGTAAAGGAATAATTCATTTTCTTATGTATAAAACTCAATATGAAGCAAAAGAAAAGCTATTTGCATGGATTGTCATTAACTGAAAGCTCTTTAACCAGGTCTGTGAGGATTTAATTTCAGTTGCAGCAGAGAAAACATTTCTGGGTTTCATCAGTGTAAAACAGCATGCTCATCTGAAGAGCAGGTTTGACACATGGACTCTTGAATTGTATATGACCACTACATTTCAAAGTCAAATCCTCTCAGTTTGGAGTATTCATCCACACTCTACGGACCAGAAATACTCAGATTAGGAATGTTATCCACATCACCTCAAACTATAATTATTTCAGAAGGAAGAAAAGAAAAAATAAAAGAAAGAAAGAAAAGAAGAAAAAGAACACTCCAGCTTTAAAATGTACACATTTTAGACAAATTATTCATTGTAGGTGGCTCTAGATTTAATATACTCTCCTTTCCTACCATATGCTTTGAAGATATATTTTCAAAAGAGTAGATAAAAGGACAATGGTCAAGACAAGCTAAATAATTTATTTCTATTCCCAAATTATAGGGATCTGGGACTGATAAAGTTAGAACACCCAAAATAAGAACGCTTTATTAAAAATAAATTAGGGGTTGGGTGCAGTGGCTCATGCCTGTAATCCCAGCACTTTGGGAGGCCAAGGCAGGTGGATCACCTGAGATCGGGAGTTCGAGACCAGCCTGGCCAGCATCATGAAGCCCCGTCTCTACTAAAAAAAAAAAAAAATACAAAAAATTAGCCAGGCGTAGTGGCAGGTGCCTGTAATCCCAGCTACTCGAGAGGTTGAGGCAGGAGAATTGCTGGAACCTGGGAGGTGGAGGTTGCAGTGAGCTGAGACTGTGCCACCACACTCCAGCCTGGGCATCAAGAGTGAAACTCCATCTCATATAGACAGATAGATAGATAGATAGATAGATAGATAGATAGATAGATAGATAGATAAATAAATACATAAATTTAGCTTGTCTGCTTCAATCTTACTTATATGTATGTGTATATATAGATGCAGTTATCATATATTTATATGTATGTCTAATATGCAAATGCATATATTTATACATGCATGTACATATGTGCCCACAAGGTGAAATAAAAATTAAAAATCCTACAGAATTTCATGCACATGTATATTATAAATATATATATACGCACACATACATATACAAACACACACACATTTGTTGTTAGTAATGATTTCATATCATTTTACGAAAACTTGCAGATGCTAACTCTTTTACTATTGTCACATTTACTGAGTTATGGTATTATCATAGGAATGGTATGGAATGTTTAAACAGTCATGACCCCGGATTATTAGGTATACAGTATAAATGTGATTGCTGTCCAAATTCTAATATGGGTAATTACATTCTGCCTACCTCAATTTCCTCTGCAGTTTCAATTATATATAATAGGGTTCTGTGCTTTCTGTGCCAAAATGGTACATACTTTTTGTGTAGTAAGTTTAAAGTTCCATTTTTTAAAGATGTTATTTTTTATTAAAATTAATGACCAAAAAGCCCTTTAAAATAACGTGTTTTCATAAAGTGTTATTGTTCTAATGATCAATAATTTATATATTATAATTTAAAAAGCCTGGATTTTTAAATTTGTAATGATTACCACAGATGTCCTTTCCATGACATCATCATCAAAATTAAATTTTTGTCAGTTATTTCTTTGTGTTTTAAAAGAAGATCTATAGAAAAATACTATAATTATATGTGAAAATTTTGTGTTTAAATTTTTATTTTAAAATTTAAATTTATAAAATGTACATATATATAAAAATTGGGCACCAGACTTTTGTTAACTATTTGAGCTATCCTGAATTCCTGCATTTAAGTGTTTTAGAAATTAAAAGTTAGCCAGGCGCAGTGGCTCATGACTGTAATCCCAGCACTTTGGGAGGCCTAGGTGGGTGGATCTCGAGGTCCAGAGATTGAGACCATCCTGGCCAATATAGTGAAACCCTGTCTCGACTAAAAATATAAAAATTAGCTGGGTGTGGTGGCACATGCCTGTAGTCCCGGGTACTCAGGAGGCTGAGGCTGGACAATCGCTTGAACTCGGGAGGCGGAGTTTGCAGAGCCAAGATTGCGCCACTGCACTCCAGCCTGGCGATAGAACAAGACTCCAGCTTAAAAAAAAAAAAAAAAAAGAAAGAAAAGAAAAGTTATAATGAATGAAGTAAAAAGAAAAAAAAAGACCTGTAAAAAATCCTATGTTGATATATAAAAAATTATATTTAAATTTTATATTTAGAAATTTATAAAATTTATATATATAAAAAATTGGGCACCAGATTTTTGTTACTGCTTGAGCTATACTACTTCCTGACATTTGAGTGTTTTAGAAATTAAAAGTGATAATGGATACAGATATCTAGAGTAAAAAACAGTAATTTAATTTAGTGAAGAATATGGATACAGTTCAGTTTTTGATTTTTAGAATTGCTTTTATTTTTTCTATATGGCTTTTTTTTTTTTCATTGTGGTCTATCTTTCATTATGGCTTCCTCTTTCAATCCTGTCCATGGAGAACAACCTGTGAGATTTTATGTAAGGAGACTAAAATTTTAGTGTCAGTTAACTGGATATGACACCGTCAAACATGAGCTACCATTAGAACGTGATCAAAGGATAATTCTGCTTACTCTTTTTTCTTTTTTTTTTTTTTTAAATTTATGACGGAGTCTCCCTCTGTCGCCCAGGCTGCAGTGCAGTGGCACCATCTGGGCTCACTGCAACTTCCGCCTCTCAAGTGATTCTCCTGCCTCAGCCTCCTGAGTAGCTGGGAGTAGCCTCCCACCACCAAACCTGGCAATTTTTTAAAAAAATTTTAGTAGAGATGCGTTTCACCATGTTGGCCAGACTTGTCTCAAACTCCTGACCTTAACTAATCCACCCACCTCCCAAAGTGCTGGGGTTACAGGCGTGAGCCACCGCGCCCTGGCCTACTCACTTTTTTAAATCTAGAACCTTTTGGCACATAGGGTTGTGAGCTAATTATTTACTTTGTTTATCTTGTTACAAAAAGGCTTTAAAAAGTGGCTTACAAACAAAATAAGAATAGGTAAATAACTAAAAAGTGAAAATGTAAAGTTTAAGTAGAGAATATAAAATTTAGTTAGGAGTGAAGTTAGCATTGAAGATATTTGCCATGAGGGGATATATGATTGGAGTTTGGTTCACTATAGTCTACCTACATGGAAGAATTAAGCAAACAAGAAAGACCTAAAACATATGTTAAAACCACAATAGCTTCAGCTTGGCTGGGTGCTGTGACTCATACCTGTAATCCCAGCACTTTGGGAGGCTGAGGCAATAAGACCACTTGAGGCCAGGAGTTTGGGACCAGCCTGAGAAACATAGGGAGACCCTGCCTCTACAAAAATACAAAAATTAGCTGGGCATGATGGGGCATGCCCACAGTCCCAGCTATTAATATTCGTGAGGATGAGGCAGGAGGATGGTTTGATCCTGGGAGTTTGAGGCTACAGTAAGCTATGATGGCACCACTGCACTCCAACCTGGGTGACTGAGTGAGACCCTATCTTAAAAACACATACACACACAAGAAATGGCAGCTCCAGATTGATTCACCATAGCCTAGTAAATGGACATAATCCAACCATGGTATCTAGGAGGAATTATTCTCTACTTCTGTGTTTGTGGGAAGAAAATGAAAAAGAATTAAGTATAAGACTGAACTATAGTCATGCATCACTTAATGCTGGGGATACATTCTGAGAAATGAATCATTGGACAGTCTTATAGTTGTGCAAACATCATAGAATGCACTTATACAAACCTAGAGGATATTGCCTAGTATATACCTGTCTATACAGTATACCCTATTGCTCCTAGGCTATGAACCTGTATAGCAGGTTACTGTATTGAATACTGTAGACAACTGTAACACAATAGCAAGTATTTGTGTGTCTAAACATAGAAAAGGTACAGTAAAAATATGATATTATAATCTTATGGGACCACCATCATATATGCTTGCAGACCAAAAAGTTGTTATGGAGGTGAATGACTGTACTCTGATTATCCATCTTCAGTTCTTTACATTTCAATATCATGGCCAATAATTTTACTTTACTTTTTAATATATTTTAAAATAAAATAATAGTTTCCTTATTTACATTAATACATAATTTTAATTATAATTTAACTATAAAATTATAATTATAAAAAGTATTGTAATTATAATTTTATTATGTATTCACTTATTATATTATATTAATATATTATTTATTATAAGGTATTATTTGTTATTTATTATATTAATTTTTATATAAATATAATAATTTTAACTGTAACATTAAATTTAATCATAATTTAATTATTGATACATAATTTAATTATAATACATAATTATATATAATATAATTAATTAGGAGAAGACTTTGCATAAACCCCAACAAAATAGACGTTGAATTCAAAATATGGGGAAGTTAATATCAAATATATTGGCCCTACATTATATGTTTTTATTTTCAATTGTAATTATATATTATGAGTCTTCTCTTCTTTGTTCCTGTCATACGTCGGCGTTGCAGGACAATAATCATAGCATTAAAGAGTATGGTATTATATTTTGTTACAAAAGCTTCTCTGAAAATGTGTCAGCTGGGCCGGGCTCCGTGTCTCACGCTGTAATCCCAGCACTTTGGGATGCTGAGGTGGGTCAATCGCCTGAGGTAAGGGGTTTGAAATCATCCTGGCCAACATGACAAAACCCCGTCTCTACTAAAAATACAAAAAAAATTAGCCGGGTATGGTGGCACATGCCTGTAATCCCAGCTACTTAGGAGGCTGAGGCAGGAGAATCGCTTGAACCTGGGAGGCAGAGGTTGCAGTGAGCCGAGATCGCGCCATTTGCAGGCCAGCCTGGGCAAAAAGATCGAAACTCCGTCTCAAAAAAAAAAAAAAAAAAAAAAAGTCAGTTAATACCGTACTATTGATTATTTGTTTGCTTTTTGGTCTACAAAAGTTCCTCATTCCAAGGGACATTATTCTTTTTCTCCCTGAAAAGAGACCAGGGAAACATTAAAAGAATAATAAAGAAGACTAAGTAGCTGGACAGTTTGATCTAGGCACACTCAACTCAGTATTTGGGATTTTCAGTCAGTCTCTTGATTCTTCTGCATCTTGGTTTTCTCATCTTTAAAAGTATTTGGTTAGGATGGTGATTGCTAAAATCCTCTTCAACTAAGGTGTTTTAGTTTCATTAGAAGCAACACATTATTGAGAACAAATTTTATCACATGAGTTTCAGTGACACTCGAGAAACCTTAGATATTGTCTGATTCTGAAATAAATTTATGTTAAATACAAACATGGATCAAGTAAGCTTCTCCTCCAGGATCTAGCTAGGTTTTTAAGAAATGTTTCTTAGCAGTATTATTTGAAGTCTTCTTATATAGACAGATATTGTACTTTCTAAGCCGTATCAACAGTAGAAACATTGCTAGATACAGTGCCCTTTAAAAAAAAAACTCAATCTCTAAAAAACGATGAAAATAATTTACAAATTAGATTATTTTAGAAAACAATGACATTTATGTAGTATAACAACCATTATGCTTCACTCAGAAAAAAAATTTGGGGTCAATCAACTATTGTCTCTCACCATTGCTGTGGCATAAACTTAAAGTATTTCATTAGACTTGTCATTAACCAACTTCAGTATCCTAAGAACCATCCTCCCCTTGGAGAAAAAAATCATGCTTTAAACCTTCTATCGTTTTTTGTCATTCACATTTTTGCCACAGCATTTTCTGGATATTGCATGTCCAAGTGAGATGCAGCATTTAATGTGACCGTTTGCACGTGATCAACCTGGAAATTTTACAGAAGTTACACAAATCTGAAAGTGTTATTATCATTGATGGCTACAATGGTGTCCTAAAGATTTGTATATGTTGTGAACACTACATCCTATTGCTTTTCCCAGCCCCCTGCTGCATTGAAATTTAATCAGTTTTCTGTATTTTTTGAAGCAGAGCTGTCACTGGCGGTAACATACTTTTGCATACGCATCAGTTTGGCTCTAGTACAGATTTTTGTTCACACTGGACTCCTACTGATATGCACTGATACAAAGTCTAAAAATTACATTTAATTTTATATAGCTTATAAGTAGTCCCAGAGAGTATCGGATCCTAAAAGCTAATATTTTTCAGACATAATCAGCAGGAATAGGTAATGTATTACCATTAGTCACATTAGCAGCAATTGTAACAAAAGGAAACAGTAAACATAAATGCTCTGAGCAACTTCATTCTTTACAACGAATATTAATATAAAATTACACAAATTAGAGTTGCAGTTTAACATTATTCAACATGTTTATTCATAATGATTGTTTCATATTTAAATAACACCAAAATATTGTGTTTTGTCAGCCAAGGACAACAATAGTTTAATAGTAATTTATTTTAAACAGCTACTGATAATACAACCAATCAACACATTAAGTGGTGCCAACATTGGCATCTTGCTAAATAATCTCTAGACATTGCACACAGAGTACATCTTTCAAAGATAAGTCAACAAGAGCAATCAGAGCAGAAAATTAGAATTTGGTATCTTAGAATTAAAATACAGCTAAAGTTTTAATTGGGGTGATCTAAAAGGGCACTTGATGTAATGATCTCTTTCATTTGTTACTAATTGTTTGTTCCTGATGAAGAAGAAGCCTACACAGGAATGTTGTTGAATTGAGTTAAGATGGCAGTTTCCTTAGCAGCTATGTTTTATTGTTAAACAAAAAACAGTGGGGAGGGGCAACCTGCCACGAAGAAATCTTTCTTCAGCTTGTTTCATATCACAAGAATTATACCAGGAGATTCAGGGTCAGGTATAGCAAATATGGAATAATTTGTATGTGGTCAAAAGAGAATAAAATTGGCTTACAGCAATGCTGTAAACTATATTGGTAGACTGAAGTAAGACTATCTCTCTATTGCGCTTACAAGTCAAGCTGGAGTAGAAATTCCTGATTCGAACTGCTCATAATGTCTTCTTGCAAGGGAGTCACATCCTAGAGTACATCTACAAATGACATCAACTTTCATCTCATTTTAAATTCAGTTGAAAATTTCAGTCTCTGACACTCACAGACCAAGGCAAAATATCTTCTACTTCAAAAACTCATTTTGTATTGCTGAATTGAAGAGAAGTTTTAGCTCTAATTTTTACTAGTAACTGTTTCAAAGTATCTTAGGAGAGAAAACAGAGAATGCTTTTTATATGTTTAACATATTTCCATATCTAATTTTCAAGAACCTTAAAATACTGCTAATTTTTAAAAGCATACAGTATGTCAAAATATATATATATTTATATATCCACCATTAGTTGTATGAATAAACTTTGCTTTCTCCATATGTTCTTTTAAATTATTATGCTGTCTAATCATTTCCTAGAAGTTATCCTGAGTTTATTACAACCATCTTGAATGGCTTTTTAAAAAGTAATGCACTACTAAACCAAGTTTTAGATCCCTTAAATATATTACGTATCTCAAGAAAAATGTAGCAGTACTATAATTGCTATTTGTGAAATTTTAAAATCTAGTATATAGTAGGCACTTTCTGGGCCCTGGGGGCATAGTCCTGAATGAGAGAACATGTCCCTGCCCCAGAGAGCTTATATTTTAATAAAGAAGACATAACATAAATCAGTAAACAAATAAATATATGTCAATACCACATAATGATACATTCTATGAAGAATTTTAGGGAGGGAGTAATAAGATACATTTGGAGATAGGGTAGTAAGAGATGGACTCTCTTGAATGGTGACTTTGAGCAAAGATGAAATGAAATGAGGGTGTGAGCCATGCAAAGATCTGGAGGAAAAGCATTCAGGAAGGGAACAGAAAGAGCAAAGTCCGTGGGGGCAGAAACAAATTGTTGCATTGAGGAACCAAAAGGAGACCATTGTGGCTATGTGCTCATGGTAGGGAGTGGGAGAATGAGCTCTGAGGAGAAAGGTGAGCACTGCCAGAATCCTGGAAGGTTGCATAAACCATGTCAGATAATTACTTGTGGAGGAGTTTCAGCCTAATTTCCTTCTCAGTTCTTATTTTTTAGACACGCTTATGTGCTGCCCTTATTTAGCTTTGGATCTAGATATTCTAATTAGAATATCTACTTAGCTTTGGATCTAGATATTCTAATTAGAATATCTACTTAGCTTTGGGTCTAGATATTCTAATTAGAAGCAATTAAACCTGCATGCCATAAATATTTGTCTTCCGAAAATAGTTTAATTAGACTTAGGAGTTTTATGCTTTAGTTATAGTATTTGTTCTAGTGAGTGCAGAATGAATGCGAAAGAATTAGGTCATTTGATCACTGGGTTCTTCGCTTTGAAAATGCTTTTAAGTAATGAGTGAAATTTGCTTTGTATTAAAATATTACCATTCCGAATATCTTCTTTGTACAGGGGCTGTTGAAAGTTGCCATAGATAATGCCAGAGCTCAAGAGAAACAGGTCCAACTGGAAAAAACTGAGCTGAAGATGGATTTTTTAAGGGAAAGAGAACTAAGGGAAACACTTGAGAAGCAGTTGGCTATGGAACAAAAGAATAGAGGTATTTCCAAATTTCCAGATAAGTTTAATATTTACAGAAAATATTAAACATATTAATACTATGATGGTGATTTATTTTGAAATTGTAGTATTTTTGTTAATTTAACGGTAGCTAAAGTTCAGAGCAGAATTTGAATCCTAGGCTCACTGTATTTCTTAATCTCCAAAGTACATGTTTTCTTTTCTGTTCCTACCTCAGGAAATTGAAATACGTCCATTACATCATTAATTATATAACTTTTATTGATTGTTGAGTTTAAAAATTCATGTTCTTTAAGATAAGAATAAACTCTAATGATAGCCATGAAGAAAAATTTTATGTTAATTCACAATTGCCCTTTGAAAAACTTGAGTTAAACTCATAAAGCTAAAATAGAAAATACTGATTATTCAAGCGAAGTAGGTTTACTAAGATATTTATCAACTGAAATTGAAAATGGATGGATATCTGAACAAATGACCAAAGTTAAATGTTTGTATAATTTTCTTTCTGAAGGCCTCATTTTCATCCAACAAGGTCAAGTACACAGAGTAGAAACTGATATAAATTCTTATTGGATAAAATAATATTATTGATCTGTGAACTGCTTCTTTTGTCACACTGTATGGTGCATCTATAGATAATTTTGAAGGTCATTTATATTTGCATGTTTATTTTATGTATGAATTTGAAGATTATTTTGTCTACAATCAACTGCCTCTTTGCTTCAACTATGCATTTAATATGTATCCAATATAAATGCTCCACATTATTTTCTTTTATATGTTTGAAATGGTCACTTAAAAATAGTTGTTTCTGTTTTGCCTTTAAACTAGCAGGATTTACCAGGTTGTTTTATTAGCTATTACGAAGCAACAGTTAGTGTATTCCTGGAAGTTGGTCAATTTGGGACGCTGTCATCCCAGATGTATAGCACAATTCTAAATAATGTGGCTTCACATAGATTCAGGTATTTAAATAATCAAAACAAGGTAAACATCGATAATGGCTGTATTCCAAGTGATTAAATAAGTTGGGTCAAAGAACTCAATCTATGGAACCAGCTTCCATGAGACAGCCATGTTTTTATTTTGTTCTCACTTAATTTTGTTTAGTCCTTTTTCACAGAACTTAAAAGCAGGCCCGGGGATTCCTAAAGTAACGCTTTGGTTACTGGAGAGACCTTCAGAATTTTATTGGTTCAAACCTTTTGGGAGGATTTACATTCTGTTTTCTTTCGTTAACCACTAGAGGGCAAAACATTCACAGATCACACCGTAAAGTTCCCATTTAATTAATTATGAACAGTAAATTCAAGGCAATAACTATCAATACTTATCTATTATGAATGTGTCTATTGAAGCAGTGTATTACCCTGAAGAGAGAGAACATGGCGATCCCATTTGGTTCAATCATGTAGGAGGAAACTGTGAGCGGTCAATGGCAAAGTGCAGGGTATTAAGCCTTTAGAGCCACAAGAGTGTACAATCCAAATAAATATTTCAGAAATTACTGTTTCTTTTCAAAGAGACTCATAAATAATCATTTTCGGAAAGGGAAACAGTAGGCAGGTAATTTTGTTAAGGTAAGCACATGATTTGCACACCATTAAATAAGGGAAATTAACGTTTAAAATCAGTTTCAATTTCTTTTCATATAACACCATAGCCAGTGTACATTTTGATACAAACAGGTTTTTAAAAATATATGGTACAGCAACAATACATCTGACATGTAAATGAGCTTCCGTCTTAAAAATATTAATAATAGGCCGGGCGCGGTGGCTCACACCTGTAATCCCAGCACTTTGGGAGGGCGAGACGGGTGGATCATGAGATCAGGAGATCGAGACCATCCTGGCTAACAAGGTGAAACCGCGTCTCTACTAAAAAATACAAAAAATTAGCCGGGTGTGGTGGCAGGTGCCTGTAGTCCCAGCTACTCGGGAGGCTGAGGCAGGAGAATGGCGTGAACCCGGGAGGCAGAGCTTGCAGTGAGCCAAGATCGCGCCACTGCACTCAGCCTGGGCTGGGCAACAGAGCGAGACTCCGTCTCAAAAAAAAAATATATATATATATATATAAAATAAAAACAGGATTATGTGGAAATTAGAAATTAAAACTAAAATACTTACTTGAGTCATTATTTTATAATTTGATTAAATATTCTGCTTTAAAAATGTTGCTGTTCTTTAATCTGTAGTAAGAAATCAAACAGTAAATATGGAATGATTAGTCTTCATGACTAAGAGAAGCATTTTCTCATACTGAGTCTGTCACATTGATATCTACAATGTTTATCAACCATCAACAAAGATAATTTTAAAGAAAAATGCATATTCCCATATGCTGAGTAGTTACCATATGTATACATATATATGTAGTAAAAGTTAAAACAATTATCCTCCAGAAAACATAGTTGATATGTATTTTGTAAAGAACATTAGTTATTATTTATCGAGTATGTATCATATACAAATATTTAAATTGTCCAGTTGGAGAAAAATGTTTCATAATCAACTTTTTGTATTATCTATTTTTTTAAATATAAAAGGCTCATTATTGTTACCAGCAGCATATTATTATTAGCAATGGGGGTTCATACTGCCTCAGATTTCTGCAGAGTGAAAGTAGAATAATTTTCTTAAAATATATCATAGTACTGTAAATTTGCTGTGAGAAAAATATTCTCAGGAAATCATCGTAACTTCATCCAAACAAAAACATTTCTGTTCTATACATTAACAATAATTAAAAGTATTTTTTCTAGTGTACAAAA
This sequence comes from Gorilla gorilla gorilla, assembly GCF_029281585.2. Taxonomy (NCBI): domain Eukaryota; kingdom Metazoa; phylum Chordata; class Mammalia; order Primates; family Hominidae; genus Gorilla; species Gorilla gorilla. Next base: position 86,188,427 of record NC_073238.2, on the reverse strand, counting down.
AATATTTATTACATTTCCTAAAATTTTAAGAAAGAAATTATTAAAAACTGAGTTGGTCTAACATTGCTTTCCAAAGCGTTTTTAGGGGAGATGCTCCATTTGCTGCTCAAAATTGATGCCGTATGAGGAAATAGGAAGGAGGCATGCTTATAAGCGTTTGCACTATCCAAATGACTCTGCACTATTGTGATTCAAGGACAGAGAACTAAGCCACAAAATTCATTTAATCAAGCTTCCTTTATCAGTGAATACAAACATTTACTAAAATTAGTTTCCTATTAAATTTATCTTTACATATGGCAATTAAAGCCATTCTTGTAATGTAATAGTTCTAGGCTAAAATAAAAATTGGCTTTCTTATTATTTTACTGGGAATTATTTTAGATAAAGGTGGAGATTTTTAGAACTTTCTCTTTATAGGTAGACTCAGTTCAGCAGGAAAACAAAATGAATAATATAAAAAATATAGACCATTTGGAAATTAGCAGCATTACGAAAATTTAAAAATAATAATAATAATATGCATACACTCTTTTTTAGCCATAGTTCAAAAGAGGCTAAAGAAGGAGAAGAAGGCAAAGAGAAAATTGCAGGAAGCACTTGAGTTTGAGACGAAACGGCGTGAACAAGCAGAACAGACGCTAAAACAGGCAGCTTCAACAGATAGTCTCAGGGTCTTAAATGGTAAGAGGGTGTATATTATTGCATGAATAACTGTCATTTTTAATGCTTAAAGGACAGTTTAGGCATGTGTTTGTAGTTTTGTATGTTTCTATATCTTGTGATTCATTCAGCTATACTTGAAGCTGAACGCAGGGTGGGAAGAACGTGTTGGGGAAAATGCCTTATTTTATAGGTGCTTCCACTGTTTTTTACTGAACTCCAGCGTCTGCGACTTGGCGTTGCTTCTCTGCTTAACCAGATTTTTTTCTACTGAAGCACAATAAAATATTAATTTGAGAATTTCCGAACCCCCATCCTCTTTTATGAACAATGTTGCGTTGCTTACTGTTCAAATCTTCCGAAAATTCTTACGGTTACAGTTTTTGTTCAACCTTTAAAAGATGACAAAGATTTATGTAATTTTAATTCAGCACCAAAGTAACAGGTTGCTCTTTTTTTTAAAAGGACAATAGGAATCAAATGAAATATGTGTCACTCTTACCTTTCTGTGCTTTTAGACTCTCTGACCCCAGAGATAGAGGCTGACCGCAGTGGCGGCAGAACAGATGCTGAAAGGACAATACAAGGTAGGAATTTGCAGAAGGCTATAAATCTAGATCTTGCTATATGAGTTTTTCCTCAGCTTTAGCCTGCTATTCAAGCATGTAGCCTACCATCTGGGCCACATCAAAACAAGTTCAAACAAGGTCAAGTTCATCTTGCTTGTTTATATGAGTGAATTCATTTTGTGCTGATAGATTTTCTTTAAATTAACAGGTCATCTCTGTTTATACAATGCAATTAAAAGGAATAATTAATTTTAAACAATGTATGATTTAATCTTGGACACAGTAAATGTGCTTTATTGAATGTGTGAAGCCCAGTCTAATGCAGGAAGGGTTTATAAGTTCTGTGCTACATAAATAAAATATGTGGTTAATCAAATAGGTAGTTCTTACAATTTAAAAATGTCTAACTACTCATTTTTATGACAGTTGCTGCAAGGTACCTGCAAAACAGACTAGTTGAATGTTAACAATAAATAAGACTGTTTAGTTCCTATGTGGATTCCAAATGTTCTGTATGCCATTACATACACTTTAATAACACAAATCTGCTGAGTAAAATCATATATAGAATACCAAAGGGAGTTGTATTAAATGCTCAGAAGAGCTAAATATGTATATTGTCATGATCGTACTATTAGAAAAGAATAAAACCAGAAGGTAGCATTTATAGGCAAACATCTATTCCAGACGACAAATTCAACCTAACAACATGAATACTAAACAGTAACAAGAGCATTTGTTTTCTATTTAAAATGAAGGTGATTCTTCAAAGGGATGCCTAAAATGATTAACTGCCATAATCCTCCCAATTGCTTTTATTCTGCATTTTAAACTCAATCATTTTTAGGATATTATATGACATTAATTGTGTTACTTAATCAGCTCCAAATATGTCATTCTTGGCTTAGTGTAAAGGAAATATACTTTTGTGAACTATCATATGTGCAAGAAGTAACAATCCCAAACTTGAAGAAACATTTTTGAGGAAAGAATGGATTTTTTTTGCCTATATTTATTTTACCTGAGGCCATTCTAATTAATTTGTAAATCCTAAGGTTTGAATCATATGTTATTATGAGACATCTTGGATATACAAGATTAATGCTATTGTAGATATAGAAAAATCTGAATTTTTAGAGTACTATGGATTTCAGCACAATTATATTGTGTATGTGTTTGTATGTATATGGTTATGACAATTAAAAGAATCCTCTTGCATCTTATAAAACTTACATACACATGTTCAAAATTACTGTTAATGAAAACCCAGTCCTCTTTATCAGGGACAATAGCACCAATAAGACAAATGCAAATATCAGCACCAATGTGTACATGCAGGGGCTATTCACGCATTAGATAATGTCAAAGTGGTCTCAGAAAGCACATGAGCCCATAGATAAGTGTGACATATAAATCATCTGATATACACAGAATCCTCAAGGTGGTCAGAACTCAATCTAGAAAAAAATGAAACAATATCGTCCTGCATATAAATGAGAGATTCGTTGTTAATATTAAGAAGTGATTAAACATTTTTGTATGGTTGGTATAATATGTATGCCACCCATAACAACATGTTGGTTGTTAATAAGGCTATGGTTATTTTTGTTTGAATTTGTCAAATTTACATATGTTCAAACATACATTTTAATATAGGTAGAGTCTTGCTGTATGAGGCTGAAATGTTGACAACTTTCAGTTTCCATTGTGACTGACTTATTCTGAAGAAAAGTTTTAATCACAAATTGCCTTCCTTTTAGTATCCAGAATCTTACCAGTGGAGGAATACAGTAAACCTATGCACCAACAACTTAATGGTTAGGGAAACAAAACATTTGTACAAAAATTATACATAGTAATTTAAAACCATATACACATTTTATGGAATTATTTTTGCCTTTAATTGTAATAGAAAATCCTCACTCACTTTATTCATTCATTCAGCCTGTCCATTGTTGTACTGGTCAAAATGTACAGTTGTTTTTTAATAAAACATACTAACTATGCATTATGTTTATCAGATAATATGACTTTTCCCAAATTGTAATAAGAAAAATCACTATCAATGAATCTGTTTCTAGCTGTTAGTTGCTAAAAGATATTTTACCAGCAGTCAAACTATTTCAAGACTCTTAACATAACAGAGCAAAGAGATCATATTTGCTATTCTAACACCCTATTCAATAAGCTTTATTAGCCCTTTGACATTTTTTTCTAACCTCAGAAAAAATTCATACATTTGGAAGCTAGCAAACAGAATACAATTAACTGTGAACAAAAGCAATCAAAGAAAGAATACTGTATTTAGTTAAATGTTGTCTAAGGACAAGAAAGGGAAAGGCAAAAAAGAAAGAACCAGAACTCATTACTAATTTGTGAAACGGTCTATGTCATGCATTTTGGGAGCCATGAGCACCTGCTGCTTCACAATTCAAGAATGACACACACACAGCCTCTCACACTCATCACTTTCTCTCTCCAACTGTCCCCAAGCCCAGGTGTTATGACATTCTTTGTATTATTTCTTGCTCCCAATCCAACCATAACTGAAATTATTTTCTATTCCAAAGTAAACTCAATTTATTGGGAAAGACAAAATAAGCCCACAGGTTTTTTAAGCTTTTCATGTATTTTTAACATTTCTGGCAATAAATAAATGCCACACTTGGCCCAAGAGTTAGTCACCTAGAAGTTGGGCACTTAAATACTTACTGCTTGAGTGCTAAGTAATTACCCCTAAATATGCACCTCTGGGTAGACTAAATATTGCCTCATTGGCATTTTGTATCACCATTTCTATAAAACCACAGAGGTGGACAAGAGGAATCAAGAAAGTAGTTTAGAAAGTATTTCTGAAGAAAGAAGCCCTAAATAATTTACTTGCATTTTCTTAATGAAGTAAATCAGCTCATAGTACGCAGGGTAGATTCTTCATTGCTGATTTTCAAATAACTAGGAATTCATGAATTGTAAAAATGCTATAAGTACAGAACAGACATTCAAAAATTTTAAAAAAACTTCTTCCAGGAACTGAAATATATGGCCATTAACTCTCTTATGCCTTGTGTCACACAGATTTATATGGCATGATTTGTGTTGGACTTTGAAAAATTTACCCTACTCAAGAATTTATCTAAGATCTTTTGAATATATAAAGTAGACAGAGTTCATAAAAACAATCATCGAGCAGTGTTTTGGGCCAGTCAGTAAATATCCCTCAAAACCCCTCTGGCCCCTACACATATATATGCACATACACGTACATTTTATGTAGCCAAATCTATAACATGATGGCTTTCTTCAGCTAAGTCGTCATCTTATTTTATTCTTTCTCCTTAGGCAGCAGCATCTACTTTCATAGTTTCTTTCTTTTTTCTTTTTCTTTTCTTTTATTTTCTTTCTTTCTTTTTTTTTTTTTCTTTTTTTGAGACAGAGTCTCACTCTGTTGCTCAGGCTGGAGTGCAGTGGCACCATCTCGGTTCACCATAACCTCCACCTCCTGGGTTCAAGCGATTCTCCTGCCTCAGCCTCCTGAGTAGCTGGGACTATGGGCGTGCACCACCATGCCCGGTGGTGTTCTTAGTAGAGACGGTGTTTCACTATGTTGACCAGGCTGGTCTCGAACTCCTGACCTTGTGATCCGCCCAGCTTGGCCTCCCAAAGTGCTGGGATTACAAGCGTAAGCCACCGCACCTGGCCCCGTAGTTTCTTTAACTTACATATTTAGAAAATTTATAGACATTTTTCCAATCCACTCAGACATCTCTTAAGAGCTCCAGATAATAATATCCAACTTTTTATTTGGTCGACTTACAGGGACCCAAAAGTTCAGTGCACAAAACGGTATGTATCCTCTCTCCTCTCCCCAAGCCTGCCTTTCTCCAGTGTTCCTTCCCTATGGCACCCTAATCCATCTAGTCCAATATTGTCGTTAATATGTAATGAGGGCAGAGTGGAGCGTGACATTTCCCTCCCTCACTCCCTCATCCTCTATGCCCAGTCACGACTCTTTCCCTCCAATCTCTGTGCTCCCATCTTACTGGAAGTTTTTGTTGTTTCACTTCTTTCCCCACCTACTGGAGACATTTTTTCTTCTTCCTTGCCTTTACTTAACCACCCCTTAAGTCCCAGCTTGGAAATATTACCTCAAGGAACACTTCCCAGACCCTTCACTCTCCCGCTGTGGCAACTCCCTGCCGCCTGGGACTAGTTCTGCCTCTTAGAGGTTCTTACTACACCTTCCATTTCTCCATAGGAACATGCTGTACATGCAGTTCCTTGTTCAATGCCTTCTTCTTATCTCTGTGGTAGCTGGGGCAGAGCATAAACCATGCATGTTTTGTTCACTGCCATGTTCCTATTGTCTGAGAGAGTGTCTGGCACATAGTGGTGCCTGCTATTCCCTGAAGGAATGAATCAGCCATCGAGGAATTAGGACCTATGTTAGATCTTGTGGATATGAAGATCCTTAATGTTCTGACATTTCTCAGACTTTGGTTGAAGAGACTGATGAGAGGGAAAAATGGATGACCTAAGAAACCCAGAATTAGACCGGGCGCGGTGGCTTACACCTGTAATCCCAGCACTTTGGGAGGATGAGTAGGGCGGATCCCAGGGTCAGGAGTTTGAGACCAGCCTGGCCAACATAGTGAAACCCCATCTCCACTAAAAATGTAAGAAATTAGCCGGGCATGGTGGCAAGTATCTGTAATGCCAGCTACTCGGGAGGCTGGGGCAGGAGAATCAGGCTGAGGCAGGAGAATCACTTGAACCTTTGAGGCGGAGGTTGCAGTGAGCCGAAGTTGCACCACTGCACTCCAGCCCGGGCAACAGTGCGAGACTCTGTCTCAAAAAAAAAAAAAGAAAAAACAGAAAGAAGGAAACCCAGAATTAATGTTTACATGCAATAGCTGAATTAACAGGATGTGTTTATTCTTCGTTTGCATTTTTAACTTTATTTTCTTCTTTTCACATTTGACCTAAGATTTGGATTCTGTAAATACTTAGATCCAATTTTCCATTTTAAATTGATATTTCACTTACCACAATAACAAAAAGTTCATTTTCAAACTAGTAGTTTTTTGCTTTCACTTTTTAAGTAAAAACAAGTTTTTTTTAAACCAAGAAAAATAATTGTTAAAACCAATGGCGATATAGACCATAGTTCCTCTGACATCTTAGAATATCTGCAAGTTGTGCTTGCAAAATCTTGACTTCACTTGAAAGTACAACTCTTTTATTTACATCCAATGACCATAATCAAAACTGTTTGGCTTTTTATTCTTTTTTGACTGATCTTAGATCATAGAAAACCAAATATTCTTCCAATAAAAAGACATAAAAGACTGGCCTTCACATTAAAAATCTTTTTTCTAATGTAAAAATATCTTCTTTCTGTTTGCTAAATATTTGAAGATACATGCTGAATTTTAAAATTATTCAGTTTTTCAACAAATAGTTATTCAACATTGATGATATGCCAAGCACACTTTTATGTAACTGCTTTAACATTGGGAAAGGACTTTAAGATAAATTAAATCTCCTTATTGTGCAAAAGAGGGGGCTTAGTGAGGTTGGATGACTTGTTAAAAGTCACACTAAGAGTTTATTGGAGCTAGGACTGTAAGTCCAGTTGCTTTCCACATCTTGTTCTTCCTGGTTGCTTTTAGATTAGGATTGTTAAATTATTCCCTTCTTACTCTTTTACAATATATTATTATTGTTGTTGTTATTTGTTTTGTTAACTTACAGCTCCAAAGAATCATATTTCATGTCATTCTTATGATGGGAATTTACATCTTTGAGCAAGCTTTTTTTTTTTTAAATCAAATATGCTGTCACTCAATGAATTTCCTAGTAATACATTTTCTTTCATTTAGACAGGTATATTAATAGTAAGTGGAAGTATTTACTCATTAAAATAGTTAGGTGGATTAGGAACTGAAATGTATTGAGCCTTTCCTGTGTATTCTAATTTAAAGGCAGGCTCACCTAAGATCAGAATGACTGATTAACTTTCTCACAGTCACACTACTAGTTAATGGGGTTTCTGGGTTTCTGGCATTGAATCGAGATTTATGACTTCAAAGTCCTTGTTGCTTCCACCAAAACTTTTTACCCAGGCTTACATGTCCCTTTTATAAGATAACCACTCCCAACCGCATCACTCATTTTAGATAGTTAGCTTGTTGCCTCTTAATGACCAAAAAGTCCAAAACAGTTTACTGCCAACGAATGATATACAATTGAAAAAATGTTTCCTTTCCTGCTTTTTACTTTTTCATCAGCCGTTGTGCCTATATTATGTTTATAGACACTTCCAGACACACTGGGGGAAACCCCACTCTAAGCAAAGAAAATAAAGTGACAGTGAAAAAATTAAGACAGTAATCATATTTAGAGAAAAAAATCTACAACTTAACATGTAATGAATTTATGATAAATTTACAATGTCAGCGACAGATCCAATTTTGATTTAATATATGACATTTGGTGAGCCCCTTTGTTTCTTTTGATGTATGCATTTGAATAGAAGTTGCTAAATGGTATCCCAAGACTTTCATACTTTAACAGCACTAAATTGTATCTTACTTATACTTACCACTTTTAAGATCTTTATGAAAGTATTGTTCAAGTTTGATTGTCATATAATTGTTAATGCACATTTCAATTTCTAATATGACTTTTAAGATCGGTGTGGGAATGGGGGTTCCTTAGGCACTTCTATGGAAGCTAATAGTTAAGAAATGCTAGAAATCAGGTCTAGACTGAAATCTCTGCCCCATTGTTTCCCCCACCCCTTTAGCAATAGCTTAACCTCAAAAGGTCATTGTGAAGATTAAATAAAATAATCCATGTAAAGCACTTAGCACATGCTGGGCAATAGTTTGTATACAGTTAAGTTTTAGATGTTAGTATTAAATTTTATTATTACAACATATTTACTACAGGTCTTGGCAATTGGTAAACACTGAAGCTATTATTACTTTTAATATGTAATTTACTTTTCCCTTTTTGGGAAATCGACTTGTGTTTATAATACAATGTTGAATTATTCCCATAGTAAAGTGTTTGTGGAGACGTCCAAGAACTTTTTAATGTTACCTAACCACGTTTTCCATATTTAAAAGTGTCTTTATTTAGATTGAAAAGGGGGATGTGGGGGAGAAGGAGAAGTTTCTTAGAAACACAACAAACAAACAAATCAGGACTAAAACTGTTTTCGGGGCTGCCTGCACTGCATATTGACTATTGATTAGTCATTTAGGAATAAGTAATCACCATGGGTATTACCCTTAAACCATTTTTCTCGATCTTAAAATATAAATATTAGAATTATGTTACTATGAACAAAACAAAACAATAAAGTTCCCTCTAGTCCCTTGGCACTGGTTTCTGGTGTTTGGCAGCATTTCTATATAGCTAATCAATTTAAGATGTCACTGATTAAATTGAACAAAAGGTGATATTGATTGTAGGCAGTAAGCAATAAACGGACTATTGTTCTATAGTTATTATAGGTCATTGTTAACTACTCATTTAACTAGACAATCAGTTATTAATATTAAACAGAAAGTTTTAGAGATAACCATAAATGTTAACATTTTATAAAATTTTAGAATTTTTTTTATTTCAGCATAAATATTTTATTCTTTATTTATTTATTTTATTTTATTATTATTATACTTTAAGTTTTAGGGTACATGTGCACAATGTGCAGGTTAGTTACATATGTATACATGTGCCATGCTGGTGTGCTGCACCCATTAACTCGTCATTTAGCATTAGGTATATCTCCTAATGCTATCCCTCCCCCTCCCCCACCCCAAAACAGTCCCCAGAGTGTGATGTTCCCCTTCCTGTGTCCATGTGTTCTCATTGTTCAATTCCCACCTATGAGTGAGAATATATTTTATTCTTTTAAAAATATATTTTAAAAAGTAATATTGTTTTTTAATGTAACTGGATATGCTTGAACTCCAAATGCTGAAGGCCTCTTGTAGGTTTTTGTGGGAAATTACTTCTACATAAATTAAACTATACGTGATGTAGACATAGTAGGCATTGTTAAGTATGAAGCTGCTCAAAATAGTAATAGAATCTAACTCATTATAATTATTTACTATGTAAAAATATTTAAATACATTATTTTCATAGAGCTAGTTTTCTAAACTGGTTCTTACGAAAAAGAAACCATTGTTATTATATGTCTGTGTTGGGACATTTCATGAAGTTTTGTGATGTTATTTCAATTAGAGAAAATTTAGGCATAATGATTGAGCTTAGTTTGTAATATATCTGTTGTCTTTTTTTTTTTTTTTTTTTTTTTTTTTTGAGACAGGGTGCTGCTCTGTCACCCAGGCTGGAGTGCAGTGGTGCAATCACAGCTCACTGCATCCTCAACTTTTCAGTCTCCAGCAATCCTCCCACCTCAGCATCCTGAGTATTTGGGACCACAGACGTTGTGTGTGAGAACGCCCAGCTAATTTTCATATTTTTTGTAGACACGGGGTTTTGCCATGTTGTTCAGTCTGATCTCGAACTCCTGAGCTCAAGCGATCCACTTGCCTCGGCCTCCCAAAGTGATATGATTACAGGCGTGAGCCGCCGCACCCTGCCTGGCATCATGTTTTTCTAGTAAAAATAATGTAATAGGGGGCTGGCACTATGAGAGTTCGGGAGATAAATTACTTTAATCTGGGAATATCAAGAATGATGGATTGAAAGTGGAAGTTTAGAGAGGGGAAGTAGACATCGTGCAACTAAATTGCCATTAAGTATTGAAACAGAGCGTTATTAACAGAAAATATAAATGTCTTGTTAGCATAAATAAAGTTGAAAAAAATAAATTAAGTTGGCTTGCTCATAAACATGTTTGTGGTTGGGCTTAAATAGTATCTGGAAGACCAATAGTCAAAAATAGTGATATATAGAAACTGGGAAAGATATTAGCAGGGGACCCTAAAGATCAATGCTAGATCCATTTTGATTTAACATCATAATTAGTAGCATGGAAGAGTGGTTAAACAGTGCATCGGTGAAATTCACAAGTGATCCTAATCTAAAAGCTGTGACACATCTCTGTGGTCAGTATAAACATGCAAAATAAACTTGGGGAATTTAGAAATTTAAGGAAGAATGAAATAAGATTACCTTTGTAAGAAAGAAAATTTAATTTTAACATCTGTTTTTAAAGAATATTAAAAAGCTCAACAAATATCAATGATAGTATATGTCCACTTACATCTTTTTATGGTACTATAGTAACAACAATTAGCTGCGGGGCTGAGGGGAGTATCAAACAAGAGGTAGAAAAATCAGCTGCATTTAAATTTCATATATATGTATTTGTACCGATGATACTTTTTATACTATGAATTCCAAATAACTAGGAAGTTGCTTTTTCATTATAGTCAATACGTTAATTTTTAAGAATTTTTATACAGTACAATATTATCTTCAGATTTATGAAAAATATATTTATAAGTTTTTGCTTTGAGTTTTTTTAACCTTTATTATCAAGCGAAAAAAATGATGGTTCAGTTGGAGCAAGTTATCCAATTAACTTGTTCATCAAACATCATCACAACAAAAAATGTATATAATGACTACAAAAGCTGAAGAAGGTTATCGTTTAGTAATATGGATAACAACCAACTCTAATAGTTCATATTCACAAAGCCTGCTTCCTCTTTTTGTATTCATCCCCCATGGTAAGGATATCCTAGCCATCTTAGAGAAACTTTAAGAAACACAGCGGCTTCTTTAAGATAGAGCATAAATAAAATTATTTTTTTTTCTGAGAAATGTTATACTTCAAGAGTCATAGAAGTGATCTGAAAATATTTAAGTAACAGAAAAAGAACCCCCATTTTAAGTCTGTTCGTTACAATACAGATTTGTATGAGCAAAATAAAAAATTGGTATACAAATGCATGGTTATGGAAAGTGTGTTATTAATTTTGATAGCATGTATATATTTAGACATTCTAGGCATATAAACTCTTTGATATAAATTCTTCTTTAGAAAAAAACATAATCATTTAAACCATAAATATAAAAATGCTTATAGTGCATTATTCCACCTCCCATGGTTAGGGACAGAATGCAGACATGCCACAATAATGTTTTTTTATTTCTACTGTTCGAACCATATTAATGAGAACATCATTTTGGAGAACTAATTATTTCTATTTGTCTTGTGTCACACTTTCTAATTCCCCTATATTAGCACAGCCAAAGCAAATTAATTGCTTTTCCAGTAGTTGAACCTTGTCCAAGAATGAGCTCACATTCCCTTCCAGTTTCCCTGTTTCTGGGAGTGCGTTGTGTCAGAAATTTCTCTTGATACTAAACATAGTCTTGAGAATATCTTTACAGATTTCTGTGTGCTCACTTGATGAAATTTATAAGTTTAAGTGACCCGCCAAGAAAGATAAAGTTCTTAGCTGCAAGATTATACATCAAAACAGTTAAAGTGAAATTAAAATTAAATGAATGAATCTCACTGAAGCAAAAAAAGCAGTAATTAATGGTTCCCTTAATTGTCTTCATAAAATATTTGCATGGGTCTAATTTGCATAATTTGCATGTATTAATTAATCTTTCAAAGGAATTTTGTGCTGAGAGAAGCCAAAAAATCTTTGTTTTATTTAAGATCTAATGAAATATTTATCTTCTTTAATGAACTTCTCATCTTCATTAAAATAAAAATTGCACAAGTTTGTATGTTTTAAATGTTTTTATAATTGAAGTATTCAAAAAATCTCTTTAGTCTTACAACAGCTGAAAAACAAACATATTATTTTGCATTCAGTATCATTTTAACAACAGCAACACTTTAAAATAAAGAAAGTTCAATTTCACTTTGTCAAAGATGGCAAATCATATGGCAAATACATACAGCGATTTAGTTTTAAAAATAAGATTTATAAAGACCAGCTCATTTTTTTTAATGACAATGTTATTTTTATGGCTGAAATACTGGGCAATTAGAGGGCAATTTTTCCATATGAGAAAAATCAGAATGTTTAATTGTTTGGGAAATGGTTCATTGGTTGAAAATATTTTAGCTGGTTAAAAGAAATTAGTCTGTAAAAATCTATCTGTTATTATTAACAACTGCTAGATTGACTGACAGTGTTTCCTGGCAGAAACTACACAGTTCTAACTTTATTCTAAATCTATCTGCTAAAGAATTGCAGCAGGAGTTTCTCCTCTCACAAACTAAGAGATCATAATGAAAACCAAGAGCCGTGCCTTGGAAGGGATGAAATCCAAAATCTCATCAAGTGCCAAATAGTATACATTCAAGGGAACTGAGGAGGAATGGAAGGAGAGAGCCTGGAAGTTAAAAAGACATAAGGGAAAGGATATTGGTGATCTCTTAATGGGATTGTTTTTGACACAGCAGTGTTTCAGGATATTACCAAAAAATAACATCATCTAATACTTCCAAAGCAATTTAAGGTTTACACAACTTTTTTACAGGCTTTATTTTTATTGATCTTCACAGTAAACCCATTTTATATTTGAGGAAACTGAGGCACATAGATGTAAATCACTTGGACTCAAACTGTGAATCCAGAATCTTTGAGTTCCTTTGTCTCCATACGCCTTGCTTCCTACATGACAGCAATCTTTTTATGTCATGAGAATTTATGAAGTGGCTGTGAGTGATTAAATGTTAAAGTAGACAATGAGGGTGGCATAAATTTATGAGGATTAAGATTCAAAATGCAAATATATAGTCTTTCTATGTAAAATTTAGTAATGTGATAAAATCAATTAAATTGACTGAGTTTCCTGTAGGATTCATCTTTAGTAAAAAGGCATTTTCATTAGCTTGCATTTTTCTCAAGACGTTTTCTCTGAAATAAAACAAAGTTTAGTTTTCTCTAAAATAAATTCACTAGTTTACAGGGATAATTAATAAATCAGTTACACAATAAATGCCAATACAGATTTTATTTTACTAATATCGATAATGTATTTAAATAACTGGTTTTAAAATGAGTAAAATTAACATTAATACAGTTTAGTGCTAAGAGAGCAGTGCTGAACTGAGAGTAATAGTCTAGTGTCAATACTATCATTCATTAATGTGGTGACCTTGGTAACTCACTTTAACTGCTAAGTCCTGTTCTAACACTGATATTTTTATTCTGTCAAAATGGCAAAGACATCTAGTTTGTTCACTGAGTATAGACACACAAACACATGCACACACACACATATGTATTCATGGTTTATGTGTGTGTATGTGTGTGTGTGTGTGTGTGTGTGTAGATAGATAGATTCTAGACCTGGAATTCCTGGGTTCAAATTCCCATGCTGCTGTTAACTGTATAATACTAAGTATAATACCAAGTGTGTAAATTACACTGTTTGATGTTTTGGGTTCCCAATCTGTAAAACAAAGATGATAATAACATTTTATTTGTGGGATTGTTATGAAGATTAAATGAATTGATACACGTAAAGAAGTTAGAACAGTAACTGGTAGAGGCCGAGTGTTGAAAAGATTTTGCTATTTTTACAATTATGCACAAATTTAATGTAATAGTAGTTGAAATTGTGTTTATTTTTGGTAAAAATTAAACATATCTTGCATTCTCCTCAGTCAATGATTTTTTTTTTTTTCTGTATGTGATACATAGCTATTCTTTGAGGCATGATTGAGCTGGAAAATGAAATAAATATTCACCAGATTTTCCAGAGCATTTAAAAAATTCATCACATGGTGTGAATTTCAATAATTACATCAATTAAAACAATATAGCACAAGGAGTTTTATTTGCAGCTACATATTATATATAATTATTTATCTCTTTCAGAATAAAAAATAAACTAGTTATAGTTGGCTCAAATTTAAGATGGAAGTGTTAGAGTGTCTTGATTTTTCTATTATATTTGGCAAATTTCTCCTAATATGATTTGTATTTTCGTATAGTGTGGAGTAACTGCAGACTCTTCTAATTCATATATAATCACACTCCAGAGATAGTAAATCTCCAAACATAGTTCCACTTAAGCTTACTAATTACACCTATAAAACGATGAATGATGGCTACAAATTATTGGATCTGACTCTCATTCTTTATTTATTTCTCCCTGGGAGAAAGAGTGCTGGATGGGGAGATTTTAGACCATAAATTATTTCCATACATATTCAGGTGTGCTATGTTTAACTTTGATTTCATACCCTGGTTTTACATTTACATTTAGTTCATAAGGCTTATGAAGTCATCTTAACAGAATTAAGAACTAATTATTTGATTTCTATGGTAAAACAATATTATATTAATAATTTTGATGTCTTTATTTTCTTAGTGGTTTATACTGGTTAATATAGTTTTAGGCCTCTCTTGTTCCAAAGTATCATTGTCTTTTGACTGTCCTTACCAAATTTCTCCGGAGAAGTTATATACAATTTCACAACCTGGGCCTTATTCATAGTTAAAGGATAGTGATTTGGAGAGAAATTTCACTAATGAGAAATGTAAGATAGCAAGAATGGAAAGCACTTTCTTCTTCTAAACCCAATAGATAGTAATGAGTGCCAGCCAACCCCAATGGGACCAGAAGCCCAGTAGTACCATATTTGTTCTCTAAAGGAACTCCAAATACATATTTATATGCAAAGTTGCAGATTCTTAAAAGCACTGTAGAAGCCTGAATAAGATGCGGGCTTATTTATGTTCTCTGATAATAGTAAGAGAGATTTTTTAAAACCTCTGAATAAAAAACAATTGTAAAACAGCATAAACAAATTTGAAAATAGCAGTTCAGTCATAAATAAAGGAAAAAGCTCCCAAAGCTCTTTTGAATGAATGCAATGACTTCTCCTAACTGCTTTGAATTCAGACTTACTTTTGAGATAATATTTTGAGGGCCATCTTCCTAGATCTTCTTTTACATTTATGCCATTCAGATTAACACCATTGTGTTAGGCACTTAAGTGGTATAAATATTGCAAAGGATAAAAATGCCCAATATTTTTGTTATGTAAATTCTAATTATTCTTCTTAAATGATTTGAAGGAAGAACATTTAAAGAAATTGCAGAAGATGCCTTAATTTAAAGGGTTGATTAATTATATAATATAATAGCTAATAGGCTTGTATTTCCCTAAGAGTTTAGGACCTAGCCTGGTTAATGTGTCAAAGTCTCAATTACAGAAAATAGTGAAGTAAATGTAATAGATAAGATAAAAATATGTTAATGGAATAAAGTCACAGGTTTACTGTTTATCCTTTGGAATATATTTCTTGTAATTCTTCATATCTTTGCTGGAGGAGACCCCATTGAGGTTTGTAACATATTTGCATTTACTTTCCAAGGGTTACCAGCAGTGGAGTCAAATGGGACTGGAATAAGCTTTTTCTCCATATTGTTTCATTATTCATAGATATTTTATTGTAGTCTTGTAATGAGATTTTAAAATACAGGCCAAATTCAACCAGTGACTTATTGCTCCTTTTTACACCCACTAATATAACAAATGAAGGCAAGTAGCCCTAATGCTTTGACTGGTTTGGTTTCAAACTAGACAGAAACCTCTTCACTGGCTCCCAACAAGACAACCTTGTCAAGCCCAAATCAAGGGCACAGGATGGGGCATCAACACCACCCAATCATCCATCCAGAAAACATGTAAATACACTGAAGAATATGAGCTGTCATGTTAAACAATAGAACAAATCTCATTTTGATCAAGAGCTGGGAATAGTATTTAGCTTAGTTTCTACATTTCCTCATCTCGTAATTTCACACTCACCACAAGAGTCTCAACTGACTAATTCCAAAAACACTGATAACATTTATCTACACAGTGAAAACGTTATGAAATTAATGCTTGAGTGGTTATAAATCAACACAGAAAAAGATGTGGTGAATTTTCTAGAATGTTTATATACTTCAGTTTTTTCAGTATAACTAGACTTTTGTTTTCTGTTTCTGGTAAGCCATATAATAACTGATTTTCTAAACTAATGTGTAAATATTTAGTTTGGTAGGTAATTGCCTACTTGGATCTCAAATGCAGTTCTTGGTTGCCTTGGTTTGAACAGTGTTTTTATGTATGATTCTTTTCTTTGTGAGAAAATTAGAACGTAGACATTTATTTAAACCCAACAATGCACATAGAAGGGCTGTGAATTCTCATAGCCTAGTGGTTCCTTTGCATGTTATTTTATAAAACACAAAAAATGCAAAAACCTTTCCAATGATTTTCCTAATGGTAAAAATGCGTAGTCAACAAAAAGGTGAAGTTTTATGATGCGTTACAAATCTTCAGACTTTTATATTTTAACACTTGCAGTGCTTTAACATGAAAAAAATATGTGTATAATTTTAGCAATATTAGGTGACTAATGATACTTTAGATTTATGAGAGACTTGAAAATAATAAATCTTGTTTTTCAGTATTGGCAGGATTTATGATTTCTGAATAAAATGAGTTAGCAATGTGAAAAATATAAATATAAAACACTAGATTCTTTCTTCTTTGGGCTTAATTTCAGTTTTAATTTCTTCTCTACTTAGCTTTTCTCATCTCCCTTTGTATACCACTATCTGAAGGTCTATACTTTCATATGGTTTAGCTAATAAATACAAAATATAAAGACATCCCATAAAAAAAGTTCTGGATGTTTCAAAATCATGAATTTAAGTTATAATGAAACCTCAGAATTGCTCTTCTCATGTCTTTCACTCAAATAATTTTCATCCATTTTCTCTCTTCCTGAAACACTACAACTGTTATAAAATCTTCACTGCAGTATAGAATGGAAAAAATATGGATGAACACATTCTTCCAGTATGGCTTCCAGACTGCTATCAATATACTACTCTGAGAATCATCTTATGAACAGTTTAAGAGGACAAAATTTTAAAATAGCTCTTTGTTTTTAATACATATCCTCTTGAATTTTCAAAGCCCGTGTTTAGTATTTTAAAGACACCAAGATCCTGCATTAAAGTACTGCATTAAAAGTTAAGCATATTTGACTTACTGAACTAGCATTTCCTAAAAGTATCTGACATAAAACCTTTTTATTGAATTAAAAGTAATAATATTTCGTGGAATGAACTTTGGCAAACTATTGTCCGTAACTCTTGTTGAATCTGTCTGTAGCAGCCAATTCACTTTAACAAATGCTTATACACTGAAGTGCAGAGCCAAAAAAAAACAAAAACAAAAACAAAACAAAAGACATATCCTTTCTAATTCCCTTATAATTTAGTGGGATATACAGAAACAAATAATTCTAATAAAATACATATTTAGTTAATTGCTTTTAATATAGCTGTAGATATCAAGATGTTGTTCAGTGTGGTAGGAATTTTAGGTCAGGTTTTATTTATATAAAGGTATGAAATACTTATGCATTAGATTTTATTATATGAAACAGAAACAATTTTAATGAATCAAAATATAACTATATCATGTGTATGTGTGTCTAAATATTTAAAAGCCAATATACTCTATACAATATTTAGGTAGTCATAGTTTCAATTTTTCTAGTAGAACTCATTTTTAGCTTTGTTGGTTGTAAAATCTCACACAATATTGGAAGCATGCATCTAAGCCTAAAATTGATCTAATAGGTAAAATCTAAAACTTTAGAAATTTTGATATTTTTTTCCCTTAGAGATGTAAAAGGTCTAGAATACTCATTTAATAAAGTACCCACTTTAACCCAGTACTTCTGAAATGCATATAAATTGCTTTCAGAGTACAGGCAACTGTCAGAGTACATTCCAACTGGCTGATTGATGAAGATTTATTTAAGTCAAGATATGTAAGTCTAGATCTTTTGAGAAGCCATATTATTAACATATTTTGCAAAATTTTTGCAAACAGGAAATAAATAAATATGATTGTTTCTCAGTATGGAATTGGACAGATTCACAAATAACCTTTATTAAAGTTAAAATCTGGCCTCTGCTGTTTTTTTTAAATTCTGAAATCAATATAGTAAATTCTAAATAATATACACATTACATAAAAGGTATTCATATAGGTGAGAATAAAGAAATAATAAAAAATGTAATTCATTCAGAAAAGAGGTAATGAGTGTTCATCTTTTGGTATTCATAAGGAATAGAGTAAGAAATATAAGGGGTAAGTCAAATTGTAGTACTAAGAAAATGCAAAAGCCAAATGGCTGTGTTTGAATTTCATAATCTGGGAAAGAGATCCAGGCTAATGTAGATGATGATGAGTTTGGCTTACTAATATGGGGTGTGATGTGACAATGTGTCATTTGGATACAGTTGTAGAGTAAGCACCTCAGGAGATATGAAGCAGGCATTGGAATGTGAAGTCCAGATGAGAGACACAACTTTGGACATAATTGAAGCAGACAAAAATCTCTTATATTGAAAATATAGAATCTCTTTGCATAATCTTGATTTTATTACTCTGAGAAGTGAGTCAAGCCACTCTCCACTTCATCCTTCCACAAAGACAGTAATAAGAGCAACGAAGGCAACATTGCGAAGCAAAGTATGTTCAAATAGCAATGAGTTAAAACATTTTGTAACATGTTACATTATCCTTGTATGAAATGAATGACCTAATAATTTTTAGAAATGGATAAAACATAAAGCAGCTTTTTTTTTTCGTGGGAGTTAGAAAGGATGGATTTGAATTTTGTCCAGGAAAGTGAGTGTAATAAAACTGGGACCAAGAAATTTACAGTGTTAGATTATGTACTTGAAATTAGAATAGTGAATGATAAAAATACATAGTGTTATGTTAGATAATTCATGTTTTGACTTAGTTATTTTGCATCTTTGTTGATTCTGCAGATTTTATCTATGACAAAGTGTCAATTCAACTCTTGCATTAAGAGACATGTATTTTTCATGATATTGTTTCATATGGCAATATGTTGGACACCAGTCCTTTCAAGTAATCAAACTTACATTGAATAGAGTCATAAACAAAAAAGCAACAATAATTTACTCTCATTGTAAGCTTTTCCCTCCGATGCATAGATATTTTTTGCAGTCATTTGAACAGTATAATGCATTCTTATTTTGATGAAGGGGAAGTAAAAATTATTCTTTAGTCTTGGTAAATAAAGAAAAACGTGCTCATGTAATAGTGTCCCGAATTATCACAAGAAAGTGTAGGTTATACCAAAATAATACTATTCTCACACTATATTTTAAGCTTTAGGAACATCATGATCTCTTATATAAAATGCATTTGGTAATAGGGTCATCGAGTGTCTGTTTAGGGCTGCAACGTTTAGAATTTTTATCTGAGCACTGAACTTGTAAAGAAATAGAGCTGTTACAGATGGCTATACAGTTTTGAACTCTTTATACAGGCATCACGATGCTACCAAAACCTGACGGGGAAATAGCCAAGGTTTATTATCCAAGACATAGAAGTTAATATTCTTAGAGCCATGCAAGTAGGTTTTCCTGAGAAGAAATGAAATTGAAGTCTGTCCAGTTGAAATCAATGTAGATGACCATGGATTTTAAGATAAAATCAGCATTTTGCGTTGAACAGTTTGCTATCGTCCAAGTGCAACTGTGAATTGGCCCTAAAAGAGTGGTATAGAGTCCCTATGGTGGGAAAATAAAGATTTTTATTATAAAGTGGTTTAGAACTAAGTCTAGATGAATTCCTTAAATTCATAATGCTTCTCGAAATCTAACCTTAATTCAGGATATAATGATCTACATGGTGACATAAGTGAATTTTATTCATGTCACAATCACTAGTGATGGGAAAATAAGGCAATACTGACAGTAACCACAGCCACAAGCTATTAATTTTAATGGAAATAGTGGCCTATGTTACCATGACCCAGGGCAGAATTTCACAATGGGCATGAAATATACATATATCAGCATTTATCTTCTTTCTAAATATATGCACATTTATTATAATATACTTTGCATGTTTAGTTGTAGAGATTTGTGTTTATTTTTTGAAATTATATTAAAGAAGTTTGGCAATCTTGTGAAATTTAATATATGCTGAGAGCAAACTGGAACTTTCAAAAGATGTAAATTATAAGTCCATAGTGCTCAGATGTTTCCTGAAATTCTTTGTTTCTAGAGATAGAGACAGTTTGTAAATTGCAAAATTATCTATTGGCATTACAGTTTTTTGTAATAGGACATTTTGCCTTTTTTTGTTGTTACTGCTTTCCATTTTAGAAAGCACTTAGTGTCTTACATTTGTTATTGTTTGTGACCAGTTTGTTGATCTTTTCATGAGCAATTTGCAAAGGATGAGGTCTGTTTCCTTAGAAAATATGAAGTATGATAAACAATAGTTTTAAAAATGGTAAGATACCAGATTTAACCAAAATAGATCTCAGCCAATTACAATCACTAAATCAAAAGTTCTCAGGAACACTAAATATGTTGCCTTGTTTCACTCAATCTGGTATCTTTTTAGATGCTTTTAAGGGACAGATCTAGAATGTGGTTTTCCTCTTTTGCTTTTTGTCAGTTCATTAAACTGTAACAACTTCAGCAGTAGGGAGCTAAACAATTGCCTGGGTAAGTTCTATCGCAGTCCATCTAGTTACATGATATGATCATTATTATTCTGAGATATTTTTGATCTGAGAATTAAACTATTTCGAATTATTGTTTTTATTCCTGAGAAGGCCACCAGATATCATGAAATAATATTGCTCTTTAAGGAAAATCTGTTTTTATTCCCAGTACAATCAAAGCACCCTAGGATAATACAAGCAAATTATTTCCACCTACTGAAGAAGATATATATATATATATGTACACATATAGGTAGATATGGATATATCTATCTATATCTATCTGTTTATATAGACTCCATATATGGAGAGATAGATATATATCTATCTATCTCTATATATGGAGAGGTATGTGTGTGTGTGTGTATGACAAAACAAATCTTTTAAAAGTGTGAAAATAAATAGTTTGTGATTTAGAATAATTTATCTTTTCAATAGCAAATCGGGTGTTTGTTTTGATTTTTGCATATTAAGAACAATAAATATTCCGGGAAACATGCAAGTTAGCCTTGTTCCTCTGAAAGGCAGGCAGGCTCCTAGGAGAAATCAAAGGTAGCATTGGTTTGGTGAGTTCACATGATCTGGAGTTATGTTAGCAATCTTCTCTGTATTTCAGAAGAAAGCAAACAGAGGTACTAACACACTAAAACTCACAAGAACTAAGATATTTACCTGTGACATTGACCAGAACATCTTTTCTATCACGGAATGACTATTAGTGTCACAACAAATTACCTCAAAACTTCATGGCTTAAAAGAATATTTACTACCTCACAGTTCCTGTGTGTGAGGAATTGGGGACTAGCTTAGCTGGGCCTTCTGCTTTGGGTACCCCAGGCTACAGGAAGGTGTTGGCAGGCCTACAGTCATCTCTAGACTCCACTGAGGGACACTGCACTTCCAAGCTGGCTAATGTGGCTGTTGCCATGCCTCCTGTCCTCAAGAGTGCTAGACTGAGGGCCTGGGTTCCTTGCTGGCCATTGGCCAGAGGCCACCATCAGTTCCTTGCCGCACGGTACTCTCCACAGGGCAGCTCAATACATGGCAGCCTGCTTCATCAGATCAAGCAGGTGAATAGATCTGGGGAAGAAGGGTGTGCCCACAACTTGCAAGTTACAGTCTTTTTAGAACCTAATCTTGAAAGTGACATCCCATCATTATTACCATATTCTCCTCATTAGAAGCAAGTCCCTAGGTACAACCCACACTTAAGGAGAAGGTATCATGTATGGCTGTAATTGTAGGAGGCAGGGGGCATTGCTGATCATCTTAGAGGATGCCTACCACAGAAGGCTCTTCAGAAAATAAATCTGTCCAGTTCCCTAGTGAGAATGGAATCAGAATAAGGAGTGTGATATATTCCTACTATTTAATGGATTCAGGAATATATCTAAAGACAGAGCAGATGTCCATGTTTGTCTTTGAAAGTAACATCATCCCTGTCTGGTAAATTTGCTTGATTAACTGCTTTCTCCAGGCTTCATTTCAGGGCAAACATTCTATTGATTCTCATATTCTTCCTTTAGTTATGATATTTCTGTCAATGTGCTTTCTTGCCTGTTTGCTAGTCATTCTTTTTAATATAACGTTGCACATCTTTGAACTTATCTCTTCTGTGTTTTTAGTGCACAGAGGGCCACCTTACTTAAAAGTTCTTGTATAGGATGTTATTGTTCTCACCCATATACTGTCTAAATATCAGTTAATGATTTCATTAGGTAAGATATAAAGAAAAGTTATTTCCTTATGAAAGTGTCACTTCTTTAGCTAGGACACTCTCATATTTACTGAAAAGTTTTGAGAGCTCTTTCATTGAACTTTGCCTGTCATTTGTCAAGTTGAACACTGTCAGAATCTCAGCTCAGCTTTTTGTAAACATATTAAATAAGGCTTTAAAGATGTAGAACTTTATTCACCCACAGTTACCTCCCTAAACAAGTATAATGTTTATTAAAAGTAACAAATTAGTCATGCTGGAGAAAATAGAAAAAAAGTAGAAAATGCTGAAATTTTAAAAGCCAGATGATGATTTTTTTTTTCTTTCAAACTCAGAAGAAAATAACTAGGCTTTGACAAGAGATGCCCTTCTAATTGCCACCTCTGGTTTTTTTCTTAGAGATAACACATAAATTTATTCTGAAAACTCAATTTATTCACAGGATTTTGTCTGTTTCTTGCAGTTCTGAAAAGATATAAAGGCTTGAAATGAATCAAAATATCCCTGTTTTCCTTCTCTGTAGCATCTTATTTGATCAAACAAGAAATCATTTTTCTTCTATGCTGTGTTTTAATTAAGTATATTAGATAATATGTCCATTCATCACTTAGGATCAGATTTGCACTTATATGATTATTTCCTTCCACCCTTGTTTCTTAGTCTTCTTTCCCTCAGAAAGGAATAGAAGAATGGAGAAAGTAATAAGAGATTTCTTTGTCTTTCACTTTGATGAAATCCAGAGGTCTCACCTTCCAATCAGGACAAGGTAACCTAAGTGCAAAGTACCCCATTCTCACTTGCTGGTACATTAACCACTCTGATGACTTCTTGCTTCTTACTAATGAATATTTAATTAGAAGACACACACAAAAATACTTTACCAAAGCATTTCTCCAGCAATATAAATTTTTTTCTTTATTTATAAAAGCAAAGCAAAACTTTAAAGAGGCCCTGTGCTCTGCTTTTTGTTTTTGATAAGCTTTTAAAAGATAATATTTATTTCAAATAGAGTCAAACAGAACAGTAATTTCTTATACTAACAAATGCACATTGCATATGCAGTCCTAACTCAGTAACAGGTAATAGTTAAGCAGACTTCATAAACTTTACAATTGTAAATTTGCCATTAAAACATGATAGACCAATAGACTAGAATCTAGCTAATGTCCACACCCTCTGTCCAGTTTCAAACCTGGTATTTCTGGAGAACTCTGTTAAGAAAATTATGAACCATTTGTTTTCTACCTAATACTGGAATAAACTTCTCAAAAACCTCATTGCTAAGCAGGAAAAATACTTATCATGAGAACACTGTCCATATGACCAGTGAAACAGTATATGTGGATAGTAGAAAGGGTAAATCTTTAACTAGTTATTAATAAATATCTGATATAGCTGACATATTGAAATATCTGATATAGCTGACGTATTTTTTTTTAATTTGTGTTTGAAAAAAGAATTTAAGCTAGGTGCAATGGCTCACGTCTTTAATCCCAGCAGTTTGGGAAGCAGAGGCAGGCAGGTCGCATGAGTCCAGGAGTTTGAGACCAGCCTGGGCAACAAGGTGAAACCCTGTCTTTACTAAAAATACAAAAATGAGCCAGGCATGGTGGCACATGCCTGTAGTCCCAGCTACTCGGGAGGCCTACAGGAAGATCACTGGAGCCCAGGAGGCGGAGGTTGCAGTGAGATGAGATAGTGCCATTGCACTCCAGCCTGGATGACAAAGTGAAACCCTGTCTAAAACAAAACAAAACAAAACAATATAAAAAAACAACAAAACAATTAAACTTACAGAGCAGTCCAGGAACAGTGTAAAAACTGTCATGTATTCTTTACCAAGATTCATCAATTATTAATATTTTGCCTCCATGTGTTTTAGCATTTTCTCTGTCTATATAATATTTTCTGAAGCATTTGAGAGTAAGATGCACATATTATGGGCCTTTACCTATCATCTAATCCATATTTATTTCAGAGTATTTATTAACAATAAAGATGTTCTCTTGTATGCAAACACAGTATATTTATCAGCTCAGTAAATATTTCATTGACAATACTTTGATCTGATCTGACATCCAACTTCCAATTTTGTCATTTGACCCAATAATGTCCTTTACAGCATTTGTTTCCCTTCATTACTGAATCTAAATTAGGGTCACGTGCTATATTTAGTTGTCATTTCTCTTTAGTCTCTTTAATCTTGAGCATTTTCTTAGTCTTTTAAAAATAATTTATAAAATTGACATTTTTGAAAAATACAGTCCTTTTCTTAATAGAATGTTTCTCATTTTGCATCTGATGTTTCTTCATGTTTAGGCTCAGGTCAGGTATGCTAAGCCAATATACTATCCCAGTGGGGCTGTGTTCTTCCCGAGGCATAACCTCTAGAGCCACATAACGTCCATCTTCTCCTCATTTTGTGGCATTAATTTTGACAGTTCCTTCCATATATTTTTATTGAGCCCTTTCCATGTACCAAGCAATGCTCAAGATGCTAGAAATACACAAATACGGTATTTTATCTGCTCTTAAGGAGATTTATAGCCAGGCTTTCAGCAATTTCTGTAGGATAGTGAAGCATTATACTTGTCAGTGTAAGAAGACAACTTGGGAGAGATGATAGTCTGGGTCCTATGCCACGTGCATAGGACAGGAACAACATTTAGGTTTTAGCAATGCAATATATAGGATCCCAACTGTGTGTACATGAGTTTAGGCCACTCATTCGTGACTAAAACACTTTGTCAAAGGGCTTTCTTAACATTAATCACATAATTGCCTGTTCTTTGTTGCATAGGCAAACAATAGATAGTTGACGATGATGATGATCATTATCATCATAATTTTTTGTTAATTTTGCTTGGTTGTTGTTATGGTAATACAGTTTTAAGAACATTCAGTTCTTTTTTTATATATTTTTGCAATTTATTGAAACATATTGAATAACAGAATATAAAAAATAATTTAATGGGAAAATAACATATAAATATAATAGATCCAATTTGGTAAACATAGACTTACTAAATCTGAATTATTTTTTTATCCCTAAAACTTAAAGTATAATAATAATAATAAAATAATAATAAAAAAATTAAAAAAAAAGAACATTCAGTTCTTGAACAGATTTGAGTTCATAGAATCACAGGATGCAGATTTCGACCCCAGCTGGGGCAGATCCTTGAGTACAGACTAGAATATCATTAATACCCTCTCTCTTAACCTTCTTAGAACAGAATGAAGTTAGGGCTTTCCTCTGGATGAGGTTTTGGCTTAAGGGAATGTGGTTGGTTTGATCTTTTATTCAGAACCCTCAAACTTTCTCCATATCAGCAATAAGGCTGTTTTGCTTTTTGTTATTTGTGCGTCCACTAGAGTAGCTTTTAATTTCCTTCAAGAACTTTTGTTTTTCATTCACAGTTTGGCAAACTGTGCAAGAGGCCTAGCTTTTGTTCTGTCTAGGACTTTGACGTGCCTTCTTCACCAAGCTGAATCATTTTTAGCATTTGATTTAGAGTGAGAGACATGCAAGTCTTCCTTTCATTTGAGACCATGGTAAGATTATTAATTGACCTAATTTCAATGTTGTTGTGATTCAGGGAATAGGGAGCCCCAAGGAATGGGAGAGAGATGGGGTGATCAGTTGTTGGTGGAACAGTCAGAACACACGCAACATTTGTTAAGTTCATTGTCTTATATGGGCATAGTTCGTGGAACTCCCAAAACAGTTACAATAGTAACATCAAAGATCATTGATCACAGATCACCAAAACAGGTATAATCATAATGAAAAAGTTGAAAATATTGGGAGAATTACCAAAATGTGACGCAGTAACATTAAGTGAGCATTTCCCCAGTGCGGAGTTGCCACAGACTTTCAACTTGTTAAAACAAACAAACAAACAAACAAAAAACCAAAAAAAAAAAAGTATCTGTGTCCCACAATAAAATGAAAAAAAATAAAAGGAGGTAAGCCTGTACCTTATCAAACTGTGTTTTATAGCTTTAGATGATCTCTTGTTCTCAGAACATTTTTTCTTGTTTTAGGGTACATGTGCACAACCTGCAGGTTAGTTACATATGTATACATGTGCCATGTTGGTGTGCCGAACCCAGTAACTCGTCATTTAACATTAGGTATATCTCCAAATGCTATCCCTCCCCCTCCCCCCACCCCACAACAGGCCCTGGTGTGTGATGTTCCCCTTCCTGTGTCCATGTGTTCTCATTAGAACATGTTTTCAACTAACCTGTGTTCTTTCATGTACTTTCTTATTTGAAGAGAACTGAAAAAATATATAAAAGCGGTTTGTGATTACAATTTTTTGGTCTAATTATTAGCTACAATCAAGAACTTTACTTCATACCAGCCTTTTTTTAAAAAATTTTTAATGATGCAATAAATTCTTTTACTTTAAGCTCTGGGATACATGTGCAGAACATGCATGTTTGTTACATAGGTATACATATGCCATGGTGGTTTGCTGCACCCATCAACCCATCATCTAGGTTTTAAGCCCTGCATGCATTAGGTATTTGTCCTAATGCTCTCCCTCCCCTAGCCCCCAACCCCTGACAGGCCCCAGTGCGTGATGTTCCCTTCCCTGTGTGCATGTGTTCACATTGTTCAACTCCCACTTATAAGTGAGAACATGAGCATACCAGCCTTTTTTAGTAAGGCACATTATCTACTCTGATTTCAAATAAGCAAGGCCATGTTGGTCTATTATGTAATTCATTACCTATTTCTTTTCTTTCTTTTTTTTTTTTTCTTTTTTGAGACAGTCTCACTGTGTTGCCCAGGCTGGAGTGCAGTGGTTCGATCTCGGCTCACTGCAATCTCCGCCTTCCAGGTTGAAGCAATTCTCCTGCCTCAGCCTCCCGAGTAGCTGGGATCACAGGCATGTGCCACCACACCCCGCTAATTTTTGTATTTTTAGTAGAGACAGGGTTTTGCTGGTCTCAAACTCCTGACCTCGGGCCATCTGCCTGCCTCGGCCTCCGAAAGTGCTGGGATTACAGGCATGAGCCACCATGCCCAGCCACTTCATTACCTATTTCTTATTGTGGTATATTTGGAGTGTACAGACAAAGTTCCCTAGTTGTTGTACTTTCCTGCACACAGTCTTTGCTTATTGTCTAGAACGGCACCCAGTGCTAATGAAAAAAGCATATAAAGAGGATATGAGGTCTAATATGATGTCTAGTCCTCTCTCACCTTGACCCAACTCTGTAGGCCTCAGGTTCCCCAGTTACAACCTTGAAAAAAAAAACCCACAGAATCTGTTACTACTTTTTCAGTTTTTGCTTTTTAATTATATTTAAACACAGCTTTGAATATATTAGTCTTCAAACGTCTGGAAATCACTTGCACTGTTATTATCTGCATTTCATGAGAAGAACTGATAATTATTCAGTATCCTCTTATAAATGGGCCTGTGCAGAACATCAGTCTCACTAAAATATTTCTCATGTTTAATGTAGACTTTGTGTCTCTGCTTTCTTGCTTTAGCAGTAGCAGAATGTTCTTACTCTAAATATAAAATTATAAAAAAAGCAAGAAACAATATTTTCTTTAATTAGCTTCTTCCTTTGGGGGTTTTAGAAGAGGGGTTATGACTTGACAAAGATCCTTCCCATCTGTTCCTGTTTGTTTGCTTTTATTTTGACTTCCTTTCGTTGTCTTATCAAATATCACATGAATCATTAACATTTGTTTTCATCGCTTGCTTTGGTTTCCTTTACTTCACATGATGAAGACATTATGTTGAGAGACACACACGGCTACTATATTTTATATTAACCTCAGATTCTTTAAGTCAATATTAAACTTTCTGGACATGTGATGTGATATGTTTGCCCTCTGCTGTGTTAATATTTTCCTCAGCTCTGGAAGAGTGAGGCATCTGCATGTACAACTGTTTTGTGAAAGCAGCAAATATCCCTAGATTACAGGTGCCTGGATATAAGTTTTGAACAAATAGTTGACCTGTTTAATAAAGCTACTTCCTAACAGAAAACGCAATTTATTAAGTCCTTCGTGCAAAAGATGTGTAAAAGATCCTTGTGGATGTTTGTGAGGGAGTTCTTCCCAAAACTGGAATAGAAATCTATTTGCATATTGTGTGATACCTTCCACAAGCATACTCCATTGTTAAGGATTTTACATGACTTTCACAGTGAACAAATTGGATTTTTTGGTGTCAATTTGAAATTGTATTAATTTATATGTCATCTTCTTATATAAAATCTTGTCACATAATGTGAGTGGGTTTTTTTTTTTTTTTTTCTCCAGGCTGGAGTGCGGTGGCGCAATCTTGGCTCACTGCAACTTCCGCTTCCTGGGTTCAAGCAATTCTCCTGCCTCAGCCTCCAAAGTAGCTGGGACTACAGGCGTGTGCCACCACATCCAGCTAATTTTTTTGTATTTTTAGTAGAGTCGGGGTTTCACCATGGTGGCAGGATGGTCTCGATTTCCTGACCTCATGATCCGCCCGCCTCAGCCTCCCAAAGTGCTGGGATTACAGGTGTGAGCCACTGCGCCCGGCCATATGATTGGTATTAAACAAACTTCATTAGTTTTTAAAATAAAGGATCAATCTGTTCAATACTCTAGTTTTTATATATGGAATAAAAGCTAAATTCCGCATCTGTCTATATGTATTAGATGTTAGCAATAACTTCATATAATAATACATTAAAAAATATTAAACCAAACATTAAACTTAATCCGTGAATACAAAACTAGAAATTTTGAGGTAGAATTCTCCTGTCTCTCTCCTCAGACACAGTGAATAAAATATGTAAAAGCTATATACTTACTGGGTCTGATTTGATGGTTGCAACTGTAGTATTAAAATCTGAGATCCATTTTTACAAATAATTTACAAGTTTTTCTTCAATTTATTTTCTGTAGATCTAAATCTGCATAGTAACAAACAGCATACAAAAATTCACACCCGCAATAAACTATTCAGTGATCCTTCTTATATACCAAATGCTTTCTTAGACACGAGATACTTTCTTATACACCAAATTATAGCTGTAAGCATCAAATCGCAATGAACTTTGAAACTATTAGGAATTTGTAATTTAAATAGTTTCGCTCAACCCCTACTCCCAAATGCTTTTAATTAGAACAGACTTTTTAATTAAGTACTCCCATGCACAAAGTTTAGCTTGATGATTTTTCTGTCATATCAACCTCCCATGCAAAAGCAAATAATCATTGTGTTAAAGGAAGGTATTTTCTTTGAAACTACGCTGTAAGAATTCTAGTTCTGATTTCAGGTTGACCAATTGAGGCTTTGCAGACTAAAACGAAGCCCTGCTCCCGGGAGGAAGGCAAAGAGCAGATCCACAAGGCAGCGAGACAAATGGTACTAGGTGTTTAGGAGTCAGTCCTATAATTCTGTATGTCAAAGACATCATATTTTTTCCAGGGACAGTCCAGTTGCTTATTAGAGGAAAAGTGATAGAGTGGAATGGACATGAAATTTGAATTCACAGAAATGTCAAATCACTGCACTTCCATTTGCTAGCTCTGTGAAAATGTGCAAGATACTTAAACTCTCTATGCCTTAATAGCCTTATTTGTAAGAGGCATTATTTTCTTGGGTTGGTGGAAAGTTTAGACTTAAAATCGATATAGCACCTTTAACATCACAGGTGCTCAGAAAATGTTAGCTTTACTGATACGAATCATTATTGCCAGTTTACTTAATCTTAATGTAAAGCTTTCATCCATTTGAGATATCGAGGAATGATTGGTAAACTTGCCTCAGCATGAGGAACAAACAGGAAATATATTTTTTCTGTGTCAAACACATACAGAAAGAACCAAAGACAATGTAGAAAATGGTGGGCAGGAGTGAGATTATCTAGTTAGAGGGTAAGTATGATGTACAATGAGTAACCTTTAAAATAAAACGTATGAATCAACCCTCTGAGTTGTCAGATGTAAACAGCACACCTCCGAATAATGAGGCCTCAGCCATGGACACGCTCCAGGGATTCCAATAATCTCTCTTTTGCCGCTCATTTTTGCAAAGTCTTCTCCATGGCCCATGACTTTCCTTGCTGTTTGAAGAGTCAGGAAAGGAGAGAATATTGGGACCATTATTATATAACATACAGACATGGCACAGTTTGAATTATAGGACCATATATCCTTCCTAGCACATTTGCCATCCGCCTTTCATTCAGGTGGTTTGTTAACAGAAGGCTGAGTTAGAACCACAGCCCCATAATTCAGAAGCCTGTTGTTAGTTCCCTGGGTATGTCCACATGCAGCTATTTACTGTGGGCTACAGGGCCAATATAACTTCTCTGGAACATTATAACATTTGTTTAAAATTTTGTTCCTACAGACTTTTAATGATCTGCAAGTATGTTTTAATAAATATGACAAAATTATATGATAGAACTGCTTTTAAAGTAAGGGTCTGTAAATGAAAGAAAGATAGTCAGTCTTCAAGGGTCTGTCTGTGCCTGGTGCATTTCTGCCTCCGGTGGATTCTGAAGTAGAGGATCTCTGATGTTTAATAATTATTTAATCATAGAGAACTACCTGAATGTGACAGGTGGGGTCTATTTTATAGCTGACATCTTTAATGCTTGATACATTTGTCCATCTGTTAGGAACATTAGCCAAAAATTTAATAGGAGACATATTTATTAAAAGTAGAATTACAGCAGATCAGATACTGAGCACATAATGTATGTAATTTTTATAAACGTGTTTTATATAGTACCCATGGTAAAAGATGCTTATGAAATACTTATTACTGGTATATTTTACAAATCTAAGAGAGTTTTATTTAAAATATTTAGTTTTAGATAAACTTTAAAATTTCTTTTTTTTCATATAAGAAAATGGTTTTATTCCTAATTTTTAGTTCCCATACAGTTTACAAATACACTTTTACTCTGATAATACAGCTTTGCAACTAGCAAAGCAGTTGCACTAACACCCATAAATATAGGTGGGGAGACAATTAACATCCACTAATGTTTCTCTACATAAACTATTCTTTTAATGTCATTTTTTAAAAAACAGTTGCAAATAGACTACATAATATACGTGGGCAAAAAGGCAATTAAGTGAATCTCTTGAAACACTAAATGTATAATAAACAGCATATTATCAACATTTACATGATTCACATCAAAATGATGACATCCTAAAACGTATTCCTTTTAAAGGATAGATTTATCAATAAAATATTACATATCTTTTAATACTCTGGTACAATACTTCATATACTGCAGGAAAATTAATTGTAGGTCTAGTCATCAGCTTAATCAGGGATCCTTTTCCCATTAGCTTTTATTAATAAAAGAATCACAATTAGGTCATAAATAAACAGGCAAATTATTAATTACATGATTTGAGGCTTAGGATGAAAACTTGTCAAAATTAGTTTGATATACAGCAAAGTTATACAACACACTAAAACCAACTGTTCAATAGTTTTTGCCTTGTGTGAGCTGCCCATAGTGAAAAAGGAACAAATGTTGAGTGATGAAAGATACAATAAACTATATTTTGGAACTTTTCAAGAGGAAGAAGGAAAAAAGATTTCAACAAAATTAAGGGCAAATACAGATCCTAACAAAGGCATCCTGACATCAGGGAGGCCATGTGCTTGCTATGTGTGAAAGTTGATCCCCCAACAACATACAGAAAACAAAAGCTGCACTGGCTTTGTAGTTATGTCTATAGTCTAAGTTTCCCTTATGGATACTAAGCTACAACAAAACACTTGACAATTGCAAACCTTTCCACATCCCCCTGAATTAAAAATAACTCAAGATGTTATTAGTTCTTAAAATCCCCAATAAAATAACCTCTAAAAATAATCTTGACCATTTTCCTGGCTGTTTCCCCGAAGTAACTTGGCTCTTTAAAGAACGCACACACACCAAGAAAGTCCTACCCGTGTCTTCTCATCCCCATTTAGCCACATTTGAAAAGACCTTGGTTTCAGTGGGAGAGATGACCATAAGTTTCAGAAGGGCCACACACTGGACATGAAGTGCCTTTTAGTTTTTTTTAAAAAAAGTTATTAAGACTGTGAAATTTGGCTTTTTTTTTAAACTCCAATACCATGTGCCAGATAACTCTTTCACCCCAAAATATAAAATCCTATGCTTATAATTTTAAAATCCTCAGTGAGCTATGGAATATTGTGCATATTTAATACCCACCAGCAACCTAGAAGTAGATGGCATCCATGTGTCTGTCACACCGACTTTCCAAATAACCTCATTCACCCATTACTGACTGCTCTGGCCCTGGGCACTCTGACTTCCTCAGAAACCACCTCTTTGGAACTTTCCTTTCCACAACTTTTCTTTAAAACTTCACCTCGACCTTTCTCCATCATCCCAGCCTCTCTGCCTGATTCCATCTCATGTAAAGTAAACTTGTCTGAGAACCTGCGATCACCTTTTACCAAGCATATGATAAGCCGTAGCAACCTAGGGACTATGATAACTCTGGCCTTGGCCTAAGTTTACATAAGAACATGATAGTTTGCTGACCTCGTGGAGGGAAATCTAAATGAAATCAATATCTTATAACAAAACTAGCCAAGATCAGGTATTTCCATTCTGAGTATAAAAGCAACTGATCTTAAGCAACAGGCAGAGATGTTAATGCAGAAGATATATTTGTACAATCAAACTCTTGTGTGCTGGTGAAAGACTTTACCCCCAAAGTCAAGTCAAGTCAAGACAAAACCAAAGCAAAATGGAGAATGAGTCGATGTAACAATGCAATAAAAAGAACGGGATAAACTTTAAAATTTCTAACATGCTAATAATTTTTGTTACATAGGCATATTAATGAATTTCTTTCTTCAAAAGTTTAACATTTGAGGCCACACTAAAACTTTTAATGCAAACACCATGCTGAAGGCTTCTCATTCTAATACTGGCAGAAAGAGGCAGCTGCCTCTTCCATGGGGCTTATCGTGGGGGAGGCTCACTTTATATGACTTCAAAGTGAGATAAGCGCTATGGAGTAATTCTTAGGGTGATAGTATTGAGGAGTACTTAGTGGAGCTCTTTGTAGAGAAGTTCAATAGGAGGCAGCAGAAGGGGAAGTAGGGAGAGAGGGCGTACTTGTATTCTAGGCTTCTTGAAGGAAGAACAGACCTGAATATTCCAACACAATATAGAGTTTGGCGTGCTGTAGAATAGACAGGCCACTAAACCTAGGGGAGGGAAGTAAAAGATAAGATTGAAAAGGAAAAGCAGCACCAGCTTAGGTACCACTTTGTAGACCATGGAGAATAATTTGGCTAGTTAATGTAAATATGGGTCTTTTAAATAATTATTCATACTTAATAGATTATTTGTATAAATCCATTTTTTTGCTCCTGGATTCTTTCTACTTAATATACTGTAGATCACAGATGATTAGAAAACTATATTTAATACTTTAGTTGCTTTTCTTCATTGTACAGAGACTTAAGAGTTCCACAGTGAGTACTGAAATGTTACTTTTGAGCAAATTATTACTTTTTATAAAGTTTATGAAGGACTTAGGTTAATGAAATTTGAATTCTGTGGAAGTTGACAAGGTCTCGGTTCCCCCTGTTTAATCCTAGGAAACATTGCATATTTTTAAAAAAATAAGAATGGGAATGATAATCTCAATATAACTGAATACATGCTAGAAATAATGAGACAATTGAAAAGAGAGTTAAGTAGGGATAAATAAATTAAGGGATTAAGAATTAGAAAGCTTTGGCAAAAGTATCAACACTCTATCTTTTTGGATACTTCTCTATTCTCTGTTACTAGATTTTTAAACAAATCAATGTTGCTTTGTGTAGTAGAAATCATTTGAATCAAAATTATCTTTAGAACAGTCCAATTTTTAGCCAAGTGGTAGTAAATATACGAAAGACAGAAATTTTTGTTCTGTTTATTTTTATAATATTATTAGGTTTGTTTACTAAATGAGTAATTGAAACTCCTGCTATGCTGAAACCACAAATAATTATATATTACTCATATAATGTAAGTGAGAAAAACATAGTTTGGTCCCACAGGTGAGCCCAATTAAGCTAAGCAAACGGAAGAAATCAGGCCATATTCCATACAAAAACAATAAATGTTTCACAATATGTCAACATGGTACTGCCATATCCTTAATTAGAAATAAATTTTTACCTAAATTATATGGCCTTGATACTAGTATTTGATTAATACCTGATTTAGGAGGTTCCAATCTTTATTTAATACCAAAATGTCTACAGCTGAACTGCAGTAATATTTAGTATCAATCAGAAACGACAGTTAGGGGCCAAAGAGGTAAAATCCCTTTAGACTGCATATCTACACATATCTACAGAGAGAATTAGACACAGTTTGTGCATGTCTTTACATCGTTGCTCAGAATTAGAGTTCAGTAGGGTTAAATACATGTTTTCACTGGTTAATCTTAGGTTATATTTTATATCCAAACATGTATGCTATTTTGAGGGAGCAGATCTTTATTATGATTATTATATGTTTCAACTATTAAGAAAAATCCTAGTGTATGACTGCTGAACTGAAAAGCTAAGGGTATTTCTTTTTTATTTTTTCATTTATAACTATTATTTTTTAATAGAGATGGGGTCTCACCGTGTTGCCCAGGCTGGTCTCGAACTCCTGGGCTCAGGCAGTCCTCCCCGCTCAGCCTCCCAAAGTGCTGGCATTACAGGTGTGAGCCACCACTCCCAGTCCTGAAAAGCTAAGGCTATTTAGCGACTTTCAAGTAATCATTATTATTATTCTTAAAGTTGAACTAGATTAATTTTAAGAGAGGCAACTGATATCTGACACAACTTATTAGCATTTAGCCAGTCTGAGGCTAATCTCCTGGACATCCCTGCCTCTGGGATGGAAAATTGTGGATTTGAGATGTTCATTATATAATATGTTTTTATATTTATATTTAAATATATGTAATTACATATAATATATAATTACATTTAATAATATATATAATCATATATATAATTCAATATCTACTTTGTGTAAACCATATGAAATCTATATTTTTAAAGACCTATATCTGATTAATGCATTTATTGAACACATATTTACTAAACTTACAGTAGTCCCTCCTTATCTATAGTTTATCTTCCCATAGTCTCAGTTACCCATTGTCAACAATAGTTTGAAAATGTTACAGTATTTTGAGAGACAGAAAGGCTACATTTACATAACTTATATTAGAGTATATTGTTATAATTGTTCTATTATTATCCATGTATCTATAATTGCATCATTATTATCAATAATCGTTAATCTCTTTCTGTGCCTAATTTATAAATTAAGCTTTATCATAGGTACGTATGTATACAAAAAAAACATAGTATACATAGGGTTTGGTACTATCCATGATTTCAGGCATCCACTGGCAGTCTGGACATATCCCCCCACAGATAAGGGAGGACTACTGTATACTCTGTGCAAAAGGGAGGACTCTGTATACTCAATGAGCAAAATAGAGTTTCATGACATCTTAGAGGTAGTATTTCAACCCTACAAATGTTTATTAAGATGTTTATTGCAGCATTATTCACAATAGCCAAGATTTGGAAGCAACCTAATTGTCCATCAGCAGATGAATGAATAAAGAAAATGGTGTACACATAGGCAATAGAGTACTATTCAGCCATAAAAAGAATGAGATCCTGTCATTTACAGCAACACGGATGAAACTGGAGGTCATTATGCTAAGTGAAATAAGCCAAGCACAGAAAGGCAAACTTTGTATGTTCTCACTTTATTTGTGGGAGCTAAAAATTAAAACCATTAAATTTGTGGAGATAGAGTGTAGAATGATGGTTGCCAGAGACTGGGAAGGTTAGTGAGGAGAATGGGGAGGGAGTGGGGATGGTTAATGGGTTCAAAAAAATAGGATGAATGAATAAAATCTAACATTTGATAGCACAACAAAGAGACTATAGTTAATAGTAATTGGTACATTTTAAAATAACTGAAAGGGAGTGGATTGTTTGTAACACAGAGGATAAGTGTTTGAGGTGATAGACACCCCATTTACCCAGATGTGATTATTATGCATGTATGCCTGTATCTAAATATGCAATGTATCCCATAAATATAATATATGCACCTAATATTTACCCACAAGAATTAAAAACATTTTTTAAAAAGGAAGGATTATAAAAAATAGAAAAAAAAATGAGAGGAATATATAATTTGGGCTTACCAATATTTCTATGAAGTACGACATGATTTAACATTGCTGATATTAAGTTCCTTGCAACTTACTATATCCACTATAGATTGTATAAAAGTAGTTGTATAAAAGTTGAAGGTGAGGTCCATAAATATTTAGACTATCTTTTTTATTTCCTGAATGTACTGTAGGTTATTTATGTTTTCTTATATTTTAATTCTTCCAGTTACCAGACATTTTGCAAACATTTACATGGCAATATGTACTTTTCAAAGCTCGGAAAACTTTCCTTTTCTGATTGTTCTCCTTTCTACTGTACATATTAAAATTTGAATTTCAGACATATATTAGACAAATATATACAAAGTTTAGGCCGCACCAGGAAGTAGACAGTTTAGAGGGTGTTAAATATTTGAGAAATATGCTTATGTTTGGTATTGTTATTGTTTTATTTTTGGTTTGTACTTTTAATTTCCTATTTCTTATTAGTGCTTCATTCAAATGGATTTATTCGATGTCTCCAAGATTTGATTTCCTTTTCTTTTTCACACAACTGTGTGTTTGCTCATTAGTAAAAGTTGAGTAATATACAGTGTTTACATTTTAATATTTAATTGTTGGATGAATCTCACTTCAAGGGGTAAAGGCTATAGTTCATTGACAGTGATGAAATAACCTAGCTGGCTTTCATATAAATAGCAACGAATGTGCACAATAGTTACATTACATGGTATATTTAACAACACTGCTAAAGAGTAAGGTGGGAGTTCAGTCTTTCCTGATGGAGATACACCTGAGTGCATTCAGAGAAAATTTGGTTCTGCAAGCTTGAAGGAAGTAATTGTTATTCAATAGAAATCAACTAACTTTGCATATCAGTAAAATACACACACATACTCTTAGCTATTTTCTGAGTGCTCTGGAACTGATATCAAAATAGCAAATATATATTTATGAGAAGTAGAAATGCTGTATTCTTTTCAGTCGCATAAACTCAGTGTAATTATGAAATTAACTTTGAGAAGATATGAAAAATGTTACTTCTTAACCAAGTAAAGATCTAATAAAAACTACAAATTTTATATCAAGTTACATCATTTTTACATGCACATTTGTACCCCAAATGCCATGCCATTAATTAATTTTTCACTGTTCATTTCTAGATGGAAGACTGTATTTGAAAACTACTGTCATGTACTGAATCTTTCCTGTTGAAGAAATCCATGTTATAGAAAAGAACTTTGCAGTCAGACATTCGTCATGGGAAAGTTCAGAAAAAAATAAAGTCCTTTTAAGGGAACTTCCTGAATTTTGTGTATTAATGTTCTTTAAAAGTTTAAGTATTCTACAAAAAAAAAAAGTTTTCTCCATTGATTTTCACCTGTGGTTCATACCAGAGACCTGAGAATGTTTGTAAATGTACAAGTATCAAAGTTCTTACAGTTAATTACTGCAACTTGCTGCTGGACAATTGTATACAGAGTTAAAGGCAGGTCTGAATAAGACCTAGCTTTGTTTTTTTCTAATGGAATGAACCATTTTCCTCTTCTGAAAATTCTGTATCTGAGCACATCAAGAGACTCTTGTAGCAGTGGTTACCCAGACTTACAGAATTATGTCCTCCAGAAACCAGCAAGAACACTTGGAATGAACGAATGAACTTGTAGGGGGCATAGAGGATTCTTGAAAAAAAAAATTGCAAGAGTGATTTTCTGTTACATTCAGTTTCAAACTCTCTAATTGTGGGTTTTCTCCTGAAGAATTTTTTTTCACATACTTTCCAAAAGACCAACAAATGGATGTTGACAACAACCCAATGAAATAACATTTTGCATATCTGAAAAGAAGCATTGAATATAAGCCAAAACTTTCACTGAAGAAGTTTTTTTTTTCTTAAAAATAAAAAAAATATATAAATGTAACATGTTTTCATTCCAAACTGGTAGTGGTATATAGAATTAAAGATAATAATGTTGCTTCTTATTCAAACTGTTGGTCATATGTACAGTATATAAACATAAAACACACAAGGAAGGTATTATGTATGCAGTAGTATACTAGAGTTTAGGAAAATGAAAATTTTAGAAAATATGTTTTGTCACCCTGTTGGTCAGAAAGATGTCTTTCTGGTTTTAACGCATGCAGGCATGTAAATATTTGTCTGGAGTCACAGTATTAATGAATGAGATCTTAAGCATCTGGTGACATCAGAACTCTGTGTCAGCCACTTTCATTTGTATATTGAACCCTAGCTAGTGCCCCAAGCTGCACTATTGGGAATGGATTGTGGCTGAACAGCAAATCAAAACACCAGAAATATTTTTATATGTTAACGTCATATTATGTTAATGTTGCTGAAAACAAAACCTAACAAACCTTGATGTACCAGTCCAATACCATGTAGCGCTGAGTGATAAAGTTAAAATGTGCTGTGCTTCCCACCCTTGTCAGAGGGAAGGGTGGCTATGTGTTATTTTCACTGCCTTTTTGAAAGTTACAGTATGTGTTTTCACTTTTGTGCAGATAACTGGAAGTAAAGCGGCAAACAATGCTTATTACATGCTAAAGTTACCTTCTCTTTGTTTTTTGCATATCTGGAATTACACCTGTAAAGACTGATATGAATCAGTACGGTCACTATACATTTTATGATTTTTCTGTCATCTTAAAATTGTATGATCGTAACATTATTTATTACCACCAAACAGCAAAATCTTCAGTGTCTAAGAAAACTAGCTTAAAATGTTTAAAT
Organism: Gorilla gorilla gorilla; assembly: GCF_029281585.2. NCBI lineage: Eukaryota > Metazoa > Chordata > Mammalia > Primates > Hominidae > Gorilla > Gorilla gorilla. The sequence goes on along the minus strand of NC_073238.2, from coordinate 86,148,985 downwards.
ATAGTTCTGATTGGGTATTAATTACTTGATTAAGAAAAAATTAACATTATAGATACTCTGGCATTACGCTTCTATACCTTTTAGGTCTTCCTTGCAATACTGGAACATAATTCTTTTGTGTAGCTCACTATTAGCCAGCTAAGTTCATCTTTTTAATACCATATAAAGGTTATATGTACAGTTCCTATTTTAGCTTGCTTACAAAGGGAGCATTATTTTTATTTAAAGTATTGCTAGTAAATGATTTGTAGAAACTTGGTTTTCTAAGCATAGTTCTTCCATTACCACCTTTTGTTGTTTGAGCACAAGGGATTCTTTTCCTAGTTCTATGTGTTTGTTTCCCTATATGCAGTCTTTAAAGGATTACAACACTTAAAATTGAATGGACTTGTGTCAAGCTTTTGCATCATACATTTTTTGAAAGATTTTTTTAAAAGCCTACAACTTACATATGTAGTAGAATCAGCCATTGCTCTGCTCCTGGCATAGAGTCACCTGTTACGTGGATTAAATAGTTTTAAAATACATATTTGAAGACCTTTGAGAATGCTTTAGTGTTTGATTTGAAATAAAAGGAAATTTTAGCAAGGATTAAAGAAAAAAGCTATCAGCTGTATGTTAAGAGAGACTCTTACTAACATGTTGTAAATATTACAATTCATGAAATGTTATTGTAAGTCTGTAACTTAATTTTTTCCCTGTTTTAGTTATACAGGTTGGTTTGGAAATTTGTGTTCTGGCATAAACAAGTAAAATGTGCCCATTTTATGGTTTCCATGCTTTTGTAATCCTAAAAATATTAATGTCTAGTTGTTCTATATTATAACCACATTTGCGCTCTATGCAAGCCCTTGGAACAGAACATACTCATCTTCATGTAGGACCTATGAAAATTGTCTATTTTTATCTATATATTTAAAGTTTTCTAAAAATGATAAAAGGTTATTACGAATTTTGTTGTACAAAATCTGTACAAAAATCTGTTTTTACATCATAATGCAAGAATTGGAAATTTTTCTATGGTAGCCTAGTAATTTGAGCCTGGTTTCAATGTGAGAACCACGTTTACTGTTATTGTATTTAATTTTCTTTTTCTTTTCAACAATCTCCTAATAAAACTGTCTGAAATCTCCCTGTGACTTTATTTACAGTTTGTCTTTATTAAATTTTGTGAAATGCGTAGCATTGAAGGAATATTTACTTTCTAATGGGAGGCATCTAAAAACAACACAAGTCAGCTCTTTGCAATGCAAGGGGAACAATGCTCAATGATTTTATTTAACATGCAACTGCTTCTATCTCTAATATGAATTACTGTGGTGAAAAACATCATAAAAGCACACTCTGTAGTTATTGTTTAACAAGCAGATTTTCCATATTTTGTTTCTTGCCAGCTAAGCAAACTGCCCACATATACATGATTTATTTATGTACATTTCTCAGTTTATGAAGCTGTTATTTGTACCTTTTTTCTTTATATTCTTATATTCCCATGATTCTTATTTCACAAAGCTTTGTGCTGAATAATGCAAAGTAGACATGTTGATGGAACAAAATATATTATTCCCATATCTATGAGTGGAGATTTGTAACTCTAACTCAGTGTTTTGCTTTTGATCTCTATCTTTGGGAAAAAAAATGCCTTTAGAAACTTTGAAATTACAATATCCTTTAATAATACATAAACACTTCAATCAATCAAAAGTGCAGCATTTGAAGAAATATCGGGTTGCTATCTCTGTGAATATTCTAAACATTCCCAAGAGAATGGAAAATGAATTTTTCTGTCTAAAGGTATGATTTTAATGAATTCTTGAAACAGTATATTAAATTATGATTTTTTTCCTTAATAAAACCTAAAACGTTTATGTGACCATTACAAGCACATTTTTGTCTTCTGTCATCATATGTTTATGTCAGTAAGACTAGCACTAGAACATCATGCAGTCTCTGGATGTTAGTGAAACTCAGTGATAATTTAGGTTTGCCCCCATGTGTTTTCATTGAGACTAGCAAATTTATAATGTTCACAAAAGCTATTTATTACTAGAGGAGAGTATCTTATAAATATAAGTTATATGGATTGCATTTTTAAAATATGGGAAATAGAGATGTTAATAGAATCAAAAAGCTGTTGTAAATTGCCTTACAAAAATATCTTTTCCTTATGTGCAGGCTTGGTGGTAACATTTATCTTTACTATATGACTTGTATATAAAAGCCGAACTTATCCTCATTTATTCATTTAACCAAATTCATGAATAAAGCCTCCGTTCTGCACAAAGCATTGCACTAGACGTTGTAATGACTGAAGTTGAAAGCTTATAATTTTGTTGGAATAAGGAATCTTACTTTCAGGAAAATAAGATTCATTGAGCATTTTTTTTTGCTCTGTAGTGGAAATAGAACTGGTATTAAAAGGGTATTGCCATAGACACCTTTCTACTAGGTGGTAACAATCTAGTGACCCATTTTATACTTTAACCTTCTAAAGAACAGAGGTGATTTGGGAGTCAAGCAATTGGGTAGGAATTGAGAAAAAGGAAAGATATATTTTCCCCTATGTAAAACATCCTATTAGTAATTTTTTTTTCATGTTTGTTCATTTATTTCAATCACATAATTCTTATCAATGATCACAAATGTTATTTTAAGGTAAGTAGCCTGTTTAATTACAGACCCAAAAAAAAGTTATCAACAAACAAAAGTTCCTGATATGTTTAGACTATTGCATATAGATATACAATATTTAATATTTATCCCTCAGCATCAGTATATAGAGTAAGTAATGGCTTAAAATGATCAAAGAACACAGAACATAAGTTCCTAAATGCCAACTGAGTGATTTAGGTAATGGGTGACATTTGTAGTGGTAGCATCATTTACATTTAGAGATTAATGAGCTGAAGATTTTGAGCTGAACAATTTGATCAGTTAGGACTCTTCTGGTGGGATATAATAAAAACAAACTTTTGCAAGATTAAAGAGCAAAGAAAATTTGTTATAAAGACAGAAAGGTGCACATGGACCCCAAGACAACAACGCAGTCAGACCCCAGGGACCAGGGACCAAGGACCTTCTTCTACCTTCACTTTTCTGCTCTTTTCAGTGACTCTGCTTCTTTCTCCTCTCATTGCAGACACACTTGCTTCTCTTGTTCGTCACTTGACTCTTCTACTATTCAAGAGCATAAGACCAAGCCCACAGGAATGAACAAATCCTTCTCTCTGTCTTGTCCTAAGTCAGATTCCCAGAGAGTTCTGATTGCCTGGGGTCAGAGCACATGCCAGTAATGTACCTTGGCAGTACATTAGATGAGTTTAGGGAATTTTAGAAATTATTGTGTCTAATTAAATTTGAATCTCTGGGGTTGAGGCTAGGGCATCAGGATTTTCAAGTTCTTCAGGTGATTCTAGCAAGCAGCTAAGTTTGCAGACCACTGTCTGGGAGATTGACAAATATTACATTATAGAAAACAATTAGTGGAGGTCCTGCTGTGGGGCAGAGAAATAGCTGGAGATGAATAAGTGTGCAATGTGAGCTGTGCACTCACACTGCTAATGCCAACTAATGGTTCTGTAAAATCAATTAAATATTTTTGAAAAGTAATTTTAGCATTTTGAACTTAATTCTGAATTAAATATGAATTTGCAATAGGAGGAATGCAACGAATTTTTTCTAAATAAAATTATTGATAAATCTGACCCCAGTTCCAACTGCGCATGGAGGTAAAAATTCTATCTCAGTCATTATTGATTCACTTTCGCTCTGAATGTCCTAAACATTCTTCTCAGTTCATCCCATTTGGGGAGAATCCTTGGTTTTTCATGCCTAGGATTAGCATGTGAGAAGCAGCCCCAAGCCCTTCTCAGAGAGTCTACAGGTTTGCGGAAGCAAAAGTTATGACATAGTCTGGTGTGGTTCTCAATGTAGAAAGGGTAAATATTTAAGACAATTATATTAATGGGGGAGTGTAAAGTCGGGCAAAAGGAGGTAATGTTTTTATACATAGCTCATACTGGAAAAATGTCAGTCAATTCAAGTAAACTGTGGTAAATTCTTCAAATATAATGTAGTATCTACAGCAACCACTAAAAATGCTCTATTAATATACACACTCAAAAACACCATAGATTAATCAAAATAGAATTCTATGCTATGGTGAGGTTAGCTTGCAGAGAAACAGTAAATATCTTTGGGAGTTGATCCAGAGTGTTAAGTTACTTTGCTAGTAGTCTCCAGTTCCCTCGCAGGTATTTTGGTTGCTCTTCCATCAATGCTAATTGTGTGACAAACTTTGTCTACTACATTAGGCAACAGATGACCACAAGTTGGTTGATAAATCTCCATCACCGTGCATTATCCCTATTTTCTGTTTATTGTGTGTAGTCACTTTTGATAATATATTTTAAACTTCTGCTTTAAAAAACAAGCAAGGACTTAAATGGTAACTATTTAGCTATTAAAAGTTATTAATTTGGCCGGTCGCGGTGGCTCACGCCTGTAATCCCAGCACTTTGGGAGGCTGAGGTGGGTGGATCATGAGGTCAGGATTTCAAGACCAGCCTGGCCAAGATGGTGAAACCCCGTCTCTACAAAAATACAAAAATTACCCTGGCATGGCGGTGTGCGCCTGTAATCCCAACTACTTGGGAGGCTGAGGCAGAGAATTGCTTGAACCCAGGAGGCAAACTTTGCAGTGAGATGAGATCATGCCACTGCACTCCAGCCTGGGTGACAGAGGGAGACTCCGTTTCAAAAAAAAAAAAGTTATTAATTTAAAAATCCCCATTGTTAATTTCTACCATGAGTATGGGAGCTGGGAGAAGATTGTCAGTGCTTTTCTTACTAACTCACCTTGTGGAATTTATAAAGAAAAAGATAATCACAATGAGTTGGATTTTTCAGCTAAATTCCTTTGGTTATCATGTGCCTGGGTTCATGTATGCTGAATGGTTTATGGCTCCTTCCATTATATATTTTGATGCTTTTTAATGTATGTATGTTTTACCTATGTCCCCCCTCCCCCAACACACCGCATATGGCTACAGGAAGACAATAGGTCCATATCAGAGCCAAAATAATAGTAATAATAGTGGTCAAGAGATCTTGGGAAATGAAGGTCCTGCAGTATAGAACAAGGCAGGGCAAGACCAGAGAAAATGATCAAAGAACAAGCAGGTAAATGGTGTAACAGCACAATGTATTTTTAGGGGAGAAAGGTGGAGAGAAATTTTTTTTCCCCCTGAGACAGGGTCTCATTCTGTCACCTAGGCTGGAGTGCAGTGGTGCCATCACGACACACTGTAGCCTTGACCTCCCTAACTCAGGTAATCCTTCCACCTCAGCCTCCAGAGTAGCTGGGACTACAGGCCCACATCACCATTCCTGGCTAATTGTTGTAATTTTGTAGAGACAGGGTGTCAATAAGTTGCCCAGGCTCATCTGGAACTTCTGGGCTCAAGTAATCTGCCTGCCTGACTCTCCCAGAGAGCTGGGATTACAAGTGTGAACCACCGCACTCAGCCAAAAATTCTTAATTGACTAACAGAAATGATAATTTAACATTTAGATATTATAGGTATTAAAAGCTGACTGTGATTTGGGGGACACCCCCCATTCCTGGGGAATCTTTCACCTGCCTTGAAGAAGCCAGATGCACTTCCATTTTGATGGGTCACCTAGCACTCCTCTTTTATCTGCTGAGCTTTCACTATTAGGCCCAGCTATCTTCTGTTCATTCTTGAATCTGTGCCACATGCATCCACAGTAAATACTCCAGCATTATTACTTTGATAGACACTGGGAATGTTGAAGCACTCCCCATAATGCAGAAAATGCTCTGACTACCTTTGTCAGAGCAACAAACCAGACACATATTGCTACATTAAAAATTCAAGCATTAAACAGACACCGGTCCTCTGTGTCCACCAACCTGTAGCGGACAAATTGGGTTCTTTAAGTGGTCCCATTGAGATCTCTTCTCTAGACTTCAGATGAAAGACAGTTATTTTTCTCATCCTCTAGGTGTTTGAAGGAACTTGAACCCAAAGAGACCCTCAGCCCTCACCAACAATCATCTTATTACCTCTGATTCTTTATCCTACCTCTTAAATTTGTTTTACAATCTGGAGGGGGTGGAAAATGAAGGACACAATATTAGTTTCTAAATATCTATTTGCAAATTCTGATGATGATCTTGCATCTTGCCTTGGGATGTGGTATCAATATTATTTATTTATTCATTTAAAAATATTTTTAAATGTTTTGAGATAATTGTGTATTATAGGCAGTTATAAGAAATAACACAGAGACATCCCATGAATTCTTCCCTCATTTACCCTCCAGGTGAACTATTGCATAAATATAGTACAGTATCACAATTGGGAAATTCACATTGATATCATCTACCAACAAGGTATCACCTGTTTTACATGCACTCATTTGTGTGTATATGTGTGTGTTTAGTTATATATTTTATCAAGTTTGTAGATTCACGTGACCATCACCGCAGTCAAGATACAGAACAGTTCCATCACAAGGATCCCCACTATTATATTTTTACTGCTACAGCCATCAACTTCTCTCCCTATTTCCCTGAACGCTGGCAAATGCCTAATCTGTTTTCCATCTCTATAATTCATCTTCATAAGAATGTTGTCTACATGGAGTCATACAGTCAGACACCTTTTGAGATTGACTTTCTTTTACACAGTGCAATGCTCTTAAGATCCATACAAGTTATTGACTTGTCAGTAGTTCATTCCTTTTTATTTCTGAGTATTACTCCGTGGTATGGATGTACCATATTTCGTTTAACCATTTATCTTTTGAAGGACAAGTGGATTGTTTTCAGTTTGTGGTTTTTATGAATAAAGCTCTATGTGGCCGGACGCGGAGGCTCACGTCTGTAATCCCAGCACTTTGGGAGGCTGAGGCGGGCGGATCAAGAGGTCAGGAGATCGAGACCATCCTGGCTAACACGGTGAAACCCCGTCTCTACTAAAAAATACAAAAAAAAATTAGTCTGGCATGGTGGCTCACGCCTGTAATCCCAGCACTTTGGGAGGCCGAGGCGGGCGGATCAAGAGGTCAGGAGATCGAGACCATCCTGGCTAACATGGTGAAACCCCGTCTCTACTAAAAAATACAAAAAAAAATTAGTCTGGCATGGTGGCGGGCGCCTGTAATCCCAGCTACTGAGGAGGCTAAGGCGGGAGAATGGCGTGAACCTGGGAGGCGGAGCTTGCACTGAGCCGAGATTGCGCCACTGCACTCCAGCCTGGGCCACAGGGCAAGACTCCGTCAAAAATAAAAAATAAAAAAGCTCTATGTATATTTATGTACACTTTTTTTGGTATCAGTTTTTATTTCTTCATTCCCAAGAATGTAATTGCTGTGTCATATGGTGATTGCATGTTTAGTTTTGTGAGAAACCATCACACTCTTTTCCAGAGGGGCTGTGCTGTTTCACATTCCCATCAACAACGTATGAATGACCTAGGTCAGGCAGAAGCTGAGTTCTTCTCTCTGCCCATTGACACAGGGCACGGGAGGAAAAGAAGCTCACACCACCTCCTTCTGCTTACTTGATGCAAGGTGAATACCCCCACTGTGCCTAATGAATGATTGAGGTGGGTGACGAATCTAAGTGGTAGCTAGCCCTGCCTTGCCCTGCCTCATTAAGTTTCATCGCTACCAGCAGGTGGGGGTGGAGGCTCAGCTAGCCCCAGCCAGCAGAGGGAAGGAAGATTAGCTCCCATCTGGTTGTTAACAGTGGGATCACAGCCTACCTCCTGCTTATACAGATGGGGAAGTGGTGTTGAGGGTGGTGGCATTGGGTGGAAGATCAGCTTTTCACTTGCCCCACTAAATGTGGAGTGTAGTTGGCTGTGGGGAGTGACTTTTCCATTGGTGCTTGGCTGTAGTTGGTTGTGTATGGCCAAAGAGGTTGTTTTGTTTGCCCACCATTTAACTGGTCCTTGGGGTGAGGAAAAAGACTGACCTTAGAGAATTTTATGTTTGGGTCTCATTGCAGCTCTCGCTTGGAGACTTCTGCAGGGCTGTGAGATACGTGGGAGGCAATAAGGAAACCCAGGGAAGTCACTTCGGTATCATTCTTTAGGCTTGAGGGCCGTAGGCAGTCCGCGTTCTTTCCACCTTTCAGAGACCCTCTCTATGCTTGTTTGTTGTCTTTTTGTTCGGAGTTCTTAGTTGTAAAAAAGGATCTGGGAGGAACAGTGCTATTCTCTTGGCCAAAACCAGAAAAAGAAGTGACGTCCCAAGTTTTTGTTTTTGTTTTTCCAATCTCAGTTAATTTTGTTTTGTTTTGTTTTAGTCTCGTCACATTGGAAGGGCAGAACTTTAACAAATGAGATCATATGGCATTATTACTTGCTAAGATAAATATTTAAAGCAAGCATGACCAGAAACCAACACAGAATCTGCAAGATATCAAAATGTTTGTTATTTTAAAATATGCATTTATGTGATAGTACTATTTTGCAAAGTAGGTTGGGCATGATCTTGTAGTTAATGCGCAGGCATGTTTTATCATGAATTATTTCAAAGCCATAGAAAATGTGAAAGACTCACACCCTTTATCTAAGATCACTAATTGCTAATATTTTGCCCCATTTGCTTTCTCTCCCCTCTCTCTCAGAATGTGTAAGCAGCTATGAACTATTTTTAAAAATATATTTGATATATTATATTATTTAACATTATTTTTTATATTAAAATGACCCAAATTTGGCCAGCAGGAACTCCCTCAAGCTGGCTCTTGTGTCCTTTCTATGGGTCTCCGTTAATTGTTGAGTATTTGCTTGCTTGGACCTCAAGAAACTGTTCCAGCCTCAGCTAGTACTTTTTTAACTGCTTGAGACCTTAAAACACACTATTTCGGCCAGGCACTGTGACTCACACCTGTAATCGCAGCACTTTGGGAGGCCAAGGTGAGCAGACAGCTTGAGTCTAGGAATTCCCGACCAGCCTGGGCAACATGGTAAAACCCCATCTCTACAAAAAAATACAAAAATTACCCCAGTATGGTATGGCAATAAGACTGTGGTCCCAGTTACTCAGAAGGCTGAGGTGGGAGGATCTCTTGAGCCCAGGCAGAGGAGGTTGCATTGAGCAGAGATCATGCCACTGCACTCCAGCCTGGGTCACAAAGTGAGACCCTGTCACAAAACAAACAAACAAACAAACAAACAAAAACCCAGCTATTTCTTTAAAGAGTCTTAATTGTGAAACTTCAGCAGAAAGTAAGACTGATATAGTTTCATATTACATAAGGTTAAATATAGTTGATTTTAAAAATTCACACTGAAGATCTGTTTCTAGAGGATTCAGTAAGTTTATATTTATTTCTAGCATTTTAATTATTTTTATTTATTCTAGTTTTCTGGGGTTTCTTTTTATTTATTCATTTTTTAAAGGTTGTGATTCCTCATTTGGTTTATTCTTCCCATAACAGCTTGGAAATCATACACTCTATTTCTATTTTGTTAGTAGTTATTCTTGAGTTTTTAAGAAGTTTACTTAATGTAGCAAAGGGTACAATATTTCCATACGTTTATTTTTTTCCAAAAAATACCAGGCCCCTGAAATGCCTTCATTCCGTTTCCTCTCTTGATGTTTTAGATGCTCTTTTATTTCTAATTTTCATTTTTTCCTACAAGAACTTACTATTGCTAGTGGTTCGTCATTTTGTGTTTATATTATTATTATTCTTTATATTCCTTATTGTATCTCTGACTTCCTGAGTCATTTTTTTTGTTTGTTTCTGAAGATTATGTTCAAAAATTTCTTTCCTTAATGGAGTTGTATAAGATTCTTTACTTTTTGGTAGTCTTAAAAAAGCTTTATTTTTCTCCTCTTCTTGGACAAAAAATAAATTTGCTTAATGTTCAATTGGATTTTGCCAGTAATTTTCTCTTAACAATTTTTATATTCTTCTTGCTGGCTTCTGGCACCAACTGGTATTATGAAAGTGTAGTTTAAATATTGTTATTTGTAGGCAATTTGTCGTTTCTCTCTGGATTCTTTTAATAACTTTTATTTGTCTTTGGTGTTTTGCAGTCTGAAAATAATTTGTATAGGTGTGGACTTATTTTTATTTATTATATTTGGAAACCACTGGGCTTCCCAAATAGTTGAAGAGACATTTTTCTTTAATTTAGAAAATTCTAAGACATTATGTGCACAAATGATGCCTGTGCCTATTTTTCATAATGTTTACAACTTTCTGGAATTCCAATGTAATTCTGTGTGAGACATTTCTACTTTAACTTCCAAGTTTCTTAACCTTCATTCATATATACTATTTCTTTATCTGTACCTTATTCTATGTAATTTTTCTGATTTCTCTTTCAGTCTACTAAATATCTCTTCAGATGTATATAGTTTGCCATTTAACGCTACAGAGAATACTCAATATTATTATATTTTCATTTTTTAGAAGTCTAGTTGGTTTTTTTTAGACCTTCTAAGTTGCTCTTAGTAGGTTTTCTTTATCCACGTGTTTGGTTCTTTCTTTTATTTCTTTATATATTATATACATTATTTACCTATAGTTGCATACTTCTATATCTATCTATTTATTGATCAATAAAGACATATTTTGTTTCTGAGAATTCCAATATTTTGTGTTATTGAGGTCTGATTCTGTATTCATTATTTCTATGATCCCCTCTAATTTCTTATTTCTCAATAATATAAAAATTTTGATTTTGTAGAGTTAGATAGAAGGAATAAATTCTAATGTTTGATAGCAGAGCAGGGTGACTATAGTTAATAAAAAAGTATTATGTATTTCAAAGTAGCTAGAAGAGAGGACTTGAAATGTACCCAAAATACAGAAATCATAAATGCTCAAGGTGATGAATATCCTAAACACCTTGACTTTATTACTATTCATTCTAAGCATGTAAAACATTATATGTACTCCATAAGTATGTACAAATATTATGTATCAAACAATTTTAAATGTTGATTTTGAACTCATGTTCATTGGAACTTTATCTATGGGAATTCTTGAAAATCTTGTTTGAGACTCTTATGCTCCATGGAGAAAGTTTTTTTGCTTCTGCTAGATACCAGGGGCTCTTTTAACTAAAATCTAAATTTAAATTAACTTAAAATTCTTTTAGTTCATGGAGATAGTGCAAGTTTGAGGGTAAGTTTATTGTCCTAAATCTTCAAATGAGATTCCTTTCTTCTTTACCCAGAGTTACAGCTCATATATATTTTTTTCTGACATCTACCTTTAAGAGATGGATTTTTACCACTTTAAGTTTTTAACTTAGAGTATAGACTTTCTGATTCCTCGGTTTATATGAAATTCTCCAGTCAGACTTTATATCCCATATGCCATAATCATGACCTTTGAAACTGAAATTCCAAGTTACCCATGGATCTATAGATGGCTCAGAGACAGATATACTTTATATCCTTCCTCTTTATCAGATTTTCTTTTTTAATTTTTAAAGAAAAGAACTTTTCATGGAACCTATGCTTAGTCATCTGACCATTTTTAAACATTCTTATTTTGCTCTCTTATGTTCCTGTCACATTCAACTTACTTGGCTGATACTGAAACTTTGAAACTTTGAAATTTTCTGCCCAAAATTTATAATTTTTTCCATTAAGACTTTTATTTATAATGCTGGAAATTCTACTCCCTGTACAACATGGCTAGGCATTCCTTTCTGTCCCAACTTAGTCTCGTTAGCTCTTTTTAAATCTTAATTTTGGATCAAATCAGGTACCAATTTCTCAGGTAGCATTTCTTAACAATTCTTTCTATCTGACTTAGTCAACAAAGGCCACAACATTTCTTGGCTCTCTCACAGGGCAAGTGACTACATGATTACATCTAAAAAATTGATTATAATGCTTTTTCTCTGATTTTTTTAATAATATATGTCTTCAAGGAAACAAATTCTGTCTTGTTATATTTGTTGTACATCAAGCTTTGTGAATGATTTCTTGTATTTGATTAACAAAAGTTTGCTAAAATAATTATGAAATTACAAACTAACTGGCCCTAAAAATGTTCTATCATTTAATATAATCCTGTATTTTATAGAGGAAAATGTTTTTAAGACCATTGGGCATTCAATGGTCTGAACTGATGGTTTATAATAGTCAAGGCACTTTCACTAACTGTTGACAGAAAGCTCACATCAAATTTTCTTCAGCTAAAAAGGGGAAGCATCTCTCAAATTCAGGGTTTTGGTAGCATCTTTTATAGTTCAAATCAGGGCCTTAATAAAATAATCAAGATACTTTAAAAAAAGTTATCCGGTGACCATTTCTGTTTTCCACCACTTTCAAGATTCATACAAAAGTACAATTCCTTTTAGCAATGATGCTATTGTATGTACCTAGACTCTATTTAGGTAGAAAAATAGAATATTTCTTCACCAACAGTGTGGCTAAAATAGCTAATTTTTTTTAACCAAATAAACACCGTCTCTTTTCTTTGTGTAATGATGTTGTGGATACGTTTTTCCAGGTCTATAGCTTCTAAGTAAGAGCATATGACTGAATTTTAGTCAGCAGATTTAAGATAGAGTTAATGTATGTCACTTGTAGGCCTGGCCCATTGAAACTTTCCACATATTCTTTGTATTCTCTTTTCTCGCATGGATGCTGCCGTCAGAGCCACAATAGAAAACACATTTGATGACAAAATGGCTTGCACTTGCCCATTTCCTTAAATGCGTGTGTGAAATATAGTCCTCCTCCCTGCCCTTCCACTTTCCACCTGTTTATTTGGGTAAGAAGTTATTTCTATTTATTTAAAGAAAAGCACTGTGGCTGGGCACAGTGGCTTACACCTGTCATCCCAGTAGTTTGGGAGGCTGGGGCCGGCAGATCACCTGAGGTTGGGAGTTCGAGACCAGCCTGACCAACATGGAGAAACCCCATCTCTACTACAAATACAAAATTAGCAGGAAGTGGTGGCGCATGCCTTCAATCCCAGCTACTCAGGAGGCTGAGCGGGGAGAATTGCTTGAACCCGGGAGGCGGAGTTTGCAGTGAGCCAGTGAGCCGAGATTGCCCCAGTGCACTCCAGCCTGGGTGACAGTGACACTCCGTCTCAAAAAAAAAAAAAAAAAGCATTGTTGGAACAATTAATAATTATTATGAAAACAAAATAGTTGTTTGTTTGGCTTTTATTATTTAAATCTGTTCCTGTGTCTATGCTTGAGTCTCATAGCTCTAGAATTAGAAGAGAATTAAATCTATTAAAATCACTTTACATAAGAATGGGAGAGGATGAATTATTTACTGTGGACATATTGCAATATTTTTACCAGAAAAAAGTGAAATGCCAGATTGTCGCCACTCAATAGCCAGTGTGATTGTTGATGAGAGGTGCATCAAATAAGTAATATTTTAACTTTATTTTTTAAATTTATATTTTTCATGACTAATTGACACATATTATCTCATTTGACCACATGCCCTTGTGAACTGTACAATATAGGCCATCTTATTCACATTTTACAGTTGTAGGCATGAAGTTGAATAAAGTTTAAGAAATTTGTGTTTACTAAGTGTCTCTGAATTTAAATGAAGCAAATTTTTAGTTCATTTGAGGTTATATGTGACTGTGATAAAATAAGTGAAACTATATAAGAAATGCATGAAATCTCTATTTGCTGACTCCCCTTTCTGTGGACTTCCTGTCCCCTCTATATTCTTGCATACAAAATTCAAATAACTAGTGAGGTTGAAAAAGTAAGCAAAAGACAAAGACAGAGATGAAGAAGATGAAGAAAAGATGAAAAACATAATGCAAGAGTGACATGTGCAAGATGGTAGAGTGGGGGAACCCAGCCTTTGTCCTCCCACAAAAAACAATTAGGCATTTATTCACAAATGAAAAAGTAATCTCTGGGTGATCTCAAGAGTTAAGAAGTTATAACAACAAAGTGGAGCAAAAAGATGGGGAATAACCACACAAAATGTAGGAAGAACAGTTTCCTTCAGCCTGTATCATTTTATTCCCTAGGCAGGCACAGCTTAGTATCAAGGGGGAACACTGGTTTTTGAGTACCCCTAGTGAGGAGAAGAAGAACACAGTGAGCAATCAGCTTCCCAGCCTTTCAGGGCACTGCCTGGGGACACACTTCAGTTTCATCTCATCCAGATCACTGGGAGATAGTCATTGCTGAGACATCTGGAGACAACTAGGAGCAAAGAAGGATAGGGCTATCATTATCAGCCATGCGGCAAGTACTATCACTGTCCACACTGGCTTACTTTCCTTTGCTGCCGAGGAACTTAATAGCCATTACTTCTGCCATAGACCCTCTGGAGAAGGAGAAACCAGCACATCCTCCTGGAGGAGGCACTACCGCACCACCCTGAGACTCTCTGTAACTATATACAACTGGATGGGATGGTTGTCCCATGTGTGCCCATGCCCCAGATACCAGCTCCACAGCCACTCCATAAACACCTGTGCTTCAAACACCTGCACCACTACCACATACTTGCTCCTTAAACACTAGTGACAGTGCTGCAGCAAGTGCACCCATGTCCTAGACCCAGGGGCCTCAGATGTGCCCGTGTTCCAGACCATGGCTTCATGGCAGCTTCGTGTGTGCTCATGCATTAGACACCCATCCCACACTACCACAAATGTATTTGTGCACCAGGTCTTATGCCAAGAAGGATTCCCATTGGCCTTGGCCTCCCCTAGTCAAGGAAAAAGAGGACAAGAAGACCCTAGCAGACATTGCCACCAATATGGACACCTGAAGCCTTGACCACCAAGGGCCCCTGCAGTTTTCACGAATTAACCTCAGCTAATGAAACTGCACAGAGATTGTGCCACTGCATCCTCCCTAGAGCCATAGCTGCTACACCCTTCCCAGATGGTGCCCTCAAGCCTACCTGTAATTGAAGGTCTTTCTCCATTGAAATCATTCTACAAAGTCTGGGAGAGGTTACTGTCTCCTCAAATACATGGACATTAACATAAGTCTATAAGAAATACAAAATATCAAGGAACATGACACCACCAATGGAATGTGATCATTTTTTAGTAGTCTATTCCAAGGAAATTGAGATATGCCTAAGTAGGAAAAATAATTATCGTAAAGAAACTAAGCCACAAGAGAACATAGATAGACAACTAAACAAAATCAGGAAAGAAGAAAAATCCCCAAAGGATGCAAATAAGTTCAACAACCACAAAAAAGCAAAATAGAAGGAAATTCTAGAGATGAAGAATACAATGACTGAAATAAAAAGTTCAAGAGAGCTCCAAAAGCAGACTTGATCAAGCAATAAAATCAGTTAATTCAAAAACAGATTATTTTAAATCTTGCTGGTTAAGGTAAACATATAAACATAATATAGATTACTGTAACAATGTGATGGTGTTGTATAACTGACTCCAAATACTCCAAATCCTAATATAATTAAAGTTAAAAGATAAAAATCTGTTCATGAATATATAATATTAAAAGAAGTCACATTCTGATTACAAGAACAAAAATGGAGGTTAGTAAAAGTATAGCATTTTGTGTGTGATTAAAGTTAAGTTGTTATCAATTTAAAATAGAAGGTTATTTATTTATTTATTTATTATTTTACTTTAAGTTCTGGGATACAAGTACAGAATATGTAGGTTTGTTACATAGGTATATGTGTGCCATGGTGGTTTGCTGTACCTATCAACCCATCATCTAGGTTTTAAGCCCCACATGCATTAGCTATTTGTTCTAATGTTCTCCCTCCCCTCACCCCTCCACCCCCTAACTTGTTCCAGTGTGTGTTGTTACCCTCCCTGTGTCCAGGTGTTCTCATTGTTCACCTCCCACTTATGAGTGAGAATATGTGGTGTTTGGTTTTCTGTTCCTGTGCTAGTTTGCTGAGGATGATGGTTTCCAGCTTCATCCATGTCCCTGCAGAGGACATAATCTCATTCCTTTTTATGGTTGCATAGTATTCCATGGAGTATATGTACCACATTTTCTTTATTCAGTCTATCATTGATGAGCATTTGGGTTGGTTCCATGTTTTTGCTATTGTAAATAGTGCTGCAATAATGATATGTGTGCAAGTGTCTTTATAGTAGAATAATTTCTATTCCTTTGTGTATATACCTAATAATGGGATTGCTGGGTCAAATTGTATTTCTTGTTCTAGATCCTTGAGGAGTCACAACACTGTCTTCCACAATGGATGAACTAATTTACATTCCTACCAACAGTGTAAAAGCATTCCTATTTCTCCACAGCCTCACCAGAATCTATTGTTTTTTCACTTTTTAATAATCACTATAAAATAGAAGGTTCTAACTACAAAATATTTTGTGCAAGCCTTCATCTAACCACAAAGAAAAAAAAATACCCTGTAATATATAGAAAAAAGATGAAGAAGAAAGAATCAAAGCAAATCACTCCCTCCAAATAAAATAAAATACAATAAAAAAATAGCAAGAGAGGAAAGAGGGATGAAATAACTGCAAATAGACAAAAAAAAAACACCAATAACAATCTAGCTGATGAATAAATTAAGAAAATAATCTCATTTAGAATAGCATAAAAAAGTATTCAGGAATAAATTTAACCAAGAAAGTAAAATATCTGTACACTGAACACTATAAAATTTTGATGAAAGAAATTAAAAAATACAAATAAATAAAAAGATATACTATATTTATGGATTGGAATAATTAATATTATTAAAATGTCTGTACTACCCAAAGTGATATACAGATTCAATGCAATTATCTTAGTCTGTGCTGCTATAACAAAGTATCTGAAATTGGGTAGTTCATAAAGAACAGAAATGTCTTTCTTACAGTACTAGAGACTGGGAATTCAAGACCAAGGTGACAGTAGATTTCATGTCTGGTGAGGGCTGTTCTCTGCTTCCAAGATAGCACTTTCTTGCTGTTTCTTGCTGTATCCTCATGTGTCAGAAGTGGGCAAAAAGTGAAAATTTGTTCTCACATTTCAGAAGAGATGAAAGAGACAGGAAGATTTTTAACCTTCTTTTATAAAAGCATTACTCCCATTCACGAAAGTGGGGTTCTCATGACTTAATCACTTCCCAAAGGCCTTGTCTTTCAGTACCACTACAAGAGGAATTAAGTTTTAACATGAATTTTGAAGGGACACAAACACTCCAGCCATAAAACAATCCTTACCTAATTTTCAATGGCCTTGTTTACAAATTTAAAAAAGTTATAAAATTAGTATGAAACTACAAAACACCTTGAATAATAAGTTCAATTTTGAGATGGAAAACAAAGACATCATATTTCCTAATTTCAAATTATATTACATATCTATAAAAATCAAAACAGTATGGTAGAGGTATAAAAATAGACAACAATAGAACAAAATAAAGAGCCCAGAAATAAACTTGAGCAAATAGGGTCAACTAATTTTCAACAAGCCTGCCAAAAAGACACAATGTGAAAAGATATTTTCTTCAATAAACTGTACTGGGAAAACTGGATATACACATGCAAAAGAATGAAACTGGACCCTTATCTTACACCACAAATAAAAACAGACTGAAAATGAACTAAAGGTCTAAACATAAAACCTAAAACTGTAAAACTCCTAGAAAAAAAAAACATAGAGGAAAAGCTTTTTGACATAGGCCTCAGTAATGATTTGGGGGGCTTTATGCCAAAAGCTCAGAAAACAAAAACAAAAATTAACATGTTGAACTATGCCAAACTAAAAAGCTTTTGCACAGCCAGGAAACAACCAATAGAATGAAATGGCAGCATATGAATAGAAAGAAATGCTTTGCAAACCATGTATTTGATAAGGTGTTAATATTTTATACACACAAATCACTAAAACTCAATAGCAAAAAAAGAATAGCCTAATTAAAAAATAGGAAAAGTACCTGACCAGATTTTTTTTCAAAGAAAAAATAAAAATGGCAAGCAGGCACATGAAATACATAATGGTTTCAATATTACTGCGGAATCATCATCATTAGGGAAATGCAAATCAAAACTACAATTAGACATGTGTCACATCTGTTAGGATATCCATTATCCAAGAGATAGGAGATAATAAGAGTTGGTGAGGATATGAAGAAATTAGAACCCTTGTTCATGATTTGGAAAAATGTAAAATGGCATAGATGCTATTGAAAGCAGTATGATGGGGTTGCCTAAAAAAATAAAAATAGAATCACTGTATGATGCAGCAATCCCATTTATATCTCCAAGGAAATGAAATCAATTCATCGAAGTGGTGAAATAAACACTCTCATGTTTATTTCAGCATTATTTACAATAGGCAAGATAAGAAAATCACCTAAATATTTATTGGTGAGTGAATGGATAAAAACACTGTAGTATAAATATTCAATGGAATATTATTCAGCCTTGAAAATGGAGAAAATACTGAATCTCAGGGACCTTATACCAAGCGAAATAAGCTAGGCACAGAAAGACAAATATTGCATGATCTCACCTATATATGGAATCAAAAAATATCGAACATATAGAAATATAGAGTAGAATGGTGGTTACCAGGGGATGGGGAATGGGATCTGGGGTCATGAGGTAAACAGTTTCAGTTATTCAGGATAAATGACTTCTGAAGATCTAATGTAAAACAGTGTGACTATAGTAAACAATATCATATACTTGAAATTTTCTAAGAAGGTACATCTTAAGTGTTCTTAAAATTGTGTATGTTTAAGGTTTACACTTAATGATTTGATATATACATACATTGTGAAATATTCACCACAATTATGCTAACAAACTTATCCATCACTTCACATAGCTATCTTTTGTTCTGTTGTTTTAAGAACATTTAAGATGTACTTTCTCAACCTTTTCTTTTTTTTCCCATCTTTGCCTGGAACATTCTCCAAAATAAACCATATGCTTGGCCATAAAGCAAGTCTCAATACATTAAGAAATATCTACATCACATCACATATCTTCTTGGATGACAGTAAAATAATATTATAAATCAATACCCAAGGTAATTCTCAAAATTATAAACATACATGGAAACTAAACAATGTGATCCTGAGTAGTGTTTTGGTCAGTGAGAAAATTACAGCAATAATGAACAAAATTTTTTGAGAGAAATAAAAATAGAGACATAAGATGCCAAACCCCCTTGAATACAACAAAAACAGTTTTAAGTGGCAAGTTTATAGCATTAGATGTTTACACAAAAAGAAATATCTCAAATTAACAACCTATTGTCGCACCTCAAGGAACTAAAACAAGAAACCAAACCCAAAGCTAGCAGATAAAAATAAACAACAGCTGAGATCACACCACTACACTCCAGCCTGGTGACAGAGTGAGGCTCTGTTTCAAAAATAAATAAAAAATAAGTAAAAATCAGAACAGAAATAAATAATATTGAGACCAAAAAATTACAAAGGATCAACAAATGAAGTTTGTTCTTCAAAAAAGGTAAATTCGATAGACTGCTAGCAATACTCACTAAGACAAAAAAGAGACTATTCAAATAAACACAATCAGAAATGATAAAGGTGACATTACAACTGATACCACAAAAATTCAAGAAACCATCAAAGACTACTATGAACATCTATTCATGCAAAAAAAGAAAACCTAGAGGAAATGGACATTTTCCTGGCAACATAAAACGAGATTTAACCTAGGCAGAAATAGAAATCCTGAAGAGACCAATATGAGTAATTAAATTAAATAAGTAATAAAAAGTCTTCCAACACGCAAGCTCAGGACCAGAAGGATTCACAAACGAATTTTACCAGATGTATAAAGATAAGCTAGTACCAATCTCACTGACACTATTCCTAATAATTTAGGAGAAGAAATGTCTCTTTAATTAATTCTATAAAACCAGTCTCACCCCGTGTATTAGTTCATTTTCATAATGCTATGAAGAAATTCCTGAGACTGGTTAATGTATAAAGAAAACGAAGTTTAATGGACTCACAGTTTCACATGGGTGGGGAGACCTCACAATCATGGTGGAAGGCAAAGGAGGAGAAAAGTCATTTCTTACATGGCAGCAGTCAAGAGAGTATGTGCAGGGCACCTGCCCTTTATAAAACCATTAGATCTCATGAGACTTATTCACTATGATGAGAACAGCACAAGAAAACCCCACCCCAATTATTCAATTATCTCCCACTGGGTCCTTCCCAAGAACCATGGGGACTATGGCAGCTACAATTCAAGATGAGATTTGGGTGGGGTCACAGCTAAACCATATCACTCTGATACCAAAATCAGACATGGATACAACAACAACAAAAAAGACAACAGCAGGCCAATATCTCTGTTGAACATAGATTCACGTATCCTCAACAAAATACTAGCAAATTGAATCTAGCAGCACATCAAAAAGATAATAGCTCACAATCAAATGGGTTTTATTCCAGGGACACAAAGATGGTACAAAATATGCAAATCAGTAAATATGATTCATCCCATAAACAGAGTTAAAAACAAAAACCATATGATCATCTTAATAGATGCAGAAAAAGCATTTAATAAAATTCAATACCACTTCATAATAAAAGCCTTGAACAAACTGAGCATTGAAGAAACTCCTCAAAATAATAAAAGTTACATATAACAAACCCATAGCCAATGTCACACTGAATGGGGAAAAACTGAAAACATTCTCCCTAAGAACTAGAACAAGACAAGGATGTCCATTTTCACCACTCCTAATCAACACAGTACTGGAAGTCCTAGCAGAGCAATCATGAAAGAGAAAGAAACAAAAGGCCTCCATCTTGGAAAAGAGGAAATCAAATCATCTCTGCTGATGACATGATCTTATACCTAGAAAACCCTAAAGACTTTTCTAAGAGATATCGATTCTTGGTAAATGACTTTAGTAAGGTTTCAGTACACAAAATCAGTATACAAAAGTCAGCAGCACTTGTATACATGAATAATATTCAAGCTGATAACCAAATAAAGAACTCAATTCCATTTGTAATAGCTACACACACACACACACACACACACACAAATACCTAGGAATACATTTAACCAAGAAAATGAAAGATCTCTAAAAGGAGAACTATATAACATTGATGAAAGAATTAGTAGATGACACAAACAAATAGAAAGGCATCCCATCCTCATTGATTGGAAGAATCAATACCATTAAAATGGCCATACCACCCAAAGCAATTCCTATCTAATTATCATGGTCATTTGTTTCACAGAATTAGAAAAAAAAATCTTAAAATTTATATTGAACCAAAAAAGAGCCCTAGTAGCCAAAGCATTTGTAAGCAAAGATAACAAAACTGAAGGCATCATATTACCTGACTTCAAATTATACTACAAGGCTATAACAACCAAAGCAGCATGGTACTGGTATAAAAATAAACAAGTAGATCAACCGGACAGAAAAGAGAACCCAGAATAAAACTATACACCTACAACCAATTTATCTTCAATAAAGTCAACAAAAATATACACAGGGAAAATGACACCATATTCAATAATAGGTGCTAGGAAAATTGGCTAGCCATATTCATAATAATGAAATTGGACCTTTGTATCTCACCATATATAAAAATGAACTCAAGATGGATTAAAGACTTAAATATGAGACTTGAAAGTATAAACATCCTTGAAGAAAACCTAGTATGAACTTTTCTTGACATTGACTTAGCCAAGAGATTTATGACTAAGACTTCAAAAGAAAATGCAAAAAAAAAAAAGATATATGGGACTTAATTAAACTAAAAAGCTTTTGCACAGCAAATGAAATAAATGATCAAGAGAGTAGGACAACCTAAAGAATGGGAGAAAAATAGTTGCAAACTATGCATCTGACAAATGACTAATAGCCAGACTATTCAAAGAACTCAAACAATTTCACAAGGAAAAAACCAATAACCCCATTAGAAAATAGGCAAAAGACATTAGCAGACATTTCTCAAAAAAAGACGTATACATAGTCAAAAACATGAAGAAATGCTCAAAATCACTAATCACCAGAGATATGCAAATTAAAATTATAATGAGTTACCATCTTATACCAGTCAGAATGGCTATTATTAAAAAGTAAAGAAAAAAAAATATGTTGGTGAGAATGGAGAGAAAGGGGAACATATGCACTGCTTTTGTGAATGTAAATTAGTACAAACTTTATGGGAAACAGCATGGAGACTTCTCAAAGAACAAAAAATAGAAATACCATTAGACCCAGCAATTCCACTACTGGGTACCTACCCAAAGGAAAATAAATTGTTTTATTAAAAAGACATTTACATTTTTATTTTTATCACAGCACTATTCACAAAGCAAAGACATGGAATCAATCTAAGTATCCATCAATGAGTGACTGGAATGAAAAAATGTGGTATATTTACAACATGAACACTTTGCATCCATGAAAAAAAATTCATGCATTTTGCAGCAACATGAATGGAGTTGGAGGCTATTATCTTAAGTGAAATAACTCAGAAATAGAAACTCAAATATTACATGTTCTCACTTTTAAGTGGGAGTTTGAAAAGGGTACACAGGGCACACAGAGGGAAATAACAGACACTGGGGACTCAAAATGCAGAAATTCCTCAGTGTCTGGGGAGGGTGTGAGTTTTGAAAAATCATCTTTTGGGTACAATATTCAGTATTCAGTTTACAGACACAGTAGGAGCCTCAACCTCACCATTACGCTACCTATATACATACATATATATATATATATATATATATATGATTAAACTGCACTATATGCCCTGAAGCTGAAAATAAAATTTTAAAAATTGAGAGAATTCTAAAAACAGCAAGAGAAAAGCATCTCATCATCTATAAAGGGGCTTGCATCAGACTAACAGCAGATTTCTCAGCAGAAACCTCACAGGCCAGAAGAAAATGAGGTGATATATTCAAAATGCTAAAAGAAAATACTGTTATCCTACGATACTATACCCAGCAAAGTTGTTCTTCATAAATAAATAATGAATAAAGTCTCCCTAGAAAAGCAAAAACAGGAAATGCATCATCACTAGATTGTCTCTACTAGAAATACTTAAGAAAGTTATATATCTCAGAACAAAAGGACAGTATCTACCATCATGAAAACATTTAAAACCCACTGGTGGGGAAAACACACAAATAAGGAAGAGAAAGGACACAAATTTTACTTCTATAGAAAAATACCTAACCACAATGATAAAGATTAAGAGGGAAAGAAAGAAACAAAGAATATGCAATACAACCAGGAATCAATTAATAAAATGAGGGAATAAACCCTCAAATATCAGTAATAGTCTTGAATAGAAACAGATTAAACTTTCCACTTAAAAGATACAGACTACTTAGATTTTTTAAAAAATGATTCAATATATGCTGCCTACATGAAACATATTTTACCTGCAATGACACATATACACTGAAAGTAAATAGATGGAAAATGATACTCCACACAAATGGAATCCAGAAGTGGGCTGGAGTAGCTATACTTATATCAGATAAAATAGACATTAAATAAAAAATAGGTTAAAGTAAAAGATAAGACAGATCATTATATAACAATAAAGGGATCAATCTGGCAAGAAGATGTAACAATTCTAAATATATATGCACCTAATGCTGGAGCACCCAAATCCATAAGACAAATATTGATCTGAAGAGAGAGATTAATACAATAATAGTGGGGGATTCAACACTCCACTCGTAGCTTTAGACAGATCATCTGGACAGAAAATCAACAAAGAAACACTGGCTTAAAACTAGGCTTTAGAGCAAAGGGGCCTAACAAACATTCACCGAACTTTTTATCCAATACACACAGAATACACATTCTTTTGGCACATGGAACATTCTCCAAAATAGACCATATTTTAGGCCACAAAACCAGTCTCAACAAATTTTAAATAATCAAAATCATGTCGGTTTCTTCTCCCCACAACATGATGTAAAACTAGAAACGACTATCAAGAGAAATTCTGAAAACTATTTAAATACATAGAAATTAAACAACACGGTCCTGAACAATCACAGGGTCAATGAAGAAATTAAGATGGACATTTAAAAAATTCTGGAAACCAATGGAAATGAAAACTCAACATACCAAAAGTAGTTGGATACAGCAAAAGCAGTATTAAGAGAAAAATTATAGCAGTAAACATCTGTATCAAAAAAGTAGAAAGATTTCACATAAACAACTTAACATGCACCTCAAAGAACTAGAAAAACAAAATCTCAAATTAGCAGAATAAAAGAAATAATAAAGATCACATCAGAACTAAATGAATACAGACTAACAAAACAATACAAATGATCAACGGAATCAAAGGTGTATTCTTCATCAAAGACAAACAAAATTGATAAAGTGCTAGCTAGACTAATCAAGAAGAAAGAAGATTCAAAGTAAATCAGAAATTTAAAAGGAGACATTACAACTTTAACAGTCAGGAAATACAAAATATCATCAGAGACTATTATACACAACTATAAACTCACAAACTTGAAAACCTAGAGGAAACGGATAATATCCTGGAAACATACAACGTACAAAGATTAAACCAGTAAAAATAGAAAGCCTGAATAAAACAATAATGAGTAGCATGACTAAATCAGTAATGAAGGGTCTTCCAAGAATGAAAAGCTCAGGACCAGATGGACTCACTGCCAAATTCTACCAAATGTATAAAGAACTAACACCAATCTTCTTCAAACTATTCCAAAAAAATGGAAGAAGATGGAATTCTTGTTAACTCGTTCTACAAAACCAGCATTACTCTGGTACCCAAGCTGAACAAGGACACAACAACAAAAAAAATATGGGCCAATACTCCCAATGAACATAGACGCAAATATCCTCAACAAAATCCTAGCAAACTGAATCCAACAACACACCAAAGGATACTGCACCATGATGAAGTGGGAATTATACCAGAGATGCAAGATTGTTTCAACATATTCAAATCAATAAACATGATACTTCAAATAAACAGAATGAATGATAAAAAATACAAGATCATCTAAACATAAGCAGAAAAAGCACTTGAAAAATTCAACATCTCTTCATGATAAAAACTCTCAACATACTAGGCATAGAGAAAACATACTTTAACATAATAAAGGCCATGTGTGACATACCCACAGCCAACGTCACACTGAATTGGCAAAAGTTGAAAACATTCTCCCTATGAACTGGAGCAAGCAAGGATACTTACTTTCATTTAACATATTACTAAAAGTCCTATCCAGAGCAATTGGGCAAGAGAAAGAAATAAAAGGTATCCAAGTTGAGGGGGGAGGAGCCAAGATGGCCGAATAGGAACAGCTCCGGTCTACAGCTCCCAGCGTGAGCGACACAGAAGACGGGTGATTTCTGCATTTCCATCTGAGGTACCGGGTTCATCTCACTAGGGAGTGCCAGACAGTGGGCGCAGGCCAGTGGGTGCGCGCACCGTGCTCGAGCCGAAGCAGGGCGAGGCATTGCCTCACCTGGGAAGTGCAAGGGGTCAGGGAGTTCCCTTTCCGAGTCAAAGAAAGGGGTGACGGACGCACCTGGAAAATCGGGTCACTCCCACTCGAATATTGCGCTTTTCAGACCCGCTTAAAAAACGGCGCACCACCAGGCTATATCCCACACCTGACTCGGAGGGTCCTAAGCCCACGGAATCTCGCTGATTGCTAGCACAGCAGTCTGAGATCAAACTGCAAGGCGGCAGAGAGGCTGGGGGAGGGGCACCCGCCATTGCCCAGGCTTGCTTAGGTAAACAAAGCAGCCGGGAAGCTCCAACGGGGTGGAGCCCACCACAGCTCAAGGAGGCTTGCCTGCCTCTGTAGGCTCCACCTCTGGGGGCAGGGCACAGACAAACAAAAAGACAGCAGTAACCTCTGCAGACTTAAATGTCCCTGTCTGACAGCTTTGAAGAGAGCAGTGGTTCTCCCAGCACGCAGCTGGAGATCTGAGAACGGGCAGACTGCCTCCTCAAGTGGGTCCCTGACCCCTGACCCCCGAGCAGCCTAACTGGGAGGCACCCCCCAGCAGGGGCAGACTGACACCTCACACGGCAGGGTATTCCAACAGACCTGCAGCTGAGGGTCCTGTCTGTTAGAAGGAAAACTAACAAACAGAAAGGACATCCACACTGAAAACCCATCTGTACATCACCATCATCAAAGACCAAAAGTAGATAAAACCACAAAGATGGGGAAAAAACAGAACAGAAAAACTGGAAACTCTAAAACGCAGAGCACCTCTCCTCCTCCAAAGGAACGCAGTTCCTCACCAGCAACGGAACAAAGCTGGATGGAGAATGATTTTGACGAGCTGAGAGAAGAAGGCTTCAGACGATCAAATTACTCTGAGCTACGGGAGGACATTCAAACCAAAGGCAAAGAAGTTGAAAACTTTGAAAAAAATTTAGACGAATGTATAACTAGAATAACCAATACAGAGAAGTGCTTAAAGGAGATGATGGAGCTGAAAACCAAGGCTCGAGAACTACGTGAAGAATGCAGAAGCCTCAGGAGCTGATGCGATCAACTGGAAGAAAGGGTATCAGCAATGGAAGATGAAATGAATGAAATGAAGCGAGAAGGGAAGTCTAGAGAAAAAAGAATAAAAAGAAATGAGCAAAGCCTCCAAGAAATATGGGACTATGTGAAAAGACCAAATCTACGTCTGATTGGTGTAGCTGAAAGTGATGCGGAGAATGGAACCAAGTTGGAAAACACTCTGCAGGATATTATCCAGGAGAACTTCCCCAATCTAGCAAGGCAGGCCAACATTCAGATTCAGGAAATACAGAGAACGCCACAAAGATACTCCTCCAGAAGAGCAACTCCAAGACACATAATTGTCAGATTCACCAAAGTTGAAATGAAGGAAAAAATGTTAAGGGCAGCCAGAGAGAAAGGTCGGGTTACCCTCAAAGGGAAGCCCATCAGACTAACAGCGGATTTCTCGGCAGAAACCCTACAAGCCAGAAGAGAGTGGGGGCCAATATTCAACATTCTTAAAGAAAAGAATTTTCAACCCAGAATTTCATATCCAGCCAAACTAAGCTTCATAAGTGAAGGAGGAATAAAATACTTTACAGACAAGCAAATGCTGAGAGATTTTGTCACCACCAGGCCTGCCCTAAAAGAGCTCCTGAAGGAAACACTAAACATGGAAAGGAACAACCGGTACCAGCCGCTGCAAAATCATGCCAAAATGTAAAGACCATCGAGACTAGGAAGAAACTGCATCAACTAATGAGCAAAATCACCAGCTAACATCATAATGACAGGATCAAATTCACACATAACAATATTAACTTTAAATGTAAATGGACTAAATTCTCCAATTAAAAGACACAGACTGGCAAATGGGATAAAGAGTCAAGACCCATCAGTGTGCTGTATTCAGGAAACCCATCTCACAGGCAGAGACACACATAGGCTCAAAATAAAAGGATGGAGGAAGATCTACCAAGCAAATGGAAAACAAAAAAAGGCAGGGGTTGCAATCCTAGTCTCTGATAAAACAGACTTTAAACCAACAAAGATCAAAAGAGACAAAGAAGGCCATTACATAATGGTAAAGGGATCAAATCAACAAGAGGAGCTAACTATCCTAAATATATATGCACCCAATACAGGAGCACCCAGATTCATAAAGCAAGTCCTGAGTGACCTACAAAGAGACTTAGACTCCCACACATTAATAATGGGAGACTTTAACACCCCACTGTCAACATTAGACAGATCAACGAGACAGAAAGTCAACAAGGATACCCAGGAATTGAACTCAGCTCTGCACCAAGCAGAACTAATAGACATCTACAGAACTCTCCACCCCAAATCAACAGAATATACATTTTTTTCAGCACCACACCACACCTATTCCAAAATTGACCACATAGTTGGAAGTAAAGCTCTCCTCAGCAAATGGAAAAGAACAGAAATTATAACAAACTATCTCTCAGACCACAGTGCAATCAAATTAGAACTCAGGATTAAAAATCTCACTCAAAGCCGCTCAACTACATGGAAACTGAACAACCTGCTCCTGAATGACTACTGGGTACATAACGAAATGAAGGCAGAAATAAAGATGTTCTTTGAAACCAATGAGAACAAAGACACAACATACCAGAATCTCTGGGATGCATTCAAAGCAGTATGTAGAGGGAAATTTATAGCACTAAATGCCCACAAGAGAAAGCAGGAAAGATCCAAAATTGACACCCTAACATCACAATTAAAAGAACTAGGAAAGCAAGAGCAAACACATTCAAAAGCTAGCAGAAGGCAAGAAATAACTAAAATCAGAGCAGAACTGAAGGAAATAGAGACACAAAAAACCCTTCAAAAAATCAATAAATCCAGGAGCTGGTTTTTTGAAAGGATCAACAAAATTGATAGACTGCTAGCAAGACTAATAAAGAAAAAAAGAGAGAAGAATCAAATAGATGCAATAAAAAATGATAAAGGGGATATCACCACTGATCCCACAGAAATACAAACTACCATCAGAGAATACTACAAACACCTCTACGAAAATAAACTAGAAAATCTAGAAGAAATGGATACATTCCTCGACACATACACTCTCCCAAGACTAAACCAGGAAGAAGTTGAATCTCTGAATAGACCAATAACAGGAGCTGAAATTGTGGCAATAATCAATAGTTTACCAACCAAAAAGAGTCCAGGACCACATGGATTCACAGCCGAATTCTACCAGAGGTACAAGGAGGAACTGGTACCATTCCCTCTGAAACTATTCCAATCAATAGAAAAAGAGGGAATCCTGCCTAACTCATTTTATGAGGCCAGCATCATTCTGATACCAAAGCCGGGCAGAGACACAACCAAAAAAGAGAATTTTAGACCAATATCCTTGATGAACATTGATGCAAAAATCCTCAATAAAATACTGGCAAACCGAATCCAACAGCACATCAAAAAGCTTATCCACCATGATCAAGTGGGCTTCATCCCTGGGATGCAAGGCTGGTTCAATATACGCAAATCAATAAATGTAATCCAGCATATAAACAGAGCCAAAGACAAAAACCACATGATTATCTCAATAGATGCAGAAAAGGCCTTTGACAAAATTCAACAACCCTTCATGCTAAAAACTCTCAATAAATTAGGTATTGATGGGACGTATTTCAAAATAATAAGAGCTATCTATGACAAACCCACAGCCAATATCATACTGAATGGGCAAAACCTGGAAGCATTCCCTTTGAAAACTGGCACAAGACAGGGATGCCCTCTCTCACCGCTCCTATTCAACATAGTGTTGGAAGTTCTGGCCAGGGCAATCAGGCAGGAGAAGGAAATAAAGGGTATTCAATTAGGAAAAGAGGAAGTCAAATTGTCCCTGTTTGCAGACGACATGATTGTTTATCCAGAAAACCCCATTGTCTCAGCCCAAAATCTCCTTAAGCTGATAAGCAACTTCAGCAAAGTCTCAGGATACAAAATCAGTGTACAAAAATCACAAGCATTCTTATACACCAACAACAGACAAACAGAGAGCCAAATCATGAGTGAACTCCCATTCACAATTGCTTCAAAGAGAATAAAATACCTAGGAATCCAACTTACAAGGGATGTGAAGGACCTCTTCAAGGAGAACTACAAACCACTGCTCAAGGAAATAAAAGAGGATACAAACAAATGGAAGAACGTTCCATGCTCATGGGTAGGAAGAATCAATATCGTGAAAATGGCCATACTGCCCAAGGTAATTTACAGATTCAATGCCATCCCCATCAAGCTACCAATGACTTTCTTCACAGAATTGGAAAAAACTACTTTAAAGTTCATATGGAACCAAAAAAGAGCCCGCATTGCCAAGTCAATCCTAAGCCAAAAGAACAAAGCTGGAGGCATCACACTACCTGACTTCAAACTATACTACAAGGCTACAGTAACAAAAACAGCATGGTACTGGTACCAAAACAGAGATATAGATCAATGGAACAGAACAGAGCCCTCAGAAATAACGCCGCATACCTACAACTATCTGATCTTTGACAAACCTGAGAAAAACAAGCAATGGGGAAAGGATTCCCTATTTAATAAATGGTGCTGGGAAAACTGGCTAGCCATATGTAGAAAGCTGAAACTGGATCCCTTCCTTACACCTTATACAAAAATCAATTCAAGATGGATTAAAGATTTAAATGTTAGACCTAAAACCATAAAAACCCTAGAAGAAAACCTAGGCATTACCATTCAGGACATAGGCGTGGGCAAGGACTTCATGTCCAAAACACCAAAAGCAATGGCAACAAAAGACAAAATTGACAAATGGGATCTAATTAAACTAAAGAGCTTCTGCACAGCAAAAGAAACTACCATCAGAGTGAACAGGCAACCTACAAAATGGGAGAAAATTTTCGCAACCTACTCATCTGACAAAGGGCTAATATCCAGAATCTACAATGAACTCAAACAAATTTAAAAGAAAAAAACAAACAACCCCATCAAAAAGTGGGCAAAGGACATGAACAGACACTTCTCAAAAGAAGACATTTATGCAGCCAAAAAACACATGAAAAAATGCTCACCATCACTGGCCATCAGAGAAATGCAAATCAAAACCACTATGAGATATCATCTCACACCAGTTAGAATGGCAATCATTAAAAAGTCAGGAAACAACAGGTGCTGGAGAGGATGTGGAGAAATAGGAACACTTTTACACTGTTGGTGGGACGGTAAACTAGTTCAACCATTGTGGAAGTCAGTGTGGCGATTCCTCAGGGATCTAAAACTAGAAATACCATTTGACCCAGCCATCCCATTACTGGGTATATACCCAAAGGACTATAAATCATGCTGCTATAAAGACACATGCACACGTATGTTTATTGCAGCATTATTCACAATAGCAAAGACTTGGAACCAACCCAAATGTCCAACAATGATAGACTGGATTAAGAAAATGTGGCACATATACACCATGGAATACTATGCAGCCATAAAAAGTGATGAGTTCATGTCCTTTGTAGGGACATGGATGAAATTGGAAACCATCATTCTCAGTAAACTATCGCAAGAACAAAAAACCAAACACCGCATATTCTCACTCATAGGTGGGAATTGAACAATGAGAACACATGGACACAGGAAGGGGAATATCACACTCTGGGGACTGTTTTGGGGTGGGGGGAGGGGGGAGGGATAGCATTGGGAGATATACCTAATGCTAGATGACGAGTTAGTGGGTGCAGCGCACCAGCATGGCACATGTATACATATGTAACTAACCTGCACAATGTGCACATGTACCCTAAAACTTAAAGTATAAAAAAAAAAAAAAAAAAGGTATCCAAGTTGAAAGGAAAAATCAAACTGTCCCTTTTTCCAAATGACATAATTGTATATTTAGAAAAACCGAAGGACTCTACCAGAAATCTCTTAAAGCTGGAAAACAAATTTAGTAAAGTTGTAGGATACAAGATCAACATACAAAAATTAGTAGCATTTTTACACACTAATAATGAAATAGCCAAAAAGAAATCAAGAATGCAATCCCATTGTCAATAGCTGCTAAAAATAGAATACCTAATAATAAATTTAACCAAAAAAGCAAAAGATCTCTACAAGGAAAACCATATAACACTAATGAAGGAAATTAAATAGAACACAAACAAATGCAAAGACATTCTATCACCATGGATTGGAAGAATTAATAGTATTAAAGTGATTTTGTACTCAAAAGTCAGATTCAAAGCAATCCATATCAAACTATGAATGTCATTTTCCACAGAAATAAAAAAGGTCTTAAAATCAATATGGACTACAAAAATAGACAGGCTATTCAAGACAATCCTGAGCAAAAAGAACAAAGCTCGAGGCATTATACTACCGGACTTCAAAATATATTATTTCAAAATACATAGTAATCAAAACAACGTGGTATTGGTATAAAAACAGACTCATAGACCAATTAAACAGAATAGAAAACCGAGACATAGATTTTCTTTTCTTTTCTTTTTTTTTTTTTTTAGACGGAGTCTCACTCGTGCAGTGGGGCATTCTCAGCTCACTGCAAACTGCACCTCCCGGGTTCAAGCAATTCTCTGCCTCAGCCTCCTGAGTAGCTGGGATTACAGGTGCCTGCCACCACACCTGGCTAATTTTTGCTTTTTTAGTAGAGATGGGATTTCACCATCTTGGCCAGGCTGGTCTTGAACTCCTGACCTTGTGATACACCTGTCTCTGCCTCTCAAATTCCTGGGAACACAGGCGTGAGCCACCACGCCTGGCCATAAATTTTCACATTTACATTGAACTGATCTTCAACAAATCTGTCAAAAGCATACACTGGGGAAAAGACACCTTGTTCAATAAATGAAGCTGGAAAAATTACATAATCATACATAAAATAATGAAAGTGAACCCCTACCTCTCACCATATAAAAATTTAATTCAAGATAGATTAAAGACAAATGTAAGACCCGAAACTATAAAACTACTGGAAGAAAACATAAGTAAAATTTTTCAGGATATTGATCTAGGCAAGATTTTGTGGTTAGATCTCAAAACCACAGGCAACAAAACCTGAAATATACAAATTGGACTATATTAAACTAAAAAGCCTCTGTATAGCAAAATAAACAATCAATAGAGTAAACAGACAATCTCTTGAATAGGAGATAATATTTGCAAACTACTTATCCAACAGGGGACTAATACCCAGAATATACAAGAAACTCAGACAACTCAACAGGAAAGAAACAAATAACACCATTAAAAAATTGGCAAAGAACATAAGAACACATTTCTCAAAAGAATATACACAAATGGCCAGCAGCTATAAGAAAAAATGCTCAACATCACTATTCATCAAGGAAATGCAAATCAAAACCACAATGGAACATTATCTTACCCCAGTTAGAATGGTTACTATTTAAATTAAAAAAAAAAAGATGATGGCAAGGATATGAATTATAGGGAACTCATACACTGTTGGTGGGAATGTAAACTAGGATAGCTACCGTGGAAAACAGTACAGAGATAGCTTAGAAAACTAAAAATAGGACTACCATCCTATCCAGCAATCCCACTACTGGATATTTATCCAAAGAAAAAGAAATAAAACTATCAGAGGGATACATGCATTACCATGTTTATTGCAGCATTCTAGTATGCAATAGCAAAGATGTAGAATAAATCTAAGTGTCCATCAACAGACGAATGGATAAAGAAAATGTGCTACATATACATAATGGAATACTATTCAGCCACCGAAAGAATGAAATAATGTTATTTGCAGCAACCTGGATGGAACTAGAGGTCATTAGGTTAAGTGAAATATACCACGCATAGAAAGATAAATCTTATCACTGATATATGGAAGCTGAATAAGTTGACCACATGGAGGTAGAGAGTTTAATGCATTTACCAAGGCCTGGGAAGGGTGTATGGGTGGGAGGAAGTGGCATGGAGAGAGTTTGCTTGCACATACAGTTGGAAAGGATGTTAAACTAATCTTTGATAGAAGGGTAGGGTGACTAGAGTTAATAATAATGTAGTGTACTTTAAAATAGCTAGAATAAGGGACTTGAAATATAACCAACATACAGAAATGATGGATATTTGGGTGATGGATACCCTAAATACCTTTACTTGATTGCTACACATTCTATGCATATAACGAAATTTCACATGTACCTCATAAATACATACAAATATAATGTATCAAAACATTTTTAAAAATAAAAGATTAAAAAATGAACTATATTATGAGGAGTCAAATCCCTTCCACCCGTATTTATAGTTTACAGCATCAGAGACTTTGATGCAAATTTGAATTATGCAACTTTGAAATAGAATACTTGTAAAATATGTATATAGTCTTTATATATAGAATCTGAAATAATGAAAAAAATAAATGTGGGAGAAAAATGAACAAAGTGAAGCAAACAGGAAGAAGAAGGAGAAAAAAGAGGACAAAGGGGAACGAGCATGAAAGAGGAAGGAGAAGTTAGCTGATGTATAATTAACTGAGCCACAAAGTATAGGAGGGAAAAACATAATACAACTAATGCTAGCACAGTTATGGGGAGAGTTTTGTTAGTTTGCAATGAGGGAAGATAAAAAGGCAGCTGTGGTTAAGGAGCAATATTAAGAAGTGGAAATATTGGGAAGGAGGATTTTTGTGTACATTCGTGTCATACTTTTAGGGCCCAGTGTAAGTACTCAAATTGTTTTGGCTATTAAAATGCTGATATTGTTAATGCAACTGTGTGCAGAAACTACAGTTTATGTTTACTATTGAGCAAGCTAAGCTTTGTTAGAATTAGGCATATTTGAAAGTTCATGCACATGATTGAAATTTAATCAAATAGAGGTACTTGTAAAATTTTCAATGTTTCTATCCCTGGTTTTTACAGTTAAATCCTGCAAATATATAGTCAGATATAATTGAATTTCTAATGGCGGTGGATTCCTAAAGAGAATCATTGTGTCTTGTAACAAAGGATACATTAAAAGCTTTGAAGGACACTGAATCTGGTCAAAGTATATTTCAGACTTGTTGGCACAGTACGCAACCTATATTTGCATTATACTTTACAGGATCCTTAATTCAAATCTGATTGATTTTTTTAGCTGTTCCAATTTATTCATTGCCCAATGAGTAGTCATATTTGTAGATGAGTCTGCACTAGATACATTATTTTCTTGGCTTTTGAACAAACATAGATCAATATTAGGAAACAAATCTATTAAAAGTGTGTTCACTGTTGTTCAGTTATTGTGTTGAATACTGATTATATGCCTGCTTCCCTTTATTCCTGTGCTTAGAAAAAAAAAGCCAAACAACTGTTGGAACTTTCTTCGTATACTCTAAAATGATTACAACTCTATATATGTGAAGAAGGTGAACTATGGTAAAGTCTTTACAAGCACATTCCTGGTTATATTAGGTAAAAAATGAACTATTTTATTTTCAAAAGTCTTCTCTTTGAGAATCTGAAATTTATTTTTAGATGAGAATTTTTAACATTACTTCATAATTTTTAGCCAATTTTCTGATTGATTTAATTAAACAAACTTAGGTACAACAATACATATATTAGTAAGAGAAAGAAACATTTCTGTAGGGAAACCATTATATAAATTGAAGATATTCCAGGAAATAATCCCAGTACAAGAACTGTGAAAAAAGCAGTCAGGCTGTAGCAACTTAAGTCCATAAAATACTTAGTTGAGCTTTAAGATTCATGTTTGTTAAAACATAATTTTCATATTCTTTTGGGTTGAAAAATTGGATATGCTATACGGGAAATGTATCACCAGCTGGGTTCCATAGACTCTGAAACAGAAATTTGCATGCAGTGTATTTGTTGAGATAAACTCTTTGGAACAATCACTGTGAGAGTGAAGAGAACAGAATAGGGCAAACAAAGAAGTTGAGCTGCATTTGTGTCATGGGAAAGGCCTCAGCTAATCCCATGGGAATTGGGGTGACTGTGGAGTTTTACCACATAAAGACGAGGAGGTTGGGTTTCACACCACTGGTTTTATTGCCCCAGCTACTGTTATTACTGATTAATTTATCTCTTCAATCATGACTTCTATGCCTTTAGAGATACCATAGCATTCTTTTTATTTTGCATCTCTCTGCTTCTCTCGACTTAACTGTCTGCTTCTTGTCCCACATTCAAATCCTCAATGGGAGAGAATATTATTGTATTAGACTCTCACCATTCAAGATAAAGTATGTATCTTGGGCAAATCTCCTGTGTAGGTCCTATTGTAGGTGGGTCTATACAAATGATTGCCTGTGAGTCTGTGATGTGTCCAAATTAATGATATCACAGGGCACACAACATGGTGATCTGTTTGTAAAGAACTTCCCAGAGGAGGGCTCCGGGCAAAGTGAGCAATCATAATCTGCTTACTAGGGGTCAATTGAAACTTAAGTTTATTGCCTGGCTTGCTAATTTATAGTGATGATCCCTCTCTAGATTTTCATGTCCCCATATATTTGACACAGCATGGGTTCTCAAATTTCATCATGCACCAAAATATTCTAGAAAGATTGTTTAAAACGAAGACACTTGGAACACTCTCAAGAGATTCTGATTAAATTGGTTTGGGGGAGGACCCTGTATTTGCATTTTTAATAAACATTTTCTATTCATTAAGTTTCAGATTGAAAATCATTCCAGTTAGTTGCAACAGAAAGAGATTTAAAAGAGGCAGTCAGATGTCTACAAAGTTATTGGAATGGTTGGTGTACATGGCTTCAGGTTTAACTTCTAGGAGTAACCCTCTTAATAACAGCAAGGAACTGGTCCATCAAAGGAGCTTCTTTACCTGTCATGATTAGGAAGTTAGAGAATTAAGCAATCGCTGTCACTACACATGCCAGTGAAAGGGACGGCAACACCTTCCCTGTCGGTACTGAAAAGCTATGAATAAACCATGAGACCTCTTAAAAAGTTGTCCCAGGAAAATCTGACCATATTCATAATCCTACCTGCAGTAGAAATAGGGGAAGCTGCAAGAGCAGAACCTCTGCTTCATGATCGTCATTCCCTTCTTGCAAATTCTCATCGGTGGATCTACTTGTAGAAGATAGGTCCTGTAAGAAAGCCAAGGTGAAGAGAGTCTTGGAAAACTTGTCTTAACTTGTGGTCTGCATTGAGTAAGCTGATCTAAACTGTCTGCCACATACCTCAAGTGAAACTGATGCAGGCATCCAGAAACCACAAATTGAGAAAACAAACTATCAGATGGTAACTAATTGGGTTAGTTAATAGATTTTAATAGGCAAGAAGTACAAAAAATAGAATGGTTTCTGTAAACATATTTGGATTTTACCATGTTATTAAATATATTGTAATTAGTCTTTATAAAAACATATCTGTGATTTTAATTTTTGTTTTGTGAATTATTTGTAGGCTTTTATATAGACATAGCCATAGCATTGAATGTTATCATTTACCAATCTCTGATGTTAAATATTAAAATTTAAACTAATGGATATTGTTTAATACACATTAAAATAATGGACTCATTACTTAATAAAATCATAGTTAATATGGCCCCAAGGCATAGTATCTAGACTTGCTCACTAGTGCCAAGTTTCCTGCATTGTTTTTAAGTCTGATAAAGCAAAGAGCAGAAAGACAAAAGGAAATAATGGATGAAGCAGCAGCACAGGTGGCAGCCAAGGCATCACTTAGTGATTGCCAGTCACTCAGGAATATATCTGCTATTTGTTTCTCTCATTGTGCCTATTCTGCCACAGGTAAAATTCTGTGAAATTAAGTTTAATACAATATATAATTTTTTAAAATAATAAAATTGAGTAAAATATATTCTTCTGTAACATATGTTTTATAACATGAATTAGCTCACACACATTTGGTGAAAATGGAAATGGAAGTGTATAATACAAATGTTGTATTAATTCATACTTGGTTTTCCCCTACATCATTTCTTAAATGTTCCAAAGGATTTAATTTAGAAGGACAGAGGGTTGATCAAGGAAGACATACCACACAGCTTTCAGGTAGTTATTATATTCAACATCCTCTTTCCTTACTCTTATCTTGAAAACATCTCCTACATTTATTCCTTCTACAGTCCTGGACACAGTGCTTATGTTCAGAAGAAGATGCTAAGGCTCAGTGAGATTTTCACCTAACAATAACAATTCATTATGTGCCTGTATTCTCATTATTATGAAAGAATAAAAGACATCAAATGCAAGGGACGTCTTAGTCATGGCATAAAAATCATACCATTGTTCTGTTCTGTTTTATCTCCTTATCCCCAAAGCATTCTACCTAAGAAAAGTAACACAAAACTGAAATTCCGATACCTGTTTGCTGAAGCATCTTTTCTTCTGGCAACTTTTAATAATATCTGATTTATAAATTTGGTTTATTAGATACTTGTTCAAGTTTCAAAATAAATAAATATGCCTACTATTTTTTATGTGAAAACAGAGGCCTCCTTATTTTGGCCCAATTGACCCTGATATTTTCAAAAGACTAAAACTGGAAGTGGTTCCCCATTTTTCCTTAGGGTACACCTTCATTGCAGCTTGCATTTACAGGACATTTATTTGTATTATCTAGGCATTGAACAAAGCTGGCTAACAAATACTTTCCAAAGGTCCCCTTAAACTAGATTTATATTGGAAAAATTCTGAAGGCAAGTAATTCTCTGAGACACAGTCATTAACTTTTTTTTCTCAAGGAGGGCAATTTATTGAATTTACGCTAAAAGTCTGTATTAGTCTGTTTTCATTCTGCTATAAAGACTGGGTAATTTATAAAGGAAAGAGTTTTAATTGATTCACAGTTCAGCGTAGCTGGGAGACCTCAGGAAACTTACAATCATGGTGCAGAGTGAAGGGGAAATAAGACACCTTCTTCACAAGGTGGCAGGAAGGAGAATGAAAGAAGGAGGAACTACCGAACACTTGTAAAACCATTAGATCTCATGAGAACTCACTCACCATCCACAAGAACAGCATGGGGGAAATTGCCCCCATGATTCGATTACCTCCACTTGGTCTCTTTCTTGACACATGGGGATTATAGGGATTGTAGGGATTATGGGGATTACAATTCAAGATGAGATTTTGAGTGGGGACATAGCCAAACCACATCATTGTCCCATCTCCTCAGTAGAAAAGATTCAAGTCCTGTAGCACTTTGTTCCTTCTGGCTTATTTATCACCAGTTTACTTCACTTTTTTTTTCTGTATAAAGCTGTTCTCTGTTTCTCATTACAGTCCACCAGCTGATGTGTGCTCATTGTTGGATGGTACAGGTAGGGAGTAGTAAAGACCCTTTCCCCAATAATCCAGGAGGCCTCTTCTAAAGCTTTGCCCTACAACATCATTTCATTCACACAACATCATTTCATTCACAGCATAGCTCTCTCTAGTGGTTTGAAGACTTGTCGTGGTTTTATGACAGATAGAAATGTTGTAAAACAACCCTAGTGACTCCATTGCAGCTGTACAATCATTATCCCAAATAGCATTATTGAATATCTAGGAACTCTAGCAACAACAATTCAAGATGATGCTTAATCTTGACTGTGCCTATTAGTCTAGGATATCTGGGTATATCTGTGATCTCAGCAGTATGACCACTATTCTTTCTCTTTGGGAGGCCTGATACCACCATATAAGTATCTCTGTTTATTTCCACTTGAGATAGGTAGAGCAGCTGCACCGTAGATGCATTAGCAAACTTAAAATCAGTAAACCATGAAGAGAAACAGGACTTATACTGTTTTAAAGATCACATATTATATGTGAATTAGTACAGCATTATTTGAAATTGGATTGTGATAGAAGGATATTTATGTTGAATCCCTGGAACAAGCATTTAGAAATAACTCAGAGGGAGTAGACTCAAATCTATTAGCTAGCTAAGAAGTTAAAAGTTTGCTTAACTTAATAAAGAAAATCTATCACACATCTCTAATAAACCTTAACAAACATCATATCAAAGGGAGATGTTAACACTTCCTCTTAAAGTCAGTAAATATGCAAAGATATTTATTATGCCTTTGGAGGTATTATATTGGAGGTCTTCATTAGTGCATATAAAGAATAAAAGAGGGAAAACAATAATCATTATCATTTAACCATGTCATTTTCTTCAAGGAAGAAAAAAGAAAATCTACAAATTATAAGTTGATAATGAGTCCAGTAAAATTTCTGGTTATAATATCAGTAAAGAAAAATCACTTTCATCCCTATTTATAAAAGATATCTGGACATTAGCAAAGATTGAATAAGGTAGGTCTTTATAGGAAGTTTTTCTTTTGTAATGAGGGTAATGTGAAGCCTTTATAGAATTTTAAACAAGAAAAAATTGTTGTTTCTGAGGAAGAATTGGAAAGAAACAAGATTAAAAACAGGGAGACCTAGTTAGGAGGCTGCTGTTGTAACTCAGTGAGAGATGAAGGTACCTGGATGAGGGGAGTGATATAGAGATGCTCTCTCCCGTGGATAAATTGAAGATATAGCCTGGAGGTCTCAGTGATTTATTATGTACAGTGAGATAGTGAGGATTCTCACAAACTTCCCTGCTTTATGGATAGCAACAAAGGAGAGAACAATAGCACCAATCATTGAGCCAGAAAACATGGGAAATGAATATGTTTGTAGGTCAAGCATATGAATAAACTGTGAAATTTCAGATTCTCACAATATATCAAACTGGAGATAATTCTTTAAGAAATTGAATATATAGTTGTGAGTTACAGAAGAAAAACCTGAGCTGGAGACACAAGAGAAACTTCATGATATTGAACATAAAAAAAAAAAAAAATGATAGTGAGATCAATCAATCAGAGAAACTGTGTAGAAGTTTTGGGATAATAAGAAGCCAAGATGGCTGGGTGCAGTGGCTCATGCCTGTAATCCCAGCACTTTGGGAGGCCGAGGTGGGTGGATCACAAGGTCAAGAGATTGAGACCATCCTGGTCAACACAGTGAAACCCCATCTCTATTAAAAATACGAAAATTAGCTGGGGGTGGTGGTGCACACCGGTAGTCCCAGCTACTCGGGAGGCTGAGGCAGGAGAATCACTTGAACCCTGGAGGCGGAGATTGCGGTAAGCCAAGATTGTGCCACTGCACCCCAGCCTGGCGACAGAGCAAGACTCCATCTCAAAAAAAAAAAAAAAAAAAAAAAAGAAAAAGAAAAACAAAACCAAGACAGTGTTGATCTCCATCTAACATCTGGACAAAGGAGGTTGAAACTTTTAAAAGATGTGGCCAGGGAGGAAGAAATAGAATAGGCAAAAATGGATGCAAGATCATAGTGGAGATAGTAGAAAGTTGATAGAGAAGGTAGAAATAAGGATAAGGGAAGGGACAGGGTAAGAAAGAGAAAAGAGGGGAAGGGAAGGAACAAACAGAATGTAAGAGAATCTTATATTTGTAACCAAAAGTAGGATTAGCAGGATGTTAAATGTGGTAGACCTAGCTGGCTACCAGATTGTAAAAGAATTCACCTTGACACTTGACTGTTTAATGGAGGCTCCCAGGCCTCTTGGTATACTATTGAGAAGTGTCACGGTCATGGTTTAACGCAAACTTAGGTTTCTGATGAGTGGAGAGATGCTTGTCTTTCTGAATTGAGCCAGATGACTTGAGTGGAAAGCTGGCAACATTTTTAAAATCTCAAGGCTGATGGCTCATCATGATGGTTAATTTTATGTGTAAGCTTAATGAGGCTATGGTGTGCCCAGATATTTGGTCAAACATTATTCTGGATGTGTCTGTGAGAGTGTTTACAGATGCGTTTGACATTTAAATTAATAGACTGAGTGAAGTATATTGCCCTTCTTAAT
The DNA here is from genome assembly GCF_029281585.2 of Gorilla gorilla gorilla. NCBI lineage: Eukaryota > Metazoa > Chordata > Mammalia > Primates > Hominidae > Gorilla > Gorilla gorilla. The sequence goes on along the minus strand of NC_073238.2, from coordinate 86,107,677 downwards.
GTGAGTGGACCTCATGTAGTCAGCTGAAGGCCTGAACAGGACAGAAAGGTTGACTCTCTTTCATGCAAGAGGGAACTCTTCCTACCTGACTCCTTTAAGCTTGGACATTGTTTATTTCCTTTTGACTTGAACCAAAACATGGGTTTTTTTCCTGAATTTGAACCTACCAGCATTTGCACTAAATACCACCACTGGCTCTCCTGAGTCTCCAGCTTGCCGACTGCAGATCTCAGAACTTGTCAATCTCTCTCACTGTATCTCACTCTTTCCATGTTTATATGACCAATAGGATATAGGATTCACACACACACACACACACACACACACACACACACACACACACAAATTGGATCTACTTCTCTGGACAACTTTGACTAATATACCAATGGCTTTCCAGGATGTGATTGACATCCTTGGATTGATGTGAACCCTTCAAGACAACACACAGAGTATATTTGAATCCTTGGTGGGGAGTGTGGTTATCACTACAGATGAGGATTATTCTGCACTAGATTTTGTGAGTAAAGCAGAATGAAAGCTGTTGTTTATGCTCCCCAGAGGATGAATATCAAAATAAGAAAAGAAGAAGGGAATTGATGGGAAAAATATGTATTATGAGCCTTTAGTGAGGCATTGTCTTAAGGCATGTTACATCATCACATGCATTATCTCGTAATTGAATCTTTATCATAAACAACTTTGTGAGGTAAGTATTATGGACCTGTAATGAAAATGAGGAAATAAAGCCATAAAGTTTAGGTAACTTTCCTTAGGTCACACAGGTAGAAGGTGGACAATTGAGTGATAAAAATCCAATGTTTCCTACTCTACAATCATTCTTTTTAAATCTTCTCATTATACCTGGCTACTTTTAATTTTTGGTATACATGAAATAATCGGGGAATGATGTTAAATGTATGATTATTAGAAAATATTAATATTAAATGGGGCATTTTCGATCCATGCTTCACACACCTGAATTTTAAAGCAGAAGCAATTCCACCGGATCCCATTGCTGTCTTACAATATTTTACATATACAATTACTTAAACATATATAAATATAAAAGGCAGCATAAATATATTTTACTTATAAACACATGAATCAAACAAACTTATACATTAAATGAAGTAAACCCAAGAATAAACTCAATTAATACTATATTATGGTTGATGATGTTTTGCTGAAACTAAATTACAGCTTACAGAATGAATACAGTCATGACTGTTCTAGTCAGGCTCTTCTATTTGACATGCCTATACTACTGTCTAGTTGTGATGTAAAATTTTCACTACTTTGCCATTTCTAAACTACCGTGAAATACTCTACAGAATATTTTAAAGTTATGTGGCATTTATCTGGCACAAGAGCATAGTTTACCTAAACATCATATATTAAATCTTTCCCAGTGCTTTCCCACTAATGAGCCAATTCAAGTAGAAGGTTTTGGCATCAATGTTAATGCAAACCAAAATGCAAACTTGGATATTAAAATTTCAACGCAATATTATGAGGTGTTTGAACTAAATAACCAAGGACACATATACAATTTTTTTTGTAGTGTTCTGACTTTATTACACTTTCCAAATAACCAGATACATACATGTTTTATACCTTGGTCTCCTCACCTGTAAAACTGAGATAAGAATAATAGCTATCTCCTGATCTCAGGAGATAAACCCGCCATGGCCTCCCAAAGTACTGAGATTACAGGTGCAATACCAGCCTGGCCAACATTGTGAAACCCCGTCTCTAGTGAAAAATACAAAAAATTAGCCAGGCGTGGTGCTGGGCGCCTGTAATCCCAGCTACTCGGGAGGCTGAGGCAGGAGAATCACTTGAACCTGGGAGGCGGAGGTTGCAGTGAGCCGAGATTGAGCCACTGCACTCCAGCCTGGGCAACATGAGCAGAACTCTGTCTGAAATAAATAAATAAATAATAGCTATCTCATAAATGTGTATGAGTTTTAGAAGAGTTAATACTGTATGTGCTCAATACTTAAAAATGCTTTTCATATACTCAGTTCCCAATAAATGTTAACTAATATCCTTAACAACTTTTATCCTAAATTGTTATTAATCTTAGCAGTTTTTATCATATGTTTTGATATCATAAAATATCAAAGTATTTCTAAAATTACTAAAAGTTCACAAACCTCTGAGGATATATTTGTGGGATCCAGGATTTATAGACGCTCGATCTGACAAACTCTGGTTCAGACTTTCTGTACTATTATGGTCAGAGAGCTGTGATTCACATACAACAATATTACACAGAACAATTATTCCCAGTTTATTGGTGATATTTTGCAAAAAAAAAAAAAAAGTCATTTTTCTCCATACTTACACATCTGCATATCCAAATAGATTTCTGCTATTTACCTTCCACAAACTCAACTGTCAAATCTACGAAGTGTTGAGTGTTTATATTTCAGTGTCCTAAACTTTTCACTACAGATCTGATACTGGGTATTTTTATATGTATATATTTCTGGAAAATTTGGACTGAAATGAGTTTGACCAAAAAATGTAGATTTGTGTTGATACACTTTTTTCTTATATATAAATTATCTTTTAAAATCAATAAAGCTTATTGATTATATATTTTAAAGTGCCAAATATTTTGCAATCCCTAATGGATTCAGTGCAAATAAAACCAATGTCAAATTATTCCACCCACTCTTTTTCCAACTGTATTTACTATGATCCTCAAGGCCAAGGGAATCAGATGCATGATTACCTGAGAAAGCACATGTTGTGCTGACCCCAGTGAAAACAACTCACATTCATCTGGGCTTCTCTTGTGAGCATGGACCCTACTGAGGCTGCATTTCTGCCTGCCAATGACAATGTCTTTTCCTCAACAAAGGCAGAAGTTTTCAGCTATATGAAACTCTTAGACAATTGAAACTCAATTTTAAAATGGAGGAGAATTGACGACAGGACAGCAGAAAAATTATTCCCCAGAGATTCATGAGAAATTAGTAATTCACTATTTAAAACAAACTGTTTACTTTTTATTGTCAAAATATAGAGGAAGATCATAAAACTTCATAAGAAATTCATATTCTGTTTATTAAAAGTAGAATCCTCAGTTCTGTCTAGATAAAATCATTAGAATATCACTACATTTTTTAAACTGTCAGGATCAACTTTTTTCCTGCTAGAATAAAAAAATAACAAAAAGGAAAGTTAACCTAAATGAGAAACTTAAAATTAATTTTTCAAAAACTCTCTCCAAAAATAATTTCAGTAACTAATTCTTCTGCTGCTAGTCATTTAATATCAGAGGCAAAGCGTGATTTTAATTGCACATATCGCCATTCTTCAGGAAAACAAAGCACAAAATTTACTACCATCCAGCTTTCTTTGTAGGACTATTAGGTTACACGAAGTCTCCACATTTATATATTCCTTGCAGGCCTTTTCAACAAGATCTCTTTTGGCTTTGAGAATCAATTTTCCTAGCAGTACCATGGCTTGCTTACCCACTGAACTACATAACATTTTTTTGTTGATTTTTCTGGATTGTGTGTATTATCTAATTTGTTCTACTGAATTCTGAACCCTCTTTAAATGATGCATATCATTTAGAAGGACAATGGAAGACTCTACAATGTCCAGCAGCAGTAGCTAACTTTGTGACAGCCTGATTATCACATTATTACTTCCCACCTGAAGCACCTTCTAATCGTTTTGTAATTGAGCTGTCCAGAACAACAGCAATCACACCGACAACAATAACATGTCATTAATTGCATTAAGGAGCTTAAATTCAGTAAAAATAATAACATAAGTTTCCTAATATTTGGCATATACTAGTTTCAGTTCTCTGTAACACAGATGCTACTGATCACAATGTAATTGTCAGGAAAAGAAAATCAGCCAGCTAGAGCCTATGAGCTGATTAGCATAAAGGAAATCTACACTTGTGAACACAGACAAAACCTGGCTTTGCAGAACACAATAGATGTGATTGGCATAACTGTTTGACCCCTAAGTTTAAGGGGAGATTCTTGTGGTTCTATTCTTCCTTTAGAATCATAGTGTGAAATGAAGGCAGAATGCTACCATTCTAACCCTTTCGATTTCTCTTCTCCCCTCTATTAGTCAGCTTATAGAGCTTCACTGCTAGTCCTAAGTTCCTGGTTGTGTGATAAAGGAGCAAACGTTGCCATTGGAAACTTTAGTCTGGCCCATTTACTGTCTACAAAACAACAACAAAAAGAAGCAATAGGGAAATGAACTTTGTAAATGCTTTCAAGAATGACCAAAACGAAAAAATTTTAAAAATAAAAGTTGGGGATCGAATTCCTGGCACTTTTTTTTACACAATCAATATCATTTCTCCTATCAAAACAAAAAGTATATAGAAATGACAACTCCTCCTTATTACAGTGTGAAAACAACTTACTTGCCTATATCTCTGTGTTTTACTAATGAAGGGAGTAAATTCACTTTTATACAGGTTACATGATGATGTATCTTGGATGAAGTTGTAATCATGACTCAGCCTCAGACAACAAATGTTAGAACACATGCTTGTCTGCAGTTTTGTTTTTGCAGGAATTAATGTCATAAAATTGTTAAAATATATTGAACACTTACTGTATGTCAAGTCCTGTACAAAGTGCTTTACAGATGTTATTAACTCATTTGGTCCCCCCAATAAACTCATGAGAGAGGATTAAATGTCATCCCCATTTTATAGACAAGAACATTGAGACAGTAAGGTAAAGGTCTCAAGAGCTCATAAGTGGTCAAGTTGGAATTCAAAACCAGGCAGTCAGACTCCAAGGTCCATTTTCTAAGTACCATGTAAGACATACCAATGTAAACTATCTGATTTAGAAGACAATATGTTTCTATGGAAGTGGCTTGAGCTCAGTTTTCTACAGATAAGCTATCTGTTCTTGAGCAAATCTGTTCACTGTAACGGGACTTACTTTTTCCATCGGTCAGCAAAGGGTATAATTTCAAAGTACTTCCCTAATCTGAGATAGGTAGATATAGATATATAATTTTTCCATAAATTTTTTTTTTTTGGAATTCATTCTCATCTTCATTAACCTACTCTGTTGTATGGAGACCTCCTTACAACAATAAAAGTGCCAACATTGACAGTCTGTGGCTAAACAAAATGTTGTCACTACTTTTTTTCTGCACCCACTTTATATGAGATGAGGGAGTTCAATTTTCCACTCTGAATTGGTTCATTCCTCCTGTGCTGTAACTTACACAGTCTTCATTCACACATTTGAAATTTGCAGATGGTTAGGCTTTAGAGATGTAAAGATATAATAATCATATACTAAAACAATTACCTGACAAATCAAAAGTCATCAGAAAAGCAAAGTAAATAATAATCACTTGGTAAAGCTATCAGCTTTTCAGGTTATGATAACTTTTCATGGACATTCTTTGATAGAACTATGGGGAAAGCAAGAAAATGAGTATAAAATCTTTTGCTCTTTGGAGCAGTTATTCAATAACAAATATCATGCCTCCTCACCTTTGTGTGGTTAATATGAGGTTCCTTTCCTAATGAAACAATATAAAATTGAAGGAAATTAAAATAAATTAAATTTTCATATTTTGGATGGTATTTAATGACTTTCTTAATATTAATCTTCTTGTATGGACCAGAAACACAGTCCTCCATTAATTCTCTACTACAATGGCTGTCACATTTATACAAAACCAATGAAGAAAAAGAAAAAATCAAACGTTTACCCACTTCTTTGTTCATTCTTCTGAATCCAAGCAAAGTTTTCATCACATGCCTCTCTTGAAGTAGCCCGTTCCACCCTTGGCAATAAATTGGGCTTAAGAATCTTTCTCCTTGTATCTATGTGAAAATTGTTTGGGTAATTCAGGCTACCTTGCCTAGTAATTTCCTAGGATATGAGAAAGTAATATAGTTTCTGGGTACTGGGAAAGAAATTATATCACACTTTTGTGATATACACCATGCAAGAAAAGTAGGTTTTCTTTCTATTTTATCTTAGAGGTATTAGTTGGTGTTAAATAACTCATCCGTTTTTCACCTATGCCTTTTTTCCTATTTTGTGTGTGTGTGGTAGTGGTGAGGGGGGAATGAAAGTGGTGCAAACTTTGAACTTAGGTATGCTATTTATTTTGTTTCTCATTTTATTTCTACTAGATACAAAATAACTTTTTAAAGAAGTTGTTGCTTAGATTTTTCCCTTTCCTCTCTATTAAAATGATTATTCAGTGTATTCAGATTTTTGACATTTCACATCTGATTGCTCCAACTGTGTACAATTTACAGTCTCTTAGTCTATCTTGCTGCCTAGTTTATATTTAATTCCATTGTACTTTATACATAGTTACCATAGGGCTTTTCCATATGATGACAAAGATGAGGTCAATTGTTTGACGGGACCACACAATGTTTATTTCTGGTTAAAAATATTTTAAATTGCATGTTTAATTTACACTTAAAATATACACACAGTATAATTTGAATTGGAGTTTATGAGTTTTGAAAAATACATACAGTTATGTAGCCATCACTACAATCAAGATACAGAACAGTTCCATCACTGTCAAACATGAACCTTTGAGTCATTTTCTCCTAACCACTGATCTGTTTTCTACTACAGTGTTTCCTCTTCCAAGATAGTGCAAAAAATAGAAGCATGAAATATGTAAACTTTTTAGCTTGGCCTCTTTCATTTTGCTGAATGCATTCGTAATTTATCCATGTTAGTATACATATCAGTATTTTTTCCTTTTACTGCTGGGTAGTAATCCAATTCATCCATTCACTAGTTGAACATTTGGGTTTTATCTAGTTTTTGATGATTAAAATAAAGCTATTAAAACATTTGTGTATAAGGTTTTGGGTTAATATAAATTTACATTACCTTCAGTTCCATACTTTTTTGCTGGGATATATAGCAGGTATATGTTTAGCTTTATAAGAATTTGCCAAACTGTTTTCCAAAGTGGCTAAACTAGCGAGTATTCCAACCAGCAGTGTATGAGGGTTCCGATTGCTCCAAATCCTCTCCAGAACTAGATATTGTCTGATTTATTTTTATTTTTAGCAACGGAGATCTCCCTATGTTGCCCAGGATAGAGTGCAGTGGCTATTCACATGTACAATGGAAATGCACTACAGCCTTGATATCTTGGTCTTCCTGAGCAGCTGGGACTACAGAAGTATGCCACTGTACTTGACTTTTTTTTAATATTGTCTGATTTTTTAAAATGTTACTCATTATAATAAATTAAATAGCATCTCATTGCAATTTTAAACACAGTTTTGAGATATAAATGACACGAATTAAACCATTGAGTTAGCACTTTATGTGTTTTTAATTTTCGTATAGATTCATATTTTCGTTTGGTATCATTTTACTTCTGTGAAAAAAAAACTTCCTTTATTTCCTGTTGTGTAATAAAATCATTTCAGCCTTTTTTGTGCCTTCATTTAAAAAAAATTTTCCCCAGGTATAGAATTCCATGTTGACTGTTTTGTTTTGTCTTCAATACTCTACACTTGCTACTTCTCTGTCTTTCCACTTATATTGTTGCCAGTGAAAAATTTGCCGACATCTTTATTTTGTTCCTCTGTTTATAACATAGATTTTCCTCTTCTGGGTTTTAAGATGTTTTCTTTATCACTGATTTTGAACAATTTGATTATGACGTGCCATGGTAAAGTTTTCTTTATGTTTCTCCTTTTTGAGGTTACTTGAGATTCCTGAATTTGTGGCTTTCTAGTTTTCATCAAATTTGAAGCACTTGTAGGCATTATTTTTTCAAATTTTTTCTGTTCCTTTCTACTCTTCTTTGGAGTCTCCAACTGCACAAATTTCAAAGCCTTTGAAGTCATCCCACAGCTACTGACTCTCTATTCATTTTGTAAAATTATCTCTCTGTTTCATTGTGGATATTGCTGTGTCTTTAACTACTCTGCAATGTCGAATCTGCCATTTATTCTAATGTTATTTTCCTCTTGTGTATTATAGTTTTAAATCTCTAAGTTTGATCTGTGTGTCTCTCTCTCTTTAAAGAATATTATATGTACTTGAATTTTTGAACATATGAAACATACAGTTTAATGTCAATCTGCTAATTCTAACATCTATGTCAGTTCTAGGTCAGTTTTGAAAGGCTTTTCTCCTCATTATAGATCATATATTCCTGCCTCATTCCATGCCTGATAACAATGTATTGACAGATATATATTAGGAATTTTAGCTTGTCACATCCTCAATATTTTGATATTATTGTATAACTCTCGAACTTTTTCATTGTATGTAGTTAAGTTACTTGGAAATAGTTTGATTCCTTCAGGTCTTGTTTTTAGGATTTACTAAAACCACAATATAGCAGTACTCATCACAGTGCTCAGTCTAGGGCCAACTTTTATATCACACTGAGATTAAGGCCATTTTGTGTACCCTGCTAAATGGGTCATAAACTTATTTTTCCCAATCTAGAGGGTGCCGACAGGTTCTTTCTTTAGCTCTTTGTGAATGTCAAGCACTGTTTCCTCTAATCTTTTGAGGTGGTTCTTTTCTCAACTTTAGGTAGTTTTTTGTTGTGTGTCAGTTTGACCTATGCTCGGATGAATACTGGAAAGGACTTCTTGCCAGATCTCTAGAGTTCTCTCTCTCTGTGCAACTCTTTCCTCTCGGTACTCTGTCTTCATTACTTTAGCAACCTTCGTCTCCAGGGATTTCTCAGCTCCGAGTCTGATGACAAAACTTATCTTTCTCCTTCCTCCCTTTACTCCAGCTTCGAAACTCTCTCAAGGCAATAAGCTGGGGCAATCGCAGGGCTCCGCTTTCTTGTTTTACCTCTCTCAGAGGTCACTGTCCATTGATTTATGACCAATGTCTTCTAAACAATTGTTTTAGTATTTTATCTGTTATTTTGGTATTTCCAGTGGGGAAAAAAGTCAGGTAGCTATTCATTCATTCTGACTAAAAGCAAAAGTAAACTCTGTTGTATACCTTTGTAAAATTATACTAGATTAATAATAATATCTAAACCCACAAAGATGAAACAAACTGGGGAAGGAATAACAGTTCAAAGGAATATTAAGCAGGAAATATGGAAAAAAGATTAGTAAATGGCATCTGATTTAGTTGAGCAGGAAGTTGGAGCCTAAGTATTGGCATTGCAAGTAGCCATTCAGAATCAAAACAATTAATAATGGCAGAATTCCCTAATGTCTCAGGACCTCAGGATTTCTTTTGGCCAGAATAAATGTTTTATTTTAAGACAAATCTCTGTGTTTATGTTTTTTTGTTTTTGTTTTTGTTTTGGTGGTGGTATTTCAACAAGTCATCCCACATAACAGGGAGGAAAACTTCCACTGAATAACTTGGTAGCCTCTCTGAGGTATCATTCATGAGTCTTTGACAGTGCTAAAACTGAAAGAAGCTCAATTTTCAAACTTTTATTAAGTTCAAACTTTTCATTTTTCTCAGAGAAAAAATTTCTGGGCTTAGGAAAGCTGGGGTCCCAGAGGCAAATCGAAGGGCTGGGGCAGCTGGTCTGGCAGGGGATGCTGGGAGCAATCAGTTCCAGGGCCGTAGAATCCATATTTGGCTTGGGTCTGATGACAGCTGAGCCTGTTCTCTGACCAAATGTTCTTCAATTTTAGAGCCCAAAATAGGATAAATAAATGATACTCTACAATACCAAAAGATAGACAGCCATAAGCTTTACCTGCCATCACAATAATCCAAAAACTTCTGCTCCCTTTCCCCTGCAGAAGGTTGGATTTATGTTTGAAGATGTTGAATTCGACAATTTCTTTTATTTATTTATTTTTATTTTTATTTATTTATTTATTTATTTTTTGGAGACGGAGTCTCGCTCTGGCGCCCAGGAGGGAGTGCAGTGACGCGATCTTGGCTCACTGCAACCTCCGCCTCCCGGGTTCAAGCAATTCTTCCTGCCTCAGCCTCCCAAGTAGCTGAGACTACAAGCGCACGCCGCCACTGCAGGCTAATTTTTTGTATTTTAGTAGAGACGGGGTTTCACCATGTTGCCCAGGCTGGTCTCAAACTCCTGAGCTCAGGCAATCCGGCTGCCTCGGCCTCCCAAAGTGTTAGGATTACAGGCGTGAGCCACCGCACCCGGCCGAATTTGACAATTTCTAAATTTTGGCACTTTAAGCACACCTGAAGGCAAAAAGGATTAAGTAATAATCTCATGAAAAACAGTGTGACCTAGTTCTTTTCTCCTACGAAATTCCCACAACATTGGCAATCAGGCCTATAGATCTCAATCGAGATTCTAAACTTTCCTCTTAGGACTGTTTTGCTGCATCCCCGGTTGCAGTATGCCCTGTCTCCATTTTGGTTTATTTCAAGATGTTTTTAAATTTCTCTTTCACTTTCTCCATTAGCCCCTTAGCTGTTCAGGAGCATGTTTAATTTCCATATATGTGTGAATTTTCTAAAATTCCTCCTGTTACATAGTTTCATATCATTTTGGTGAGATAACTGATATGATTTCAATGTTCCTAAATTTATTAAAACTGGTTTTGTGGTCTAACATATCATCTATCCTGGAGAATGTTCCTTGTGCACTTTAAAAGAATGTGTATTCTGTTTCTTGTTGGATAGAATGTTGTATACATGTCTGTTAGGTTCACTTGGTCTAAACGTTTCTTTATTAATTTTTTGTCTGGATGATCTTTACATTGCTGAAAGTGAAGTATTGAAGTCCTGTAATATAGTTATATTACCATCTTTCTCTCCTTTTAGATTTATTAATATTTGCTTTACATATTTAGGTGCTTTGGTGTTGGGTGCATATATATTTAAAATTATTATAGTCTCTTGATCAATGGACTCCTTTTTTTTCATTATAAAATGTCTTTCTTTGACTCATTTTACAGTTTTTAATGTAAGGTCTATTTTATCGAAAATGAATATAGCTACCCTGCTCTCTTTCGGTATTCATTTGCATGAACTACCCTTTTTCATTCCTTCACTTTAAGTCTGTGTTTGTCTTTACAGGTCAAGTGAATCTCAAAAAAGAAGAAAGTGAGTCTCAAATAAGAAAGCTCCCAAATAAACAACCTAAATTTGTACATCAAGAAACTAGATAAACAAGAACAAACTTAGCCCAAAGTTAGCAGAGGGAAATAAATAATAAAGAACAGAAAAGAAATAAATGAAATAGAGATTAGAAACACAGTACAAAAGATCAATAAAAGTAAGAGATGTTTCTTGAAAAGATTAACATCAGCAAATTTTAGCTAGACTAAAAACAGAGAAGACTTAAAAATAATATCAGTAAAAAAGGAGACATTACAACTGATATCACAGCAATACAATAAGTCAGGAGATTACAATAAAAAATTGCACATGAACAAATTGGGACAACCTAGAAAAAAATGGATAAATCCCTAGACATATACAATCTACCTAAATAGAATCATGAAGAAATAGAAAGTCTGAACAGATCAATAATGAGTAAGGAGATTAAAATATTAATAACTCATTTACTATCAAATAAAACCCCAAACCTAATGGCCTTATTGCCAAATTCTACCAAATATTTGAAGAACTAATACTAATCCATCTCAAACTCTTCAAAAAAATTAAAGAAAATACTTCCAAACTCATTTACAAGGACAAAATTTCTCTGATACCAAAAACAGACAAAGATAGCATAAGAAAAAAATTATAGGCTAATATTCTTGATGAATATAGATACAAAAATCTTCAATAAAATATTAGCAAACTGAATTCAACAACACATTGAATGAATTATTCAACATGATCAAGTGAGATTTACCCCAGAGATATAGGAATGATTTGACCTATGCAAATCTATAAATGTGATACTACATTAACAGAATGAAGAACAAAAAACATGATAATTTTAATACATCCAGAAAAAGCATTTGACAGAATTTAACACCCTTTCAAGATAAAAAGCCTCAACAAATTCTATATAAAAAATGTACCTCAACACAATGAATACCATATATGATAAGCCTGTAACTGAAATCATACTCAACAGTAAAGGGTTAAAACCTTTATGACTAAGATCAGGAAAGATAAGGATGTCCACTCTCTCCACTTTTATTTTAGCCAGAACAATTAGGTAAGAGAAAGAAATAAAAAGCATCATCATTGGAAAGGAAAAAGAAATTAAATTCTCTGTTTGCAGACAACAGGATTTTAAATATGGAACACACTAAAGAGTCCACCAAAAATCTGCTAGAACTAATACATAAATTCAGTAAAATAGCAGGATATAAAATCAATATACAAAAATCAGTTACATTTCTACACATTAACAATGAATTATCTTCAGAAGAAATCAAGAAAACAATTCCATTAGAAATAGCTACAAAAAATAATTAAAAATAAATTTAACAAAGGAGGTGAAATACCTGTACACTGAAAATTCTAAAACATTGGGTGAAATAGAAGACACCAATAAATGGAACAACATCTCATGTATATGGATCATAATAATTAATATTGCTAAAATGTCAATACCACCCAAAGCAATCTACAGATTTAATGCAATCCTTATCAAAATTCTAATAATATTTTTCACAGAAATAGAAAAAATTCCTAAAACTTTTTTTGCAATCACAAAAGACTCCAAATAGCTAAAGAAATCTTGAGCAAAAAGAACAACAATCAAAGTGTACTACAAAGCTCTAGTGATCAAAACAGCATGGTATTGGCATAAAAAGAGATATGTTGACCAATGGAAAAGAATAGAGAGCTCAGAAAGAAGTTAACACAGCCAGTGGTCAATTGACTTCTGACAAAGGGGAAAGTATAGGCACTTCAATAAATGACACCACTGAACAAGTGGATATCCACACGCAGAAGAATTAAATTATACCATTAGCTAATATCATATATGAAAATTAATTCAAAATGGATTAAGGAGTTAAACATAAGATCCCAAACTGTAAAACTACTAGAAGGAAACTGTGAAACTGCTAGAAGGTAAATCTCTATGTCTTTGGCCTAAATATAAATTTTTTTGGACAAGACTTCAAAAGCATGGGCAACAAAAGCAGAAATAAAATTGGACTACATCAAACTAAAAACTTTTGCACAGCTAAGGAAACAATCAACAGTAAAAAGACAGCTAGAGAATGGGAGCAAATATTTGCATAGCATACATACATCTGATAAGGATTAATATCCAAAATATATAAGCAACTCATACAAATTACTAGCAAGAAAACTAATTACCACGTTAAATGGCTGAATAGGAACAGCTCGGGTCTACAGCTCCCAGCGTGAGCGACGCAGAAGATGGGTGATTTCTGCATTTCCATCTGAGGTACCGGGTTCATCTCACTAGGGAGTGCCAGACAGTGGGCACAGGTCAGTGGGTGCAGCCCACCAAGTGAGAGCTGAAGCAGGGAGAGGCATTGCCTCACTCGGGAAGTGCAAGGGGTCAGGGAGTTCCCTTTCCTAGTCAAAGAAAGGGGTGATAGACAGCACCTGGAAAATTGGGTCACTCCCACCTGAATACTGTGCTTTTCCGACGGGCTTAAAAAACAGCGCACCTGGAGATTATATCCTGCACCTGGCTCGGAGGGTCCTACGCCCACAGAGTCTCGCTGATTGCTAGCACAGCAGTCTGAGATCAAACTGCAAGGCGGCAGAGAGGCTGGGGGAGGGGCGCCCGCCATTGCCCATGCTTGCTTAGGTAAACAAAGCAGCCGGGAAGCTCCAACTGGGTGGAGCCCACCACACCTCAAAGAGGCCTGCCTGCTTCTGTAGGCTCCACCTCTGGGGGCAGGGCACAGACAAACAAAAAGACAGCAGTAACCTCTGCAGACTTAAATGTCCCTGTCTGACAGCTTTGAAGAGAGCAGTGGTTCTCCCAGTATGCAGCTGGAGATCTGAGAACTGGCAGACTGCCTCCTCAAATGGGTCCCTGACCCCTGACCCCTGAGCAGCCTAACTGGGAGGCACCCCCCAGCAGGGGCAGACTGACACCTCACACGGCCGGGTACTCCTCTGAGACAAAACTTCCAGAGGAACAATCAGACAGCAGCTTTCATGGTTCACGAAAAACCACTGTTTTGCAGACACCACTGCTGATACCCAGGCAAACAGGGTCTGGAGTGGACCTCTAGCAAACTCCAGCAGACCTGCAGCTGAGGGTCCTGTCTGTTAGAAGGAAAAGTAACAAACAGAAAGGACATCCACACTGAAAACCCATCTGTACATCACCATCATCAAAGACCAAAAGTAAATAAAACCACAAAGATGGGGAAAAAACAGAGCAGAAAAACTGGAAACTCTAAAAAGCAGAGCACCTCTCCTCCTCCAAAGGATCGCAGTTCTTCACCAGCAATGGAACAAAGCTGGACAGAGAATGACTTTGACGAGTTGAGAGAAGAAGGCTTCAGACGATCAAACTACGAGCTACAGGAGGAAATTCAAACCAAAGGCAAAGAAGTTAAAAACTTTGAAAAAAATTTAGATGAATGTATAACTAGAATAACCAATACAGAGAAGTGCTTAAAGGAGCTGATGGAGCTGAAAGCCAAGGCTCAAGAACTACGTGAAGAATGCAGAAGCCTCAGGAGCTGATGTGATCAACTGGAAGAAAGGGTATCAGCGATGGAAGATGAAATGAATGAAATGAAGCGAGAAGGGAAGTTTAGAGAAAAAAGAATAAAAAGAAACGAACAAACCTCCAAGAAATATGGGACTATGTGAAAAGACCAAATCTACGACTGATTGGTGTACCTGAAAGGGACGGGGAGAATGGAACCAAGTTGGAAAACACTCTGCAGGATATTATCCAGGAGAACTTCCCCAATCTAGCAAGGCAGGCCAACATTCAGATTCAGGAAATACAGAGAACGCCACAAAGATACTCCTCGAGAAGAGCAACTCCAAGACACATAATTGTCAGATTCACCAAAGTTGAAATGAAAGAAAAAATGTTAAGGGCAGCCAGACAGAAAGGTCGGGTTACCCACAAAGGGAAGCCCATCAGACTAACAGCGGATCTCTCGGCAGAAACTCTACAAGCCAGAAGAGAGTGGGGGCCAATATTCAACATTCTTAAAGAAAAGAATTTTCAACCCAGAATTTCATATCCAGCCAAACTAAGCTTCATAAGTGAAGGGGAAATAAAATACTTTACAGACAAGCAAATGCTGACAGATTTTGTCACCACCAGGCCTGCCCTAAAAGAGCTCCTGAAGGAAGCGCTAAACATGGAAAGGAACAACGGGTACCAGCCACTGCAAAATCATGCCAAAATGTAAAGACCATCGAGACTAGGAAGAAACTGCATCAACTAATGAGCAAAATAACCAGCTAACATCATAATGACAGGTTCAAATTCACACATAACAATATTAACTTTAAATGTAAATGGACTAAATGCTCCAATTAAAAGACACAGACTGGCAAATTGGATAAAGAGTCAAGACCCATCAGTGTGTTGTATTCAGGAAACCCATCTCACATGCAGAGACACACATAGGCTCAAAATAAAAAGATGGAGGAAGATCTACCAAGCAAATGGAAAACAAAAAAAGGCAGGGGTTGCAATCCTAGTCTCTGATAAAACAGACTTTAAACCAACAAAAATCAAAAGAGACAAAGAAGACCATTACATAATGGTAAAGGGATCAATTCAACAAGAAGAGCTAACTATCCTAAATATATATGCACCCAATACAGGAGCACCCAGATTCATAAAGCAAGTCCTGAGTGACCTACAAAGAGACTTAGACCCCCACGCATTAATAATGGGAGACTTTAACACCCCACTGTCAACATTAGACAGATCAACAAGACAGAAAGTCAAAAAGGATACCCAGGAATTGAACTCAGCTCTGCACCAAGTGGACCTAATAGACATCTACGGAACTCTCCATCCCAAATGCACAGAATGTACATTTTTTTCAGCACCACACCACATCTATTCCAAAATTGACCACATACTTGGAAGTAAAGCTCTCTTCAGCAAATGTAAAAGAACATAAATTATAACAAACTATCTCTCAGACAACAGTGCAATCAAACTTGAACTCAGGATTAAGAATCTCACTCAAAACTGCTCAACTACATGCAAACTAAACAACCTGGTCCTGAATGACTACTGGGTACATAACGAAATGAAGGCAGAAATAAAGATGTTCTTTGAAACCAACGAGAACAAAGACACAACATACCAGAATCTCTGGGACACATTCAAATCAGTGTGTAGAGGGAAATTCATAGCACTAAATGCCCACAAGAGAA
Organism: Gorilla gorilla gorilla; assembly: GCF_029281585.2. Classification (NCBI taxonomy): domain Eukaryota; kingdom Metazoa; phylum Chordata; class Mammalia; order Primates; family Hominidae; genus Gorilla; species Gorilla gorilla. Next base: position 86,091,424 of record NC_073238.2, on the reverse strand, counting down.
AGCAGGAAAGATCCAAAATTGACACCCTAACATCACAATTGAAAGAACTAGGAAAGCAAGAGCAAACACATTCAAAAGCTAGCAGAAGGCAAGAAATAACTAAAATCAGAGCAGAACTGAAGGAAATAGAGACACAAAAAACCCTTCAAAAAATTAATGAATCCAGGAGCTGGTTTTTTGAAAGGATCAACAAAATTGATAGACCGCTAACAAGACTAATAAAGAAAAAAAGAGAGAAGAATCAAATAGACGCAATAAAAAATGATAAAGGGGATATCACCACCGATCCCACAGAAATACAAACTACCATCAGAGAATACTACAAACACCTCTATGCAAATAAACTAGAAAATCTAGAAGAAATGGATAAATTCCTTGACACATACACTCTCCCAAGACTAAACCAAGAAGAAGTTGAATCTCTGAATAGAACAATAACAGGAGCTGAAATTGTGGCAATAATCAATAGTTTACCAACCAAAAAGAGTCCAGGACCAGATGGATTCACAGCCGAATTCTACCAGAGGTACAAGGAGGAACTGGTACCATTCCCTATGAAACTATTCCAATCAATAGAAAAAGAGGGAATCCTCCCTAACTCATTTTATGAGGCCAGCATCATCCTGATACCAAAGCCAGGCAGAGACACAACCAAAAAAAAGAATTTTAGACCAATATCCTTGATGAACATTGATGCAAAAATCCTCAATAAAATACTGGCAAACCGAATCCAACAGCACATCAAAAAGCTTATCCACCATGATCAAGTGGGCTTCATCCCTGGGATGCAAGGCTGGTTTAATATACGCAAATCAATAAATGTAATCCAGCATATAAACAGAACCAAAGACAAAAACCACATGATTATCTCAATAGATGCAGAAAAGGCCTTTGACAAAATTCAACAACCCTTCATGCTAAAAACTCTCAATAAATTAGGTATTGATGGGACGTATTTCAAAATAATAAGAGCTATCTATGACAAACCCACAGCCAATATCATACTGAATGGGCAAAAACTGGAAGCATTCCCTTTGAAAACTGGCACAAGACAGGGATGCCCTCTCTCACCACTCCTATTCAACATAGTGTTGGAAGTTCTGGCCAGGGCAATCAGGCAGGAGAAGGAAATAAAGGGTATTCAATTAGGAAAAGAGGAAGTCAAATTGTCCCTGTTTGCAGACGACATGATTGTATATCTGGAAAACCCCATTGCCTCAGCCCAAAATCTCCTTAAGTTGATAAGCAACTTCAGCAAATTCTCAGGATACAAAATCAATGTACAAAAATCACAAGCATTCTTATACACCAACAACAGACAAACAGATAGACAAATCATGAGTGAACTCCCATTCACAATTGCTTCAAAGAGAATAAAATGCCTAGGAATCCACCTTACAAGGGACGTGAAGGACCTCTTCAAGGAGAACTACAAACCACTGCTCAATGAAATAAAAGAAGATACAAAGAAATGGAAAAACATTCCATGCTCATGGGTAGGAAGAATCAATATTGTGAAAATGGCCATACTGCCCAAGGTAATTTATAGATTCAATGCCATCCCCATCAAGCTACCAATGACTTTCTTCACAGAATTGGAAAAAACTACTTTAAAGTTCATATGGAACCAAAAAAGAGCCCACATTGCCAAGTCAATCCTAAGCCAAAAGAACAAAGCTGGAGGCATCAATGCTACCTGACTTCAAACTATACTACAAGGCTACAGCAACCAAAACAGCATGGTACTGGTACCAAAACAGAGATATAGATCAATGGAACAGAAGAGAGCCCTCAGAAATAACGCCACATATCTACAACTGTCTGATCTTTGACAAAGCTGAGAAAAACAAGCAATGGGGAAAGGTTTCCCTATTTAATAAATGGTGCTGGGAAAACTGGCTAGCCATATGTAGAAAGCTGAAATTGGATCCCTTCCTTACACCTTATACAAAAATCAATTCAAGATGGATTAAAGACTTAAACATTAGACCTAAAACCATAAAAACCCTAGAAGAAAACCTAGGCATTACCATTCAGGACATAGGCACGGGCAAGGACTTCATGTCTAAAACACCAAAAGCAATGGCAACAAAAGCCAAAATTGACAAATGGGATCTAATTAAACTAAAGAGCTTCTGCACAGCAAAAGAAACTACCATCAGAGTGAACAGGCAACCTACAAAATGGGAGAAAATTTTCGCAACCTACTCATCTGACAAAGGGCTGATATCCAGAATCTACAATGAACTCAAACAAATTTACAAGAAAAAAACAAACAACCCCATCAAAAAGTGGGCGAAGGACATGAACAGACACTTCTCAAAAGAAGACATTTATGCAGCCAAAAAACACATGAAAAAATGCTCACCATCACTGGCCATCAGAGAAATGCAAATCAAAACCACAATGAGATACCATCTCACACCAGTTAGAAAGGCAATCATTAAAAAGTCAGGAAACAACAGGTGCTGGAGAGGATGTGGAGAAATAGGAACACTTTTACACTGTTGGTGGGACGGTAAACTAGTTCAAACGTTGTGGAAGTCGGTGTGGCGATTCCTCAGGGATCTAGAACTAGAAATACCATTTGACCCAGCCATCCCATTACTGGGTATATACCCAAAGGACTATAAATCATGCTGCTATAAAGACACATGCACATGTATGTTTATTGCGGCACTATTCACAATAACAAAGACTTGGAACTAACCCAAATGTCCAACAATGATAGACTGGATTAAGAAAATGTGGCACATATACACCATGGAATACTATGCAGCCATAAAAAGTGATGAGTTCATGTCCTTTGTAGGGACATGGATGAAATTGGAAATCATCATTCTCAGTAAACTATCGCAAGAACAAAAAACCAAACACCGCATATTCTCACTCATAGGTGGGAATTGAACAATGAGAACACATGGACACAGGAAGGGGAACATCACACTCTGGGGACTGTTGTGGGGTGGGGGGAGGGGGGAGGGATAGCATTGGGAGATATACCTAATGCTAGATGATGAGTTAGTGGGTGCACCAGCATGTCACATGTATACATATGTAACTAACCTGCACATTGTGCACATGTACCCTAAAACTTGAAGTATAATAATTAAAAAAAAGAAAATTAAAAAAAAAGAAAAAAGTGATATGAGTTTAAAAAAAAAACTGGACAAAGAATGAGAACAGACATTTTTCAAAAGAAGAAATACCAATGGCCAATGGGCATATAAAAAAAATTCAACATCACTAATTATCAGAGAAATGCAAATTAAAACCACAATGAGGTATCATCTCACAACTGTTAAAATGGCTATTATCAAAAAGATGGAAGATAATAAGCGTTGGCAAGGATGTGGAGAAAAGTGGCTCCTTGTAGAGCGTTGCTGAGACTGTAAATTAGTATAGCCATCATGGAATACAATGTGGAGGTTTCTCAAAAAGTTAAAAATAGAACTACCATATGATCCAGCAATCCTACTACTGGATATATATCTAAAGGAAATGAAAACAACATCTCAAAGAGATATCTGCTCTCCCATGTTTATTTCAGCATTATTCACAATAGCAAAATAGCCAAGATTTAGAATCAATCTAAGTGTCCATCAATGGATGAATGCATAAAGAAAATGTGGTATGCATACACAATGAAATGCTATATTTAGGCCTTAAAAAAAAAGGAAATTCTGTCATTTGTGACAACATGTTTGAATCGATGACATTATGTTAAGTGAAATAATACAGGCAAGAAAGAAAAATACTGCATGATCTCATTCATATGTGGAATCCAAAAAAGTCAAACAAATAGAAGCAGAGTGGGATATGGTTTCCAGGGACTTGGGGAGGGAGTGATGGGATGAGTTTGAGAAGACATTGATCAAAGGATACAAAATTTTACTTAGATAGTACAAATAAGTTCATGGGTTCTGTTGCACAACAGGGTGACTACAGTTAATACCAATCAATGGAACTCATGAAAATTGCTTAAAGAGTAGGTTTTTATTGTTCTCGTCACAAAAAATTTAAAAATATGGGAGACAATGCATATGTTAATTAACTCAATGTATTCATTTCAAAATGTACATATTTTAAAATATGTTGTACATGATAAATATATAATTTTATCTGTCAAGTAAAATAAATATATCAACAATTTCAAAAATGAATATCTGATATTTGAGACGGAGTCTATTCAAATTTAAAAATGCTCTTACTGTTAACTTTTTTAACCCCTTCTCAATTCCATGCACCTTATATAGAAAAAGGGGAGTCTAAAATTTTCCTCTCTGAGAAATTTATTAGCCCAAGATAACAGGCCTATCAAGGCAGATATTTGGAAATCCCTTAAGGAAACAATGAAATCTCCACACACTTACTCCCTGGTAAGGTCTACCAGCCTGCAAACTCTTACCATGCACACCTTTTGATGACTAATTTTTACATCGTAAATGTAATAACAGGTCATCATCAGTCACCTGATGCATAAGTTACAGAAAACTTCTATAAAAAAGAGACAAAAATAAAGTAACAAAAAACCCCACAAAAATCAATTGCAGAAAACACAAAGAAACAAAATATTGAGTGAAATTATAATGTATATCCTCATCTAAATAAAGTCCAATACTCATCAATAAAATAGAAATAAGATGCTATAACATTTTAAAAACTAGAAAATAAAAGCTTTTGGAAATAGAAGAGTAGTAAAATAAAATTTTCCACTGGTATTTTAGGAAAGAAAGTTGATACTTCTACTGGAAATTAGGAGAAAAGAACTAAAAAATGAGAAATCTGAAAGAAATGAAAAGATAATCAGAATATCAATACAGGAGGACTTATTGATTATTAGTAAGTGTTTAAGAATGATAATGAGAAACGCAAAGGAGGAAATTACCAAGAAAATTTTACAAAACAAAATCAAAGAAAAAACACTGAGTTATTTTGAATAATTGGACCCTAAAAAAAGATTTATACTAAGTTATAGACTCTTCAAATCTCAAAATATTAGAGCAAAGAATAGAAATCTTTTAAAGAATTCTATATGTGTATATACACACACACTCTATTGTTGTTATTCATGAATTCCATACTTGCAAACTTGCCTAGTCACTAAAATTAATTTACAACTTCAAACCAATACTCGCTGTGCTTTCTTGTCTTTCATAGAAATGCACAAAGTAGAGAAAAATGTGAGTTGCCTAATAAATGTGCATGTTTCCAGCTGGATTGAACAAGGCGATATTCCGACTTCTTACAGCTCTCCTACTGTAAACAAATGTCCTTTTCATGTTCTATTTACTCATGTTTTTTCTCATTTTTGCACTTTTGGTTGGTAATTGTGCTGTTTAAAATGGCACTGAAGCTTTGTACCGACTGCTATAAAGTATTCCCAAGCAAGAGAAGTCTGTGATGTGCCTTAGGGAGAAAATACTTGTGCTAGATATGCTTCATTCGGTCAAGTTATAGTGCTTTTGGCAGTGACTTTGATGTTAATGAATCAACAACATATATTAAATGTTTTTAAACTGTAACACATATGAAACAAGATTATATATTTATCAGTTGATGAAATGTGAGAAAAAATAATTTTTTGTTTTCAGGTACTTAAATTTAATATCTCATTTAATTTAGGGGTGTTTCCTTACATAAAAAAAACAGAACCATGAGTTTAAAAAGAAAAAAGAAGGACAAAGATGCTCACATTTGTCAAAGTCGTATAACTGCATACTTAAAATGGTATATCTTATGGTACATAAATTATCCTTCAATAAGGTTGACTTAAAAAATAAGAATCTATTAACTCCAGGAAATATAGAATCTAGAATAGAACAAGAACAAAGCAAATTCCTAGAATAATGGCAAGTGGGAGTCTTAGCATGAAAGCCTGGCAGCAGGCCTAGAAAAATCTGATCGAATTAGGAAAATAAATTGCAGCTCTAGCAGAGATGTCTTTAAAAAATAAATAAATAAATAAACTGATACAATACCAGATATGTTTGATCACATATGAAAGAAGCTTACATACTGTTGTCTAGTTTTGAGATGCCTTAATGATAAAAGGTTATCCGAGTAAATTAGAGAATTACTAATTCTGGGAAAGATAAAAAGAACACAAGAAAGCATACACAGTCATATTATGCCACATGGTACAATTATAGGAAGCACTTGTATAGATCAATAATAATGCTAATTTTACAAAAGGAGCAATATAAACTGAGTAAAAGGGCTAAAGGGATATTTGAATGTCTCGTTTGATGTAAGGTAGCTAAAAACGAGGTGAAAAGATAATATATAAGATTTTCAAAAGAAGACATCACAACATCAAAAACATATTATTTTGTAATGTGTAGCCAAACACTAAAATTAACTGCTTCAATGTTAATTCTGTTTCTTTTTCTTTTTTGAGACAGAGTCTGTCACCGAGGCTGGAATGCAGTGGCAGGAATGTGGCTCACTGTGGTCTCAAGGGATCCTCCTACCTCAAAGGATCCTCCTGCCTCAGCCTCCTGTGTAGCTGAGACCACAGGCATGGGGGTCACATTTTGTTGGCCCAACTGATCTTGAACTCCTGGGCTCAAGTGTTCCTTCTACCTCAGCTTCCCAAAGTGCTGGGATTACAGGCATGAGCCACTGTACCTGGCTAATTCTGTTTCTTAATAGGAAACAAGTTTGGAGAGGGATGGGGTTAGTTCTGGCATATACATATATACATATATAAATTTACAAGATAATGAAATATATAGACTCTTTTATAAGGATGCATATCTTATATTGATAAAAATTAAAATTTAATTTAAACATTAAAAATGTAAAATAATCAGTGGAAATTCAGTATTGGAAATTGAAAGACATATTATAGAAAAAGATTTATTTGTAATTATAGCATTTATACTATTCAATACCCAAATTTAAATATCTAATGCTATATCAGGATAATTTATGATAGTGCTTAGTTTTCTTGAATATAATTAACAAAATGTAGTGACTGCTTATGTCAGTGAGTCTGTATTTCTTTATTAAATTTGAATATTTTTCAAATCTTCACTTTGGCAAGTGAGTCATTCACTTACCAATTATTTTTTCTTATATCACTTTTTGGCAATATTTACCCTATATGGTTTGGCTGTGTCCTCACCCAAGTCTCATCTTGAATTATAGCTCCCCAGATTCTGATGTGTTGTGAGAGGGACACAGTGGAAGATAATTGAATGGTGGGGGAAGTTCCCCCCAAACTGTTCTCATGGTAGTGAATAAGTTTCATGAGCTCTGTTGGTTTTTTAAGGGGAAACCCCTTTTGCCTCGTTCTCATTTCTCTCTTGCCTGACACCATGTAAGACGTGCCTTTTGCCTCTGACATGATAAGCATACAGAACTGTGAGTCCATTAAACCTATTTTACTTTAAAAATTACCCAGTCTTGAGTATGTCTTTATCAGGTGTGTGAAAACCAACTAATACATAACCTTTCACTTTAGTCAAAAGAGATTCTAGATTTGTCTCTTTGTCCCTTCCCTCCTATGTGTTAAAAAATTATTGGAAATAATCTTCTTTTTCCGCTTTGTTCCTTGGGCTGCCTCTCCCTCCGGGCTTGTCAAGTCAATATTTTCCTTAAAGCCTATTTCAGAACCAAGGAGCAATTGATACTACAGAGTTAAGCTCTTTACCAAGTTCCAAATATTTCATCTATGTTGTTTTATATCCTAATTTAAAGAGCCAGATTTTTGAAAACAAGCATAATGTATCTGACTTTTATTGTATTTCTTTACTGAATCTAGCATAGTAGTGGGAATTCAAATCTGCTGCCTGATTAGCTTGTGAAGTGGGGATCCTAAGAGTTGGGAGGAAAAAGACAATGACCAAGGATTGTGGTTTTTAAGTTTCCCCTATGTAACATTCAGGGAGAAAACTGTAGGCAGGTTGGATATCTTAAATCTACAAACATCCTGAAATAGGAGAACACAGAAGGATGTTCATGCTTCAGGGGTGAGTTATGCATTTGGGAGTCATTCTTACCTTATTCTTATGAAACATTTTATAACAGGCTTCAGCCCTCACATATTCTTTGAAGTGAGCAATCACATACTTTTGAAATTAATCTGTTGTTCCAATCATCGAGTTGTTTTCTCACAACCATAAACAATTTATTTCCTAAATTTAGTACTGCATTTCATTGAGTGGAGTTTACCATATGGAATACTATTTTACCGTTCCCTCTCAATCAGAGACAAAACAAGCACTGTATGTTTGAATTGTTTCATTTCTTGATCAGTTCCAAGTAGTTTTCTTCCTAATCCTTTTCTCTAAATCCTCACGTAAATGGTTGAGGAGGTAGATTTACTGGAATCAGAAAGCATTTGGCCACGGCAAACTGCCCTCTGGCAAATGAGAACATTGCTGCCAAGGGACATTTTAACAGGACTTTCTTCTCGCATTTGTGCTGCTGTGTGAAGTTATCCTATTTAAAGACTTATGTTTTCTCCTTGCTTTCTTTTTCCCGTACCAAGTTGTAAACATCTCCATCTCCTTTTGATTTCACTTTCATTTCACATGATTGCATGGTGTGATCTCTATGGATTTTTATTAGGAAGTTAAATCATAAGACTATTTTTTTCAATTCTATTTTGCCTTCTTAACAATAAAAAAAGGAATCTAGTAAATAGTACAGAAGAACCAAGTGCTTTAGTTACTTATCTCTAGGGTGATGATATGTCTTGCTGTACCCAAGGCAGTCTTGGTTTATGCCTATTTTCCTAGAAAATTTATTAATAATGCCTCTTTCCAATATCCAAAGTGCCTGGGTTTAAACAATAGATTATTACGACCAATCTCCTCATAGAATACATAGGAATTACATGTGCATTTTTTGGCAACTATGTAGCCAGTGTCCCTCTCAGAGTAACAAAATCCAAATGATGGAGAATAGGAGAAAAAAGTCCAGCCCATTTTCTTATATTTGGGTAGTGTAGTAATATCAATGCAGCCATTTCTGCTTTTTGGTTTATTTTGTAAATATCCAAGTAGCAGCTTATAAATGTAATTTTTTAAAAGAGGGTAATGCACAAAAAGCAACATCTATCATTGAAGTCTAGATAACAGAAAGATACAGAAGCAATTTATGTTATAATTCTCATGTTTATTTTGAAAAATGAAAGCTCTTGAATTAAGTGGTTGAGGAAGACAACTGAGAAGAAAGGTTCTGTCCCACAGAATGTACACTATAATACAGACAACCTGGCTTGACTAGGAAATAGGTGTTATGTCTCATATAAAAAAAAATAAGAAGACCAACAAGTAATTTATAAAATGAGCTTAAGAGGACATCAAATGCTACCACCATCATTATACATAGTTGTGGTCCAAAGTGAAGGCACATAAAATAAAATGGCAGTGATAGCAATGATGAAATCAGTATTAGCATACGTGTACTTTTGACTTAAAATGTGCCCATGAGCCTATGAAGAAAATTACTGGACCCCTCATACCTTTATAATAAAGTATAACTTGGAAAAAGTGCCTTAAACTCTTATAAAGGTAGACTAAAAAATGCTTCCTAAATTTATGCTATAACAAGTGATATAAATTTCCTGTGTTTTCAAGCTTCTCTAAAATTATCTACCATCATTCCAAAGGGCATTCATTGACTTTGCTCACCAAAGACACTTCCTCATAATCAATATTCACCTTTACCTTTATAGTAAATTTTACAATCGTATTGTATTTTAACTGTAGAAACTTCTCTGACCTAGATTTATAGGACTTTTCACTCAAGATGCTTAGTGATGACTTCCTCAAATAAATAGGTGATAATATGCTTTGGGAATGCAAAATGATCTCTAGTAAGGCAAATAACCTAAGTAGTTCATCATTATGCATATAATCCACTATTTTCAATTATCCATGCCACTGGTTTGCTACTTCAGCATGACTAATAAAAAGTTATTATTATTGTTGTTTCTTATTTTTCTCTATTGAATTACAACTATGAACAATTCACAAAGAAAATGAACGATTCACACCATCTCTAATGACTACTGTCATTGATTTATTTGAAGCTGATGATACAGAATTACCACACTTTGGCTAATGTTTCAGCTTTGAAATTAAATATGCATAGTATTTTTTTTCAGGGATTGAAATACACCTCTTAGACATCATTGATATTTTTTATCTTGTTAACAGAATCATCTTCTGTGGATAATCACTTAAGATGCATATTTACTACATGTGGCAGACACTGCTCATCAGCTATGAAGCAGCCATTCCACTCCTCATTTTCTGCTTGTAGCAAATATATTTAAGTAGGTGGTGAGTGTAAATCCCTTAGTCCTATGGAAGAGAAGGTTTTTCTCCAGTCCCATTGTTGTATCCTGGGAATAACCATGAGTGTACATTTACTCTAGGGATCCCAAATCCCCTTTGGTCAAATTACTCCAGGAGTAAGCACTTGACAAAATTCTGGCCAATGTGACAGGAAAAAATGTGCTCCCTGTGGCTTCTTATTCAAAATAGCAGGGAAAATATTGATGAGAAGAAAGTGTTTTGCTTCATATCCCTGTTTTCTTTTTGGAGGATGCTAGAGGTGCAGTGACTGTATTGCAACCATAAGGCAAAAGTCATTAAGTCAAAAATCTAGGATGCCAGAACATAGAGAAAAAGTCTAGGCCCTTAATGACATCACTGAGCTGCTAAACTCTACCTGTATTTCTTGTTACTTGTACAACAAGTATCCTCATGATTTGAGTCATTTTTGGGCTTGCTGTTGCTGCTCTTGTTATTTGCTGATGGAAGGCTTCCTCATAAATAGATGAAATAAATTGTTTTTCTTCGTTAATTTCATAAAGTCCTATTTGAAACACTCCCTTAATTCCATTCATGGCTAAACTCCATTTTTTGATCTTGACTTATATAACTATTACCTTTTGGTTCCTCTTTTCTCCAAGCTCTGAAACCAATCTCACCCAGGAAAGATAGAAAATAGAAGGTTCAATTGTCTTTTACCCAGTTATTCAAACTCAAGTGAAAGTTGTATGCAGATTCCACAATAACCATGCTCCTTGATTCCATTAACTAGGTTTGTTTTTTCTTCTAGAGTGAACTTCCCTGGTATAGCATACTGGTCAAGTGCATGGACTAGTTTCAATTCTCTACTGTGTCATTTATTAGTTTTTGTGAATTGAGCAGGTGAGTAATTTGTATGTGATTTTGGTTTCCCGATCTGTGAAATGGAGATAATACAACTACAGATGAATGTGAAGACGAAGTAAAAACATGCTTAGTTCAGGGTCTGGTGGTATGACTTGCATGAATATCACTGTTTTACAGTTTACTATATGGAGGTTCAGGGGGATTTGGTAATTGTCCAAGATCACACAGACATTATGAACCCGGAAGAGATGATATTTAAGCCATGTGTCTCCACAAATTAAAATTTTATTCTTTCCATTCTAGTGTCCTGGCATATTTCTATGTTTATTTTTAGTAGGATTACTCTTTTCTCTTATTTTCCTGAAAGGAATTCTGCTAATGTAACCCGTGGGCATTCTTTAATCCTCACCCTCACTCATCCTCATGGGGGTGGAGGCAAATCAACTGGCATTACTTCTCTCAGCTTCTTAGTGAAAAAACTTGCAGAACATCGAAATTTTGAAAATACTAGACCAGGATACTATACAGCCATTTGCTTTGCCAGATTATTGAAACAAAATAATAGCATTTGTTGGTGATGGTTGTTTGTCTTTGTATTCCATAACCCCGAAGTCCTGTGGTTTGGAATTAATCTTATTTTGTATTAACTTCTTTTAATGCCCCTTCAAGAAATAATGTAATATGAAGTAGTTTAAGGAATGAATGACAATAGCCAAATAATGATGGTTCTTTCTGAAAGGTGGTAAAGAATTAAAAGCACGTCTTTTCCACTTTCGCACCTAAATTTTATTCTTTTACATCTGGTGCCTTGTGAACTAGTAGGAGGCACAGAATGAATCATTTTTTGCACTATCATTAACATAATGCCCATGTGCAGATTTTCAGTTTGATAAACTGTTGGCATGTAAATATTTCCTTGAAGAAATTTCAGTCCAGCTGCTTTTGTTTACAAATCTATCAATGGTTAAAACCATAGAGTGTATTTTGCCCATTTCTGAATTATAATTATGTGTCTAATGGTGAATTAATTATAAAAGAGGAAGACAAAACTACACATAAATATTTTCCCATTTCTGGACTCACACCAGATTTCTCTATATTCATGAAATGTAATATTTTGCTTTCACATGACATAACCTTACATTTCTGCATTTATAGGTACAGATAGTTAGATAAAATGTATTTGAGTAATGATTTGATTCTTAGGAAGACTGCTTATTCCCTTGTTTTACTTTCTTCTCTAGACTGCTTAATCATTCCAAGGCTCTAATTAAGATTAGATTTTGATATGCCAGTCACACTAACATTCTAAACTGACCTGAATATTGTATAGCTGTAGCTTTCCAATGTTTTCATCACATGCAATCAAAATGATTCTACAGTTGTGTTGTTCTGCTTTTCCTCTATGAAACACAACCACCAAATATAGAAATTCACAAATTAAAACAAATGGTGAAAAAACACCAGTCCGTGGGGCTGTGAGTGTTCATTTGTGAGATTTTACCAGTAATACAATCACACTGGTGAGAAGAGATCATCTATACTGTTCAGTCCACTTAAAAGGCATCTCCTTATGCATTGTGCCTGCAACACAACAGACATATAGTGAATGAGTCACACTGGATAGCCTGGGAAGGCTGGTGTGTGTGTGTGTAATTTTGTGCCAAGGGGGCAAGTCTGAGTGAACTGATGCTAAATACTTCCTGTTTCCATGTCTGTCCTGGAGCGCTAAGAAAGGGCATGTGGGAGATTTCAGGAGGTGGCTGTCATGTGAGGTCAAAGGTAGAGCATTCCTAGCTCAGAGAAGAAGCTTTGATTCCTTTCTGTCCCAGAAAGCTGCTTTTCTGTGTAGCCCGGCGGGCCTTTACCAGACATTCAAATGATCTGCAGAAACTCATTCACAAAAACTCTTAAATCATCTGTAAATCCCAAGATACAAAGTCCCTAGCCTAGAGTAGCGACCCAATAAATGTTTATAGAACAATGGATCTAAGCTGAAGATCCCAATAGATTTTCTGTGACAGTAGCAGATAAAGCTGCAAGCATAGTGGACTCTTTGTGAAGCAGGCAAAGCTTTGGAGTTCATCTCTCCCCTCAGCTCTGGCTACTTATCTCCTAGGTGCCAATGCAGGCACCTTCTCAGCATCTTCAAATGACAACAGGAACAACAGCAAAAATAACCATACAAGCGGACATAACAGAGATTGGTACTTCGCTAAATGCTTTTGAAGCATTATCACATTTAATCTTCAAACACCCCTTTTAGGTAGATGCCGCTATTGTTCCCAATTTAAAGAGAAGAAAACTATTGTATAATTCTCCAGAAAAGAAAACTGAAGCATCTATGTGGTGGCACCTGAACCCAAGCTTGGTTCTGTTTAAGTTTCAACCCTCTGTGGTTAGTTAAATCCTATCTATACCAGAGATTCTATGATTTGCCTCTGTGATGTACTCATCTGAGATTTTTGCTAAATGTGCATACACTTAGGCTTTAATAGGGTAGAAATCTAGGAAGCAGTACTTAAATAATCACAAAGTTTAATTTAAGCGGTCTTAGGGCCTCAACTCATGCAACAGTGAGTAGAAGTTATTAATTTTAGAGTAATTTTTAAGGGGCTTTAAAAATGAGACAATATTGAATAGTAGTACCATTCCAAGAGAGAATTTAGCACTGATAACTCTCCCAGCATTTGAGATGTGGGCCCAGATTTAAGAGAAAAAAAAAATTCTCCCTAAATCAATATATCACCCAATACATTTATATGTAAGTCACTCTTATTAGCTTTTTCTTGCCTATCAGGCAATTTATGTATAAAGTTCTGAAGTTTTATTATCAAACTGATAAATTGAATTTCCCCCCTCGTAATGGAAATTCCTTTTGTAATCAAATATTTCTTTCTTTCTTTTTGTTATTACACAAATAATTCAGGATATATTTTAAGGAAAGGGAAAAAATAATCAACTCAAACAATACACAGGTTATAAAGTGAAAGTCTGCCTTCTTGCTCTCCCTACTTTAGCATCAAATTATATTTATCTCGACATTTATCACTGTATATATATATTCCCATATAAACAAATATACACAGTTTTTATTATGTTTTTTTCAGTAGTTAGCTTTTTTGTCGTTAGTAAACAGTTTATCATGGACATCAATATAAAACAGAACACGTTTACCTCTACTTCATTATTTTAATAGCTGATTATTCCCTAGAGTGATGCAAATATTTTTAAATTTTACTTCTACTGATGAACATTTATAATAGTATATTTTTCTCAGTCAAAAACTAACCCTAAAGTTAACATATTAAGCAAAATCTCTTGGCCGGGAGCTGTGGCTCACTCCTGTAATCCCAGCACTCTGGGAGGCTGAGGCGGGCGGATCACCTGAGGTCAGGAGTTTGAGACCATCCTGGCCAACATGGTGAAACCCCGTCTCTACTAAAAATACAAAAAGTAGCCAGATGTGGTGGCAGGCACCTGTAATCCCAGCTACTCGGGAGGCTGAGGCAGGAGAATCACTGGAACCCAGGAGGCAGAAGGCTGCAGTGAGCCAAGATCGCACCACTGCACTCCAGCCTGGACGACAGAGCAAGACTCCGTCTCAAAAAAACAAACAAAACAACAACAACAACAAACCAGAATCTCTTGCTTTTTGTATAGTATTTGTATCATTTTAAGCAGAAAATACATATAACAGAAAGATAACAATGTTTTCCTTTATTGGATTGATTGAAAGAACATGCTATGCATGTGTGTGTGTATGTATGTTTTTCCTTGTGTTTGATTAGTGATATGTCAAAGTCGGCTAGCTCATCCTCCTATCTTTTCCTTTTTTTTCTTTTCTTCCCTTGGGCACAAGTCAGGCTACTTTTCCAGGCTATTTTTGTAGCCAGGTGCAGCCTTATGACTGAGTTCTAGCTACAGGTATGTCAGTGGGGTAAAGTACCCATTTCCAATCCCCGCTCTGTCCATGCAAATGCCCACTTGCAATCCATATTCCTTCTCTGCTCCAGACTTGATACAGACCACGATATGTTGAAGATGGCAGGAACCTAAGAAGGAAAGAATCCGAGTCCCTGGATCACTTTGTGTGTGAGAGTTACCTGCAAATATTGAAATCCCATGTTGGACTTTGAGTGAGAAATAAACAATTATTGTACTAGATCGATATTACAATTTGGGGTTTGCTTATTGCTGCAACTTGCAATACGTGCCACCTACCCTCCACTTTGAAAAAAATTATGATTAAATATATTTCGCTTAGGTAATATTGAAGAGGTTATAAAAAAATCACCTAGTTTATTCAAAATCTTGCAGACCTGGTCAATTTTTTCTTCTGTTTATTATATTCTATTTAGGTGTTCTTTATAGAATCTATTTTTAATCAATTGCATATTTTTCCCTGTTTTCTACACAATGATATCTCCTTATGTTCGTATTTTAGGACAGACTAGCATTACTTTGAAGAGAACTAATAAGAATTTTAAATAACAGTGAAACTATTATCATCAAATAGATCTCGAAACTATAATATCTGACATAGACATGACTGATATACTATATGCAAGATGGAAAAAACAAAACAAAACTGCTGACTCAAGACAGCATGGAGGGCCCTCTCTGGAACTCATCAAAAGACTATTTGATAGATCTTAACCAGCATCATCCTGTAAAGAAAAAGAAAGATTTGCTTAAAGGGATTGTGTATACTCATGTTTTCTGAGTAAAGAGAATATTTTATACTTTTATAAAGTCTTGCTAGAGGCTTCCCAAGCCTAAGAAGTTTATATTTTAAGAAACTGTAAAGTAATTTATATGGAGAAAAATTGAGAACATAATAGCCAAGTGCGCACAATATCATGCCATTGCACAGAGCCAGATTTTTGCATAAATCATATTTGACAGAATTTTCAGCTATCTATATGCTTCATTTGGCTATACTACATTTAATGAACTTATGCCACAAGCAACTTTTCAAATGATGATAACTAGGAAAAACTGACAACCTTAAAGAAGTAAACTTGACAAATGAGTGAATAAAAATCCAACAAGTTGTGTAAATGCAATTTCTCCATCACAAAAAATGAATGGTTAATGGCCATTCAACTCTGCATTAGCCAACACTAAAAGGCTTATTCTGCTCATGATATACAAATAACCACCTTTAGCATTATTGAGAATTATGCAACAACAGATACAGTATACTACTTTCCTATAAAGGGAATTTAAGAGTTATGAGCTGACTATTTATTTGACTTTGAATTACCCTTGGCTTTAGTAGTCTTCAGTTAAAGCCTCACAAGTAATTATCCAGGGGCAAATATGCAAAAGGCAGTAAGTTATTTGAGTAGTTTTAAAATCCTATGTTTCTAATTTTATGAATATTATTGTTAAATAATGGAGAGATGGGCTCAGAAAAAAATTTTCTTACAAAAGTTAAATATGCAAGTAAAGTTTCTAACTTAGATTGTAAACAAGGGCCATGTATAATTTGCCTTTCATTATCCTCCCAAACAGAACTTAGCAATTGTCATTTATTCTTATTTCAAAAACAGGACAGAATAGATTGATAATAATTGGTAATTTGAAGCTTAGGCTGTTCTCTTTTTATTTCAAGCATCATATTCTCCAATGCAACTGATAAGAAACTACACCTAGAATTTTATAAAACTCATGGATTTAGAAAAGTTGAAAATTTTCTTTAAGACATATATTTAACAGTAGACTTTAGTTTGAAAAAGAAAAGTTGCAGAACTCTAAATTAGTAAAGATAAATACATAAATACTTGTGTAAAGTTCTTTTAATAAAAATATAATTGTGATTTTAGATAAAGGATATTGGCTCAAAGAGTTAATGCAACTTGTCAAAAGATACCCAACAGTTAAATTTTAGAGTCCAGATGTGGACCTGGGCCTATCTGATTCCAAGATAATGGTTTTCCTACTACAACGACTGTATGTCAAAAAGATGGTTTTTTGAATTAAAATTCACAAAGAGAAAAGTGGACTTTCAGTGAAAACCTTTTGGTGGAGAGTAAAAGATGAGAGAAGCAGAAATAAAATATGCTACAGAGTGCTAGGATAGACAAACAATATGCAAAATGCTTCCCTAATGCATATCATAAAACAGGCAACGTATCAATATTAGTAATGATGGAGGACTGTATCTGTCAGAAGCCTTATTCTGCTAAAAACAGAACATCTGATAAAATTCTTGACTTGCCTTATTAAATATTGCATCATGAAAAATGTAGAGAAATCAATATGGGGAATTGCAACTCAGGACGCTATTATGATGAGTAAAGAAAATTGCGAGTGGAAGCAAAATGATCTCTGGGAATAAGTGACCATGTCATATTTGAGTGTATTAAAACCAAAGACCTGAAGGCTCGAAGTCACAAGACACAAATCCAGGACTTTACAAAAGTGTATTTCATAATATTGAAAGGAAGATAGTTATGGCTCTATTACCGGCTCTAAAAATGAAAATGGCTTAAGAGATATGTGTATTATATAAAATAGGCTTCTAGTGGTGACATATTATAATATTTAATATTTAGAAGCAGTATTATTACATTGTAGTAAATAGCATCATATATATGTGTATACACATACATATATAACTAAAAAACTAATATAAACAGGGATATATATGTAGTACACACCATAAATATGATACTGCTATAAACAAAAATGAAATTCATAGATCCTCCCACGCCCCACAACCATTTGAATGGACTTCCTCCTCTACAGGGAGCTCTAAAATTTAACCTGAAAAACTGGCTCAGGTCATGACGGAAAACGGGAGTTGGACACGTCTCATTATACCCTTCCAGCAGTAACATCAACACTTACCTTACGTCTGATAAGAAACATTTACAGTCTTTTCTTTAAAGTCTGCTACTTGGAAGCTTCATCTGCACGATAAACCTTAGGTCTCCACAACCGCTTATCATAACCCAGACATTCCTTTCTACAGTTAATAGCTCTTTCAACCAATTGCCAATCAAAATATGTTTAAATCTACCTATGACCTGGAAGCCCCTGCTTCGAGTTGTCCTGCCCTTCAAGATCAAGCCAACGTAAATCTTACAAGTGATTGATATATTATGTCTCCCTCAAATATATAAAAACAAGTTGTGCCCCTATCAGTTTGGGCACATGTCATCAGGACTCCTAAGACCTTCACTGGCATGTTCTTAACCTTGACAAAATAAACTTTCTAAACTGTTTAAGACTTGTCTCAGATACCTTCTGGTTTATACTGTATATATTATATTTGTATATCTATATTAGTTCAGATGTTAACTTGTAATTTTGTTTTCTTAAGTAATGATTAAAAACAACTTTAGCAATGTAGAGACTCTGTATCTTTGGTCTGATTTGGACCTAGCTCTTCTTTGATCTGCTTGATTGTGTTGATTCCTTCTTAAATGTGGCCTTCGGTGTTCTTTTTCTCACAGTAGCTTATGGTGGAGTGGTTAGTGTGACCTCTACCTTGTCTACAGGTCTTTAAAAATCACAATCCTTTGGACTGCATTTGATCTTTCAGATACAAAACTTTCATCAAAATGATATTTCCACAAATGCAACTTTTCTTCAATATACCTTCTGAACAATGCTTTTTTAAGTTACAGGTCAAAAAGCATGCCTCTTTTCTATATATGTATTGCCTTCATTTTTGGCTATTTCATACCACTGCAAAGATTATTAACAGCCCGTACAATCACAAACACAGGATAAAATCCATTTCTTAATACTTATTTGGGCAACTTGTTACTTATATAACAAATATATACTTTGCTGATTGCTATCTATAATTATCTCCATACTAATTACTATCTGTAATTCTTCAGTGTGGCAGAGACATCATGCTCACTTAACATTCCATCTGTTTTCACATTTCCTAGCATTTTAACAATTATGTAAGGCCATGTGGTTAGTTCTGGTCAATGGGCTGTGGGCAGAAGGGACATATGACACTTTTTGGCCAAAGTATACAAGAGTTAGTGCATGACCCTCTGGCCATCTGTCTCTCTACCACAGTAAACATGGTTGTCTCATTTGAAAGGGGTAACCACTATATTAAAGTAGCCTGGGTAACTGATTCATCACACAGAGGAAAACTGTCCTGAAATAGAAAAGGCAAATGATAGCCCTTGGGAAAAATTCATCTCACAATCTCTTTCTATGAACAGTGATTTTTTTTTGCAACACACGGCCATTCATTTACTTATTATCTATAGCTGCTTTTATATTACCATGACAGAGTTGCTACAGAGACTGTGTAGCCCACAAAGCAAAAAATCTGAACTTTTACTGAAAGTTTTGCCAACACTTGATTTAGAGTATCAATTAGTAACATGGGATCACTCTGATATCTTAATAGTGAATCAGAACTAAGACCTTTAACATCATAAATATATTTCTAAAATATTCTCCAATATATTTTTATAAATGATCATACAACTGCACCTGTTAAAGTAAAAGGTATGTCTCCAACAGCATATAACAATAATTTATTTCTAAACAAATAACATATTTTAAACCTAATATACAAAAGATAAAATGAAATACAGGCACCATTATTTAAATAAATCAGGCAACTTATGCTAAAGATGGGATTGGATGCTTTTACAATAGAAATTTCCCAGCATATTTTTTTCCAGTTTGCTTTGACAGTATCAATTCATTTTCACTATGAATTTAAAATATTTTTTCCTGCCCCTATGGGGTATTAGTAAAGCAATGCAAATATAGTGATTGATTTAGATACTATATATTTTTAGCCTGTGCATATTGCATAGGAGAAAGTCATATCTGAAGTATAGTTTAAATAATAATAATCTGAATTATTTCAAAGAAATGTAAAGGAGAGAACTGTATCATGAGAGTCATTCGTATGTTTATGTGTTTGTGTGTCAATTTCATAACATTACATGGAATCAAAGATAAGATACTACCAGGCCTTGTACTTATAAAAAAGGTTAAATATGACAACCTTTTTTAACCAGCAAAAATCTACAAATAGAAATACAAAAAATTAGCCGGGCGTGGTAGTGGGCGCCTGTAATCTCAGCTACTCAGGAAGCTGAGGCAGAAGAATTGCTTGAACCCCGGAGGCAGAAGTTGCAGTGAGCCGAGATCACACCACTGCACTCCAGCCTGGGCGACAGTGCAAGATTCTGTTACAAAATAAACAAATAAATAAATAAAAATAAATTGGACTATACTTTAAAATAATCTCATCTATAATTTTTTGCTTTATTTCTGTCTTTTTGAGTAAAATAATGCTGATAATATAACTAATAATTAACACTTTCTTGATAAAGCTTTTTCTTATAAACTTGAACGAGTTTTGGATTTGTGTGACATAAACATATGAAAGTATTTTTATCAAGGGATATTTTCACGTGCTCTCTGGTAACTGTGGTAACTATTAACCCTCATAAGATAAAAATATTTTAGCCAGTTCTGAAAATAAAATATTATCTGTTTCTCACATGTTGTCTCCAGTACTCTTGTTATCAATTTTGTTTCCTTATGAAAGTTTTCCAATGTCATTGTCTCTTCTTAGAGAAATTATTCAGAACTGCAGCCCCTACAGCCAGGAATTATGTATAAGGTATCAGTCACATGCCATTACTTGTTTTAACCCACACGTATACATAGATACTTGCACATGTACACACACACAACACACACACATGCAAACACATATCCCACACACAGAGCTTTCTTTATTTGAAGCAGTAATTTTCAACAATCATGGCTGCCAAATATAAACACATGGGTAGCACTGAAAAAAAAAAAAAAAAAGCCTATGTCGTTTCCCCTCTCAGAACAAGTAAATCTAAATTTCTGGGCTGTGGTAGGCAGGCATCAGCATTTGTATAATTTCCCCAATTCAAGAAACTACAATTTGACAATACAATAAGGCATATCTTCCTATTAGGGGAATTTACAACTTAATTACATTTAAAGTGGCATCATACCATCTAATAACAACCAAACATATGGTTTTCTTGACATAAAAACATATATAGTAAGTTGGAACTTTAGATATATGGAATTCTTCTTTTGAGTTGAAAATGGTTGAATGGATGAGATAAACTCGGCTTCTATGTATAGTTAAAATTGGTATGAAAGGTATCGAATTTCTGTCAAGATTGTTGTTCATTAATCTGCCAATATACCAAAAAATTTTTATAATTTGTATTTTTCATTTTGAGCTAAGATATGGTAATAATTTATACTTGTAGGAATATTATACTGTGGAAATACCAATTAACATTTCATCTTCATATGCTACATGTATAAGTGTACAATTTTTGGAAATAATAAGTTGAAATATATTCTTCTGATTTTATATCTAATGGTTTGAATGTGTCTCCACAAAATTCTTGTGTTGGAAACTTAAATCCTTTGCCCTTATGAATGGATTAATGAGGACTCTGCCCTCGTGAATAAATTATGTCACAATCATGAAAGTAGGTTTGTTATTGTAGGAGTGGCTTTGTTATAAAAGTGATGTCTCTCTCTGATTGTCTTCCTTTTGCCCTCTTGCCATATGAATATCTTCTGCCATGTTATGACTCAGCACGAAGGCTGTTGCAAGATGCTGGCACCGTGCTCTTGGACTTCCCACACTCCAGAACCATAAGCTAAATACACTTATTTTCTTTTGAAATGGAGTCTCGCTCTGTTGCCCAGGCTGGAGTGCAGCGGCACGATCTTGGTTCACTGAAACCTCCTCCTCCCAGGTTCAAGCAATTATCATGCCTCAGCCTCCCCAGTAGCTGAGATTACAAGCACCCCCCACCATGCCTGGCTAATTTTTGTATTTTTAGTAGAGACAGGGTTTCCCCATGTTGGCCAGGCTGTTCTCAAACTCCCGACCTTCATTGACCCACCCATCTCGGCCTCCAAAAGTGCTGGGATTACAGGCATGAGCCACCATGCCAGGCCGAAAGATTTTTTTTGGTTTTTAATAAGTTACTCAGTCTATGGTCTTCTCTTATAGCAATAGAAAATAACCTAAGATGGGAAATTGGTACTGAAAAGTGGTATTGTTGCTTCAACAAATACCAAAATCTGTGAAAGTGGCTTTGGACATGGGTAGTGGGCAGAGGCTGGAAGAATTTGCAGGCTGAAAGAATTGGAGGGCAGGCTAGAAAAAGGCTGTATTGTGATTGGAGAGTTAAGGGTGATTCTGGTGAAGGTTTAGAAGATAAGTCCAGAGAAGAATTGAAACTTATAACAGATTACTTAAGTATTCTTGACTAGAATGTTGATAGAACTATGGACTGTAAATGCCATTCTGATGGGCTCTCAGATGGAACTGAGGAACAAGGTATTGAGAACTGGAGCAAAGGCTATACTTGTTATAAAGTAGCAAGGAAATCAGCTGAACTGTATTGCTACCCAGTGACTTTATGGAAGGTGAAATTTATGAGTGACAAACTAGGCTATTTGGCAGAAGAAATATCTAAGCAGCAAAACTGCATGGCTACTTTTAACTGCTTATAGTAGAATAAGAGAAAAGAGATGGTTTAAGAAGAGAATTTATAAAAAAAAGAAAAAAGGGGGAACATAGAGAAAATATTTGGAAAATTTTCAGGCTGACCTTGTGATAGAGGATGAAAAAGAAAAATTATCTTTCTTCCAAGGGTGTGATGAAGCAATTGATTAATAAGGAGATTAGTATGGATAGAAGAAAGTCAAAGGCAATTCATCAGAACAATGGAAGAAAAACTTAAAAGGCATATCAGAGATCTTTGAGGCTTCCCTGCCCATCATATGCCCAGAACTACAGAAGAGCAGAATGGTTTTGAAGGATGGGCCACCGCTCAGGGTTGCCTTGGGTTTCTGCTCCCGGCATTCTGGTGCAGTGCTCCTTGGCTGCCCGAGCAATGGCTCAAATGGCCGCAGGTGTGTGGCTCAATCCCCAGATTAGGAGGGCACAAGTCATAAACCTTGGTGACATCCATGTGGTGCTAACCCTGTCGGTATGCAGAATGCAAAAGCTGTGGATGGCTCTCTCCATCTAGATTTTAAAGGATGTCACCCAGGGACTCAGGCCACCTAGGGGCCCCGGCAGAGACTTGCCACAAGGGCAGAGCCATCAGAGAGAGCCTGGGCCTAAATGTGGGATTAAATCCAGGCTACTACAAGGGGAACCAACAAAGGCAATGTCTAGTGGAGCCCCAAGGGGAGGGCCATCCCAAGACCCTAGAAATGTACAGCTACCCACATACAATGCCAGCTTTACAGAACTGCAACCATGAGACTCCAACCTGTGAGAAGAGTTACTTGGGCTGAGTCCAGCAAAGCCATAAGAGTGAGATCTCTGAGACTTTAGGAGCCCAAACCTCCACTGCGTTCAGGAGACAATATATGTGATGGTTAATATTGAGTGTCAATTTGATTGGATTGAAGGATGCAAAACATTTTTCCTAAGTGTGTCTGTGAGGGTGTTGCCAAAGGAGATTAACATTTGAGTCAGTGGACTAGGAGAGGCAGACCCACCCTAAAGCAGGCAGAGGAACGTGGAAGGACTAGACTGGCTGAGTTTTCTGGCCTCCATCTTTCTCCTGTGCTGGATGCTTCCTGCCCTTGAACATCAGACTCCAAGTTCTTCAGCTTTTGGACTCTTGGAGCTGCACCAGTCATTTTCCAGGGGTTCTTGGGCCTTTGGCCACAGACTGAAGACCGCACTCTCACCTTCCCTACTTTTGAGGTTTTGGGACTGGGACTGGATTCCTTGCTCCTCAGCTTGCATATGGCCTGTTGTGGGACTTCACCTTGTGATCATGTGAGTCAATACTCCTTAATAAACTCCCTTTCATATATACATCAATCCTATTAGTCCTGTCCCTCAAGAGAACCCTGACTAATACAGCACATAAAGTGAATAATCTTTCTGAAGCTTTAAGGTTTAGTGTTTTTCTCCCTGTTGGATTTTGGACTTTCTTGGGACCAGTAGCCCCTTTATTCTTGCTTTTTCCTCTTTTCTGGAATGGGAATAGCTATTCTATGCCTGTCCCACCATTGTATTTTGGAAGTAGATAGCTTGATTTGATTTTGCAGGTTCACAGTTGGAGGGAATTTACCATGGGATGAATCATGCCTTGAATCTCACCTATGTCTAATTTCAATGAGATTCTAGATTTGGACTTTTTAGTTAGTAGTACTGGAATGACAAATTTTTCAGGCTATTGGGATGAAATTAATGTGTTTTGCGTGTGAGAAGACCATACATTTGGATGGCCAGTGGTGGAATGCTATGGCTTGAATTAGTCCCTCAAAAGTTCATGCTTTAGAAAGTTTGTTCCTCTGCCATCATGAATATGTTAATGTTTGGTCCTCCCTCATGGATGAATTAATGTTGCTATCTCAGGAGTGGATTTGTTATAAAAGTGTGCTCACTCTGGCTCTCTTTGTCTTACTCTCTCATGATGTGAATACCTTCTTCCATGTTATGATGGAGCACGAAGGTCATTGTCAGATGACAATACCATGGTCATAGACTTCCTAGCCTCCAGAATTGTGAGCTAAGTAAACTTAAGCTTCTTTTTTAAAAAATAAATTACCCAGTCTGTGCTATTCTGTTATAGCAACAGAAAATTGACTAAGACACTGTAAGTCTGTGTCATGGGTGCTATTCTGTAAAATAAACTAAATGCACAAAGATATTTATAGAAAGATATGTATGTTGTGAAATACCTATTAAAAAGCTAAATATATAAATATAGTGAATAACCAATATTATGATGCCAGTGAAATAACCATTAATAATCATATATTTGAATACTTGGTCATATGAAAAGGTCAAGATATAAAAACCAGAATATAAGGTGATTATCATTGAATAATCTCAATTATGTTAAATGACTTATTTTTAAGAAAAAAATAAAAGCCTGTAGCTTTTAACTCTACAAGGAAGAGTAGACCAGCAATAATCTACACCAGGGAGGGTTTTAAAAAACCAAGAAGTAAAGTGGCATACAAATCTTTGGTAAGCAGAGTTTACCTATGTCACAATTTTGTTTATAATTGGCCATATTTATAGCCTCAAAGCTATGATATAATTAAGAATGAGAGCTTTTCAACGTCATGCTTTTGATGCAAATCAGTTCAAAGATGGCTGGCATTCTTGCAATGCAAAATCAGGCAATAGGTGAAGCACCAGGTTGAAAGACCTTGGAGTATTTGGAATAGAATAAATAGAAATTCACTAACATTGCTGAGGTGTTATGGTTACTGGGATATGGGATATCTTTTCTGTCTTGGATAACATCTGCAAGGACTCTTGGAAGGCAACTTTAGTTCTTCTATAGGTAAAATGCCTGAATAATGCAGTTCCTGAACATGACAAGAACAAGGATTATTGTTTTTTATTTATTTGTGTTTTGCTTTATTCCAATTTGTTTTCTGTTTTATCTACTTATGTTTAAAATATAAATGCTGTCTTTCTCTAGAAATGTCAAAATTCATCAAATTTCAATGAAGAAATTTGTTTGAGTAATTGAAATAAATGCCTTTGAATTTTTATTTCTTTAAAAGCACGGGTAGTACTAGATGAGCCTGTCTCCTGCAGACATTGACTATTATTTATTTACAAGAATTGGCAGCCCATTTGGTGTTTTTCAATAGGCAGAATAAGATGGTTTTATATCTCAGAAGACTTTTGATTTAAATGACAGACAAAGCAATTCAGGCAGAACAGTATTAATGAAGAAGACTGCTAAATCTTCACAGTGCTAAAGGGTTATGAACAAGACAATATTGAAGTTGGTTTCTTCATAGCCTTTTTAGCATTTCACAGTTTCTTAAATACTCTTGAATTTCGTGGGTCACCTTCGTGATGAATCTTTAGTAAAATTTTAAATAACAAATGGGTTTTTAGAAAACATTTTTATTATTAATTTTATAAAAGGAAAAGAAAGGCATACATTTCCTGAAATACAATAAATTTCCATTAGTCTTTTAAAATTAGGTTCTAGGGACTTACATGTCATTTTAAAAGGGCCAAGAGTATTTGGAACAAATCTAGAAATTCTAGAAATTTGAAAAGAAAAAATGATTTTCCTCACAGTTTGGCCTAAGACTGGCCCTGGATCTCTGATTTTGAATGACCTCCAAATATAGATTTTCTACCATTTGCCGTAATAAAGAATACCATGCTAATAGCTAGTAAAGTAAGTTTGGGCACATTATTGATTAACTCTATTGTTCACACACTTCCTTGAAAATATTTAGTTACATGATTCATTCACTTTGCACTTAATCAGTCTGTGAATTATGTGACTAACCATGATAGGCCAACCATGTGAATGATAAATTTAAGGAATAGAGTTTTCTGATGCATTTTATCTTCCAAGTACATTATCAAAAATGAAATGCCTCTAATCCTAAGGAAATATAGTGTAACTCTTGGCAGCCTACTACTAGAACATATTTTTATTCATGAGGGAACAGGGCAATGCTCGCTTTTTAGAAACTAATATGCTTCTCTCTATCTGTGAAGCAAATTTGTTATTATATCTATAATGGGAAGCAAATAACATGTCTTACCATAAGTTTACATTCCTGGTAGCCATTACCATAATTGAGGGTATTGAAATGGTGGAAAATATTAGTGTGTAGAAGAATGGCAGAAGAGGATGCAACCTGAAGGGGAAACTGGGCTTGTTGACGCCCCAATGTTTTCCGGTTCGTGGGTCTAAGAATAGGGACACATTTCACATGTTTGTTTTTATTCCCTTTTGTATAAGAGCATAGCCACTCTAAGTCTTCATCAAAATGAAAGAAAAGAAAAGAAACAAACAAACAAATAAAATACCACCAAGAGGCCATGATAGCAAATCAATTTGATTAACAACCAGACAAATTAGTGAAAAATGTTACAAGATTGTCTGAATTGACTGGTGGCTTGACAGAACTGAGGAATCAATATAATGGCAGCTTCATTGGGAAGTGATATAATCAACAGGTAAATGGTAGAACTCTGGATAAAGTATGTAAAGAATGGTAATTTTTAGGTGCCACTTCATCATGTCATCAAGCCAGAAGATTATTATATTAAGTATATCTTCCAGAAGGCTTCATAATAACTACTATGTACTTGGCATTAAAAGTGGATAGAGCCTATATTCCACTGTGATTATTATGCAGTTTACATTGCACCTAAGTCTGTCATGTTCTATTTTGTGTGGTGTGAATGCAATAACCCTCTAATTTCTATTACTTTTGGCATGCTTATTCAAGTCCATTCTGCATGAGTCATTTAAAATCATCTTTTATATAAATACAAACCAGAAAATGTTAACTCTCCTTATCAGAATGCTCAATGTTTCGTCCAAAAGATCAAGTTCGAAAATGTCAAAGTGGCTTACAAATCTATATATGTTCAGAATTCTGCCTGTGCTCTGTTTTGCAGTACCACTCTAAGTTATATCTTACAAGACTCCAATTTTACCAATGTGTCAGTCTTCCTAAAAGAGTCTTGGGACATTCTGTTTCCTAAAACTTCAGCTCACCTGATTTTGCCTATCTTTGAATCCCATACTGTAATGAATATAAGAGAAACATTTCCTGACTCCCAAAACTAGGATAGATTTTTGCTATGAATTTATAGATTAACCTATATTTCTCTCCTGGCAAGAGTTACCACATTTCTAATGACTCACTCAATTTCTACTGCTTGCTTTTAAGATCCATGCTGGAAGGACTGGGTATGTTCCCCTCGCTCATTAATCCATAGCTTCTATAACTCCGTATGGCTATGAATGCAACGGTTACAGAACAAATATTTCAAGGAAATCACATACTGATAAAAAAAGCAAATAGAGAGCTTAATAATTTGTTTGGTTATCAAAATACTTTTACCTAATACTTTTATATTTAACATAGCTATAATATAGCTGTTTAATTCAAAGCTATTTAATTCATCCATTGTAGAATGCAGTTTCTTTCCCCAGGAAGCAGTGATACTTTTTCCTTGCTCCATTGCACATAAACCAATTCACTCATTTGCAAGTGATTTCATTCATTCATTCATCCATTCAGCTAATATTTATTGATCATCAAATGCCAAAACCTGGAGCCTTAGGTATGCATTACTGGATATTGAGTTTTCCTTTTGAATAGCTAATTGTACAGTGGAAAAGATGAGTCAGTAGCAAATAATTACTATATGATTTTATCATTTCTTGAATAAGAGAAAATATGGTAGTTATGGGACCACTTCAGCTTTCCATCAGTTGTTTCACAATTATGTAGCTACAGCCTCACAGCTCTCTTTTTGCTCACATTTTATTGAAAAAAATGGGTAAACAAATATAAAAAAATAAAGAAAGATAGCCTGAGACAAATAACACTCTAAACTGCATTTGCTTGCCTCATACCATCCTCATCAAACTCACATCATGCTTAACAACTGTCTTTATCATCTGATTGCATTTCCTCCCCATAAATAGTAGGAATATTATTCTTTACTTCATTACCTGATCTCAGATACAGTAAGTTATTTTTTTCTGACACTAGTAGATCATTAGAGAACTGTGTACAATATCTAGGTGTTCCTATGAATATATATTTTGCATGATATACCAAAATCCCTTATATTTTTTCTAATTTGCAGTGCATTAATAAAAAATCCTTATTTATTTTCTGGTTTTGTCAAACAATTTATAGCTTCTTAAATAATCATGTTCCTAAAAAAGTACTGACATAAATTCAAACCACTAACATTGTTTTAAGTAGAAGTTTCAGATGATTTTGCCATGATATTACCTCCAAGAAATACATTCCCCAGGGTAGTCTATGGTTATTAGTTTATTTACTAAATGAATTTTTTCCACGATGAGTTTCTATAATCTTAACCCAACTTAACATTTTACTTTTCTTTTCTGCCTACAATGAAACATTGAGTTGACATCCTCATTGAGTTGTTCACAACAATACCTGGATGTTTTCTTTGGGGATTACAACTAATTTAGAACCTATTAGTATGTACACATAATTTACATTGTTCTGTTAAATGTACGATATCTTGAATGAGTCTACCATGAATCATCTGCCACCCAGTACCAATTACCCACCTTTGTTTGCTCTTGCCAGGGTTATGCAAAAGTCTGACTTGTTTTACTTAACTTGAGTAATTGCATGTCAATAGCTGATTATGAACGTTGTTATCTCATTTACTTCCTCTTCCAGGTCATTGATATACATATCATATTATTGCATGTTTGTGTGTGTGTGTGTGTTGTGTTTGCAAAAATGAGAGTACTTAGGGGTTAGTGTTCTGTTTGGGCTCTTCAGACATATGCCTGAAAGTTTCCTACAAGTTTCTGATGGAATAATTTCCCTGTTAATTTGTATTTTTATTTGACCAGTATGCAGGCAAAATCCTCTATACAACTAACTGGATAAGGATAAAATATGCTATTTAGGTGTTCATATGAATGTGTCTTTTGTTTGATATAGGAAAACTCTCTTAAATGGTATCTAATTTGTATTGTATAAATAAGAAAAATTGTTTTCTGAGCATTTTATGTTGAACTTATTAATCCTCTTTATTCAATAATTTTTCATTCTTTCACATTTTATTCATGAAACAAATATTTACTGTATACCTAGTGTATTTCAGCTACTATATCAAATGCTGGTGATTAGTGGTGAATAGAAAAAATGTAGACTCTGTTTTACCATCTAATGCAAAAAAAACCCCAGAAATTGTAAATTGAGGTAAGTAGATAGAAACAATGCATACTTGAATGCTTTGGACACAAATAAAAATTATCTTTTTATAGAATAATTCTCAAAAGCTTCATTGAAGAGATAATATTTAAGATAAAAAAGGAACAGATAATAAGAAGCCAGCTAAGTGAAGACTGAGGCTATCAGTAATCCTGGATGCAGAAATAGCATGTGCGATGGTCCTGAGTTGGAAAATAATTTTTATGTTAAAGGAACTGGAAAGAGAATGGTGTGCCTAGATGGCAAAGGTGGCAAATATTTGACATGAGAATGAAATATAGGTTGCAGTCAGATTTTCAAAAAAAATATAATTCATCCTAATAACACTGGAATACATTTTTAGCAGAAAAATGATGTTTTATTTGAAAATCTAAAGGTCATTCTTGCTGCTTTTGACAAAGGAAATGGTAGAGGAAACAAGTGAAAGTGGGAAGGCCAGTTAGGGTTAGAAAGAAGATATAGTAACTCTGGGAAGATGATGGATGAAATTAGGTTAAAAAGACTCATGATGAAACAGAAAGATTGAAGATAAATTATGAGATAGAAATTACAAAAGATAATGGACTTTAAGAAGAGTATTTTTAATTATTTTATTAATTTTTATTTTTATTAATGGGCTATAAGAAGAGTAAACAAAAGCGATGAATAAAAAAGATTCCCTGATTGCTGATTTAAGCAATTTGGTGGATGGTAGTATCCATTTACTGAGAAGGGAAGACCAACTTACTGGGGAGTCTAGAAGTGAATTTGGAAGTTCTTAAGCAGGGGAGCTGAAATATTGTAAAATGAATAATTTAATTTTGAATATTTTAAATTTGAAAAATGTTCTATCCAATCGAGAAAGTCAAACTGAGCTAGGTAGATGTGCACTTTTCTAATACAAAGAAGAAAACTGGGATACATAATGATTTGAAAGTCATGGGCACTGAGTTTTATGAAAAAGTGTAGTGATCCGTCCAGGTGCGGTGGCTCACGCCTGTAATCCCAACACTTTGGAAGACTGAGGCGGGTGGATCGCCTGAGGTCGGGAGTTCAAGACCAGCCTGGCCAACATGGAGAAGTCCTGCCTCTACTAAAAAATACAAAAATTAGCTTGGCGTGGTGGCGGGCGCCTGTAATCCCAGCTACTTGGGAATCTGAGGCAGGAAAATTGCTTGAACCTGGGAGGCAGAGTTGCAGTGAGCCGAGAGCATGCCACTGCACTCCAGCTTGGGCAACAAAAGTGAGACTCTGTCTCAAAAAAAAAAATAAATAAATAAAAAAGGATAATGAGAGAGACAAGCTGAGAATTAAAAAAAAGAAGAGGAATGTTGATATTTAGAGTCTAGGTAGAGGAGAAGAAAAGTGATCTATTACCTGTTAGAGAGTGGAATATAAGAATAATGGACTGTATTAAATAACATGATTTTTAAGAATAGATGAATACAGAGAATAGTCTATGAACATGGCAAAAATTTGGACACTGCAAAAAGAGCAGTTTAAGTTGAGTAGCAAGTAGCAAATTAGACTTAAACGGGGCAAAGTGTGAATGTGGGTAAAAGGGAAGAGGAGGTGAATATAGACAGCGGTTCTTAGAAGCTTGTCTACCAAAAAGTAGGGCTGTCATTGGGGAAACTTGAAGAAGTTAAGGGACTTTGTTTTCAAATGCTGGAGATACCGGGCCATTTTTCTAAAATAATGAGAATGATGTGTTAAAAATGAGAAAATTTCTGATGCAGGAGACAGAAATGATACCAAAACGAATTAAGTCCATGAGAAAGTAAAAGGAAATAGGATTCACAGCTCAAGTAAGATGATTGACCTTTGAAATAAATACTTCTTCCATTAAAACAGAAGTAAAGAAGGAAATAATGAAAGTAAAGGTGGGTATGTTTGTAGATTTAACATGGAATATTGGCTAAGAATAGGGGGAGAAATATATTTGAGGTGAGAAAATAAGTCGAAAAGCGTGGTAAGAAGCCTGGCTGGGTGCAATACCCGCTATCTCTACAAGTATTCATTTGTGTAACAACATTTCACAATATTGTGAATAATTATGCTTTCATAATTACAAATTAAAGAAATATATATGTGGACTGATTTTCTACAGCTGAAGTGATTTTCTGCAGTTACTCAGAGGTAGACATCGCGAAGGTGAACGTCAAGGACACTTGAAAGTGGGGTGAATCTCCGGATGTGTGATTCCCTGATGTTTCTTTCTAAAGCTCACTTACTAATTGATGTCTCCCTTAATCATGGAGGATAATATTTTAAAATACATGTAATACGGTTTGGATCTGTGTTTTCACCAAATCTCCTGTCAGGTTGTAATCTCCAAAGTGGAAGGAGGGGCCTGGTGGGAGACGATTGGATTATGGGGGCGGAGTTCTCATGAATGGGTTAGGGCCATCACCTTGGTGCTGTTCTCGTGATAGTCAATGAGTGAGTTCTCATGAGATCTGGTTGTTTAAAAGTGTGGAGCACTTCTCGCCTCTCTCCCTTGCTCCTTCTCCTCTATGTAAGACTGCTCCCACTTTGCCTTCGGCCGTAATTGCAAGTTTCCTGAGCCCTAACCCGGAAGCCAAACAGATGCCGCCATGCTTCCTGTACAGCCTGCTGAGCCATGAGCCAATTAAACCTCTTTTCTTTATAAATTGCCCAGTCTCAGGTATTTCTTTATAAAATGTACGAATGGACTATTACAACATGTTTCTCATTTTCTAGCAGTATTAATTTTTTTATATCATTTTCCAATTTATTAAATGAATTTGAACTCTCTGGCATCCTCTTTACCTTTTCATATTTCATTTCTCCTTCTTCCGTACTATTCTTAATTGTTATCCCCATGTCTATTAGTGTATTATTGCATTACTATATAGAAATACCTGAGACTGAGTAATTTATAAAGAAAGGAGGCTTAATTGGCTCATGGTTCGGCAGGCGTTACAGGAAGCATGACGGCTTCTGGGGAGGCCTCAGGAACCTTTCAATCATGGTAGAAAGCAAAGGAAAATCAGGCTTAGCTTACATGGCTGGAGCAGGAGGAAAAGAGAGAGGGGAAGGTGTGACACACTTTTCAACTACCAGATCTCATGAGAACTCAGTCAATGTCATGAGAACAGCCCCAAAGGGAAAATCAGCCCCCACGATTTAATCACCTCCCTCCAGGCCCCATCTCCAACACTGATGATTGCAAATAGATGTGAGATTTGAGTGGGCACACAGACCCAGACCGTATCACCATGCATGTTTGTATATTTTCTGTACATAGCAAATAAGGTACAGCATTGTCTTGCATGCTTTAAAACTATATAATGGCAAATTCTGTTTCATTCTACAATGTCTCTTTTTCTTAGTAGTATGCTTTATTTTTTAAATGCATCTTC
Source organism: Gorilla gorilla gorilla (assembly GCF_029281585.2). Lineage (NCBI taxonomy): Eukaryota > Metazoa > Chordata > Mammalia > Primates > Hominidae > Gorilla > Gorilla gorilla. The sequence goes on along the minus strand of NC_073238.2, from coordinate 86,058,156 downwards.
GTTCTCCTTCATGTACTTTAAAGATATATTTTATTCCACATAGCAATATACACCAATTTAGACATTCTTTTTTTATTATTAAAATGAAATTTGGGGCCATTTTATTACAATCAATTTTCCACACCACCTTGTGCTCCATCTCTATCATCATAACCCTTTCCTCTCCAAAAGTAAAAATGTTCTTGTATTCTAGCACCTTAGATTAGTCTTTGTTTCCATGTAAATATACATATAATATATTCCCTTGTTCTGGTGTCTTTCACTCAATATGATTTATCCATATTGTTTTATGTTGTTTGTGTTGCTGTTTATTTCCACTGATGTTTATGTTTCATCGTGTGAATATTCCAAAATTTGTTTATTCCTCCTACATTTGAGAACATATGGATTGTTTCTAACTTTGGCCTATTTAAATAATGTTTCCATGAATGATTTAGCACATGTCTTTGGGCACATGTTTGTACACATTTCTTTTGCATGTATACCATTGGTGAAATTAAAAGGATGGCTTAGTCTGTCTGGCATAACAAAAATGCTATAACAAAAGTACCACAGACAGGATGGCTTATAAAGAACAGAAATTCATTTCTCACAGTTCTGGAGGCTAAAAGTCCAAGATCAGGGTGCTCACCCGATCAGGTTTTCGAAGAGGCCTTCTTCCGGTTGCAGGCTGATGACTTCTTGTGTCTTCACTTCGCTGACAGCAGAGAGAGGAAACAAATCTCTCAGGACTCTAATAAGGGCTCTTTTCCATGCCATTCATGAGAGCTCAACCCTCATGACTTTCTCTAATCGTAATTAACTCCCAGAGGCCCCAGCTCCTTTTACCATCCCACTGGGTGGTAGGATTTTAACATGAATTTCTAGGGAGGAGCACAAACAGTCCATTAGGAAGGGTATATGTATTTGCAGCCTTATGAGACACTGCCAAAGTGTCCTACAGTGCATATACCAATGTACACTTCCCATCAGTGGTGGATGAATAGTATAGTGGCTTCACATATTTGATAGCCCTTAGTATTTTCGGAATCTTTTATTTTATCCTTCTGGTGAATATGTGATTTTTGTCATTGCAGTATTAACTTTTTAAAAATGAATAATGAGGTGGAGCAAATCTTCGGTTATCCTTTTTATGTGAATGGCCCATTCATGTCTCTTTTTTCTTTCTTATTTGGGTTACCTGTCTTTTGTTTCTTAAATTGAGGACTTCTTTTTATATTCTTAACATGAGTCCTTTATAAAATATAATGATCACAAATATCTTCTTTGATTTGATCTTGCCTTTTTTGAGTCACTTAATGCTTTTTTTTTTAAATTTAATTTTTTTTTTTTAAGACAGAGTTTCACTCTTGTTGCCCAGGCTAGAGGGCAATGGCGCGATCTCAGCTCACCACAACCTCCACCTCCCAGATTCAAGCGGTTCTCCTGCCTCAGCCTCCTGACTAGCTGGGATTACAGGCATGAGCCATCACACCTGGCTAATTTTGTATTTTTAGTAGAGGCGGGACTTCTCCATGTTGGTGAGGCTGGTCTCAAACTCCTGACCTCAGATAATCCACTCGCCTGGGACTCCCAAAGTGCTGGGATTATAGGCATGAGCCACTGCACCTGGCCTATTGTTTCTTTAATAGACAGAGTTCTTAATTTTAATGTACTCTAATTACAAAAAAAAGACAAGCCTTTCTTCTTTGTTTAGTAGTGTCATCCTTTTCTTAAGCAAGTGACTATACATGTGGCTGTTTTTTGACTGATTTGTCTGTATATTTGAGACAAAACCACACTGTATCAATTCTTCAGTTTAATAATAAAAATTTGTTCTAACACTGTATTGGATAGCATAGATCATTTGCATTTCTATATAAATCTTAAAGCCTGCTTAATTTACACACTGTGTGTGCATATTTTTATATTTTGTGATTCATAGATGTATAAAAATTTACAGCTGTTTTATCTTCTTGGTGCTTTGATTTTATCCTATTATATCTAAAAGTTTGCTCTTTAAAGCTTTGTCTGATATTGGAAAAATTTTAAACAATTTTTTTGTGTTGTTTTAGTTATTAACAGCCTGTTATTTGTTTTGTTTTTCTTAAGATATTTTTATTTCAACATTTCTGTGTCCTTAAATTTAAGGTATACACTTTTAGACAAAACAATTTCATTTATAAAATTCATATAACAACTTTTATCTGTTAATTGCAGTATGTGGGACCTTTAAATGCAGTATTATTTCTAACACATTTGAGTTTAAATATATCATTCATCTTATCTTCTTTTTGTTGCTATAAAATTTTTAAAATTACTTTACATTATACTATTTTATTTATACATTATATCAATATTGACTAATTAAAATTAAAATTCTTAGAATTTTCCTAACTCTATGGGTAATTCAAGGACCTTAGAACAGTTAAATGCCTATATTCCCTTCCACAAATTATATTATTGCCATGTATTTTCAGTATACACATATTTTAGATAAGAAAGACATCATTATTGTTTTGTATATTGAATATTTTTATATATATCCATTAATTTATTATTTGTTTCTTTCTGTGTTTATTTAATCTGGGAACTTATTTCTTTTGCTTAAAGTACCTCATTAATATAACATAGTGTAGTCTATGGTGACCAGCTTTTTCAGTTCTTTGTCTAAGGATGAATCTGGCTTTCATTTTTGGAAGGATTTTTTTTTATTGAATATATAAATTTCTAAGACAGTTATTTTGTTTTCACAATTAACAGTGTCATTTTAGTGTCTTTGTTTTTGTGGATATTTTAGTTGTTGGTGTTACTATTGCTACTTTGAAGGCAATGTTTCTGTTTTCTCTATTTTGGAGATATTTTCTTTTTTTGTGTTTTTCAGACATTCTTTGTTTTATAGAGATTGGTGTTCATATTGCTTTTGGTATCTGTGGCTTGATATCTTTTGTCAGTTTTGAAAGGTTATTATTCATTATCCCTCCAAATATTGAATTGATGCATTTTATCTATCCCCACTCAATTTTGCATCTTTGTATTAGGCCATTTCGCCATGTGCCAGATGTTTTTTACACAATTTTTTCTGTATTTTAAAAATATTTTTACTTCTCCTTTTCAGTCACTTTTTTCATTTTTTTTGTTTGCTTGTTTCTTTTTCAACTTGAACAAATATACTAAATTGCATTGGCAAATCCAATTTACACAAATCAGGGATCATATTCAGTATTGAATGTTACTAAACATTTCAAGAATACATTAATCAAAAGGCTCAGATGATGCTAAGAGGGTTCTGGAACAGCAGTGACCAGTCCTCACTAATGATGGCTCCTTACTTCATCAAGCATGTCCCTGCTGCTTGGAATAAATAAAGTCTGTATGTGAGAGATAATGTACAACTGTAAAATTATGTCATTTCCTGTTAAGTCCATTTAATCAGAATTTTAATGGATGTAGGATGACTACAATGCTGTTATTGTTCCTTAGCATTTTGTTTTTGAGATGATCCTCTTTATTCTACTTGATGCATTCCTTAAATTACAATAATTCATTGTTAAGCATCTATCTTCCTTGTATTTCATTTATTAAATAGATTCTGCCTATAAATCTCTCACTATACTGTTTGTCATTTTTATGTTTTCATGACTTTCTAAAGGTTCATCAATATTTTCTTCTTTAGTTCAATACAAATGCAGTCAAGTAGAATATGTTCAAAACTGTGGTCAGTTTAATAGACCACAACAAATATACAAATGACCAGAAATCTAGAAATAATCAGAATGTGAAACTTTTACAGGGGTTCTGAACATAATATATCAACTTGGCTGAGTATTTCAACAATACTACATCTATGTAAAGAACATATTAAAGTGGTTGATAATATAAATAACAACCATGACAGATTTTAAAGGTGTAATCTTGGGAAGAAATTCCCTTTCTTCATTTATGATATCACTAGATAAAAATGTCAAGTTTTTGAAATTAATGAGTGAAACACATACACATGTGCAAACATACGTACCAGTCTCAATATTTTTCAAAAAATTATTTATTTACATTTTCAAATTTGCCACAAAACTTTAAAGAATATTTTGACAGTTCTAAAATTAAGTCCAACTTCTCAAGGAGAAAATTCTGTGAGCCTAAAAAATACCCAAATCAGTTAGAAAAAAGGTCTGAAGATCATTCTCAAAGAGGAGTGTTGAAATTGTTTTTAGCAAAGAGGAGTGTTTGGATTAAGGCCAAAGCTTCAATATATTAAAAAGAAACAATAATACTTTAGATATAAAATTTTGTTATTTTATTATAAGACCAGTGTCGTTATATTATAGCTATAACTTTAAGTACAGTTTTAATTAACCTAATTTATTATCAATCCAAAGAAAGATCTTTTATTATTCTTTCTCTGCAAGAAAATTACAAAGTCTTTATCTGAGGTATAATTTGGATGTCCAGTAAAGTAAATTGTAGACTTTTATTCTTTGACCTGTGTATTCAGGAGATTATTTTTGTAAGATTAGCAAGGGTTTATTTTAAAAATTTAGGCAGAATACTGTAACAAAAATAAGATGCTAAAATAATAAAACCTTGGAAGCTACGAAGATATGCTAAAAATGTATTAAAATTCTATTCTTTTTCTTTTTAGTGGAAGTTTCTATGTGATTGCTCATTTGGTAGGTTGGTTGTTTCTCTTCTGGATTTTTCCCTAAGTGTATCACTTACAATTGAACATGTATCAAAGTTTCTTTCTTAAACAACATCTGATATTTTTGTAAAAATTACTATTTTAAACAAATGGAATCATGTTTTTATGATGATTTTTAACCTCATTATATTCTCTTCCTTTCCTTCCTTCCTTCTGTCAACTGTCCATTTATCTATCTATTCATTCATCTGTAATTGCTTGGTATTAGTGCATATAATTTTCAGATCCAATGTCTCTAATAGTAAACATTGTAGATAGAGTTTAACTTTCATTTGTAGACATAATTTATATGAACTATTGATATCATTTGTTATATAACTTCACAATTATTCTAAAGAATTCAGTTGCACAAATAAATTTGATGTTACATTAATAGTTTATTGAAGATCTGTGAATCATGATTGGAGTGTTTTTTTTAACTCGTTGGTTTTTGTTTGTATGTTTGGTTTTGTCAAATACACAATTCTCAGTTTTAGGCCCTTTACAGAAAAATTTCAAAGATAATAAAAGAGATTTTGTACAGATCTTACACTATTTTATCTATCATTAACATCTGTTAGTATACAAAATTTGTTACAAATAGTGAATATTGACACACTGTTGTCAGCACAAGTCCATACTTTATTCAGATTTCCTTAGTTTTTTACCTAATTTCTTATTCCTGTTCCAGGATCTCATCCAGAAGGCCATAGTAAATTTAATCCTCTTGTCTCCTTAGGCTCCTCCTGGTTATGACAGTTTCCTAGACTCCTGTTTTGATAATCTTGACAGTCTTAGAGGATTACTGATCAGGTATTTTGTGGAATGTCCTTCAGTTGGGATTTGTCTGATGTTTTTCTGATTAGGCTCTGATTATTTGCTGTTGAGGGGAAGATTACAAGAAGTAAATTTCCATTTTTTTCACATCCTGTCTGGGTTCATGCTATTAACAGGATGTATCCCTGTTGAGGTTGGCCCCAGATCGCCTGATTGAAGCAGTATTTGTAAGGTTTCTCCACTGCAACGTTACTTTCCCTTCTCTCTCCTTTGATATTGTCCTCTTTGGCAGAAAGTCATTTTGTAAAACCCACAATTAAGGAATGGGAAGTTATGCTCCATCTTTTTGAGGGTGGAGAATCTGTAAAATGAATGTTTTGTCAAATAGGTAATGGATAGATAACTTCTATTTTCCTTTGTATATGGTAATTTCACATGGACATTACGGTGTCCATGACATTTTGATTTTCTTTATAAAACAAAACTCATTATATTTTTAGCCGTTTAAAAAAATCAAGCAAAAGTGCAAAAGACCGAAGATCTAATTTCTAATTTAATATCATTAACATACTAGCAGGGAGTGTTTTAAATGAGCTAGCTGACAATCACCTAGCACAAAGCAAGACTCTGAGAAACTTAGGACTTTAAGTAAGTGTTAATGTCAGAAGAGTCATAAGTCAGATGCATGAAAGGCGAGAGAGGTTTGGGTTAGAGCTTGGTGGTGGAAGATGCAAAATATCCAAGAGACAGCATGAAGACTCTTATCCATGATGGAAAAAGAGTGAAATAATCAGGGGCTGCTGAAGACAATTATCACCCTGAAAACATGCTCTAGGGTATGGACCTATGATGACACAGGGGCTGTTAGGTCTCAGCCCTTGTCTCCTGCCCTCCACCTTAGTGCTCTAAAGTTACCTAAAATTTTGGACTTTTCTTTCTGACTGCTGTGCCTGCAGCCATTTAGAAAAGTTGTAGACATATTCAGAAGAGGGCAACTAACTCTACTTGAGATATTTAAGGAGAATTACATAAGCTAGTTCTTGAAACTCAAATGGTTGTTTGACAAAGATGGAATAGGAGTCAGGGGAAGGCATCCTGGACAAAAAAAACCAGCATGGATTACGTCAAGGATAGTGTGAAAGTCAACATGCACCCAGAGAATAACAATTTGTGTGTCTGGTAGAAAATGTTGGTGGAGGGAAGTGACCAAAATAGCTGTGAAGAAGTTGGTTGTGATTAAGGGATTTGGACATGTAGGATATTACAGGCTAGAAAGAACTAGAGAATCTTAGGTAGTACAGAAGTATAAAGATATTGATTTCACTATATATAAGAATGGATCTGAATTAAGCAAGTAAAAATGTTTACTGTATCTTTTAGGGAAAGTGTTCAAAGTCCCCCAGCAATGAACCAGCAGTTTTTTAGTTTTATTTTTTTTTAACAGTACTTGGGTGGCCTAAATGAACTAACACATTTCTATAATAGATATAATTCAAGAAAAACAAAACCAGTTCACAAATAGTTCTTACATTAATGGGTATACAATAGATTCACAATCACACATTGCACTTTATGACTGGGCCTAATTTTTTGACTTAAAACTATTCCAAATGTATAAACACAGACTAAGGCACTAGAATGTTTAAGAAAATAAACTCTTAAATTCTATAGTGACTTCTCTTTTCCTGGAAATCATAGGATATTTTGTGTATTTTAACTACATTAACATCTAAGTAATTTTGTTATAAAAAGGCAACATTGTATTCTATCTGCTAACCTGTGCATCTTAAACTTTTAAAATAACACTGTATTTTATTTTTAAACCTGAGAGGAAAATTAAACCAAACCAATGAATCAGTAATTTATTTGTCAGGTGTTCCTATTTTTGTTTAGGTTTTTATTTTTATTTTTTTCACAAGTTCTATCCTTGTCTAGGGTATACAGAAATCCTTGATATGGTTTGGCTCTGTGTCTCCACCCAAATCTCATATTGAATTGTACTCCCATAATTCCCACGTGTTGTGGGAGGGACTCAGTGGGAGATTATTTGAATCATGGGGGCAATTTGCCCCATATTGCTCTCATGGTAGTGAATAAGTCTCAAGAAATCTGATAGTTTTATCAGGGGTTTCTGCTTTTGCATCTTCCTTATTTTCTCTTGCTGCCACCATGTAAGAAGTGCCTTTCATCATCCACCATGATCCTGAGGCCTCCCCAGCCATGTGAAACTGTAAGTCCAATTAAATCTCTTTTTCTTCCCAGTCTCAGGTACGTCTTTATCAGCAGCATGAAAATGGACTAATACAGTAAATCGGTAACAGTAGAGTGGGGTGTTGTTGAAAAGTTACCTGAAACTGTGGAGGCAACTTTGGAACTGGGTAACAGGCAGAGGCTGGAACCGATTGGAGGGCTCAGAAGAAGACAGGAAAAAGTGAGAAAATTTGGAACTTCCTAGAGACTTGTTAAATGGCTTTGACAAAAATGCTGATAGCGATATGAACAATAAGGTCCAGGCTGAGGTGGTCTCAAATGGAGACGAAGAACTTGTTGGGAACTGGAGCAAAGGTGACTCTCGTTATGTTTCAGCAAAAAGACTGGCAGCATTTTGCTTCTGCCCTAGAGATTTGTGGAACTTTGAACTTGTGGAACTTTGATGGTTTAGGGTATCTGGAGGAGAAAATTTCTAAGCAGCAAAGCATTCAAGAGGTGACTTGGGTGCTGTTAAAAGCATTCAGTTTTAAAAGGGAAACAGAGAATAAAAGTTTAGAAAATTTGCAACCTGACAATGTGATAGAAAAGAAAAACCCATTTTCTGAGGAGAAATTCCAGCCAGCTGCAGAAATTTGCATAAGTAACAAGGACTGAATGTTAATCCCCAAGACAATAAGAAACATGTCTCCAGGGCATGTCAGAGGTCTTCAAGGCAGCTCCTCCCATCACAGGCCCGAAGGCCTAGGAGAAAATGATTTTGTGGGCCGGGCTCAGGGTCCCTGTGCTGTATGCAGCCTAGGGACTTGGTACCCTGCATCCCAACCACTCCAGCCATGGCTGAAAGGGGCTAATGTAGAGCTTGGACCGTGGCTTCAGAGGGTGCAAGACCCAAGCCTTGGCAGCTTCCATGTGATGTTGAGCTGGCAAGTGCACAGAAATCAAGAATTGAGATTTGGGAACCTCTGCCTAGATTTCAGAAGATACATGGCAATGTCTGTATACCCAGGCAGAAGTTTGCTGCAGGGGTGGGGCACTCATGGAGAACCTCTGTTAGGGCAGTGAACAAGAGAAATGTGGATTTGGATCCCCGACCCAGAGTCCTTACTGGGGCACCATCTAGTGGAGCTGTGAGAAGAGGGTCACCGTCCTCCAGATCCCAGAATGATAGATCCACCAACAGCTTGCACCATGCACCTGGAAAAGTCACAGACAATGCCAGCCAGTGAAAGCAGCCAGGAGAGGATCTGTATCCTGCAAAGCCACAGGGGCAGAGCTTCCCAAGACCATGGGAACCCACCTCTTGCATCAGCGTGACCCAGATGTGAGACATGTCATCAAAGATGATCATTTTGGACCTTTAAGATTTGGCTGCCCTGCTGGATTTCTGACTTGCATGGGGCCAGTAGACACTTTGTTTTGGCTAATTTTCCCCGTTTGGAATGGCTGTATTTACCCAATGCCTGTACCCCCATTATATCTAGGAAGTAATTAACTTGCTTTTGATTTTACAGGCTCATAGGTGGAAGGGACTTGCTTTGTCTCAGATAAGACTTTGGACTGTGGACTTTTGAGTTAATTCTGAAATGAGTTAAGACTTTGGAAGACTGTTGGGAAGGTTTGAAAATGAGATTTGAGTGGACATGAGATTTGAGTGGACATGAGATTTGACTCATGGTTTTGACTGGTTTTGAAATGTGAGGACACAGGATTTGGAGGGGCCATGGGCAAAATGATATGGTTTGGCTCTGTGTCCCTATCCAAATCTCATCTTGAATTGTACTCACATAATTCCCACATGTTGTGGGAGGGACCTGGTGGGAGATTATTTGAATCATGAGGCAGTTTCCCCCATGCTGTTCTAATGTTAGTAAATAAGTCTCATGAAATCTGATGGTTTTATCAGGGGTTTCTGCTCTTGCATCTTGCTCATTTTCTCTTGCCAGTGCCATGTAAGAAGCGCCTTTCACCTTCCTCCATGATTCTGAGGCCTCCCCAGCCATGTGGAACTGTAAGTCCAATTAAACCTCTTTTTCTTCCCAGTCTCGCGTATGTCTTTATCAGCAGTGTGAAAACAGACATGGCACAGAATATTATCCTTTTGGCTGGGCATGGTGGCTCACACCTATAATCCCAACACTTTGGGATGCTGAGATGGATGGATTGCTTGAGTCCAGAAGTTCAAGACCAGCCTGGGCAACATGGCAAACCCTGTCTCTATTAAAAATACACAGAAATTAGCCAGGCACGGTGCCATGTGCCTGTAGTCCCAGCTACTCAGGAGATTGAGGTAGGAGGATCACCTGAGTCCAGGGAGGTAGAGGCTGCAGTGATCCAGGATCACACCACTGCACTCCAGTGTAGGAAATGATGTGAGACCACTTTTCACAGAAAAAAAAAAAAAAAAGAGAAGAAAAAGAATATTGGCCTTTTTATCTTTTGTTGTCTCATCTGATATTTGAATATCTTTTAAATTTGCATATTATTTTTCCTAAAGTTAATGTGTTCTTAGTAAAAATGGGCAAAACCTAAACTAATGAAAAAATTTTCTTCAACTTAATAAAATGGACTACAATAATCGAACTTTTCATTCAGACATAACCACAATGTCAATTCTTGTTTTTCACAACAGGAGTCAGTGAAATGAAAATATCATTACTCCCAAGAAAGCTATAGAAAAACATAAATTTTGTATTTGGCAATACACTTTGGGTTAAGTTTAACACATTTTTAGAGGGAGTAGAGTTTACACATAAATGTCATGAACTGAAGAAATTTTAGCACTTTCTGTGGACAATAAATTGTGCTCAATTTAACAACCCAATTAAGGGTAAAGTGAATATATTCTAGGTAGAACTAAAGAACTATGACGGCAAACATTTTTATATCTAGTATAATTTTTATAAAATGCACAAATTATAAAAAATTTCCAAATACTCATGTACTTGCATGATCCTTGTGATGGTTAATACTGAGTGTCAACTTGATTGGATTGAAGGATGAAAAGTATTGTTCCTGGGTGTGTCTGTGAGAGTGTTGTCAAAGGAGATTAACATATGAGTCAGTGGGCTGGGAAAGGCAGACCCACTCTTAATCTGGGTGGGCACCATCTAATCAGCTGCCAGAGCGGCTAGAATATAAAGCAGTCAAAAAAAAAAATGTGAAAAGACTAGATTGGCCTAGCCTCCCAGCCTGTATCTTTCTCCCATGCTGAATGCTTCCTGCTCTAGAACACTGGACTCCAAGTTCTTCAGCTTTGATACTTGGACTGGCTCACCTTTCTCTTCAGCTTGCAGATGGCCTATTGTGGGACTTTGTGATCATGTGAGTTAATACTTAATAAACTCATATATATATATGGGAGTTTATATATGTGTATATATATATAAACTCTAGAGGGACAGAACTAATAGAATATATACATAGTTATATAACAATATGTTATATTTTATATATTTTGTAGTCTTTGCTAATAGTTATATAACTATATAGCTGTATATATAACTATATAACTATATAAAATTATATAACTAGATATATTACTATATAACTATATGTATAGTTGTGTAACTATATATATATATATATATATATAGTTCAGTCTGTCTAGAGAGAACCCTAATACAATCCTTGTCCTTCACTTTTGGGTTTATGATTTCTAAGTATTTACAGTGATTTTAGAGGATGTCATTGTCATGCAGCAGCTTGCTTATTTTTATTAACTAAAAGCTGGTTAGACAAGCTATATATTTCAAGAAAATGCAAACTATCATGAAATTACATGCAGGCAAAATTTCTGCCAGTGAAGACACGATTTCATTACTTCTGGCCTTTGTAAACCATCATAAAACTCTATTACAAACACGTCTATAAATAGGACTACCTTTCTCCTTAATAAAAGGTGGACAGGTTAAACAGATTTCACAGCAGTTAGAATCTTTGACTATTACAACCAGTTGAAAGTCTTTTCCTCCCCTTCCATGAAACTTCTCTCTCATATTTCTTTTTCAATCAACTCAACTGTTCTTTTATAGTCTTTGTTAATGCTTCTTTTGCTTGCTGTTTATGTCACCAGAACGAGGGAACTCCTTAAAGAGTCAACTTTCCCTTTTTCTGCATAGGATACACTGCCTGATGCTGACAAAAATGTGCACCTGTCCAGAAAGTTTGTATTAAAGTGAATCAATTCAATTTTGATAAGAAATAAACTTTGTTCTTACTTGGGTCAGGTGTCTACCCATAGCAAAGATAATGATTTTTCTGAGTTTATTCTACTTGAAGTTTGTTGAGCTTCTTGGATAGAATGCTTTTCATCATATCTTAGGAATTGAAAGCGATTATTTCTACAAATAAGATTTATGTTCCTTTTTCCCCTCTCCTGGGACTCCCATTATGCATTTGTTGATACACTGATAGTGTCCCAGAGATCTCTCTTCTTTTTGCTTCATTCTTTTTTATTTTGTTCCCCTCAGAACAGAAAATGTAAATTGACCTACCATCACATTCACTGATTCTTTTATCTTCCAACTCAAATATGTTTTTAGCATCTCTGGTGAAACTTCAAATTTCAGTTATTATACTTTTGCAATTCCCAGATTTCGATTTGGTCTTTTAAAAAAATCATTTCTATCTTTTTATCGATATTCTCCATTTGGTGAGAAACTTTCTCACACTTTCCTGTTATGCTTTAGAAATTGTTTCCTTTAGTTTTTTCAAAATATCTATAATAGTTGAAGTCTTTATCTATTAAATCCAGCATCTGGGCTTCCTCAGGGACAATTTCTATTCCATTTTCCTGAGTATTAGCCACACTTTGCTTTTTTTTTTTTTTGCAGTTTTAAAATCATTATTTGTTGAAAACTGGACATTTTAAATAATATCATTGGGCAACAATGGCAGTCAGCCTCTCTGCTTATCATATTTGTTTTTGTTGCTGTTTATTGTTGCTCTTGTTGGTATTTATGTATTTAGTAAGCTTTTTCGACTAATTCTCTAAAATTTGCAGCTGCTGGAATAGCTTCGAGGTAGCTTGCTTAGTGGTCGACCAGTGATTGAACAGAGAGTTCCTAAATGCCTTCAACCAATAAATCTCCAAACAACTATACATTTTGCCCCTTTTCTCTCTCTGTGAATATTGGTTGGAACATGCCTTCCACACTCTGGCAGTTTGCAACTTTGCCTTCACCTTCACTCCCAGCTGGTGCATAGCCCTGTGGCCAGCCAGGAGTAAAAAGTTGGGCCTTCTTATGTCTTATGCACACAGCCCTACACAAGCCATGCCTTTCTGGTTCCCCAGGAAATGTTGGAACTTTTCAAAACCTACTAGGCATATCATATTCTCTGATTTTTCTTTTCATCTTTCTGTCTATCCTTTTGTTTGCTCCAACTAACTTCAGGCAGTAGCACTGTAACAAATCACTACTATCTTTTTTTTTTAACATACACTCTGATCATAGGGCTTTCCTCACTGAATGAGTTCTGTCAGGCCAAATAATGTCAAGCTATGTGAATGGGGCTTTTAGGAATTTTCAGGTCAAATAGTAATAATTTTCTGAAAATAGATTTTTTTTGTGGAGCTTCAAATCTATTCTGCCCCATCCAGCGACTGTTGTTTCCATAGTTACTGTTGTTCTAACTCTGCTGGTCTTCAAGGCTATTGTAGTGGACAGAGAAATATGGAGAGAGAAATGTAGGAATAGGACATTTTAATGTCCTTAATGTCCTTCATCTTAATGCCCTTAATAAAAGTCAACTTTTAAAAAAAATAATAAACACGCCTCAGGTTGTTGCAAGCCTTTAATTAATTCTCAGAGTTAAAAAAAATTGATTTTGACTTTTTTTTCTTGCCATATATCTCATTGCTTTTCTGGAGGAGTAGATTTTTGGAGGTCCTTACTCTTATCATTCTGGAAGTGTTTCTTTCTTATGTTTGTAGAGTTCTTTATATATTCTAGATACAAGTTCTTTATCGGGTATATAATTTGCAAATATTTTAGACTTTGTGGTTTTACTTTTCATCTCTTAACAGTGATGTTCAAAGAGTAGAAATTATTAAATTTGATGAGTCTAATATACTAATTATTTTATTTAATATATTGTATCTTGGGTGCCCCCAGTAAAAATTATTTGCCTAATCAAGGTCTCCAAATTTTTTCTCATGTTTTCTTCAGGAAGATATATAATTTTAGTTTTTCTTATTTGTTTTAATTTATTTTTTACATCTGGCATGAAATTCGAATTGAAGTTTGTTTTTAAAATATGGATATCTAATTTTTCTAGCATCATGTGTTGAAAAGATTAGACTTTCTCATTGGTATGCATTTGCATCTCAATCAGAAATTTGTCATCCACAAGTATGTGGGTCTATTTCTGACGTCTTAATAATATGGAATCTTTTGATCTATGACTACAGTATATTTTCCATTTATTTCTGTGCTTTAAAAATTTTAATTTTTTAAATTAATTTCCAGTATTCCTGTCTAATACAATTGCTGATTGTTCATTACTACTGTATAGAAATGTAGTCTTTTTTACACTGATGTTGTACCCTTCAGTCTTGCTAAATTCACTTATTACTTCTAGTAGCTTTTTTTTTGTAGATGCTTTAAAATTTTTTACATAGACTATAATTTTGCCTTTGAACAAAAGGTGTTTTATACCTTCTTTTCTCATCAAGCTACTTTTATTATGTATTTTCTTTATTTTACTGCCTATAATCTCTAGTACAATGTTGAATAGAAATGGTGAGAGTGGACATCCTTGTCTTGTTCCTGATCTTAAGAGAAAACTATTTAGTCTTTTACTGTTAAATATGATGTCATTTGTAAGTTTTTATATGTCCTTTATCAGTTTGTACAATTTTTCTTCTGTTTCTAGTTTGATGAGTTTTTTTTCTGGATGAGTTGTTGAATTGTCTAAAATATTATTTTCTGTCTCTATTGAGATGGTCATTTGATTTTCCTTTTTTAGATTGTTAATATCATAAATCATATTGATTGACTTCTGAATCTTGCACTTAGAGAATGAAACCCAGTTTTTATGCTATTTTTTTATATTTCTAGATCTGATTTTAGAATAATTTATTTAGATTGTTTTCATTTCAAAGCATTTTATAATTTCTATTTTGTTTCTTCATTTACTGTTGGCTATTTAAAAATGGTTAGTTGGTTTTCAAATATTTGTGTAATTTTCATATTCTTAGGGATTCCTAGTAACCCTAACTCTAGACATACACATTTTCTGGTCAACTTTTAGTTTTTAACTTTCAGTTGTAACAATGAGTAAGATAATTCCTGATTTCCCCTTGTTACTTATATTCATTTTCAGAAATGTATAATTTTATAGTTATATGAATTTATCTAACCAGTCACTTAGGCTAGAGTTTCAATCTAGAGTACCAGTACCTGTGCATATTCAGAAAGACACAAAGCTGATTGAACAAGAGGTAATGGTTCTTGAAAAAACACATATTACCACTGGTCTCACATAGGACTAGATAGAGTTGACTGTATTTTATAACCCTGTTCATCATCAGGAAGATTAAGTTCATACTAGGATTCCAGAGACAGTGCAGCTCTGAAGACTGACCAAAGCCATGAGAGATAAGAATGTACAAAAGCAACGACACATCTGATCTGTGTAATTTCAAACTTAAGTCTGCATTAAATTTATGCTCACTGTTTCTTCTGGCAATCTCGCTAAAAATTGGTTGAGATTCTCCCTCATAACTGATAACATATTTTATTTAGAGAGAAACACTTTAAATATTATTTACTTTAATGCTTTTAAATAATTTTATATAAGTTTATATTAGTGAGTTTCCTATTTTTAAAATTTTTATTTGCTATTGATTTTAGGCAGACCTGTATCAAAGAAAAATATTTCGAGGACAAAAGGTAGATTAAATAGCATAAGAAGAGTAGACATTTTTGGCTAATTTCTTAGTGATGTCATTAAGATCTCTAAATTCAGATAGACTGAAACTCTGCTTTTCAAATACAACTGTTTATAAGTTTTTATTTGACATAAATTAATAATGTTGCTTTTAATATGCATAAATTATACACAGTCTTGGTTTATCTGAAGGAATTTCCTTAAAAAAAAAGAAAAGGAAACCTTTCTGACGTGATTATGCAAAAGCGATCAGACATTGTCAAACTAAGACAATCATCTTGATTATTTTTGGTTGTTTGGAGGATAAGTAAAATCCACCCAGACTAAAAAGTAGCTCTTGGGAGGCAAGCAATTTGATTTTGTAATGAAGTGTGCTTTCTCACAAGGTGATTATAATAGAGTCTGAGGGGATAGGGATGAAAGCCGTGGTAGATTATCTTTCATTTCCTAAAGTCTTTCATATTAGAAAGCTCTGGGAATGTGGTCAAATGGTCCTTGGGGGTTGATGTATCTTCCAGTAAGCTGCTTTGATACTAACAGGGTTACATGTTTAGGACATGAACATTCCAGCATCTGCTCCTTCAGGCACTTCAGGCATGTAATTTATAGCTCCTGAATACGAGGCAATACTGAATCATCCATGGAAGAGTAGAGCTATTTTTTGCTACACTGTCCTACTTCTAATGCCCAATCAGAGATATTTTACACCAGATTCTTCACATGGAAAGTTGTGCACATGTTTTTATAATGAGAGCACAGTCTTCCAGTTCTATTCACTCTTCAGATCCTAAGAAATGTCTTTTATTTTTAATTCAAAACATATATGCAAGGAAGACCAGGCTTAAATAATTTTTCTTCATATATAGATACATTGTTCAACGAGAGAATCATCAGA
Organism: Gorilla gorilla gorilla; assembly: GCF_029281585.2. NCBI lineage: Eukaryota > Metazoa > Chordata > Mammalia > Primates > Hominidae > Gorilla > Gorilla gorilla. The sequence goes on along the minus strand of NC_073238.2, from coordinate 86,041,723 downwards.
TGCATTAGAATTTGAAGAACTTTATGATAAATCTATATGAAAAGTAATAATTTAAATTTTACACTCCGTAAAAAACAAAAACATACTCATTTAAATTTCATTAGCAACTTGGGAAATGAGATTCTACTTTGGTATACCCTTACTAAATAGACTTTACCACATGTTGCCTAAAACCAATCTTGCCACTTTTGCCAGATAAGAGAAACAGTGTAGCTCTTACTTTGGAAGTTAACTGGGATTTGGAACTGGTTTTCATGGATGAAATTAAATAGAATAAATTATATTACAAAGAATGTTTTATCAAAAGTTATAATTAGCTGGTGAGTATATGGGAAATGAAAAGGTGGACTTCTTTCTGTAAGAAGAAAAAATATTATAAAGATCTGTATAAAGGAGATTGTTGATTTTATTTAACATGAACAAATATAGTATATTAAAACATATAGTATATTGGAATTTGTCCAACTATTAAAGTATAAAGTATAGTATATTGGAATTTTTCCAGCTATTAAAAATAGAATATTTACAAACAGATAAGTCAGAAGTATTTCAGGTGAAAGAGACTAGTTTTGGTGGGGGAAGATGGTCAGTGCTTACCATTTTGTAATCAAAAGAGTGAGGTAGATCAAGAATGAAGTCGGAATGCAATCAGGTATATTCATGGACTTCATTAAGACCCAACAGGGTAAGTACCTCTCCCAGTGGGTGCAGGCATCAGGTCTTGTCATGTTAATAATATTATAATGAAAATGCCACATAAAAACCAAGTAAGTAAAAACTAAGGCCAGAGTGACCCATTATTTAACTTTTTATTTCATTATAGACAAAATTCTGTGGAGTAGTTGGTGAAAAAAGGATGCTAACTTTTAAAGGGGTCATAGATTTGGCTAGTAAATAAAAAGAATAACATTGAAATATAAGCTCAAATATTCTTGGGCGTTGCCCAGTTGTCTAATTTGTTAAGGATTACAAATAAGTCAGTGTCATTAATTAATTTGTAAATTTGTATTGCCTCATCTATTCTATTTGGTAAACACTAGTGCTTAGGTGGAACAACTAGCCCTAAGAAACCTAAATTTATTCTTCTGGTGGATTTTTATGTAGTCTTAGATTATTACCAAAGGAGCCATTTTACTGTCCACTTTATTTTCTGCTTCCTCCTGCCCAAACAATTCCATCAAACAAGGTCCATCAAAATGAATACTATTTTACTTGTATATTCTCTAAGAATTGGAATAGGCAATGGATAAGGACAAGATGCATATTTTAGAAATTTAAATACTAAATTAGGAATATATTTAGAACATTTCAATTATTATTTGCTCTGGAATTTAAAATTATATAATTCAAGTCCTGAATATGTTTAGTTATTCACTTTAAAAATGTATTCTGTTCACACTGTAAACAGATATAATCAAATCTAGATATATGAAAGAGCAACAAAATATTTTATAATCATTGTAAAAGAAACCCCTACATTTATGTTTCTCTGAGGTGCTATGCACAAATACAAATTAGGGGGAAATTAATATTTTTTCTATATTTGTGTTAGCTACACATCATATAAATATCTTCATTTCTAATAATATTAGAAAGAGCCTTTCTCTGTAGAAAAATGTCATTTCATTATATCAGATGGCATCTATTGAGTATCATCTGCATACAGATTGTTGTGCTAGAGGTGGGGCAGGGAGAAGGTTCAGGAAATATCCTTTGAAATAATACCCATGTTGTCGAGGACCTTAAAGATGAAGTGCTGTAACTTTCAATTCAGACATTCTGGAACTATTTGGAGAGTCAATGTGGTGGGAATATTTTGGGATAAAACAAATATACCTTTAAGATATATTTTCCTGGGATGAAATATACCATTAAGGGAGAGAGGGAGAGGGACAGTAAGAGTCAAGGAAGGACAAAGGAAAAGAGAGAGATGAGCCTTGCCATGGGGAGCTATCCTGTGCATTGTAGAATGCTAAGCAGTATCCCAGGCCTCTATCCACAAGATACAAGTACCACTCCCCATAACCCCACTCCTAGTTGTGACAACCCAAAATGTCTTCAGACATTGATAAATATACTCTGGGGGCAAATCCACTTCTAGTTGAGAACCACTGATGTAAGGGAAAGAGGTTTTGAGTATGAAATAGCAGATTTTTGTACAGATGTCCCTCTGGGTCTACCTGCTCTTCACCTCAGTCAATTCAACCAGGATGAGGAGTACAAAGTGTACATAGACAGGTGATGAGAATGAATTTCAGAAAACTTACCAGGAACATTGGTGCATCTCATGATTCCAGCTGGATTCAACAGAAGGCTGTCAGGTATCAGGACTATAAACAAAGATATATCATGTGAGCCAGCTCCTGGCAACTTCCTTAAAAAAAATGTGTATTTGTATACATAATGTCTGTTTCCTATAGTTTTAGAAAGTGACACATAGACATACACACACATATGCATGCTACTTCTCTTTATTCTAGCCTCATGAAATGGTTTTATTGAATTTAAATTTCAATAGTAACCCTACTGTACTGTCGTAACTCTTAGGCTGATATCTGAGAAAATAAGGATTGCATCATTATTAATTTTCAATGCAATCAAATTATACCTTCAACTTATAATCTGTGCATCTAACAGTACACATAAATTTGATGGCTTTGACAGTATATGGAATTTTTGCTGCTTTTCAATGCTAACTAAACCAAGAAAGAATTAAACGGCAACGTGGGCCTTATTGTACTACATACTATGGTCTCAGGGTGTGCTTCCCTCATCAGCAGCTTCGGTAACACCTGGGAAGTGCTAAAAAGGGCAGTTTCTCAGGTCGCACATCAGACCTACCATATCACTCCTCTATTTCTAGTTTACCAAGAGCATGTCTCATGAATGGAGTTTGAATTTCATCGAATTCCTATTCTCTCTTTATGGAGATGAGTTTTAAGATTTTTTTAATAGGTTAACGTACCTTTTTGAAAATACTTTTAAAAACAATCTTTGCATGCATGGAATGCATGTAATGGGGATAATATATAAGTATTCCTTTTATACGTTGCTAGCTCTATTTGGCTAATAGTTAGCATTTGGTTAAGCATCATGTGAAATTAGATTTTTAGTTTTTGTTCTTGCACTGCCTTTGTCTGGATAGACTGTCAAGTTTATACTAGCCTCATAAAACCGGTCAAGAAATGTTACCTCTTACTTCCCATGAAATGTTTTTATAGGACTCAAAATTTCTCCCTGTGAATGTTGAAAGTACACATTTCTAAAGCTGTCTTGGTTCATTTCTCTGCCACATTTTTTTTTACTTTCAAAATATTGATGTAAGTTTTTTATAATTATGAGACCATGTAAAGCTCATTATTTTCTTGAATCAATTTTATTAATCTACATTTTACTAGGAATTTCTTCTTTTAATCTAAGTTTTTCATTATAACAGCTTATAGTTATTGAAATATTTTCTGTTAATCCATTTTATTCCTTGCAACTCAAGGTGTGTTCTGCAGTTAGGCAGCATTGGCATCGTTTGGGAGCTTTTAAGAAATGCTCAACCTTTAGTCCCATCTCAGAGCTACTGAAGAAAGTCCCTGTGATGGATTGTCTTCTTCAACGCTCTATGTTGAAGTTCTAACTCCCAAGTAGTCAGAATTTGACTTGTATTTGGAGATAGGACTTTTATATAGGTAATTAAGATTAAATACGGTCTTATGGGTAGGTCCTAATTCAATATGGCTGGTGATTTTATAAAAAGAGGAAGTAGAGAGTAGAATTGCAGGTAAGAGAGGCTTGGAAGCACTGAAGGAAGGGCATGGTAGAAAGAGGTTGGTTAACAGATGCAAAATTACAACGAGATAGGAGAGATGTGCGCTGGTGTTCTGCAGCACTGTAGGGTGAATATGGTTAACAATAATTTAAGGTGTATATTCAAAAAACTGGAAGAGAGGATTTTGAATGTTCACAACGCCAAGAAATGGTACATGCTTGAGGTGATGGGTATGCTAATTACACTGATTTGATCATTACACATTGTATACATGTATTGAAATATCACTTTGCATCCCATAAATATGTACAATTGTTATGTGCCAACTAAAAATAAAAGAAAAAATAGGAAGAAGAAGAGACACCAGGGATGTGTGAGAGCATTGAGGAGAGGCCATGTAAGGACACAGTTGAAAGCCATCTACAAGGCAAGGAAAGGGGCCTTACATGGAAACCAACTCTGTTGACACCTCGATCTTGAACTTCTAGCCTCACCCAGTCTCTTTTTGTTATAGCAGCCCTAGCAAACGAATACAATCATCAAGTCATTTGTAAGCACATTAAATATTGAGAAGCATTGTTTAATCTCACTCGCATCTATAGTAATATCTCTGTCTTTATTATTACTCTAATGTTATTGTTTCTTGGCTCTTTTTACTATCTCGATCAGTGTTTCCAGAAGTTTATCCATTTCATTAGACTTTTCAAAAAACTAACTTTTGGCCTGTTTAATCCTCAGTAATTTATCTTTGGGATTATTTTATTATTTTCTTCTCTTACTTTTATTATTTCCTTTTAATTTATTTGAAATTGTACTATTGTTCTCAGAATTTTTCAGGTTAATACAACTGATACTATACAATGGGACAAAAGTATTAATTTTAAATTAGGCAGATGTGGGATTTTTACCAAATATGTTGACAACATATCGCTATCTATTTACTTATCCATATGTCTTAGAAATGTTGAGGTTTTTAGTTCAGCCAAAATTTGAAAAGACTTCCTTCTCCTCATTTCCATAAACTCTAAGTGCATATTGTATTGGTGCATTCTTCATGACATCGATGTGAAATGATTATGTTGCTTCAGCTGCAAGGGGATGTTTAAAGCTGCTTCACAAAAGTGTCATAGCCATGTAAGTGGCAGCCTACCATCTCTTCAAACATCAATAAGGGCCTAATTTTTGTTAATAAAGAGAGTAAGAGAGAGAGTTTTTTTGTACTATATATCTATATTCCATAGACATTTAATCAACAAATCCTCTTGATTGTACTTTCAGGTATGTTTTTATGACTTCTCTTAAAACCTTAGTCCAAAATCCTATCATCCCTCACCTATTATGCGAAGACTAGATTGAAGTCATCCAAGTCCATGTAGGATGATATATAGTACTTCCATATAGTGTGGAAAGTATTGTCTTCCCATAATAGTGAGTGTTCACTGAAGAATACATCCTACCAGTGTTAAAAAAAAAAAAGCTGTAATACATCACTGTTGCTTGTAGAATAATAACTACATTTCTCACCATGCTTGACAAGACTCTTCATATGTCATTTATTCTGACTTGCCAGTCTCATCTTTTGACACTCTTTCTTTTGTTGTGAAAGTTCAACTTTCCCAGATCTTGGTTTAATTAATCTCCACTGAGTGGCCTCACACATGCTGACCTCTAAATGATTTTCCAAGGTACTTTCACCTAATATATTATTCCTAACTCTTCATAGGTTTACCCAGTTATCAGAACCCTGACTTCTTAAGACTAGACCTGGTTCCTCAGCTATAAGTTCCAATTACATCGTATATTTCTTCATAGTAATTCACACAATGACAAGCCAGTAATCAATTGTGTATAATAATTAGCTATTTATAGTCTGTCACCTTGCTATTATATAATTTTTATAGGCAGGTGTTAGATCTGTTTCATTCACCACTCCAGTGTTTTAAGACAGTGAAAACAAGTAGAAACTATATAATTTAAAGCAAATGTCATAAGAATTTTCAGTACATTTGTTACACAACCAAATCTAGTAACTCAAATGATCTTTTCTAAAGTTATAATGAAATTTATAAAGGATAATAAATCTGATTATAACACACAATAGCTTTCTGGATGATTGAATCTTCATTCATATTATCCCCTAAAAGTCCTCAGAATAAGTCCTTATATTACATTGTATTGGAAATGTAGTATAGTAACAAAAATGTGAGCACCCCCCACCCAACCCCATGACTGGGTCCCCTAGAGTTTTAAATGATCAGATTTGTCTATACTGAGACTTCATCAATTCATGAATTAGGTTTCAGATTTTCCTACCTTGCACTGGTTACCACAGAAGTTTCTGCCTATGGGTTTCAGCTCTGGTAAGTTGTGATTCTCAATATCAGTCTGTCTGCCTCTTCAATTTGGGGAGCATCAGATTGCCCTGCAACTTCACTTCTCTGATGGATCTAAGAAAAGTTGTTGATTTTTTGGTTTGTTCAGCTTTTTACTTGTGAGAATGGAGCAGTGTCTTCCAAGCTGCTAACATGCTGGACCAGAAACTAGAGACTCCTATAATGTGAGCTTTAAAATACGTTTGGAAATTTCAGACATTTCAACCTTAAAACTACTCTAGGAAATAGTTACTGTTATGGATTTTACTTTACAGGAGAGGAGACAGGCACAGAGAGACTAAGAAATTTTCAAAAGGCCACATAGCTTCATAACTTACAAATTACGGCACAATAATATGAATCCAACCTGTTTAAATCCAATCCATGCTCTTAATCTGTATGCCATTTTTCACTGGACACTACAACTATTTACATTCTTTCTGCCCTTTCTTCTTTATAAAGTAGCCTAATTTAGTTCTGGAATCCACCTGTCATAAGTTGGCCTTCTCCTTTGGAAGAAGAGGTCTCATCCATTCCTAGCAAGAGCTGAATCATACAGGGCTAACTGATTATGGTGGTTCCATTCTCTTCTTTTAGAACTCGTATAGACACAGACATCCAATAAAATTTTGCTCAAAGAGACATAAGAGAAGTTCCAGGAGACTCTTTGAAAGGTGTTTCCTTTTTTTTTTTTTTTTTTTTTTTTTTTGCTGCACACTATCATGTCTGGATATATCTGGAACTTCTGGAGTCATCTTGTGAACCTAAGAAGGTCACGTTGGGGAGAATGGGATGATAGATAATAAAGAAGAAGGTTGGCATGGCTCACACCTGTGGTCCCCGCAACTTGGGAGGCTGAGGAGGGAGGATTGCTTGAGCCCAGACGTTCAAGACTGCAGTGAGCTATGATTGTACCACTGCACTCCACCCTGGGCAATAGAGTGAGAGATTCTGCCTCAAACAAATAAATAAACAAATGGGATAATATAGAAAGTACCTGAGCTCCTGGTTATGTCATGAAGCTGTTATATTCACCTAGCCCTGGAGCTAGCTTTGTTAATTGTTTTTATGTAAAACACTAACATTTCCTAATTGTAAGACATTTTGATAAGGGTTTTCTGTAACGGTACTGAGAGTAACTAACTTAATAGAAAAACAAAAATAAAAACAAACAAAAACAAAACAAAACAAAAATGGGGAGGGTGAGTAAAACTTAAATATTTTTTAAAGTTATGTCTTTCATTTACCAAATGATATTTCCTACCACGAGATTCAGAAAATTTGGTTCCTAGAAATAAAAGCAATGTTCTCTGCAAATTTGAAGCAAACTTTCAAGATAAGTAAAAATGCATGGTATTGAATAAGGTAGAATTTAAAGTCAGTCTCTCTTGTTTCAACTTGTTACTCCAACTCTTACAAATGTTGTAACCTTAAACAAGCTATTTAATCCTTTTCTAGGTCTCGGTTTCCTCATGTGTAAAACAGATAACTAATAGAAACTACCTCAGAGATACTATGAGAATTAAATGAGAGAATCTATGTAAAATTCTTAGCAAGTAACTGAGACATCATAAGAACTAAATAAATGTGAGTTATTACAATGAACATTTTCATTTTCTGAATTACAACATTCCGTAACAATTTTTCTCTGCCTTAGAAGATAATCAAGTTCCTATAAGGGAAATTCACATGGGAAAAATATTAGTTCCAGTTATTGTACCTTACTAGGAATGCTTATTAACATTCTCAACCTGTATAGTTGTAAAGGAAAAAATAAGAATTAGATTTTTTCAACTAAATCACTTTAGAAATACGTTTATATTTTAGAATTGGCTTTTTATTCTAGTTACACTGTTGATTTTTCATTCTTTGATATAGAATAGCAAAATGAAAATTCATATGATGTTAATATTAAGAATGTTAATCTTAAATTTAGAAAATTAAACTTAGTTTTCCATTTGTACCAGGTATTGGCCATTGGTAGTTGAGATTCTGATACCTTGTGCATCTTTTAATTTATTTTTTTAAATGAATATAGTAATGAAATGGAAGTTCCATTTAAATATGCTAGCATAATAAGCTGCTATTGAGTCCTTGACAATGATGTGTACTTGTGGTAAGTATGAAAATAAAGTTGCCATTTTCCACAATATTAATCAGTCCCTTTGCCTCTCTTTATAACAAGGTTTTAAAAAATGCATTTTTCCAAGACTCTTCTTATTCATTTGTTTTCTTAGTTTTTTTTTTTTTTTTTTAAGCCATAGACCCAGTGATTCCCTGTGATAGCCTTTTCTCATTTTATTCTCAATAATGACTCTTTGGGGAGCAATGCTATGGGGAATGAGATTGATCACCCATCACTGCTGCTGATGTGCTGTTTAACCAAGTCGGTGAACCATATACTGTCATCATAGAGGGTATCAAATCAACAGTGTGTGCCGTGTAGCCTACACTCCTGTGCACCTAACAATAATGATAATCTTTTAGTTCATTAGACAGCCCAAGGAACTGCTAAGTAAGTTGCAAGAGAAAAATGTTTTATGCAATTCAGGGCAATCTATATGACTGAAGAAGTTGAAAAACAGTATCTGGGGTATGTGACTTTCTGATTTAGACCTTACATGTTCAACTGATTTCAGCATTTAAGTTACACTAGAAAAAGAAGAGCGTTTCAGTTTTGTATCTAACTTCATGATGATGTTTAAAAGAGATTCATAATTCTTAATGACAGTGTCTTATATCCTAAATCACTTTCTGAAACATGAAAATTTATTAAGCTGTGTTGTTCGCTTTATTTTATAATTCTTCTTTGACATTATGCCATAATAGTGTTTGTTTAGGGTTTGGAAAAACTATTTAGAAAGGAGAAATAGAAAATCATTATGCTTGTTAGTTAATTGCTTTATATACTAACATTTTGCTCCCCAGTGAGACTGTCAGATTTTCTAAAATAACATGCCTGTTTTCTGCTTATTTTATGTCATATCGTGGTTATACATTGCACAATTATTACAGTCTGGTTACATGCTAGTATAATTATGCTGAACTTCTTATCCTATTTAAGTATGCAGGATTGAACTAAATGTTCTTAAATACTTCAGTTTAAAGTTGGTTATTTTATTATGAAGGCTACTTGTGATGCAAAAATCAATTTCTTCTGTTCACAGAAAACTTGCCATTCATCCTGTTTTCTCCAATTTACATTGAGTATAATTTAAAAAAACTTTCTTAATATATGTAAATTAATAAAATGCATCTTTCACATATCAGAAATATCTTATTGTACCCAAACAAAATTTTTGTACAAAAACTGATTTTTAATTTATATATCTCTTAGAAATATCCAAAGGTAAATAATTTCTAAATGTTTCTTAGGATACCTATAAAATTGTCAATTCAGGTAATGAAATAATTATTAAGTGTTAATATGAAGCATAATATAAAGGATATTTTTCAGAATTTTTTGAGATAAATTAAATAGGTAGAATTTTAATAATCTTGAAAATTAAAAATGTAATCTTTATTTGAAAATAAATATAATCCAATTTAAAGTAATCCCCAATAATTCTTAACATCTCTTCCACTTAATTAAACAGAAGCAGCTTTTTCCTCTTTTGGTACTTCCCTGTCAAAGTTGATTGCTTTCTCCTTTTTTGGCAAGGCCTCTGTTTTTATCTTTTTCAACTTATATTCTGGGTTTGAAGAGAGTGCCTGGGTTGTAATAATAATAATTCCTAGGAAAATGGATTGGATGAAAAATAACTCCATGCATTGTTGTTGATGATGATGTTTTCGCAGAAATTTTAGAATATACTAGATAAAACTCAGCATATTTCACAAATAAAAATATAATGGGACATATAGAAAGCAATTTATTTGAGTTTCTTTGATTGATAAGTGTGTTCAGACATTGATGATATTAGTGCTTTTGAAGTCACTACAGGCGGAGTTCCACTAATCCTTATAGATACTCTTTTAACTTTATATATGCGTTATGTGAGGAAGCTTAATGAAGAAGGAGGGAATATAAGAAAGAATAATATGCACTTTAATAAATCATATATCCTTGTGCTATTTAAATGTTTCTTCAAGGTTGATTGAAACTTTAACCTCAGTCTCAATAAAAAAGAAAAGCTTCAAATTTGCCAGACCTTGAATTTTTACAACACTATGTTGAATTATGCAGTGATCAGTCAATTATTCATCTCCCTCAGCCTGAGATAGCTGTGCTTTGAAAAGCATGCAAAAATGGGGCTACAGAATGTGATGCTGTGTCAACACATTTCACTCAGGATTGCTTACAAGACAAATTTTTGTTTCAACATTGATTCTAGTTTTCTTGATGTTTGCTTCTAATAAGGTACCTGTTACAAATCAATTTCAGTTTGCATGCTTTAGTTTCTGATTCAGGATGATACACTGCCAAAATGATATTACCGCCTTTCCGCAAATTTCTACACCTGTGTGAGACAGAGATCTTCTATATTTCGAGGTAATCTTAACACAGGATCACAAAACAAGCCTACTTTTTAGCTAATGGAATAAGCTAGAATTGATGAACTAGTTCTAAATTCCAGAAGAGATCTATCTGCAATAGTTGATATTCTTAAAATAATGTTTCATCAATAAAATAAATAGAAAGAAGAATGCAGAAATATAAGCGTGCTGGCTTCTAATAAATCCATTGGCAATGGAGGAATTCTGTTTGTGAAGGAGAAGGAGATAAATATTGCAGGAGTGATGAAGGGCACGGACTTTGGAATCTGAATCCTTGGTTCAAATCCACGATTCTGTCATTTACCAGCTGTTTAACCTAGGGCACTTAGATTTACCTCTTTGAGCCTCAGGTTCTTCATTATTGTAACGGGGAAAGAACACTTATAAGATAGTTATGGAAATTATACAGTATAATGTATGCTAAGAATTTGGAGCACAATGTTTAGCCCAGGTGAGTACTCAAACTAATTGTACCCATTTATTTCTACTGGTAGTAAGAGTAGAGAATGGAGATTCACAGAGATATTTGGACCACAGGACACACTTTCTAAAGTCAGTAAAACTGATAAAAGATTCCCTCCTAATGCATTAACGAGTACTAGCCAAAGTACTCTTTCAAACTCCTTTAGCATATTTACATTTAATAGGAAGTATTTGGAAATACAAAGAGTATCTGGTATTAGCTACTTGCTTTGGTTCCCCATAATGACAGCTCTGCCTTTTTCGTAATTCCCATTGAATGTAGTTACCTTGCTCTGCTTTTATGGGGATCTTTCCAACATAAGTAGAATATTCAGACCCATCATGTTTTATGAAATTCAAAACTCAGTTGATTTCCTATTTAAAGTGAATACATCCAAGCAGCCTAAGGTTGACAATAAAATTGCCCCACATGTTCAAGGAAAGCTGGCTGAATAAAAAATCTGGGACCTATTCAATTCAGGCACACGATGTACACACAGTTTTAGTTTTAACATTTAAGACTTTATTTTACAAGCTAAATTTTTTCAGTTTAAGGACAATACTTAAAAGGTATACATTATCCAATTATATATAACTCAGTTCACAATTAGCAAAGAAACGTAAATATAGTAAATAATTATATTAAATTATCCCCTATAGTAAACAAAACTAGCTACTGCATTTCTAAAAATAGACATATATGCTAGCCATAGAATTAAAAGTACCACAAACCATTTTTACCAAATACATAAAATATTGAATGTTCTAGATACATTTTTATTCCTGGTTAAATATTTTAAAAACAACATAAACCAACTCTAATATTACAAAAATATGTGAGACCAAATGCATACCATAATTCAGATGGAAAGAACATCCGGGAACAACAAAAACAACAACAAATTCAAGTGTAGCCTTTTTACTCTGTGGAATATCAGCTTACATGCATCATTGCTTTTAAAGGTATAATTCTCTCTGGATAGAAATGCTGAGTAAAAATCAGTGAGGCATGGGTTAATGAATCTAGGATCAAAGGAATCTGGGCATATGCTCCATTAATCTTAAAAAAGCTACCTGCCATTTATTCAAATAACATGTTAGAATATTTAAAACTTAAAAAACTTAATGGTCACTGACCTCATTAGTAGTCGAGTGTTTACCTAGATTTTCCCAACTTCAAGAAATAGTAACTGTAAACTCTTACATATTTCTAAGTGATGGCTCCTGCCGTATTTGAAGTTAAGAAAACATAAAGGGGCTCATTTGGAATTATTCAGAATCCTATCAGGTGAAAGAACAGATATATTGAAGTAGCACTGTGATCATGGTAGCCAGGCCTGCAGGTTTGGGAGTGAGAGATGTGGACCTACATTCAGGGTCTGCCACCTCCTACCTATGTGTAACTATGAACAGATGTTCAAAGTTCTCAATTTGCTAATCCAAAAAGTGATGATGATCGTACTTACCTCAAAGGGTAATCCTAGCATGAAATGAGGTACAAGTTATAAAATACTTCTTACAGTCCTTAGCATCTGCTAAGTGCTCCAATATAGCATTTATTGACCTATCATGATGGTCTGTAAATAGAAGGGAGGAGTGATTGTTTTTCAGAAATCTTTCAAACTATTATACATACCTAATGTGTTTCCAACATACAGCAACTTTTGCTAGTCCTTTATCAATTTGAATTAATATATTTATTCTATCTTCTGTTGTTTCCTTTTTACTTTTCCTTATTTTAATAACTGGCTTTCCACCTATCCATCTTCATTATCATCATCTATACCACCTATCTATCATAAATATACATATATATAAGTTTATATCTTCTTTTTAATTTTCAAACGGTGATTCACCCTATTTTCCTCAAATACTCAGCTTTGAAAATTGGGATCTATCTATCTATCTATCTATCTATCTATCTATCTATCTATCTATCTATATGTTAGATTCATCTATGAAGCTGTCCAAAAGGTATAAATAACTGGGTCCCATACTAGACTCGAGTCAAAATTCTCAGGGGTGGCACATAAAGGAACGATTACTTTAAAACTTAAAAAGATATTTTCCCAGGTTATGCTGATACATTAAAAGCCACTGCAGTAGAATATTTGATGTTTCTTTTATGTAGTTCTGCTGTTACATTAAGCCAAGCAAATAACCAGAGACAAAGAGTAAAAATTACACAGTTCATTAGAGGAAGTAGTTTTATTCTTGCATGTATTTATTATGTTTCATCTTGTTCCTAAAATTAGATCAATCCAGTTTATAAAAGATGGGTATTTTGGCATCAAAATAGATTAAAATAAATGAAGGTGGAGAGAGAATAACAAAAAACAGTAGGAAATTAAGGTGAATTTGAGATGAAGCTTCATATGAAATATTCAATGTATAAAGACTTATGTACTTGCTAAATACAGGCCACAATTTTTTGCTCTGAGCTTCATCCAGCCAAAGCAAGGAAAGAAAAATGAGCATTTTTGGTGTTTACATAACCCATAAGTTAACAACTAGACAATGGATGAGGAAACACAATTATTTCTGATAGGCCAGTGATAAACTTCTACAATTTGTTTGACAAAAGGTCAAATAATTGGGCAGATTTTGACTGTTATATTTGAGCCTGGAAAATACAAAATTTCTAGAAAAATAGAAAGCTTTGTGTCCTTATCTATAGTGCAAAGATCTGAAAAATCATGTCTCTTTTTCCTACAAATTAGTCTGAAAGTTAACTTCAACTTTAGCATCATAAATATAATCATATAATTCCAAGGGAGAAAAAACCACTTTTGAACATGGTTTTGTAAATTTTAAAGCTAATCTTACATATCTTAAAATATCTATATTTTTTTCCTGAAACACATTTTAGTCTTGGAATGAAATACTACCTTAACTCTAATCATACCACAGGTAATAACATGGTTGCTAAAAGGGCTTCTTCTACTAAAGCTAGTACAAGTGATGAGGCCATTATAATTTAGGGTGTGTTTCATCCCTTTGAAAGAGGTAATTCCACATGAGATGACTGTAATAGATACAGTGTGCTGTGATGTAGTATACAATAATAGAGTGTAATATAGCATTGTATGACTGTGGGCCTTAGAATGACAGTCCCAGGCCAAACAACTTAGGACGATCAATTTGATTTACACATAAGGGTTGATGCAAACCAAGGCACATGAACATCATGAAATCCATTTAGTCCTACCTGCAGTGATGGAGGCCTAGAAAATAGTCATTTTCTTTCCATCTTTTCTTGCTGTTCAATTTTGGTTGAGTGCCATATAATGTACTGAAATAAACTGTCAACATACACTGCTGTTGCTCATTGGCAAAAAGCTCTGCTGCTTTTTGGATGGTTGACAAAGTGTCTATGGCATCAACACAGAATCTTGCAAGTACAAAATTAGATGTATATCATGCCATAGTGAAATGCTGCTTTGCTGATAATACTATCCATACATACTTTTACATCTATGATTTCTTTTAAATTCAATTCAACACATATTTATTGGGAGGTTTATGCACAAGTGCTATGCTGAGTGCTGGATATACAAGAATGAATAATACATGGTCGCTGCCCTTGAGAATATCACAATATAGTAGGTAATACAGGTGTAAAAACAAATAAATTACCATAAAATATGAAAATCCTTTTAGAATAATAAAGAAATGTGCTGTGGGAGCTCAGAGAACACTTAACTTGTAGGAAAGTTACTGAAGAGGTGCCATTTAGTCTGTGTTTTATGAGAAGTAGAGATTCTTTTCCTATTCTAAGCAATAGGAAAAACATTTGCATAAGTCCTGAAACTTGAAAATGTGGGAATATTCATCATATGTTGGAAAGTTCAGTAAGGCAGAAGCATGAAAACATCATACAGGAAAAGAAGCTGGGTGGAGAGGAGAGTGAGTGTAAGAAGAAATCGTGGCTTTAGGATGTACAATGAATTGGGGTTGTACAATGAATGACTTTGCATGCCAAGAATTTGGATTTTGGTCTGTAGCCAATGGGCAGCCAAGGTGGGTTTTAAAGTACAGAAGTAACAGAGTTATTTTTTTTAAGATAATAATCATGTTGAAGAGGTTAGAGAGGGGCTGTGGTAGACATTGCTGCAATAATTTGAGAGGGTTATGAGAATAAACCTGGGATAAGATCATGCAGTGACAATAAAAATAGAAGCTAGTTTGAGAGACATTTCTAAAGGAAAATGAAAAAACATTTAGTGAGCAATTAAATTTGAATCAGTAAGACAGTGAGTGATATCCCAAGGAAAATCAAAGCTTCCATCTTAGAAGAAAAAATGGATAGCGACCCTCTTAACTAAGACTAAAGATATTAGGCACAGTATGTTTTGAAAATATTAAATTGAATTCAGTTGTTTTTTTTTTTTTTTTTGGTGGGGGAGAGATGGAGTCTCACTCTGTCGCCCAGGCTGGAGTGCAGTGGTGCGATCTCGGCTCACTGCAATCTCCACCTCCCAGGTTCAAGCAATTCTCCTGCCTCAGCTTCCCGAGTAGCTGGGACTACAGGTGCACACCGCCACGCCTGGCTAATTTTTTTGTATTTTAGTTGAGATGGGGTTTCACCGTGTTGCCCAGGCTGGTCTCGAACTCCTGAGCTCAGGCAATCCTCCCGCCTTGGCCTCCCAAAGTGCTAGGATTACAGGTGTGAGCCACCGCGCTGGGCCTGAATTCAGTTTTACACATGCCCAAGCTACAGCATTTGTAAGATGGCACTTGTGAGGCATTCACACATGTTTGTTGTTTAACCATTTGTAAGGACAGGTATAGCCTGGTTCTCAGAAGGGAAAGTGCAGGTAGGATAGAGACTTGAGATTCATCTACTTGTAGAATGTAGTTCAAGTCACAGACATTAATAAGATTCTATGTGAAGTACACTGGATTATATGTGCCTCTTCACATACTTTCATTCTTATTTGTTTCTGGGACCCCAGCTACTTGTTTCACCAAAATCACCACTAAAATCATAAGGGCTGCAGGGGCACTGAGCACTCTTATGCAGGCACTGCTCCTCGTGCCCACACCTTGTATCTTTACCCTCTTGCTTCAAGACATCCCTTTTGGCACTGTGTGTGAGACAACAGGAGGGATCTGCTTGGCACCCTTGCACACACAAACAGTTAGTACAGGGAACCTAATGCACTGTGAAGGGAAACAGTGATCGGCGACAGTCAAGAGCCAGCGAATAAATTATTTTCTCTTCTTTCTCCAAATAGACTCCCATTAGTTCACACAGACTTTCAAAACATGGTCCAAACTAATCTACTAACGCATCAAAGGCACATATGTTAACAATGGCTAAATCCAGCTTCATTACAAATCCATCTTCTTTCTCCTTCTTTATTTCACTTCCCCTTCCCCTCACTGTTATTTCCTTAGAATTCTACTTCGTAATAGAAGTAGTAGCACTTAAAACATTATCTACGGCAGTGCTCTCTGGGAAAACCAGATTGTATGACAATGGGAAAGCTGTATCATACTGAGTGCAAATGGGAGAGAGAAACCACTCAGTACTTTGAAGAGAAAACATTTAATGTAAAGAATTATCAATTATAATAGGAGCATAGAATAATAAAGAATTGATGAGGAAGAAGTACAATGAAATGTAAAATTTCTAGGAATAGGTATAAGGAGTCACTACCCATAGGGCTAAGTTACAGCACTCAAGCAGAAGTTCCCCAGGCTGAGATCAAGATCTTGTTAGGGAGGGTACAACCCTGGCTCACTGAATGGCAGAGCAGTCGGCCATCTAGAGTTCCGGGAAAGCTGTTCACAGGGAGGTGTCTTATTAGAGGTATCCCGCTACAAAATCACCCTAGAGAGTTGCTAGGGGACATTGCTGACTGATGGATGTTGCTGGCCACTGTTCACCACAGGAACTGGATACCAAAGACGTCAGTGCTGTGGGTGCTGGGTGCTGAAGAATCTGCGTGGACTGCAGGAGCCTGTTGCCAAAATACAAACCCCACACCTAGGCCCTGGGCCCTGCGAAAGTTGAGGACACCACAGAAGCTGGACACTGGAGAAGCCAACTTGGTTGCAGGAGCCTTCTCGATAAGCACTGAGCCAGTAAGAAAAACCCTTTTCTTCTGAAATGTCACTCCAGTGCCCTCTACTGACATGGCTTAATATCACACCAATTGGCAAAGAAAAAATATTTAAAAGGCTCAAATCTATTTTCACTGAGCAGACAAAAAAGGGTGAAGGAGCTGAATTTCTGGCACACAAACTAAGACCAACACCTAGTAAGTGTATTACCAATGACTATAAAATAATGTAGCCAGATGGATGATGCTATTTAAAAAATGGTGAAGAACAATAAACCAGTGTGAAAAGACAGCTGGAAAGAACAGATAACCAGGGAGAGAGGAGTACTAGAAAAGCCGAGAGATCATAGTTTCAAGAAGTAGTATGTGGCTAACAGTTTAATTCCTTTGGAGAGGTGAAGAAAGATGAAGAGCAAAAGAAAAAAAAAAGCCTTTGAATGTTTAAATGTGTAGGCCACCAGTGGTATGAATAAGTGATGTTTCAGTAAATAAGGAAGAAGACAGAATAAGATGGAATAAGGAGTAATTAAATTTTAAGGAAGCAGAGATATTCAAGAGATTTGGGGACAAATGGAAAATGCAATGGTATGAATAATTGGTAGTAGGAAATATTTCTTTTTTATTATTATTTTATTACTATTGTTGTCATTTGCTAAAGGAAAACAACAAAACTTGACAAACTTGGAGATAGGGAAGAAGGCATAAAGAGATCAAAGTTGGAGGAATGAGAATCTCTTGTAGAGGCAGAGACAAACCTTGGAAGGAGGGATCCCTTTCCTCTGAGAGAATGTTGGAAGAGTAATAATGGTGCAGTACATAAGAACGTAGGGATTATGGAAAAAGTTCAAATCTGTAGGGAGACCTGAGGTTTAACTTTTTTCTTCTCAATAATGGATGGCTGACCTTAGTATGTTCATACCCTTACTGTGTCTCAATTTTTTTACATGTTAAATTGGTGCTTTGCACTCAACACTATCTAAGGTCTCCTTGAGAGCTACCATTCCATGGCAATGTTAGGCTCTCTATTTTTTTTTCAAGATGGGGTCTTGCTGTGTTGCCCAGGCTGGAGTGCAATGGCTGTTCACAGGTGTGATCCCACTGCAGGCTCTCCATTTTATAGTTAGGAAATAAGAAGCAGAAAGGATAGATATTTATCCAAGCTTATTCAAAAACTGAGTGATACATTTGAGACATGAATACAGGTCTAGAGCAGTGAGACACAGGCAAAGTGCACAAAAATGTTTTCTATAAAATCAGCTTTATATGAACCACCTGAATAAGCCAACTCATGAAATGGCAGAGTAGTGCATCACATGTATCTGCAATTCAGAAATGTAACGTCAATGGATTACAGTCCAGCATAATGACAGCCCACTCAGTAAAGCTGTACTTGTGGAGTACAAATCCTGTTCAAATAAAAGCATATTGTAGGATTTATACCAAAAGATAAGCAAAAGGAAAAAGGAGAAGTTATATGTATCCAAGACAACTGTAACCAATCCGTAGAAATAATAGTATCTATAATAATTCAGAGGAATTCCAGGGAATTTCCCCTGGAATTCTGCATATGATAGACAAAGATCCTCTAATTGGATCTTCTCCAACTTTATTGCAAATCAGCTGATATCATATAGACCTAAAATGTTCAATTAAGAGAAGATTACCGAGAAACTGTTGCAGATTGGAGAAAAGGAGAAATGTCTAAATGCAATGTGGAAGCCTGGCACAGAAAAAGGCATAAATGGAAAAATTGGTGAAATTCATATAAACTCTGTAGATCAGTAATATTGTACCACTGACAATTTTCTAATATCAAAAATTGTACCACGTTTATGCAAAATGTTAGTACTATGGGAAGTAAAGTGAGGGAAATAAAAGGACTCAGTACAATTTTATGAATTTCCTACAAGTGTAAAGTAAGTTCAAATTTAAAAGTTTATTTTTAATAAGACCCTATTCTGGTACCTATTCTAGACCTATTAAACCAAAATCACTTGGGGTTAGGCCAGGAATGTGCATATTCAACCTATTTCCGGGTAATTACATTGCACACTAAAGTTCAGGAACAACTTATACAACACAGAATCTCCTGAATGGGTCTCACGCTAATCCTACCTACAAGACGGAAAGAAAGCGTGTAGTTACAGAAATAAGGTCTCATCAGGAATGGCTACTCCAGCATCAGAGTTTGGTTTTCCACACTGCAGGTAATGTGCAACCCTGCCATGACAGCCAGTTTGTCTGTCTCTCACCTTCTTTTAACTGGTGCCAGATTGTAAAGCAGTCTCTTGCACCTTTGGACTAAAGATTTTACCTTTTCAGAATTATTTATTCATCTTTTAACTTACATAAAAGCTTGCCAGTAATTTTATAGAAGATGGAATTTACTTTAGAGTGTGATATTGAGACTAAAAAATATACTTCTGAAGGATTTCACATTACAGCAAGGCTCTACATTGAAAAGAAATGTTGAATTTCTTGAGGTTGGATCCAAATCAATCTCAAGTCTAAGGCTTAACACTGCTGATATGTCAGTCATTTGCCAGAATGCTGTGCCATTCATAGTGTTAAATGAACATTTTCATTTCCCAGAGGAGTGATCTGCTGTCCATCCTTATCATATGGAGCATTGTTCCCAGGCTATTTCCATCAGCACTGCTCCCTTACAATGGACATGTTTCATTCGTTTACATAAATTGAGGGATGCTTTTAAATAAACTGGGAAAGAACATATCAACATGCTGCTTGTGATTAATCAGAGATTGTGTGACAATGAGAAGATGCATTGGAATATAAGAGGAATATTATGGACATCATCTTTAATAATGTATAGTATACATTTAAACAGCCTGATTTGGAAAAGATCCATATTGACTATATACATCTAAAGGGTGATTTAGAGGAGTTTTTCTTGCACAATGTGATTATGTGACTAGAAGCAGGAAACAGTATTTGTCGTTTCAATCATCTAATGAGTTCTGTTATAAATGTAGATCTTTTAAAACATACCTTTTGGAGATGTGTTTATATTAATTTTTATGAGCTTTTATAGATAAGGTTCAGAAACTAGTTTTTTTTTAAGTCAAGGATATTGAGAATTTTCATGTAAATTATCTTTCCTTTCCCTTACCAAATATCCCAAATAACAAATCGGTAAATTAAAATAAGTGGATTTTCCCCATTCTTTCTGTATTGCTACTGGGTAGAAAATAATCTCCTAAACAAGTACAAATTACCCTGAGAAATGTTTCAAAATCAAAATTTCCCATGGAAAAAGAGAAAATTATATCCTCAGATTCATTCATTCTTGTGTACGTAGATTAAATAAGATACTAAGAAGGTGGATCCTTCTGTATTTTTTTAAATATCATCAAGTAGCAGTTTACAAGATGAAACAAAAACTAGCAAGGGTTTGTGTGTACATAAAGACACACCCGATGCAAACACACACAATGCTAGAGTAAGAGCTTTTAACAAATCCTCATTATTCAGGTAGTTAAAGAGCAAGCTAAATAGCAGCACCACCAGGCTGTAAATACTCAAGGCTGACAGAGAAGTGGTTATGACAGCTTTCACATTATCTTATTGCAGAATCGAGGCAGTAGTCACAGCTGGCTCATATGTCAAAATGTGTCAGGACTTAAATGGTAAAACCGGAGTGCAACAGCAATTGGCTTTTCAATCAATAACACAATCAATATATTTCACAGATATTTTCCCATATCTAAATTACTCTGCAGAGATGAGGGACCCTGACCGAGTGTTTATAAATCAATAAAACACACAGCTAAAGGACATCTGCTCCTGTTCTTTTACTTCAAGGTGCTGTTTGCCTTTTCTTTCCAACTCTCATCTTATTTAAGAATGTACTTTTGAGGACAAACAGCCCTCTCGTGCACACAAATCAGCTTACCGCTGCATTTTGTGCACATGATGTTTTTTAATAATTTTGTGCTTGGGCATTCAACTAAGTGTAAGGACAGCTTTTCTTAGCTTAGAATGCTTTGACTGTTAGAATTAATAAAGCCGCTTTCAAATTTCAAGTAATATATGCTACATAAACTTCAAATAAATAATATCAAAGTACAGCATCCAGACTTGCGAGTTGAAATAATAACCCAGGGCATTATTTTTTTTCCTCACATGAAATAATATTCTTGCTGAAAATTATATATCGTGTTTGTGCAGATATGCCACAAATGAGAAAAATGCTGTCCTCTACAAATCTATCCCGCTTGCAGAAAGATATGATGGGGGCAAAAAATATATACAATTTAATGCAAAACTCTAATACTGACATATAATTTTATTTCCATCCTGTATATCAAAATGAGGTGAAGTATGAATCATGTTTTAACAAAAGCTCTGGAATTCTGAGTTAAAAGTGCCCTACTCCATCACTAGCCTCTATAACACAAAGTAATATTATGTTTCACACTGTCAGTGCTTCTTTAAAAGCAGAGAGCCATATTGTGTTACAAGTGGAATGCAAATTAAATACATCAATCCTTATACTTTTCCTAAGCTTATGTTGCTGAGGGAAACATTTTCCAAGTGGCTCCTACTAAAATACAGGCATTGAAGAATCTTGGTAAGGATATCATTACTATGGAATTTGGGGACATGATTAAAAAATGGAGCACCCCAGTGGAAGATGTTCCTCCTTAGTAAAAGCAAATTTTGCTAATGGTTTCCAGTTTGCCTATCAAGGTATTAATGGCTTATGAATATAGAGAGAATTTCATTCCTTCTGCTGGCAGAGGAATTTCATTCCTTCTGCCGAAGCTATTTTTTGACATGTGATACATGTATTCACACTAGTAATACATTTCCTTAGTCTATTCTCATCCTTTCTTCCAGAAAGTAAAACTGTGTCCTTTTACCTTACATCTCAGGTAAGTTGGGTCTCACTCTATTCCCTGAGTAGACCTTGCCCTGTCAGGAATTTATGCCTTTCTTTAACCTGTTGGAAAATTCTTTAACTTGTGAATTTGTCATTGTTTCAAGATCCACTTACAAATCCAGACTTGTGAAACCTCTGCCGTTCTCCAACCAGAATTAGATGTCCTTTCTTCTAAATTTGTACATCACATTTCTTATAACTCTTTGAGATGGTTATTGTGGCCTTCTTTAGTAATTATTAATGATTATTTCCCTAAAAACACATGGTAAAGCTCTCTACTATTTGAGACTTGCCTTGGCCATTTTTTGATTCCCTGGTTGTGAATAGATATCGAATATTTTAATTTAATTTTTTTGGTGGAAGAATGTGTTTAAGGTGTTTCAGACAGTTTAAAGAAAACAATACAAATGAATGTGAAGCACCTAAAAACAATTCAACCCAATTCATGTCATTCAGACAACAAATATTCATGAGTGTCTCCTCTGTGACAGGCAGTGGGATACAGCAGTGAAGAAAGCAGACAGAAATCTTGCCATCCTTTTAATTACATTTTGGCAATAATGAAAAAAATTGTGAAAAAAAATGGAAATAATTTTTATAGACGTTTTCCAAAGATTTAAGACAAATTTTCAGAGTTCCACACAATATATTGTCACAATTTTGTCATGAGTATGTTCAACGTGATATTTGGCACATATTTATGTTAAAAATATTATTCCTTGATCATCTGAAATTCAAATTAAACTGACATCCTGTGTTCTGCCAACCTTAAATGCTTATTTAATTAATAATAAATAGCTTTAATAAATTAAGCTTTATCTACATATTATTAATGCAGGCATTAAGTGCTGTTTCAATGATAGACAAAATGAAGTTAAATAAAAGTAAAGTATTAAAATAGCATGTGCACTATAGCATTAGTTTTATTTTTTACATAAGAAATATATACATAAATATGTAAAAATACCTAAGAAATATGGGGTATTCATGGAATCCAAACAGTACACACCATCTACCCATTGGGAGCATATCGACTAATTTTAGGTACAACATAAATGCAACATATTGGGGCTACTCCAGATTAGGTACAAATTAGAACAACTGACTATTTTTTTCCTTTCTTTACCACCACCCCAGATAATCAGCCTGCTTTTCTCTCTCTAGGAACCACTCTCACCTCCTTGATGTTGTTTTCCTGGAAGACTAGTCACACAGCTTTCTCAACAACTTTGTCCTTGCTATCTTAAAAACATATCTGTACACCTTTTTTTGTCTTAAAGCTTTTAACTTTTATTTCAATAGTAAAATAGGTAACATTTTAAATGGAAGTATATACAAGGCTCAGGAGAGCTTACAAATTACTCGTATTCATAGTTTACAGAACATTATTGGAGATAACTCAAATAAAATGTCTAGCTCTTATTTCTTGGGGCGATCCTTGACTGGTCCTCACTTTTAGGCCATATTTAAGGGAGTTCTAGATTTCTTTGCATTTCTGTATAAGGACTGCTCAGGTCAGGCTAAAGGAATATTCTTTTTGCCACAATCGTAGTGTTCCTTTTCATAGAGATCTATGATGGAATATTCTTGGGTTTGGTTTAGCAGAGAAAGCATTAAGACTCACTTGTGAGTATCATTACTTTTATTCTTGAATCATTCATTATAGGGAGTAAATGTGGTTTTGAATTTTTTAAAAATACAGCATATAATCAACCATTTATATATCAATTTCCTTAAAACTATAATTAGAAATGACTTACAATAGACAAGTCGGGGTCTTAGGATGTGCTCTAGATTGACTAATCACTGCATAGCAACAACAGCCACAACTTACCTGCATTAAGTGCTTACTATGTACTAGGCACTTTTCCAAAAGCAAATATAACCACATTTTAGGTTATTGTCTCTAAAAATGGGATCTATTTGTATACTTTGGCATTCTGCTAAATATATATGTGCAAAAATGGAGCCAAAAACTAGCATTGATAATTTGTGCTCAAGAATGAGAGCTCTGAAAATTCCTTCGTCCTACAGGAGGAAGGAGATATATGATTTCTGCCATTATATCATGGCTGATATATGTTTGACAGGTAGGCAACAGTCTTCTTTGGGATGCAAGGATATACTGAAGAAAATTTTCCACAGACATTTAAGATTACATGCAGAAAATAGTGTTTACAAAATTATCCATAGACCTTATTTTCCACGAAATTCCCCAAGCATGACCCAATGATCAGCCTCCAAACTCCTCCCTCTTCTCATTGTTTGCTTACTTACAGTGGCAAAAAATATCCTTAAACCAAGGTAAACTTAAAGACAGGTATTATACTGATCTACGATGACAGCTCACGTCCTCAGATCAGCTGTAGAACAACTTATGCATGGACAAGTTTTGAATTAATTTTGAAAAAAACAGGCAGACTGACAAGATTTGGACGGCTCTTGAAGACAAATGAGAATGTGAATATCAAGTTTTAAAGGGAATACTCAGGACTTAATTTGTTACTCATTATCAAAAAATTCAATACAAAGTGAAACAGTTCAAAGAGCTCAAAAATATTAATTGATAATGATAAAGAAGAAAGGTGAATGACTAAGGGTAGATTCAATTTGATTAAAAGACAATGAATACATGAAAGTCATAAGTAGCAACAAAGAACTGTTTTGTTGACAGTCATGCAAATAAGCATTGACCCATATGCTCAGTGCCTAAAATAAATTTGGTGCACTCTGTTCACATTTTCTGTCAGTTTGGGTTTTATAACAAGTTACATTTTGTTGGAACTCTGAGAATACTTGTTGCAGGAAGAAGGTTGTCTTCTTTTAACCTGCTGATTACTAGAACACTAAAAGAGTATGGTTGAATGGAAAGCTGAAGCAATGGCATTTGTAATTTAATTTGGGTCAATGAACATTTGAAGAACCAAATATAACTTTCATGGTCTAATAATTCTTGAAAACTCTTTGAAAAGCTTGTTTAATATTCTTCTTGGTACACGTGGAAACATAAATCATTTTAAATATTCTCATTAGGTAATATATCAAATATATATAGAAGTACAGAAGCACCTAGGTACTCTCCCTATACATTAATAATTTGTCATATTTGTTTCAGAATTTAGGTTTTTGAGAAATAAATTTTAGAGACACACCTGAGGTCATCCTTTTGATCTTATTCTCCATCATCCATTCTTAAGAGAAAACAAATATCTCACATTAGATGTTCATTCTTCTCTTTAATATTACTAAAGTATTACCATAAAATCATGTATCGCTATAAAACATCAATTTTATATCTTTAATTTATAGAAATAATATCTTACTATATCCCTTCTCCCTTTTTTGTCACATAAAAATACAGATTTGTCATATTAATTTTTGTACAACTAGTATCTTAACATTTCTTGCTTAATATTTCAATGATTGTACAATTTACTCATTCATTCTCCGAGTGGCATTTTAAATCGTTCACCTTTTATTCTTTTGCTAAAAAATTGCTACAGTCAACTCTCTTTCTCAACTATCCTTGTGCCTTTGTTAGCTTTCTCTAGGACATATAAGGCACAATGCAATTGCTTAATTTATTTTGAGATTTAATACTAGATATTTGCATTTTAATACTAGATATTGCTAAAATGTCTTGTTATAAAATTTTACATATGCTGTTTGTGAAACTGATTTTTCTACATATTCTAATAAGTTTTTTTTTAATTTCTTCTATGTGCTTTATGTCTCCTATCAGGAAGTTATAGTTATCTGTGTTTTTTTCTAAGAGTATTATTTGATAGATTTTTAAAAAATAAATGAATTATCAATTGTCCCATTCCAACTTATTAAACAATACACCCTTTCATTACTTAGTTATAATACCACTTTGGCATAAAACAACTATACATATATGAACAACTATCTATATATATATAAATAAACAACTGTATATAAGGTTATTCCAATAATTTCTATTATTTTAATTGTTTCTCCCAGTATCAATATGTTCCTTAATTTGTGGTAGTATTATAATTTGTATGGACAATTAGTAGCAGATGTTCAATATTACTATTACCACTTTTTACACTCTTCCTTTTTTCTCCTCCTATATATTACTTTTTCTCTTCCTCTTTTCTCTTTTCATTTCTTGTTTCTTATTATTCTCTTCCCTCCTTCACCCTTTTCTCCACTTTCTTTTTTTCACTCCTTCTCCACTATCTTCTCCACTATCTCCTTCTTGGCTCTCCTTCCTCAAAATTATCTTGGCTTTTATTGCTGCATTACTCATCCATATAAATTTGGCAATCAGATTAAGTTATTAAATATTCTTGATATTTTTCTGACATTAAATTGGGAAAAAAATAATTCAAAAATAAATCTTTCTATTTAAGAACATAAAATATCTATGCAGTTATTAAAAACATTTTCATGTTTTCAAAGATTATTTATAGAGTTTTTGCTTCTGTAATCATTCATATGTGTCATGAAATTTATCCCAAAATACCTTCCAAATGTTTTTGTTTTTTTGGCTATTGGAATTTAAATACTTTTTAATGACATATTCAAATTTTTTTGAAGGAATAAGGGATGTCGCTAGTTTTATATATTGAGCTTTTTCAAAATTTCATTTGAAATTTTACTAATTTCAGTAGATTGAGTAAACAACTTTTGGATAGTTTCTCTGGAAATAATATGGGTAATACATCATGAAGTTTGTTACCTTCTTTCTAATCCTTATATGTCATATTTTTCTTGCTTTATTGCATTGCCTAGGATTTCAAATACAATGTTGACTAAGAAATGGTGCTAGTAGACATTCATTCTGATATTAAAAAAATAAATCTAAAGCTTCACTGTGAAAAATGCTATTTACAGTTTGGTAGTTACCATTTTCTGGCTAGAGAAATGTTGTTTTGATTACTAATACACACACACACACACACACAGGTGTTTTACATTTTTCAAATAGTTTTAATATTTGAAGTAATTTTTCTTTAATTATTAATTTGATAATAATTGATTAATAATATATTTGATATTAAAGACAAGCAATTTTTACATTTGTCAATTAAAAATGTATGGTTAGGTTCACTGAATTAGTATTTTTACTAATTCACTAATTAGTAATATTAGTGAATAATATTATTTTTATTTTTCACTTACAATTTAATTTTGACATCAATGCAATACCAGTGTTTTATTACTTGTATTAGTTTGTTTTCTTCTTTGTCTATTTTATGTATACTTTTCCATGAAATTAACAAAACATATCTCAGTGGTAATAATTTCGTTGGACCTATATGGCCAATACCTCCTTCCAATGAATGGGCATAACATAAGGCCTCAAAATGAGAAAGAGAATGACTTCAGGAGTCATGGAAGTGAAGTTTCCTGCAAAGCAGGAGAAATGGTAATTTGGAGGAAAAAGTAAATGATAAAAATATAAAAACCTGCAATTCCTACACATCCAAAGTTATGAATTAAAAGCTTATTTTACTTAATAAAAAATGCTTTTCTTAGAGAAAGAGAGGAAATTATTGATAGCAAGATGGTGACTTACTATTTACAAAATTAAATTTTTGTTCAATTGTGTGCAAATATATTTAATATGTTATTCCTCTGAAAATGAAAGTAAAGACCTGGGAGTTCGTGCAGCTTAACATTTCACTTTTGCTGGGGAGGTCTCAGGGTATTGAGTGACTTTAGTTTATGTTTACACTCGAAGGCAGAGAGTGAGACTGGAATACAGGCCAGCTGCCTTGACTCCACATGAAGTGCTCATTCCGCAGCCCTCTGCTTTAGCTGAGGGTGAAGGGGCATTGAAGCAATCACATCAGAATCATCGTAATTCCCACTGGCGTAAAGAAAAATAAAGTGAAGAGTACTCCCTAAATGTCCTTGAAATTAATTATTTGCTAAATCCAAAAACATGACTAGTGTGAACCATTAGGTAATAGATAATACTTCAAAAAATATATACAGTATTGGATAATTGGGCAGTAAACATGTAACTATTGTTCTTTTATTTTCTAAGTGCTACAGGCATATAATGAAAAATTTACACATAGCTCTTTATAATAAACAAGTGTTGCAGAAAACTGTGCTGAGGCCAGGCACGGTGGCTCACATCTGTAATCCCAGAACTTTGGGAGGCTGAGGTGGGCACATCACCTGAGGTCAGGAGTTTGAGACCAGCCTGGCCAACATGGTGAAACCCTATCTCTACTAAAAAACACAACAACAACAACAACAACAACAACAACAAAATAGCTGGACGTGGTGGTGGGCGCCTGTAGTCTCGGCTACTCGGGAAGCTGAGGTGGAGAATCTCTTGAACCCAGGAGGCGGAGGTTGTAGTGAGCCGAGATCGTGCCACTGCACTCTAGCCTGGGTGGTGGAGTGAGACTCTGTCTCAAAAGAAAAAACAAACAAACAAAAAAAAAAACAAAAAAGGAGTATCTATTCATTTTTTAAAATGTTTACTGTATTTTGTGTGAGTACTAGGCTGTTTTACCATTACATGGCAAATCACTGTGCTTTATGCTACTTTGCAAGTGACTGACTGAAGGTATTATTTTACTTGAAGCAATACTGAATATATCAAAGTTCTCAACATGTATAAACATCATTTGACCCCAACAGAGATTAGAAAATATAATATTATGGATGCTAGAAAATTTTACAGTAGACATAAGCAAATAAAAAATAAAAGCCATTTCTCTGAGACAACACCATCAACAGTATGAACAAGTGAAAGGGCCAGGGAGCAGGTATTTGTACTAATGTGGACATCTCAGTTATACTGTCAATCAAACCCGTCTATACTACTTTAGAAACTACTTAAATACAGAAACAAATGAAAATAGCTTCAATAGGACAATTTCAGCTATAATTTTATGTATAATAACTCTGAACTTCATAAGATATCTATGAAAGGAAGGATTCCCTAAATTCAATTCAGAATTGAACAATGAAACTTAAAATATTAAATCTGGCTGCAAATTGGTATTGGTGATAATAGAAGTGAGCCTTTCTTTGGCCTAAAATATATGCTAAAAGATATCTATGTTTTAAATTTGTAGGGATGTAGTTTGGAAAATTATGTTTATTATCATGACCCCAAGGCCTACAAGATGCTTAAAAATATGTATCATTATACTATGCTTATTTGGGAATGAAATTGGCCCAATACACTTTACAGTGATTTTTTAATGCAATAAAAATTAAAACACAAATAATACTTGGGTTAACTAGAAAATTATGTGTATTAGAAAACCTATTTTAGTGATGATTTAAGATGAGCTTTATTTTGTTAGAGGCATTTATGTCCCAAAATATTTTTTCTAATGATTGGTTTGTACTACTTAGGAAAACTGCATATCTGAGAGATGATTATAATTAGTGAAATGTTGAGTTAGTAGATGATTAATTTGTTTAATTAGACTTGTATCCTTATTCCCAAGTTTTGGAAAATATATTGATTACCTTTTACATGTTCAGGATAGCTCATGAATTGAAATTTCAAACTATGTGAGTTCTAACTGGTCATACCATTAATTTGGCTTTGTTGGCATTAATTTGTCATTTTTCTTCCAACGATGAATCATTAACCCCATCTAGTAGAACAGCAAAATTTCCCTCTTTCATAAGCTGAGCGAATGTACTATATTTTAAACTAATTCTCTGGGTGATACCCCTGACAAACAACTGCCTTTTTGCTTATCATGTCTTTGACTGTTTTCTAGTAAAAAGGAACAGTTGGGATTTTACATAGTTCCTCTTTTGTCTCCCAGCTTTCCTCTTGGAGCAAATAGAACATTTAGGCTCTAGGCCTTTTAATCATTCAGAAGAAATCAAACATGTAATCTCCCATCTAGATGATTTTTCAAACTCCGGAAAAGCTGATTACTTCACTAGGGTTTAGTAAAATACATATAATGTAGTTTGGTTTGTTTAACGAGATTTTTATAAGGATAGATTCTTAACTCCTTCATTTATTTCAAAGATGTTCAGTACAGTCTCAAGAAAATATACCAGAAAGAACAATTTCATTCATATTAGTAAATGTTCTTTCCCCTCCCAAGACGATTGGTCTTTTTAAACTCAAGGCAGGATTAAGGCCTTTGGTGGCAAAGTAGTTAAAAAACATAAATTATTTATTTTGTTTACCAGCTTGATTTCTATAATTTAAGGTGATATCTTTTATTTAGAAAATGCCAAACACAAATATATATTATAATTACTTTCTAAAATGTAAAGCACATTATTAATATGGTAATGGTTAAAACAATTTGCTTCTTTCATTTTCTCTAACTCACTTGTGACAATACTGGCTGTTCTGGGATTCACAGGGTTGGATACCCTCGTTATAAAAAGGGTGCTAAAATTTTGACTTTGACCATGAAATTTGTTCCACTCTTCTAAAGAAACATCACCAACCTGTAAACGGATTTTAACAACATGTCTTTCAAAGTCAAACAATGCAATTCTTATACAGAGAAGGACGCATTGACTGGTAATGAGGTGTGAGAAGTTTCAAATAGCTTGGTGTGGGACCAAGGTTAATATAATTATGGACCACAAACTCCAAGAAATCATTCACTCTCTCACTACCAGCCTGCAATAAAAGTGGTTTTTCCAGTCTTCAGTGCACTGATTTAAAATGATCTATTGATCTGGACCAAAGAAAGATGAATATACTAAGGAACTGAGGCTGCCTCCGAGTGATAATAAGCAGAACTGAAGGAATGTAGCTGTGGGATAGGGACTCTTCTTTCTACAAAAGGCTATGGCAAAAGCTGGGACTTTGAAGAACAATGACAAAGATTCGAAGAGGAATGTCATTCTTGTTGTCCCAGAGAAAATGCATTAAAAGGATGTCAGGAGCTACAGAGAAGACTCATACAAGTGAATAAAAGATGGGTTCTTTGCACTTGCGAATAGTAACAGGAGTCAAAGAGAATTCCACAACTTTGGTAACTGGGGATGCTTTACTTGTTTCTATAGATTAAAAATAAAAAGCAAAACAAACAAACAAAAACCCTGAGGTACATGTGATGTTTTGATACAGGCATACAATATGTAATAATCAAACCCCCATAAATACATACATCTATTATGCACCCATGATAATTAAACATTTTTAAAAACCCAAGGGAAATGAAAAATACTGCAAGAAAAAAGCCCATCAAATTTTTTAATCAAAAACATTTTCCTGTGTGCACTGATAAAGAAATGATAGTATTGCCTATGTGTTACTGCAGTCTATGTGTACCTGCTTATTTTTGATTGCTCATGGACACCGATATAAGCACATATGTTTTGTAGACAATCTCTCTTTAATAATTATATAATGGAAAATAATGCATATTTAATTGTTTTGGATTACAAACAAACTAGCTTTTAAAAGTAGGTGTCTAAATTACAGAAGCCCTTTGTGTTTGTGACAGAAAATGTAGATATTACAATTTTCTATGATTCTGTTCTCATTATACATTGTTACTTCAGTTACTTAGGTACCTGGGTTTAAAGAAGTTTGTCCATGTCAGATTCTTCAGTGAGAATTTCCTTAAGTGTTAGGAGAGAAATTACTTCAGCATGTTATCCTTTCCCCAGTATAAAAACAAGAAACATGTAATAGTATTTGTTCTACTTAAGCATCAGCGTAAACACTGTAAACATGTAGGTCAGTATTGATCACCTTTACCAGTTTTCCATGATCATATTTAGACACTTTAGTAATTGAAAAGTAAAAGGAATATAAGTGAAATATTTTCATTTTCTCTCTCTCATGCTTCATCCAGGCGGCCTTACCATTCCACAAAGCCTTTCTTCACACTGTGGTTCTAGTTTTCCACACTTCTCTTAGCCCCTTCTGGGATGTTTCACGGGAACAGAACTGAGGCATAGGTGACTTGTGGAAGTGTTCCTGAGAAAACACCAAGCAAATGTGCTTTCGGCTTGGCACCCACAGCTGTAAATGGAAATAAGGAAAGGAATAACTGCAATTGTGAAGGAGTATGTGTAATGTGGTACAAAGTACATGGCTCTCGACTCAGGAAAACCTGAATGTAAAAATCCTGCCTTTGCCAAATATTTAGCTATGTTTTTGACCTCTCCAGGGCTCTCTATGCAAAACGGGGATAATAAGATCTACCTAATGGTATTATCATGGTATTTCATTGTCTACGTATACAGTTTTTATTTTAGCAAATACATATAAAATTAAAAGGAATGTTGCAAAAAACAGCAATCTAACAGCCAGACCTTCCCATCTCTAGTTCCCTGACTAAATCACTTTCAGCATTTTCACTTGTTTCTTCAGTATTGTGCTATATATTTTTCCAGTAATGACTTTATAATGCTATTTTATAACGATTTTAACTAACAATTATATAATTTCAGACACGGAAGAAATAATTTTCCCTCTCCCCGCTGTACTGTATGGTTACGCATTTTAGGCAAATCAACATTCAGTGCTTTTGTTGAATGATTTCATAGTATTGTCTGCAAGTGAACCATGGCATATAAAATAAGTACATTAATGTCTATACACCAAACTTGTGTTACCTGGAGTCAATAAGTCCTGCATTGCATAATTTGATAATATTTTAAGACCTGTTAATAATTCATCTCTGCACGGTATTAAAGAACTGTAAATATTCCATTTATAAGGTCAAACACATAAGGTATTTATCACTTCCTTGTGTGTCTATCTGTCCATATGTGATGTTTTTCTTGTACCCGCTGCTCCCCAAGCATGCTGGCAGGTTCTTATCAGGGAGTTCTTTCAATAGAAAATCTCTTTGGCTCTCTCTTGATTAGATCCTTTGCTTCTCCTTGCTTTGTTTGTCTTTTTAGAGAAACACATCTTCAGGAAGCTTCTTGAAAAAAACCTGTGCTGGAAATTTTAGATCCTGCATATTTGAAAATATGTTTTGAATTCCTGAATGTTTGAAAATGTTTTTTAAGGTCATATTTGAAAGACAGTTTTTTCTATTATAGTGGTAATTCTCTCTAGGTATTGCAAAGGCATTCTTCATTGTCTTCTAGCTGCCAGTGTTGCCATTATGAGTTTAAGGCTAATTTGATTATTGAGAGTTTGTGATATTTTTGTTGTTGTTACTCCCACTTTATTCCTCAATCATAGAAGATATTTGATTCTTCTCTTTGTTACCATTACTCTAATATTTCTCAGTGCTCTGCCTCAATATGACTTTTTTTCCATTAATTTTCCTGGAAAATCAGAGGTCTTTTTAATTTAGAAAGCTGGTTCTTTAGAAAAAGAATTTCATTAATTCTTGACAACATTCCTCTATCTAATTTCTCAGTTTTCTCTGTTATTCCTTTTGGTCAGATAATGGAAATTATGTATTTATCTTTTAGTTTTTCTTTTTTTCTTTGGTTTTCTATTATTTTATCATTTAAAAATTCTTTTGGGGAAACTCCTACAAATTTTTAAAAAATTTCTATTGATTTTTTTCAATGTACTGTTATGATTATATTCTCTAATTACCAGGGGTCCCTTTTATTTTTTCTTTTTGTAGTATCCACTTCTTCTTCACACTTAACAACATCTCTGATCTTTCTCAAGATTTTTCAATTGGTATGGATGTTTTATTGGTCCTGCATTAAACTTATTTTTTAGTTCTGTTTTTGTTTGTTTTATTCCTCGTCTTTCATGTTAGAGATTTTCTTCAACTATCTATTGAGTCTTTACTGACAATTCGTAATCAAGAATACAGAACTAAACAGATGTTTGCCAAATTATGCATGTGTGGGGCATGTTGAATGGTGGGGTTCACCACAGGAAAAAGAAGTGGGACATTTCACCGGGGAATCCCTCATGACATATTTGTCTGTCTTTTCTCTTGGGCTTGGCAGCTTCCCTGAGTGTAGTCCTTAGTCTCCCTCCCACATGATGTAAGCTTCCAGCTTCCTGATTTCTGGGGATTGATTTGGCAAAGGAGGCAGGGATCTCACTGTTTGGTGTAAATAATTTCCCTTAGTGCCTTTGTTTTCAACATTATACCTCACTCTTGTCTTTATTTATTTATTTATTTTCGAGATGGAGTGTCGCTCTTGTTGCCCAGGCTGGAGTGCAATGGTGTGATCTCCGTGCAGCCTCTGCCTCCTGGGTTCAAGTGATTCTCCTGCCTCAGCCTCCTGAGTAGCTGGGATTATAGGCACTCGCCTCTACACCAGGCTAATTTTTGTGTGTGTGTGTGTTTGTAGTAGAGACAGGGTTTCACCATGTTGGCCAGGCTGGACTTGAACTCCTGGCCTCAGAAAAAAGTGCTGGGATTACAGGTGTGAGCCACCATGCCTGGCCTCTCATCCTCAAATGTGCCTAATTTTCTTATTTCCCGAATTGGGCTGATTTAATTATCCCAAGATTAATTTTGCTAGGTGGTCACCTTGCTATGTTGGGTAAAGGAGGACACCTGGTGGAGGTTTGCTCCCAGATTTGTGATCCACCCTTTTTGTTTGCCTCAATCCTTAATCTCTACCATCACAAGTATATACTGTCTCCATCACTTGGGCCTTTCAGGATTCTGCAATGTGAAACACGTTGCATCTCGTTGCTTAACTAGTAGTTTTCTTATCTCTGAAAGGATTCACTTTCAAACAACAAGAACTACTTTACTTAGTTCAAGCATAAAAGCATAAATGCATTTATTGTCAGGATTTTTGAAGAATAGACTCCTACGTATAGCTCCAACTACCTGCAATCTCACTGCGTCTGCTGTGATTGAGAAGTTCTTTCCTCTGATTTAGGAAACCACCAAATTGGGAAGCCTCTGTAACAATCTGCAACAGAAAAACAATAATTTTCCGCAAATTACCTTTTCCTTTGAATTCCCTTGAATTTACAGTTTTGAGTAAATGTATCTGATTGTGGAAATTCAATCACATCTAGAACCCAATGGGATGAAAGTCTGAGAATGTACATTTCAGCCTCAGTAGTATCTTCTGAGGAGGGAGAAGTGAGTGTTGAGAGAGATAATCTATTATCTATCCACCCATCTATCTAGCTATCTACATTTGCAGCAACTTGCTTGGTTCACACAACAATATAAATTGGATATTTTAGCTCCACTTTCTTCTTGTTAAATATATACAATTACATATGATTGAATGAGTTTCTTCAACCATGCTCGTTTTTACCCAGGCATAGAAATAGAGAAATCAGATGCTTGAATTGATTCATGGTTTGAGTTTTACATACTGAGTACAAGGGCATGGATAAGACAATGGAGAAGGATAATTGATAGACTACAATAATTGAGGAGAAAGAATTTTTGGAAAATACTCATATCACCCTTAAAGAACTTAAGGTATTGATCAATTTATTAGAATAAATTGTTACCTGAAAAGTTTGAAACCTATTTTAGCTACTGTAAGCAGGAAGTACTATGTCAAAGTTTAGAAGAAACTCTTTCAAGGATAGAAAATCAAACTTGAATGCTACCCCTACTAGAAAGACCCAAAACATGTTGATGAATGGGCTCAGCAGAATGCCTGTGGCCTGGGTTCGGTCACAGACCCTGCAGAAAGAATTGCTGATGCTAGGCACTATGCATTACTCTATAAGATCCTGTCCTTTGCTGTGGAAACCTGGATTCCTCTGCTAGCATTCTCAAAAAAATGGGTTCCAGGGAGACCTGTTTTTTCAATGTGCATCTGAATTGATGTTTCTTGTAGGTGAATCTAATGAACAGATTTTAGGTATTATGCTTGTGTCTTAGTTGCAAGAGAGTTTTTACTTTTGTAATTTAGCAAAATATGGCACAATAAGGTGGGAAAATCCAAATGTCCATTATGATGGAACTGAATAAGACTTACATAAAACTGAAAGCGCTAATGAAATAGGATGTTGAGATCAATTTTTATGTTATTAGAATTTAATACTTAATTGATGTTGTCATTGCAGTTAAGGGCAAGTATTTATAATATAGTAGGCACTAAGTAAATGCTTGCAGAATAGTTGAAGAATGTTAAAACATATGAAATATGGCAAATATGTATAATAAAAATAACCTGGAAGTGTGGATGGAAAAAGAATGATTATTCATGCATTTAAACTAAAATTTGGAAGTTTTGTATAGGTCTTCAACATACATCATAGCAATTATAGTGGCAATGGATAATGAATGACAAATTAGGTTTATTGACAGCCATTTATTAGAATTTTCATAATTCTAGCAAAATGGTAAAGTAGTATTTAAAAAAAACTTTGAATCAACATATTTTTCATATGTTTGGTTTTCTCTGCATTTTAGAGTACTTAAAATTGTATCAAACATACATTACATAGCATAATCTAGGAAGAAAACAGAACTCTGAGTATACTTTCTAGAAATTAATATATCAGAAATTATGAAATTTGTTTTTAAAGTTATAATAAGTAACTTTAGTCTAATACGTACTTTAAATTACTAACGCCTGTTGGTAACAAAAATAAAGTGTCCTTGGAGCAGCAATTTCCATGCACAACCAGAATGTTTCCCACTGATTTACTTATTCATAGAAAAGATAGTGTTAGATCAATTTTATCATGCCAGTGTCTCTTTCTAAATAAATGGAACCAATATTTTCTTCAAGGATATACTTTAAACATTAGTTAATATTACTTACACTTCAGAACTGCTGGTTTTAGAGCATATTTTATATTATCTCAATGGAAACTGCTTACATTAATGGAGATTGGCATATGTGTTGCTTCTATTCTCTTGTATTGATGTTATTGTAATATTTACAGATTTTTTCTAAAGTTATTTTTATTCATTTTAAGATTAGACTGAGTCGTGTTCTTATTTAATAATAGTAAGATATGAGAGTCAGTCAAAAACAAATTGCAGACACATATCTCCTATATCATAACATAAACTTTAAAGAAAGTTTAAAGAAAGATTGAAGATAAAGGGTTAGAAAGAGATTAAAGGTAGTAGGAAAGAGGAGAAAAATAAAGAGAAAAGAAAGGTAGAGGGAAAGTTTTTTAAGAGAGCTCAAATAGGTGAGAGGAGAGAGAAAGTTTGATATAAAAAATGGGATAGCAGAGAGAAGAAGGAAAACAGAAGAGAAAGTAAACTTAAATAGTATCATAAATAATCTATAAGAGTAATTGTTAGTTTATTAATGGAGGCAAATTAGTTTATTGATGGAGACAAAAAGGAGTAATTTTTAAAGAATGTTTTGTAAAATAAATGAATGAAATCTAATCATGTCATCACCACCAGGCCTGCCCTACAAGAAGTATCTTATATAAAGAATATGATAATATAATTGTCATACTGAGTCGCATGAACTCTAGAGAAACAACATAGTTTCTTTGATGTTTTTCAGGAAAGCATGCTAGTTGCCCTCCACACCCAGACCTTGGGGAGTCTGTGATCCCTAATTTCCTTTTGGTAACCCATTATAAACTTCATTCATGAATTTATCTAAGCCTTTCCTGAACCTATTTATATTTTCAGAGTATATAACCTTCTGGGGTAATGACTTGCATATGTTTACTACCAACTGTGTAAAGCAGTGAAGTACAAAGCATAAATCCCTTTTATCTTTTATGCTGCGATGGGCATCCTGTAGTCCTGGTGCTCTTTAATTTGGTGAAAGGAATCCATCTTTATACTTCACAATTTGGTAGAGTCTGAATCCATGCAGTCTCATCTGTAATTTTATAAAACTTAATATTCCTAACTTTTCACAATATTCTGACATAGAAACAAAGGCTGTGGCACATAATGGAAATAACTTTTAATAAGTTGCATTTTGAGGGGAAATTATTTCATATGTATAGGTCCCGAAATCATCATCTAGAAATCAAAGTACTAGATAATTCCTAAAATCCTTTCTATGCTTCAACTTGCCTGTGCTTTAACACCCATCACACACACTCTGTCTCCTCCCCAGAAACTGACATGGAAGGGAGAGAGAAAAGAAGAATACATGATGATGGAGTTATTAACATCAGGCTTAAAATCTCATTTTCTCCACTTCCTGGCTCTACATCCTTAAAGAAGTTATTTAATTCTCCATGCTGTTGCAGGAAGTCAGGGACCCCAAACGGAGGGACCAGCTAGAGCCACGGCAGAGGAACATAAATTGTGAAGATTTCATTTTAATATGGACATATATCAGTTCCCAAAATTAATACTTTTATAATCTCTTATCTCTGTCTTTACTGCAATCTCTGAACATAAATTGTGAACATTTCATTTTACTATGGACATTTATCAGTTCCCAAAATTAATACTTTTATAATTTCTTATGCCTGTCTTTACAGCAATCTCTCAATATAAATTGTGAACATTTCATTTTACTATGGACATTTATCAGTTCCCAAAATTAATACTTTTATAATTTCTTATGCCTGTCTTTATTTTAATCTCTTAATCCTGTTATCTTCATAAGCTGAGAATGTACATCACCTCAGGACTACTATTGTGTTAAACTGTACAAATTGATTATAAAACATGTGTGTTTGAACAATATGAAATCAATGCACCTTGAAAAAGAACAGAATAACAGCAATTTTCAGGGAACAAGGGAAGACAACCATAAGGTCTGACTGCATGTGGGGTCGGGCAGAATAGAGCCATATTTTTCTTCTTGCAGAGAGCCTATAAACAGACGTGCAAGTAGGGAAGATATTGCTGAATTCCTTTCGTAGCAAGGAATATTAATAATTAAGACCTTGGGAAAGGAATGCAATCCTGCGGGGAGGTCTACAAATGGCTGGAGTGTCTGTCTTATGCGGTTGAGATAAGGACTGAAATATGCCCTGGTCTCCTGCAGTACCCTCAGGCTTATTAGGGTGGGGAAAAAAACCCACCCTGGTTAATTTGAGGTCCGACTGATTCTCTGCTCTCAAACCCTGTTTTCTGTTGTTTAAGATGTTTATCAAGACAATATGTGCACAGCTGAACATAGACCCTTATCAGGAGTTTTTGATTTTGCCCTTTGCCTTGTGATCTTTGCTTTGCCCTTTGCCTTGTGATCTTTATTGGCCTCAGAAGCATGTGAACTTTGTTCTCCTTTTTGCCCTTTGAAGCATGTGATCTTTGTGACCTACTCCCTGTTCGTACACCCCCTCCCCTTTTGAAGTCCTTAATAAAAACCTGCTGGTTTTGCGGTTTAGGTGGGCATCACGGTCCTACTGATATGTGATGTCACCCCCAGAGGCCCAGCTGTAAAATTCCTCTCTTTGTACTCTTTCTCTTTATTTCTCAGCTGGCTGACACTTAGAGAAAATAGAAAGAACCTACATTGAAATATTGGGGGCGGGTTCCCCTGATACCATGCTTCACTTTCTTCATCACCAAATTGGAGATGATAATAATTCTAACTTTATTTTTATTTTTTAGGTTATTTTATTTATTTTTTGTTAATAAATGTTCATATATTTATACTTATATGTATACACATACATATTTATACATAAGCAAATATACGTTTATATACTCTTAAAAAGCATCTGTCATATAATAAGTACTATACAAACGTTAACATATATGCATGTAAATCCATAGATATGGAGGAAGAGAGTAAGAGAGAGAGAGAGAGAGCACACAACTACGCTTCCCTACATCCATCCCCTCGTGTGTTCCTATCCCACATTGACACTGGGCTGTGACTTGCTTTGGCCAATGGAGCATCAACAAATGTGAAATGAGCCTAGTTTTGATTACTGCTTTGGCATGGGGTTTGTTGCCCTTTTGGAATGCTTTTCTGAGACCACTATGTAAAGAAATCTAGTCTACCCCCTCCAAGCCAAATGGAGAGAGAAGTCCAGCCATCCCAGCCAGAGCCCAGAGCCCACTTGGCCACTAACTAAATATAGTCACATAAATAAGCCCATGTGAGCCCAGGAGAAGAACCACCCAGTCAATCCATAGAATCATAATAAAATAAATGGTTGCTCTTTTAAACCAATACATTTAGGGTGTTTTGTTACACAGCAGTATATACTGATACAACTAGTACTTTAATCATCTCTGGTTCTTTTCTATGATCTTGTCTTCAGAATTCATGACAGGGACTGAAAATTTATATAAAACTAAGCTAATATATTTGAATCCCATTTCTTATTACCAGAAGTACACACCATATTTACAAATTTGACAAAAATGAGCTTCATGTTAGTGACAGGGAAAAGAATTGACAGATAAATGATGTCTTATTTAGTGTTCCCTGGGAAACAGACTTGGAGACAGATATTAACATGCATGAAGTTTGTTGAAAAGTATTCTTGAGATTAATATACGTAGGGGAGTAAGGAAAGTAGGATTAGACATTGGGAGAAATTAAACCGCAATATAGTTGATTTAGTTGATGCAGGGCTTTCAGCAGATCACACATGGAGCTCCAGAGCTGTGATGGCCCTTCAGAATTATTCCAAGTTTAAATAAGAGGGCCAACCCTTTGTACCATAGCTTTGACTAGTCATTGGATGAAGCTGCTTTTACCTCACGGAAGATAAATCTTGGTTTTATCAGAGACAGATTGTAACCTTGGGTGATGCAGCTCTTTTTACTGAGGCATATTTTTTTCTTTAATAAAATATGAATTTTACTAGTCAACTACTGTTATAACATGCTCATTATAGATTTCCTATTCTGTATCCATTCCATCAAACACAAAACAGAACAGTGTATCAGTCTGGCTGTCTTCAGGTGGATCACAGCCTTGCATTGTCAGCAAAGTCCTCTTTCTTAGTTTCACAGCTTACAATGACAGAAATTGACTCTTATTTCTCTGATGTAGATATTACCAGCCTTGGAATTATATTCATTAGATGGTCAATTGTATAGGGCGGAGGGGGAAGGAGATGCCAAATTTAAGCAGGGTCCAATTCTGCTTTCCTATGTAATGTTAGTATTGATCCTAGTGCTCCTGTGAAAGTCATTTCTTCTAACGATATACATACGTTTCTTCACAACCACAGCTAAATGTGTGACACAACCTGTGGGAATGGCCCCAATGGGACTCAGCTTCTACAACTTTATGCCACTTACATCAATGAAATGCAGATCATCATAGAATTTTTCACCTGATGACCCTCTATGAATGAAGAGCTTTGTCCCTGCTGCCATCATCATGTGGTCATCCCAGGAAAAGATGGTTATCTATAGGTCTTTGGTTGATAATGGGTCAGTGTTTATGCCAAACACAAGTGGCTTCCATGCTCCAGGGGCTAGGTTCTTCACTCTTCACCAAAAACATACAGGTGGTTTCCAGTGGCTTCTGATGATAGGTGGAGTATTTTGGGGTGGGATGGGAGTGAGAGTGGGAGTAGAGACTGATCATTTCAGGCATGGCCCAGCTCCTGCTTTCAGAATTCAGGACTTGTAGAAAATTTGGATTAGCCAGTGCCTCCAAACACCCAGATATCAGATTTATAGGGTGTAAATCTGAAACACTCCCATCTGATTTGGTCTCTCAACAATGAAGAACTTCTTTTTCTTGGCATCAACAATTGTGGGGGAAATATAAACACCTATGGCCAATCCAGGTATAATGCCATCTTCGTGTTGGGCTATGGGGCACCATATTGCTTTCTTGGGTTTCTTTCTAGATTCCAAGACTAGCATCAGCTTCATGGTATGTCAGTAGACTAAATTCCAAAAGGGTGGGTGATACAGTTTAGCTTTGTGTCCTCATCCACATCTCATGTTCAATTATAATTCCTAATGTTTGAGGTGGGGCCTAGTGGGAGGTGACTGGATCATGGGGGTGGTTTCTAATGGTGTAGCACCATCCCCTGAGTGCTGTCTCATGATA
This sequence comes from Gorilla gorilla gorilla, assembly GCF_029281585.2. Classification (NCBI taxonomy): domain Eukaryota; kingdom Metazoa; phylum Chordata; class Mammalia; order Primates; family Hominidae; genus Gorilla; species Gorilla gorilla. Next base: position 85,999,888 of record NC_073238.2, on the reverse strand, counting down.
GAGTTCTCACAAGATCTTGTTGTTTGAAAGTGTGTAGCACCTCTCCGTTTGCTCTTTCTCTCTCCTGCCAGCCATGTGGATACATGCTTGCTTCCCCTTTGCTTTCCACTATGATTGTAAGTTTCCTGAGGCCTCCCCAGGAAGCAGAAGCCTGTACAATCTACAGAACAATGAGCTGATTAAACCTATTTTCTTTATAAATTACCCAGTCTCAGGTATGTCTTTATAGTAGTGTGAGAATGGACTAATACAGTGGGCCTTTGGAATTTACTCAGATGTCTCCAGAAGCCACCAAAGGGCCCAGCATAGATTAGAAGTGAATGAGCAATTGGTAAATGAAGAAAGAAAATGGATGAACAGATATATGAATGGGTGCAATCAGGTATATAGACCACTGACTTCCATCCTCAAAGCCCAGAATTCATCTGAATTCTGTCGCTCTTACAGCTGCCCTGTCTAAAATCCTATCCCTACATAGCAACATTGGAAGGACGAAAAGATTTGGGAAATAAAAATAAGCTGATTCTTTCTGCTCAATGTTGCTGAGCAGACTCCAAGAAGGCCCTCACCAGCCCTTTCCACTGTGCCCTAGCCCACTTCCCTAAAGGACCTGACTGTTGGGAAAAAGAGCACCTTGGTGCTGGAGGTGAGAAATCTGAGCAGAAGCATATAGCATTCACTACCCATGGTTTGCCATAACGTACAGCAATATAAAAACTTTGTTGCAGTTTTGTCTACAGAAATTTCTAAGAGACTAAGGAAACAGTTGACATAGGAAAATATGCTTCAAAAGAAAGTAGTGTAGCTACGTATCCTTTTTAAACTTTGAAAATTTAAAAGATAAATGGAAAACTTATTTGAACACACCCAACAACTATATATTTTGCAATTAAGTAAACTAAATGCCTTTAGAAAAATAAGAGGCGTGTGGAAATAATCAAGGCAATCTTCCCTAATTGAGGCCATTGTACTAAAAGTGCTTGATAGCTTCTTGATACCCTGATAGCTGCTCAGGGTAAATTTGAGTCTCTCCATTCCCTTTTTGTTTTAATCTTGGGGTATGTGCTCCAAAAATTATCATCAAACCCATTCTCCCTTTTATTTGCATAAGATAATATATTGAATGGATTGATTTGGCCACATTACACACACACACACATGTACACACACACACACACGCACATGAAATGCCATAAATAATAATGACTTAACTGAAAAGAAGATCATTTCTTTCTAATAAAGTAAGTCTAATAAAAGTAGTCCACAGCTGACACGGCAGCCCCTTGCTGTCTTCTAGCTCTTTGCTTGGCCACCGTTAGCTATGGCTCTCACTGATCTAAGATGGCCAATGGAGCTTCCACCATCCCAATTGCATTTTAGTTATTAGAATGAACTAAGAAAAGGAGAAAGTGACCACAGGTTTTTATTTTTCCTAAAGTGCTCTGTTCTTCTATATATAACTTCTTGCCTGGAACTTAGTCACACGGTTATAGCTAGCTGCAAGGAAGTTTGTCCAGTATGCATATAGCTCAATATGTAAGGTCACTGGATGTTTGCTGACCACTCTATTAGGTGTACCTCTAGCTCTTTATTGTTTGGGGACTTACTAGACTAAATGAAAACTTATCTGTCTGAAACACATGCAGAAGAAAAGGAGCAGCAGGAACAGATGTAAAATAGGAAATTGTGCTCATTAGCTCATCATAATAATAAGATTCTGCTGGGCGTAAATAGTTAAGCCCCCTAACCTAGTAATATGAGTCCCTGGTTACCCTACCTGTTCCTACTTCTGCTCTCTATAGAAGCTCTACTTCCATTGTCTGCTCTTATCTCTTGCTCCACCCTTTTGGGTAGGTTCTTCCTTTTCCTGAGCTCTCCATGGCTATTTCTAAAGTGGGCAATAGAAGGCATTCTTAATGAAGCCCCCAAATATCCTGCAGCCCAATTCTTTTCAGTGCAGTTTCAGGTACTATTAAAATTTCAACAGTAATAGGCAGTTGCAGTCCAAGCTTGTGGTTTCTTTTGGCTTTCAGATCTTGTAGTTTTTAAGCCTGATTGTACCTTGAGACCACTTAAAAGGATAGACTTGGGTGGGAAGACAACATACTTAATCTGATATTTGCTTCTAGCTTGCTTCCCATTGTCTGACAAAGAACTATTCATGGAAGGTCTTTTTAAAAGCTTTAATACCAGTGATTAATCTCCTGCTAAGGCTGTTTCTTTGGAGTAAACTTACAAGGGTTTCAGTTTGGAACGCAGAGCACTTGTCTTTTTTTTTTTTTTTTTTTAATTCTGAAAGGCTCCAAATTTAATGCATTTAGACTGCAGACGAGAGAGAGAGAGAGAATTCCTCCCTAACATCTCTGCCTGCAGATAAACTGGATCAAAGTTGAGCTCATCTCTCCTAGAACTCTGTTGAAAGCAACAAGAAACAGCTAGCACAGACAACATTTTATTTTATTTTTTAACACTTTCCCTTAAGGGTATTTGATCTGCTTTCCTGACAGCCTTTTGTCTGCTTTCCAAAGTGTGGCAGACAGCATTTTGGCCAAATCTTTTACCAATGAAGTATGTATTGCCAGGTTCTCAGCCTAAAATATTGGGAACACATTTTAGGCTCCAATATTGTATTGTTGTATGCCCATGTAACAGATTCTATGTACATTAGGATTGTGATAGTCTGGAAATAACAGAGACTTAGAAAGTAGATTCTTAAAAAATATGTAGATTTATTTTTCGCTTTGAGATGTCAAATAGTTCCTGGCTGATAGAAAAGACTCCAATGCCATCAAAAGCTTACATCTTTATCTTTATTCTGCACCATTCCTGTGAACTTATTGCTAAGTTCACTTGGAAGGCCAGTGGGACTGCTGCAGTTCTGATCATTATGTCCACATGGCAAACCACAAGAAGAAAGGTATTAAATAAGGTGACTTGGGAGGCCGAGGCAGGCAGATTACAAGGTCAGAAGATCGAGACCATCCAGGCTAACACGGTGAAACCCCATCTCTACTAAAAATACAAAAACAAAATTAGCCAGGCATGGTGGAAGGTGTCTGTAGTCCCAGCTACTCAAGAGGCTGAGGCAGGAGAATGGCGTGAACCCAGGAGGCGAAGCTTGCAGTGAGCCGAGATCGCACCACTACCCTCCAGCCTGGGCGACAGAGCAAGACTCTGTCTCAAAAAATAAAAATAAAAATAAAAATAAATAAATAAATAAATAAAGGTGGCTCCACTGGGAGGTAACTCATTAAAAAAATCCTCATTTGTCTAAGTTGAATCATCTTGCTTAATAACCTTCCCAGTTGTCCTGTTACAGGGAGTTAGACAGGCATAAGCTGGGCACGAGAGAGCTCTCCCCAACCCACAAGGAATGTTGGGTGCTGGTTCACATCGCCTCTCTAAATGTGATAAATTGGCAGCTGGCACCAGGGAGAGACCATTTCCTGATGGTCCACACCTGTTGCACTAAAGTGTTAAATGAATGCAGATTCCAGGGAGAGGCAACTTACTGGGCATGTGCATTAAGGACAAAATGGCAAAGTTGGACCTTCCGGGGACACACCACCAGAAAAGGGAAAAAAGCCACAGATGGGCATGCATACAACTTCCTAAACACTGTGTGTACTTACCTCCCAAGTGTAAGGACACTGTACATGTGGAAAGCCCACCATAAGGGAAGAATCATGGGAAAGGGACCAGCCTATCAAGTCCTAGGATCAAGGCGAAACATTACACCTGACTTTCACATGCCTGTTTGTGTCTTGTCCAAGCGTACTTTTCTTTCTTTCCTAGTCTAAAGCCTTTTAAAATAAACTTCCACTCCTGTTCTGAAACTTGCCTTGGTCTCTTTTTCTGCCTTATGCCCTCAGTCAAATTCTTTCTTCTGAGGAGGCAAGAATTGAGATTGCAGCAGATCCATACGGATTCGCTGCCAGTGACTCGATGCCTACTATCGGTAACATATTTGGTGCCTTAAGACTCAACTACTTGCACTGGTAACACATTTGGTGCTGTGAGACTCAGATATTTCTCACCCATAACAGTCCCACCCAACACTCACATATCATTTTTCAGAATTTAGTCCTCTGGTTGTCAAAGTTCCAAGAGAGATTAGGAACTGTTGTCTTTTGTTCTAGATAGCAATATGTCCAACTAAAAATTGAGTTTCTGCTATTAAGGAAGAAGAAGAGAGAGATAGTTGAGGTAGAAGACAGAGTAAAATGAGAGCTAGATGTCTTCTTTTATTGTCTGGCTAAACCACTCCCTTTCTGAAAGGTCAATGTATGGTGTGATGTCCACAGAATCACAGCTAGGGACACTATCTATGTAATTTACAATACTTTAACATTTGAAAAGGGACACTATTTATATGCTGGAACAATAAATATAAACTAAGATCCTCCTGGGAAAATCAAGATATATAAGCACTGCTATCCTAGTTAAGAGAAACCTCACTAGCTCCTGTCATTTACCTTCTCAGTAACCTAAGGCTAATGTCAATGTTTTGGTAACAGACAGATTGCTGTTTCGGTAACAGTGTTTCGGTAACAGTGTTTCGGTAACAGTGTTTCGGTAACAGTGTTTAGGTAACAGTGAGGGACTAAGTGGCTAAGTTGGCTGGACTTCCTGGGTCAATAGGGACTTCCCTAAGGGGACTTTCCCCTAAGCCAAAAGTAAGTCATAGCTGCAAGCTAAGGGATTGAAACTTCAACCAATCAAAGGGGACCTTCCGCTAAGCCAAAATGAGTCACAGCTGCAAGCTAAGGGATTGACACTTCAACCAATCATACAGGGAGTTTAAGCTCTAGCTGCAGCCTGATGTTTTTAACCAATCAGGCCCGCCAACCCACAAGCGGATTGAAAATAAGCTAATTCTATAGGATAGAAAAAGGAAAAGAGGAGGGGTCATAAGGGGATATAAGCATAAGACACCCAAGCCACAAACGGCAACCTTTCCGGGTCTCCTTCCACCTCGTGGAAGCTTTACTTTCGCTTTCACTTTACTTTCACTTTAATAAATCTTGCTGCCACACACTCTTTGGGTGCGCACATTTCTCCAATTGAGCTGTAACACTCGCGGTTGAGGTCCATGGCTTCATTCCTTGAAGTCCGTGAGATCACCAACCCTTTGATTGAGAAAAAAACCTTCGATCAGGAGAAGACTTCTGGTCTCAACAGGAATAATATTAATAACCAATATTAGTAGACCAAACATGTTTGCAGATATCTTGTTTGCTGTCTTCCCCAAACGGTTGAAACATTTTGAAAACATGAAAACAACAACAACAAAAATAAAAGTTTTAGAAATAAGTTTACTTAACACAATAGTTAAACTAATTGCTCAAATTCAGAGTAGTGAAAGGCAAAGTCAGGATTTTATCTCCAGTAGTGGTCATTGCTCAAAAATACTATAAGTAAAACTAACAATCCTTTGTTGCCTGGGGCAGAAAAGTACAGTCAAAACAAACAATAGACCACCTAAGACCTGTGGGAAAAAGCTAAGAAATATTGTTTGTTTGTTTTAGAAACTAGAACTCTCAAAAGCAACACGCACACTTGGGAATTTAGAAAGCCAAGATGCATGTTCAGAAAACACCTGAGAAGACCTTAACCTTTCAGGTTGGGCTGATATTTAGGCTCAGTGTAAGCTAGGCTAACTGTTGAAGGAGTATCCCAGTGAGAGGTGAAGCCAGCTGGGCTTCTGGGTTGGGTGGGGACTTGGAGAATTATCTGTCTAGCTAAAGGATGGTAAACACACCAATCAGCACTCTGTGTCTAGCTAAATATTTGTAAACACACCAATCAGCACTCTGTAAAAACGGACAAATCAGCACTCTGTGTCTAGCTAAAGGTTTGTAAATGCACCAATCAGCACTCTGTAAAAACGGACCAGTCAGCACTCTGTAAAATGGACCAATCAGCAGGGCATGGGAGGGGCCAAAAAAGGGACTGAATTTTGGCCATCCCAGCCGGCAGTGGCAACCCAGTGGGGTCTGCTTCCACACTGTGGAAGCTTTGTTCTTTTGTTCTTCATAATAAATCTTGCTGCTGCTCACTCTTTGGGTCTGCACTAGCTTTATGAGCTGTAAAACTCACTGGGAAGGTCTGCGGCTTCACTCCTGAAGTAGGCGGGACCACGAACCCACCGGAAGGAACAAACACCTCCAGACGCGCCACCTTTAAGAGCTGCAACACTAACTGCGAAGGTCTGCGGCTTCGTTCCTGAAGCCGGACCACACACCCACCAGAAGGAAGAAACTCCAGACACATCTGAACATCAGAAGGAATAAACTCTGGACACACCATCTTTAAGAATTGTAACACTTACTGTGAGGGTCTGCAGCTTCATTCTTAAAGTCAGAGAAATCAAGAACCCACCGGAAGGAACCGATTCTGGACACACCAGCATGGAGATAATGTGCAAAGACTGGCAGAGGTCTGTCTTTCTTTTTCTTTTTTTTTCTGTCCCTTCCCTTCCCTTCTCTTTCTTTCCTTTTTCATTCATTCTTTCCTTTTTCATTCATTCTTTCTTTTTCTTTTCTTTCTCTTTCTCCTTCCTTCCTTTCTTCCTATTGGCTCCTTGCCTTCAAAGACATCTCTGTGAAAGCACTAGCTGAACACAAGCTATGCAGAAGAGATGTCAACACTTTACATGATCAGAAATGAAGTTTTTACAGGAATAGTTTGGGTAGGTCACTTTTCAGGTAGCAGACCCTGAGGAAGAGGGAAAATCTGAGTTCCAGAGTTGCTACATTGTAAGATTTAAATGCTCAATTTTAAACAAAATAAATCACAAGGCATACAAAGAAACGGGAGTGTATGCCTTATTCTAAGGAATGAAGTAAATTTACAGAATTCATTCCTATAGAGGTCCAGTCATTAGACTTACTAGGCCAAAAATTTAAAACAACTATTTTAAGTGTGCTCAAAGAGCTAAAGAAACACATGCATAAGAAAGTAAAGAAAATCAGAAAAACAAGATATTTACAAAATTAGAATCTCAATAAAGAGAAATTATAAAGAAAAGCCAAACAGAAATTATGGGGCTGAAAGGTATAATAACGGAAATAAAAATTTTACTATAGGGGTTCAACAGAAAATTTGAGCCAGTAGAAGAAAGAATCAATGAATAAGAATGAAGTAATTCTTGAGAATAAGCCCATTGAAATTATTGATTCAAGAGTAGAAAAAAAAGAATGAAGAAAGGTGAACAGTGCCAAACAGGCTTGTGGGAGATCATCAAATGGAATAATATCATATTGTGGGAACAGCAGAAAGAGAGGAGACAGAGAAAGGGGTAGAAAGGATATTTGAAGAAAAGTTGCCAAAACTCCTTGAAATTGATGAAAGGTATGACAATATACATCCAAGAAGCTCAATGAACTCTAAGCAACAAAATTCAGGGAGTTTGTCAACAATGAATGGAAAACTGAAAAATTCACCAATATATGGAAATTAAACAACACACTCTCAAACAACCAACAGGTCAAAGAAAAACTCACAAGAGAAATGAGAAAATACGTAGAGATAAATGAAAATGAAAATATACCATACTAAAACTTTGGGATGCAAAAAAGTAATGTTCAGAGGAAAATTTCTAAGTGTGAGCACCACATTGAATATTTTCAAATCAATAAGCTAACTTTACACCTTAAGAGGAAGAAAAAGAGGAACAAATTAAATCCAAAGATGGCAAAAGAAAGGATACTTAAAAAATAGCATGATTATAAAAGAGGGAATAGAAAAAAAAAGAGAAAATCAATGAAACAAAATGCTGGTTTTTCTAAAAGATAAAAGAGAATTGACAAACCTTTAGCTACATAGATTAAGAAAAACAACAAAAATAACTAAAATCAGAAATGAAAGTGAGGACATTACTACTTACCTGAAAAGTAAAAAGTATTTTTAAAAAAGAGCATCAACAATTGTACGAGAACAAATTAGATAAGTTGATGAAATGGCCAAATTCCTAGAGATGTACACATTATCTAAACTGACACAAAACGAAAACAACAGACAAACAGTATGGAAATAGACAAACATGTAAATGTTCAGTGGATTTTTAACAAAGTTACTAAGATTATGCAAAAGGGAAAGGATTGTGTTAAAGTGACACGGTGCTTAAAAAATGGAATAGTCACTTAAAAATTAAACCCTTAATTTATAGTATACACCAAAAAATTCAAAATTGATCATAGAACCGAAGATGAAAACTAAAAGTTAAAAATTTCTAGGAGGAAATCTACAGAATCACAGCATAAAATTTTTAAGAATTTGATTTGGGGAGGTGTCAGAGAAAGATGGCCAGATAAAAGACTCCACTGATCATCTCCCCTCAGGAAAACCAAACTGAACAACTATCCACACAGAAAAGCAACTTCATGAGAACCAAAAACCAGATGAGCAATTACAATGCCTGGTTTTAACTTTGTATTACTGAAAGAGGCACTGAAGACGGTAGGAAAGACAGTCTTGAATTGTGGACACAACCCCTCCTTCATCCTGTGGCACTGGCCACATGGTACAAAGAGAATATGTGCACCTTGTGGGAGAGAAAGCGCAGTGACTGTGGGACCTTGCTTTGCAACTCAGCGCTGCTCTGTCACAGCAGAAAGCAACATGAAGCAGAACTCAGCTGGCACAAAGGTAGCTTTTAGACCAACCATAGCCAGAAGGAAATTGCAGATTGCAGGGGTTGGAGCCTGAGTTCCAGTAAGCCTTGCTACTATGGGCTAAAGTGCTTTGGGATTGTAAATAAACCTGAAAGGCAGTCTAAGCCACAGGGACAGCAATTCTTGGACAAGTTCTGGTGCTGCACTGGGCTTGAACCCTGTGGGCTTGGGGTCATATCACCCAGTGAGGCACCAGCCTGAGCAGCCAAGAAAGTGCTTTTTTGACCCCTCCTCCAACCCCCGGCAGCACAGCTCACAGCTCTTGGAAAGCCACCTTCCTTCTACTTGAGGAGAGGAAAGAGTAAAGAAGACTTTGTCTTGCAACCTGGATACCAGCTCATCCACAGTAGGATAAAACACCAGGCAAGCCTTGAGGTCCCTATTCCAGGTCCTAACTGCTGGATGTCGATTCTATACACACCCTAGGCCAGAAGGGAGCCTGCTACCTTGAAGGGAAAGACCCAGTCCTGACAGGGATCATACCTGCTGACTAAAGAGGGTTTTGGCCCTGAATAATCAGCAGTGGTACCCATGCAGTACTCACCATGGGCCTTGGGTGAGACTCAGGGACATGCTGGCTTCAGGTGTAACCGAGCACATTCCTAGCTATGTGGCTATGGGAAGGGATTCCTTCTATTTGAGAATAGGACAGGGAAGAGTAAGGAGGATTTTGTCTTGCAGCTTAGGAACCAGCTCAGCCACAGTGGGGTAGAGTACCAAGTAAGCTTGTGGAGTCCCCAGTTCCAGGCATTGACTCTTGGATGGCATTTCTGGACCATAGGGGAGCCCACTGCCCTCAAGGGAGCATCTGCCACAAGATATTGAAGAGCCCTTGGGCCTTAAATGAACATCAACCATAGTCAGACAGTACTGCCACAAGCCTAGGGAAGTGGTCTCCATAAGAAGAGATTCCCCTGCTTGTGGAAAGGGGAGGAAAAAGTGGGAAGGACTTTGTCTTGTGACTTGGGTTCCAGCTCAGCTATGGAAAAATAGAACACCAGGTAGATTCCTGAGGTTTTCTACTCCAGGCTCTGGTTCCCAGAGAGCAACTCTGGATCTGCTAGGGACCAGGGGAAACTCACTGCCCTGAAGAGAAGGATACAATCCTGGCTAGCTTTGCCACTTCCTGATTGTAGAGTTCTAGAGCTTTGAGCGAATGTGGGCAGTAGCCAGGCCGTTGCTATTCGGACCTTGGATAAGACTCAGTACTTTGCTGGCTTCAGGTCTTACCCAGTGCAGTTCCAGTGGTGGTGGCCAGAGGGTTGCTTGAGTCATTCCTTTCCTAGTTCCAGGCAGCTCAGAAAAAGAAAAAAAGAAAAAAAAAAAAAAGAGAGAATCCATTGGTTTGCAAGAAAGTAAAAGAAGAGAACAAGTCTCTTCCAGGTAATCCAGAAAATTGTTCTAGATCTTATCAAAGAACACCAAGGTGATACCTCTACAATTCTGCAAAAGCCGGAGCATTACTGGGCTTGGGGTGCCCCCTAATGCAGATATGGTTGCAGTTACCAAAAACTTAGACCACAACACCCAAGTCCTTTTGAATATGTGAAAAGCCTTCCCAAGAAGGATGGGTACAAACAAGCCCAGACTGTGAAGACTACAATAAATACCTAACTCTTCAATACACAGACACCAATGAACATCCGAAAGCATGAAAAACATCCACGAAAATATGATCTCACCAAATGAACTAGATAAGGAACCAGTGACCAACCCTGGAGAGACAGCAAAATGTGAACTTTCGAACAGAAAATTCAAAAACACCTCTTTTTATGAAACTCAATGAAATTCAAGATAACACAAGAAAAGAATTCAGAATCCCATCAAATAAATTTAACAAATATATTCAAATAATTAAAAAGAGTCAAGGAAAAATTCTGTAGATGGGAAATGCAATTGACCTACTGAAGAATGCATTAGAATCTCTTCACAGCAGAAGTGATCAATCAGAAGAATGAATATTGAACTTGAAGACTGTGTATTTTAAATTACATGGTCAGAGGAGACAAAAGAAAAAAGAATAAAAAAATGAAGCAAACCTAAAAGATCTAGAAAATATTCTCAACAGGGAAAATCTGTTATTAGCCTTAAAGAGAAAATAGAGAGAGATCAGGGTAGAAGTTTATTCAAAAGGATATTAATAGAGAGCATCCTGAACCATACAAAGATATCAATATTTAAGTACAATGAACTTATGGAACACCAAACAGATTTAACCCAATTAAGACTACATCAAGACACTTAATAATCAAACTTCCAAAGGTCAAGGATAAAGACCTTGCTAAAAGCAGCAAGAGAAAAGAAAGAAGTAACATACAATGCAGTCCAATATGTCTGGCAGCAGAGTTTTCAACGGAAATCTTACAGGCTCTGAAAGAGTGGCATATGTCTAAAGTGCTGAAGAAATACAAAAACTTTTACCTTAGAGTAGTATATTCAGTAAAAAATTTTCTTCAAACATGGAGGAGAAATAAAGACTTTCCCAGAAAAAGAAACAAAAGCTGAGGGATTTCATAAACATCAAACCTGTCCTATAAGAAATGCTAAAGAGAGTTATTCAATCTGAAAGAAAAGGACATTAATGAGCAATAAGAAATTATCTGAATATACAAAACTCACTGGTAATAGTAAATATAAAGAAAAACATATGACCGTAACACTGTAAGTGTGGTGTGTAAATGACTCATATCTTAAGTAGTATGAATGAAAATAAACTGATAAAAGATAATACGTATGACAACTTTTAAAGACTCAGACAGTAAAATAAGATATAAATAGAAACAATAAAAAGTTAACAAGTGGGAGGATGACGTTAAAGTGTAGAGCTTTTAATTTATTTTTCTCTTTGCTATTTAGCTTATTTATGAAAAAAAGACCCCAAAATCTGTTGCCTACAAGAAACACACTTCACCTATAAAGACACAAATAGCTTGAAAATAAAGGGATGGACAAAGATGTTTCATACCAACAGAAACCAAAAAAGAGCAGTAGTAGCTATACTTACATCAGACAAAATCGATTTCAAGACAAAAAGTATGAAAAGAAACAAAGAAGGTCATTATATAATGATAAAGGGGTCAATTCAGCATAAAGGGTATAATAATTGTAAAGATACATGCACCCAACACTGGAGCACCAAGATATGTAAAGCCAATATTATTGGAGCTAAAGAGAGAGATAGACCCCAATGCAATAATAGTTGGAGACTTCAGGTTTCAGCATTAGACAGATTATTCAGACAGAAAATCAAAAAAGAAACACCAGACTTAACCTGCACCATAAACCAAATGAACCTTATAGATATTTACAGAGCATTTCATCAAATAGCTGCAGGATACACATTCTTCTCCTCAGCATATGAATCATTCTCAAGGAAGACTATTTGTTAGGCCACAAAACAAATCTTAAAAAATTCAAAAACTTGCAAATATCTCAAGTATTTTCTCTGACCACAGTGGAATAAAACTAGAAATCAATAACAAGAAGAACTTTAGAAACAATCAAAATACATGGAAATTAAACAATATGTCTCTGAAGGACCAGTGGGCGAGTGAAGAAATTAAAAAGAAAATGTAAAAATTTCTTGAAACAAATGATAATGGGAATAAAAGATACCAAACCTATGGGATACAGTGAAAGCTATACTAAGATAAAAGTTTATAGCTATAAGCACCTACATCAAAAGAGTAAGAAAAGTTCAAAGAAACAATGCAATGATGCATCTTAAAGAACTAGAAAAGCAAGAGCAAACCAAACCTAAAATTAATAGAAGAAAAGTAATGACAAAGACCAGAGCAGAAATAAACAAAATCAACAAACTCTTAGCCAGACTAACCAAAAAGAGAGAGAGAAGACACAAATAAATAAAATCAGAGCTGAAAAGGAGAAACTACAATTGTTACCACAGAAATTCAAAGGTTCATTAGAGGCTACTATGAACAAGTATATGCCAATAAATTGGAAAAACCTAGACGAAATGGTTAAATTCCTAGACATATGCAACCACCAAGATTGAACCATGAAGAAATCTAAATCTTGACTAGATGAATAACAAGTAACCAGATTGAAGCCATAATAAAGTGTCCCACTAAAGAAAAGACCAGTATCTGATGGCTTCATTGATGAATTTTACCAAACATTTAAAGAACTAATGCCAATGTTGTTCAAACTATTCTGAAAAATAGAGGAGGAGAGAATAGTTCCAAACTCATTCTACAGTGTCAGTATTACCCTGATACAAAAATCGGACAAAGGCACATCAAAAAGTAAAACTACAGGCCAATATCCCTGATGAACATTGATGTGAAAACCCTCCACAAAATACTAGCAAATTTAATCCAACAGCACATCAAAATGATACTATGCAATGATCAGGTGGGATTTATACCAGGGATGCAAGATTGGTTTAGCAGATGCAAATCAATAAATGTGATACTTCACATTAACAGAATGAAGGATAAAAATTATTGCAGGCCGGGCGCGGTGGCTCACGCCTGTAATCCCAGCACTTTGGGAGGCAGAGACAGGCGGATCACGAGGTCAGGAGATCGAGACCATCCTGGCTAACACGGTGAAACCCCGTCTCTATTAAAAATACAAAAAAATTAGCCGGGTGTAGTGGCGGGCGCCTGTAGTCCCAGCTACTTGGGAGGCTGAGGCAGGAGAATGGCGTGAACCCGGGAGGCGGAGCTTGCAGTGAGCCGAGATTGCGCCACTGCACTCCAGCCTGGGCGACAGAGCCAGACTCCATCTCAAAAAAAAAAAAAAAAAAAAAAAAAAAAAAAAAAAAAATTATTGCAATAGATGCAGAAAAAGTACTCAATAAAATTCAGCATCTCTTCTCGATAAACATTCTCAACAAACTAAGCTTAGAAGAAACATACCTCAACTTAATAAAGGCCATATATGACAAACCCACAGGCAATATCATACTGAATAGAGAAATGTTTAAGATATCCCTCCACCCCCCAGAATTGGAGCAAGACAAGGATGCTCACTTTCACCACTCCTATTGAGCACAGTACTGGAAATTCTAGCCAGCAATCAGGCAAGAGAAAGAAATAAGAGGCATCCAAATTGAAAGGAGGAAATCTAACAGTCCATTTCACAGGTGATATATTATATTTAGAAGGAACATACCTCAATACAATAAAAATCATATATGACAGACCCACAGCTAGTATCATACTGAATGGAGAGAAATGGAAACCCCCTCCTTTAAGATCTGGAACAAGACAAGGATACCCACTTTCACCACTGTTATTCAACATAGTACTGGAAGTCCTGGCTACAGCAATCAAACAAGAGAAAGAAGTCATCCAAATTGGGAAGGAAAAAGTCAAAGTATCCTTCTTTGTAGATGATATATATGATCTCATATTTACAAGAACCTGAAGACTCTACCAAAACCTGTTAGAACTGATCAATAAATTCAGTAAAGTTGCAGGATAAAAAATCAACATACAAAAATCAGTAACATCTCCATGTGCCAACAGCAAACAATATGAAAAAAAAATCAAGAAAGTAATCCCATTTACAATAGCTAAAAATAAAATTAAATACCTAGGAATTAACTTAACCAAAGAAGTAAAAGATTTCTGCAATGGACACTACAAAGCAATGATGAAAGAAATTGAAGAGAACATAAAAAATAGAAAGATATTCTACGTTCATGGATTGGAAGAATAAATATTGTTAATATGTCCATACTACCCAAAGCAATCTACATATTCAGTGCAATCCCTATCGAAATACCAATGACATTCTTTGCAGAAATAGAAAGAAAAATCCTAAAATTTATATGGAACCACAAAAGACACAAGATAGCCAAAGCTATCCTGAGCAAAAAGAACAAAATTGCAGGAATCACATTACCTACGTTTGAAGTATACTACAGAGCTATAGTAATCAAAAGAGCACAGTACTGGCATAGAAACAGATATAGAGATGAATGGAATAGAAGAGAGAAACCAGAAACAAATCCATATATCTACAGCTAACTCATTGCCAAGAACATACATTGGGGAAAGAATAGTCTCTTCAATAAATGGTGCTGGGAAAGCTGGATATCCATATGCAGAAGAATGAAACCAGTTTCCTATCTCTAACCACACACAAAAATCAAATCAGGGTGGAATGAAGACTTAAATCTAAGACCTTAAACTATGAAACTACTAAAAGAACACATTGTGGACACTCTCCAGGACATTGGATTGGGCAATGATTTTTTGAGTAATACCACACAATCACAGGCAACCAAAGCAAAAATGGACGAATTAGATCACATCGAGTTAAAAAGCTTCGGTACAGCAAAGGAAATAATCATCAAAGTGAAGCGACAATCCACAAAATGGGAGAAAATATTTGCAAACTATGGGTCTGACAAGGCCTTAATAACGAGAATATATAAGAAGCTCAAACAACTCTATAGGAAAAATTCTAATAATCTGATTAAAAATGGGCAAGTGATCTGTATAGACATTTCTCAAAAGGAGACATACAAATGGCAAACAGGTATATGAAAAGGTGCTCAACATCATCAATCATCAGAGAAATGCAAATCAAAACTACAATGAGATATCATCTCACCCTAAAATGGCTTTTGTCTAAAAGACAGGCAATAATGAATGCTGACAAGGATGTGGGTAACTTGTACACTGTTGATGGGAATGTAAATTAGTACAATCACTATGAATAACAGTTTGGAGTGTCTCAAAAGACAGCAAATAGTTCTACCATATGATCTAGGAATCCTACTGCTAGGTATATACCCCCGAAAAGGAAATCAGTATATCAAAGAGCTATCTCCCATGTCTAAAGCAGCATTATTCACAATAGCCAAGATTTGGAAGCAACCTAAGCGTCCATTAACAGATAAATGGATAAAGAAAACGGGGAACACATACACAATAAAGTGCTATTCAGCCATAAAAATGAGTGAGATCTGTCATTTGCAACCACATAAATGGAACTGGATGCCATTATGTTAAGTGAAATAAGCCAGGCACAGAATAACAAACTTCACATGTTCTCACTTATTTGTGGGAGCTAAAAATTAAAACAACTGGACTCCTAGAGATAGGGAGCAGAATGATGGTTACCAGACTCTGGAAGTGCAGTGGGGTTGGGGGAGTGGGGATGGTTAATGGGTACAAAAATATAGTTAGACAGAATGAACACGATCTAGTATTTGATAGCACAACAGGGTGACTAGAGTAAATAATAATGTATTGTACATTTTTACATAACTAAAATAGTGTAATTGGATGATGTGTAACCCAAAAAAGGATAAATGCTTAAGGTGAAGCATACCCCATTTACTCTGATATGATTATTATGCATTGTATGCCTGTATCAAAGTATCTCATGTACCCCATAAATACATACACCTACCATGTACCCAGAAAAACTAAATAAAAAATTTGATTTGTAAAATTATTAAAATTAAGTGACTTTAAAAGAATAAACCCATTTTATGTGAATATACTCTTGCTTGCATTTTCTGTTGTTTTTGACTTTGCCTGTTAAAATAAATCAGCATTCTAGACTCGTTTTATACATTGATAAGAAAATGTTCTGTACTTGCAAGTACATATGAAATGAGAAGAAAGGAAGGAAACAGAAATATGGAGAAAATGACAGTCATCATACAATTTAGTAACATATACTTTTAAAATAATAAAAATATTGGTGTACATGTGACTATTGATTTTGCTTTGTTTATTTTTTTTTGAGACAAAGTCTCACTCTGTCACCCAGGCTGGAGTGCAGTCGCGCGATCTCAGCTCACTGCAAGCTCCGCCTCCCGAGTTCACACCATTCTCCTGCCTCAGCCTCCCAAGTAGCTAGGAATACAGGCGCCTACCACCACGCCCGGCTAATTTTTTGTATTTTTAGTAGAGACTGGGTTTCACTGTGTTAGCCAGGGTGGTCTCGATCTCCTGACCTTGTGATCCGCCCGCCTCAGCCTCCCAAAGTGCTGGGATTGCAGGCGTGAGCCAATGTGCCCGGCACTGAGTTTGCTTTTTAAACAAATATTTACTATCTGTTGATATTGACAAAGTAACAACTTGGCCATAGAGATCAGAAAATATAATATTGAAAAGAGAAAGGCAAGTTATATAATATTTATACAATATTGTACTCCAAAATAAGAAGAAAACAGGACATCAGAGCTGGAGAAAAAGGGAAAACTTGCATGAAACATTCCGGATCAGTAATTCCAGGAATTGATATGTATTAAGTTATATCTAGGGTAAATATAAAATAGGATCTATATACGTTAAATATGCACCCAAATATAAGGTGAATTCTGAAATGATAGAGCACAAAATATTTATGATAAGTTTCTGAAAATAGAACAATGTCATATGCTTGCCTCAAAATTACCTTTAATTTGTTATAAACTTTCTGGTAACAGAATTCTTGGTCAATAAAATGAAAGTTTATAGGGAATGGAGAGAGGCAAAATTTTCAGAAACTTAATAATATTTAGCAAGATTTTGGGAAGGGTCCTAGTCATGTTTTCAGTTGGCCACATGAATAAAGAAGAATTCAGTATTTTGTAAGATGTAGGCCCACCAAACCTGCATTTGTTTCAGAAACAGGTATAGGGGGAGAGAAATAACAAGTGAGCATGTAAAAACCTTGCAAATATATTAGGTTTCTTAAAAATAATAAATCCATTAGACTAAACAAAAATATAAATAACATTACTAAGTATAGTTCAAAGAATCTTTTGCTTGCTAAAAATATTTCACAATGTCTCCCTTCTGCAATCTCAACAAAATGTTTGTAAATTGGTTTTACATTGTTGCAGAGAGTGTGCATTTTAAAGTCATTCTTTCCATTTTCTCTGTGTCTAATCCTGAATCCAAACATTCAATGCCTTCCTGATTTTATGGCCTGGTTTTGTTGACTCTTCTCTCTGGGGTCTCACTGTGATCCCAAAACTGCCGAGTAACTTGGATGCTTAAGATGGAAAAAGCTTTGTTTAAGCTTTATTTAACCTACTCAGCTCACCAGAGTTGGATAGGCATTTCTCAAACACTCTTTTCAATAAACTCAATAAAAAGGCTTATATAGCCCTCAAGCAATTAACAGTAACTTTATGCCAGCCTACATAAGAATCCAATAGAGAACTGTAATATGGCTCTGTCAGGACACACTGTATTCTAACACATGCAGGAAAAAAGTTCTGACGGGTTTATTTTGATTCAACTTTCTTTTTGTTTTGTAAAACTTAGCGGCAAAAATCATCATTCTATCTAATTTTATTCTATTGTCTCTTCTCTAATATACTTTCTCTCTCTCTCTCTCTCTGTCTCTCTATCTCCCTCTCTCTCTGTCTCTCTTTTTGTTTCTAACAGATAGAGCTCACAAACTTTGTATAATTCAAGAGTAATCTGGGATGCTCTCTACCTTGAACTTGATCAAAATATGTTTTCATTGTTAGTCAGGATCAGATTTGCCCACTTCAAAAAAAATTTCAATGACAGAGTTTGATCTTAATAAGCATAGGTTCAAGAATTAAGTGGTATTACAGTGTCAAGAGAATATATGAGGTGTGTTGGAAACAATGGTAACATGATATTTCCTATGTGAGTGCCTCAGAGAAGGGTGACATAGTTATTAGAAATTCCAAGGCCTGGTCCCCTTGGAGTTATATAACCCACAGGTTTCCTACCTATATATGGAAAAAAGTGTATATCTCTTTGGATGGAGGGAAGGCTTTGAAGATGTGACGGGAAGAAAGAGATATCATTTTAGTAGTATTTATAGAATTTTTGTCAAGCAAGTAACCCTTTTTTATAAACACATCATAACAAATGTGTTTCATGATGAAGATGATCAGTCATCTTGAGTGAAGTAAAGCTAGGCAAAGAGAACACTTCTGCAGAAGTTAAAAGGAATTTCTTGAGGACAACAGAGAATGGACTGAAAGAAGGGGAACTCCGGAAATAGGTGGAAACAGGCAGGGTGTATGTTAGTGAGTGAAAAACTCCTGTAGATGAGAGGGGCCAAAAGACTTCAGAAAAGTATGCCTAATGCTTATAATATATTTGTTTACTCAAAAGGCCATGTAGTTCCCTCATCATCTCACACATTCTGTAAAGGTTGTGTGAACAATATTCTCCAGTAATTAAAGAAAAACTTTTTCATAACTGAGTTGACATGGTATAAAAAGAAGATAATGTATCTTCTAAAGGCAAAATACAAATTTGATCAAATTTAGCAAAACTAGAAAATAGAGCAAGAAGTGGAAATAAGAGCACATGTATTTGGAAACCTACAGACATTTTGGAAATGAAGTGGTATCAGAAATGGGATAGATAATAATCAATTTTATTTACAGATAAAAAACGATTATGCCCTTAATCAAAACCTCTGTAAAGTATGATGTCAACCAAAATAATGTTTGTTAGCTGTTGTAACAGATAACCCCACATTTTAGTGGCTCAATACAATAAAAGTCCATTTTTAAAATTTCGCCACAGTTCAAACTGGGTTGGCAGGCTTTTGGGGTGGCTTTTTTGGTAATCAGTGACTCAAAGACCCTTAAGTCCTTCCATGAGGTGGTGTCTCTGCAACCTCAGCATCCTGAGATTTCGGTTATGTGAATGACAGATCAAAAGACTAGAGGATATGTAACCTTTAATGAGTAGGCCTAGAGCATATACATCAGTTTTGCTTACATTCCATTAGCCAGAACCCAATTATATAGCCCTAACTAATGGTAAGTGAATATAGGAAAATGTTTTCCAGAGTGGCCTTCTGGTTTCTGCCACAGTAATGCCTACATTTATTGCTATATCAGTTGGAGTGAGAAAAAGAGAGGCTGGAGTTTGGGAGTAGAAGAAGCTAAAAGATCCACTTGTTACAATTTCATTAAAATACTTTGAGTTTTGTGTTTCTAGCTTCTGGATTGTAATGGACGGAGCTTAAGGTCCAAATTTTAGTTAATTCCTAAGGAAACCCATTTTTAAGCCTAAATACAGGTGTCAATTCACTTTAAAAATACATAGATATTTTGAGGAATCTTTTCTAAAAGGCTAGCATGAGTGTTTCTCTAGCATGACAAGAGGTTGGAAGACAACATTGCTTTGAACACCAGTGGGACCAGTTGTAAGCCAGAAAGTAAGTGGGACACAATTGCCATGTTGAGATTGGCCCATATCCCAATATATTAAATAAGTTCAGACTCACTAGCACAGTGGAAGTTAAGGTAAGAGATAGAAAGTATCTCTACTGTTTTCTTTCTTGGCTTTCTTTTAGACTAGTTAACTTTAGGCTAAGTGTATCTCTCTCTCTCTCTTTTTTTTTTTTTTTTTTTTTTTTTTTTTGACAGTTTCACTCTTGTTGCCCAGGCTGGAGTGCAGTGGCGTGATCTCGACTCACGGCAACTTCCGCCTCATGAGCTCAAGTGATTCTCCCGCCTCAGCCTCCTGAATAGCTGCGATTACAGGCGCCCATCACCATGCCGTATTTTTAGTAGAGACGGGATTTCTCCATATTGGTCAGGCTGGACTCAAACTCCCGACCTCAGGTGATCCTCCCTCTTCAGCCTCCCAAAGTGCTGGGATTACAGGCATGAGCCACCGTGCCCAGCCAGCTAAGTGTATCTCTTTTGTATGACCTAGCATAAGTTCCAATAAATAGATAACAAATACCAATATTTTTAGTTTTCCTACTATTTTTCATAATACTACAGATTCAAGAGCTATTCAATACTTCAAAGTATATCAGAAGACTGTTTACTCAAATGTTTACTGCCTTATAAAGTCTACTAATTCTGCAGCCTAGGATACTTAATCTCTCAAATTTATATCAGCTACTCACAAATTCCTTACTTTAGGATATCTTAATTGTGCCAACCCACTTCCCTTTTCCAGATTATTTATCAGCTATCATGTTTTTAGTTGCAAGCAACAGAGGACATATCTAAAATGGCTTCAAATTGGAATAGCTTTTTCTCACCTAATAAGCATTCCAGAGAGAGGTGGTTTCAAGGCTGCCACAAGTCTGAGTTAACCTCTCTAATATTAAGTTTTCTTCCCTCTTAATGAATTTGAATGGTCAGAGCAAATCTAAGTGGCACAGCTTCAGATTACAGTATCAAAACAGAATTTGAGGAAATATATTTTCCCTTGGACCACATTTTTTTTTAATTAGCAAAGCTTCCCAGCAAGCCACCTAAGTCGCTGTCTGTGAAATTTCGTTGGCAATAGTTGAGTCATTTGTCCATCCCTTAGATGAAAAGGGGAAGGCAGAAAATATAAGCATTTTAACACTTTCAGTTTCTATAAGAAGAGGCAAAATCTCACAGCAAAGTGAGCTGTGAATTGCTTTTGGGTAAACAGATAACAGTGTCTGTCATAGCTCTTAAATGGATAACTATCAGATGGCATTTTGTTTCCTGATAGGAAGCTATGAACAGGCAAAATTTCACCCAACAGGTGATTCAAATCACTTATGCTGCCTGCAGCTGAATGTTAATAAGAATGCCCATCATGATATACAAGGGACTGAACACCATCTTCTGCAGTTACCTAGCTGGTTTGCATATCTTCCTGTCCATGGTAGTAGTGAAATATAATCCTGCCTCGCTGTGTTTTAGACCATTGACTCTGTTGGGTTTGTTAACTCCCTGATCATAATTTTAAGAAAATGCTTAAGTGACTTTGTCTAGAATAAGCATGCTTGAATTGCATTCTGAGAGATTAAGGTTTAGGTCAGTGTGGTGGACATCTGTCCTTGTTGGCTCCTTTTATTAGCATATTTGTCTCCCTTCTAGGCAATACCTGATTGCGTGTAGTCATGGTTGGAGGCAGTGGTCACATTCAGTAAGAAAGGTAGAGAAGTCAGATCTTCAATCTCTCCTGGCACATGTGGCCACTTACATGATTTAGAGTCAGTCTATCAAACTCTATTTCCTGTGAATTTGAATCTTTACTGAGTGACATGCAAAAAAGGGAATGGTGAGTTGCCATATTTATTATAGTAGTTTGTGTGGAATCAGTAGAATTTAAGTGTGCTTGCTCTGATTTTTGTTTTCTGGCCTTCTTTTCCTGAGCGTTTTTAAAACGCTGTTCTCCATTATTTGTTGTTGTTAATTATGTGAGCATCAGAGCATGCTTTCAATAAATTAAGATCTGTTGAGTTTTCGCTTACGTTAGATGAGGCAAATTCCTGTACTTGTATTTAAACCCCCAAACTGTTACAGTCATGTGTCGATACTCAGCACCAGCCCCCAATCTGCAGCTTCAAGGGTGCTCAAATAATAAGTAGAAGTAGACCCAAGATTCAAATGCACACCAAAGTTCTGTGTTCTAAGAGATTAATCATTTCCTAGTAGGTTAAGAGATAGCTTAACTATATATAACTGGATCAGAAATATTCTATATTCTGTCTTTTTAGGTCCAAAGATTTACCCTCAAGATTCATTATGCTCCAAGGGATTGTGATTGTTAAGTGTGGAAATGACTGTATAGAGGAGCTCTGGAAAACAAAGTTATTTGGGAAACGAGAATAGTGCATAGACAGGAAAAAGGTATAAATATAGCCATGTTATTACATGTAAAGTTTACACAAGAATCAGACAGGAATACAAGAGAAAGAGACCTAATGCCAGCTAGCCTAATATCTCTATTCTATCAAAAAAAAAAAAAAAAAACCAGTTTCAGGCACTGTGGAAGAACTTTGATGCATGCTAATTCATTTAAATTATCATTATCTAAGGCGTGCAAAAGATTTTTAAAATGCCAGTTTAAAAATTTACAAAGTAGGAAATTAAGACTCATGTTTAATGACTGTTCCAATGCCATTTACTCTAACAAGAGGCAGATTGTAAAATAAAGCCCTTATCTATATACTCTCGGTCATGTTTTTGCCAGAATCCATACACTTCATTTCAAAATGGTCACCAATGCCCTGTTTTCAAAGAGAAGAAAAGGTTAGCTTCTTTTTTTCTCACACAAAAAGGCTAATTTCTGGCAAGATGACTGGATAAAATACTTTAATAGATTAATGTCAATACCACAATCCAAAGGAAACTGAAAGCATAAATGTTTGATTTTAGAAATTAACTCTAACTACAACAAATTGAACTTAGAACAATTTTATTCATAAGTAGTTCAGGTTTCCCTAGCACATAGGATTAATTCTGAGTAATGAAGTCCAATAAATTCTGTGCAATTAATAGAGTTAGTACAGCTGGGACATTGGTACAAAATGTTACAACAGATGGAGGATATGTATACTTTAAACAGAGGACAATTGGCAAGAAGAATAGTTAGTAAAAGCAACAGAAAAATATATAAACAGTGGTCCACTAATCATGTTAAGATGGAAAATAAACTGAACAGTCTTATTGATGTGTTAATGAACACTGGACTGGGGCAAAGATAAAATGTTTGTTCAAAGGAAAAGATTCTAGGAAAAATCAAGAGATTTATTATTGTTTTTAAACAAGATCTTTAGAGATTAAAGAAAAAGTGCATTTTATTGACAGTCTCAAAATATAGGCCTAATTTCAAAAATAAAGTGATAAATGTAATATATGTGGTTATATATATATATATATATATATATAATATGCAATTATTTGTCTTATACTTGGTATTTCAGATTAGATTTTAAAGGCTTATTTAAAGCTTTAGTCCAAATGAAGATTTTGCTATAAAAGTCAACTCAAGCACAATACGATTTAAACATATAAAATAAAGTTGAAACACAGAGCAGTTTTTAATCACTTGTTTGTAGTTCCTTTTTTTTAACCAAAAATGTTTTTCATAGACTTTTTGTCAATACTGTTTAAGGCATATTACATGTATCATTTAACCCTCACAATAACACTAAAGGCACATAATACATTCTTAACTTTTTTTAAAGGTGAAAATACATGAACTAGAGTGGGCCTGGGTCACTGAGTTTGTAAATACTAGGATAGGAATCCAATACATTTTTCTAAGGTATAACTCTCCTAATGGGTCTTACTATGTTTGCTCTGTAGAGGAAACACAGGACAAGGATCTAAGGCTCTAACTTAAACAATTATACCATTCTTAATAAATCACCTACACATTCAGATTAACAAGGTTGTTTGTTCAGTATAAGTCTATTGAATTAGTTGTCCCCTTCCAATTATTCGAAGTTCTCTTATAAGAGTTCTAAGTTCTCGAATAAGATCATAATACTTCTATAATTTTAGAAAGACAAAAGAAATAACTAATAGTCAAAAAATCCAGATGGCACTTAATAGTTGATTGACTAAGAGGCAAAATAATAAATACAACACATGTTAATTGGGTCAAGAGATCATCTTGCTTAAGTTCAAGTAAATAACATAAAGAGGTATATAAACACATGATTTACTTGGAAAAATACAATTTTTACATTTGGTCCAAAAGAGATGGAAAAAGAAACTAAACAAATTCATTTATTGCCACTGAGTTTAAGAAAATAAAAAATAAAATAAAACCAAATTCATTACTCAAAAACAAATGGACAAGTTATACAATAGCTAACTAAAAAGCCCAATAGAACAAAACATCTCTGTAGATTAATTTTATAAAAAATATAAAGAACAGATCCTCATGCTATTTGAAACTTTTTCTTTTGAGACAAGTTCTCTCCCTGTTGCCCAAGCTGGAGTGCAGTGGCACAATCACAGCTCACTGTAACCTCGACATCCTGGGCTGAAGTGATCCTCCCACTTTAGCCTCCCAAGTAGCTGGAATTACAGTTGTGTGCCACTAAGCCTGGCTAATAAAAATAAATTTGTATGTGTGTAGAGATATCTTACTATGTTCCCAGATTGTCCCAAACTGCTGGCCTTAAGTGATCCTCCTGCCTAAGCCTCCCAAATCACTAGGATTACAGTCATGAGCCACCATGCCTGGCCTTATTTGAAATTTTTAAGAGCACAGTGAATGAAGGACAAAAGGAACCTATAATCACTTTTTACAAATGCAGCATTCTATTTATATCCAAAGCTTACAATTAGAGTAACACACACAAAATTAGACTTATAAATGAGATATACATATATAAAAAAGAATTTTAAAAAGTATATTTGTGAATAGACTGTAGATAATATTAATGTGAACAAATGGGATTTATATCAGAAATAGAAGTTTAGTTCAGAATTAGAAAATTTACTAAGGTATGTCAACATGACAAAATGTCAAGGCAATAAAATGATACTTCGTATGGATGATAACAACTGACTAAAAAGCGAATCTTGAAAATAAACATCCAGATTGTCTCTACAACATGACAGAAAATATGCCAGACAAAAAATCATCTTAAAACTCTTCTACTTAAGTCACGACCTTGAGAAGCAGGCCCACTATTATCATTATTATTCAAACATTTTCTGGAAGTATGAACCAATGCAATTAATCTACACAGAGTATTGAGAAATATGACACTTTTAAAGAAGAAGGCAAAATCCTTTTGCCAATAATATTTTATATTTCTGACAAAATGCAATTATTTGAAAAAATAGAAACAAAAAGAAGTATGCACAGTGGCTACTTAAAAAGCAGTCATATATAAGTGAAAAATCAGTTAAAAAATGTAACTGAAGAAGAGTTTCCACTCACAGGAACAAGATATATATGTAAAACATCTTAGGGGAAAATAAGAACTATGGAAGTGCTAAATAAATAAAACTTTTATGCTACTGAGGGTCTTTAATCAAGATTTTAAGACATACATCCCATTCATGGAAACACTCAATACTGTGAAGCTATCAATCTCTCTAATTAACATAGAATCAATTTCAAATAACAGCATCTCTTGAAAAATAGATAATCAATTTAAAAAGTGTGTGTAAAATAAACATTAGGGAATAATCATGAGAATTTTAATATACAATTAATCTTCTATTTATTAAAATATATGTTAAAGTTACATCAATTAAAATAGTTTGGTATTATGACATTAATTGACTAGTCTCTTGTCCCTTCAATCTATTTTGTACATCACTAAGAGGTTTAATTTGTCTTCAAATTAAGGAATCCACAAGCTGGTATATTTACTAAATGCACCAAATGATCTGTCCTCTAGGAAGTATTAGAGAAAGGCTAGCATTGGGTTCCATTTTGTGGATGTCATACAGGTTGTTAGCTTTCTGTTGTCATCTTCATCAGGGAATATAACTTAATTTATTAGGGTTAAGCTTTTTAGTCAAAAACTCTTTCCAATTATTCTTCCCTGGAGTAACAGTTTCATCACCATAATTACATTTCAGTTGTTCTAGAAACTCTTTAATCACCAACAGTATATTTCTATTATGAGATACGGTTTCCTGAACTCATCCTTTATATTGCTTTACAGCCTTGATAAACGGAGATTTTACATAAGACTACAAGTAGGAGTAAGGAAGACAGTCACCTCAGCCAAGCACAGGGTGGTTTAAAACAGGAGTCGTGTCCGTGGCCTGTTAGGAACTCGGCCCACAGCAGGAGGTGAGTGGTGGACAAGCAAGGGAAGCTTCATCTGCATTTACAGCCATTCCCCATTACTCACGTTACTTCCTGAGCTTCATCTTCTTTCAGATCAGTGGTGACATTAGATTTTCATGGGAGCCCAAACCCTATTTTGAACTGAACAAGTGTGGGATCTAGGTTGTGCGCTCCTGTGAGAATCTAATGCCTGATGATCTGTTACTGTCTCCCATAACTCCCAAAAGGGACCATCTAGTTGCAGGAAAATAAGTTCAGGGCTCTCACTGATTGTACATTATGGTGAGCTGTATAAATATTTCATTATCAATTATAATGTAATAATATAGAAATAAAGTGCACAATAAGTGTAATGTGCTTGAATCACACTGAAACCGTGCCCTCCCACGCCCACCTCCCCATCCATGGAAAAATTGTCTTCCACAAAACTGGTCTCTGGTGGCAAAAAGGTTGGGGACCGCTGGTTTAGAACATTGTTCAGTATCTTTATCTCAAGACTTTGACAGCATCTTAGGTGACTGAACTGGAGAAGGGGTAGTGGTTCCTTCAGAAAGCAGTCCCACTTGGTTCCCTCGTTATCCTCTATTGTTTTAGGAACTCAGTGACTCTCAATTAATCAAAATGTGTATTGGTTTCTGTGGTTGTTACTGGTTGGTTAACTCTCTTTGTCATCAGGGTAACTCCACTTGAGAGATAATGGTTTTGTTAGTCTCTGCAGTGTCTGTTGGACATAGCCTTTTAACAAAATATTTCAGGCTGTGGGTTGATTCCTTTGACATGTTCTGTCTAAGTAGAAAATATTCATGAGGAGGATTGTGGAACCTGGCAGACTTGCTCTCTCCATAAAAACATGAGAACTTCTATCTCAGGGAAGAGTGTTGAATGTATCCATTGTTGCAATGACTGATGAAAATTAATAACTTACAGTACCTTTTATTAACTATCATTACAATTTCATTCTTACTAGTTTTTTTTTCCAGAAAACACCATAGTTTATTTTGGAAAGTGCTTGCAATCAACCCTGTATATTGCACAACAGATTACAAGTTTTATGCCTCAAACTTTTTTCTCTGGCATTTTTAGATGAAGTAAATTTTTATTTTCATAGATTAGTGTTCATATATGGGTCACTTCTACAAGGTAAGCATTGTTTTAATTTTTATCCCTCATTAATGTGATAATTTTATATAGTAAAAAATATATAATTAAATTTTATCTAAATTAATACTATAAAACATATATGCTTTATACATATAAGGTAGCAATTTGGTGGCTTTTTTATTTCAAATAACTTTAATTTTATTGATTTATTTATTCAACTTTTATTTTAAGTTCCAGGGTGCATGTGCAGGATGTGCAGGCTTGTTACATAGGTAAAAGGGTAGCATGTTTTAATAGGTAGAATTACTCACTTATTGTATTAACCATTCCAAATCTAGAAAATCTTTTTTTACAAAAATATCTGTACGTATGTACATAAGCATATGCTTAAGTATATAGGTAATTCATTGTGTAAAATGGCAGAATAGGAAACAAATTAAATATCTGCAAGTGGAAACAGGTAATTGTAACCACATCCTAGAAATCTATGTAGATGCTAAAATAAATTCAGTATATTTATAAAAATACCACCATTACAGAGACCCCTACATACACATATATATGAAGATAATTGCCTCTTCATACTATACTTTTTAAATGATTGCTTTTGGGGTTTGCAATATTAAAGTGTGGGAGGAAGGCATGTGATGATAAACTTATTTTTTTATCAACTTACGATGTTAAAAATATTTTTATGAGAAGGTAGTCACCAAATTTGTATAGATTTTAAAACTTTTCATAATAGTATAGCATACATAAAGAAAAGTGCACAAACTAAAAATTTTCAGCTTGTTGAATTTGCAAAAATCACGAGTACACCTATGTGTCCAGAACCTGGATCAAGAAACGGAACAGATGTTCCTCTCATGACCCTTCCTAGGCAATATCCCCAAAATGTTAACCACTGTCATGATTTTTAATACCACTGATTAGTTTTGTGCCCCCCCTCCACCACCTCCTTTTGTTTTGAACCTTATAGATGGTTTCTTTCAGCATGTGTGCTTGGTCTGGCTCTTTATGCTGTTATATTTAGCACAAATTCATTCAATCTTCATACTATGTAATATTCAGTTTATGAAAATACTACCCTTTATCCATTTAACTGCTAAAGAACATTGGGTTGTTTCCAGTTTCTGGCTATTACAAATAGTGCTGCTGTGATCATTAGGTATCTTTCTTTTACTGACCATATGGATACATTTCTGTCGGCTTTGTACCTATGAGTGCAATTGCTGGGTCATAAGATATGCATTTGTTCAGCTTTCATAAATCCTAGAAAATGGTTTTCAACGTGGTTTTTCAATTTAAACTCCCACCAGTAAAGTATGGGAGTTACAGTTGGTACATATTCTTGCCAATACTTGGTATATTTTCAGTACTTTTCATTTCAGCTATTGTGGGAGTTGTGCAGTGATTTTATTTTTGGTTTGAATTTTCATTTCCTCTATGATAAAGAAATTAAAGGACCTTTTTATTCATTTAATAGCAATTTAGAAAACCAGTTTCTGAGGAATGTGTTCAAGTCTTTTGTCCACTTTCTTTAGTGGTGGCTTCTTTTCTTATTGATTTATACCATTTATTTACATATACTAAGTGATTTATCGGATATATGTAATAAAACTATTTTCCTACTCTAAAGATTGATTTTTAAATTATATTAGTAGTGTCTTTTGTTAAACAAAATTTTTAACATTAGTGAAATTAATTCTGACAACTTTTTGTTCCTTTATAATGACTCTATTTTGCATATAATTTTAAAAATCATTTTTTAAAATTTAAGGATATAAAGATTTTTTTTTCTAAATGTTGTGTTAGGTTAACTTTTCTGTCCAAATCTGCAAACCACATAGAATTAACTTTTACGTGTGGCGTGAGATCAAGATTCATTTTTTTTCTGTATGAATATCCAATTGACAGAATCCATTTATTTAAAAGTCCATTATTTTTTCAAAATACTATGTTTTAACATCTGCCTTAAATCAAGCGACCATAAATATGTGGTATATTTCTACACTATTTATTCTACTCTACTGGTCTTTTTGAATTTTTCTGGTATAGTAACAAACTGTCTTGATTGCTATCACTTTAAAGTAAGCCTTTTTATCTGGTAGTGGAATTTTATGATTTGATGTTTTTCAAAATGTTTTGACTCTTCTTGAAATTTTGAATTTCAAAAGAAATTTTAGAATTAGATTTTTATAAAACTTATTGGATTTTTATTGGGGATTGAATTGAATATACAGATCATTGAAGAGAATAAGTATGTTCCTTCTAACATGTCAATGTAATATAAACTTCCATTTGTTTAGGTCTTCTTTAATTTCAGATATAGTTTTCAATATATAGGGCTTGAACATCTTTTTATTATATTTATTCATACGTGCTCAATGTTTATAAGCTATTGTAAATAGTATTACTTTTTACACTATTTTCAATTTGTTTGTTGCAGAAAATATACATATATATGCAGAGCATATATATATACTATTACATATATTGACATATTCTGTGACATGACTAAATTAATTTATCAATTTTAACCATTTATATATCCCTTTGAGTGTCTACTTATACAATCACGTCATCTGTGAAAAAAGCAATTTCATGTCTTTCTTTCAAACCCTTAAATATTTGATTTATTTTTCTTTACCCATTGTATTGATTAGAACCTTTAGCACAATGTTAGAAGTATTGATAGTAGCTATTTTTATATGATTTCTGAACACAAATAGACAGTTATTAATATTTCACTGGTACTTATGCTCTTTTCTGTAGTGTGTTTTTCCTCCTTATTTTCAGGACAGCAAGGTTTATTTCTTTCATTCCCAGACTCCAGGCAATAAACACAATTAGAAGGGCCTCATAGATAATGTTACTTTCTGATATATTTTGGTAATAGATTGACTGCCACTGTTAACTTTGTTATGTGTTTTTGCCTTCTTTGGTTTCATGAGTATAACAGTAGGAAATTGAGAGAAACTATATTAGGGATAGACAGTAAGAAGACATTTGAAAATGAAAGATTAAATAGTAATGATAATAAGAACATGCCATTTATCATACAAACAAAATTGTTCACTAAGGTTTTCAAAACAATTTGGTTATGCCTTTTGTCAAATTATTTTATAAGATTTTAGTTTCTAATAATAATGAAAAGTAATAAATGACATTCATATGTATAGATATTTAATACTATTGCTCCCATAAAGCGATATTTCTCCCTTCAATCACAACATTGTAAACTACTTTTGTAGGAGAAATCAATGTATTTTCTATTTTTTCAGAGATATACTATTTGTTAAAAAAATAAGAAGGAAGAAGGAAGAAGAAGAAGGAGGAGGAGAAGGAGGAAGAGGAGGTGGAGGAGAAACAAGAAGAAGAAGAAAGAGAAGAAACAGAAGAAGAAGAAAGAGAAGAAACAGAAGAAGAAGAAACAGAAGAAGCAATAGCAGCAGCTACTAATTGATTGAAATCTAAGCCACCTACTCAGAATATGGCTACATTTTATGTTTTTCCCAGCAGGTTGGTAGGAAGCAGCAATAGTTCTCATTTATTATTTCTGATATTATATGTAAGCATTTCCTAGACACTTATCAGTACCACTGTATAATTAAAAAATTTTATTTTTCCATTTAAGTATTTACATTTTCAAAATATAGTTTCTACTCTGCTGAGATTTTTTAAATATTTTCTTTCATTACAGTGTGTATATTCTTTTATATTCTTGAGCATAATTATAACAACGATTTAAAAATCCTTGTCTGCTAAGTTCAACATCTGAGTCATCCCATGATTTGTCTCTATTTATTTTTTTTAAAATCTTATTTATTTCCTCAAAGGTCACAGAATTGTGAATTGTATTCTGGATACGATACATTGCAGAAACTTGGGATTCATATATATTCCTCCAGAGAGTTAATTTATTATTATTTTGTTACTGGTAATAATTAAAACAGCCAAGTTTTGAAGAATAATTTTGTACAGTAGGAAGAATTCAAGGTTATTTGTAAAATATTATTTCTCTAATAAACTTGCAAATTTCCTGTGCTTTTGGGAGTAGTAGATAAAGAAATGAGTTTTGAGTTAGCAAGTAATTTACTCATGTAAAGCCGATAATTCAGGTAACTAATGCCTATTTGTCTCTCTGAAGAAACAGACTGTAAAGTGAAACAAATAAGCAAGCAGCAGTAATAACAAAAACAGTTTAAACCACTGTCCTAATTGAATTTTAAATGCGATATGAAATATAAAGATAGATAAAAACTAATCTTAAAATAAAATACAAAGAACTAGTAGCTCAGTCAATTTTAACATGCAAAATGACTCTTCAAATTGCTGCTGTATACCAGGCTATACTCATTTAATAACCTACTGTTTCATAAAGTACAAGTTTTTTTTTAAATGTTCAAGAAAGAGATGGACTAAACTGTTTATATTTGCTGTTGTTACTTTTGGAATGTCTCCTAGCTCTCACTTAGTGACATTAGTTTCCTTCCATCTGTTGGAGAGCTAAATAAAATATGAGCTGCTGTCCATTATGCTTCGTAGAAATGGCAAATGCGAACATTTTGCCCATTCCTTTCAGTGATAAATATTGTGTCTTTTTACTTTTTAGCTCATGTGTTTATTTTGAACAAATTTCAACATTTAAATTGGCATTGAATTTTAATTTCTAAAATGAATTGCTAGTTATTAATAAGTAAAATTACCAAATAATATTTAATATCATATATTCTTAATTGTTTCATAGTGTTTGAGATTTTAGCAAGCCAATAAATTAACCCATGGAAGGAAGATCTTAAGAAAACGGATTTGTTTTCTCTTTGCTACCTTAAAATTAAAGAAATTCATAAATACATCATTGGAAACATCCAATTACTATGTAAGAGAAAACAATCTGCAGCTAAACACATTAAAAAGGTAATTCAGATGGTGATTGGTGCTATGGTGACAATAAAGTAAAATCAAGTGATAGAAACATTCTGGGGTAGGTTATTTTTGATAGTATTTTAAAAGAATGCCTGGATTGTAATTGAGCTAAGTTCCTGGATTACTTAGAACAAATGTACATCTCCTGTAACAAAGTCACAACTGAGTGATAATAGCTTAAACCCAATTTTCACTGTCATGTACCAGCCCTTTCATTAGCTATCCACGTTGTTGAGGCTCACTTTTCTTCCATCTTTTGGTTCTTCTCTATCTACCTCCACTCGCCCTCTTCCCCACCCAGAATATTGTCTTCATCTTCGCATCAATAGCATTCAATATTAGATCTAAGTGATTCACATTCTATAGTTAACAGTAATTTATTATAGATTTTCAAATAACTAGAAGACAGATTTCTTAATGTCCCCAACATAAGAAATGATAAATGTCTGAGGTGATGGGTATGCTAATTACCCTGATTTAATCATTACACAGTGTATACATATACTGAAATATTACGCTATACCCCAGAAATATATACAATTATTGTGTGTTCATTAAAAATGACTTTAGAAAGGTTTTACATTCCAGGTGGAGAAGAAGGACATAGATACCATTTCAAGGGGATCCCCTGGTAGTAACGCAAATGATGACTATGTGCACCATATTAGCCAGCAAATAGTCACATTCACTGGTACAAGTAAGCTGAGTAAAGGTGTCTTCATTTTGGCCAGTTAAAATCCTGGGGTTCCATTATTAAGGAAATAATGAAAGAATGGACTATGGGAGACAAACAGGCTTTTACCAATTTAAATGAAGAAAAGAAGCAAACTCTGTTAAAGTTTGGGAGATAGTTTTCAGACCATTATCCCTTAAACTATTTGCTCAATCAGTACCAACCCTTTTGGCTTTCCTTTCAAGAACTCTAATTATAAGACCTTGTAATATTGTCTCACGGGTGCCTGCACTCTGCTTTTTTGTTGTTTTTGTTCACTCTTTTTACTTTTTCCTGTTCTTCAGATTGGAAAAATTTCTGCTGATCTATCTTAAGTTCATTGAGTCTTTCCATTTTTATTCCTATGTCAGTTGCTGAGCCCATGCAGTGAATCTTGTATTTATTTCTATTTGACATCTAGTTCAATTACATAGTTTCTATTTCTCTGCTTAGAACTTCTATCTTTGCACTCATTTAAAAGTGATCAACTGTATTCCATAAAGCGTGGTAATAACTGCTTGTCTTCGCCTGATAATTTCAACACCTGTATAATACTGAGGTTGGCATTTTAAAATTATTTTTGTCTTAAAATTAGCTGGATTTTCCTATTTCTTTCTATGTCAAGTGATTTTGGGTTATATCTTGGACATTTTCAATATCATAGTGTAAAATTTAATTCTGTCAAAATCCTCAGAAGATTATGTACATTTTTTTCTTATTTGTTTTAGCAGCCAATTGACGTGGGTAGTCTGAGATCGAAAGTTTTGATTTGCCGTCTGTGAAAAGTGCTTCTAACTTCAGTTCAGTCTATACTATGCTGTTTGAATTTCCTTGTGCATGCGTACTCAATGATTTGTCTGTATACTACAGTTCAGTTCTCAAAGCTTTCATCATGCTTATTGGTGTCTATTTTCTCAATACGCAGGTGAGGATGAGACTAGAGGTTTTGTCAACTCAGTTACAGAATTTGGATAGTTTCTCCTCTCACCTCTCCAAATTTTCTAGCCATTCTATGGTTTTCTGAGTTTCCTTTTCCCAGTCTTTTACCTTGTAAACTAAAGTTTCTCTCACTTTTAGCTCCTTCTGCCTTTGTACAGTTTTGCAAAATTATGGCCACTTCCAGACAGAAGATGGAAAAGAGAAACAACATAATGATAATCTCCACACTCTTTGGACCACTGAGGTTCCATTTTCTATTTCTCTGGATAAAGAGGTAGACTTTTTCTTGAACTTTTAGATACTCTGTAAGGAGAGCAGGGTAGTTTCATGACTGGGGCTGCCTCAGGACAACGATGAAATAGAAGAGAAAGAGAAAAAAGATTTCCTCCTCCCCAACAAACCACTCTCTGGCCTGTAGAGGTTCTTTTATCCTGGACTTCTGCCTTGAAAAGCAGTTTTCCTTCTAATTTTTACTGTCCACCTCTACTGTCTACTCTTACCTAAAAACGAAGAGATAAAGGGAGGGTGGAAAAAAAACAAAAAAGTAAAGTTACTGCCTTTCCTTTCTCCTACAAGTTTGATTTCGCTTCCTAATACATCTGCTATTATTTATTTTACACAGTCCTAATGGAATTTCTTCTTGTATTCTGTCCAGAGATTTTGTTGCAATCACTAAGAAAGATGGGTTGTAATGAGCTTATTTTATCTCAGTTATCAATGGAAGTCTCTTACTAATTCTTGATATTTTATCTTTAATAATTTATTCTCCATGCTACATTTTTTTGGTTTACATTTCTAGCCGATAGCCTGCCAAGTATATGTCTTGGCTTCAGTGAGAAGGAGATTTGACATATTTGAGCAGTAGGGGGAAAAAAAATGAGGAAATCTAATATAGATTATACTTACTGTAGACCTAACTGTATATTTAACTTGCTTTATACCCATTTTGTAGGGACGGTGTGTGAAATATGCTATCAATTACTAGGGTTTCACTAATTTGTGATATGTTTATGATTAATAAAATGGTGGCACTTTGCTAATATCTCAAAGTATTTATTAATTTAATTTAATCCTGAGTTGATATGGATAATGTTTCCTCAATTTTGACTTCTCATACTGTTTTCTAGAGGTGACTTACTTTATACCTTCATAGAAGAAATACGCAATGATTAAAAATAAATTAAATGGTTCTGCCGTTTAATAAAATATTTACCAAACAGCATTTCTGCACTTACTTCACACTTATGCAACCTCTTGATATTTCTTTAAAATATCATTATGCTACCTAGCACAAAAAGTGCACAGCGCCATGCAAAATAGACAATAGAAAAATAGAATAATGCAAAGTGGACAACTTGTAAAAGTTTTAAAATAGTAAGTTAAAGTCCTATTGAAAAATTCTTGTGCATTTTTGCATTTTGAAGGATACTTTCAAAGCTAACCTTTCTTTATTCCTTCTCTACATTGTAACTATGTGTGAAACATTTTCATACAATGAGGAGGAACATTGTCTAAACAATTACTTTTTCCTGTTAGTAAACTTTGTATGACTCTGTTACTCATAATCTAAATTTGGACAAGCAATGGACATAGCAGACATTCAATACTATGCTGGATGGATATAACCCAATCTATATAGCAGTATATTTCCTGGAATTGTTTTCAAGAAAAATCATGCATTTTTCCATGAGCAGTAGTTCTCATGTACAATGTTAACCTCAGAATTTACAGGTCAGGCATTCCTGTCCTCTCATGTCATTGATACTGCTTAAAATCACAGATTGAACTAAGTTCAATAAACTTCCGGTGACAAAACCAGACAAATGTTTAAGAAATAATCTAAATTTATAACTTTAAAATTATGTCAATTAGTAAACAAAAAGTTTTAATTTAATACATTTCATTAAAAGCCTACTCAGTGTAAGGATCTGTATAGGCGCAACAAAAGAAGACAGTTATATAGCCGTGTCAAAATGAAAATACTTGTGCTCAAGACAGTTATAATTTTGTAGGAGTATAAAAAACAAGAATGTAATTTAATGAATAGAGGTTGCATAAGAAAATTAATATTTATTGAAAGTTTACTCTATGTCTGGTTCTGATTTCTAGACTTCAAAGATCTTCTATTAATGTGAGGTATGTAACACTTTCCCCATAATACAAATAAAAATGCAGGCTCAGAAAAGTTTAATATTTTCCAAAATAGATTCCATATTCAAATTCCAATTTGAAGCCTGAGAAGCACTATGTAGCTTCTAACAATATTTTGGGATACTTACTGTAAGAGTTGCAAACAAAATGACATAGAATCGAGAAAAGGACAAGAGTGCCCCTTGTTTGATCACAAATAGTCTGTGAAAGTGGTCGCACATAAGACTTACTGTAGGACTTCTTTAGAGAGTGGAGGAGAGGAGATTATATCTAGCTCATCTTCAGCTTTCTAAGTTGAACCCAGAAGTTGAGAAGTTAAAGATTTGTTGACCGGGAGTGGTGGCTCAAGCCTGTAAGCCCAGCACTTTGGGAGGCTGTGGTCGGTGGATCACGAGGTCAAGAGATCGAGACCATCCTGGCCAACACGGTGAAACCCCATATCTACTAAAGATACAAAAATTAGCTGGGCATTGTGGTGCACACTTGCAGTCCCAGCTACTCGGGAGCTTTATCAAAATATCAAGATAAATCATAATGCAATAGGTAGAATAACATGGGAAAGAAAGAGTGATGCGACCAATCTAGGTAGGATATGACTATTAGAATTCAGGCAAGATGAAACAGACAAATGTGAAGAATATTTGAGAACAGGATCTATGGGATTTTATAACTAGTTAACTATATTTCATAGAATGGGTAGAAGAAGATGTTCATTACATAGTAAAGTTTGGGTTTTTGTAATTGATGAACAGAAGCACCCTGAGAGAAAAAGGGAAAACAAAACAAGTGGCTTTGAGAATGTCATGTTTTCAGTATTAGGTACGTTCGGTTTGAGGTGAGGCTGTAATACCGCTGTGCGTTTATCTAGTAAAACAATGGAGACCCTTTTGGGTTTGGCTCAAGATCTAGGCAGAGCCAAGGCATGCCAATATGGGAGGCATCTGTGGAAAAATTATCACTGAAACTCCTAAAGTGAATGGAATCACCCATGAAATAAGTGGGGAGGTAGCAGGGGAAAAAACTGTAAAAAGCACCTTAAAATCAGGATTCCAGAAATAAAATAACAAAGTCAACAAAAAAGAAAGTAAAAAACTTTTATACACAGAAATACATTTAAACAGGATGGATTCAAGAAGCAGAAAAATAATGGTACCTCACTTTTTAAAAATGATATGTGTGCTATTATCAGACACACACACAGCCTTCAACAGAGAGTGAATCTTCCTAACAGGCAATTGTTTCTCTGACTGCAAATAAAATTTTTATCCTGGGCATGATGGCCTTTGTCATGCTTTAAAACATTCATTGGTAGATTGAGGTATCTATGTATTGACACAATGGCTAAGAAAACCACAATGCTCGTTGCTACATACAGAGAGGGATTCCAGGAGATGGCTTAGGGATTCAATAACAGCATACCAGACACTTCCTAGGAACAATAAACTCAGAAGAGGTACTTGGATGTTTCTCTAAAATAATGCGGTGTTTTCTACATCATAAACCCCTTTTTCTATTATCTTTATGTAGTATTTAGTAAATTTTAAATGTCTCTTTTATGGTCTGATAGTGAAGTTTGTTTTCAGTGAGACCCAAAGAAGATTATGGAATTCTCATGTATAAGTCACACAGCTAAAAGCAGGTTTGAACCTTCATTAATTGAAGGGAGAATAGCATAGAGGTTAAATGTAGACTCTGAAGACAGACAACTTAAGCTTGTATATTGGCGTGGGCACTCACCACAACTGTCTAATGATAGAAAATTTTAACCCATCTCATATTTTTGTATGTGTGAATGTTGAATTACATTATTCATATCAAGTGCTTGAGTAATGCTTAGTTTATGGGACATATTCAATAATTATTCACTTCCCTTGATAATAAAATTTGAATAGTTAGAAATATTTTGTTTAAAGAGGGGCTCACTTGTACATATGCCTGTGTATAATATTCTATTATTTCCACCATGAAAGTGTATAATCTTAAAGCTTTCACTTCTCCTGTTATACACCCTTTCTATTACATTTCTTATCACATTCCCCTCTTTGCAAATGTTTGGATATTTTATTGATCTCCAAAGAATTAGTTTTCATTATATCCTTAAAATCAATTTCTTTATCATTTTCTGCACTATTATTATTGTGTCTTTAACTTAATTTTTAGAGTCTGTTTTGTTTCTATCTTATTTTTTTTTACTCTTTTTGTTATTATTTAAAGCTTCGGATGTATAGTGAATTTCTTTATATCAAGTCTATTTTAATTTCAAATTAATACACTTATGCTTTAACATATTACAAGTCCTATTTTGGCTAGATCCTACAGGATTTTTATTAGAATACACTCTTGGTGGCATACCTTTAAAATATTTAGTAATTTCAGTTTTAATTTTATCACTACCCACTAGGTATTTGATAAGTCCTTAAAAACCAATACAGCCAATATGGGTACATTGGGGGGTGGTGAGAGAATATTATCCTTTATCACGTCTAATTTTCATGTATTATCATGTGACGTATAGCCTATGAAATACTACTTAAAAAATATTTATTGAGGGCCGGGTGCGGTGGCTCACGCCTGTAATCCCAGCTCTTTGGGAGGCCAAGGTGGGCGGATCACGAGGTCAGGAGATCGAGACCATCCTGGCCAACACGGTGAAACCCTGTCTCTACTAAAAATACAAAAAAATTAGCCGGGCGTGGTGGCGGGCACCTGTAGTCCCAGCTACTGGGGAGGCTGAGGCAGGAGAATGGCGTGAACCCGGGAGGCGGAGCTTGCAGTGAGCCCAGATCGCACCACTGCACTCCAGCCTTGGCAACAGAGCGAGACTCCGTGTCAAAAAAAAAAAAAAAAAAATTACTGTGGTTTTCTTTTACACCCAAAAGTCAATTTTTGTGACCATTTCCTGTGTTGTGAATGGATATATTCCCGTTTGATACATCCAAAACTTTCAGTGAATTATATTAGTTCAAAACAGTTAATTATGTTTTTGATATCTTAATATCTCTTATCTGTATTTAGTTTTGCCATAGTAGTTGGTTTATTCATATATCAATTACAGAGGGCAGTGTGTTCTAACTCTCAAAATGTATATTCTGCATCTGTCACTTGTTCCTTTCCCACATTTTTTTCCTTTTTATATTTCAAAATATATATTGCTGAACTATACATTTTAGTAAAATGAAATAACCCAATCTCTCTAATTTTTACCTTAATCCTATTTTGCCTGAAACTATTAGTGTTAAAATTGCTTTCTATTTGTAAACATTTCTTAATATATATTTATCAAGTCACTTACATTAAAATGCTGCCATGTTGTGTATAATTTTGGTTTAGCTTTATTTCTCATATATAGAATATAAAAAGTTTTCTTTTAACAATGTTGTCTTTAACATTCTCTGCCTTTTAATAAAGGCATTAACCAAATCTTATTTGTTAGGATCTGTTATTATCTGAATGTGTCCCCCAAAATTCATGTGTTGGAAACTTAATGCATAATGCAATAGTGTTGGGAAGTGGGGCCTTTTGCAAGGTGTTTCTGTCATGAAGGCTTCCCTATTATGAATGAACTAATGCCCTTATAAAAGGGCTTGAGGGAGTGGCCTCTCTCTCGCTCTGTCTCTAGTCTCCCCCATTCTCTCTGTCTCTCTCTCTCATTTTTCTGCCTTCTGCCATGTGAGCGCACAGCAAGAAAGCCCACACCATATATCATCATCTTGATCTTAAACTTCCCATTTTCTAAAACTGTGAAAAGATATCGCTATTCTCATTAGATTATTCAGTCTTTGGTATTCTGCTATAACAGCAAAAAAGAAAAAAAATTAAGGCTCATTCAAATACTTTACTATTATTTCTTCATATCTTCTTTTACTGTTTTGTATTTTCGTTGCTTTCTTCCTTTTATTTTTCTTCTAGTGGTTTTATATTTCTAGATTCCTTGTCATTATTTTCAGTCCTTTAGCATACAATTCCTGTCATGTGTTGCTTAACAATGAGGATATGTTCTGAAAAATGCATATTTAAGTGATTTCATCATTGTCCAAACATCATAAAATGTACATACGCAAACCTAAATGGTATAGTCCACCACATACCTAGGCTATGTGGTATAACCTATTGCTTCTAGGCTATAAACCTGTACAACATGTTACTATACTGAAAATTGAAGGCCATTACAACAAAATGGTAAGTATGTACAGAAAGATACAGTAACAATAAAGTATTGTATTGAATATTGATTTTCCTTAAATTTTTAGTATTCTTATTATTGTCTAATAATCCCTAATGTATATGTATAAATTATCTTTTCTTGGGATTAGTGGCTACATAGGGTATGATCTCACCCTTTTTTACACAAGCACCAGCTCACTGTTGTAGTTTGACAGTATATTGTATATTCTACTCTTTTTGTTATTATTATTATGCTTTAAGTTCTAGGGTACATGTGCACAACATGCAGGACTGGATTAAGAAAATGTATATTCCACTCTTATTGGTGCTTAGGACAATCAGGGGAAGGAGAGTCTGGATCATGTAGTTTTTCCAAATGTGTTTCTTCATTTTATCACTCCCAAAAGCCCACTGACACCACTAACTGACTCTGGGCATGAGCCTGCTGCAATGTTTCTACTTCTGTCATATTTCATCCTACATGTTTTAGGGCTCAGATATTCTTGTTTTGTTTCTCTATGTATTTGCATCCATATATTTTCTAACCTTCAGATTTATTCAATATTTACAAACTACTGATAGTGCATTGAGTGACTTTTTCAGAGCCACAATGAGCTTAATCTCTTTTAAAATATGCCTTTTGTTATTTCAATGGGATTTGGGGTTGGAGGGAAAATTTTGACTTCCTCAAATGAATACCAGTGTATTGTTGGAAATGTCCTAAAAATTTTTCACTTTTGATGTTCTAGTCATCCTCCACTACTAGGTTTCTTTCTTTTCTTTCCTTTTTCTTTTTGAAGACAGAGTCTCACTCCATTACTCAGGCTGGAGTGCAGTGGTGTGATCTCTACTCACTGCAACCTCTGCCTCCCAGGCTCAAGTGATTCTCGTGCCTCAGCCTCCTGAGTAGCTGAGATTACAGGCAGCACACCACCATGCCCGGCTAATTTGTTTTGTATTTTTAGTAGAGACGGGGTTTCGCCATGTTGGCCAGGCTGGTCTCGAACTCCTGATCTCAAGTGATCCTCCTGCCATGGCCTCCCAAAGTGTTGGGATTACAGGTGTGAGCCACTGTACCCGCCCCTCTATGGCTAGATTTCTGTGATCTATTGCCTCTAGTGGCAGTATACCTATGGCTATAGGAGCTTCCTCATATTTCCTGGGTGCTCAGTCATAGGCATCAGGATTCCAATGACATTCCTAAGAGAGTTGATCTCTTTTATCTGAGGAAAAAACCACTTCCTTCTGACTCTCTGGACACAAGGTATCAAACACTTTCCCAAATCTCTCCTGTCATTCACCTTTGTAGTGCTTCTTTATTAGCATTCATATAGCTGCTTGAAGTTTATTAATATTAACCACAGCTTGACAGGCATTAGGTCATGTTTCTTACAACTCTACATTATAGCATAACATTTCCTCTCTTATGGTAATCCTGAGAAAAAAATACAATAAACCCTTTCATATTGTAACAAGGTAAGCTATTTTCTAAATAATCGGTAGTTAAAGAGCAATATAACTACTTATTTTTTCTGGTTTTGAACTGTTATTTTATGTAAAAGAATCAAATTCTATTTAGCAGTTTTTGAAGGCAAAAGAAAAGGAGTAGCTTGTATTATTTAACAGTTCCATTCTGAAAATATTTTAAAACATTTTATTATTTAACCTTAAAAATAACTGTATAACGTAAGTGTATTTTCATTTTACAAAAAAAAAAAAAAAATAGTTGAGGTTCCAAGAACAAAAGTAGCTTAAAAAAAATCAAGAAATAATACATGATATATCTGGGATATAAATTCTGTTGGATGAACAGTCTATTCATTCAATTTCATGTCAACAAATTAATAAACAAATCCTTTAAGTAAAATATATCTCTTCTTTCCAAGATTTACAAGAATGTCATATATTCCAATATAAAAATACATGACTATAAAGCAGATTAAAAAATGATTAGAGAAGGTGATATTTCTACATTGTGGGAAAGATAAAAATGTGCACAGAAATCTTTAGCTTAAGACTAAAATGAAAAAAATCTGTTAATATTTCAACACATCATTCCCTTAATCTAGTTGCCTTCAGTGATGACACTCTAATATATTGAATTCACTATTTCTTTTAAATTGAAAAATAGAAAGAATAAAAAGTTTTAAATATTATAACACATTAAGATTCTTCCATTTCTTCTCGTATGTATTAAAAAATATCAGAATATAAGGGTTAAAAGTACAATGCCTGTAAAATTAATTTGTATTATTAGGCGAGTTATGTTTTGGCTAAAACATTGAGTGATAATACGTGCAAAATAGTATCATAATATTTATAGCAAGCAGAGTTAATCTTTGATACGAAGAGGGAAATGAGATTCCCAGATCAATTCCAAACTATTGTATTGTTTGAGTTCATTTCAAATGCTTCCTCTGGGACTTTTCAGATTGTGGGGTTCAGGGCAATTATGGTTTCAATACACATGGAAATTTTTAGGATATAATCATTAGTAAACATGACTTAAGTGATTTATCATGGTTAGGAAAAATAGTCATTGGAAAATTAAATAATGAAAATGTCATGTTTCTCTACCACTTAGTAACATCAATACAAATTACAGAATTTGGAGGCAATTACCTACCTGGATTAACAGTGAAGAAAGTCAGTCCACAGTATTATTTTAAAAATTGCCATAAATTGGATGAAGGAGTCAACAATCTACTTATTGAAATGAGTTCATTCACCAAATACGTTGTGGCAATATATTTCTTCAAAAATAATTTATTTGTATACAGCATATTATTTAATAACTGAGCAGACAGGAATATGACATCTTCCAATCACGCATATGTGGTTTCTATACAATATGGATAATACGAACAGAATTGATTTATAGCAATCCAAAGTAAAAGGGGAAATATTGTAACAAGGAATGTTTGCTCCACTGGACAGAAGGTGGGAATATTTACGGATTTCTTTGAGAGCACTATTGTGTTGGATGACTTGTGTTTTATACTTTGGGGGAAAGGTGAGACCTCTCTATCATATCTTTCATTAAACTGCTTGATTTCCCAAAAGCTTGAGATAAACTTGGATATATAGACAGGTTTTTAACCATTTTTTTTGCTATAATCTAATTTAAACTTATTTGACTTAAATGAAACATTATTCACTGTAGCATGCATTCTAAAGTATTGAGGGTGTTCTATTTGGTTCAAATCAACCACTAGATTTACCTAAACTTAAGAAAGTGAAAGCATTCTCAAAAGTCACATTGCCAGAGACTAAACTGTTAACTTCTATGTTAGCTGGCAAATCTTCCATTTTATTGTTCTCAGTGTTCTAGTCTATGATTGTGTAACTGCTTTCCTTCTGGAAGCTCTGTAAAAATAGATGCATATCTTAAAACGTTGTCTAAGGAAGTAGGGTTTTAAGTAAACAATACAGTAACTTGTCTTGAGGCTAATGAGAGTTTTCAAATATCAGAGAAACAACAAAAACAGTTGGATTGAATTTTTAGTCACTGCTTCTTTAAGTGAATCAGACAAAAATACCTAAATCTTTTAAAATATAGCTTATGTGAATTTCTCATAATTATTAAGGTTTAGAATTTTGTTTCCATATCTTGATTCTCCATGTAAGTGCTTCTAACACATACTTTTAGCTAATGGACAAAACATTTATGAGTGCATGGAATCACAAGCAAGTTAGTAAAAAAACACAAAGCATTTTGAAACCAATTGAAATATAATAGATATATAGATAATGACACATTTCAACTGAGAGTTTGCAACAGTTATCTTCCAAGCAAAGTATAAAGCTTGATTGAACAAAAGATAAAGTTAATACTATTTAATAAGAACAGACCATTATAGATCAGTGAAACTGCAAAACAGAATTATAAGACAAGGGGCAAGCCACATTACCTAAATTAACATTTTTCCAGCATGAACAAGAAGGGCCACTGTAGGAAAGCAAGAGCTAAATAGTACGGCCTGCATTTAGTCAACCTGAAGTAATTATTAATTTATGGTTGTCTGTGATTTTAATGAAAATGAAAGCTGTGAGGAAAGAATTGAAAGAGATAATGTGCCGTGAAATTGAGTTTCATTTATTTAGGGGCCACCTTTTCCTTTTTTGTTGTTGTTAAAGGGAAGAAAGTTAATGC
Organism: Gorilla gorilla gorilla; assembly: GCF_029281585.2. Lineage (NCBI taxonomy): Eukaryota > Metazoa > Chordata > Mammalia > Primates > Hominidae > Gorilla > Gorilla gorilla. Next base: position 85,955,596 of record NC_073238.2, on the reverse strand, counting down.
AAGATGTCCACATTAAAATTTCACTAGGATTATGTAACCACTGAGTTAAATGGTAATCATTATATTTGAGCAGAGTTAATGCAAAAGAAATTGAAGCCTGGATTTAGGGCCTACTGGCAAGGGCAAGAATAAAAAAACCCCAATGGCCACAATTAATGCCAAAGTCATAATTACTGTCTTTATAAATATGATGAACCCAGTAGCTATTTCGTCAGACGTATTCTTACTGTCATCACAAAAATGCCCCTTTTTGATGATGGCATCGTTGGAAAGAATATATTTCAAGAATAAAGAGTCAGATACAGGAGGCAAAACAAATCATCAAAATGCAATCGTCTTCTTCAAACTCAAACAAAATGTTTCTACATAGTCATAAGAGTGACAAGCCTTCCAGAGACTAACAGGCATGTCCAGTGTAATAGTGTGGAAAGAACTGCAGTACATGCACTGAATTTTGTAGCTTCTCTCTACAAAAATAATAACTCTGTCTGCAGAAACATCTTCAAATGAGAAGTCAAGTGATCTAAATTATACTTACTATTAAATATAGGAAAAGGTGCTCAATGGTTTTTCAGGTTTTTTTTCATTTTAAAAGAGAAAATTTTATTTTCTGGTATTTTAATTTCCAAGTTTTAGAATATAATAAGAAAATAATTTAAAATTGAAATACTGTCAGAATTTATAAAAATCATAGAGGTTAGTTATCTTTGCTTTAGAAAAACTTAGGTGAAGTCCATGGAATGGAATATATATACAATATCACATTTTGTTCTGAAAATGTTTAAAAATATATTTTATCACACATATAGATTATGTTTTATGTTTCTAGGTTGAATAGAAATTTATCTATCAAAAATATGTTGAGTAGAGTTCATGTGGGAAAAACAGAATATCTATCCTTTACAAACTAAAATTTTAGTAGGGTAACACCTACCTAACTTTCTTTTCTTCTCTCTTTCTCTTTCTCTGTCTCTCTCTCTCTCTCTCCCCTACCCCCACCACTCTCCCTTTTTCTCCTCCCTTCACTTTTTTCCTTTCTGTTAATCAGCAAACAACTTTTGGGCATTTGCTATGTGCTTGGCATTGTGCTGGAATATTGGGAATACAGATTTAAATAAGCATAATCTCCATTATAAAGAAGACTACATGTGTACAAATTATTCAATGTTGCATATAACATTTCCACAAAAGAATAAAGATCTAAATGAAATTCAAATAGTGGAAAGCCTTGCACTCTGAGGTAAGAAAGTATCCTTGTTAGTGTTAGCATTTGCAATGTACCTTGTAGCTACAGGGGGATAGAACAATTGAGAATGTTTCGAGAAGGCAATGTAGAGCAAATACTTACTGCTACATGAGAGAACTGGAATTCTGATTAGTATCATCCAGGGGCTACCAGAGACCTAAGATATAGGGAGCAAAGCTCAGAAGAGTGTAAGAAAATATAGTAAGACCTGAATCCTAGAACTCAAGAAATAGTTTGAAGGCTCACCATTCATCTGAGATCAGTCAGATTTAAGGCCACATGGAAGGTGGGCATGGATAGAGATGAAATAAAATGTATCTTTTTGATAAAGAAAAACATTTTAGTTTTTTTTCTTTTATGGTTTCTGCAAATTATCCACTGAGACTGAAGTACAAGCAAGCAGAGTGGAAGTAAAAGCAGTAAATATATTTTACTCTGTAAGGCAAAGACAACTCTCATTCCTTACGTGGCCCTGGAAGGACTAAAATAGCAGAAATTATGAGTGGGTCATCTTGAACTCAAAGATCCAAAGCATCTGGATACCCATTTGGTGTGCCAACTCAGAAAAAAAAGTTAGGTTGTATTAATATGTCCTTTCTAGCCAATTCTACATGTATGATATAAATTTGAACAACTACTTATGCAAGATTGATATTTAAAATCCTGTAAGGATCTGAGATATTTAGCCAAAGGCTGAATATCACTCCAACTTTTCCAAAGTTTCAGGCATTCGAATCTCCTGAATTAATAACTTCCCAACCCAGAGGAGAATTGCCATATTTGATACAATGCAAGAAGCAGACGACAGCCTATTTGAATGGAAAGTATTCAATTGCATGCTTAGGTAAAACAAAAAGAAACAGAATCTCCCTCTTAAAATAATAAATTGGTTTTATAATTCCACTAAAATTGGTCTTAACTATAAAGTATATTGATTAAGATACAAAATTAAACAAATTAAAATGCAGAAACTTTGCAGAAGTGACATGGAAAATCTTACAATCTGCTCCTAAACTGCTCTCATTTTCCCATTATGCCTTCTTGTTGCCTGGTGACTTACCTCATTACTAAAAAGAACAGCTCATGACTTCCTGAACAAACAATGCAATTTGAACCATATCTTCCTGCAAATTCTTGCACTGAATATTCTTTGTCTGCTCCCTACTCATCCTGAAAACATGGACTTTCTTCAAATCCCCTGGTGGACTTTCTTCATATCTTCTCTCAAACTAGAAACTCTATCTCTGTACCTTATTCTTCACATTTTTACAAATGTAACTCTGTTACTTAGTGCTCAAGTTAGTGTTTTCTATAGTCCTTCAGTGTTTCAACCATGCTTAATTAATTTTAGAGTGCTGGCACATTTTATCATTTAAATAGGCATGAGAAAAAATTCTGGTTGAATGTTGAAAACTAAAGAAGCCATGCCATGAAAGAAATTTTGAGGCTTAAGACTCCTACTGCCCAGATAATTCTAAGGATGTGGAACACTCATGACTTATCTTAAAATAAAAGTTTAGAGTTGTCATTATTCCTTTCTTTCTTTCTTTCTTTTTTCTTTTTTGAGACAGAGTCTTGCTCTGTCACCCAGGCTGGAGTGCAGTGGCACGATCTCAGCTCACCTCAAATTCCACCTCCTGGGTTCGAGCAATTCTCTGCCTCAGCCTCCTGAGAAGTTGGGATTACAGGCGCCCGCCACCATGCCCAGCTGATTTTCATGTTTTTAGTAGAAACGGGGTTTCACCATCTTGGCCAGGATGGCCTTGAACTCCTGACCTCGAAATCCACCCACCTTGGCCTCCCAAAGTGCTGGGATTACAGGCGTAAGCCACTGCGCCTGGCCAGTTGTCATTCTATGAAGACTAAGTGTCTTTCCCCTAAGTTTCTATGTGGGCAATTTAGGCTGGGAAGGGTAAACATGTTTTAACAGGAAGACATTCAGCAAAACGTGAGTCTGTCCACTGTTATTTCTGTTATTCCTCTAAGTTTCATTAAAAGAACAGTTGAAAATAAAAAGAACAAACTTTTCCATAGAAAGTAATTACAGAAAAATAGTATTAGCGAAGATGGTTTAAAACATGTTTTGGGAAATTATAGAATTGATTTGTACTGCTCCCATGGATTCTTCTCAAAATTCTTTCTTGAGAAAGAAATAATGAGCCTATGTTGTTATATCTTCAATGAGTCATATACTAATACCAATTTAATTTCTGTATTCACACAATGATGAATGAGAAATAATTTCTTAGACTGTTAGATATTTGAACCCAAGAGAAGATCTTCTTCATATTTTTAAGTCAAAGTGCAGAAATCTCATATATCTGCAGAGACCAGAGAAATGTAGTTCATGGCAATAGTTTTTAATCTCTGTATTGCGTTATGAATACTTTCAAATGAATTTCCCCTCTGGAATTGTCTACCTGCTAGAGTTCAAACACCTCTTTAAGCAAAGTGGCAATAAAAAGCTTTAATAAGTGCAAGCCTTGCTGAGTGAGGAATCATTAGTGTCGAGGTGCAGAAAAACACACTTTCTTATTTGTAGAAAAGTGTTAGGAAAGCAGAGTGTAGAAATAAGAGTCATCAAAATGCAAATATAATAAGCTATTTAAATAAACAAACTTCACGGTAATATTGTGCACTAAATCTTCTTTTTCTTAGCCTGCCCCAGAGGAAAATTTTCATTTATTTTCCTATCTCAATCTCAATTTTTGTTTACTTTAGGCGCTGTTAGAATACTTCCACCTTAGCAAGGTTCACATGTGAGTAAACTGCAGAGTTTGATCCTCTGTTGGTGATATTTTTTCTTTAACTTCTGTTATAGATGTCTGTTTAAAAAGTGGAGCAGGTATTTCACTGCTTCTATTGGACTTCTTAGTAGTACTCTTTTCTTACAAAGTCCTAGAGCAAAAGACAAATGGAATACTTGAAACTCAATAGTTTAACTAAGAAAATTAATTTTACTAGCTACCCAGGTCAGAGGTCTGAAAAATGTATTCAAAAGGTCACTCTAAATCATTCTAGATACAATAAAATATACAGATTTCTCTAATCAAACAACTAGCAATACTTTGCCACCCCAGTAATATCAATAAATTCTTGATTTTATATAAGTGATAGATACACAGGAGAAGGTGCTGAAGTCATAGTCTCTATATGTGGCTGTCAGAAATTCAGTTAGGAAATCTTCTTTTCTAAAGACCTTATCACAAAAAGATATTAAGTGATGCTGGTCATAATTATGAGAACAACCATAATATCCAAAATAGAGAGGTATCATTGGTTCCATCAAAGGAAGGGATTGAAATATCTAAAAGAATTCAATGGCATTGAAAAAAGGCTTGAAAGTTGTTTTTAAAGGTTTTATTTGCCACTGAAATGTAGGTATCAGGGTATATTAGGAGTTAATTTAAGACAAAAGCTGAAATAGAAAATACATAGCTGAGAGGAATTAATATTTATGCATATAACTCATGGAAATACATAAGTATTTTCTTAGAACTAAATGATAATTTCCTATTGCTTGATTTGAAAATTACAATATTCTTCATTTTTGTAGATAAAATATGGTTAAGAGATGGGACAGACAGGTATATTGAAGTCTGCAAGAGACATAATTCTTGATCTCTATGATTTTGATGGTATATATTTATGTTCTCTTTCACATTAGAGTATAACATTATGAAAGCCAAAATCATTTGATTTAAATTTATTTTTTCTGGTTAGCCATTGATCATCCCCATTTAAAGGTCTAAAACGTTGTAAATATTGTTAAAGTGACCAGAACCTGGAGCATGTTTGGAGAAATACAATTTAACAACCATTTCTGAAAAGCTGAGGGTTCATCTCCTGCTGATTGTGGGATAGTCCTATCATTTTCATAATTATTGTTATAACTATCATCTGTTGAGTACTTACTGTGTCAGACATGGTACAAAGCACTTTTTATTCTCAGAAGAACACTCTGCTGTAGGTATCATGATTACTTTTTCCAGTTTACAAAAGAAAATACTGAGATTTGGAATATTTTAAAACGTGTGTTATGTCATGTCAAATTTATTAGGATGTGAGCCTGTGGTGTCTGGTGTAAAATCCAGCTCAACAAGAACTCTAAAGTAATTGCTATGAAAAACAAATCTAAAAACAAGGAAATTTTTAACAATAGCATTACCAAAGATATTTAAGCAGAAATTAAATTATAAAGTACTAAAAATGAACAAAACATATTGGTAATTCTGTCTCCTAGAAATTGAATTTAACTGTAAATACAAGATCTGAAAAATAGTGGCTGAAACAAGATAGGGCTCTATTTTTTCTTTAATAAAATAAGTCCAGAGGTAGACAATCTAGAACTGATATGGAGGCTCTTGTGGATGAGCTTCACAAATATTCTGAGATCCTTCAGTCTTTTTTCTCCCTCATGCTTGAAGCCTGGCTTTCATACTCAAACTGTGGTTGCAAGATAGCTGCTAAACCCAAGCAGTTACATCCATGTCCCCAGGCAAGAAGAAGGATTAAAACAAAAAAGAAATAGATGGACTAAAGCTTTCTGCCAATTGAGTCAGATTCTTTGATGAGGAGTGATCCTGGAAACACCAACTAAAAATTCTACTGATGTTATACGAGAAAGAAGTTAATCACATGGCCACTCCTATATATAATGATGTGTGTCACATAAAAATCTTTCAGGTGAGCACATTGCTATTTACTTCTCTCAAAAAAGTATACCGCCAAAGAAGGAAGAGTGAACGTTTACTTTGTACATAATTAACAGGCTCTACAGACCCTTCCCAATGAATCCTAAACTTACAGAAATTTTGTTTAAAAAATGGTGTGTACATATGTATGCATACATGTATATTCTTGTGTTTCATGGCTTTTGTTTCTCCATAGGCAAAAGCCAGCAAAATTTTATATTTTCTTTTGGTTCAAATATAATGAAAGAATTATAATGGAATCTCTTTCTAATAAAAAAAAATCTCTAAAGGCTATCTCATGTGCTGATAAAGGAAACTCACCTCAGTAGCCACCAGTTCTTGATTTCTCCAGTGAAACCCTTTTCTGACAGTCTGGGAAGTCAGGAAAACATTGGTAGGTAAGTGTTGATTAAAAGTGGAATCACAGAAAAAGGACATACTAGTCTTCTTATTTTATTATTATTTTCAAAACGTGCTGAAGGGAGTGCTACATTCTGATAGAATGAATACTTTCAGTTTATAGTAAACACATTATTCTATCTCTTAATGAAATTGTCACTCTAATTTTATCAATGCATACAAATTTAACCATTTCATGTCACTTCTGGTTCTTTGGTTTTTAGGAGTTAAATTTGGATAAGTGAGAAAAACAAAAATTTATGAGAAAGCTATGAGCATGAGCTAAGGAAAAGAAAAGGAGGAAGGTTTCGAAAGAGGCGAAATTGGGGCCACTATAGGATTCTCAAGTTCATGGAAGAAGGAGCTGAGGAGTAGTTAAGAGTAAACCATTTCCAGGGTGTCCTGCTTTATAATCCCATGTAGAAGTTCCATCCTGGCCAGAGAAATGTCAATGATTTATCGAGCCCCACTCTCTGGTGGGGGTAGCCACTTGGATTTGACTGAAACCTATGCAAGAAGGGTACTTCCCAAAACATACTCAATGCTTTTACCACAATTCAATGTGGTAAAAACAATACATGTTCAGAATAGCTTCTGAGGGTTTTTAATTTTTCCTAAGGTAGCATACTATGCTTTTAGTGTTTCAAAAGTATGAATATCATGAATATTTGAAAACACTTAGGTCCATTGTAAGAGACTATGTTGTCCTTACAACTTCCTTTAATGTTTAAATGCCAGGTGCTAGGGAAAACTTTTATTTGTCTTATTCTATCAAGATGAAGGTCACATTTTTATGACCATTGATGTCACCCTGTTTTCCATCTTATTCCTTGTATATTTTCAGGCACTGTGGCCAAAAATGAAAAGCACTTCCCTTTGTTTTCGTACGGGATCCCATAGCATTCTTATACCACAATAGTGGCCAAGGATCCAAATGACTTTTTCCTACTGTTAATCTGGCACTGAAAACGATTTCATTTCTACAGAAGCAATTGCAATCTAAATTGCTTTTTGATCCATAGATACATTTATTTTCCTGTTTTTTTTTCCTGCTATTGTTTTAGTTTTTCTCTGAAAACACAAAAGTAATATGGATTTTAAAATTCACCTCTGAAGAGAGGGCACACAAATATGCTTTTTGTATAAAATGGGTTAACATTTACATTTACAAGTCAATTCTTTCATATAGGTTTTCTATTTCAGCCAGAAATGATAAGCAGAAACCCACAATATGACCTAAACAATATCACCAACATCACACTTTTTGTTTTTCTGTGTAATTTTTATTTTAAGTCAATACACAGAACCTGATATTTTAAAGAGCTGTCTCGGGTTTTTTTCAACTACTTCAGAATACATTTTTATAGATGAAGATTTGATAGCTTCATGGACTAGTATTACAAACTTGTGAAAAATCACAAGGAAAGCCCGAAAGGTAAAATAACTCTCAGTGACTTAGCTGCACTGGTAGCGAGCAGTAGCTTTTGACCTTGGACCTAGATCATGCTAAAGAACCAGTGGTTGTTAGAAAAAATAAATTAAGGAGATGTATGAAATCTGTTTATAGGTAAAAGGACAGATGACCAGGGCCTGAAATACATTGGTCACATTTCTCAGTGTTAATATCTTTGCTGTGGTAAGTTTTTTGTCAGGATGTAAATTCTGCTAACATGATCTCTGTAGAGCCTCATAGCACAGCTGATGAAGAGTTCCTTTAGATGTGTATTTTCTTTCTACTTATCCAAATTATATAATGTAAACTCCAAGCTATCAGGAAAATTAGCTGAAGTAAATAAAGCATACTGTCTGCTAAAATACTTTTTGTATTCTCTTTAGTCTTAAAAATATTTAAATTCATGATAAATATAATGTCTTTTGCAGATATTTATGAAAATGCAGACAAGCAAATTCCTTTCATGGTCAGATAGATGATTATAAAAAACAAGACTAAATTCAAACAAATATGGTTGGCTGGATCACAGTTTGAGTGAGGTCATAACCCTGAACAATTTTCTTAGATAATATCATCAGTAATACTTCTAAAATAAGGGCTGAGCATTCTTTACAAAAGGTCACAGTTTATAGGAACAATAACCTACAATAAAATTGTATATATATGACCTTCTTTGTTGGTATAAAAGCAGGATTAGTTCATAATTGGCCCATGCTCTTCGAGAAGGTACAAGGCAGAACATGAAAATGTTGGTGTGCTAGACATAAGCCTGGATGATTTGAACGGAGGAAGAGGTCCCTGGTAGGGTAATAATAAATATTTGCGTTAGGTCATGAAAAGGGTAAGTGTCCCTTCTCACTTACCCTTTTCTAGTTGATAACTAAATTATTCTCACACCCTTAGTTTAGAAGGACAATTTCTGGAGAAGTAAAATCACACCAATTCCCTGAGATGGATCTGTTTTCTGAATAAATGTTGTTATTGTCTGTTATTCTCTTTTTCATTTTTTTCTAAGATTCAGTATTTACTGTTGACTGTCTCCACAATTTTCAGTTTAAGCACTGTCTCTTTTCTCCTCTCTCCACACCGCTACCCACCCCCTGTATACGTGTGTGTGTGTTTAATGTGTGTGTGAATGTTTATATTTAAGGCGTCAGTGAAGTGCCCAAGTCCAGAGTCACCAGAGCCACATTTTACTTTTGTCAGAAGTGGTGTAGGACCTTGAAGAGCATGTTGAAAATGGTGTAGATAGAGAAGCTCCCTGTGTAGATTAATTCAGTGCACAGCTGGGGCTGGGAGGGCAAGCCCATTCTAGGGAATGAAGAATGGCCGATCAGGGGTGGAGCTGCCCGCCTCCCTCTCCACAATGTACTAATCCTCAATTTGGCACTGCTTTAAAAGAAAAGAAATCTAAATTGAGGCCAGCTGATTTCTTACTGAATCAGCCAGCTGGATGTGGAGCCAATTTCCGCAGCTTCCACGCTGTGGTAGCCAGGAAATATTTTAATTGAAAGAACTCTATGTTGACAAATACCAAAGACAACCTATTTATAACTTTTAACCAATATTTATGGAATTCCCTGATTTAATAACATATTCCTTTAAACTCAATTACAAACTAGAGTAATTGTTAGTCTAGAACCAAAGCTAAATGATGTGCAAACAAAATACAACAAAAGTAAAGAAAAAGGAAACAAGAACTAGTAAATGACGTACACAAATCAACAGGCATGTGTAATTGAGGTTGATAATATACATATATTCAGCAAAAGTAGTTTCAAGTCACAAGTCGGTGTGATTTTTAAAACACTTATAGTTTAGAAGATTTAATATTATACAATCAGTGAAGGTATCTTTTTAAGCACTTATAGTTTTAACAGCTAGGTATAAATAAGCATATTAGGTAGAGGTGTTTTTTTTTTTTTTTTGCTAGCCAATCTGAATGATTTCTTATTTCTTCCTCCTTTAAAGTGAAATTAGCTGTGCTTTAAATGACCCTAAAACAAAAACAAAATCCAATAGAAACTTTCTCTCTTCCTTAACATCAGTGATTAAAAGTGCTTAATTATATGGATGACATAATGTTATAAACTTTTAAATACATACTCTCCTTTTAAAAAATTGTGATGAAGTTTATTGACCTTGCATCATAATTAAAACTATTCAGTTTTGTAGTTGTTTTCCCATGAGTGATTTTTTAACGTTTGAAAGCAGTGCTTTGTCCTGGTAAGTTATCTCTTCTTTGTATATATTTTTTTTCTTAACTAACTCAACTTTTTACAATGTTTAATATAGTGCATGTAGTGAATTGTTTTTTTTTCTTATAATCAGAGATATTATCATAAAACTACTTTTACTCACCCAAGGAGAAGTGATGAATTAGAGAGTAAGAATGGTTTGCAACATGGTTCATTTCATATTAAAATGGTAGCAAAGTGTAAAATTGATGATTTATGCAGTTCTATTTACCTGTGAATCACATATAAAATCACACGATTACATTGGATTTGGGAAGATATTATTATCAATTCATCTGCTTTGGAAAAGCTACTGTTGTTTTCTCCATTACTGTTACTGGTGATGGAGAATTATCAAATGTGGTAATGCTGATAGCTGTGGTGTGCTGTAAGGCAGCTCTCCCTAGTGGACACTGCTATACCCATGCTCAGCCTATGCCTCAAAAGTGAAGAATGGCCCCATGAACTTTTTGAGTATAATTATAGATAAATAAATATCAAAGTGTTAGGTATAGTGTATATGCATTTAAAAATATTGTTATCTCAAATGAAAAATTTGTTTTGTGGTAGCGATATTAAAATTCAATGTTTATATATCTCTGAAAATAGAGAAAGTATATTTGGACATCATGACCCTCCAAATTAGTTATTTATTGAAGTAAATAATAAAAAGTGACAAGAGAAACATTTTACATTATTGTAGGAGAGATAAGAGGAATATTGACCTTCATGAAATCTGGAGTAAAAACATTAGCAAATAAAACCCAAGTGTAAATTTAAAAAGAAAATGGTGGAGAATTGTTGGGAATTATTTAATCATAGAAGAATGTGCCTGCCACAGAATTTCATAAGTAATTTTACTGGAGAAAAAGATCCACCTCGTTACCCATTATCCATTCTTATGAAATGTTCATCCACATGCACAATGATGCATTTGTAAACTTACACCCTCTTTGAAAAAAAAGGCATTTTGCATTTAAATTGCTCTTCCATTTCTAAAGTAGCTGTAAGGAGGAGAGTGTGAGCCTCAAAAGAATAATATGTAATAAAAATAGCTAAAACAACATTGAACATAGTTTGAAACAATGCATTGTGTTTTAATTTATAATAATTAATTTATTAGATTGTTTTATTTTGATTCCATAAAGTTATGGACAATAATTATAGGGGGAACAACCTCTCATATAGTACTCAAGGCAAAGTGATAGATAATGGTCTACTGTCTCTGGGAGTATAGTCAGCAAGAAAAAGGCCCATTAAGCACATAATCTATGTCCATTTATGGATATTCACAACTTCTCATTTAAAAAGTAAGAAAAAAAAGACAGACATAAAAGCAGAATCACTCCATCTGCAACCTTCAACACCCATCTAATTGTTTTTCATTCCTGAAAACCTTAACCTTTGTTCTGAAAAAGCACGTAGAAAGGAATTACCCAGCTTTGTTTCTATGTCATTGTTAAGGGAAGTGAGATGGTGTTCTTAGTATTATTTTAGGAAAGTGGGAGCTCCATCAGCCCTTAGGGCTATCAAGTAGGGTTCAAACAGCAGAGTATATATGCTTATTGACTGGTGGACCATTTGACCAAATCTATGAATAAGTAAACACTATGTAAAGAAAGGAGAAATTCCATTTCCCAATCCACCTCTGCCTCTATGTAGGTATTTTTTTTGGGGGGGGATCAGTTTCAATTAAAGAAGAGATTAGAAGAACAAGATCAAGATTAAAGATGTAACCTCTCATTCAAAGTAACATGGAGGCCTCCAATTAGCATATCATTAAAAAAAACAGGAAACATAGTATTCATATTGTGAAAATGCTCATTATTGAAAATTTGGGGCCAAGAAATATTTACTAAAAAAGAAGATAGAGAGAGAGAGGAAAGGTTGAGGAGGGAGGGGAAAAAATAGAAATATTTTCGGAAGAGGAAACCAGCACTCACTGGCCTGCCGTGGATTAGCTAAGATCTAAACCTTCCACAGATTTCTGAGGTGGTAATTCTCATATGGAGAAACTGAGAAAGGAAACAAAGCAGTTTCCTCATCACTTAGACTCAGGTGACTGAGGTGTGAGCACTCCTTAAAAAGGGATTTTTTTCCTCTATCTACATGGGCTAAAAGGGCACATCTGCAAAATAGCTGCATGAAAGTAGAATGTGTTCCGGTGTACACAGGAGCAGGAAAAACATAATGCACTAGATAGGCACATTAGAAAAATAGTTGTTACTGCTCCTGTGAGAAGACTTCTCTGTCCTGTGTTTATGCCAAACTCTGCTTTTCAGAGGGCAGGTTGGCGTTAAAAAAGAATCATTGATGTTACATATGTGTATGAAGTCTTGGGTTTCTCACTTTCTCCTATACTTTACTTTGTATGAGGTTAAAAAATTGGCATTTTATCATCATATTAAACTTTATTATCAATGTGTGTTTCCTGATTTAACTTTTAATGATTTTGAATATGAGAAGTAATGCAGCAAGTGAGCTTTACTTTATATTTGTTATACATACAGATTAGCTATTACTGAATAATTTTCTTTATTGTCATTATTAGAAAATTTAGAATTATTCAATAATTTCTTGATATTAGATTACTAACTATATTAATATGCTTTTCCCAACTTTTAAAAAATAGTACTTGAATTGCAAGTATAAGAACATGGCATACCTTCAAAGTAACTACTTAGATGACTATGACTATACTCTTAACATTTAATATTCTAACCTGTTGTCTAAGTGTTTTTCAAGTTTATCATTTAATTCAATAATACAACTAATTCCTCTAGAAGTGCTAGATTTAGTAGTGATTTCTATATATCTATATTATTGTAATACGAGAAATTGTAGCATTTCTTATTTTTTCAGAAATGCACATTTCATTTCTTATAAGTACTATTTACAGCAGTAGGCATATGATGATCTTTAATAATATTGGTATTATGCAGGTTCAATTATCTGTGTTAAATATGGCAGCAATAGAACCAAAACTCTGTTCACCCACAGAGGAGTAACTCTTCTTGTCATTAAAAAACAAAACAAAACAAAACAAAACAAAACCTGCCTGATAAACTACAGTGCTACATTTGTTTTTGTTTTGTTTTGTTTTGTTTTTTGAGATGGAGTCTCGCTCTGTCGCCCAGGCCAGAGTGCAGTGGCGCGATCTCGGCTCACTGCAAGCTCCGCCTCCCAGGTTCACGCCATTCTCCTGCCTCAGCCTCTGGAGTAGCTGGGACTACAGGCACCCGCCAAAGCGCCCGGCTAATTTTTTGTATTTTTAGTAGAGACGGGGTTTCACCGTGTTAGCCAGGATGGTCTCGATCTCCTGACCTCGTGATCCGCCTGCCTCGGCCTCCAAAAGTGCTGGGATTACAGGCGTGAGCCACCGCGCCCGGCCCTACAGTGCTACATTTTTATTCCTGTGAAAAAATTTCCAGGTGTTCCCTAAATGAGGTGTATCCTTTCTCAAACAGTGAAAAGCAACATGCTATATAATATGAGGTAGTGAAGCCCAATAATAGCAAATGTTATAAATATTACTAAGTATAGATGATTGCTAATTGATTAATAAAAATATATCTAGCCATTGTTGTAAGCAAGCATTATTTTTAGATATGAGTCTAAAACTTCATTTGACATTATTTAAAGGTAATATAGTGTTTCTGTTTTAATATTTTCTAAATGTCTTAAAGTCTTTCCATACTATCGCACAAAAATTTTCAGAAAGAAAATTTAAATAGCCCTTAAGACCATGAAATTATTGAATGAATAACTTTGTTTTGACTATTAGTGACACTGGCCCTTTAAAGGGCAATAACACATAATCAGCCGTTCCTTGACCATTCAAATAGAAATCTAAGTACGTTTTACAGTCGAATAGTTGCATTGCAATGTGAAATGGGGTGTATCAACAGAAATAACCCTTTTCATTTTACCTAATCCCAGGAAATAAAAGCTTTAGCTAATAATAACCCATCCTTACATTAGAAATGTAATTCTAGTAACGGAAAAATCTGAAATAGCTGACCACATACCATTCATCATAGAATGTCAAACAGCCATCAGTTCAAGAATAGAATCAAGTTGCCAAACTAGTAGATATGAAAGTACTATATTTGCAGATCCTCTCTTTGTGAGAAGAAAACAACAGTGGAGGACTCCCAAGCCCACCCGCTTTGAAGTGTTGGCATTGGTGTTGGAGTCAGAAATACCAAGCACTCAAATGTATATTGGATTTCTTCCATTTATCATTTTAAAATACTTTATCTGACACATATGTTTTGTAACCCAGCTGAATTAAAGGAGCTTCCATACAGAAACATAAAAAAGACACGTTAAAAATCATCAGCCAACTTTGAACAAGGTGATTACTGTATAACTTGAGAAAACAAATTTGCTGAAATAGCAACTATAACCACCTTTCATCTCATTCGCAAAAGGCTCATAGATTAAACCACTGAACAGTAGACTATTTGATTTTTTAATATATTTAAGTATTATTTTTAATAGTTTCTATGACATTGTTTTAAGCATTTGATTTTATACGTGTGTGTGTTCTAATGACTGCGTGTGTGTGTGTGTGCATGCCATTTATTGCTTTTAATTTACTGTGCTTTAAAATAAACATGCTGACCTGCACCCATTCAATTTCCATAAAGCAGTAAGTTAATACAAATTTGTAGAAGTAACAAAAGGGTATACTAAGAGATGTTACTAAGGTTTTCCACTTTAAAATAAGATTTATAGATTAAAATTTTACACACATACATAAACAACAGTTTAAGTAAATATGAAGGAAGGTAAAAAAATTAAGACATTACCTAAATGATGAGAACGCATGAGCACATAGAGAAGAACGACAGACATGGGGGCCTATCGAAGGCTGGAGGGTGAGAAAAGAGAAAGGATCAGGAAAAATAACTAATGGATACCTCGGTGACAAAATAATCTGTACAACAAACCCCCATGACACAAGTTTACCCATATAATAAATCTGCACATGTACCCCTGAATTTAAAGGTTAAAAAAAAAAAGACTTAACCTATTCTAGATACTTAATATAAATGTCACATGCAAAATAGTTGCCCTTTTGTCTCTGACTTCTTTCACTTAGCAAAGTGTTTTCAAGTTTCATCCAGTAGCATGTATCAGCACCACATTTTTATGGCTGAGTAATATTCCATTGTGTGTATATATCATATTTTGTTTGTGAACAAAATCTGCTGATGGACACTTGGGTTGCTTCCACCTTTTAACTATTGTGGTTAGAAGCCTTTAATTTGGATAAAGCTGAATTTTTAATTTTCAGTAATGATCATTGTGTTCTGTTTCTTTTCTAAAAATTATTAGAGTGCCCCAAGAAAGTGAAATTCTTTTTCTTACATTTTCTTTAAGCCTTCTATTGTTTTCCTTTCAAAGTTAGGCCTCGAATCCATCTCAAATCAATGTTTATGTCCTGTGTGAAGTAAGAATCAAGGTTTTTTCTCATCCTCCTTTTCTTTCTCCTCCTTCTCCTTCCCTATATTCCAATTTTTCCAGACCCACTTTTGGAAAAGACTTTCCTTGCCCTTTGGGATAACCTTGGTTTTTTTGTCAGTAATCAAATATGAATCTACTTTTCGTCTGTCAATATCATTTCAATGCTCTACTCATTAATTTTAATTCCCACATTATATTGTCTTGATTACTATAGCACCCTAACAAAACAGGTAGTATAACATTTCAACTTTATTCTTTCATTAAACATTGCTCTACTGTATACTTTTTGAATTCCATATAATTTTTAGAATCAGCTGGTCAATTTCTCCAAAAATGTCTGGTCTGATTATGGTTGAGGTAAAGTGAAATCAATATGTCAGTCTGTGGAGAACTGATTTTTTACAACATAAAACCTTTTAATTCATAAACTGAGTATGTATTTACATATATTTAGTTTTACTTTAATTACTTGCAGCAAAGTATTGTAGTTTTAATGTAGAATTCTTGCATATCTTTTGTTAAATTTTTTTTCTATTTTTTCACGTTTTTGAATACAAATGTAAATAAACTTTAAAAAAATTGTGCTTTTTTGAATATTTTGATGGTACTATATAGGAATACAACTGGATTTTGTTACCTTGAGTATTAAAACTTTGCTAAATTTGCTTATTTTATTAACAATTCTTTTACAGATTTCCTAGGATTTTCTAGGTAAGAACTCATGTTATTCCAGTTAGAAAGTTTGACATCTTTTCTAAACTTTATGCTTTTTACTTCCTTCTCCTGACCTATTGCAATGGCTAAATCCTTCATTACAGTGTTGAAATGAAAGTTCAGAGTAAAAATTATGAATTTTTAAAGTAGTTTTGGGGAAAAACATGCAACATTGCATAATTAAGCATGACATTTACCCCAGAATATGTAGACGAACTTTATCAGATTTATGAAGTTTCTTTATAATCTTAGATTGCTGAGTTTATATCACAAACACATTTAATCAAAATGCTTTTTCCATATCTGTTAAAATAATCATATGGGTTTTCTGATTTATTAATGGGATGATTTATGTGATTTAATTCCAAATGTGAATGCAATATTGCATTGTTGGACCACTTGACATCAAGTATTATCCTTTTTTATTTTTCTGGATTAAATTTCATATTTTGTTAAGGATTTTTGCTTTGTATAAATATATATATATTTATACATATTGGTATTTCTCCTCAAATATTTGTTATAATTCACAAATACAACCATTTACTTCTGGAGATTTCTTTATGAAAATGTTTGAAAACCAACTCTATTTACTTAATTTACCATATCAGCTATCAGCATATGTTTTTCCTCATTATATAATATCTTATTTTTATCAATCACTGCTTTAAAGAATTCCTGGTTATCACTGGTTCAAGGAATTTTCCATGCAACCAAACACCACCTGTTCCCCCAACTATGAAAATAAAAATATCAATAAATTTTAGTAGGATATGCTAGTTATACTTCTCTTTATACTTACTCTGCTTGGTATTCACTGCACTCCATTAATTTAAAATTTAATAAATTTTAGGTACTTTTGGCTATATTTTTTCAATCTTTTTTATTCTCATTTCTCTCTCTTGTTCTCATGTGATTTTGATTCCATACCTACTATAAGCTGCTTGATGTTGCCCTCATGAAGCCCTGTTCATTTTTTTTCTAAACACCTTTCCTCTGTGTATTTCAGATTAGATGATTTCCATTACTGTATTGTTATGAACTGAGTGTTTATGTTTCCCAAAAATTTGTATGTTGACATTTTTTTAATAGAGACAGAGTATCTCTCTGTCACCTAGGCTGGAGTGAGTGATACAATCATAATTTACTGTAACTTTGAACTCTTGGGCTTAAGTGATCATCCCACCTCAGTCTCTTGAGTATCTAGGACTACTGTGCACACCACCACATCCAGTTAATTAAAAAAATATATTTTGTAGGGACAGGGTCTCACTATGTTGACTGGGTTGGTCTCAAACTCCTGGCCTCAAGTGATCTTCTTGCCTCAGCCTCTCAAAGGTGCTGTGATTACAGGTATGAGCCACCACACCTGGGTTTATGTTGAAATCTTAATCCCTAATGAGATGGTATTAAAGGTCAGGCTTTTGTGTGTCATTAGGTCATAAGGGTGGAGTCCTTGTTATGGGACTAGTGCCCTTATAAAAGAATCCTCTCTCACTTTTTCCACCATGTGAAGATGTAAGAGTTCAGCAGTCTTCAAGCTGAAAAAGAGCTCTCACCCAAACATGAGACCACGCTGGTTCCCTGGCTTTCACTTTCCAGAACAGTGAAATATACATTTCCATTGATTATTAGCTACCCATTGTGTGGTACATTGTTATAGCAACCTGAACTACGACTTTTATCTTTTAAATCATTGGCCCTTCTGTTCCCATTTTCTTTATTATGTTAAACCCATTAATTAATGTTTCATTTCAGACATCTTTTTGTTCAGAATTCCTGTTTTGTTTATTGGTAGTATTTCCAATGTTATACTAGGTTTCTGTGCATTCCTTTATTATGTCAAATTTTCCTTTATGTTTTGATATATTGTTAATAATAATTTAACAACTTTATCTACAAAATCCAATATCTGAGTCATCTCAGAGTTATTTCCTCTTTACTGCATTTTGTTTTTTGTCTTTGGATCACATTTTCCCATTTATTTAAATCTTTAAAATATATTTTGGACACTAGAAATAATATACTGTAGAGAATTTGGTTTCTTTAATTTTTCTATATGAAGTTTTGACTTTTGTAGCAACAGGCACTTAACTGATGCGAACCTATTATCCACACTGTTTTCATTGTAGTAGGCAGCAACGGAAACTGCCTGTTTCATTTAATTTTTCAGCTGCTCCTTTTGGCAGGCAAATTTGTAAATACAGTTTGGCCTAGAGTTTGAGTTGGTGAATGATGTGCTAGCTTGATTTCAACTCTGATACTCCTTTTTGTCCAGTGCCCTCTTGCTGTGCCAAAGTGCAAAACCATTTCTTTAGTGAAGGCTTAATAAAGTGATTTTACCATAAAATGAATGAGTTTGGTATAAATTAAAATCTCTCATTGGCCCCGAATTATGTAAATAGATATTTATACTATATGATATGGTTTGGCTGTTTCCCCACCCAAATCACATCTTGAATTGTATCTCCCATAATCCCCATGTGTCATGGGAGACACCCAGTGGGAGGTAAATGAGACATGGGAGCAGGTTTTTCCCATGCTGTTCTCATGATAGTGAATAAGTCTCATGAGATCTTATGGCTTTACAAAGGGCAGTTCCCCTGTACACACTCTCTTGCCTGCCACCATGTAAGATGTACCTTTGCTGCTCCTTTGCCTTTTGCCATGATTGTGAGGCCTCTCCAGCCATGTGGAACTGTGAGTTCATTAAACCTCTTTTTCTTTATAAATTACCCAGTCTCAGGTATGTCCTTATGGCAATGTGAGAATGAACTAATATACTATACTTTTGGTTTTAAGCACAGATTGAGTTGATCCCACACTAGGGTGTGTGTTAAGCCATTGTAATAGAAGACAGACTTTAAGTAATAGCCATAAATGCATAAGGATGTAAGGAAATGAACAGGAAATATATAGTGGCCCATATCAGTTTTCTATGTAGGTTTTGCCCACATTTTTGCTCTTATCACTGACCCAGAAATGTTTCGATAGTGCCTTTTATTCAAATTGTCCTTTTTAGAGCTATTTTATATATAGCTTTTTGTTAATTGTCACTGTAGTTAAAAAAGAAACCGGAAACATTTTTGTAAGATAAAGTTAAAATGATACTGATATTAATGCCATAGTAAGTCTGAAATAAACTCATTTTTACTTTCTGCTTTAAGATTTTAATATAAATAAATGACAAAACAAGAAGCAAATAAGGTTCTAAGAGACTTAAAGTATAGTCTCAATTCCAAGAAAGGTTTTCAAATATTGAAATATTTTCTTGTTTTAATTTTGTTTCTTTTTCACTCTTACTGGGTTACACAGCTAATTCATTAGGCGATTATGTGTGACTGTGGAGAGAATCTGGAAGTTATATCCTTGTTTTATGTTTCAGAAATCAAAAGCCTTTGGTGTTGAAACTACATTTTTGAGATATATAAAATATGGTAATATATAAGACAGAACTATTAACTAACAGCTATTAACTGTTGTTAAAAGCCAGAGAGAATGGTAGTGACTAAAAGTTAGAGCAAATGGTGCTTCCCAAGCACTGGTAATATTCTGCTTTTTGATATCATTGCTCATTACTTGACCATGTTTAGTGTGTGAAAATTCATAAGTTGGTGCAATTATATTTTTACTTTTCTACATGTATAAATAATGTGGTGTGTATATACATAGATACAACTTTATGTTTAATTAGAATAGATGCATGGATTAGAAGAAGCAAGAGAGACATATGGATTAAAGTTGAAAGGCTGTTAAGATAACTAGGAAAGAAATAATTTCAGATTGGCTAAAAACGATAACAAAGGGGATAAAAGAAAGTGAATGACGCACTGTATATTGAAAGTAAAGTTTATAGGGCTTGGTAAGTTGAACTGGGAAAAATGAGTATTGTCTCAATTGTCTTTTTTTTTTTTTTTTTTGAGACAGAATCTCACTGTGTCGCCCAGGCTGGAGTGCAGTGGCATGATCTCCGCTCACTGCACCCTCCACCTCCCGGATTTAAGCAATTCTCCTGCCTCAGCCTCCTGAGTAGCTGGGATTACAAGCATGCGCCACCATGCCTGGTTAATTTTTGTATTTTTGGTAGAGACAGGGTTTCACCATGTTGGTCAGGCTGGTCTCGAACTCCTGACCTCCTGATCCCCCTGCCTTGGCCCCCCAAAGTGCTGGGATTACAGCTCATGTTTTTTTACATGCCATAAGACATGACAATGCTATTTTCTGAGACTATAAAAACATATGGAGGAGTAGCAAATTTCAAAGGAAAAAGCAATAACTTATTTTTATCTATGATAAATTAGATGCATGAGAAAGTAAAAAAGTGTCAAGTAGTCAGTTGACAATATATTTGAGTTCAAAGTTAAAAAGGGAAGTTTTGTCTGCGAATAACATATTAGGAATTATTGGTCTATAGTTAATATTCAAATGTGGGGAGAAATGAATTCACCTAGGAAGTTATTGAAATAATAGTAATACTAAGACAATGCATAGAGAAAAATAAATAATAAAAGAGACTGGTAAAGGTAGGGCAAGTGGTGAATTAGAAAGAGACTACCTGAATGTGCCATGGGAGTCAATAATATTTTCAAGAAAATAGAATGTTAATTATATAGAATGTTGCTGAATGGTCAGGTCAAACAAGATATTAAAAATATTGTCTAAAGATTTTAGCATTGCCAGGCGTGGTGGCTCATATCTGTAATCCCGCACTTAGGGATGACGGGCTGGCAGATCTTGAGGCCAGGAATTCCAAACCAGCCTGGCCAACATGGTGAAACTCTCTCTCTACTAAAAATACAAAAATTTGCAGGGTGTGGTGGCGTGCACCTGCAGTCCCAACTACTCTGGAGGCTGAAGCACAAGAATTGCTTGAGCAATGTGGCAGAGGTTGCGGTGAACCAAGGTTGTGCCACTGCATTCCAGCCTGGGTGACATAGTGAGACTCTGTCTCAAAATAAATAAATAAACAAATAAATAGCGTAATAATGGTCTATAGGGACTTTGGCCACAGGACGTTATAGTGATATGTTAGAAATCAAATAAAAATAAGAGTCTATTGAAGAAGGAATGAGAGATGAGGAAGAGAAGATGGACTATATAGATAAGAACTGGTTGAATTTTATAGAAGAGGTAGAGCTGTAGCAACAGCTTTATGTGGGATATACAAAATGATATATAAGGGCTGGTAGGAGTAATTCATAAAAATGAGATGTTAAAAATACAGAAATGTGAAAGGATAAGATGAATAAAGTACCTCAAAGAGATGGCAGGTTCAGGAATCCGGAACAAATATGAATGATCTTGCCTTCATTAGACAGAGGGATAGTTATTATATTCGAGGTAAAAAACAAGGAAAGCCCAGAAACCCAGTGCAACTGCAGGTGGATTATTGTAGATTATTGGAGGGAAAATGAGTAAGTTGCCATCTGAAGGTTTCTTAGCTTACAAAGAGATTCGGTGGGGAAAAGGATAGGAACCAGTTGTTTAAAGAGAATATAGACCATATTAAAGAATCATAATGGTGACTGAATCCAGCATTGACCTTAGGAGTAAATAAGTGAAGGTGCCTAGAGAGAATAAAGGTAGGGAACTTAGAGATTAGTTCAACCATGTGTGTTTACCGTGGCCTTGGAAGCCCTTCATAATGATGACAAGAACTGTGATGGAGAGAAAATCACCATTATCTTCAATGAGCAAGATGTAAGTTACATATTCCCTAGATGACAGCAGCGAGGAGGTGGAAACTGAAAAAGCCTGATAGAGTGGAGCTCAAATTTTCATTAAAATAAAGAAGACTTAATGGCCTGGGACAACAAATAGAAGAGATGACACCAATACTGCTTTCAGACTAAACACAAAGAAGAAAGTTCCCATTTAAGAAGGCTACGAGGAAGCAAGGCTTATTTCCACTAAAGACATGGTAGTGTTCAGAGAGTGTATTAAAATGCAGAAAAGTCTGAAGGCCACAAATCAAGACTTCAGGGGATACAACAGGAAAGTGTGAGAGGAGGGTAAGTGTGGAAGGGTTGGGTCAATGCAACAGATGCACAAAATATTATGGGATGAAGGATTATGAGTTCATTCTGACATGAGGCCTTTGTTTTGGCAACAACTAGTGTAAACGTCTTGAGGTTCAGTGGATTCAGTGGGGATAAAGTCTTAGAACAACAGCTTCCCTATCTGTATGTTTGTTTCAGAGACAGGAGGTTTTGTTTTGCTTTGTTTCTGTGTAGTTAAGTTTTTCACTAATAGTATGAATGTGCAAGAAAAAGTATTATTGAAAATGATAAACACTGATCATAATAATAAGAAATTTAGGTATTAATGCCTAATTGAAATAGAACCAGTTTTCATTCTATATGTTAATTTTTGAAGTGATGATTGGGGGTGTCCGGTGAGTGATGCTCTTTCTCTCTATACACAATTAGAGGTAGTCTTAGATTGAAAAAAGATGGACGGCTTATTAGAATAATATAGGTGTTATTCATGGGGAAACTTCTTTCTCTTAGAGGGTGAAATTCTATGATCAAATAGAATAAATATATCACTTTAACCTAACCCCTATCCCCATCCCCCTGAGAGTGCTAAAAAAAACATTTTTGTCTATCCTCCTATATCTGGATATTTTAATGCAAAGAAATATTTATGAAGACATAATATCTTACAGATACATAAAAGGGAGTAAGATTTGTAATTATTTTTCCTAAGTCAGAAACACAAATAAATGTGATAAATTTCTACTTGAATCTTAAATGTTACCAAGAATCAGATTTCTTCTCCTTTACTTCTTCAGAATTATCTATCAGTCTGACAGTGAAAGGACACTCTAATTCTTGTGTAATACCCTGCGGAGTGACATTTGTGTGGAATGTCAAGTTCTGAGAACTAGCTGTTAATTACTATGCTTTCCAAGATATTTTTAATTTAATATGAATTAGTAGATTTGTGTCAGTATCTTCCTTTTTTACATGATACAATATTATTTCCAACTTATTTCATGCTCTAGCCCCATCAAATTTCAAAGTGACCTTTTGTTGCACTGGTAGATCTAAGATTATATCAATTATGAATCACAATGTCTTATCAATCAAAAAGTTACATATCAGGCTACCTTTCTGCCATGATCAAATATATCCTTAGAAGGCTCAATACTATATATGAAAATATAATATGAAGAGTTTTATTCTCCTATCAGTGAATGCACAGAAATTTTATTTCCACATATATTAATGGGAAAATTACACATTAGTGTCAAGTGTAGAAATAAACCTAAAAAGAATATTAGATAAAGAAAGATTTATCATTACATTTTTTTAAAAGAGGATTAAAAGGTGAAATGCCTTAGCAGATTTTAACATATAAATGATTGTAACTAATTACAACTAAAGATGTTTATAATTTGAGAAAGGCATTTTAAAATTATATAACTATTCCAGTTACAGTCAATATGAGGCTTCGTGTTAGCCAGTATTTCAAAATTGAAGCAAACACTTTATACATATTCATTGACTTAGAGACTGAAGATTTGGTTTGCAGACAAAATTGATCATTCTGCCGAGATGCATGGTGGTCCACAAATGTTGGGTTGGAAGCATATTTTCTTATAAACAAAAATAAACAGAAGTAAGCGTTGCATTTCTGTGTTTTTTCTATTATTTATACAGCAATTTTCTTGTAATTCAATGATTTTGAAGTTTGATGTGTGTTGGAATATTCTGTAGAACTTTTTTAAAAGGCAGAGGAAAGACCATCTCTCCAATCCTAGTTCTGTGCCTGTCTAGGGCTTCACAATAAATCTTTTGACATCCATTTGACATAACTCTGTACTTCTCGAATTCAGAGAAACACCTTTTCTTTTTCACAATTAACACACGTATTTAGTATAGTAATATTTATTTTCTTCCTCTGTCCAACCTGTTTTCAGCTCAGTTATGCATTCTATAATCAGTGGTCATTAGGATTCAGAATATGAGGGAACACCCAAGGAAACACCACTACTACACTTCTCTATGCTTTATGTATTCTTCCGGGCTGGGCTTCAAGTCTTGGTGAGGAAATATATCCGAACTTCATCCCCTACACTCTGTTGTCCAGTGCCTTTGCACAGTGACAGACCGCATAACCAGAAAGTGAGTGAATTTGATAAAAATGTACTCTTTTCTTAAATTAGGTAAATAGATACTTAAGACCTAATTTGGTTCTAAGTTAAAGTTTCCTTACCTGATTTCTCATTTTCTGCTTCCTGCTAGTCTCTTAGTTTTCCATACTGTCGTCCTGTGTAGAATGATCTATTGAGACTGTCATGGGTATTAAAGTTAAGATATGATAAACTTCTTCTTCAGTGCCTCCAAATGCTTAGAAAGATATTATGTATGAAGTGCACAGTTTTCATAGCCCGAAATTTATTTCTGGACTTCCCTGGTGCTCTGAATTGGTCCATCATCAGATACAGAGATCTGTTCCAGCAGTCAGATATCATATGCCTATTATAAAACCTCACAGCAAACTCAGTCTCAGAGATGCAGCTCCATTATTTTATCCATGTGTCATGGTCTTTTTTTCTCATAGTTTTGTGGTATACTCAGCCACTGCTACAGCCAACTGATGTGTATTCTTCCAAATTGTAATCTTCAACTGCACATTACACTGGCTAATTCTGTCTCTTTTGAATTCCTTGATCCTCTTGTTGCAGTCTCAAAACAACAGTGAGTAAGTAAGTAGGAACCCCATTCAAATACAAACTGAAAAAAAATGGTATTGTTTTTGTGAATACTGCATATATACATTAAGACATTTATACAACAAACCCATGATCTTTGCTGACCTAAATGACTGATTTTACCTCAACCAGACTCATGCCAGTGTTCTTAGAATGGGGCCTAGAGGAGACTGCATGTGCACCACGTGTGAATTTGGCACCAATAATAAATGTTGCATGCTAGTCATACAGAATTGGTAAGAGGCATGAACCTGTGAAAGGCAAACAGCACTGATAGAGCTACAAGCCTGTGGTTGTTTTTAAGTATATTTGAAAGGGCACTATTTGCAGGGTCCTACTGAAATACGTCTCCAATAGCCCACTCAAGGCCTAATCTCCAGTGATGAATATAATATTGCATGTTACTGTGTAGTAGGCATTGACTGAATAATACCATGGATTTCCCGGCTCTCTCTCTCATGCCACCATGTAAAGAAGGTCCTTGCTTCCCCTTCACCTTCTGCCATGATTGTAAGTTTCCCGAGGCCTCCCAGTCATGCTTCCTCTTAAGCCTGTAGAACTGTGAGTTAACTAAACCTCTTTTCTTCATAAATTACCCAGTCTCAGGTAGTTCTTTATAGTAGTGTGAAAACAAACTAATATAGCTGGCAAATCAAGGCATTAAAAAAAAAAAAACAACAACAGAGTGTTTTATATCCCCTCTTAGATGTGCTAGCATGAGACATGTCCAAAAGTTGGATAAAATGGAGGAGAAGATCATTTGAGCGGCACCAAACCACCAGAGGTGAGGTGAAGCACTATAAGATTGGGGAAATTTGAGGTTGAAACAGTTACAGCAATGTCATGCATTGAAACCTAAAAGGCAGAACAAGGAGAGAAGTAGGTGAACAAGTACCTACCAAAAGCAAGCACAGAATGAGAACAGATTTGAGGATTACATCCACAAACGTGAGAGAGGATTTATTCTGTTAGCTGAAGCAGAGACTGGAGCATCTGTTTACCTTCTGTCCTGTGGAAATAGACCATATTGTCAAAGAAGCCATGCTAAGTTAGACACTAAGTTGTGTCCCCTTTCAGACATTTTGGTCTTTACAGGTGACTTCAGTTTCTTCTTTTTTACTGAACTCTTCTCCTTGCAGATTGTTTCAGGTGATTCTCAAAGTGATTTGCTCATTGTTTTGGGTTCTAATTTTCTTCTCTTTGTCAAACTCTTATTGGATCCATTCGAAATATCAGTGATAAAATTCAATTTTTTCCCTTGTGTCTTTCAGTCAATTTCAAACCCAGGTTCCATCATTCAAAATATTCTTATAGCCCATATCCATTTCTCTCTCTTTTTTTTTCCTTAGTAACTTCTCTGATCAAATGTTTCTTTTTCCCCTTTGCATCTTTATTCTTTTTACTCCTGAGTAAATAATCTTTTACCTGCACATATGTCAAATGCTCTGTCTTTTCTCCTTTAGTTCTTTACTGCCAAAGAGCTTAGTCTTACACATCTAAAGACCAAGGTTGAATCAGCAGAGACTGATGAGGAATCAAAGAAATAAGAGACCACACCTCTAGGGACTTGTCTTTTCCATCTATTATTTTACTACTTTTTATTCTTTTAATCATAAGTCTATTAATATTCACATTGCTATTACTCATGGAACAGAAGAAGTTAGCATCATCCACTTATTTTTTTTTTTTGGTTTAATGGTTTATATTAAAAAGTTTGTTTCTTTTACTTGTTCATTTCAGAGGGACAAAAAAGAAAAACTCCAACATTTTAAAAGTGCCAAGCAAAATAAAAATGCTAAACCATACACAAGTAATAAGGAAAAATTTTGTTGTTTCGTTGAGTACAATTTAATAGCATGCTGTACTTGAAAAGTCTTTTTTTTTTTTAAAAAAAGATTATTCTCTTTAAAGCCTTTCTTCTACAGAAGAGTAAAAGAAAGCTAAGGCAAATAAATGGTATATCTAAGTGGCTGGTATGAGAATCTGTTTCTCCTGACTTTAAACTCATTGCTTCAGAAAATTAACAACAGAAAATTAAAACAGAAAATTAACAACAGAAATTATATATATATATAAAATATACATTGTTATACATAATGTATATATTTTAGGTATTATATTAACAAAGGAATCTTTGAGTCAAATTTTACAAATAAATTTCACAGATAGTAGGTAAACAATGAGTTAGAAGTATAAAGACTGGAATGCTTGCTTGAGTTCTAAAAATGATTTCAGGCAATATTAAGTGAAAATTAATTTTTCTTAGCCTAGGTAAGAATGTCACAAGACCCAAGACTGACTCAAAAATTAATGATAAATGGCTATTTATTGAGCTGAGGTGTTAGATACCTAGTAGGGTGATGCAAGAATCAATGTAAGATAGGTTTTATTTAATATGGTCATTATGCTTCAAAACTGTAGTAAGAAAAATGACAAAGAATCTTCAAAGATCGATTCATGAGAAAAAGATTAAAATCACATAGTATTTATAGCTTTGCCAAGAATGACTTGTGGGGAACAATAAATGTTTACAATGATTGTGATTAATTATTTAAAAGGATGAAGCTAGATAAAAATAAGCTAATTTGTTTTTCAATTGTTTTTAGTGTGCTAGAACATAATGTATCTTCTCCAGCTCCAAATTGTGAAGAACATTTCTTTAAGATTAGAAATCATACTATCATACTAACAGCAAGCATGCACTGAGCTTTTATTATGTGGTAGATACTGTTCTAAAGTGCCTTACATTTATTAACTCCTTTAGTCCTCATGACAATCCTAAGAGATGAGCACTATCGTCTGCAATTGCAGAGAACACTGAGGCACAATATAGTAATACATATTAATAGTAATATGACTTCTTAAAGATGTCTCACACCTTGAACAATGTAGATGCATAATTTAAAACAAGGCAGGCCTACTCAATGTAGGGATAACTAACTGTTACCCTATACTGTCTCAGATTCAATTTCACAGTAAGTATAAAGTAGCTGCAGGAATTATTTGGTACCAGATGCGGGAGATTCAATCCATTCCATTTCTATTATATTTATTGAGCACATAATACATTCAAGAATTGAGAGGAGGAACACAGACTCTGATGGAAAAATAAAGTCTCAAGTTATATGTTTTATTTTCTTTCATTAAGAGACTATTAAGTCACACCAAGTCACATCTAGGAAGAAATGACTAATAATAAGTAGCATTTTTATTTTAGTAGCCCATAGTTGCTTTCCTCAGAGAAATAAACCCTCAAAGTCTTAGCATTAACTGTGGAGAGATATTTTGAGTGAGAGTCTTTCCAAGGCCTATACAGTTTATAACTTCAGCAGAAAAAAACATGACTTTCCATCAATAAGCCCTTCTTTCTTGGGGTGTGTCTAGAATTGTTTGAGACACCCAGGCATAGGCCCAATTGGGTTCCTTTCTGTTCACCTTCTGTCCTGTCCTGCTTATTTGATTTGTGCACTTACATACCCCAAATCCTGGGAGAAAGGAGTTTTGAAATTCTTACAGAATATTATTTTTAATTGAATGTGCCCTCTTAAAAGAGCATTTTAATTGAGATTTAATAACTCCATAAAAGATAAATCTAGCTACCGTGTAATAAATAGTAATTAATTAGTAAATATCAATTAAATACTAAAAATATTAATTTACATTTAATGTCCAACTACTGTAATTTGCTATAGCTATCTTATTAAATGCTAATTAAATTCTTGAATTTTCTTACAAATTTAATGCATTAATAACAAGAACGTAAGTACATATTTACTGTATCTGCACTTCTGAGTTCATTACATGGCAACAAGATTTATCTCTTTTACAGTAATTAAATATACTAAACAAACCTCAGTAACTTTTTCTAACACATACCATAGCTGTTTTATTAATTTCAAATTAAATGCTCATTTAGGGTTTCTAATCTACAGCTGCCCCAAACAATTTTCTACTGGCAGACCAAAGGTTATTATATGTTTAATTAAGCTTCATTCTTTAAACTTTGGGTTGAAGCTGTCTCAACATGACTTGGTTTCTTACCATAGTATTAACCTTTTGATAGCAATATTTATTAATATTTTCTATATATACCATGTTTTTCCTCTCTGCTACCTTTGTACCTTTGTTCACCTTCTACTAAGTCTGTAACTACTAGTATCTTTTTTTCTCTGTTTAGTACAAGCCAGCATTTTTCTTTCTTTCTTTTCCATCATTAAGGAGCACAGCACTTACTAGCATCCTCTTCAGGTGTCTTTCATTTTCATTAATTACTGCTTAATCGGTAGGTGAACATTCCCATAAGAATTTTCTTTAAAAAAGAAGAAAAGAAAGAAAGAAAGAAAAGGGTCATGTGATATTTGTAAGCAAAAGTGAGTCCAGTTGGAAAGGCTGCAAGAGCAACAATGCTCAGCCAAGGTTTCAGCCTCAGGATGATTTCTGAAAGACTAAGGAAAAATACAGTCCTTGCATGTATCAAATGATTTAGAATCTTCAGTCCTTCCAGATATGATGGGGGATGTCATAAAGACAGGAGACTGCTGTGCAGCAAGGAAAGCACATTAGCTATTAACCTTCCCCCAGCCGATCAACTTTATTTTGCAATCTTCCCTCAGAACCATTAGAATACCCTGAAGAAATAACTTTCCAATTAAAAAGGATCTCAGAGAACAAAGCCATTTTATCTCTGACTCCTGGTGTTCTTTATTCCAATAATTTAAATTGGAATTGATTTTTCAATTTAGCCGTTGACTTGCTACGGACACACAGCTGAAAAGGCCGAGTGGAATTGCATGGCTGAAATATTTGTCTTTGTGATGCACTTCTCATAAATTCACAGAAGCACCCCACTCCCCGCCTTTTAAATGCATTTTCTTTCGCTGCTCTTGCCTTAGACAACAGCTTTTTAGCACAGCATGGGCAAACTGAGAAAACACGTCCACCGTGACCTCGGGGGCCTCATCCTCCATTCCTCGTATATCTATCTAATTGTTACATCTCCTGGAAAATAAATAAATCCAGTCTATCCAAAATGATAGCAATTCTTGAAGCCTGATTATTTGTTTTCAAATTTATGTAGGAGGCTTAATTTCTTGAAAAAGGAGAATGCCTTTTTAGGATATTTCACCCCAAAAATATGTTGTAATGGAGACTGAACTCTCCTATAATTGCTTTAATTATTAGTAGCTAAAAATAATGGATTTTCAATTAACACTTAATAATTTTGAATTAAATACTCCAAATATTAAATTGTTCTTTATTACCCTTTTATATTTCATAATAAAAGGACTAGGAATATCCAATTATTAAAGCACTTGATTAGCAGGCATAACTTTGTCTATTCACAATTCTGATGGTTTTCTCTGCGTGACCTTAGAAGAAATGCCAGTCTTTGTCACGGTCTCCTTCCTGCTTCCTCACCCTGTCACTCCAGCAGGTGTCTCTACTTTCCTTTGTCTTATAGACTAAGTCCTGTTCTGAGATCGGGACTGATGTGAATAGCAGGTATGGAAGGAAATCCTGAGCAGCTCACAACATTGTTTAATTTTTACTAAACACCATCTTGCTTATTACTCACACCCGTTGAGGTTTTTGCTACTCATTGTCTTTTATATGGTTTTCTGAATGCATGATCTCAGAACCTGTCCTTGAAAATTGGCACGACAATGTCTTTCACAATATCAAGAGCAAAAGAGAACATAGAACCCACTAGAATGTAAATACCATGATAACATGATCTTTATAAGTATTACTCACCTTTCTCTTCCTTATGCCAAAACAAGGTTTGATGCCTACTTGGTATTCAAAAATCTGCTGAATGTATGTATGAATCATATTGTGTATTCCATCTGACTGTTCCTTCCTATCAGTTATAAATTAATGCAGTGAGAAAAAATACTTGTAGTAAGCATGATAAATGTACTTTTGTACTCACTGACTGTTGTAACAAGTACATGTTAGTTATCACTGCACATTTCCCATAGCAGGATGATAAGGTTTTGGCATTGGTCCTGCACCTCTGGGTATCGCATGACCTACACTTTTAAATGCATTGTGATTAAACAACATCAGCAACACCTGGTGGCATTGGTCATATGCCTAGCAGGAGCATGAGTTTCTTGCCAACCAACATCAGATTGCAGAAGAAAAGGTTTTACAGCATTCATTCATTAAACACATTTACTGAGTCCTATCATGTGCTTGACATTGCACTAAGCGCTGGGGTACACCAACAAATAAACTCAAGAGAAACTGCTATCTTCGTGTAGTTTACAATCTAAGGAAATGAGGCACATATAAACAATCATAATTTAAATTATGATAGTAAGTTGAATCATTTTAAGAGATTACAGATGATATAGTAGGTTAAAATGTGAATGGAACAGCATAGGAGGTTCTGGAGTGGAACACGGAGAGTTGCTGCAATTGAAAAATGTCTGGGCTCATGGCAAAGGTACTTGACCAAAGCCTTGTGGCAGGTGAGGGAGGGAGCCTCTTAGATAATCTGGGGCAAGAGACTTCCAGGGAGGAGCAGATTGCACAGGCCCTAACCCGGGAGTGTCCGTGGGAGACTTGGCAGCAGGAAGCCAGGGTGGCTGGCACAGAATGAATGGAGCTAGGAGGAGTTTAGGTCAGAGTGTAACTGATGCCAGATTCTAAAGGACCTTGTAAGCCGCTGCAGGGACTTTGGCTTTTATCCTGTGAGAGAAATGGAGAACCATTGGCAGATGCTCCCCAATCGATCTGGCCTACTTTGAATAAGCGAAGTGTTCTCTGCCATAATACCTGGTTATACACATCCTTGCCATAATACCTGGTTATACACATCCTAGCTTTTGCAGGAGGTGAGGGGAGGATTGGGACTATCTCTTAAAAAGAGCTTGTATCTTCACACTGATCTTAAGTTTTACAGAGATTGCACCTTTCATATTCCTCGTCCCTCTTGGCTCTAAGCACCCACTTTGCCCAACTCTGCTCTTCCTTGTTAAACATGAGGGAGAGAATCTTTTTACATTCTTTCCTCACCAAAATGGAGATGACTTGAGGATAGCGGCCACTTTTCATTTGTGAATCTCCGGGGTCTGACACAGAATAAGGGCTTCATAAGTGTTTGATGAAATATTTATCCTATTATCCAAAAAAGAAGAAAAACAAATTGTGTAATTACTGCAACTTGGAAAAATTGTGGGGTCTTCCTGTTTAAATTGCATCACTAGATTTTTTTTCTCTTGTTAACTTAGTAAGAAAAATTTCCTGGAGTCTTCCTAACGTAGACAATAATTATATTCCAAGTATCGTTCAGCATTCATTCAGAATGTCGAAAAATTTACTAATTTAAGATTTCCCTAACTTCTGCCATTTCAGGAAATTTGTTTGCTGTCTGTATTCATTCAAATTTATTCACTCTCATAGAAAACCTCTATTTTCCTGACGTTTAGATTCTCTATTTAGTTAATGACAGAGAGTGGATATGAAACTTAGCTCATTCTTCTGAGGATTCTGTGAAAACTCTGATCTATAGAAAAGCTCCTTATGGCACATGACAGATGAGGAAAGTGAGGAGTGAGAATCTTTCACCTTCTGTACATTAATATATGGAATAGCATACACACACACACACACACACACACTTTGAAAATTCAGTCCCTGAGTTGCTTGTCCTGAATCCTTGTCCAATATTCAATAACGTAGACCATCAGTGGATAGGAGCCTACTTGCTCAACATGACAACAGCGTGGCACATCATGTCATCATAATGACGTTCCACAGTGTCACAGGTTAAGACCCTTTATTGTATTTCATGAGACATTTTTATCTTAGTCCGTTGGAGCTGCTGTAACAAAATACCATAGGGTGATTTAAACAACAAACATTTATTTCTGACAGTTCTGGTAGCTGGAAATCTGATATCAGGGTGCCAGTATGATTGGGTTCTTGGTGACAGCCCTCTTCCTGGTTCACAGATGACTGCTTTCTTGCTGTGTCCTCACATAGAAGAGAGAGAGAGAGAGAGCTCTGGTCCCTTTATCTTCTTATACGGACACTAATCCCATCACGAAGGTTCTACCCTCACGCCCTCATCTAAATTTAATTACCTCCCAAAGACCTCGCCTCCAAATACTAATCACACTGGGGAGTAGGGCTTCAACATATGTATTCTGGAGGGACACCAACATTTAGTCCATAGCAATATTTAACTCTATATAAAAGAGAGTTTTTAAAGAGCCATTTATAAATTGAGTTGCATGAATTGAAAAGAGACCCAGTTAAGAAGAATTGCAGCAAAATTCCACATTGACAATTATATATACATATATATATGTGTATATATATGTGTGTATATATATATATATATACACACATATATATATATATAAATGTCTCCTTTAAATTTCAGTGGTATGTATCCAAGGGGGGATATATATATATACATAATATATATATGAAATATATATACATAATATATATATAAAATATACATACATAATATATATATAAAATATACATACATTATATATATATAAAATATATATATACACACTATGCATATATATGTATATGCATAGTGTGTATATATAATATATCCCAGGATATTAACCTCGCCACAAGAAATTCATCTAGAAATAATATAACAAAGTGGGTGTGGATACATATCTACTCTCTACTACAAAGCAGCAAATCTAAACCATTATGGTGAACTGAAGATTCACCTGACTCTCTAACCTGCTCCTGTCTGGATCATTCATATTTCAGACTGTACTGCACTTTATCCTTATATTTCATAATATTTATTTATATGAAGATGTCCCTGATGCAGTAAATCCTATCTCCTTTTGACTTCTCCAGGAGCATTGCTTCAGCAGTCTTCCCATCTCTATTCTGTATAATCTTGTATACTTTCCCTCTTTATTGGATTATTTCTACCAGAATTAAAACATACTGAAATTTCAGCCTAAAACCCCAAATCTCTCTTGACCTTCCACCCTCCTCCAGCTACTATCCTACTTCTTTGCTTTTCTTTACAGCAAAGTTCCTTAAAAAAAGTCATTTACAATTTCTGCCTGGGCGCGGTGGCTCACGCCTGTAATCAAACACTTTGGGAGGCCGAGGTGGGAGGATCACGAGGTCAAGAGATCGAGACCATCCTGTCCAACATGGCGAAACCCCCGTCTCTACTAAAAATACGAAAAATTACCCGGGCGTGGTGGCAGGCGCCTGTAATCCCAGCTACTCAGGAGGCTGAGGCAGGAGAAGCGCTTGAACCAGGGAGGCGGAGGTTGCAGGGAGCTGAAATTCGCGCCATTGCACTCCAGCTTGGGCAAAAAGAGCGAAACTGCGTCTCAAATAAAAAGTCATTTACAATTTCTATAAGCCAGTCGGCTTTGCCCTATTTTCTTTTTAAACTAATTCTAATAAAGTTATTATCTTAACTACTTTACTGAAAATACCCTTGTCAAAGTAACCGGTGGCCAAATCTTACTAAACCCAAAGCTTGAATTCCTATTACTGACCATCAACTAAACTG
Organism: Gorilla gorilla gorilla; assembly: GCF_029281585.2. Classification (NCBI taxonomy): domain Eukaryota; kingdom Metazoa; phylum Chordata; class Mammalia; order Primates; family Hominidae; genus Gorilla; species Gorilla gorilla. The sequence goes on along the minus strand of NC_073238.2, from coordinate 85,921,139 downwards.
TGTTTGACACAGTTGATTGCTCCTTCCTCATTAAACATTTTCCGCAATTGTTTTCCCAGACACCACATACTCCTGCTTCCCTTTTCCTCACTAGCCTCCTCCCTGACCTTGAACATTTGCAGTGATCCAGAGCGTTTCTCTCGTTTACTTAGGTGCATCTCCTTGGTGCTCTCATTATTTCTTGTGGTTTTAAGTATTCATGAACTGATGCTCCCAGCCTGGACTACTCCTCTGAACTTTAGAATTATATATCTAATTGTCTATTTGCCAACATTGTTGCAGTTTGATAGAAGACATCTCCATATTAACACAACCAAAACTTAAGACCTGATTTATCTGTCCAGACTGGGCATTAGGGGACTCTTTCACAATCTCTCTCATCTAAGAAAATGGCCATTTCTGTTATTCTAGCTGCTCATGCCAATAAATTTAAGTCATTATGGAGTCTTCTTTCTCTGCCTCAATTTAATCTATCAGGAAATCATGCTAGCTCTACCTTCAAAATATATGCAGAATCCAACCATTTATCACCATCTCAGACGCAGCCACTCTGACGCAAGTTATCAGCATCTCTCATTTTGACTACTGCAATGATCTTCTAATTGGCCTCAGAATTCATCTTCCACTTTTAAGAACCTATTCGTAACAGAAGAGCTGGAGCAAACCCTTTAATATGAAAGGCAAACCACTTCCCTCCTCTGCTCAGAACTGCCAATGGCTTTTTATCTTACTTAGAGGGAAAGTGAAGTCCTCACAATGCCCTACAAGTTACTCTTGATAATGCTGTACATAGCCTACATTAATGAGGTGAGAAATATTTAATGAGGGGAAAACCCAAGCTGCCACAATGTGCATTTGACTTCTCTTTCTTCCAGCTATCCTGATCTTACCTTTCTTTAAACAAGTTGGACAGGAGTCTGCCTCAGGGCCTTCACACTCTCTGTTCCTTCTCCCTCACACACTTTAACTCACTTCGTCATGTTCTTCAGGAATTTTTTCAAATGTCTCTTATCAAATACAGTGATATGTATACAAGGCGGACACATTCCAAGACCCCAGTGGATGCCTGAAACGACAGATAATACTGATCCCTATGTTTTTTTTCCTATATATGCTCACCGATGATAAAGTTCAATTTATAAATTTAACATAGTAAGAGATAATAATAAAGTGGAAAAATTATAACTATATACAGTATTGAAAGTTATGCAAATGTGATTTTTCTCTTTCTCTCAAAATATCTTATAATCTATTCACGCTTTTTTTTTCTTGTTATGTGAGATTATACAATGCCTGTGTAATGAGATAAAGTGAGGTCAATAATGCAGGCATTGCGGAATACAGTAGGCTGCAATTGACCACAAACACAAGCACTGCCATATGGGACAGGTAATCTTATAAGAAAGATGGCTATTAAATGACTAACAAGTAGGTAGTGCACACAGTGGCATGTGCTGGACGAAGGGAGGACTCACTCCTGTCTCAGGCAGGATGCCTCGAGATGGTTTGAGATTTCATCATGCTACTCAGAATGGTGCACGATTTAAAACTTATAAATTGTTTATTTTGGAAATTTTTCTTTTAATATTTTGGGACTGTGGTTGACTATGGTAACTGAAACTATAGAAAGTGAAACTGTGGGTAATGGGGACTTCTATAATACCTTCTCTCACCACATTTCAAAGTGTACCCCTTTCTCTGTGTCTCAATATCCACTCTCCTAATTTATATTTTCCTCACATTTATCACCATCTGACATATTATATTTTTATTTACTTATAATTATTTGTCTCATAAAGTACATGTAGGCAGAGATTTCTGGACATTTTTTCTTTGTAGTAAGTATTTCCTGAAAGACTAAATGATTGAAATCAGTTTAAGAGGTTTTTGCAAATAACTTACACTTGTGGCTAAAAAATAACTTCAAATTTAATTTTAATTGATGTCTTTTTTATTTCTTGGGAGATTTGTTCTCTGTTATGTACCATATAAATACATACTAAAATTGATATATTAACCTAGGAATAATTTATTTCTCTCTAATACTTTTACTTGAACTTACATTTGTGTTCTCTGTCATAAACATATTTTGACATGGAGAATCAAGTTATATTTGGGTTGGAACAAAATATAAACTTTTGAATTGAGCAGAAAATTATATTTTGGCGTCTAGTAAACTATTTCTCACTAGATTTGTGTAGACTTTCTATAAAAATTAATTATTTCCAATTTATTTTAATTAACCAATAATTTTGTAACAGGGTTTTATGTTATGTCGGTGTGTTCAGTTTTGTTTTGTTTTTTTTTTTTTGACTTTTTTTCTAAAACTATTTTAGTAATAGTTGTAAAGTGACTTAAGGCATCTAATATTAAGTGCTGGGCTCCAAAATAACAAATTCATCCAAATTTTCTTCAGGTGAGTTTCTGTAAATGTAAAGCCATGGCAATGAAAACAGCATTACTGCTAATGTGAAAAAAAGACAACATTGTTAACCTGAAAATAAAATTTTATACAAAAATACTTTCCTGTGTGTCCCAACATTTCGAGGTTTAGGTAATTAATGATGGGACCATTGCTTTAAAGGCAGAGGTACTTTACCAAAAAATATGCCTAAGTGTAGAGTAAAAGCATTTTGGGCACATTATTTGAAAATGGAACTGATACACTCTTTAAAAATAAGATTATTCTACATTGCCATTAGGGACTGTTGATCTTATAACAAAGATGACTACTATGCTATGTTTCCTGACTTTACGACATACTGTTATAAACAAAACTTGATAATTAACCAGAGCTAAAAGGAAAAAGTTCACTTTCTTGATAATGTAGATATAAATGGCTAGTGGACAGAAATTGGGAAATGGAAGAAGAAATAAATGATTAAGGGCAGAGTAAACAGATAAACATCCTCAAGAAAGATAACTTGAGGGAATCAAGACATTTTATTTATTATGGAGGAGGAAGAACATTTCTGGAAGTCTTGAAAAACCAAAATTTCAGAAAAGCAAAACAATAGATCTATTAGAAATTAGGAGGAGGAGGCAGGGATAGTCTGAGTTATCTAAATCTTCCTTTATTTGGCCACAAATAGGATCTAAAATTAGTAAATCTACAAATCAACATAGAAGACTGTTGTGTAATGTTATGAAGAAAATCAATAAATAAAATCAGAAATCATTTAAAAATCGATTAAATAATTGAAATAGCAGTGAGACGAAGTGATTTTATTGTTATTACTTCTGATATGGTTTGGTTCTGTGTCCCTGACCAAGTGTCATGTCAAATTGTAATCCCCAATGTTGGACGTGAAGCCTGGTGGGAGATGAATGGATCATGGGGGAATATTTCTCCTCTAGTGCTGTTCTTGTGATAGTGAGTTAGTTGTGGCAAGATCTGGTTGTTAAGTATATAGCACCGCCCCCAACTCTCTCTTCCTCCTGCTTGGGTCCTGTAAGATGTGCCTGCTTCCCCTTCTCCTTCCACCATGATTGTAAGTTTCCTAAGCCTCCCCCACGACCAATCATGTCTCCTGTACAGCCTGCAGAACTGTGAGCCAATTAAACCTCTTTTCTTTATAAATTACCCAGTCTCAGGTATTTCTTTATAGCACTGCAAGAGCAGACTAATACAAGTTCTGAACTTTCTGTTTCCTATATGCATAGTATCATTTTGACAAAGATTTCAAAAGTAAAGTGAAAAAAATAAGCTTTGTAAAAGATGGCATTAACTAAATCACACTCCCAACGTGTATTCAAAATAATGTGCATTAAGAACTAGAAACCTACCTGCAAATATATATTAAAAGCATAGAAACTTCTTTTAACATGTTCTCCCTTTAAGAAGTATTTGTGAATGTGTGCTAAGGTGAGAACTAACCTCAATATTTAAATGGTTTTAATTGTGAATAGTGTCTTTCTTTTCCCCCAGCTCTAAGTGTGGAAAGAAAAAAAAATCCCTACTTATTATTATGTTCACCAACTGCCAAGAAAAATATTGGATTTGGATCAGATATCTAGCAACAGAAAGCATTAGATTTGTTCCAGAAAAAATAATGATTTGGCAGGATATTTTTAGTAGAAAAATAGGAAATGATTTGGAAAATAAACATTAAAATAGAGAAAGCTGAAAACAACAGCTGGATTATTTGATCCTCAATGACTTTTCCATTGAAGTCTGAGTGACTGATGGAAAAGGAGAAGAATAAAGTAGGGCTGGGATATGAGATCAGGAGAGAAAGGAAGCTTTTATTTTTATGTTTCACCTGAGTTAACTTTTGAAGGCTATTATGACATTTTCCTACAGGTAAATCTCAGTTTAGATGGGAAAAATAAAATTCAGTGAATAAAACTCTTTGTATAAGACTCAAAACTATTCAACTCCCTAGAAGGAAACTGTGCTTTGAGTTATTTTGAAAATAAAAATCTTGGAATATTTCGATGTTTCTTCTAAACAATTTTAACACACGTTTTTTTAAATCATCAAGTAAGCAAGAAATGGCTGCTCTGATTCCACAGGGGTCTGCTTGTCTACTTCAAAATGCCTACTCTTCCAAAAACTTATTTTATTCTACTCATTGTCTATTGCTACACTGAAATTGACAGTAGTGTTAGTGAATAGCAGGTGTGCAGAATGATTTGTTTAAGATACTGAATAACGTAAGAGAAAAGACAGATTATGAGCATGTGTAAGATTATAAACATGAACAGATTAATGCAGTTAAAGATCTCCTTCCTGGGACTAACTTGGACTATCTTGGGAAACAGCTTTGGAGAACATGTGACATCTTTTAGTGGAAATGTTGTGGCGACTTCATTTCCTGGATAACTCCCTATTCACTTGCTCCTTCTATCTATAGGTAGAAAAATTGGTTAGAAATCTAGCTGCTAATACTTGATGTTCCTTGAATCTGTAAATGTGGATCTAATGTGTCACCCTCCCAAACTTTCAGTTCTGTTGTAGGTTAGATTATTGTTTCCATCATTTTTTGTTTTCTTTGTAAGTGGTTTATATATCCACACCTTTGCCATGGAACTTTGTAGTACCTTACCTCTAGGCAGAAAATGCTGGCCTACTCTACTGGTTTTGGGCATAGTCATCTGACTTGCTTTGACTAATGAAATATGAGCAGACATGGAGCCAAACCAAGAGCAGAACTCAACTGAGCACAGGTAAATTTAGCCAAGCCTAGTCAAGCCTAATAGAGCCCAGCTAAATTCAACAGCAGCCAGCTAAGCTCCTAAAAGGGTACGGCTGTAATGTGACATGAGCCAGAAACCAATGTTTGCAGTTACAAGCCACTGAGAACTTGGACTTGTTCATTGGTGCAGCAAATGGTGACTAACGCATGCTACTATTTCTGTAAATGATAACCATTGATACATACAAAAAATAATTTTTTTAATGAAATAGCAAATAATGAGTTGGGAATGGGGATCAATAGATAGAGACATAATTTTAAAAATTGTCAGAAATTATTGCTCTTGGTTTTCACGCAAATATGTATTAACTGAAGCCTGATCTTGAAGTTTTCTTTCCTAAATTCATTCTTTGAGAATATGATGGCAAACTCTGTAATTCTAATTGGAAGTGAGCCTGCCCAATACTGTGTGAATTGGAAGCAATACCAAGTTACGTAAACTTTGACCTGAGGTGGATTTCAGCTTATAAACTACTAGGGTTGCACAAGCAGTCAGGTCATGTTGTCTAGCCTTAGAGTGATTGGTATACATACTTTGAACCCACTTCTTAGGTACTTGATACAGTAGGCATCCCTCGTGTTTTTTATTTCTTTGTCCATAGACTTTTTTTTTCCTTGATTCAATTTAATAAATATAAACTGTCTATGGCTACAAGCCAGGACTCTTTTGTTAGTAAATTACAGAACCTATTCATTCTAGCTTTTACAAAGCTGAGGTTTCATCGAATCACATGCTGGGGACATCCGAATGGCATCTCGACTGAAATAATGATCTTGATCACCCTTGCCTCCCAAATATCATCTTTCACAGTTTTCTTAACTCTACATCTTTTTACTTGCTGGCCTCTTTCTTCCCTGACAAAATAAGGCTATCTCAGTGTAATGTGAAAGATGGCTGCTGAGCCTCAAGCTAACACATGTAGGTCTACATTCCAAAAATAGTAAATAGTCTTGCTACCTAGCTTTAGCGAAAAGCTCCAGAGAGATCTCTGATTGGTTCAACCTGAGCAACTTATCCCAGGAGATTTCTTATTGGCTCAACCTGGACTCTTTGTCTACCAGTGTGACCCATTGTGTTCTATGCTTTTACTAATTGTTGCAATGAAAACACATAGAATAATTAAGGATTGTCACAAATGAATCAGAAGAATAGACTTTATAAAAGACTCCCGCCTGTAATCCAAGCACCTTGGGAGGCCGAGGCAGGCGGATCACGAGGTCAAGAAATCGAGACCATCCTGATCAGCATGGTGAAACGCCATCTCTACTAAAAATATAAACATTTGCTGGGCGTGGTGGCAAACGCCTGTAGTCTCAGCTACTCGCGGGGCTGAGGCAGGAGAATCGCTTGAACCTGGGAGGTGGAGGTTGCAGCGAACAGAGATCACGCCACTGCACTCCGGTCTGGAGACAGAGCGAAACTCCGTCAAAAAAAAAAAAAAAAAAAAAAAAAAAAAGACTCCCAAGTAGGCCAAATTTTAAATTGTTCCTCTCTAACAAAAACCCACTGCCAATGCACTTAATTGGCTCCTGTCTCGGAGGGAGAAAAACAAGTATCTTGCAGTTATTCCCATTTTTCTTACTTTGAGTAGCAATGACTTTGGCCCTTGGGATTCTTGCCCTTACTTCATCTCTAGTCTGTCTATTTATTTTGTTTTGTTAAATGACTTGCTCTAGCTAAAGCTACTTCTACCTTGGGTGATAAGAATAGTTTCAAACTAGTATATGAGCTTATGAAACAAGTAAGAAAATGTTTTACAATAACAATCATCAGTTTCTTGTATAAGGTAATAGTATATGTGATTGTCAATGAAAAAATAGATCTTGGGGATTACAGTAGAAGATATTTGACATTTACCAGGAAGAAAGAGGGGAAGAATGGGAAGAAAGAGAAAAGTTCAATGGGGCATTGGAACCAACCTAACTGCTTAAAGACATTATGCTCCTAAATATAATCCTTCCCAACAACCCCAGATCTTTACTACAGTTATTACAAATCAAGAAATGACTGTAGTATGTGAACTTGTGCAGGAGAAAAATAAGGGACTGCTTTTTGCATTTAGATAGAGTCAAGCTAAGTTGGCACAATGGGCAATGGGGTGGTCCTCAAGGCAGGAAAGAATGAAGAAAAAATATGAACTATATGCAGTTTTCAAAATGGTGTAGAGGACTGTGGCTTCTCCTAAGATGTACATCTTGGGGGGTCACCAAAGCTAACAAAATATCTGAGAATCAGGAAAGCCATAATTGACTTCTCATTTAGCAATGTCTTAAATCAATATCTCTATAGACTGAGCAAGGAAATCTGAAGTTTTTTAGTCTCATGATTGCAAAGTATTTTCGACTACCACTTTCTGGCACCCCACAAAGTATAAACACCCTAAAATATTGGGTGAATGAAAAAGAAATCCCCTTGTGTGTATCATATATTGCTTCTATCACATAGTGTCTGGTCTGATCTACTCTTGTTTAATGTAGTGTTTAACTTAGCAGCTTGAAATAATCATTTATTTTCTCATGATTCTGTGGATCAGCAATTTAGGCTGGGTTTCACTGTGCTCAATCATACATTTGGACCTCAGCTATGATGGAGGAGATGTCTGGGACCTCTCTCTCCATATCCTTTGTTACCTTTTAATATACTATCCCTGGTTTTTTTTTTATTTGTTTGTTTTTTAATTTTCCACACCAAGACAAAAGGGTTCCCAAAAGCAAGAGAAAGCAAGCCCAAATGCACAGGTACTTTAAGTCTCTGCTTGTATCACGATTGTAATAGCTCATTGATTGAAACAAGTCATATGCTCCGGCTCAGAATCAATTCAATGTGGGTAAGGACTATACATGAAAACCGTTAATGTAACAGTCTACCAAAAACATGTCATTACTGATTATGAAAACTTCTGAGTCGATGCTACAAGTTTAGTTTCCTTAATGAAGACTATCTTTGAGGATAAGGGAGGGTGTGTGTGCTTATAGATTATCTGAGGCTAACATACAGAGGAAGAAAGTTGCATTAGCCTGTTCTCATGCTGCTAATAAAGACATACTGAGACTGGCTAATTTATAAAGAAAAAAGGTTTACTAGACACACAGTTTCACCTGGCTGTGGAAACCTCAAAATCATTGCAGAAGGCGAAAAAGGAGCAAAGACACGTCTTACATGGCAGCAGGCAAGAGAGTGTGTGCAGGGGAACTGCCCTTTTATAAAACCATCAATTCTTGTGAGACTTATTCACTGTCACTAGAACAGCACGGGAAAAACCCACCACCATGATTTAGTTACCTCCCACTGGGTCCCCCTCACGACCTGTGGGGATTATGGAAACTACAACTCAAGTTGAGACCTGGGTGGTGACACAGCCAAAGCATAACAACAGTTAAGCTCTTTTGCAAAAGGCTTTACTTCTGCTTAGAGAATGAAATGAAAAATTGACCCTATGAAGTATGCAAGATGAACACAGCAATATTTCTGTGTCCACACATTCTTTCAGAACTTTTCTACTACTGTCTGATCAAATGGAGCAGTCTCCCCTTAAAATTGGTCTGGATTTTGTGATTGTCTCATGGATAAAATGCAATTAAGTGATGTATGTGACTTTTAAGATTAGGTCTTAAAATGTGGCAGAGTCTTTCTTTCTTTCTCTCTCCTCTCACCAGTGAAACCTAGGGCACCATGCTGTGAGGAAGCCTCAGCCACCTGGAGAGGCCATATGTAGAAGTTCCAACCAACTACCTAGCTAAGGTCCTGACCAACATTCAGCCCAGCCAACATGTAGTAAAAAACACCAGAAATACAAGTCAATACACTTATGTTTCTTCACATGATTCTGTAACTTAGCTTTGTAGCCACCTCACTTGCTGCCAATTGAAACACAGTTGAACTCTCCACAAAGCCTTGCCCAAATTACAGACTCGTGAACAAAATAAATGTTGGTGTTGTTTTAAGCAACTATGCTTTGGGGCAATTTGTTATATAGCATTAAATAACCACAACAGACCACCTATCCCTTTCTACAGTGAAACTTCCTGTGAAAATCAGTGAAAGATTCTTAGGATTAGGGTAGCTGTGAAGTCTATTGTTTATATCCACATGTGTAATAACACACAAAGTATGAAAATGTCTGTATTTTATGGGGAAAATAAAATAATGTCACACAAATTTAAAGCATGCATAACGTAAGATGCCATTAAATGCTACAAAATAAAGTTAAGGAAAGAGAAGTCTTCATCTAATAATGAAATCGTCAAATCAATGACAGGTTTTCAGAATTTTTGAAGTTGTAAGTACAAATACATAAAGCCATTGTCAAAATAAAATATTTCTCTTTAAGTACTTATAATTTCTTAAGTTGTAATGAAGAGATGTACAGGTAATTTCAGAGATAATCTAGGTTAAAGAAGGAAAGTTGGGACACAGGGATGTTAAATCCTTGTATGATTACTAAAGTAGTAGTGCAAAAAATGAAATTCAGAACTTCTGCTTGACATTCATTTGTTTTATGCTATGATACTTGTCTTTTTATTATTTTTCTTAATTGCTAGTAAGTATGATTTCCCTTTCTTTTTACTTGTGCGTGTGTGTTGGGAGGGTATGTTTAATCTCTAATAGGCTAGACATTACTTAAAAAATATAGAGCCTAAAATCACATTTGACATTTACAATAATTATAAAGAATGAATGATTAATTTATAGTTTTATTGGTTTTGTGTGATCTCCCTCAATTTAAGAGAGGTGTGTCAACACAATTGGGTATTTTAAACTTATTGGAGGAATGGAGCAAGTCATACATTTTATTTAATGAGGTGTAACCTAAGTTTTCTAATGTATAGTACTTTAAATACTTAGCTTTCTCACTGTAAGTGGAGTTACAGCAAGGCATCTGGCTAGGGGAAAAAAATCAAACAAATTGTATCGTGTGACATCGTTGGCCTTATGCAGAGATGTTGGGTTAGGTATAAGTGATATTTGCTTAAGCAGTGCTTCTCAAAATTTGATGTACATACAAATCAACTTCTGAATTTTTAAACAAGAGTGTTCTGATTTAGTAGACACTGGGAGGAGCCTGAGTTTCTGACTGTCTAACAAGCTCATAAGTGACACCTATGTTTTTGGTCACTATGTTGCTGGGCCACGCTGTTAGTTGTAATGGACTAGAGATAGGAGGTCAGATAGTCATCATACTTTGTCAGTTGTATCTCAGAAGCAAACCTGACAGGTGGTTAAATAGCTTCTGATCACCTATATGAGTAACGAAATCTTCTCCACCTGGGAGCCCTCTGAGTCAATTTCTGTGAGCAATCTCAAGCCTTTTCAGTATATTCATACCTCTCTTGGTAGATATAGGTTTGCTCTTGCCTTTTGGGGTACCGATCCTTGGAGATCTTCCATTTATTGCTCCTACCATTACTCTTCTTCCTCTTCCTTTTTCTCTTCATTATGCTGTCATCGCACTTTGTTATCAAATGAGAACGGAACATTTATTTGTCTTGGGTAATATGCTTACACTGAGTTTGAATTCCAGGGTCAAAATTTGTTTCTGTCCATTCTAATGCTCTTTCTTAAAATTAGAATCTTCCTTCTTTGAGGCCCTCTGCTATCTCCTGGCCTCACAGACGTTAAATGTTGTAAAGGCTTTGACTGAAGTTTATGTTTTATTATATAATTTTCCATTAGATACGAAGAGACATATACATTATAGAAAATACCTTAATATTAAAAATATTATTTACAATTTAAATGTCTTCCTATTCTCTTCAGTCAGAAGTTGGTCTTTAAATATATGGGCAAGACCTAGACATTACATGTGAAGGCTTTTCTCTCCATGTTATGGTACATAGCACACAGCTTAGAACATGTTAGATGCTAAATACTAGCTTGAGTAAATGAATGAGTAAACTCTTAAGTTAGTGGATGAATTATGGAATAGATTACAAAAGAGAATTATCTGGTCAGGTATTTAAAATATTCTATTTAAAAGAAACATAAGTAATTTGTTTTAAATGTAAAAATGTAATAAAAATGTTTTTAATTTCCAGACATAGCCTGAAAGCAATGCAATACACTTGAAATTTTATTTAACATGAAATTAGCTTAAAGACAAAATAAATTCTTCTGTCCACTTATTTACCTAACATACACTTGCTTCCTTGGAAGTCATAGGCATCCACATATCTTCAGCCACAACTTGGTATTTCTAATATAATTCTTATTTTTGAACTCCTAAACTTTCTGGTAGAAATCTTCAGTTGAAAATATCCTGGCAAGTAAAATTAGAAACTCCCAGAAATGTACTTATTTCTATTATGTTGTTTTATTTCTGAACATTGTGCCCAACATTCTTTTCCACATACTTGCCCAAATCGGAAAACTAGGGTTCTAAGTTTCCCCCTCCATCATTGCCCACATTTAATTCACCCTAATAATACCTGACATCTTTCAAGTTCATTTTCTACTATCTATCCCCATGGCCATTATCTTGGTTTGAAACTTCATTATCTCTATAGATTAAAAACAAAAACAAAATGCATACAAACAAAACAAATAACATACAAACAAAACCCACCTAACTCATCTTTATGTAGTCAGTTCTCCCTCAATAGTTTTGCCAGACTTCCTAAACAGAAATCTGATTGTGACTATCCCCTTTTAAATGTATTTAATCAGCATACCCCTTCAATAAATCCACTAACCGTTCTTGTTATCCAAGACAGTTTGTCATCTGTCTTGGATAACAAGTTGCAGACTCCATCCAAGGCCATTTTCCCCTAGAAATATACATAATGGCACTGTAGGAACAATGATCTCCACATGCCTCATGCATTGGTAATTTTTTTAACCTTTGCTAGAAATGTTCTGCTCCACTCTACTCATCCACCACCAATTCTACTCCACCTTACACTACCTCTTTTCCCATTTAGATCTTCCATTCTCTATCTCCTTGCATGAAATTGTCCATACCTGCTTAGTACTCATCTCATTATTTTGTGATTGTGCGCATATCTGTTCACATGATTTCTTATGGAAGTTATTAAGTATTTTGATTTCTGTTTCAGTCAGATTTCCAACAGAGAAGTAGAACCAGTAGAAAATATATCTTAAGATACTTATTGGAAGGAATTAGCTTACATGGTTGTGGGAACCGGCATAGCCGAACCAAAATTTATATGGCTGACTATCAAACAAGACAGGCTGGAACTCTTAGGCACAGGCAGAAGTTGCAGTTCACAGGTGAAATTTGTTCTTTATCCTGGAAGCCTGGGCTCTGCTCTTTAGATTTAGCAGCTGACTGAATCAAGTCCACCTAGATTACCTAGGATAATCTTGTTTACGATTATGATTATCACTACCAGTTATCAACTGATTTTGAACTTCATTCAGATCTACAAAATACCTTCATAGGAACATCTAGATCAGTGTTGGATTAAATAACTGTCAACTGTAGCCTAGCCATGTTGATCCATCAAAAGACCATCACAATTGCTGATATAACTTTAATACAATTTGCAACATTTTCAGATGGAAGAATTGAGAAAAGGGAAGCGGGCTGACTTTTCATTTTAGAATTTATTATGCATTAACTTAAAGTAAGTAATAATTATGTAGGTGATCATTTTGATATTTTAACCTACTTAATTTAGAAAATCATTTAAAATCATTTTTGTTAAGACTACAAAATGATTTTGGGTAAAAAAAATTTTACCAAATATCAAGATCACAATAATCACTTAAAATAGTGACATATGTAGAGATATATATACAAGAAAGTAAGAACTAGGGTCTGCTTTGCTATGCTAGAGAATTAAACATAAAAGTTAAATGTAGGATATAAAAAACAAAGATACAGAATTTTATCAAGTTTACAAAACGTTTTTCTTTGAAAAAACTTTTTACTGAAAATATATTGACTGTGTGAATTAATTGTGAAATATCAAGATAATGAACAAAGACATTTACCATTCTAAATAAGCTGATATTATTGTGAATAATTATATGTAACAATTATTTTACTGATTATGTGCACAATGACAGTTTTTAGAAATAAATATATCTTACTTTTGAACAATGTACACCTAAGATATGCTGCTTTCAATGTGTCAAATTAGTTTTATAGTTAAGAATGAACCCTGGATTATAACTTTAGGCACCAAGATAATTAAATGGAAACATATCAGATCTATGTAATTTAAATATTCAAATGATTAATGATCTTAATTGATATTCTAATTATTATTTTTTCAAAAAATTTAAAATCTTAAATAAATAAAAATATTGGTATACATTTTATTGCTTAAAAATACACATTTTACATCATACTAACACATGGCTATTATAATACATGAATACATAATATAAATAATAGTAAAATAAGTAATTTTATGCATGTGCTAATTTTAATATCTATCACTGCTATAATTATGTCATAAATAACAGGGTGGCTTAATAGCAAAAATATTTGGAAATAATTTGAAAAGGGACCCAAAGAAAAATAAGTTTACAATTTATGTGTTTAAAAGTTAATGTAGACTTTTAGGGCATTCACAGGTAGAAGAAGGCAACAGATACACTCCCCTAGTCTAGCACATCCATACTCATAACATCTATTTGCTTTGCTTTGTCAAAACATATGAAAAATCATTAAAGTGTTTTAATAAATGTCTGGTTTTCCTGTTCATTCATCTTATAAATATTAATTAGCCATGGATCAGGCAATTAAAGTTTAATCAATTTGCACTAATTAGCACCACATACTTGCATAAAAAGATAAAACCAACTCCTGCATCTGGCTGTTATTTGCAGTTTTTGTCAAGTGCTGATGAGTTTAATCTTGAAGGGAAGATTAAGAAGAAAAGAAAAAATAAATCAAGAAAGTAGTGTTAATTTTATTAAATTTTCACTCAAAGCAGTGGTCACGAGTATCATGGAGATAATGCCAGCAACATTACACTTTTTAAAAATCTAAACCTGATTCCACCAGCTGCTTCTTCATAGCCTTGTCCAGTGAGGAGGGAGCCACATATCTTCTCTTTCTGACACTGCTATCTGCTTTTTATTTAACCTTTTTGATAAATCCAAATCTGACTCAGTTCTATCCTTTGTGACTTAAAAATTTAAAAATGAATGGTCATCACAGTCATAGCCTTTAAGGATCAACTCTCTTCCTTCAGAGTGAATATGAATGTCCACATTGAAGATACAGTTTAAAAATTATAGCTTTATAAATGAAATTGAAATGTTCTTTACTAAATATTATGTGTGAGTGTGATGGTAAGAGAGAACTCTGGAAGACTTAAAATTTGTATTCTGACTTTTTGCACGTATATCACAGCTCAATACGTTTTTGTCCCACATAGACTTTAGGAGACTGACTCCTGTTTCTCTGTCTTTGACTTCTGAATTTGATTAAATAAATTACACTGCCAATCTAGTAAGGAGACATTGTACAGTGCATTTGCATTACTATTTTGTGTTTTAATAACCAGAGAAAATAAAGTGTTCCATTACTGCCTATTCATATAATTGACAAGGATTATAGGGAATGGAACTAGTCTTTAATCACTGATGGAAATTCATCTTAGGCTTGGCAGGTAAAACTACACGTTTTAAGAAGATTTAGCATTGTACTAAAAAATAGAGCATGATTCATAAAAAAAGCTATGCACCATTTATATAGAGATTTTTATTCAGTTTATGCAAGAATAGACCACTGAATGGTTATTGATATTTTTCAAATAAAGTATGTATGATTCATTAAACTCCCTATTCCCTTGTGAAGCCACTGCTCTGTTAAGCCCTCTTTGAGTACATATCCCATAAAGAAAGCAGAGGCAGAAAAGGAGGATGTCATGCTTCAATGCCTTCTTTTTTAAAAAGTGCCTAAAAACGAGATCACATACAGTAACAGATAACTCTCTAAACTACCATCTGGATTTCAATACATGTGATTTTCACATGGTTGTTGAAAAAATGTGAATATGTTTTTTGTTAGTACATTACATGCATGCTGGTCTAGAGACATACACACCTGTATACACCTTAAAAGTAAGACTTCGAACCAAAATTCAATGCTCTAGAATCTTTCTGCTATGAATGAAATAGTACATGAAAAAAATGCATATAAAATCTAAATTACTATTAAAAAACATAGCTTCATGGGCAAAGAAAGATGTCACTGCTATGTTTCAGTAGCCTCCTAATGAACACATTCCCTATCTTCTTATATTAATAATATTTAACATCCCCAGCCTTATATTTACAGGTTAAAGGAAGCTAGAATAATATGTTAAGAAGATCTGAGTATTCATTAATTCTCTGTCCCCTTCAAGGCTAAAGACTTTAGGAAATGTTTTTACTTTCCTATCTTTCTAATTTTCTTTTAATTCCCTATCTTTTCCCATACACATAGGGGTTTATTTTCTACTTTGTTCAACAAGTATTTTTTGGCCTCACATTTGTGCATGGCAGTGGTGTAGGGAGCCAAAAAAATATCACTTGAGAAATGATAAAAGTAAATCAGTATGCTAAGCCTGGAAGGATGGATGTTACAATTTTCTTCAAATATCTAAATATTTATAACATGGAAGAAGACTTAAATCTTACTCCCTTTTATTCCAGGAAGAAGAGATGGATAGAAGCCATAGGAAAACAAACATTTACTTTGTGTAAAAAATAACCCTTGAAGATAAATGTGTGACATTTAAATGGTTTGTCATGGGAAGCAATGACTCCAATCGATCCTTTACAAAGATGCTTTGTGAGGAATATCGCTAAAGAATAGAATTGAAGACCAGTTGTAAGATCCCATGCAAAAATTAAAATATGATATAACTATTTAAAATATCGTTGGATAATATCCTCCCTTCAGAAAATAAATGTATAAATTGCTAAATATGATACACAAATAATGAAGTATAATTTCCCTAGCCATTTAATTTTAACACAAAGAAATTCCCATTATTAACCTGGGTCTTCAAAATAATACACTCTCCTTTGTAAGTTGAGGGCCAGATACTGAGGAGTTCCCTGTTTGGTGAGCTATCTCTGCATAGCCAGAATAAGCCAGTGTTTTTAAAATAGAAGAAGAAAAAGGAGTGGTAATCACAATTAATGTAGCCCAGCTTTCTGACACTATGGGCCTTACAGATCTCAGATTCTACATTTCTCTGAGAGAAGAAAGTCCATGTAAAAGTAATGTTGGCTTTAATTTTTCTTCTCAGGCCATTTCCATCCATATATATTTTTGTGAGAATATAATTGAGAAATAATTGGATTTTTATAGCTTACTCTAGCCTACTCAATAGGGTTTTTTCTCTTCTATTTATATACTATTTACTAGAGGGATCAAAACTATAGAGTGGAAGAAATTTTCTCTTCTCCAGACAATTAAAAATACCATTGTTCATTATCTGAAAATAGTCATCAGGCATAAGTGATACAATCAGATATATTTAAAGAAAGCAAATGAAAGCTTAAGAATAGTCAAAGGATAAAGATGGCACATATACTTGAATTTGTTGATATTTTATCCTATTTTTAAATAATATAATTTGTAAGCATTTCATACAATTATTAATTAAGAAGATACAAAATAACCTATTAAATGCTAGTAAAGTCGATAGGTTTAAAGAAGAAATCTGTCTGTTGTAGCTTTTTATAAAACTGAATGGCATAATAATTCTTTTTTATCTGAATCTAATTTAAATGCACATCATAAAAAAACAAAAAATACAGCAGTTGTGTTATTATTTCTTTAAAACAGTAGAAATTATCTAACTTTCTACTTTTTTCAAGAAATAGGTGAATCAAAATTGCTTCTCGGGACAGATACAGATGCAAATATGTCATACCTATACACATCTTCCATATGAGTTCATTTTGTAATAAGTTTCTTCTGTAACTTATTACAAAAGAATTATACGTATTTACATAACTGTCTAACATAACTAAAAGATTATTTGTGCTGTTATCAAATTATATTTTTCTCTCTAAGATTTCATGTTGAAGACTTCTTAAGTGAATTCTTTGAATATAATATCTTTGGAGTATGAATGAATCTTCCAAATCACAAATGAAATCTCTCTGGCAACTAGTATAAAAGATCTTATTTGCCCCTTGGTACATACTCTTACATCCCATTAAGATGTAAGGAGGAATAATCATGCAGGGAAAAAACGTAATAGAATTTTAAATACAAAAAGATTTGTATTCCTCCCCAAATAATATTTAACTTGACTTAATTTCATTTTAATAAAATTTCATTTTAATAAAATATACTTAGTTTAATTTTTAAATTATGTGTTAATTAATTTTTGTTAAAGAGAGTTTTGACAATTTTTGTGCAATCTATTTTGAGGAATTTCAGGAAATGGGAAAATTTTGGCAGGAAGAAAATATGTTTTCAGCAAAAAAAACAAATTGACATCAAATACTATTATATTACAAACCAGCATCCTGACAGTCACCAACATTTATTTGAAATTCCACTGTGGGTTTGTTATAGTTTGAATGTGTCCTTTCCAAAATTTAGGTGTTGCCAATGCAATAGTACTAAGAAGCAGGATCTTCAAGAGGTGATTAGGCCATGAGTTTCCCTCTCTTATGAATGCAATTAAGGTCCTTATAAAAGAAGCTTCACAGGGTTCCCTTAAGCCTTCCCCCTACTGCCATATGAGAACACAGCATTCCTCCCCTCAGAGGAAGTCACCATCTTGGAAGGAGAAAGCAGCATTCACTGTATAACCACACCTGCCAACACCTTGATCTTGGATTTGCCAGACTCAAGAACTGTGAGAAAATAAATTTTTGTTCTTTATAAATTACTAGTCTCAAGAATTTTGTTATAGCAGCACAAATGGACAGGTTCCAAATAGCTGTGGTTATTCTCCAGAATTTAATGGCTTCCCATGACTGGAAAAGCATCCTTCTTCATGCTTTTATAAACCATTTATAATTTTTTTTTCAGAATTCCCTCTCTTATTAATAAAAAATCAATTACTAAGAAATCCCTTTGGTCTTTTGTAACCCTTTCTTATATTTAAACATCATACTCTTTATGTACTTCAAGTATTTTGCACTTGTCATGTCATCCCATGAGAAAACATGCCTAATTAAAACAACTTGTACAGTGCCAAGAACTCCACACATATTTAAGAAACATGAAACATGTTAGAAAAGATTGTGATGCTTTTCCATCCAACATTGCTTGAGAATGACCAATATTTAGAAGCAATCATAATAGGAAAAAAAAATTTAATCTGTTTGTGATGATTAAGTGAAATATAGGAGCCAGATATAGTAATGAATCTTGAACAGACCTTGCTAAACATATTTTTAAAAAGTGGTTAGGAAGGATTGTTTTTAACTGAGACCATTTGTTGCCTTAAATAAACATCAAGAAATTCTGAAATAAAATACAATTGTTAAAAGGAATATGCCTGCAATTTCCCTTCTTTTCAAGAAATAGATTAATGTGTAGTTTTTGGTTACTATCTTCAACTAAAAGATAGTTTGCAAACTGTTTACTTAATATATGAATCTGATAGCAGGATAAGCTTTTGAATGAATTCTGATGTTGGCAAAAGGTCTATTTAGGGATATCTCTAATTTCCATTAAGGCACATGCCTCCTCAGAATCCCCCATGCCTGTGGCCTGTTTAACCAGGGCCACATACCCTTTTTGACACCTTCTTACCAGTACCTGGTCTTGAAACATTTTATAGTGTTTTCCACCAAGCTCCAATCAAAATGTATGCCATTATTTCCCATTTCCATGAGATCGGTCTGCCCACAGTCAGATCTTGTTTCGGGTAAAACTTTCTCTTACCTCCTAGACAACTGGGGAATAGAATCTATCACCTACCTGAAGGAACAATCTTTTAATTTTGTCCAAGAATTCAGGGGGGTGTATAGGGATGACTTGTTTCAGTTCCTCCATGCCTGGAGACTAAGCTGGGGAGCCAGTATAGATCAATTGGGGATATATACCTCTAGGACCTCAGTTCTTACTCTTACCCTGGTTGGCTGGAAGGCCCAAGAAGCTTTCATTCATATGTTTGATATCTCAGTTCTTTCTACATAGTCTCTCACTTTCTGTGTGGCTAGGCTGGTCTTCTGAGTATGGAGGTATCAAGGTAGTTGGACATGGCTGCTGTTTTCCAAGAGGAAGGAGCAGAAGTTGTCAAATCTTCTTACAGACATCAGCCAGAAAAGGAAACATCATCACTTCCACTATGTTTTATTGGTTAAAGCATAAAGCCAGCCCATATTCTGCCTCTGGAAAAGATGGGTGGCAAAGAATTTGCAGCCACCACCAACCACAAGTTATTTTACATTCTTGCTACTTTCAAAATGCACTCAGACTATCCAAGATGCCAAAAGTCTCATCTAATAAGACATCAGAAACTAGCCTGGGAATTTACCATCTAAATAGTTCCAAGAGTAGGTTAGCGTCTTCTGGCGTGGTTTCTCATGTGTAATTCCTTAGGTGTGATGTGACTCCTCACGACCTGATAATTGTGAAAGGAGATTATCTGGGTTCTACAAATACATGCACTTTATAAGACATGGATGGGCATTCTCAGTAAACTATCGCAAGAACAAAAAACCAAACACCGCATATTCTCACTCATAGGTGGGAATTGAACAATGAGATCACATGGACACAGGAAGGGGAATATCACACTCTGGGGACTGTGGTGGGGTGGGCGGAGGGGGGAGGGATAGCATTGGGAGATATACCTAATGCTAGATGACGAGTTAGTGGGTGCAGCGCACCAGCATGGCACATGTATACATATGTAACTAACCTGCACAATGTGCACATGTACCCTAAAACTTAAAGTATAATAAAAAAAAAATTAGGGACCAATAAAAACTCCATTGAAAAAAAAAAAAAAGACATGGATGGGAACACTTCAACACATACTTTTATTCAAAAAGAGGGCAACACAGAACACATTGCTGTTACTAGTAGCAGTTCTCAAATCCTATCAAGTTCCTACTGCTGGATTTTTGGTTCTCTGTGCCTCTTGCCTCTACCTTCTGATTCATTCTTTCTTTTCTGTAAAAAAAGTGACCATATTTGATGCTGAGTAGCTTTCTTATTCTATTTTATTGTTGTAGAAGTTCTGGAACCTAAATGCCCTCCTTTCATTTTGAGCTATCTTTGTCACTTACAGACCAAGCTGGTATAATTTCCTTAACATTTCTTTCTTCTCTTCTGTGTTACATGTTAATTCACGTGCTTGGACAGAAGCCACACTCAGAAATCTGTTTTGAGACAGGGCTCTCTCTGCCTTGGGTTGAGAATCAGAGCACGTTGGGCAATGCCCTTATAATTCTTAGAAATCTTTTAGTCTCACTGAACAGATTGGCTATGCACTGCCATAAATATTTTGATGTATTAACAAAGAGTCTCGCTGGCTGAAGTTATTTCTTATCTGAGAGTTTTTCTAGGGGTGAGAAATATGCAATTATAGGGCAGTTCATTTTGAATCCAGTAGGTTCTGTTTCAGAAATATTTTCTCTATATCTGGCTTGAAACCGAACAGCTCCTTCTTTAGTTCATGTCTCTCTGGACATGCTTTATTAAATACAGCTAAAATAAATGCATTGGCACATTAAACACTCCGAGTGGCAATCTCTTTAGCCAATTTCACTAGTAAATTAGGTTTATTTCTATTTTCCAGAGTTTTGCCAAACTTTTTTGTCACCATTTAACATATGTCTGTTTTTATTCAGTCTCTAATAACAATTTTCTCTCTGTCCGTTAGCCTTTAACTAATCTCTTGTTGGTATTTTATGGTTTGAAGATCACCATTTCATCCCAAAGACAGTGCCATGTATTTGAGGTTTTTGTAATGGACATACTTCATATCCCTGGTAAGAAATCCTATCTTAGTTATCAATTGCTGCATAAACACCCCCATTGCCCAAAACAAAACACAATGCTAAAACAATTTAAGATTAGCTTTCACAGTTATATGATTTGAACAGCACAGTTGGCCAATTGGGAGCTCTTTATACAGTTCAATTAGAGGTGATAGGAGTTGGAGTCATCTGGATATTCAACTGGGCTTGTAGCTTAAATTATTCACACTTTACTCATGTAACGACGAACAGTTTTAGGTGCTTATAATATGTAGAGGCTAACTCTCTCTTTCTTTCTCTCACTCTGTCTTTCCCTCTGTTTGTCTCTCCTTCTTTTCTGTCTTCACATGGGCCACTGACATGGCTATCTTGAGCTCTCTCACAGCATGGTAGCTAACTTTTCCTGGAATAAACATTTCAAGAGATTTTGTCAGAAGCTGCAAGTCATCTTATGACTTAAAATTGAAAGTCATGTGTCATACTATATCACTTCTGCATTCTATCAAAAGCGAGTAACAAGGCCAACCCAGATTCCAGGGTGTGTGTATTGTGCGGCACTGCTCATTGTAGTAGGACTGCAGGGCCATCTTTCAAGGCTAGCTTCCAGAACAAGAGTGCCTATTTCAAAAAATTATTTGATCACCTCTAAATAAGCCTTTTTTCCACTTTCATACTTATTTTTAAACTCATCAAATTGTATACATTAGATATGTATAGCCTTTTGATGTTAATCACACCTCAAAAAAGTGTTCTGTTTTAAAAGAATTGCTTTGTCAGTTCTATAACTTAACAGAAGATCTTTTCTCTTCAGGGTATAGCCAGAAATTCCAATTTGAGCTAACCTGTTTCACTGATGAAAAGCCCAAAACCCAGTGCAATAGGTTTTATGACTATAGTAATCATTACAGCAAGACCCAGATTTAGAGACACCAGGAAATGACAAATAGTGACACTGAATCACCTGTTGATTTGGAATACTGAAAATTTTGATAATTTATGTCTTTGAGATGGCACAAACATAATTTAGAAAATTTTTCATTAAAATTACTTTAAAAATCTTGATTGCTTAGCTTTAGAATTTTGTGCTGAATCCAGGTTTAGATATATATAGTGTTTTTGTGTTATGCTGTAAGTCTGAAGTTATTTTTCTAAAATGTTTCATATAAACTAAGTAATAAGTGACCCACTCAGAATTGGTGGCTATGTAATTAACTTGTTTATGCCTACAAAGACAGAAAGAATATGTTGATTTTATTTTAGTCAAAAGATTAAAAAGCTAATAACTCTCCTCTTCTTGCATTACTAGTTTGATAATGTTGACAACTTATCCTATTCTTAAAATCACAGCTACCATACACAACACAGTAGACTCATCTGTTAAATTACTGTGCATTTTTCCCCTTTTGAAAAGAAGAATGAGATTTTAAAATTCAATCCTTATGGTAGAGATAGATATAATGACATTTTTGATTACTCAGATAACATAGATTCCTCTCTTTAATTTTAGTTTTAAAAATAATTTCAGATCTGGAATTAATGCAAGCAATCAAATGTGATAATAAAATTGCAAACTTCATCTAAGGTCAAAGTATATGCATGGCATTTATAGAACATTTCAACTTATATAAAGATTACAACGAAGCAAATACTGGTAAGGAGATTGTTGCACATGTTGGTTTCTAATCTCCTCAGGGTGAATGAAATAATCAACGATATGAAAACACCAAAGGAGGAAGGAGAGAGAAAAAGAAAATAGGAGGGAAGATGCCATAGATGTACAGGGCACTTCTATTGGAAATCATGATATTTAGAAGTATTGACTATTACAACTGAAAGAAAGCTTTAAGGTTATTTTGCAAATCTTGATAGGGCCTCCAGAAGTAGTGTCCTTGTTGCGGTCATCCTCTCATCCCCAGCTCAAAATTTGGTTTTGCTCTTAGGAGTGGTGATATCAAATAGCCACCAAGAGAGTCTGAAAAGGTTTGCCACTCTAGTAATAATATGGTGGATGATGAAAGGATCAATAGTGCAAGCTCTTAGCTTACCAAGTAAATTTCACAAATTTAATTAAGGTAAAAGGGTCTTGTACTATGTGGAAGGTAATATCCCATCCCATTTTTTTGAGCTACTGTGTAAGTTTAAAATGAATTTCCTTGGATGAGAATGTTATTGATATTGACATGAGGCAGGGAAATACTGGGTAGAACAGGGTATTTCCCTGGCAAAGGCCCCACTTTCAGGCCTGGAAACCCATGGCCCTAAATGGGAGCAGGTATTCCTGTTATCATGCCCAAATTTTGCCTTTTCCAAGACCCCTCTGGCATATCACTCCCCTATCCTGTACCCGTATAAACCCCAAACCTCAGTCTCCACGAGCAAAAGAGTGGTGAGGCAGAGAAGGAGACAAGAGAAGGAGCACCTGGACGTTGAGAGGAGTTTGACTGGAGATGGTTGGAGAGGAGATTGGAAGTGGGACAGCCAAACTCCTGAGGAAGACCATCTTCCCACTCCATCCCCTTTTCAGTTCCCTATCCATCCCACCAAAAGCCACCTCCATCACTTAATAAAATCACCAAATTTGCCAACCTTCAAGTCTGTGTGACCTGATTCTACCTGGACACCAGACAATGACTCAGGTACCAAGACGGCAGTGTGTAAAAGGCTGTCATCCTGACTCTCCACTAGCTGGTTTAACACTTAGCTGTCTGAGGACGGCAGCTGCTAAGAGCATTAATTGTAACACACCTCTACATGTTACCATGGGGCTGGAGCCCAAAAGTACTTGCCCCAGCTTCTGCATCTGCCCATCTACATGCTCCCCATCCTTAAGACGTTTAAGCATACAGCAGCTGAGCAAACAAGTCACACCCCTGTCACAAGTCCCACGACGGGGTCAGGGAACTCTCTCATCTCATCATCAGTGTGATCTCAGAATTGTACCCTTGAAAAAAGTTAGATGTGGCTAAGATCTTGTCTGCATAATCTTGCCTGCCAAATCTTCCCTGCCATTTTGTGCAATGGCAGAGCTTTTGAGGAATCCAAAAGGGTAGCTGGGAAAAGGTATATCATGTTTCTTCAAAGGTGAAGTCAGGCTGTGACTGAGAGGCTGTTCAAATTGGTCTTGAACAGAACATACTAGCCAAATCTATACTAGTAAAATACTTTTCAGTTGCTTATTGGATAAAGTCAGTGATTTTAATAATATTGGACATGGGATCTTAATTGACTGTTCTATGGCATTAAAGTTGGGATAATCCAGGGTGAGTCGCTATTTGTTCTCTCCAGTTTTAAAAACAGGCCCACTTGGAATGTCAAACAGAGAAACAATGGGAATAATCACCGTTTCCTTAAATACATATTTTATAATGAGCTTCAATCCTCAAGCTAGTCAATAGGCAGCAGCATAAGGTGCATACGGGAGAGCAGCAACAGAGTCAGTGAACAGACCAAAGCAAGACAATAGGACTCCACTGATAGTGGGTCTCCCAAGACATGTTGCTCACTGTGCCAATTGTTATAGTCACCCTGAATAAGGGTGACGGACTCTCCACCCAAACATTGGTTTAGATGTAAAACCAATGATGATGCCACACATATATCCACACAAGCCAAGAGGAGGTTTCTGGTGAAAGAAAGGTGGACTTCAAGCAGGCAAAAAAAAAAAAAAAAAAAAAAAAAAATGCTTGAGGGAACAAAAACAAGGTAACTGGTTTGGGGTTTTATTATGATTGGGGTTGGGACTGAGGTGATGGTTTCCTTACATGGGCTATGGCTTGCATGGTCCGAGTTTCTTGCTGGTGCCAAAGGAGTGTGAGCACTGGACTTTCACAGCTTGTCCAATGTGGGAAAGAAGCGGACTAAGAAGCATTGGTGCCTGAAAGCTGTGAGCAGTCAAATATAAAAATAGAGTCTCGGGGCCGGGTGCGGTGACTCACGCCTGTAATCCCAGCACATTGGGAGGCCAAGGCGGGCGGATCACAAGGTCAGGAGATCAAGACCATCCTGGCTAACACGGTGAAACCCCGTCTCTACTAAAAATACAAAAAATTAGCCGGGCGTGGTGACGGGAGCCGGTAGTCCCAGCTACTCGGGAGGCTGAGGCAGGAGAATGGCGTGAGCCCAGGAGGCAGAGCTTGCAGTGAGCCGAGATCCCACCACTGCACTCCAGCCTGGGTGATACAGCGAGACTCCATCTCAAAAAAAAAAAAAAAAAAAGAGTCTCATTCTTTATTACAAACCTAAAACAGTCTCATAACCACTGCAGCGATGGGGGGAAAAAAGATGTGGTATCTACTTAGCTTTACTGTTCCCAAGGTCATAAGCCCATTATTAAGCTGACAGTATTTACAGAAATAATCCTTTTTTTTTTTTTTTTTTTTTTTTTTTTTTTGAGACAGAAGCTTGCTCTGTTGCCCAGGCTGGAGTGCCACAGCATGATCTCAGCCCACTGAAACCTTTGGGTTTAAGCAATCCTTCTGCCTCAGCCTCCTCGGTAGCTGGGACTACAGGTGCACACCACCACGCCCAGCTAATTTTTGTATTTTTAGTAGAGATAAGGTTTTGCTACGTTGGCCAAGCTGGTCTCAAACTCCTGACCTCAAGTGATCACCCCTCCTTTGGCTCCCAAAATGCTGGGATTACAGGCGTGAGCCACTGTGCTAGGCCAGAAATAATTCCTTAAACTAAATAAGGCAGACAAAATTGGAAGAAGCTATCAGGTGTAAAATTTGGAGAAGCTCTCAAATTCCAATGGAAGCTGTAGCTTCAGGGTGTTTTTTAAACTGCAGCTAGTCCATTTTTTAAAATGTCAACTTCCCAACAGGGAGTTGACTGCTTCTTGTATTCTTAGAATTATGCTTAAAGTATAGTGGCAAGCAAGAGAGTGCCAGTCTTTGTACATACAGTTTATGTTGACGAGTGTCTCAAGCTTCAGACGTCCGGACAGTAGACATATACGTAAATACCTGAAACAGCTTGGAATAAGATAAAAGGAAGTTGTAGAAACTGGTTAACTAGACAGCACGTGCCCCAGCTATAGACATTCCAATTCAAATTGCTAAAACTGTCTGACAAAACAAAACAATACATAGCCTTGGAGACCCTTAATTAGCAAGCTTACTTTGCAGCTTAATTCAAAAAGTTCTCAGATTTTAATTCTTGATGGTAGGATTTGGATGATACGTATCTACTTCCTATTCCTACCAGTTTTCTGGGGTCCCATCTAGAGGGCTTCGCCATATGATCTCTATTCAATTGCGCAGATTCCTTAAAATTTAGACTATAGTTCTTAGTGTATATGGCTATCAATGTGGAATTGTTTTCCTGGTCCAAAAGACGGTCCAAAGAAACTGAACTTCAACAATTTCTTCAAGATCCCTCAATTAGTTCGAGACCCAGGCTAGAATGGAACTAGAATATTTTACTTTCTCATGTCTATCAGTGCTGCATTTTGCTGTTAGACCTGGGATAGCATAGAAATAGAGAAATATGCAAATTGGAGGTTGAGGGGGTAAAGAGGGTAAATTCACCTATATTAATCAAATACAGTCTAAGCCTCTTGCTCTCTAAATACTCTCTTTGATTTTTCACATCTTTTCTCATCTGTAATTTCTTCATCCTCTACTTTATAGTTCATTCTCTTTGCTAAAAATTTTGTTTGACAGCTGTACACATACTGAAATTGCATCAGTAAGTCATTGCTTAGTGGGTACAGTGTGAAAGTTATCATGATTTTGCTTCATTATATATTTCCTGCTTTGTTTTTTAGCTAACTGGGGAGAGGGTTTTATTTATATAATCTGCAAAAGATCTTTGAAAGCTAGTAGCCTATTATCATTCTGTTGGTTTTTTACAACTGTTTAGTCACCGTAATAGTAAACAAACAGAACTATTTCAAGAGAATCAATAGCAAATACATGCATTTTCTTTACAGCCCATCCAAATCCCTACAAATTCCTCCTTGGCTCAAAATGAACTAGACAGTCCCTGTGACCTTTCTGGACATTACAGGATATTGCAAAAGTCTTTCTTCAATTTTAGATGTAAAAATAATTGTAGATCAAAAATCAGTATTTTCAACTCAATGTAGTAAGAAAATACATTCAAATCCCATTTAATGTTAAACCTTTTTCCCAATTCTTTCAAAAAGCAGGCATAGGGAAAAACTGGTACTACCAACTTCTTCTTTGTAGTACCTGCCAGGCCTTCTCCATTTGCACCAAGTGAATAGGTGAGCTTCTGACTCATCAGGTAAGGAGTAGAAAAATAAAAAGATGAGAAGGTTGAAAAGGACTTACTTCACTTCTACTAGTGTGAGCTGGCACAGGTTCTCCATACAATAGAACAGTTATCAAAGCTGACTCTCTCTTATAGCTGTACATTTCTAAACATATTATATTATCTAGGTGCAAAAGTAATTGTGATTTTTGCCATTACTTTCATACATCCACTTCCCTAGTGCAAGTGACATATCACCTCACTATTTGTCTAACTCATATTTTTTGTTAATTTTATTTTAGTAAAATTTGCATACAAAAAACTACTCCATTTAAAGTTAGCAATTTTATGAATATAGATTCATACAACTATGAAACCACAGCCACAATCAAAACACAAAACATTTCTCTTACCCTCAAATGTCTCCTTGTGCTTGTCTGCAGTTCATGCATCTCTGGTCTCCTGGCAAGAAAAAACTACTAGTCAGCTCTTCATCACTATAGATTACTTTGCTTTTTGTAGAAATTTATTTATTTATTATTTATTTATTTATTTTTTGGAACCAGAGTTTCTCTCTCTCTCCCAGGCTGGAGTGTAGTGGCACCATCTCGGCTCACTGCAACATTCGCCTCCTAGGTTCAAATGATTCTGCTGCCTCAGCCTCCTGAGTAGCTGGGATTACAGGGAGGCATCATCATACCCAGCTTATATATATAATATAATATAATATATTCCTTTTATTTATTTATTTATTATTATACTTTAAGTTCTAGGGTACATGTGCACAATGTGCAGGTTTGATACATAGGTACACATATGCCATGTTGGTTTGCTGCACTCAACAACTTATCATTTACATTAGATATGTCTCCTAATGCTATCCCCTCTCCCATCCCCCGACCCCCCAACAGGCCCCAGTATGTGATGTTCCCCGCCCTGTGTCCAGGTGATTTCATTGTTCAATTCCCACCTATGAGTGAGAACATGCAGTGTTTGGTTTTCTGTCCCTGTGATAGTTTGCTGAGAATGATGATTTCCAGCTTCATTCATGTCCCTGCAAAGGACATGAACTCATCCTTTTTTTATGGCTGCATAGTATTCCATGGTGTATATGTGCCACATTTTCTTAATCCAGTCTATCATTGATGGACATTTGGGTTGGTTCCAAGTCTTTGTTATTGTGAATAGTGTCTCAATAAACATATACGTGCATGTGTCTTTATAGTAGCATGATTTATAATCCTTTGGGTATATACCCAGTAATGGGATTGCTAGGTCAAATGGTAATTCTAGTTCTAGATCCTTAAGGAATGGCCACACTGTCTTCCACAATGGTTGAACCAATTTACATTCCCACCAACAGTGTAAAAGCATTCCTATTTCTCCACATCCTCTCCAGCATCTGTTGTTTCCTGACGTTTTAATGATTGCCATTCTAACTGGTGTGAGATGGTATCTCATTGCGATTTTGATTTGCATTTCTCTGATGACCAGTGATGATGAGCATTTTTTCATGTGTCTGTTGGCTGCATAGATGTCTTCTTTTGAGAAATGTCTGTTCATAGCCTTTGCACATTTTTTGATGGGGTTGTTTGTTTTTTTTTCTTGTAAATTTGTCTGAGTTCTTTGTAAATTCTGGATATTAGCCCTTTGTCAGATGGGTAGATTGCAAAAACGTTCTCCCATTCTGTAGGTTGCCTGTTCACTCTGATGGTAGTTTGTTTTGCTGTGCAGAAGCTCTTTAGTTTAATTAGATCCCATTTGTCAATTTTGGTTTTTGTTGCCATTGCTTTTGGTGTTTTAGTCATGAAGACCTTGTCCATGCTTATGTTGTGAATGGTATTGCATAGGTTTTCTTCTAGGGTTTTTACGGTTTTAGGCCTAACATTTAAGTCTTTAATTCATCTTGAATTAATTTTTGTATAAGGTGTAAGGAAGGTATCCAGTTTCAGCTTTCTACATATGGCTAGCCAGTTTTCCCAGCACCATTTATTAAATAGGGAATCCTTTCCCCATTTCTTGTTTTTGTCAGGTTTGTCAAAGA
The DNA here is from genome assembly GCF_029281585.2 of Gorilla gorilla gorilla. NCBI lineage: Eukaryota > Metazoa > Chordata > Mammalia > Primates > Hominidae > Gorilla > Gorilla gorilla. The sequence goes on along the minus strand of NC_073238.2, from coordinate 85,891,816 downwards.
TCAGATGGTTATAGATGTGTGGTGTTATTTCTGAGGCCTTTGTTCTGTTCTGTTGGTCTATATCTCTGTTTTGGTACCAGTACCATGCTGTTTTGGTTACTGTAGACTTGTAGTATAGTTTGAAGTCAGGTAGTGTAATGCCTCCAGCTTTGTTCTTAGGATTATCTTGGCAATGCAGGCTCTTTTTTGGATCCATATGAACTTTAAAGTAGTTTTTTTCCAATTCTGTGAAGAAAGTCATTGGTAGCTTGATGGGTATGGCATTGAATCTATAAATTACTTTGGGGAGCATGGACATTTTCATGATATTGATTCTTCCTATCCATGAGCATGGAATATTCTTCCATTTGTTTGTGTCCTCTTTTATTTTGTTGAGCAGTGGTTTGTAGTTCTCCTTGAAGAGGTGCTTCATATCCCTTGTAAGTTGGATTCCTAGGTATTTTATTCTCTTTGTAACAATTGTGAATGGGAGTTCACTCACAATTTGGCTCTCTGTTTGTCTGTTAATGATTTACTATTACCGACCTTCTGAAGGCTACTTCTGTCAGCTCATCAAAGTCATTATCCGTCCAGTTTTGTTCCATTGCTGGCAAGGAGCTGCAATCATTTGGAGGAGAAGAGGTGCTCTGATTTTTAGAATTCTCAGCTTTTCTGCTCTGGTTTGTGCCCATCTTTGTGGTTTTATCTACCTTTGGTCTTTGATGTTGGTGACCTACAGGTGGGGTTTTGGTGTAGATGACCTTTTTGTTGATGTTGATGCTATTCCTTTCTGTTTGTTAGTTTTCCTTCTAACAGTCAGGTCCCTCAGCTGCAGGTCTGTTGGAGTTTGCTGGAGGTCCACTCCAGACCCTGTTTGCCTGAGAATCACCAGCAGAGGCTGCAGAACAGCAAATATTTCAGAACAGCAAATATTGCTTCCTGATCCTTCCTATGGAAGCTTCGTCCCAGAGGGGCAGCCTCCTATATGAGGTGTCTGTAGGCCCCTACTGGGTGGTGTCTCCCAGTTAGGCTACATGGGGGTCAGGGACCCACTTGAGGAGGCAGTCTGTCCATTCTCAGAGATCAAACGCCATGCTGGGAGAACCACTGCTCTCTTCAGAGTTGTCAGACAGGGATGTTTAAGTCTGCAGAAGTTATCTGCTGCCTTTTGTTCAGCTATGCCCTGCCCACAGACGTGGAGTCTAGAGGCAGTGGGCCTTGTTGAGCTGAGGTGGGCTCTGCCCAGTTCGAGCTTACCACCCGCTTTGTTTACCTACTCAAGCCTCAGCAATGGTGGACACCCCTCCCCCAGCCAGGCTGCTGCCTTGCAGTTCTATCTCAGACAGATGTGTTAGCAGTGAGCTAGGCTCCTTGGGCATGGGACCTGCCGAGCTAGGCACGGGAGAGAACCTCCTTGTCTGCCAGTTGCTAAGACCTTGGGAAAAGCACAGTAATTGGGCAGGAGTGTCCCATTTTTCCAGGTAGTCTGTCACAGCTTCCCTTGGCTAGGAAAGGGAAATCCCCCAACCCCTTGTGCTTCCTGGGTGAGGCGATGCCCCACCCTGCTTCAGCTCACTCTCCATGGGCTGCACCCACTGTCCAACCAGTCCCAGTGAGATGAACCAGGTACCTCAGTTGGAAATGCAGAAATCACCTGTCTTCTGCAGTGATCACGCTGGGAGCTGCACACTGGAGCTGTCCTATTTGGCCATCTTGGAATGACCCTAATTTTCATATTTTTAGTAGAGATTGCATTTCATCATGTTGGCCAGTCTGGTCTCGAACTGCTGACCTCAAGTGATCCATCTGCCTTGCCCTCCCAAAGTGCTGGGATTACAGGCATGAGCCACCGCACCCCAACGTCATAGAATTTTATATTAATTCACTCTTATAGTATGATACATATTCTCTTATGTCTTTCTTCTTTCACTAGACACACGAATTTTGAGATTTACAAATATTGTTGTATGCACTGACATACAACATTCTGGGGGTTTTTTTGGTTTTTTTGTTTGTTTTTGCAGAGTAGTATTCTACTGTATGGACATACTTGTGTGTAGACATTGGTTTTTCAGTTTTGAAAATTAAGCTGGTATGAACATTCACGAACAAATCTATGCATGGGCATATATTTTCATCATTCCTCCTGGGTGAATACCTAGAAGTAGAATGGCCAGGTAACTGAATATTATAATTTGAATAAGCTTCCAGTGTTTCAAACTGATTGTAAGTTTCAGTTTCCTCGTATTCTCACTGGCACTTAAAATTATCAAAATGTTTGTTTTAGCTATTTTAGTAAGTGTGTCCTAATATATCTCTGAAAATATATTAGCCTTTGCCCTTGGCTGATTTCTTCAAATTGAATGGAATGTTTTGATGATTTTATATATTTTAGATACAAATCTTTTGTCAGATAGATTTGTATTGTATTGTAAATGTTTCCCACCATTTTATGCTGACCTTTTCATTTCTTTTTTCTTTCTTTTTTTTTTTTTTTTAAGATGAAGTCTCACTCTGTCACCCAGCCTGGAGTACAGTGGTGCAATCTCAGCTGACTGCAACCTCCACCTCCCAGGTTCAAGCAATTCTTCTGCCTCAGCCTCCCTAGTAGCTGGGACTATTGGCATGCACCATCATGCCTGGCTAATTTTTGTATTTTTAGTAGAGATGGGATTTCACTATGTTGGCCAGGGTGGTATTGAACTCCTGACCTCAGGTAATCCACCTGCCTTGACTTTCCAAAATACTAGGGTTACAGACATGAGACACAGCACCTGGCATTCATTTCTTTAATCACATTTTTTGAAGAGAAAAAGTATTTAATTTTGAATAGTTTCTAGTTATTAATTTTTATGTGTGGTGCTTCCTGCACTTTAATTTTTAGGAAAAATATTTGCTTAAATAAACATTTAAGACAAATATTTATTTTAAAGTATTTGCTTATCTCAGGTTGCAAAGATATTCTCTTGATTTTTCAGTATTCTTAAACTGTTAGCTTTTATATATAATAAATTTCTTAAACTATGTGTACTATTGACATGGACAGGAGGCAGGGAAATATTGGGTAAAAGAGGGCAGTCCTGGTGAGGGTCACACCATTAAGCCTGGACCCATGGCCCAAAGTGAGAACATGCAATCATGTTTTCCTGCCCAAATGTTGCCTTTTCCAAAACCAACCTGGCCCAACCCATCCCCAATCTTGTACTCATAAAATCCCCAGGCCCCACCGGTGGAGCAACAGAGTGTCAGAGAAGGAAAGAGAAGAAGCAGCCGGACATTGGAGAGAAGCGGCTTGACTTTTAGAGGGATCGCTTGACAGTGGGACCTAAGAGAAGAGTTTGGCCAGAGATGCCCAAACTCCGGAGGAAGACCACCTTCCCACTCTATCCCCTTTCCAGTTCCCCATCCAACTGAGACCCATTTCCACCACTCAATAAAATTTTCCACATTCGCCACCCTTCAGTTCATTCGAGTGACCTGATTCTTCCTGGATGCTGGACAAGGACCAAGGTGTGGGTGCAAGAGGCTGTCACACTGACCCTCCACTGAGCTGTTTAATATTTAAGCTGTTCATAGATGGCAAAGCTAAAAGAGCACTTTCTAACACATGCCCTCCGGGACTCCGGGGATTGTGAGCAATCCCTAGACACTGCTGTGGGCCCTCACAGAGTACTGCTCCTTCAAATTGCCCAGATATGTTTTCCCAGCCTCTGCACCCATTCACCTGCATGTTCTCCCTCCTGCAAGGGGTTGAGAGCAGTGTGCTAAGTAAACAAGCCAACTCATTTGCAAGTCCCACAAAGGGGTCAAGGGAACTATCCTGTTTCACTGTGGTCTAGGGTTCATATTTATTTTATTTCCTATGAATATCCAGTAGTTCTAATAGCATTTGTTGTAAAGATTTTTTGCCTTTGAATTGCATAGGGACCTATGTTAAAACATGTATGTATCTTACTGAAATCACATTGTTTTGATTACTCTAGCTTTTTATTGTCTTGAAATAAAATACTTGTAAGTCCTGTAACTTTCTTAATTTTCCAAATATTTCATCTATTTTAGGTCATTTGCAAAATTGAGTTAAGAGAGCAGGAATGATTTACTTTATTCCACTCTTGTGAGCTGGCAATACAAAATTGTAATTTGACAATTACAAAATTAGATACTATTTGTGAATTATGCAAGAAAAGCCTTCTGGGCTTTTTATTAGGAATCTGTTGAATGTAGATCAAATTAGGAAGAATTAACACCTAAACAATCCAGTAACATAGTCTCTCTTTCTCTTTATTATTTAGGTCTTTTAAAAATGATTTCAGTAAGGTTCTGTAGGTTTTCTAATAGATGTCTCACATTTCTTTGTAAAAATTTATTTGGAAATATTTTATGTTTTTGGCAAGACTTGACAGAATTTTAAAATTCATTTTTCATTTTTTTCTGCTAGCATATAAAATACAAATTATTTTTATAGTAAACTTGTATTTTGAAAACTTGCCAAATTCGTTTCTTCTAATAGCTGTCTTGTAGGTTCTTTAAGATTATATAGGTAAGCTATCATGTCGATAAGAAACAATTTTACTTCTTCTTTTCTGCTACTTATGTCAGTTATTTCTTTTACATACCTATTTTGCTATAGCTAAGACTACTAGTGGAATACTGAATAAAAATAGCCATTCTTGCATTGTTTTCAACTTTAGGAGGAAAGCATAGGATATTTTACCACGAAGTAGCATAACTGCAGGTTTTCCATAAATGCTGTTAATCAGAAAGAAAAAATCTTGTTGTCTGAAAGTCTGTATCAAAATGGTTACTGAACTTTGTCAACTTCTTTATTGCATCTTTGAAAATGAACATCTGTTTTTTCATTTGATTCTGTGAATATGGTTAGGTTATATTATTTGATTTGTGACTATTACACCCATGTTACATTCCTGGAACAAATTCTATTTAATCATGATGCATTATCATTTTTATATATATTTTATATTCAATTTGATAATATTTTGTTAAGAAATATAACTATGTTTATGTACGAAGTTAGTCTGTATGCTATTTTTTGCAATGTCTTTTTGGGTTTTGTTTTTAGGTTCATGTCAACTTTATATAAAAATAGTAAACACCCATTCTTTCTTGTGAAAGAGTTGTAAGATTGAATTTTTTTACTATGAATATTTATAGAATTTGCCTGTGAAACCATAAAGTCCTAGAAAATTTTTCTTTTAATACAGAAAGATAATGAACTCAATTTCTTCAATTGATATTGAAATATTCAGACAATATGTTTCATCTTTGTCAGTTAGGACATTTTATTTCTCAGAAAAACTATACATTTCATCAAAGTTGTGAATTTTTTTGGTCTATATTTATTCACATTATTCTGTTATTACTGTTTTCAAGTTTTCAGGATCTGTAATAGTAACCTATCTTTAAATACTGATATAACTACTTTCTGTTCTATTTTCCCTTGACAATTCTAGATAGGGATTTATTGATTTTTTCTAAATTCCAATTCTTGGCCTTGTTCATTTTCTAGATTTTTATCTGTTTATATTCTACTAAGTTTTTCTATTAAATATTTTAGTTCTGTCTACTTTGGCTTTATTTTGATTCTGGGACTTTAAGAAACCTATGTAAGGTATTATGTCTTGGATTACTAAGTTCAGCCCTTTCTTCCTTTTCAATATTATCATTTCAAGCTAAGATTTTCCTCTGGGCACAAATTTAGATGCAGCTATCAAATCTTTACATTTTTATTTTATTATAATTTAGTTTTCTTTATTTTCTGCTTTCCTTGTTACTTATTTTTCTTAACTCATGAATGATTTACAAGTGTGTTGTTAAATTTTCATACTTTTTTGGGTGGGAGCTTCTTAAATACCTTATGTGTATTGTTTTCTAATTTAGTTCCATTGCAGTCAGAGATACTCTGTATGATACCAATAATTTTAAGTTTATTATTACTTGCTTTAAGATTCATTATATGGCTTACTTGGTGAATGAACCATGTATGCATATTTACTTGAAAATAATTATTCTGCACTTATTGAGCAGTGCTCCATATGGTGCTTAAGAGTATGGTTTAGATGATTTATGTATTTACTGATTTTTTTATCTAGTTCTTCCACTGGTTTCCCAGAAAGAATTGTTAAGATATCCTGTTATAATGATGAAATTGTTTATTCTACGAGTTTTTGCCTCATGTATTTTTAGGCTCTGCTTACACATTTATAATTATTAGCTCTCCCTTATGAATTAAGCCTTAAACTTCATATAATGTTCCTTTTTATCTCTAGCAATAATTTTTATCTTGAAATATGATTTTTGCTAATATTTAAGTAGTCACTATATCCTTCCTAAATTTACTATTTGCAAAGTATATATTTATTTTTTCCACCTATTTTCAACTTTTTATTTAAAGTGGCCCTTATAACCATTTGCTTTGCTCTTGCCTATTTCACCTTTTTGGTAATCTGGTAATCTGTGCCTTTAATTAGGGTATATATTTGATACTATTAAATGTAGATCCTTATAGAGTTGGATTTAGAGCCATCACTTTATTACAGTTTTCTCATCTGATTTTTCTTCTGTTTCACATTTTCTAACTTCAACTGAATTATTGAAATAGTTTTAGAACTATATTAATTTATTGAATTTTGTGTGATACTGTTAATCATAATCCTTTGGAATACTGTAGCATGAGAACAACTTCAAATGAATGTTTCAGCTTGATGGATTAGGGAAGGATTCTTACAGAGTTTTACTATGAGTGGTCAGCTGAAGTCCCACTAGTTAGGGAAATAATTGTCTAAAGATGATTCTCTAAGACATAGGGATTATTCTGTGGCTCAGCAGCCATTCATTGAGCAGTTATCAAGAAGGATAGGAGGGACAGTTATGAGAGCCAAGGTCCTTTGTAGGCTGGAGTGAACAATTTTTAGTATGTTGGAGTTTTTTACATTACCCTACTTTGTTTTGACTCAATCTATTTCACTTTTACTCATAGTAAGTATTTCCATTCTAAATATTTTGCCTACCTATTCATTTCCTTTGCATCATTTGTTTGTCTTTTTGGAATGGAATCTTCATAAAAGCAGAGCTCCTGTTTAGCCTGTTCTAAGTGTTGCCCATGTCTACGTTAGTGCCTAGCACTTAATAGAAATTCCAGAAATATTGCTTGAATTAAATTGCCTGAATGAATGGATGATCTTTTGATACTACTCTCAGATTCCCTATCATGCACAGAAACTAAATTCTTTCTTTTATTGCCTTCTAGTTCCCTCAAGTTCTGACTTTTTACAACATGAGGACTAAGTTCAATTATTTTTTTCTATTCAGTAGACAGTGGTATACCAAGGAGACAGCAAACAAACAAATAAGGAGAAAGAAACAAATGGGCATAAACATTAGAATGCAGAATGTGCCCATCCTTTGCAGGGTATTTGGCTCATTCAGGTTTCAAGTAGAGTCCAAGTTTATTTTAAAATATCTGCAGGAATGAGAGAAGAAACTAGATGGAAAAGTAATGACTTCTTTTTTTAATTTTATTATTATTATACTTAAAGTTTTAGGGTACATGTGCACAATGTGCAGGTTAGTTACATATGTATACATGTGCCATGCTGGTGTGCTGCACCCATTAACTCGTCATCTAGCATTAGGTATATCTCCTAATGCTATCCCTCCCCACTCCCCCCACCCCACCACAGTCCCCAGAGTGTGATGTTCCCCTTCCTGTGTCCCTGTGTTCTCATTGTTCAATTCCCACCTATGAGTGAGAACACGCGGTGTTTGGTTTTTTGTCCTTGCGATAGTTTACTGAGAATGATGATTTCCAATTTCATCCATGTCCCTACAAAGGACATGAACTCATCATTTTTATGGCTGTATAGTATTCCATGGTGTATATGTGCCACATTTTCTTAATCCAGTCTATCATTGATGGACATTTGGGTTGGTTCCAAGTCTTTCCTATTGTGAAAAGTGCCACAGTAAACATACGTGTGCATGTGTCTTTATTGCAGAATGATTTATAGTCCTTTGGGTATATACCCAGTAATGGAATGGCTGGGTCAAATGGTATTTCTAGTTCTAGATCCCTGAGGAATCGCCACACTGTCTTCCACAATGGTTGAACTAGTTTACTGTCCCACCAACAGTGTAAAGTGTTCCTATTTCTCCACCTCCTCTCCAGCACCTGTTGTTTCCTGACTTTTTAATGATTGCCATTCTAACTGGTGTGAGATGGTATCTCATTGTGGTTTTGATTTGCATTTCTCTGATGGCCAGTGATAGTGAGCATTTTTTCATGTGTTTTTTGGCTGCATAAATATCTTCTTTTGAGAAGTGTCTGTTCATGTCCTTTGCCCACTTTTTGATGGGGTTGTTTGTTTTTTTCTTGTAAATTTGTTTGAGTTCATTGTAGATTCTGGATATTAGCCCTTCGTCAGATGAGTAGGTTGCGAAAATTTTCTCCCATTTTGTAGGTTGCCTGTTCACTCTGACGGTAGTTTCTTTTGCTGTGCAGAAGCTCTTTAGTTTAATTAGATCCCATTTGTCAATCAATTTTGGCTTTTGTTGCCATTGCTTTTGGTGTTTTAGACATGAAGTCCTTGCCCATGCCTATGACCTGAATGGTAATGCCTAGGTTTTCTTCTAGGGTTTTTGGGAAAAGTAATGACTTCTTTCCTCTCTGATACAGACGAGATTTGTAATTTCCACTCTGAGCTCAAAACACCTTTTTATAAAGTCTAAATTATCTTTACTTGCATTCCAAATTATACATTAATATAGACCCATATTTGCATTTTAAACTGGACAATGTTACTTTCCTGTCCTAATCTTGATGGTTTCACTTAAATTTGCAATCTGTTTTAAGGGAAGTCATATTTTCTCATAGTAGTTTCCCCCAAGAAATTTATTCTATTTCAAAACACATTTTGAACTATGTTGCTATGTTTTCTTTCCTAGTGTTCATTCCTTTCTTCCACCAGGACCAGACTGTGTGATTCTATGCCTGCAACCCATTTCTTACATTCCTTAGCTCCTTCTTTCATACTTTGTGTGGTCATATTTAATGTTTAATACCATTAGATTTTAATTATACCAAAAAGCAAAAAGATTTTAAAATGGAGATACAGAATTCTGAATACATAGCTAGTGTTCTATTTTAACAATTCTTAATAAATAAATGCATTGCAGCACAAATTTGCTTACAGTATAATTGTTTTTATCAACGTTGACGCTCTAGACAAGAAGTTCTGCAAGAAGTTCCTCGTTATTCCATTTTGTTTGGCAAATGTCTTTACACTGTAATTTTTCCAAGTTTGATTAGACACCTCTAAAGATTTCTGAATAATTAAAATCTTTTTCTAACACATTTTCCTCAAGTTATATTTCTATTTGTTTACAGGCTTGATCTCAGTTTGTGACTTGCCTGCAATGTTTTCCATTACCGTGCACTGTTTGAAAATACCTTGATGGTGATAATCACTGGGCTCCTGGAGTGTTATTGGTGTGGTGAGCATCCCTGACTTGCCTTTTAAATTTTCTTCATTTTTCCACAATTAAACAGATTTTAGTCTTGTTTACAATTGGCCTCTTGCTTTTAATTTTTTTGTCAATTGCATCACGTCGTTACTTTCAGTATAATTTTGTAATATGTGATTTTCGTTTTCTTCAAACTTCTATCCTATGATTTTTTTTTTTCTAACTGCCAATTGACTACTGAAACTAATTGGCAGTAAAACGTAGGGATAAATTTCATGAATTTTATTTATGCAAATTTTCTTGCCGTCTCTTTTCATATAATCCTTTTGCCTTAAATGGTAATGTTGCTATGCTTTATGTAAGATAACATTTTATTTACATTATTTATCTTCTGGTCCCAGTCTCTGATTCTTTTAAGCAATACCTATAAGTTTCTGTGTGAGAACTATTAAGCCCTTTCTAAAGCAGGAATGCATGTGCAATGCACAAAACAGATCCAGTCATGCTGCCCTCTTTACTAATTCTTTCCATCGTATCTTCAAGCTAATCTTTCTTAATTCTTCTGTCTAAATTGCTTTGTTCCAAGATTTCTTCTACAGCATTGAGATATTCCTTTATGTAACTCTGGATCTACAATAAGCCAATAACTGTTCAAATTATAGGACTAAGTATGATTTTCACTGCTTTTCTCTGTTTGATTTTGAATTGTCTACACATTAAAGTGCTACATTTTATTAGTTAATTTTATGAAGTAGAAATTATATTCCAAAAATCATATTCAAATTGACTTGTTTTAAAAATTATACTCTTTCTTTAGTTGTTCAAAACATGAAATAACCAATTCAAGTGTTTCTTTTTACACACACACACACACACACACACACGATCATTTATGCTAAATAGGTCATTGACCTAAACAGGCTTGTGATAATAACAAGAGAGACCATTTAAAATAAAAGATTACTATTATTTTATACAAGTTTATTTTTTACACAGTAAAGTCCAGCTCTGTTGTGGTAAATATTTTGTTGAAAGTTCTGTTTTCTTATGAGGCACATTCAAATGCCTTTAAAAAATTTTAGGTAATTTACTGAGTAAGATAACCAAAGGAGTCTTGTAATTTTAAGAAGTATATTGTCTTGTTTGTGGATCTCAAAGGCCTATTTGTCATAGGAATCCTTTTGAGCCATCTGTACCCAGCCTGTCTGTGAGAACCCTGAAATTTTATTAAGCAGGTAGGCACAAACTGTTAGGTTGGCAAGACAGGCAAAATCAAGAGTTTTATAGCAGGTGTATATCAAGAAACATCCAAGCAATAACAATAGTGTTACCAATTTACAGGCTCTTTAACTTCCAGGTCTAATAATTTGTTTGATTTTAGACATGATTCATACTACCTACAAAATATTCTCTTTATATAGTACACTTGTATTAAAATGATTTGACAACTTCTAGAATTTTTCTTGAGGGTGAGATACAAAACATTGAGGTCAGATTTGATTGGCTGGCAACAATAAGAACATTGTAATGGTGTCATTTGGGATAAACAACAAAAAACAGTACCAACAAACTTTCGACAAAGAAGAAGGAGACTTTAGAGGACAAAATACATATTTGTTAGTCACTTTCCATGTGTTATTTAACTTATTCCTCAGAAAACCCCTACAAATTAGGTATTCCCATTTTACAGATGAGGAAAGATTAATCAGTCAGACCCTGCAGGGATGGAGCCTCAGTGGCTTTTATTATTATTGTATTTATTGTATTTATTATTTATTTATTTATTTATTTTGAAATGGAGTCTCGCTCTGTCTCCCAGGCTAGAGTGCAGTGGCGCGATCTCGGCTCACTGCAACCTCCGCCTCCCGGGTTCAAGCGATTCTCCTGCCTCAGACTCCCGCGTAGCTGGGACTACAGGCGCCCACTGCCATGCCCGGCTAATTTTTTTGTGTTTTTAGTAGAGACGGGGTTTCGCCGCGTTGGCCAAATTGGTCTCGAACTCCTGACCTGAGGTGATCCACCTGTCTCGGCCTCCCAAAGCGCTGGGATTACAGACGTGAGTCACCACGCCCGGCCGGTTTTTCTTTCTTTCTTTCTTTCTCTTTCTTTTTTGAGACGGAGCTCACTCTGTCGCCCAAGCTGGAGTGAAGTGTTGCAATCTCGGCTCAGTGCAACCTCCGCCTCCTGGGCTCAAGTGATTTTCCTGCCTCAGCGTCTGAGTTGCTTGGACTATAAGCACTCCGCCACGCCTGACTAATTTTTATATTTTTAGTAGACACAGGGTTTCACAATGTTGGCCAGGCTGGTCTCGAACTCCTGACCTCTGGTGATCCGCACGCCTTGGCCTCTCAAAGTGCTGAGATTACAGGTGTGAACCGCCGCGCCCGGCCCTCCAGTGGTTTACTGATTCTCCCATGCGAGCTCCTGTGTCCACCCACTGAAAAATGTCATTTGAGCCCAGCTTGAGTTTCCTGATGGGGAGCTGGACCCAGTGGAGTGGGCAGAGTCAGAGACATGATGAGGCCTTAAAAAGGTGAAGCTAGGATTTAAACCCAGGTGTATCTTGCTTCAAAGGACTAAATTTTAATACACCACCTTCTGACTGAAGTAAAAATCAATTTATTAATCAAGTTAATGGTCTTTTAAACTTGTAATACATTATAAAAGTAGTTATTGATCATATGCTATAAGCCAAGAGCTCTGAAGGATTATCGTGTATGCATTAGTTATTCTTCCCTTCCCAATTTCCAGTTTTCAGTAAAGAGTGTATGTGTGTGTTTGTGTGTGTGTATATACACACACAAACATGTATATACATACATACCTACATATGTGTGTATATATGTGTATGTATACATAAACATGTACATACATATACACACATACATATATGTGTATATACGTATACATCTGAGAGACTGTGTATACATTATTCTTCCCTTTCCAATTTCCAAGTTTCAGTAAAGCATGTATGTGTGTGTATGTATCTACATACATATACACATACATGTGTATATATCTACATACATATATGTATATTTATTGAATCTTGTGTACATATACATACATATATACACATATGTGTATATGTATACTTCCTTTTTTGTGTGTGTGCACATGAGCATATACACAAATAATAAAAAATAGCAGAATGGGGAAATAATTTCCAAATTTCAATCCCTCAGAAGGTTGAGGCAAGAGCCACAGTGACCAAAACATCATAGGAAACCTCTCGTCCTCCATCTCCCAACTTCTAAGAACTTGAATGAATATCAGAATAGCTGTGGAATTAACACAATATTTGGAGTAAATATTTTATTTAATTTTGTGTAGGCATTCAGGGATAAGATATTGAAACTGATGTCTGTATTATAAATATTTTAGAACTTGCCAGTTTTTAAAAAATTGATATGTTTTGCGCTTCGCCGATTAATCTGCATCTTAATTTGAATTCATTGATGTATTATTATTAAGATTAAGAAGATTAAACTGATATTTTCTGCTGCTGTAAATAAGTAGCCTTTGCCATCCCAAAGAAAATATTCTGTCAGAATATCTGAAAGGAACGCTACAGACAATATAATATTTTATAGTATAAGTTAGGGAAATAATTAAAAGTTAATAAGAGTAGGGATAATTTGGTATTTTAAATGGCAGAACGAAACTTTCTGTCTACAACTCTTAGCAAGTCAGAACTCTCTCTATGCCAACTAAGCAACATATGTGTGGTAGTCAGAGCGATGTCCCAATGGACTAATCCCCAGAACCCGTTAATAGGTCAGGTTTCGAGGTAAAGGAAATTAAGATAGCAGACGGAATGAAGGTCGTTGGTCACCAAGCCTTAGTGTAGGAAGATTATTTTAGATTATCTGAGGGGCTCCAATGTAAACATTGTCCCGAAAAGTGGAAAAGAGAGCAGAAACATGTCAGAGTGATGGAGTGTGAAAATGGTTATTGCTAACTTTGAAGATGGAAGGACACCACTAGCCAAGGAATGCAGGGGGCTTCTAGAAGCTGGAAAAGACAGCAGAACAAATTATTCTGTAGCGTGTCCATAAAGGAGCACAACCCTACCAACCACTGACTTTAGCCCCATAAGACCCTTTTCATACTTAGGGCCTCAAGAGCTATGAGACGATACATTTTCATTGGTTTGAGTCACTAAGTTTGTGGTAATTTGTTACAGCAGCAATAGGAAACTAAGTCTCTGAGTAGCGCTCTGAAATATCGTGTTGTATAGCTGCTGAACATGTGTTCATTGGCTGAAGACAGAGAAATTAGGCTGGACAAAGTGGCTTACACTGGTAACCTCAGCATTTTGGGAGGCCAAGGTAGGTGGATCACTTGAGACCAGGAGTTAGAGACCAGCCTGGCCAACATGGCAAAACGCCATCTCTACTGAAAAATAAAAAAAGCCAGGGGTTGTGGAACGCGCCTGTAATCCCAGATTCTTGGGATGCTAAGGCACAAGGATTGCTTTAATCTGGGAGATGGAGGCTTCAGTGAGCTGAGATTGAGTCACCCCACTCCAGCTTGGGTGACAGAGTGAGACAAGTATGCTCAAAAGTATGCAAAGGCTTTCATTTCCACATTTGCTAATTTAAGTTCTGTTCAGGTATTTATATTCTCAATGTCTCAAAGGTTTTTGGTGTGTAATGGCTCCTTCAGTTTTCACCTATCCTTTTCTGAGCATTCTTACCTAAGACGTAGCCATCAATCCATCCAATATCTGGACTGGTATTGTACTGTACTAACAACCGCTTTCACTCTAATTCAAGATTATTTTTTTCTCAAAAACAACCTCTCCAGTTCCTCATTTTAGTAGTGCTCTTTTGAGCTTACCTCAGTAGTTCTCTAAAACATAGCCCTACAGAGTAAAATCAAAGTATAAATATAGGTTAGGTGCAAGCTAATACTACCATTGCTTTAGCTTCAAATGGATTCTTTATTTACTAATGGTAAATAAAGATGGTATTTACCATCTTTATTTGGTAATGATGGTATGAATAAAAAATATTCATACCATCATAAAATACCTTTAACACAAAGCCTGATACAAAGTAGACCTTGAAAAGTATTAATTTTCCCACTCTTTTCTGTGAAGAACCATTAAATACTGTCATAGAGTAATTATACTTATATTCATATGAATATAGTGTTTTGAATTTTTAAAGTCATAAACCCAGTGAGACAACTATTTAATATGATTTTCTAACAGATCTGTAGTTAATTTGAACAAAGTATGTAAAAAGATGGAAGAATTTCTGTATATAATATAGCTTGAGCTTTTGAAGTCCCATTGCAGAATTCTCCATCATTATGAAGAACAGAAAGATTATCCTTTATGTTAATTCTCCACTAAATTAAAAAAATACCTTTGGCTCTAAATTACAAGTTCAAATTTGCAACTGAAGTTAATAATTAACTTAGTCAATACAGTTTCTGTAATAAAATTTTAAACTTTATTCTTCTAAGAATAGGACAATAATACAAATATGTTTGTTTAAAGATTTGCCTTGATCTTCTTACCTTATTTCAAAAGTACTCTTTTTTTTTGTAGGAGTGGTCAAAATATATTAGAAGATATGAGAGAAAGCTTTATTTAATTTCAAGCATTTTTTTAGCATAAGCCATTTGACTTTTTTAAAAAAGCCCACAATCTAAAATATGTTGACATATATAGCATTTTTTTTATATTCTAATGGGATTAAGCATACTTTTTGTGAAAATAAAACTCCTAGACCCCAGGCATTATAAATATAGAGAGCTAGTGTTTTATAAATATGTTAGCAATTTTTCCTCTATTTTAAATGTGTTTCAAATGGTGCTATGTTTAATCACAGAGAAAAATAATAACTTTACAGTGAAAAAAACTGGTGGACACCATCTTAACCAAGTGATCGAAGTTATCATCACCAACAAAAGGATAAATCAATGTCATGTGCCTCTGGATGTGATACACTGAAAAAGACACTTTGTCATTTATGTGATATTCTTGACCCCATATTCATAACCTGAGTCCAGTTATAAGGAAATATTACACAATTCAAATTGAGAGAGATTCTACTAAATAACTGCCTGCAGTCTTTGAAAGTGTCAGGGTCATGAAAGTAGAAGTACAACTGAGGAACCGTTCCAGATTGAATGAAACCAGAGACCAGACAGCTAAATGCAATGTGAGATACTAGATCAGTGGCTAAATCAGGAGAAAAGAATAGCTCTAAAGGACATTATTTGGACAACTGATGAATTAGATTTGAATACAGAGTGAAGATTATAGTATGGTATTAATCTTATATTTCCCAATTTTGAAAATTGTACTCTGGTCAGGTAAGAGAATGTTCTTGGTCATAGGAAATATACAAAAGACTTTCTGGCTGGAAGACACCATGTTTCCAATTTATTTAAATAATATTAAAATACATAGAGAACTAGTACTAGTAATGATAGTAACAAAGCAATTGTGGTAAAATCTAAGCAATTAGGTGCAGCTGGCTAAAGAGGGCAGAAGCTCTTTGTACAATTTGTATAACTTTTCCCTAATTTTGAAATAATATCAAAATAAAAAGTTTAAAGAATAGGGAGTCTGGAAAGTGTACATTATTTAACCTTATAAGGAAAGTGCAGTGTATATATTTAAAAAATAAAGATTTGAATATTACATAAGCTCATTTTACTTTTTAGAAAACATGTAGTCTGGAAGATATGTTCCAATAGAGAATGTGTATTAGTACTCTACTTGCTTCTAAACAGCAGGTGATAACAATTTTAGTAAAAGCACTGTTGTTTGTAATATTTTTGTTCTTTCCCTATTTCAAAGATCAAGGAAACAGCTCTCTTTTAAAACAGTTATGAGTCAAGGTGGATTCAAACCAGATGTTTAGAGAGTCTCATTTCACTTGAAGATTTCTGATACACTCTGTAGAGAACGTCTAAGACATAATGACCAGCCAACATTTTTAATTTAAGATTGGATATTCATGGGTCAGCCTTCAATGTTTGTTTTTCTAACTGTTTTATAGTGAAGTTTGGTTAAAAGACTTGGCACAGTGCTCTTCAGTTTAATTTTCAGCCTGACAGAAATGCTGGCCTCAGTGTGTGTATGTGTGTAATTTAGTTGCTGTGCTACTGGAAGTCTATGGAAGATTAATGAATGGTGAGACTCCGTGGCAGTTGTAAGGGGATGCAGGATACAGAATACCAGCCACCATCTGTTCAAAATGCCTTTTGTAGTGCTTTTAAGGAAAACAGTTACCAGCAGGAGACAGAGGCAAACAATGGCTTTAAATATTAATGTTTCTGTTCTCACAAATAAATATTGTAATTGTTCTTGTATTATCTTAACAAATAAATATGCATATTAGGTTGCAACCATGTTGTATATTCAATTCTCCAAAGCAGGAAAATTACCAGTAATTTAATATACTTACCGATACTTCCTTTCAATTAGGATCTTCCAGGTATGATATATATTAAATCCAAAGAAAAGCTCAGTAAATCATCTTCTACTTTGGAATTGATGTTTATCCTTAGAAGCACCTCCACCATCGTTTCATACAATTTATACAATGTGCATTAATTATGTTCTCATAGATTCATTATCCCAATCATGCCTTCAAATCTTTTCAAAAGTGTCACTCGATACCTGGAATGCTAACTATTATTTATTAATGAGTTCACTAGGAAAACTCTAGACTAGTGCTTTTCAAACTTTAATTGAAAACAAATCACCTGGGGTCTTTTAAAATGCAGATTCTGATCAGTAAGTTTTGGCTTAAACCTGACATGATGAATTTCTAATAAACTTCCAGGTGATGCTGATGTTGCTAATCTATGGGTTACACAATGATTAGTATAGATTAATCTCTCTGATGTTTTTTGCTGCCAAGAATAGTGGAGGGGTTCATTCAAAAAAGGTAAAAATATACACACCCACCTGAATGTTGGTATCTACTTGGCTCGGTCATTGCCAGTGGTGGTGGAATGTCAACCACCCATTCGGCAACTGGGTGCCTAATATTCACCCAGTCACCAAATAACAATGACGACAACAACAACAATAATAATAGCAACTCTTTAATGCTAATCAAATGTCATTAGAATCAGTATTGGGTGCTTTTATCAACACTTTTTGTTATATCAGGAAATCATAAAATATGTACATAAAACTTGTACATTTTATCTTAATTAAAAAACATAAATGTTAATTCTTTCACCTATATTTGATCCCAGGCCAAGGTATTTTATTTTAGTATAACTCAGCAGACTAGATTTCCTTGTCATCTTTCTCACATAAAAGGGACCGATAATTCATCACCTCAGATTTCCAGTTTTCATTTATTTCAAGTGGAGCAATAACTTAAGTACACTTGCAGAGAACCACGATTAGAAGATTTACAGTAACTTTCAATTTGTTACAATTTGCTTCTCTATACCTAATTCAAGTGTAATTATTTTAGGGAAGTCAACTTTATTGGGAGGATCCAAAGCACCCAACATAATTACCATAAAAACAAAAAATTCTTCTTTTTGTTTTACTTGTTATTATTGCTATACATAATGATTAATTAAATTATAGCTTCAGTGACAAATATAGCCAAAATGTTTAACTCATTACTAAACATTGGTAGCAGAACTATGTGCATAAACTATGCAACTGACTAGCTATAAGTGTAATTGTGCCATTAGTATCCATCAGTTTGTTTCACAGAAGGTAGAGAGAATAATAACCAATCAACAAGATGGTGGATGGTTAAGAAAGCTTCTAATCTTCAAGAAAATCCAAAGCATATCTGCAACATTTAAAAAAATTAAAGGGATTAAGTTCATAATCTTCAGAAATGTTTCTCATAATCTCTTCTGATACTTCCCATTTCTTTCGTACATTCGGCTCACTTTTTCTTCCCATATTGAGTCATATTTTCTTTTCCATCACCCTTTTACCGCTCTCAGATTTTATTTTGAGGTGTGTGTGTGTGTTTCTGGGTGTATATATGTGTGTGTGTATGTGCATGTGTATTACTTTAGCCACTTTATATTCTTACCTTTTTCTCCATTTTCTCAAGTCTCACCTCCAATTCTTCTTCAGAATCATGAAATATCTGGGGGAAAATGGGAAAAAAGGGCAGTCTAAAATTATTTTCTTGGTAATTAAACTTTGTATCTTACAGATATTTGCCAAATTTATTATTTGCTTGATCCATCAATGAGCTGAGGTAGTAGTCTTTAAGGCTCGTGCGTCCCAATAGAGTAAATTAAAGCAACACTGCTGTTTGTTAGTAGAGAATGCCTTAATTATAAGGATCATTCAAATAATATAAAATTAGAGAGTCATTAAATGCAACGCAAATAAATACATATGAATGAATTACCTGGAAACAAAAAGCCAGCCTAGGAGGTTTTGTTCTTAATATAATTACCTTAGTGCCACCAACTAATGATAAGATCATGAAATATGAGCAAAATACAACTATATTTTTCACTCTTTTCTCTTAAAAATATATGATTTTTCATTATTCACGATTCTCATCACAGAAAGCAAACAAGAGCAAAATTAATTAAAAAATGAAAATACGCTATAGTCAAAATTTCAATAGAACTATGCTAGAAAAATATTACCAAAGAAACATCGAATATTTGGAAAAAATACATATATAAGTTAGCTTAATTACTACCTATGCAAGAGATTGGTTGTAGGTTTTATGTCTACCTAATAATGTCATGATTTAGTGAGAAAAGGATTGAATTGAAATTCTGAAAACTTCAATTATGTGCCTTTTAAAATTTTTCTTTTCAGAATAAAATCTGTTGTAAAATATTTAAAAGCTAAAATAGACAAAAAATTTTTAAGGAATGATTTATATATTATACATAAGCAGAAATTTAGGTTCAAATTAGAATATGGAAAACAAATGGTTTTAATCATCTATTTTCCTGATAAATAGCAAAATACTTTTGTAACATTAGATGTTTTATTCAATATCTTTTTGTTAATGATTAGAGGAAGTTAAGAGGAAGCTTCTCCAGGTCCAGAAATTAGACATTTACAGTATTTATCAGCATACAGTTGTCTTGCTAAGGCTTTTGATGTACAACCGTACACACCAAGAGACACATACACCTGCAAACACAGACAAAGCTACCAACTGATGTGCCTATGAATGGATGATATTGTACTTTATTCACTATTGGTTTGATCTCTTTAAATAAGTCATGCATTGTTTACAGGGCACTGTATTAGCAAAACTGATTCAATGTGATATTCAGGTTTCTATTTCAGAAGTCATAAGCAGTGCAAATTTGGATTAGTGAAACTGTTTTTGCCTATAAACGATTTTCCAATAGAAATAGCTCAAACAGTAAATTGAAAGCAAAAACTACCCTCAGAATTATCATTGTCTAATATATACACAACATTAAAGAAAAGAAACCCACCAAAACTTCTTAACGGATTTAATATATTTTCTTGTAGAATTTTTTTACCAAGTTTTCCATGTAAATTGTGCTTACTAAGGTATAGATATTTAATTGAAATCTAGATGTAGAAGAATTTGCAATTATAGTTATGTCTACCTTACCTTAAGAAAAAAATAAATATTGCATAACAATAAAATGAATCCAAAAAATCCTTAAAAAAAAAATGTAAGCAACTGGCCGGGCGTGGTGGCTCACGCCTGTAATCCGAACACTTTGGGAGGACAGGGCGGGAGGATCACCTGAGGTCAGGAGTTCGAGACCAGCCTGGCCAACATGGTGAAATCCCGTCTCTACTAAAAATACAAAAATTAGCTGGGCATGATGGCAGGTGCCTGAAACCTCAGCTACTCGAGAGGCTGAGGCGGGAGAATCGCTTGAACTTGGGAGGCGGAGGTTGCAGTGAGCTAAGATTGCACCATTGCACTCCAGCCTGGGTGACAAGAGCGAAACTTGGTCTCAATAAAAAAAAAAAAAAAAAAAAAAAAGAGTAAGGAACTAATGTTAATAAACAGCTTAGCTAGCTCACATTGCCTATGTCCATGCTACAAAACTGTAGACATAAAGCAAAACTAATATCTGATGTTCTCATGTTCCTTTCAAAGATTGGGTTATCTTGGTGTTTCCCTCAAGAGATGTACATTTGACTGAAATCACTCAATATCAGTAATTTTATAAGTACTTTCCCTCCATTCCGAAAACAAAACTATTTATATTAGCTAGAACCTGTGAATATGATTTCTTACATGGCAAAATGTAATTAGGTTTAGAGACTTTGAGGTGAGAAAATTAACCTGATACCCAGGTAGACCAAATCTAATCACATGATTCCTTAAAAGCAGAGAACTGATCCCAGCTGTGTGCAGAGAGATGGCAGCATGAGAAGGATTGGACTTGGACCACATCCAGTTGCTGCTTCTAATACGTATGGGGCTGTGTGCAAGGAATTGAATTGTGCCAACAACCAGAATGAGGGAGCAAATGGATCCCCCACTCTCACCCCGAGTCTTCAGAAAGAAATGCAACCATGCCAAAACTTTGGCTTTAGCTGGAGTGAGATTAGCATTGAAATCCCGACTTATAGAAAATAATACATTTGAGTTATTTTAAGCCACTAGGTTCGTGGTCACTTATCAGGACAGCAAAAGAAAACGAATACAATTCCAAATCATATGTCTGGTTTAGTTGCCATGTCTCTTTAGTCTACTTCATTTGGCAGTTTTTTCAGTCTTCCATTGACTTTCATGACCTTAACACTTTTGAAGATTGTAGACAGATTAGAATGTCCTTCAATATGGGTTTCAGTGTCCATACTGTTAGATTTAGGTTATGAGCATTTGGCAGATTACCACAGAAAGAATACTACAAGTCTTCTCATTGTATTTTGTCAGATAGAGAATGATTTTGATTCTGTCCATTGCTGATGATATTCACTCTGACCACTTAAGTAAGTTATCTGCCAGGATTCTCCAACTGTGAAGTGACTATTTTTCCTTTGGTAATTCTTTAAAGTTTTGGAGGGAGCACTTTGAACTATGTAGCTATCACATTTGTCACCAGACTGTCAGCAGACTTTAATTAATTTATGTATTAAAGTATGGGCTCCTGGTTTCCTCTTTAATTCGAGGGTCACAGTCATTGCTTTTATTTAGATGTCTCTATGTCTCTCCAGTGGATATTCTCATGACTGTTTTTGGATTCCCCCTCGGGCTACCTGGCTATGAGGATATTCTGTTCACACCATTGGGTTCCATGACTCCACACCACGTTACCCCAGATCCTGCCTTCATATGGACATCACTTTCACTACTTCTTGGGCTCTGATGTTTCTCACCAGCCACCCCCACCCCCCACATAGATACCCACCTCACTTTACTGGGCTCTGACTCTTAATTTCCACAATTTTTAAAACTAAGTTAAAACTTCACTTGCTCTTTATGGAACCCAATAACTTAGTGTTGAAAATGTGTCAGTTACTAACTGGTACATGGTTTCAGGATACCATGGGATCAATTGCAAAATACTATGAATAAAAATTAGATTATTAATCTAGTTTAATCAGCGATTAAGGGGAGTTGTTCTTAGTTTTGCTCATATATCCTACAGAGTTAGAGTGAAAATTTTCAAATTATTTAATGTGATACTAACATTGTATTCTAGAAAATTTCACAAGTGCATTCAGTAAACTTTAGTAAGAAAGTATAGTATGAATGTTTATTCGTCTCTTAGTTTACTTAAAATGCTAACATACAACACAAAAGAGTCACCAGAGTCAACAAGTTTAAATGAAAAGTATTTTAAATGCTTAGTCAGAAACCCTAGATTCAAATATATACCCTCTAATTTACAGTGGGCAGATTAATTACTCTTTTTTTCTCATTTATAAATAGAATAATCTTTGTTTTGTTCACATTGGAAAGCTCATGAGCTTTCAAGTCAGATAAGTCTAGGTTTGGATCTCTGTTTTGACATCAATAGTTATGTGACTTTTGACAAGTTATTTAATTTACCACATCTTCTATTTCATCATCAGTAACATGAAGATAGTAATTGCTACCTTAGCAATCAGTCTGAAGTAGGAATGAGATGGGACAATATGCATACATACCTAAGCCAGTAGCTGTTAGGTGCTTATAGTGTGTGACAGCAGTATCAACAATTGAACAAAAAAAGAGAGAAATATCAAAAATATTTTGTGAATTTTATGGTGTTATAAATATGTTATTTATTTTATTTTTAAAAATATTTTCCTAACACTTTGCATTTCTCCTTTTAGGCATTATGGGAAAAGCAATAATTTATTTTCTAGCATTTTTAAGGCCATATTCCCTACTGAAATTTAATAGAAGAAAAGAACCACGTTTGTGCTCAATGTCCTAATATTCACCTATAATATTTCATTGTAGTTATTTGTGTGCATCTGTATCTTCTTTCACCTGAGAGTAAACTCTCCACAGGCAGTGTCTGTCATGAGGTTTAACTTATGAGTAAGTGTCACATGGATGTGAAATAAAGAAACGAAAAAAATATGTGTTAAGTTCACATATATTGATAGAAGCAAACAGCAGTATTGGTTCACATTCAGAACCATCTTTCTAGTTCAGATCTACTGAACATAGAATATTTTAATAAAACCATAGAACATCTGTATTTTTAAAAATCTGTTTGAATATGAGAAAATGCTTGTTATAAGAATTTCAAACTAATTTTGAATATGTAAGATATTAGTTTTTCATTTAATAAAACTGAGTTCACTTCCATTACTAGAAATAAAAACAAATAGGCCGTGCGCGGTGGCTCACGCCTGTAATCCCAGCACTTCGGAAGGCCAAGGTGGGTGGATCACGAGGTCAGGAGATTGAGACCATCCTTGATAACACCGTGAAACCCCGTCTCTACTAAAAATACAAAAATTAGCCGGGCATGGTGTTAGGCACCTATAGTCCCAGCTACTCGAGAGGCTGAGGCGGGAGAATGGAGGTTGCAGTGAGCCCAGATATGCCCCTGCACTCCAGCCTGGGCGACAGAGCGAGATTCCGTCTCAATAAATAAATAAATAAATAAATAAATAAATAAATAAATAATAAAAAAATAAAAACAAATAACTAAAATTAATGTGTACTTTTTTTAAGTTAAACCGTTTTTTTTTTTTTTTTAGAGACAACATCTCAGGTGTATCACTATTTGCCCAGTCTGGAATCAAACTCATGAGCTCAAATAATCCTCTCATCTCAGCCTCGCGAGTAGCTGGAACTATGGGCATTTACCATTCTGCCTGGCTTATACTTTAAAACCCAAAGTGAATGTCTATCGACAATTGAGGAACTATGTCCAGTTCAAAACTATAAGAAAGGAGTAGCTTGAAAAACAACAGGTTGGAATTTAATTAAAAGACTGATGAGAAGCAACAAGAGCAAGCGGGAGGAGGGAAAAAAGATCCCTTAGTGCTTAAGAGTAAAGAATAGCATGTAGCATTTTAGGGACAGTGGTTTGAAGGGTTAGAATGGTCCAGGACAAATTCAAGGCCATCATACCCCTCTGCCTCTGCATCTTTCCACTAAGACTGGAAAGCGAAGTATCTTACAATCTATGCTCCCTGCTTCTGGTGCTTTTCAGTGATAGCCTGAAAGTTATCAAGCTTCCCAAAAACCTAGTACAAGAAATTTCACTTAGTTTTATTGTGATTTGGATCATTATTGCACAGAATATATTATTGAAAGCATACAAATACTTGTAAGTTGTTGTTAGGCAATTGACATTTAAAATGAATATCTTTAAATGAATTTTCAAGACTACAAGTGTTAATAGTGGGGAGAGAAAATGAGGAGTTTAGGTTTTAAGTGATCCTTTTTTTTTTCACCTGCAGTTTTAAGTTTCCCCAGAAAAATCTTCCAAATTCTTTAAAAGGCAAACTTGTTAATATTGCCTTCCTGGTTAATATTCTTCTATGACTCTTAATTAAACAAGATAAAACCCAAATTCCTCAGCATATAGTCAGCAGGATTCTGCCCACTTTCCTGTTTCTGTTTAGCCATTTCTCACAAACCGTTTGGAAGTCGATCTCAGCAAGCTGCTTATTGCTTTCTTTATGCATTTTGTGTGATGTTCTCTCTGCCTCAACTAACCCATTCATTTACTCAGTGAGTGCATACCCATAGGAAAACACCTCAACTCATAGCCCTGCACCTTTGTGAATGCTTACAAGCTCAGGCAGAGTGTGGCGCTTTCTTCTTTGTGGCTCCCATGTCTCTAATGACATTCCTGTAATTATGCTTAGGTGTTCATGTCTTCCATTAGTCTGCAGATGACTCAAAAAGAGAGATCATGTTCTATACCTCCATGATCCTCTTGTGCCTAGACAGAATAGGTGTTTTGTAAAGCATTGTTGAAAAATGAATGAGTGACATATATGGAAGAGAAATATTACTAAGATGCCAAATAGGTTCAGAACATAGACGAACGAGAAGGTTCTAAGAATAACAATTCATTTACTTGAAAATTTTCTCAGGGCCAACTAATCTAACTTTCCTTGCAAAACCACCTTCCCCATTCCATGCATAAAGAGTAGAATAAAAATGATGCCATTACATTCGGTGCACCCTAGTGGCTACAGAGAATCGACAGCACTTAAACATAGGGTTTCACTCTCATAATACTTTTTCACACCTCATCTCTACAGCTCAGCCCACTCCTTAACAATTGAAAAACGTTTGGGTGATTTTGTTTATTTGAATATTTATAAGATCTGCCATTTGTAATTTCTTGAGGTTTTTTATTGCTTATATAAAATGACATCTATAATGCTTTTAGTCAACTTCTGTATCTAGCACTCAAATGCTGTTGACATTAAGGTAAACAATATAATTTGCACTAACACTATGGAAACCTTTAAGTTCATGTATACACAATATGTTATCTTCTGCAAAATTTTATGGAAATTTCTTTTTTTTTACTTTAACACAGTAGACAGGTACTTGAGCAAAAATGACCTTTTTATATCCTAAGTTCCTCAAATCCTCTACTGTGATTCAGTTTTGCATATTGCACCTGCTGAGTTCCTAATGCAAACTATCACAGTGTGTGGTCCCTGCTACTATAAACATGAATTCTCTCATTGTGATTTCATATCTTCAGCACTGATTATAATGATTCTTTGTCAGCTCAAAGCTGTCAACATTGTTCTCAAAGGACTGCAATCTTAGCTAAAAAAAAATACTGGGAGCTAGTCACACGGAATTGAAGGTGGACTAGTGTTCTCAAAAAAAGAAAAGGAAGACAAATGTTTCTCTACTTTCTCACTGACAAGAAAAAAGTGAACTGTATAGTTTTGGTTTTGTCATATCACCTTATTAATGAAACTTAATATTTTTTAATGAAACACTTGGCATCACTTTCATTTTTTCTTATTCTACTAGGGCAATATTCTAAATATAAGCCACTGATAGTTATTTTTCTGCTTAATCCTCCCTAACACATTTCCCTTTTCATAAAAAGTGATAAACTACACAAACACTCAACTGCCTGATTACACAAATACCTCTATTAATTTGCCAAGGTTAGCAGAAATGGTGCGTACAGTATTTTGTTGGCTATGCATGGATGAAGGGTGCAGAAACAGCACAAGGCTATATATTTCACACTCCATAAACAAAATGGTGAAACATACACTAGAAAGGTGCAATACTTATCTAATCTAAATTCAGGCAACATCAGTAGCTTTGATCTCTATTAGGTTAAATCACTGTCTCTTCAAGGAATGATCAAATCATTAACCCAACAAACCAGTTGATGAAAATACTCACGTATATGAATACTGAGTAAGCAACATTTCTGATACAGTGAGAAATAACTCCACATAGTGGAGCATAATAATAATGACTGGAATAGCTTTAAAGTTTTATCCTTTTTTTTTCCATTTATTTGTCCATTCATACAAAAAATGTATTAAACATCTCTGAACTGAGCAAAGTGCTAGGCATTAAAATAACAAAGATAAATAGCAATTTTTAATGCAATTAATCTCATAGTTTAGTGGGAAGAGCTAGCTCTATAGACAAATTAATAATACAGAGCATTGTTAGAACTCTTATTAGTAAGGATAATCCCGGTCATAACAAATGACTCCCAAATTGCTGTGGTTTACAAAAACTAATATTGTCCTCATCGTTGGGCTATGATTCTCCTGTATATTATATTCACTATGGAACTCAAGCTAAAAGAAATATTCTCTGTGAAATATTTCTGACTCTTAATATTATTTTTATCTGGAAGGGACACATGCCAATTTCACTTATATTTCACTGGTGAGACCAAATAACATGGCCAAGACTGACATTAATGTGGTAGTAAAGTATTATTCTCCCTCCACAAGGGGCAAGAAAAAATTGGAAATAACTATTCAACTCTAATAGTACTATAAAACAGAGGTGGACCAAGCACTTTTGGAAGACACTGGGCAAATCAGTGTTAGTTCTGGAAGAATCTGAGGTGAAGAGGACATCACGGAGGAGGTGACAATTAAAGGACAATAAATATACCCTGTCAATATTACCTTCTCACATTATTAAGGGGTTGGGGGGTGTAATTCTCTACAGAAATTTAGTGGTCTAGAAGTATAAAAGAAAATGGTATGTTTGGATAGGAGTGGAAGGTTCAGGACCCAAAATACAATATTTTGCAGAGTAGGAGATGTAGTGACTTCGGGGGAACAATAAAATGTCTTCAAGACTAGATTATGGGGACTGGACTATATTTTATTAGCTCTGGAGAGTGGGAATAGCTAAACAAAAAAGGGACATGGACTGTAACGAGGTCCCTGAGACCTTCTAGCGGAATGGGAAATACTGAGCAGTTAGACTGTTCTCAAGAAGAAGATGAAGGCCTAAAATAGAAAGGAACAGTAAGAATGGGAAAGGGTGATTTGCTGCTTCCTGGGAAGTTTTAATTTCAGATGTGTTAGTTGATAACTGGGACCTTAGCTAGTCTGTCTTTGATAATAAAATGAAACACAAAGATATAAAGACATTTACTGAGTGATTGCAACTGATTTTAAACGTTATGCTAGTAAAACATTATTTAATGTTTTAATAAATTACGTTAAATGTTATGGGAAAATATATATGAAATTTACCATTTTCACCATTTTTAAGCGTATAAGTTCAGTGGCATTAGGTATAGTCACATAGTTGTGCTACCAACACCACCATCCATCCACAGAATATTTTTCATCTTGCAAAACTGAAACTATGTACCCATTACACAGCTACTCATTCCATCCTTCCCCAGTCCCTGGCAATCATTATTCTACTTCCTGTCTCTATGAATTTGACTACACTAAATACCTCATATGAGTTTTTAATTGTATTAAAAGAAGGAAAATTATAATTCTATAAAGTATATCTTTTTTGAAAGTACATCACTGATTATCATAAACCAATTCATAAAATTATTATGAAATGTGCTATTTTGTAGACCAATGACTCCACAAGCTCACTAATTCACTGGAAGGACTCATGTAACTAAACATAAAGTTATATACAATAGTTAACAGTTATTGCAGCAAAGCATATAGTGAAGGATTACAGGAAAAAGACACGCAATAGGCAAAGGGGAATGGTCACAAACACAGACTTTCTTGCCTTCACTTTATGGGTATCACATAATAGATGCATCATTTTCTCCATCTGCAAATTGTAGATTATGTGGGAGCAATCTTTACCCAGGAGAGCCCACTTGAGTCTTGGACTCCAGCATGGTGCAGACCCCAAACCAGGCATTAGATACACATCATAAATCTTCATGTTTACTCTGAACATGCTGACAACCTGGTCCATCTTGATGCACTTGGGATGCATAGATGTACAGAACGCTTGGGATGTATAGAAAGAACATCATCACTCAGGAGCTACAAAAAAAAAAATTCAAGTTGTTTTGTTCTCAGAGTTTGCATGTAATCACGATTACCTATTGGCAAGAGTAGAATAAAACAAGACTGCTGCATTAACTTTTTCCATATATATGTGTATGTGTATATGTATATATCTTTTATAACAAAATATACAAATATTCAAAGTCTAGCAGCTTTCTTATTTTTAATTTCATTTAGTCATCTATTTTTTAAAATATTTAGACAAAGACTTTGCAAATCATTTTTGATACATGTTGGATCTCTTGAAAAATTTTTTGAGTTCCTGGCATGACGTTCATTGTGCATGTAAGTCAATAGGACTTTGACCACTAGTCACAGAGAAAAATTTATCTCATTAATTAACAGTTACTCCAGTAAAAAATATTATTGTATAGTCCAACTTTCTCTTCAAAATGTAGAGAGAGCAAAGGGCACATGAAGGACAATTCCGGGTGCAGAAAGTTGGGTAAGGAGCATTAGCACAATATTCCTTGGAGCCCCTCAAATTTCAAAATTATTTTGACGTGAGGGAAACTGAGTCTTCCCTCATTACTATAAATAAAATGCTTCTCTTTGCCTAGCCAGTCTGCCTATGTTAACTTCTCTCTATCACATTAAGGTGATGTGAACAAGCAATTTCAGTGCATTGGCTTATGATTTACTCACAAACACAGATTTTAGGGAGAAATCAAAGTAGAATCACAGACTTTTACTTTGTTTCTTCTTTTTTAGATGATGTGGAAGCTTAGTTTCAGAGAGACGTGCCCAAGCAGTGTCATATAATCAAAGGCAAAGGG
Source organism: Gorilla gorilla gorilla (assembly GCF_029281585.2). Taxonomy (NCBI): domain Eukaryota; kingdom Metazoa; phylum Chordata; class Mammalia; order Primates; family Hominidae; genus Gorilla; species Gorilla gorilla. Next base: position 85,862,680 of record NC_073238.2, on the reverse strand, counting down.
CGGGATCTCACACTAGCAGTTGGCTGGAGCCAGGTTTACCAGGAAATATCAGCTCCAGGGGGAGGAGGAGGAGCTGTGGCTCTGCTGTGCACTGTATTCCAAATAGTGCTCAGAGATCTGAAGACGCTCGCTGTCAGCCTGCGGAGAAGAGGCGCTGACCCTTGGTCTATCAAGTTTTTGAATTACAGCCTTCGTTGGGAAGCAGTAGCTCCACCTCTGTTTTGATCGGGGGTTGGTAGCATTATGAAGTGGCAGAACCTTGGCTCCTGCTCTAGCCCATTAGAACAGCAGTAATGATTTGGTGAGCACCAGGCCTGCTCCTGGAGTGATCAGGAGCTCAGATTCAAAGCTTATGAATGCAACTGATATAACCTAGGGGGTGGGTAAACTGAATTCCATCTTGATACCATTCCAGATTGATTTCACAGAACGTCACAGAAGGCCAACATGAAGACACTAGAGTTACTCCTTATGGCTTACTTCTCAGTCACCCAGTTAATTTGAGAGCTGGATGAAAAATCCTGTCTTATGTCTGTTCATTCAGTCTTTCAAGTAAATATAATATCTGATGAGCCCCAACCATGTACTAGGCAATAGGAATATGACAATGCAGAAAACATTGTCTCTATCCTCAAAAATTTGATGTCAGGTATTAAATATAAATAAGTCACCAGGTGATTTCAATACGGAGTATAATAGGGACTATGATGAAAGAGGGATACGGTAGCACAAAAAAGAGATACTTACTTCAGTCTTTGAGAATCAAGAAAATTAGAGTGATTTATAATAGCTGAAGTACAAGTTATTTCTGTTAGAGTATGCTTCTTCCTAGCAGCTTTTTTTTTCCCCAGAATGTATCACTGTGATTTAGTTCTTGTTTTGTTTTAAAATTTCCATTATGATCCTCAAACATTGTGCAGTTTTTTGCATTTATGGTTAGATTATTTCTCTTGGTAGTGGACCATTCCTAGTTCTCAGGAGAGTAGATCAAGTTTATTTTCCCAGTTTCTAAATTATTTTTATCACTCACTAGCTTTGGCACCACACTAACATGTTGCCAAAAATTTGTTCATAGTGTCCCTCTATTATCCCTTTATTATCTGTTTGGTCATTAATAATAACATTTTCTCTTTTATTCTTTCACTGGTAATGTGTGCCTTGTCTCTTATTTTCTTGATCTAACTCGCTAAAGGTTTGTCAGTTTTGTTTAACATTTCAAAAAAACAAACTTTTGGTTTCATTGATTTCTTTATTGATTCTGTTTTCAGTTTTATTAACTTATGCTCCGATCATTATGTCTATGCTGCTTGCTTTTGCTTGCTTTTTACATAGTTTGCCTTTTTTCCTAGTTTCTTAAAGCAGGAGCTTGGCTACTGTTTTGAGGGTTTTTTTTTTCTTTACTGATACAGGGATTTGAGGATATAACTTTACATCTAGATACTGCTTTAGCTACATCTTATAAGTTTTAAGGTGTGTTTTAATTTTTATTCAGTTCAAAATCTTATCTATTTCCTTTATAATTTATTCTTTGAGCCATTTTTAAAAAATTTTTATTTTCCAAATGTTTAGTATTTTTCAGATTCTTGTCTCTGTTATAGAATTCTAATTTAATTCTGGTCAGAAAACATATTTTATATGATTTCAATATTTTAAAATTTATTCAGACTTATTTTGTGGCTAAACACAAAATAAGTGTCCATCCAGGAGAATATTTGATACGCAATTGAAAGAACTTGAATACTGTAGACTTTGGATTAATTGTGTTAAAAATTTTAATTTTTACAATTTATCAATTTAGTTGATAATGTTGTTTAAGTCTTGTGTATTCTTGATGATTTTTAGCTGAGTTTATAAAAGAACCTGAGTAGCTAAGGCAATTCTAAGCAAACAGAACAAAGCTGGAGGCATCACATTACCCAACTTCAAACTATACTGCAAGGCTACAGTAACCCAAACAGCATGGTACTGGTATGAAAACAAGCACATAGACTAATGGAACAGAATAGAAAACCCGGAAATAAGGCTGCACATCTATGACCATCTTACAAAAACAAGCAACGGAGAAAAGACTCCCTATTCAATAAACAGTGCTGGGTTAGCTGGCTAGACATATACAGAAGACTGAAGCTGAACCCCTTCCTAACACCATACACAAAGTTAACTCAAGATGGAATAAAGACTTAAATGTAAAACTCAAAGTTACAAAAATGCTGGAAGACAACCTTGGCAATACCATCCTTAATATAGTAATGGACAAAGATTTCATGATAAAGACACCAAAAGCAATGACAAGTGGAATATAATTAAACTTAAGAGCTTCTGCATAGCAAAAGAAACTATCAACAGAGTAAACAGACAATGTACAGAATGGCAGAAGATTTTTGCAAACTATGCATCTGACAAAGATCTAATACCCACCATCTATAAGGAACTTACACAAATTTGTAAGAGAAAAACAAATAACCCCATTAAAAGTGGGCAAAGGATACAAACAAATATTTCTCAAAAGAAGACATACTTCATACAACAATCATAAAAAAGGCTCAATATCACCGATCATTGCGAAAATGCAAATCAAAACTGCAATGAGATACCATCTCATAATAGTTAGAATGACTGTAATTAAAAAGTCAGAAAATAACAGATGCTGGTGAGGTAGAGGAGAAAGGGAACTGTTGGTGGGAGTGTAAGTTAGTTCAACCATTGTGGAACGCAGTATGGTGATTCCTCAAAAGCTAAAAGCAGAACTACCATTGGACCTGGTAATCCCATTACTGGGTATATACTCAGAGGCATATAAATTGTTCTACCATATACACACCTGCACGTGAATGTTCATTGAAACACTATTTACAATAGCAAAGATATAGAATTAACCTAAATGTCCATCAATGATTGGATAGAGAAAATGTGGTACATATATACCATGGAATACCATGCAGCCATATGAAAGAATGAGATCCTGTCTTTTGTGGGAACATGGATGGAGCTGGAGGTTATTTATCCTTAGCAAACTAACAAAGGAACAGAAAACCAAATACTGCATGTTCTTTCTTATAAGTGGGAGCTAAATGTTAAGAACTAATGAAGATAGAGACTATAACAGACAGGGAGGCCTACTTGAGGATAGAGGGTGGGAGGAGGGAGAGAACCAGCAAAGATAACTATTGGGTAGTGGGCTTTATACAGGGTAATGAAATCATACGTACAACAAACTACTGCTACCTGTGTTTACCTATGTAACAAACCTTCACATGTTCCCCCAAACCTAAACTAAAAGTTAACAACTAAAAATAAACGATTGAGAGTTGGGAATATAATTTATTGAAGACGATTGTTGGATTTCCTATTTCAACTTTCAATTCTGCCAGTTTTTGCTTCAACTATTTTGGACTTTGTTGTTAGGTGCATAAACATTTTTTTTCCTCCCCTGAGTTTATCCTTTCATCATTATGAACCTGGTGGACCCTTTTGTCACTCTTTATAGTAATGTCTCTTTTCTTAAATTCTCTCATATCTTAATGCAGTCACTCCAGCTCTTCTGTGGTTATTTTTTGACAGATACAGGTATATCTATTGCCATTCTTTTATTTTCAACGTATTTGTGCTTTTGAATCTATGGTATGCCTCTCAAAAACACCATATAGTTAGTCTTGATTTTTTTAACCCAATTTGATGATCATTACCTTTTTACTTAACTTATATTGTGGAATTTACATCTATCATTTTCATATTTGCTTTCGATTTGTCTTGTGTCTTTGTTGTTCTTCTGTGATTACTTTACTACCTTATATTGAGTTAAATATATAGCTTTATTTCTCTGTTGATTTTTTTTAAGGCAGAGTTTCACTCTGTTGCCCAGGCTGGAGTGCAATGGTGTGATCTCAGTTTACTGCAACCTCCGCCACCCAGGTTCAAGCGATTCTCCTGCCTCAGCCTCCCGAATAGCTGTGATTTTTTTAAACTACATAATTTTGACTTTTCTTAGTGGTTGCTCTAGAGATTGCAATAGAATTTTAATTTAATTCTGGTAAAACACCCAACCTTGGCCCCAAGTAGCTCAGCTTCTCTCCTCCTTTGTGCTATGATTGAAATCCCAGGTATTAATGGTTTAGGATAAATATAATTGGAAGCCACTGAAATGTTTTGAGTAAGGGAGAGCTAAGTTCAGATCTGCACACCCATGTTCATATGAGATCACACTTATGAAAAGGTCCTTACACACACACACACAAACACACACCACACACACACACACACTTCCTGTTACCTAATAGGTGAATTTCATGCTGCTGGAAGAGCAAGAATTTCTGAATGAAAAAGTATGGTTCTATTCCAGCTGCTATATTGTTAAGTCATATAACATTGTAGAGTTAGTCCTTCTTGTAAAAAGGAGCTTGTGTTCCATAGACTTTTATGGCTCAGTCTGTGATAACATATATCAGCTTACGCTGCATCTTTGGCTGAAATATAATCATCACAGAGGTTAGTGCCCATATCCCTAGGTACCCAGGCAGCAAGTGCTAACTGCTCTGTCCTGTCAGCCAGATCTTGGCTCTTGCCCCTGAACCCTCTTCTTTTGCCAGCTTTTGTATACAGTGTAGAAACTGACTGAATTAATTGTTTACCCTGAATATGGTGGTTTTTAGCCTTACTGGTAAATCATCTTTAAGACAAATTTTCTTGTCCAGAAGAAATATCATTTCTTATATGTAAATATTAGTAATTACATTTCAAGGAAAGAACAATTTGTTGGATGGCAATGTGTTATCAATGAGTCATTACAAAAAATTGTTAATTTCATTCTCAGTGGTAGACACATAATTCCAAAATAATATTTTGTTTTTTTTTGTTTTGTTTGAGACAGAGTTTTACTCTTTCACCCAGACTGGAGTGAAGTGGCGTGATCTCAGCTCACTGCAACCTCTGGCCCCCCAGGTTCAAGCGATTATCCTGCCTCAGCCTCACAGGTAGCTGGGATTACAGGCGCCTGCAACCATGCACAGCTAATTTTTGTATTTTTAGTGGAGATGGGGTTTCTCCATGTTAGCCAGGCTGATCTTGATCTCCTGACCTCAGGTGATCCACACACCTTGGCCTCCCAAAGTGCTAGGATTACAGGCATGAGCCACCGCGCCCGGCCAGTTTTTTTTTTTTTTTTTATATATACAACAAATTTTTCAACAAAATCAGATTGTATATGACAAGTTCTCCATTGTTCTTTTCATAAAGTAACTTGCAGGAACTGACTCAAGAGTCTCTTCACATGAAGAAAAATTGCATGTCAGAGCTAAGGACAACCAGGACATTGAGGTGGAGGATGAATTACAGTCAGAGAAATCAAGTGATTAGCCATTTTTAGAAGGACCATAGAAGATCTAAAATCCACATAAAAAAAGTAGTATTGATATAAAGGATTTATGGGAAATAACAGACAGAAGTCAGGAGGAAAACAAACTCAGGATCCAGACTGTTTCCTTAAATGTGTTATTTGTGCTGACTATCTGAGCCCTAAATATGTACAGGCAGTTTCTCCTTTAGGGAGTATTCGGGATTCTGACCTGCTGCATAATTTAGTACATTTAATATGACATATAAAATGGAGTAAAGTTAGACATTTATTGTGCTATGTCCACATCATATTTAGAAATTACAGAGCCCTACTTTTAATAGGACAACATCAGGGATTGTATCTACTAAAGACAGAAAGCCCTTCCCACTGTAATCTTTTCCTTAGAGAATTATGAATCATATGACCCATTGGGATGTCTGGAAATGATACATTCCTATATTTTAGTTCTTATTGTGTATACTAAATAGATTTTAGAGAATAAGATTAAAAAGAAAGAAAGGAGTTGTAGAGTATTCACTCTAACCATGAAATTAGGGTGATGTGTGGAACTGAAATAAAAGAAAGAGGAGCATATGAACTGGAATGTAGATTACTCTAATTCCTTCAATAGCAAGAATGCACAAAATGATGCCAACACTGACCTTCTTTATTTTACCCATCTCCTGCAAATGAGAAATACGCTAAAGAAGATCTTTGAATCCTGATCAGTAAGACATAAGAACAAAGTAGGAGAAGACATTAGAACATTTGATCATATTAGAGGAGGTGGACTTCCCAGTATTTCTGTGAATTCTTTGTAAATCAGAGGGCTTCACATCTTCTTTCCTGTGCATGGTGTAATTGTCTAGATGTGCCAGGATGAGGCTCATCATTTTACAAGCACAATATATAAACACATAGGGTAGTTAGAGTTTTTAATGTGAAAAATAAATTAACATTATATCACATAATTTATGGGAAATGTGCAATATATTTTATTGACTGTCTGTAGAACTTGGAAATATGATTCATATGAATTTGCCATTTCAGCATGATGAATTGATTGTCACATAGAGGATTATGGAATTAGCTGGAAGAACAGATGATTAACCACCACAGCATTTTGGCTAGTGAAGTTTTACCTTCTGATTTTTGAACATTAATAAATCATACTTCAGCATATGGGATTATTTTGGCAATAGAGTCACTTATCAATTTAATCATTTCAAACTAGAGTAATGTGTCAGTTGCAAATGCTGCAGACATGAAAACCAGTTCCTGAGAACAATTGAGTATTATTCTTACAGTCACATTAATTACAGCTGAAACAAACCTTGAAGAGCTAAGAAAACTTAGCACAACTTATCTACTATTTACTAGAAAAAAAAGAAATCGATACGGCCATTAATTGCACAAATAGCAATAAATACTTTGGCTGCTCTCCAGGAAGTGTACCAACTGAGAGAATTTTTCGTACTGCTGGTTTCATTACACAGATCATAGTCACAGTAAAGCGGGCAATGGACTGCTGTTCAATAAACTAAATTTAATGTTACTCAATTATGATCATCGTGCTCAGATATAATACTAATAGGAATGTCAACCGCTATTACATTTTCAGATTTATGTAAAATAATTCAAATGCTATTTGCTATCCCTCAGATACAAGGTTCATCCGGTTGTTTACGCAGTTGGTTGATATTGATCGTGCACAGCAGGTAGCATAGTAGAGGCCCAATGGCAAGTATATGTAACATCCCCTGTGCCAGCAGCTAGGGTGCTATGCCAAGCACCACGGGCAGCATGCCAAGTCATCAAGCAGATAGTGCACCTCTGCAAAGCTGCCTTTTTTTTTTTTACAATATTTCTTTGAATTGCTCACATGTGCCATGAATAATTCTTGCCAACATTACCCAGCATGAAACAGAAACGAAAGCAGGAAAATGTCTTTCTTAGAGAATTCTTTGCAAAGCTAAATGAATCCAGAGAAGATATCACTCTGGCATCATTATATGTTGTTATGTGTGGCTGGGGCTGTGTCTTTTAGCAAAAAAATGTTACAAAAAACTGTTTCAGTGGGCTGAACAGCTCGTACATATGATTTTGTATACCACCTGCAAAAAATATGCCAAACCATATAATCAACCACCTGGCCAAGTAAGTAGGGTAGCTAAACACTGCTTTGTTGTTGTACCCACATTTTCAGGAAGTTTGAGAACATAAACAGACACAGGCACAATGAACATGTGTACACGATAAGGCTTGTTAAAGCTTTTCTGTTCAATAAAGCATACAGTGCCTGCTGTTCGGAGTACTGTTGAACAGATTTGCTTTATTTCTAATGAAGGTGTTTGGGCATTTTCCTGGCACAAATGGAGTGAAATTATGTACTTAAAACAACATTTTAAAACAACAACACAACAAACCACCACTTCTATTGCACTGCAACAGATTGGAAAAAATGAAAATAGATATAAACTGAAAGTCAATAATGAATTAGTGTTGTTACTATGGATGAATCATTCATTTAGGATAATCTTGCTTAGTTTTGAACAACCTATGTGTCTAGCAACTTCCACTGAATTCCTTGCTGCCTAAAACATGTGTTTATTATAACAGTCTCCATACCATTGCTCGTGGGGAAAATACTTTACAGGTGGCCTCTTTACTTATTTGGCTATAAGTGAATATGAGAGTAATTTGATTGTAAACTAATCTTTATATCACCAGATTTCCAGTGTCAGCAATGTCAATCTCATTATCTCACCTTTTCACTAGCTCAGCACTGGCTTGCTTTCTGTGGCAATGCACCTTTTAAAATTCTAGTCCTTCATTGTTTGACAGATTACTGGAGGAAGAACTAATAACTAGATGAGGGTATTCAATGTGAAACAAAGGGAGTTGCTGCTTACAGACCAAGGTCTCTTGCTCTCATTATCTCTGTGGCTCTGAGTTTAAGCTCATTAGATTCTCCCTTTTGTCTCTTTTTAATATAGAAAGACTGATTTGGGACTTGTTGACTCCATCCCAACTCCTTAAGAAAAACGTTAGGATTTTGAACATATAGAGAAGTTCTGCTGTGTAGTATTAGTTTTCTACTTAAAAAACTTTTTTATTTTGGGTGATTTGGTTACCTCTTACCCCAATTTTTTTTCCATCTTTCATTTGAGAAGAAGTTTCCCACATGGGAGCTTTTAAAAGTGCATTTGCTTTGTGAGAATATATAGAGGTATTTTGCTAGTCATTTCAAATGTTCATGTTTACTTCTATTTCCTCAAGAAAAAAAGAAAATAGAGAAGAAAAAAAGAACTTTTAAAACCGATTAATAAATATACCATGTATATTAAATGAAAAAACTAGAATAAGGACAACATGATTTTCTTTTAATTCAAAATGATCTCTAGAACAGAAGAATCTAAGAATAAAATAAATTTCTTATAAGCATATGATTAAAATATATTATGTAACATTCTTAAAAAAAACAACTTTGACATTTATGTTTAATGCTCACTATGAGATAAAGAATTTCTCCTCATTATATAACCTCCCATCTTTCCAACTGTCTACACTTTTTTGTTTTTTTATGTATATTTTCACTTTACAATTTTTAACTTTTGCTGTATGCTTTGAAATAGTAAGAACACTATCTACTTTTAAAATTTTTGGTTGACATTGAATATATTATGTTTGAATATATTATGAAGTTGAATATCAATCACTTCAGAGCCCTGTATTACAGTTAGACTAACTTGAGAAAAGAAAATAATCCATAAGTCCCTAAACTTTGCCAAAGTACATTTTGCTAAACATCCGGGACAACTACTTTTCAAAAATATATTTGCACCTATTTTTCTTCATCCTGAAATCATTCTGTCAGTATTTTTTCTGCCTCGTATCAACTTTCTCTTATTCCTACTTCCACTTTTTTTTTCTTTTCCAAGAGAATCTTTCAGAATATTTAATTTTGGTTTTTTTTCGGAGTCTCACTCTGTCACCAAGGCTGGAGTGCAGTGGTGCCATTGGCTCACTGCAACCTCCGCCTCCGGGGTTCAAGCAATTCTCCTGCCTCAGCTTCCCGAGTAGCGGGGACTACAGGCACGTGCCGCCACACCCAGCTAATTTTTGTATTTATTTTTATAATTTTGTATTTTTAGTTTCACCATATTGGCCAGGATGGTCTCGATCTCTTGACTTCGTGATCTGCCCGCCTCGGCCTCCCAAAATGCTGGGATTACAGGCGTGAGCCACTGCACCAGGCCAGAATATTTAGTTTTATATAAGATAATGGTAATGAGCACTGTCATTACTTTATGACTGAAAATGTCTTTATTTTGCTTTACACTACAATATATTAACTTAGAATTTGAAGTTCAAAATTGTTTGCTTGCACAGTTTTCAAAACTTTCAAGACATCCCTACACAGGTTTGCAGAATCTGGTATTATAAGCACTGTATTAGGTCAGTCTGATTTCTAACCCTTGTGGGTAGGATGTTTTTGTATATACATTATTTCTTTCATCTTGCTTCAGTAATTTGTTAACAGTCAAATCTTTGAAGACTATGTTCAGGAGATTTTTCAGGGATTTTGTGTTTTCTATTTTGTTTGTAGCGTTTGTGTTTCCTATCTCGTTTCTATCACATTCTCAGCTCTGAAGCATAGGCAATTGTTAAACAACTGGAAGTAAATCTCCTTGTTAACTCTTCTCTTATGTCTGCTTTCTTTCTTCTTTTTTCTTTGGCTCTTTATATTAGGATATGTTTTCAGTTTATTGTTCACATCAATAGCTGGCCCTTGAAACTTATCTTTTTCTCTTATCTCTTTCTAGCTATATATTGATAATATTGTTAATTTCCAGAAACCCTTTGTTACTTTTGTTATTTTCTTTCCTTAATTCCTTCATTCTTGCATCTCCTCACTTCCTCCCTCCCTTTCTCCTGTCCCCTCTTCTTCTATTGCTTCCTTCCTTTCCTCTTTCCATTCTTCCTCCTTTCTTTCCTTTCAAATATATAGTAGACTATTCTGGTTTTCTTGAAGTAACTACCTATCATATTTCCCTTATGATGTCAAACGGAGTTTTTTCAATCTAGATGCAAATATTGATGCAAAATGTTATTTTTGTTCTTTTTTCTGTTACTGAAAAATGTTTAATTATATTTGGAAAATCCTGGCGATCTGAATCTACTTTCTTAATTTGTTTTATTATACGTAAATAAATCAAGTATTTCTGATAAAAAGTTAGCATCTGAAATTGAGATAGGGTATAAATGTAAAATCATGCTGGAGTTGCAAGAACAGTAAAATAAAGGAAAATATATCATTAATGGTTTTATACTGATTTTATTTTGAAATATTTTAAATATATTAAAAATGAAATATTAAAATTAGTTTTACCTTCTTCGTGCTTTTTATGTGGCTACTAGAAAATTAAAATACATGCATGTTTCTTATTATATTCTTGCCAGACAGCACTATATATACCACAATATATACCACATGGCTGGTATATATTTATATAAATATATTTATATATATTTATATATATATATTTATATATATATATTTATATATATATTTATATATATATTTATATATATATATTTATATATATATTTATATATATATTTATATATATTTTTATATATATTTATATATATTTATATATATATATTTTTATATATATATTTATATATATTTTTTTATATATATATTCATATCAGTAAATTCGATCAATCTGAAACCATGTTATCTCTATTTTGGTCTAGTGTTCCCAGAAATTACTTTTACCCACAATTTTTATTTTTTTGCCATATATGTATTAATATTATAATCTTTTTTATAGTGTGTAAATGTTCTGATCCTTTGGGACTCAGCATGCTTAATCTGACCTTAGTAGAGGCCCTGTTAGCACTGACAGGCAGTTGGAGGTGGACATGAGGTAAAACCCCTTCAGAGTCTATAAGCAAGGCATGACTCTGCGGGCAAGTGAGGCTTCATGGGAGTGGGAGCTTGGGAGTCATTTAAATCAAATAAATCATTTCAAATATCATCATTCTCAGTATCAGTCTCCAACTCTTTACCAATGAATACTATAATTAGTGCATAAGATACTAGAAGATTTTGTGAATTTTATGTATGTTGTAATTTCTCAACCCAGAGCATCTGGCTCTGAATATTTTTAGAGTGGTCATAGAAATGTTTTTCTTTCTACCATGGCTTTTTTTTTTAATAAAAAAAAAAGACTTAAAGCCTTTCATGTTACTGTCCCTTTAAACTCACCAGTGTGTGAAACAACCATTCATCCTCATGGTGTTATATTCCTCATTTCCAGTGTGATGGTATGGCAGCATCCATTCAGTCTGCCAAAGAGGGGCTGTGAATGATAATTTAAGCAAATCATTTGCAATCTGCATGTACAGGTTACTGGTACTCTATTTGAAAATAATTTAATCACTGCCATGGAGATCAACCAGGAATCAATTCCAGATTCCTATCACCAGAGTGGTGCTGTAAGTTACTGCGTTATGTGAGTTTCGTGACAGATAAAATCTACTCTAGATAGTTTAACAAGAAAGAAATTTAAGAGAAGAAATTAAGTTTAACATTGTTGGGTGATATAGTATAATATCCAGAAATGACTGCCAGAGCAATGCTTCAGAACTGCCTACCTATGGGAGCTATAAACTCTACCACTTCTGAAAATGTAAGAATGAAGGAGCTTTCATCACAACTTCAATTTTCTAGATTACATTGTCACTGTTGGTACAAAATAAATATCTGCGTAGGGTTTTGTGAACCATCTGCAGTATTTCTTCATACTAGTTTCCAAGAACAGGAAACTTAGAAGCAGAGAAGTAAATTTGTGAGCAGACACTGTAGAAATCCAGGAAAAAAGATACTAATATGAAGAATATTATTATAGATAAAGAGAGGCACAAAATAATAGCAAAAGCATTTATACAGAAAGATATTATAATTCTAAACTTTTGTGTACTTAGTAACATATGATTAAAATATGCAGCACAAAAAAGATATAAACACATAGAGAAATAGACAAATGTACCATCAGAGTGGATGATTTAATATACCTGTCACAGTAATTGATAAATCAAGCAGACAAAAAAAAATCTATAAGGGTATAGGCAATTTGAATAACATAATTAACAAGCTTGATTTACATATATAAATACATATATTCCAAAAAGTAACCTTAATATACATAGTAATGAATATACATTTTTCTGAAAAGAAATAATAATACTAATTTGTTGTTCAAGGATGTATGGATATTAAACCTTTTACTCCACAGGGAGACATTACGTCTATCTTCCAAGGCTGTTTACTATGAAAAATCCTTTAAAAGATAATCCTGGACAAAGGGTAGTCATTGCCTTGCTTGCATGACATAAAGACCCATGGAGAATTGTCTACTAATAATGGCCTGACTGAAAGATGGCAGTTTTGAGATTACCCACTAAATATCTTAAATACATATCATCGAATGTGTCTTATGTTGCCTTTGAACTCTTAAAACACTTGCCACAAGTAGTTTTACAATTTTGTTGTGGTAAAGTAGTACACAGGTGCACTAAATTCTCTTTCACCTTTGAGGGTTTACTGGATGGTATCATGTGTTTAGAATTCTCCTTTTGCCTTTGCTCTTGCTGTGGTTTATAGTGGGTGTAGTATAATTCCCTGCCTCATTGGCATTGGGCTTGGACATATAATTTACTTTGGCCAGTGAAAGATGAGTTAGCTTCACACATGCTTCTGTGGACTTGCCTGGTTTAGCTTACACTCTAGGTGCCCTGCTCTGTGCTGTGAAAAAGAAAAATACCTTAGATAGTGATCGCTTCTTCAGCTTAGACCTTGTTTTAGTCCATTTAGTGTGGTAATAACAGACTACCTAAAACTGGATAATATATTTAAAAAGTTTATTTGGCTTATAATTCTGGTGGCTGGAAAGTTCAAGACCAGACAACTGCATCTGGTGAGGTCCTCTGGCTGTTCCAGTTCATGGCAGAAAGCACAAGAGGATCTCTTTGCATGTGCAAAGAGATCACATGGACAGAGGGGAAGGTGGGGAAGTGTCAAGCACTTTTTCATAACCAGCTCTACCAGAAACGAATAGTGTGAAATCTCCCTCACCCCCGGGGATGACACATTCATGAGGGTTCCACCCACCTGACACAAACACTGTCCACCAGCCCCACCTCCCAACATTAACACATTGGAGATCATATTCCCGCATGAGGTTCAGAGGGCACAAACATCCAAACCACAGCAGTCCTAAAATGAAACATAAGCAGAACTGACCTGTGCCCATTCTTCAGGCTGAAACACAGGTGCTGCAGCCACTCCACAGATTTGTGTATCAAAAAAAAAAAAAAAAAGAAAAGGAAAAAAAATGCTGGTGTTGTAAGCTACTGAGATTTTGGAGACTGCTATGCAGAATTATTGAAACATAAATTGACTAATTTGGAGGGAATATTTTGTTATTTCCCAGACCACTGGACACCCAGAACATTTACTTAAGTCCAGATGTCTGAGCTTTCGTGGGAATTAGCTCATATATTGTTCCAAATAAAGAATATTTCAGAAACTTTTGTCTAAAATTGGGCGTGGTTTTCAGTGCTCAAATCTAATTACTTCATTGGGTATGTTGTGTGGCAATTTTTTTCACCTCAACCCTCACACACATAATATGTGAAAATTGAAGCCTCTGTATCTGAGGTGTGGCTCATAAGCAGAGCAATTAAATTCCAACCTCAGGACCTCCTACTTAATTGGGGAATTCACTAACAATATCCATTAAAGTGAGGCTTTCTTACTGCTAATCCAGTTCCTGGGTAATTGCTTTGAGTTCTACAGAGGAAATCTTCTAATCCTCCAATTTATAGTAGAAATGATTTGTTTCAAAGTAATTTCATATGGCTCTTTCTTTTTTAAAAAATGTTAATTATAACAATATTATACAATAATTATTACTTCCATTTTATATATAGATTACTAATATAATTCATAATATTTTATTAATAAGTATTTTCATTTTACATATAAAGAATAATGAAAAATTAGATTATACCAGTGTGAGTGTGGGAAATATTCTTTGGATAATGAGAGAATATTTTTTAAAAACATGCTATCAATGGATAAAACTCTAACTTGCAAATGAAGATTAAAGAAATGTCTGAATGAAACAGATTTGAGTATTGGTGCTTATACAAGACTTCAATTTCATGAACTATCATTATAAAATATTTTTTGTAAATAGGCTGGAGTCTATATATCTACATATTTACATCTATATCCTTATGAAACTCTCTAGAATTTTCAAAAATATTTAATATATATTCATTATCTATGTCTTAAAGAGTTCATCTAAAGTAAGAAAAAGCAACTAGTAAATAACTAATGTCAGTAAAGAAAGACCCACCTGCTATTACTTAATCATACCCATATTCTGCAGCAAAACAGCCATGTCAGGGTCATTACTGAGAAGAATGTCAAATTGGCCGATTTAATGTTACTTAGGGCTTACTTTATCTATATAACTGTCTCAGATAAGAATTGCAAGCTAATAATAATTACATTAGTGTCAGAAGTGTAGGGGACACCTATGGTTTATTTAGTAGGGAAAGATAGTTTTAATGTTTAAATTGAATTTTACTGTCTACTTCAAGATAGTTAAAATAGCACATGTAAAATATTCAGCCCCCCCTTTAATGGTTGATAGCTGAAAAATACAATATTATTTGAAATAGCTTGTCTGCTGCTACCTCAGTCGAAGTTGCTTGTCTAAAGGCATGTGGTAGCTTAACTTGGTTATTCACAGATATAAATAATGTTACTATATTTTTATGAAATACAATTTTAAAACATTATTATTATTATTAGAGACAGAGTCTAACTCTGTCACCCAGGCTGGAGTGCAGTGGTGAGATCTTGGCTCACTGCAACCTCCCCCTCCCGTATTCAAGTGATTCTCCTGCCTCCGCCTTCTGAGTAGCTGGGACTACAAGTGTGCACCACCAAGCCTGGCTATTTTTTGTATTTTTAGTAGGGATGGGCTTCACCATGTTGGCCATGCTAGTCTGGAATTCCTGGCCTCAAGTAATCTGCCAGCCTCAGCCTCCCAATGCGCTGAGATTACAGGCATGAGCTACTGAGACCAGCCACATTTTTAAAATATCTTATTATTAAAAGTTACCAACCATCTGTACTTCATTTGTACCTTGTGGATTTAAAAACATTATTCCTTTTGGTATAATGATGCATTTTCCAAATTCATATACCTAATAGGAAAAAAAACTTTACAAAAGTAAATTTGTATATAATAACCTTTAAAGTAATGTGATCTGCATATTCTGCATATGATCATGGTTCTCACGCACAGATACAACACACACACTCCAGATTTCACACGCACACACACACACACTCACACATTCCATATTTGACATTGAGCCACCAGAAGCAATTATGAAAGAGTAAAAAAGAATACAGAAAACTAGTACAACCTGAAAAGCTATTTTGGAAATGGAGCCTATCTATATAATTTTTAGAAATTCTTAATTTTCAAAGACAGTGAAGATTCCCCAGTATATATGTATCACTCATATAAACTAAGTAACAACCACCTTAAAAATATTTGCCATCTCCACAATAGTAGGTTGTTTTTGTTTTAAAACTTTCCTATCTTTAAAATGTTAAGAATGATTTGTTACCACATCTTCATTCATAATAGAAATGTTGAACGTGGAGAATAGCAACAAAATTTAGGTTGATAATACGTAAAGAGAAACAATTAGATGTACATGTGATTGATTCAAAGTTAGCACAAATCTATACTAAATAATCTAGCACGGCAGAGGGCAGTGATGCCAGATGACTTTTGGAGGATGTTGCTCTTTTCTATTTGGAAAAAAAAAATTGGAATTGTCAGCAAAGAGAGACTTTGTTTCCATTGTTACATCAGCCAATTCGGTAGTAGTTAGAAAGATTAAATGCAAAGGTGTCTGAGAGGGTCCATGTTAGTCTTTCTCCTTCATGTGAAGCTCAGCTGTCAAATCTGTCAGAATAACTGGTCCAATTGTCCAGAGAGTGCTTGGCCAGGAACAACAGTTAACAAAACAACATATTTATGTAGTGTTGTATAGTTTACAAGGCATTTCGCCACACATTGTCCTCTTTGTTCCTCACAACCACCCAGAGAGATTGATACATTGAATATTGTATTTTTCAGGTTCAAAGCTAAAAGCTGAATGAGTTTAAGTAATTCACATATGAACACATGGCTTATGGTAGCATATTCAGTACCTAGATCAAAGTTTTCTGATTCTAATCACAGACTTACTTCGACTGCATCTGCTCTGTGAGAAGATTCAAATCGTATATTTCATCAAGACATAAGATATATCATAAGTTTGTTAAATGTCAAATATGTGAAAATTTTTCTAGATGCCTTCAATTTGCCCATGAACTTATTTTGCTCTAATATTAATTAACATCATGAAACATCTATTCTGCAAAGCATATGAAAACAAAATGTGCATACAATGGGCTTCCTACTTGAATGTTAGCTGTGTTAGTGGTATGATAAATTGTTTACTTGGGGTAAGATAACTTGCAACGTTTTTTACAAATATTCTTAGGGAAATGATTCTAAAAGCAAAAATAAACAAAATGAAATGTAAAGATATAGGTGTTTCTCTGTGAGTGTGTGCACGTGTGAACATTTCTCACTTCAACCTATAGGGTGCTTCCTATACCAAGTTTCAAGCTAGACCCTGGAAATGCAACAAAAGAGTGAGTTTTATTAGCAGTGAGTTTTATTAGTAGTAGCAAGTGCTACTCCTACACATAAGCTCAGCCTCATAAGGGAGACTGATATTAATCAAATAATCATTTTTTATTTGTTCTTTAATTCAGCTAACATTATGCGGCATTAAGCAATGGGAAATTACTCTAAGTGCTACAGATTCAATTGCCTAAAAATAAATGCATTACTCACAGATATGAAGTAATAGAGTTTGTACCTTCATATATTCTATAACTGGAACACACAACCGGATCTGCCTGAAAGCAGAGGCTCGTGAAAAGTTCACCATACCACAGCCCTTTTTCGCATACCTAGAAAGTGCCAACTCAAGCTGGAAATTTATTTGAAGCATCTCTTTTGGCTCAAAAATGTATGTAAGTTTGCATTATTAAAATATATGTAAATATGTATTTATACCATATAATAGTATATATATATTATTATAGTATAAAGACATACAGAATTTACCTCCAAATTTTTGAGTAAAATTGATTCTTGGAGTAGATGTTCTATTGAGACACAGTTGGGGCGTGGGAAGCAATTATTTCCTTTGCAATATTGTTTTAAAATATATTTTTAAAAGTACAGGAATTAAGACTGAGAGACATAGAATAAGAAACTGTTCTGAAGACCCAGAAATGCAAAGATGGAATAACATACTGAGAAGGACTTATTGCATTCTTTTTTCATGGTATTAGAGTGATTAATACCTATCTTGCAGAAAACCAATGAAATAATATATGTAAAGGCAGTTCTCAGAGCCTAGGACATACAGTAAAAAATCAATCAATATTTAAATATATTCTTGGCTGCTTTTTGCAATAGCTCAGTTTGGAAGTGATGAGGCGCTCATTAAAGAGAGAGATATTGGGGATGTAACATCTCTGGCATATGTCCTATCTCTTCTTCTTCAATCTGTGCCCCAATTCAATATAAGAACATTGAATATAACAATATAAGGAAAAGATACCCCATTGTTAGGAATCGGAGTGACTGTACAAAAGATAATGAATTGAATAGAATTAAGTAAGCCAGTGAGCTGGGTCTAGTTTGCTGATATAGGTGAAAAAATACATGTTGTTTTATTTAACTCTTAATAAGAAACTTGTTTTTTTTTTAATAACAAAGTAAAATACTGAAGTTCCTGCTATTATTTTTGAAAACTATTTGGAAAAATTATTTTCATCATTATCCCCCCAGGTGCAGTATGATAGCTGTGATGAATGCTTGATCTGTAATAAATGACCACCTTTTATCTCACAGGTAATTTTACACAACCAGAGAAAGCTGTCAACATTTCAAAATGGGAAGTATGATGATGTGGCACATATTAAGTCTTACAAGGGTTACTGATAAACATGGTCCTACAAGTCTATGGTTCAAACATAAAATCAAAAAGTCTTTGTTAGTTATTTCCAAAAACAAAATTGTAATTCTTTACTAGGTGGAAATATAAAGCGGGACTTTTAAAGTTAGTGAAGCAGTCCTGTGTAACATGACTTGTACTCCTATGCATTATATAGCCCAATGTCATAGAAAGCTGGATTGAATTTTGTCTATTATTTTTATATTATTTTATAGTTTATATTGCCAGGCACATCTGGAAATGATATTATCCTTTATAGCCTATCTAGATTCAAATATCATTTATTTCTTTAATATTTCTCTACTTTACCTAGACGTATCATTACTGATTTCTCTAACATTTTTAGAATATTGGCACTTTCCCCTTATCATTTGATTTTCTCTAATTATTACAATTAGAGATTTTATCTTCAATCCAACTTTCCCCTTTTAGGAGACACTGCTAAAAATTGGAATGGCTTCTCTTTTTGCCAATTCAGATTTTCAAATGGCTAACAGTTTACAAGTATTAAGCTTATCAGAATCCTTTAATTTCTCAAAAATAGTTTCCTTCATATAGAATGGCCTCCTATTACCTCTGAAAAAATCAGTAGCCTCAATATTTTGTAGACCAACATGGAGATAAAGGGGTCTGGAATATTCTTTAAATTGTTTTCTAATTGGTTCTGTGGTGGTGGTGGTGGTGACGGTGTGTGTGTGTGCGCACGTGTGTTTGATGTACACACAGTCATGTGTTCAATCTCTGTCTGTTGGTGGTGGTAAAGTACTTCTTTCTCCCTTTTCAAATAAAAATGTCTTATTGTAAAGAAGACACATAAACTATCAAATGCAATGTGATGTTTTTGCTAAATAATAAGCAACAGAAGCATACAGAAATAAATATTTCTCATGGAGCTAAAATATATACAACTATAAAATCATAAATATACTGGAGAATTATAATATGAATTTGTAAATTGTATGCAAATAGCTTGAAACCAGATCTATAAAGACATAAATAAAGCAACAAGACTGAAAGGTTTATATGTTGGCTTGTTTATAGAGTAGCACAAACATTTTTCTTTTTTAATTGGCAATTAATTTTCGGCAGCCATCTAGGTACTTTCATGTCAAATTACTTTCCCTACACTAAACAAGATTAGGCATCCAAGCAGCAAAGCACTTATGTGAAAGTGAGAAACTGACTGTCAAGTAGATATTTTCCACCTATAACCAATTAAAATGTTTCCTTTTTGATGAATGGGTGCTGTAATATCACATTTTGTATTTTTACCTAAGTACATACCTGTATAACGTCCTGGTTCACAAGTGCTAAAAAAGATGGGTACTGAGATTTTTGTTATTTTCTTCATGCAATTTACCTTCAGAATAAAATGAACGAGCATTTTCCATGGAGGTGAAGGAACACTTTAAAAGACAGCTTTCTTACACTGCTGCACACAAATATACAATAGAACATAAACATATATAGGTTTATGGGTTTGTGTAAAAACATATATAGAGAGATGCATATGTATTTGTTTTAAGCAATAAACTTCAAAAAATATTTTCATCAAATGACTTTTAGCCTCTCAGTTCCTTGCAGATTATCATTTTACATTAAAATGTAAATATGCCTGTATTTAAAAATTAGATCATTGACACATAAGGTAAAAAAAGTAATGTATTATTGATAATCTTGAAGTGAATGACATAAAAAGAAAAATATTGATTTTTTGAAGATGTATCATTTTTCTTACTTCACAGAAGACTGATGCAGGTTCATGAGCCTATCAATATTATTTGAATTAATGCATA
Source organism: Gorilla gorilla gorilla (assembly GCF_029281585.2). Lineage (NCBI taxonomy): Eukaryota > Metazoa > Chordata > Mammalia > Primates > Hominidae > Gorilla > Gorilla gorilla. The sequence continues at coordinate 85,842,367 of NC_073238.2, read as the reverse complement.
TTCCTTACCATTGATTCTTTTAATAATGATTGTCATAACTGATTTATGGGCACTTATGCCTGTTAAATATTTTAAAAAGTAAATATCAAATTTGTATATATAAGTAGATTGACTTGAATAAACAACAGAGTTGGATGTTAATATTACGCCTTTTGATCCAATCCATATTGTTATACATTATGCAAGATGTATTTTTAAGATAGTTGCAAAAATCCAACTAAAAGTTGATATTTGATCACACTGCTCATTAGAATTAAGTATAATGAAATATTTTCAATTTTGAGGCAGTGGTTCTCATGTTACTTGAAAATGTACTTATCATCTGTGAGAACAATTAAGACTTATTAAACCAAAACATAAAATTTCAGCATACTCTTAATATATTTCAAATGGATTTGTTACTATAGCTTGGAATAGAATATAGGATTACAATTCTTATTTTCAGCTTTCTGTGAAGACTGATACCCAATACTTCCCCCATTCTCCCATTCAATGGGCTGTCTTTTCATGTCCTTGATGACATCATTTGCAGTACAAATATTTTAATTTTCATTTAGCTAGATTTGTCTATTTTTCTTTTATCACTTGTTTTTGATATCAAACCTAAGAAATTGTAATCTAATCCAACGGCATAAGGACGTATTTCTAAGTATGCCTCTAAGTGTTTTATAGTGCCAGCATTTACGTTCAGATCTATGATCTATTTTGAGTGAATTTTTGTATACGGTGTGAGGTAGGAGTTTGAATTCATTCTTTTGTATGGGAATATTGTCTCAGTGGTAGATTTCAATCATTTGTTGAAATGATTCATTTCCGCAATGATTTGTTGTTTCCCTATTTAATTGTGTTGGTGTCCTTGCCAAAAATTAGCTGATCTAAATATAAAAGGGGTACCAATAGGCTGTCAATTCTACTCCGTTTATTATATCCACACACACACACACACACACACACACACACACATACACATATATACACATATATACATACATATATATATATATATAATCATCTATATCCTTATACTGATACTACACAGTCTTGATTGTCCTGGCTGTATAGTAAGTTTTAAAATAGAGAAGTGTGATTTTTTCAAATATATTCTTCTTTTTCAAGGTTACTCTCCTTATCTTTAGTAAAAACTTTTGTTTGAAAATCAAAAACTTTTGTCAGAGAGTAGTATAGCCACTCCACATCTTTTTTGATTGTTATTTTTATAGTATCTTTTTAAATCCTTTTACTTTCAATCTATTTAGATCTTTGGATATAAAGTGTATACCTACAGAGAGCAAAAAGCTGGTTCTTATCTTTTAAAGAAATACAGTCTGTTAACCTCTGCATTTTGACTGATTGTTAATTCATTAACATTCCTGTTATTATTGCTATAGTTGAATTTACATCTGCCATTTTTATTTTTGTTTTATATATGTCTTATGTCTTTTTTGTTCATGTGTTCTTACTTTAGTCTTCCCTAATTTTAAATTGATATTGTCAACTGTTACAATTCCATTAGTAATTTTATAATTCTAATTTGAAATTATTATCTTCAAGTTTGCTCTAGGACGTTCAATAAATATCTAAATTTTTGAAAATTGACTTCAGATTTATACTAATTTAATACCAATGAACATATAATCTTCATTCTTATATAGTGCCCCTCCTTCCTGCTTTTTGTGCATTTTTGTTAAACGTATTGTTATGAGTGTTTTCCTCCAGAAAGACATATTGATGTTCAAACCCTCTGTACCACAGAATGTGATCTTAATTGGAAATATAGTCATTGCAGATGTAATTAGTTAAGCTAAGATAAGGTCATACTGCAGTAAAGTGAGAGTTTAATTCAATATGACTGATGTCCTTACAGAAAGAAGGTGTGATGACATAGATTCTCAAGGGCAATGCCAAATGATGACAGACACAGCCACTGGAGTGATATAGCCATAAGCCCAGGAACACTAAGGATCCACGACCACCATCAGAAGCCACGAAGATGCAAGAAAGGATTCTCCCCTACATGTTTCGGAGGAAGCGTGGTTCTGCGGTCACATTTATTTCAGACTTCTAGCTTCCATAATTGTAAGAATTAATTTCTGTTGTTTGATTTTCTTAACTATGTATTAGTTATTTTTACTATTATTCTTAGAAAAATTCTTAAGGAGACATGCTTTTTAATTGTGGTAAAGTATATATAATATAAAATTTACTATCGTAATCATTTTTAAGCGTACAGTTTAGTAGTGTTAAGTGCATTCATAGGGTGGTGCAAAAAATCTCCAGAGCTCTTTTTATCTTGCACAACTGAAACTCTTTATACCCATAAAACACTAAGCTCACATTGCCTCCTACCTCCCAGTCCATGAGAGCCACCATTCTACTTTCCATCTCTGTGAACTTGCCTATTCTAAATACCTCATATAAATGGAATCATACAGGGTTTGCCGTTTTGTGACTGGCCCATTTCACTTAGCAAAATGTCCCCAAAGTTTACTCATGTTGTAGCATGTATCAGACTTTCCTTCCTATTTAGGATGAATAATATTCCATTCTATGTGTATATTGCATTTTGTTTGCTTACGGACATTTGGGTTGGTGCTATCTGTTGGCTATTGTGAATAATGCTGCTGTGAACATGAGTGTACAAATCTCTCTCCAAGACCCTACTTTAAATTATTTTTGGTATATACCCAGAAGTGAAATTGCTAAATAATATAGAGGTCAACAGAAATAGTCAAACTCTTTTTTCTGTTGTTTTAATCAACTCAGTTTGTGGTACTTTGTTATAGCAGTCCTAGGAAACTGATGCACATGTTATGTCTATGTATGTTACAAATCTAATAATGAATTGTTATAACTTTATGTATTAGTAACAAGCTGCCATAGATTTAGTGGATTAACAGTTCATATTAATTATCTTATAGTTCTGTGGGTTAAAAGTTGGACATAGGTATCATTATGCTAAAATCAAGGTGTTGGCTGAGCCACATTCATTTTTGTAGGCTCTTCGGAACAATCAATTGCTTTCCTTTATCCAGCTTCCACGTAACACCTGCATTTCTTGGCTGATGGCCTCCTATCTCCATCTTGAAAACCAGTAGCAATGAATTGAGTCCATTTCATATTGCACTTTTTGAACACTCTTCTCTTCCTCCTCTTCTTTCACTTTTGAGGACCATATGATTAAATTTGGCCCTAACTAAATTGGGTCAAAATCGCCTCTGTAGGTATTCATTTCTTCCTGTGGCTTAATTTATCTAGTGTCATCCCTTTCTCCAGTACTCAGTTATTACCTCTTGCCTACTTCATGCTGTTATTATTGAAAAGATTGCACATCTACTGTGGGATGCGCTCCTCCTCCCAGATCCATGTATTTAAGTCATAATCCCCAGTAGATCAGAATGTCACCATATTTGGAGCTAAAGTCTTTAAGGTAAAATGAAATATTTAGGGTAGGCCATAATCTAATCTGATTGATATCCTTATAAGAAGAGAAAATTTGGATACAGGCATGTACATGTGCATGCACAGAGGAAGGATATTCCAAAGACGGAGAAAGAAGATAGCAATTTAAAAGTCAAGGAAAGAGGCCTCAGAAGAAATCAGTTCTGCCAACACCTTGATCTTGGACTTCTAGACTTCAGAAACGAGAGAAAATAAATTTCCGTTGTTTAAATCACCCAATCTGTGATACTTTGTTATGGCAACACAAGAGAACTAATATAATGTGTATGTAGTGTAAGCCCAATAATAAAATTTTATCTGTACATGTGTATATCCATATCTATATCTGGAATCCACACAGAAGACTGAATGTTGGAAAATGTAATTATGTATGTAATTATAAAAGACAGTATAGTAAATGAACTTATCTCCATCTATACAGGTAACTAGTTTTCTAAGGCTGCCACAACAAAGTTTCACAAATTGGGTTACTTGAAACAACAGAAATTCATTCTTGCTCAGTTTCGGAGACTAGAAGTCTGAAACCACGGTGTCTGCAGGATCATACTCTCTTTAGACTCCATGGAATTCTTCCTTCTTCTTTGCCTATTCCTAGCTTCTAGGGGTGGTCCTAACTGTTAGTGTTCAATGGCTTAGAGCTACATTATTCTAGTCTCTGCCTCTGTCATCACATAAACTTTTCCCTGAGTGTCTATATATCGTTACATGGCTATCTTCTCTGTGTCTCTCTCCTTTTATTATAAGGACACCAGCAATATTAGATTAGGACCCCATTTAGTATGATATTGGCTGTGTGTTTATCATAAATAGCTCTTATTATTTTGAGATACAGTCCATCAATACCTAGTTTATTGAGAGTTTTTAGCATGAAGTGGTGTTGAATTTTATTGAAGCCCTTTTCTGCATCTACTGAGATATTCATGTGGTTTTTGTCATTGGTTCTGTTTATGTGATGGATTATGTTTATTGATTTGTGTATGCTGAACCAGCCTTGCATCCCAGGGATGAAGCCGACTTGATCGTGGTGGATAAGCTTTTTGATGTGCTGTTGGATTCGGTATGCCAGTATTTTATTGAGGATTTTCACATCGATGTTCATCAGGGATATTGGCCTGAAATTTTCTTTTTTTGTCATGTCTCTCTCTGCCAGGTTTTGGTATCAGGATGTTGCTGGCCTCATAAAATGAGTTAGGGAGGAGTCCTTCTTTTTCCATTGTTTGGAATAGTTTCAGAAGGAATGGTACCAGCTCCTCCTTGTACCTCTGGTAGAATTCAGCTGTGAATCTGTCTGGCCCTGGGATTTTTTTGGTTGGTAGGCTATTAATTACTGCCTCAATTTCAGAACTTGTTATTTGTCTATTAAGGGATTTGACTTATTCCTAGTTTAGCCTTCGGAGGGTGTATGTGTCCAGGAATTTATCCATTTCTTCCAGATTTTCTAGTTTATTTGTGTAGAGGTGTTTATAGTATTCTCTGATGGTAGTTTGTCTTTCTGTGGGATCATTGGTGATATCTCCTTTAACATTTTTTATTGTGTCTATTTGATTCTTCTCTCTTTTCTTCTTTATTAGTCTGATTAGCGGTCTGTTTTGTTAATCTTTTCAAAAAACCAGCTCCTGGAGTCATTTATTTTTTTAAAGGGTTTTTCATGTCTCTCTTTCCTTCAGTTCTGCTCTGATCTTAGTTGTTTCTTATCTTCTGCTGGCTTTTGAATTTGTTTGCTCTTGCTTTTCTATTTCTTTTAATTGTGATGTTAGGGTGTTGATTTTAGAACTTTCTTTCCCACTTTCTTCTGTGGGCATTTAGTGCTATAAATTTCCCTCTAAACACTGCTTTAGCTGTGTCCCAGAGATTCTGGTACATTGTGTCTTTGTTCTCATTGATTTCAAAGAACTTATTTATTTCTGCCTTAATTTCGTTATTTACCCAGTAGTCATTCAGGAGCAGGTTGTTCAGTTTCCATGTAGTTGTATGATTTTGAGTGAGTTTCTTAATCCTGAGTTCTGAATTTGATCGTACTGTAGTCTGAGAGACTGTTTGTTATGATTTCTGTTCTTTTGCATTTGCTGAGGAGTGTTTTACTTCCAATTATGTGGTCAATTTTAGAATAAGTGCGATGTGGTGCTGAGAAGAATGTATATTTTGTTGATTTGGTGTGGAGAGTTCTACAGATGTCTATTAGGTCTGCTTGGTCGAGAGCTGAGTTCAAGTCCTGCATGTCCTTGTCAATTTTCTGTCATTCTGTCATTTCTGTTCATTGATCTGTCTAATATTGACAGTGGGGTGTTAAAGTCTCCCACTATTATTCTGTGGGAGTCTATGTCTCTCTGTAGGTCTCTAAGGACTTGCTTTATGAATCTGTGTGCTCCTGTATTGGTTGCATATGTATTTAGCATAGTTTCTTCTTCTTTATCGGATTTGCCAGTCTGTGTCTTTTAATTGGGGCATTTAGCCCACTTATATTTAAGGTTAATATTGCTATGTGTGAATTTGATCCTGTCATTATGATACTAGCTGGTTATTTTGCCCATTAATTGATGCAATTTCCTTATAGTGTCAATGGTCTTTACAATTTGGTATGTTTTTGCAGTGGCTGGTACCGGCTTTTTCTTCCCATATTTAGTGCTTCCTTCAGAAGCTCCTATAAGACAGGCCTGGTGGTGACAAAATCTCTCAGTATTTGCATGTCTGTAAAGGATTTTAATTCTCCTTCGCTTATGAGGCTTAGTTTAACTGGATATGAAATTTTGTGTTGAAACTTCTTTTCTTTAAGAATTTTGAATATTGGCCCCCACTCTCTTCTGGCTCATAGGATTTCTGCAGAGAGATTTGCTGTTAGTCTGATGGGCTTCCCTTTGTGAGTAACCCAACCTTTCTCTCTGGCTGCTCTTAACATTTTTTCCTACATTTCAACCTTGGTGAATCTGATGATTATGTGTCTTAGGGTTGCTCCATAAGAGTCAAGGCACATAGGTGTGCTGTATTCAGGAGACCCATCTCACATGCAAAGGCACACATAGGCTCAAAATAAAGGGATAGAGGAATATTTACCAAGCAAATGGAGAGCAAATAAAGCAGGGGTTTCAACTCTAGTCTCTGACAAAACAGACTTTAAACCAACAAAGATAAAAAAAAGACAAAAAAGGGCATTACATAATGGTAAAGGGATTAATGCAACAAGAAGAAGACTTTGGTTCAAAGTCTTTGCTATTGTGAACAGTGCTGCAATAAACATATGTGTGCAGTGACTTTATAGTAGGATGATTTATAATCCTTTGAGTATATACCCAGTAATAGGATTGCTGGGTCAAATGGTATTTCTGGTTCTCAATTCTTGAGGAATTGCCACGCTGTTTTCCACAACAGTTGAACTAATTTACACTCCCACCAACAGTGTAAAAACATTCCTATTTCTCCACATCCTCTCCTGCATCTGTTTCTTCTTGACTTTTTAATGATCACCATTCTAGCTGGTGTGAGATGCTATCTCTTTGTGGTTTTGATTTGCATTTGTCTAATGACCAGTGATGATGATCTTTTTTTCTATATATTTATTGGTCACATAAATGTCTTCTTTTGAGAAGTGTCTGTTCCATATCCTTCACCCACTTTTTGATGGTTTTTTTTTTTCTTGTAAATTTCTTTAAGTTCCTTGTAGATTCAGGATATTAGCCTTTTGTCAGATGGATAGATTGCAAAAATTTTCTCCCATTCTGTAGGTTGCCTGTTCATACTGATGATAGTTTTTTTTTTCTTTTTCTTTTTTTTCTGTGCAGAAGCTCTTTAGTTTAATTAGATACCATTTGTCAATTTTGGCTTTTGTTGCCATTGCTTTTGGTGTTTTAGTCATGAAGTCTTTGCCCATGCCTATATCCTGAATGGTATTGCCTAGGTTTTCTTCTAGAGTTTTTATGGTTTTAGGTCTTACGTTTAAGTTTTTAATGCATCTTGAGTTAATGTTTGTATAAGGTGTAAGGAAGGGGTCCAGTTTCAGTTTTCTGCATATGGCTAGCCAGTTTTTCCAACACCATTTATTAAATAGGGAATCTTTTCCCCATTGCTTGTTTTTGTCAGATTTGTCAAAGATCAGATGGTTGTAGATGTGTGGTAGTATTTCTGAGGCCTCTGTTCTGATCCATTGGTCTATATATCTGTTTTGGTACTGTGCCATGCTGTTTTGGTTACTGTAGCCTTGTGGTATAGTTTGAAGTCAGGTAAGGCGATGCCTCCAGCTTTGTTCTTTTTGCTTAGGATTGTCTTGGGTATGTGGGCTCTTTTTTGGTTCCATATGAAATTTAAAGTAGTTTTTTTTTTTCTAATTCTTTGAAGAAAGTCAAATCCCACTGTCTATTGTCTTCTGAGAAGTAGCTGTTAATCTTAATGGACCTTTTTGGTATGTAATGAGTTCTTTTTCTCTTAATGCTTAAAACATCTTATTTTTACCTTTGGCTTTCAGCATTTTGGCTGTTATGCCTGGCTGTGGATCTCTGCATTTTGGCTGTTATGTCTGGCTGTGGATCTCTGCATTTTTTCTCATTGAAGTTTGCTGAACTTTTTGAATATGTAGATTGTCATTATTTTTAATCAAATCTGGCAGGTTTTCAATTACTATTTCCTCAAAAAAGTTTTCCTTCCACTTTCTTTTCTTCTCTCCTTCTGGCACTCCCAGAAGCATTTGTCAGTGCACTTAATGATGTCCCACATTTCTCTAAGAGTGCTTATTTGTCTATATATTTTTTTCTACTTGGTCTTCAGATTCCCTAATCTCTATTGACCTATATTCAAGTGTGCTGAGATTTTCTTCTGCCAGTTCAAATCTGCTATGAGACTTCTACTATATTTTTTATTTTATGTGATTTTCAACTACAAAACTTCCATTTGTTCCTTTTTATAATTTATAAAAGTTTATGAATATTTTCTGTGTGATATTCTCTGTTGAATGAGACATTGCCATTGTAGCATCATTAATTCCTTAAGCATGATTATATTCAGTTCTTTGAACGTATTTATAATGGCTGCTTTGAATCTATCTGCTAATGCCAACCTCTGGGTCTATTTTTTCTATATACACATTTCATATTTTCCCTTTTTAATGTCTTATGATTTCTTCTTGAAATCTGGATGTTTTGGGTAATACATTGTAACAACCCAGAACCATAATTCTTCCCACCCCTTTGAGGTTAATGTTTTGTGTTTGTTTAGTTGTCATTAAGTTATTTGTTTAGTGATCTGGCTGAAATTACTCTGTATAGTCTTTTTCATTTCAATGTGAAGTCTCGCATGACCTTCCTTAGGTTTTGTTTCATTTTTTTCTTTTTTGTTTTGTCTGACTACACAGGGATTGCCCAGGGTCAGCATAAACCACTTATTGGTCAAAAGTTGTGCTTAATTCCCACTGGAGCTCTAGATATTTACTCTTTAAAATTTAATGTATATGTAGGTGGAAGCTGCTCTCTGAGGTCCAGAAGTTTACATCTCCTCCACCTGCCATTTAGTCCTGAGGTAGTAGCATAAATTTCTCACTCCTTAGAGGCAGCCTTGGGTATGTACACATTATTCCAGACTGCCAACGTTGTGCGTAATTTTATTTTATTTATTTATTAACTTATTTTGAGATGGAGTTTTGTTCTTGTTGCCCAGGCTGGAGTGCAATGGCACGAACTCGGCTCACTGTAACTTCTGCCTCCCGGGTTCAAGCGATTCTCCTGCCTCAGCCTCCTGAGTAGCTGGGATTGCAGCCACCCACCACCACACCCTGCTAATTTTTGTATTTTTTTTAGTAGGGCCGGGTTTCACCATGTTGGCCAGGCTGTTCTCGAACTCCTGACCTCAGGTGATCCACCCACCTATGGCTTCTTAGTAACTGCTTCTGGGTCAGAGTAACCTATGTTCAGCTAGTGTTTGCTCAGAGGTTATTTTTAATCCCCTAGGTCCAGTGGGGCTTTTGCCCTTTGCTATCTGTGTGTAACTTTTGAATGTCTTCAATTTTGTCTGCTTCCCTGTTGTTAATGTGCCTCAGTTGGTTTAGCCTAGGATTTGCTTATAGTTTTCCTGTATCTCACAGTTAAATGTGATCTCAGTAGATGTTTTTATTGGATATTTCCTTCCCTGATTCTTTCTGTTACATGTATGATTGCTGTACTGTTTCACCTTTTGCTACTATTATAATAGAGCTATGTGTGCCCTCTTCATTGCTCTTTACCAAGGTCTCCATTGTTGTGGACATCTCCCCTTTCTCCCATGGGCATGGAATCCTTCACACTGTTACAAATAAAGTCATTTCTCTCATGAAGACCTGTGAAGCATTTTGTTCTTATGACATGTCTGTCCTGGTGGGCATAACTTCTACAGAGCTGCAAAAGAGCTGGAAACAGAGACAATGGCTCATTTCTCCTGGAGTTACACAACCCTGCTCTATGAAAACATGCTGAGCAGATGCGGGGTATGTTCTCCAGTCTCCTTGGCTGGCCCCTCCTGTGTAACCTCCACCCTAAAAGCAAGATGAAGTGGAATGATCAGGCCCCAGTATTCTTATCCTGTGTTTTCTGCAATAGACCTTTTGCCCTATGATTGGGACTGCATGCTAGAAGGGAACCTTTTGGCCATGCCTACTCATAATAGAGTGTCAGCAACATAAAATTGAGGGAAATGAGAGATACCAGTAGTCTCTCCATCTCGTGGTAAAGCAGTTGCTGAGAATGAAGGAAAGGGAGCCCCCATAAAGTAAAGCGTGTTGAGTATGGGGAAGAAATTGATTGTGACTGAAATGCTGGGACTGAAATGTTCATTGTAGTTGCTAAAATTAAGGAGATTTAACTGGACGAATATTTTCCCATTTGCTGTATGCCCTTAAAACAATTTCTAGAAGCATAGAGGAATTGTTCTTCATAATTTTATATATATATTGGCGTGAGAATCTTCTATATTCCTTATTCTGCCATTCTAGAAGTAAGTTTCTCATGGAACCAAAATCATTGTTAGTGTAATTTTAATTAATAATTTATCATCTAATTGCTAATCTCATTCTGTACTAATTTATAATTCTATCTATGTCATAAATATGAATGGATAGTTTCCAATCATACAATATCGAGCATTTGTTCAAGGACTTCCTTTAATTACTTCCATTATTAGTGATCTTGTGGTGTAGGTGGAAGAAATTTGGGCAACCCTTTGGATGTTACCAATGTTTTATGTGTCAAAATTGGATTAGATACTATGCATAATGCAAATAACCATGCAATTATTTTGAATTTACAATGTATTTACTATGTAATTGCATAGTAAGTACCATATAATTACAAGATGATTACATGATTATTTCTGCCTTTTACACAGCTTTAAAAGCAAAAGATTTTGTTGCAATTATTATTGGCATTTATTGGTAAGTGTTACATAGTAGAGAACAAAATATTTATCATGCAATCAACCAAGCAAGCAACTGTTACTGGCTCCTTTCAGTTGCAAATTTATATTTAAAAGTCATTGTTGTGAATTTAAAATTACTCTAAACATAAAGTTTATTGATTAAAAAAGTTATTGTACTTGAGAAGTGCAATGCACAATTTGGTGTCTCAAAAATAGCAGATTATTCTGTACAATATTGTTTGACTATTACGATTGTATAATTTGAAGTTCTGAATTTCAGATTTTTAAAAAAATATCCGAAGAAAATAGTTTATTAGACTTTTTACACACATATACAATAATGCCATTACTGTAACTGGTTAGCATATAAGTAATGATTTCATTCAAATTTGAAAGATGAGGCTATAATTTTTATGTATTAGAGCCAAAAATAATAATTCTAAGTATAATGAAAAATGTAGACTAAGATAAGAAAGAAAATAAGACTGCTATTTAAGGGATCTGTGTAGTTCCAAAAAAACAAACAAACAAAAAAACAAGTGAAAGATTCAGAGTAAGTCACTCCTATTATATACATATAATTAAAGACACCAGAGAGAGCTTACTATACTTTTGATCTAAATTCTTGTGATGATTTTTAAAAAACATTGCAATGTGAGATCTAATTAGATAACATATTCGAAAATAATAAAAACAAATCAACAAAATAATTTAGGAAATGAAAAAAAGCATCAAGAGAAATAATAAAATAAAATAGACTCCATCTTGCGGAAAATATTCTTCCCTACCTGGCAACGGCTACTCAAATGCCTCAGTTGCTGACTCTGAATGCTGAATGCTTCTCTATTTCTCACATTGTATTTTGAGTAATTTGGCAACCTTTTAAATACATACAGAATTTAACCACTGCTCAACTATCCACACTGCTAATACCATAGGCTAAACAACATTTTCTTTTACATGGCCTTGCCATAACTGCTAATATGCCCCTTCACTTTCCCCTCCATCCCCAGGCAGTTTATTCTCAACAAGGCCACCAATTGATTCATTTCAAACATCAGGTAGATCACATCACTGCTCTATTCAAAACTTTACTGTGGCTTTTTACCCCACCGAGAGTAAACTCTAAATTTGTACTAGGTCCTACAAGACTTTTCACAGACTAGCCTCCTGTTCCTTCTCTAATCATCACACTTCTATTCTTGTCCCTTGCTTATCCTGGTCCTCAACCTGACAGCCATGCCCCAGGCTCAAGGGCTTTGGTGTTTCCCAGGCTGCTCCTCCAGAACTCCACAAGTGTTGCTCTCCTACCAAATTCAGGCCTTTGATCAAATGTCCCCTTCACAGTCAGTCCTTTCTTGACTGTCCTAAAGTAGTAACCACCCTTGCTCCACACTTCCTCTTCTCCTCTCTTATTTTATCTTTCTCCATAGCCCTTATTATTATCTGACATGAAATATATTTTTCTTCTTTGTTGTTGATAGTATCCTATGTTAATTTAAGCTCGAAGGAAACGTGTTCTTTTTAAGGGATCTTTTTGTTCATTTCTGTATGCCTAATACCTGGAAGAAAGCTTGATAACTCAAAACAAAAATACAAAGAATTGGGATTATCACTAAAAATAAAGTACATCTAAAAGAAAAATTCAGATAATCTTACAATAAAATTATAATAGTTCAACAGCAAAGAAAAGAAGATAGGGGAAGAGAAAATAGACAAAATAAATTCCTGTAATGTTTTTCAGATTAAAAGTCCACATCAAATGCCTGGCACATTCATAAATTTATAAATAGATTTATAGACTGTAGCAATAAAAAGAAAATTCTAGAAAATTCTAGAATAGGTTTACATAGAACCAGAATTAGACTGCCATATTTTTAAAAACTGAAATTTAAAATACCTACAGCAATCGTTATGGAATTATAATAGAAATAACTGTGATTCTAGAAGACTATGAACATATTTATGAGGGGGACTAAAGCAACTGAGGAAGCTCCCCACTTGTGATGACACTACTACCAGCCACTTCCATAGTGCTAAGTTGGTACCTGGGCAATGAATGCACACCTGCCCTCACCCCCGCCCTCTGGTTAGCAGATGCCATGTAACTGAGCTATTGACAGTGAGATAAGAATCAATGTGATAGTGTACTGGATTTATGGCCTAAGGCCTCTGGGTTTGCTTTGTTCACCACATTCTTTTCCTTCCCAGTTTCTACTTTCTAGAAAATTCATTGCTCAACAGTATTTAAAAGGAACCTGGATCTTTGATAAAATTCAAAAGGCAGAGATCCCTTAAACTTGCAGAAAATTCACATCAGTGTAGTGAAGAAGAAACCGTCCAGAAATACAGAACCCTTGTTTCCGAGCTTCAGTGGGCAGATCAAGAGCCAGGCAAAATCAAGGATGAAAATACACACACAGATATATGTCCAGGTATAGTTCTGAAATCCAAGGCAAGAAAAATATAATTTTCAGTTGTTTAGCCCCTGAATTTTGAGTGTTTCCATCATAAAATATAGTCTTCATGGAAAATAGTATGCTCCCCATTTGCCTTTCTCTTTATAAAGATTATTTAATCAAATCTTTCATGAGAAGAAAGAATAACTTTTATTTTTAAATATACTCTTCTAACATCGTAATGATGTGAGTTATTTTTTACTTTTTTTCTAATAATAATATTGACTGTAGAAGAAAGTTAATAATCCATAATTTTAGTATAGGATGTCTAGTCAAATAATTTAGCTGAATTGGCTATTAAAAAGGGAAAATAACCAAAACAATCAGTATTTCAGAATGCTTCTTGTGGACAATCAGTATTTCAGAATGCTTCCTGTGGCTCTTGCATACTTAAAATAGTCTATTCCCTCAATCTTACAGCCTCATATGATTTTTCCTCCCTTTTCTTTTTGATCTATTTTTATATATCAAATGTGTGTGTGTGTGTGTGTGTGTGTGTATATATATGTATGTATATATTTTTCCTTAGCCTACGAGACTCAATTCAAATATCACCTTCACATGATGTTAAGTGAAATAAGCCAGGCACAGAAAGACAAATACTGCATCATCTCACTTATATATGAAATCTAAGAAGTCAAACTCACATAAGCAGAGAGCGGAATGATGATTACCAGGGGCTGTGGAAATGGGAGAGTTGGGTGAGGTGTTGGTCAAAGGGTACAAAATTCCAATTAAACAAGAGGAATAAGTTCAATAGCTGTATTGTACAACATAGTAGCTATAGTTAATAGCAATGTATTATATATTTTAAAATTGCTATGACAGTAGATTTTAAGTGTTTTTTTCTACAATTAGATAAGTATGTGAGGCAATGCATATGTTAATTGGCTTTATTTAGGCATTGCACAATGTATAAATATTTTAAAGCATCATGTTGAACACTGTACATATAACCATTTTTATTTGCCAATTAAAACTTTACAAATACGGAAAAAAAAGTACCTCACCTTCTCCCATAATGTTCATACTACATTATAACTTTTGTAGCACATGATTATATAATAATCTGTTTAAATGGTACTTTCTCATTCTAGGCTATGGAAACCTTGAGACAAGAAACGTATCCTAGGGTGACATCAATGCCTACAGTTTCAGTTTCTCTCTCAAAATTGAGAGGATGACCAAAAGGGCGTTAAATTAAGTTTAGCCTAAACCTGCCTCTTTACATATTTTAAAGGTTTCTCCATACATAGTGAACTATAACCTACCTGGATGTATAAACAGACTGTAACCTACTCTTGTGTCAATCACCAAATATTAGCCAATTTTAGTCACGGACAGCCACTGTTCAAACTGTGTTCAAACAAGGCAAACAATCCAGCCCTTTCTTTACCTCCCTTCTGTTTTTTGTACAACACTTTCCTTTTTTTGTCCATAAATCTTCCACCACGTGGCTGCACTGCGGTCTCTCTGAGCCTACTCTGGTTTGGGAGGCTGCCTCATTCATGAATCTTCTTTGCTCAAATTAACTCTGTTTAATTAAAAGAAAGAAGGAAAGAAAGAAAGAAAAAGAAGAAAGAAAGAAAGAAAGAAAGAAAGAAAGAAAGAAAGAAAGAAAGAAAGAAAGAAAGAAAGAAAAAGAAAGATGTCCTATGCTGTTATTTAATGAAGAAATACCATTGACAATTATTTTAACGGTGCATACATACCATTCCCTAAGAGATACATTATATCATGTGCTGTAAAAACTAAGCCAATATTGGTAAGATAAGAATAGATGAAAAATGTAAATTCTTATATTGGAGTTCAAAATAGCAATTTTACAGGCGCAGGAAGAATTGGGCCTAGGTTAACCACGGTTCATATAAAATGACTTATGAGATTCCGTTAAGTACACAGCATGTGAGTCAACAATGTACCATGGCTGCCAAAATAAGCAGTAAGCACAATAAAAATGTTTCATTTTGCCAGATTCAATAAACATTATTTTGCTGTTCTGATGTTCCCTAATTAGGATAATTAAGGACTGAAGTGTCAACATCGGCCTCATCTACTCATTTCCTGATTGTTCATGGACTTTAGCCACTCGACATTCTGTTGCTCTGCATTCTGCCATGCTGATCTTTTTACACTGCCTAAGAAAGACCTATCACTTACTTACTTTTAGCTGTTTCATTGCATTTGTTAGACAGTTTTCTGTCAATGTCTATATAGACGTGATAAGATATACAGTTCTAAGTGCTAGCAGGAGATAATAAGAATTTTGCCTTAGTATCAGTTGCATCTTCTGTCCAACAGTGGCTCTAATACTTTCTGATCAGCACTAAAATTGACATGATAGATAGGAAGTATTCATTAGGACAGGATACAGTGTTGTTTGATAGGGGTCTAATGGAAAAGTAGAAATTTAAAAATTTGGGGAAAAATTCTTAATTACATAGTGAAAGGAAAATGTGAGAGATGTGCCTAACTGTGGTGTTGAGGAACAGGAAGTCTACATACCCGTATGTACTTAAAGCTAACAGGCTCTCTAATGCCTAGTTATTGGTTATACAGATTGCATAATGCCACTCAATATTTTTATTTAAAATACCTTATAAGCATATTAATTTAAAATGATGAGTGTATTTTCTAATAATCTAGATTGTAATAGAAAACAAAAATGAATCAAAAAGTAAATTTCAATTAGGACTTCTAAATTATTTTTTTAAAACTTAATCTACAAGCCAATTGCCTTTTAATTGGGCTTATATATGTGTGTGTGTGTGTGTGTATACATATATAGAGAGATCATCCATATATATGTGTTTGTATATATATGTGTGTGTGTATATATATACACAGACACTGTGTGTGTATATATATATATAAATTATGTGTGTGTACGTAGTGTATTCATTTCCACAAGATACTGAAAATTTTGTATTATCTTTGTATCCTTATATATTTCCATGTAGTTATTAATAATACAGAATTATATCAGGTGAGTTATAACAATATTAAAAAGAGAGCCATACAAACACACACACAATGCTCTTATTTTCTCTACTTTAAATCGCGAAAAACATATTGACCTTTAGAAGCAACTGCAGATCTTCAACTCCAACCTCAAAAATACCTTTCTATGCAAAACATGACTTACTAGAAACTACAAAAACAAGCTAATGTATTTTGACTAAAGACTATTGATAAAACTAAGACAAACTGAAATATAAAATATTCATATCACTCAAATTAGCTTTTCTATTGCCTTGAATCATAAGGTATATTGAAATGTATTGGTTCTTTCTTTCATAACCAGCCAAAAATCTTCTACCCCTTTCTTCTGATTTGACCAAATCCTGAATATAATGACTGGTATTTAATTTGCAGCTCATTTAATAATTTTTAAATTCAAAATCATAATTATTTCAAAGAGTTAATTCACCTACTCATGCATAATTGGATACAAATGAAAAATACACTAATTGTACAAATAAGAACTAGAAAGTCCCAATGAATATTTGTTAATGTCTTTCATTTTATGGTGTTTCTTTAAAGGTGACTGATTAATCCTAAATCCTGGACAAATTCTAGTGCAATTTGATATATGAACAATAAATACATTGAAAATATTTATAGGGACAGACTACATTCCATTCTGAAAGACAAAACTGAGGGTAGTTAAGAACATCAAGTGTTCTGAATCACTTCAACTCTATTCACTTCAAGTCTGATCAATGACTTCCATTTATGTAATAATTTGCCACTTGTGCCTGTGGTAACAACAAAAAAAGATGTTGTCTACATGTTTTAAATATAGTAGATTAATCATATGGTAATATTTTTAAAACAAGTAAATCTTTTCAAAGTCACATAGCTAACTGAAAGTATAAAATGTTCCTTGATATATGGCTTATTATAGTTGTCTGCCTAAATGTTTCATTATGTCATCATTAATTAACACTTGTTGAACTCTTTAAAGTGAGTTACCTTATAATCACTACACGTAAGTGCATACATTTAGAGAGAATCAGGGCTTTTCCAAATTTGTGAACCTGGAGCCAAATGAATTAAATTTGTTCCTTATAATTTAATTCCTTATAATTATTTTACCACTGGGTAACACTCAAAATGCCAAGTTAAATTATGTTAAATAATGTCCCAGTTCAAATGATAAAATAATGTTTATCCATCCTAGAAGGTCAAGAGATCAATAACTCAGAGAATAACTTTCATGATATTCTCAAATCATCATTCTTCCATCTTTGACCAAAAACTCCCCATCTTTTGAAGCACAGAAAATCTACCTACACTATTATGTATAAATCTTTGCCATTAAATTTGTCAATCTTAAGAGCCACCCTTCCAGATAACTGAAAATGTGGGTTCTTAACTCATATCTATCTCCCCTAAAATGTTTGCCCTCACTTCAGCAAATTCAAAAATTCAAATATTTTGGATAACCTATCAACATCCTAAATATAGCATATTGATTTTCTCAGGTCCAATACAGTTTATGCAAATTATACATGATATAACCATTGTAATATACACATTTTTGACCTTCTTAATATCTAAGAGTTTTCTACTTTAAAATTTTTGAATTATAATGACCCAATCTCTAACTTATATATTTTTTCTCTTTCATTTTCCTTCTTCTCCTTTACATAACCAAAACTCCATTTCTATAAGTCTTTCTGCCACACAGTTACCAGTTCTTTTTAGATTCACTTTATGTCTTCTTCTGCCAAAAATGCTATATTCTGTTTTTTGAATTACTGTATTTTCATTGGCTTCCCAGGTTTATTTGGTGTCAGTATTTTTGTGGCACACCTACATATACATCAATAGTTCTAAAAAATCTGTTTTATAATCTGTTCTTACTGTGATTCCTGCATTGGGTCGCTTGTATGCTCCAAGAAAGTGTGACTAATCAAAAGATTAGTGTAACTACAAATTCATAATATCATTGTTCACATGGGCCCTTATTGTTACTTTCATTTATTTACTCACTCCCTTAAGCTTTCTCTCAGTTTCTGCTTTCTTTTCAATTAAAGGGATGATCTTGCTTTATCCATTTTATCATGAAGACAGAGAAGAACTCTTCCAACATATTTTGTCCTTAAATTGTAGTTAATGTCTTATCTAAGTCAGAGTAGAAGGCATCTCATCTCCTGCCTGGGGATCAATTTTTACATGTTAATTTCTCCAAAATCCATAAACTACTTGAAGTTTTTCCCATATTAGAAACAAATATTCTTTATTTTCCCTGACCTGTTCCCCGATTCCAGATGTATAAGTCTTAGGTGGAAAACATAAGACAAGAAACAGAGCCTGAAATACGTGACTGGGGGCACATAATTTACCAAGGAAAGAATTTTCAAGAAAACCTCAAGGGAGGAAGCGGACGAGGATAAAGAAAGGGAAAGTGCCAAGCAGGAATGTAGATTCAGGCCAAACCTAGTCTTTGCCTGACCTACATGGTGAAAGGAGAGAGATTAGGAGAATAAAGGGCTCTGCTGCATTGTCCATATTTGAGCCTAGTGGTTCACCATTTAAAACTCCATATCAGGTGTTAATTGATTGTGATCTTCCCTCAGAGTTTATGCAAGAGTGTATAACTTCCAAGGACAATTTTCCATAAAACGAGTGACATCTACTTGTGATAGCAGATAATATATACAGCAGCTCAGAAAATAGTCCATGACCACAGCAACAAGAATTCTGAAAAAGGCGTAGCTTTTTCAAAATTTTGTGGTCAATATTCCTGAGACATTTACAAGAAGACAGTTCCTGGGAGAACTACAGTCCACCAACACCAATGCTGTAGGTAGTGCTAAGGCTGTAACTAAGTTTGTAATTTCCCTTTTTTACGACTTCTTCAGATCTCCCTCTCTCTTGGATAATACTTTTGCTGGATGAGCAGCTTGCGACATAGGATGACTCACACCCCAATATTGGAAGATCTTAGTGTCTGTGCCTCAGTTTACCCTGCTCTTGTCAGAAATGGATGTGCTTGTTAATTTACAGTTAAAATTGGCCAGGTGAATACCACCAGTTGTTCATCTGAATATCAGATACATTTTTTCCGTTCCTAATTATAAAGTGGCAGTCTTACGTCTGATAATAATAAGGATCAATTATCCCTACCAGCCTGTATACTGGCATAAGGCGTCCAAAGTGATACTGCAGCCACCCTATTGGGGCTCTTATTGTGTCCCCTGTTAGAAAGATCACCCCCTGAGAATGAGGAAAGAGACTTATACAATCTTGAAGAGGTACTCATAAGTAGGGTGTTACAAGCTAAATTGTGTCTCCCCAAAACGTGTATGTTGAAGCTTTTACCAAAGTACCTCCGAATGTGACTATATTTAGAATAGCCTCTTTGAAAAGGTGATTACATTGAAATGAATTTGTTGCTGTGAGTCGTAATCCAATCTGACTGATGTCCTTATAAGAAGAGGAAGTTTGAACACACCAAGAGACACCGGGGATGCTTGCACACAGAGGAAATGCCACCTGAGAATGGTCCCGGAAGTAATCATTTGCAAGTCAAAGATGGGCCTCAAAAGAAACCAAACCTGACAACATCTTGATTCAAGCATACAGAATGCTGAGAAATAAATTTCTCTCATTTAAACCACCCAGACTGTGGTATATTGTTATAGCAGCAACACCAAATGCATGCATGAGGAATATTTTTTCTTTTACCCCCTTATTTCTAGACTCACATGTTCTGTCTACAGGGGACACAGTGACATAATGGATAATGTTTTAAGGAGTATATTAGAGTGGTGACTTTTCTGGGCAATGCATTATTTCTTTTTATGTTTATTAATATGAGGCTTGTCTATTGCTCTTTCAGGCAAGCATCTTCTGGGTGATACAGTGGTAGTGAGACCAGTGGATTCCATGGTTGTGAGTGTGCTGCCATACAATTTTACTGTAAAATGGGTGACTTTGTCTAAGGTGACATCAGGTGATATCCCATGTCAAAGAGAAATGATACTTGCAGAATGGTGGAATAAAGGGATGTGCAAAATAGCACCCATCAAAAAAACTCACAGTAAACTGGAAAAAATTACTTAAAGAATAAAATAAAAATATTTCAATTCTCTAGAATTAAAAAAAAAACCCAACAAATTGCAAAGCATTTGTTCAAAAAACATCAGAAATTTGTGTAAGAACAGTGATAATCCACGGGGTTTTAGCCTGAGATTGATCACATCCTACCCCTTTCACCCAGTCTCCCTCAGAAGTAGGTCTATTGGGGCAGGGCAAGCCATGAAAACTAGCAGTCTAACTTTGTTGCTGGACAGAGCTAACTTGATTAGAAATAAAGCATCCAAAACTCCATGGCCAAGATTACTGTTGAAAATAATATTGTTCTTGATGCAACCAATCAGGTAAGGCCAATCTTGCAGATGCCCGAAGTTGCAATACTGGTTGGGCCAAGAAATGGACAAACTGATATGCTAGGAGTTTATCAAGGAGATCTGTGGAACGAGACAGCCATAGTGGGCTTGATATGCCACCACCTATCCTAAGTGGTCTTGAAGGCTGTTCAGACATCTCCACAATGGTGCACACAAACTTAGGGGAGAGTAGAGACAGCTCCGGTTACCTACATGTCCCCGAATGTGAGACCGTGTGCAGGTGCATGGAAGACATGAAAAGACCCAGCAAGAGGTAAAAACTGAGGAACATTCGTCAACTGCCTGAGATACAAATGTGTGGGCCAATCTTCCATAAATTCATTGACCAATAATGGAAATTTTACTGAATCTAGGTATTGAAGCACAATCTCTGGCCTATCATTGCCTGACAAATTACGTTAACTTACATCTGACCACTAGCATCCCAAACTTAATAATAAAAATAAACAAATAAATAGATAAACTAAGAAGATATTTCACTGCCTATATACTCCAGAAAAAGCAGACTACAGAATTATTCCAGGTCAGTAAATAAAAATATAAACATTAAACAACAATAACCTACAGATCAAAAAGGGATGGATGACAAAATCCAGAGTTGCTAAAATATATAATTCAAAATGTTCAATTTTTGACAAAAATTATGAGATATGCAAAAATAATGAACATGTGATAGATATACAAGAAAATAAATAAATATAATTGATTATGTAAAAAATAAATATAATTGATTATGTAAAAGTCTAGATGTTGGAATTTACAAAAGTTTCAAAAGAGCTATTATAAATATATTCAAGGAACTAAAGGAAACCATGTATAAGAAATGAAAGAAAAATATGACAATGATTCATCAAATACTGAATATCAATAAAGATATTGGTGTTATAAAAAACAAACCAGTAAAAATTCTTGCATTGAAAAACACAAAAACTGAGATAAAAAATACACTAGAATTATGTGAAAGACACAAATTATGAAAATCTATAATGAGATAGGGATCTACAAACCCTTCAGAAATGAAAACAACTATAAGGGAATAATAGGAACAATTTTTTCCCAACAATTTGAACAAGTTGGATGGAATGCAATTACTAGAAAGACTCAGGTTACTCAAATTTACTGAAGATAAAATAGAAAATTTAAATAGACCTATAACAACTAAACAAATTGAATTAATAATTAAAAATCTTCCCAAAATAAAAACTTATATTTTCCTTTAAATGATATCAAATATTAAACAAATATTAAAAGCATAAACAAAAGTAATCATTCACAAACTCTTGCAGAAAATAAAAGAAGGACTACTTCTCAAGTCATTATGAAGTCAATAGAATTCTCTCAATATTAAAGCTAACCAAAGTCATCACAAGAAAAAAGCAAATCTACAGACCATTATCATTCACAAAGAGACCTAAAATCCTCCAAATATTAGCAAATTAAGACCAGCAACATATAAAAAGCATTATATTAATACACTATGACCACGTGAGATTTATCTCAGGAATGTGAGATTGGCTTAACAATAGAATATACCATATTAATAGAATAAGACCAAAAAAGTATGATCATCCCATGCATAAAGCTTTTGACAATATTATTTCTTCATGCTGGGTCATGTTTTCTGCATTTTTATATGTTTGATCATTTTTATTTGAATGATGGAAGTGTGTCTTCCATCAGTCTTCTTGTATGAAGGTCGAGTCAATTCATTCAGTAGTTGAACTGGTTCTGGAATTTGTTGCTTCTTTGGTTATATTCAGCTTGCCACCACATGCTCTAAATTACTTGAGGATAGTATCCCAGTCTTCCTTTTTCAAGGACCTGAGTGCCTGAAAGGTTGATTTCTGTTCTCATGCCTTCAATTTTCAGCAGTCCCTGTTGTTCACCCATCAGGGGTTTCTTCTTAGCTCTCCTCTTTCTGCCACTCTAGTTGCTGTCACTTCTAGTGGGCTGCCTCTTCCAGTGTAAGACCCAAAATGTCTTTTGAGTACCTTTCAGTTCTCCCTTTTTTTTTTCCTCCAGGTTTATTGCGATATAATAGACAAATCAAAATTCAAGGTGCGATGATTGTATATGCATATACATCGTGAAATTATTACCATAGTCAAGCGGATTAACAACTGCATCACCTTACATAATTACCATTTTTTTGTGTTAAGAACACTTGGATCCACTCTCTTAGCAAGTTTTAAGTAAACAGTACACTATCATTAATTATAGTCACCATGATATCCTTTAGATCCCTAGAACATATTCATTTTACAGCTAAAAGTCTGTACACTTTGACCAATATCTCACCCACTTTCTGCACCCAACCTACAAGTCCCTGGCAACCACCATTCTACTCTACTTCTATGAGTTCAACTTCTTAAAAATTCCACATAAAAGTGAGATCGTAGAGTGTTCCTTTTTCATATTCAGAATTTAGGGATGTTCCAATGCTATGTCTCAGAGAGTTTCTTCTCGGATCCCTTGTCTCTCTGCCAGACATAGATGGTAACTGTTGGCTACTTAAATTAGACCCAGAGTGCTTATGAAGTTTGTTTCTCTTAGTTCTCCTTTTCCACCTTAGAAGTCTGCATGCCCTGCAAGCCTGCACCATAGTGTCCATCTCTGTCAGTCTTCCTAACCTGACTGAATTTCTCTTAAAAACACTCAGTGAAGCATTCTGGAGAAGTTGACAGAAGCCGATTCACCTTGCATCATATCACATTATATTGAGCTTTTAATTTTTCCGTTAATGTTCAGCTTTTTTCTTCTTAACCCTGTCTATGGCAGCTTTTTGGCTTCCTATTATTTTGCAATCATCAAATAGCAATTATTGACTTCTCTTTTAGGAGGTGTTCATCATTTTTCCCTTTCATTACGTTAGGATTATTTGTTATCTCAACATTCTAATGGAGTTTTTTAAACTATTATATTTTTAAAAGACTATCTGCTTTCTTCCCATTGTCAGATTGGGAGAAAAATTCTCTTGTGACTTTCTACATACTCAGTGGAGTGGAAGTCCTGTTTCATTGATTTTTGCTCTTATTTTTCTTGTTTGTTTTCCTTCTATTTGATTTGGGCTTCTTTTGATTTTAACTGTTTAGCTTCTTAAAATGAGAATTTAGATCACTGATTTTTGTTTCTCCTAAAGAGCCTTTGTATTAGGCTCCTCTAGGAAACAGACCAATAGAATCTATTTATCTGTCTGTCTGTCTGTCTGTTTGTCTATCTATCTATCCATCCTTCTATATAATGAGAAGTTGGCTCAAGTGATTATGGAAGCTGAGAAGTCCCTCAATCTGCTATCTGTTAATCTGCAAGCTGGAGACCCAGGGAAGCCAGTGGTGTCTTTCAGTGTAAATCTGAAGTCCTGAGATTCAAGGGAGCCAGTGGTGTGAATAACAGTTCAACGGCATAAAGGGATGAGATGAGATGAGATGTACTAGCTCCAGCAGTGAGGCAGAAGAAAAGGGGGCAGGAGAATTCCCTCCTCCTCACCAAGATTGGATGATGCCCCCCCATACACACACATTGAAGAGGGCCATCTACTTTGCTCAATCTACCAATTCAAGTGCTTATCTCTTCTGAAAACACCCTCACAAACACATCCAGAAGTAATTTTATCTGGGCATCTCATGACTCAGCCAAGCTTACACATGAAATTGATCATCACAGTCTATAAATTTTCTTTTTAGCACAAATTTATCTACAGTCCATAGCTTCTTTGTGTTTTGCAATCATTTAGTTTAAATATTTTTATAATTTTCTTTAATTCAAATCATTTAGAAGGCTCTTGCTTAATTTCAGAATTTTCAAGATATATCTAACATTAATTTTTAATATAATTATGTCAGAGAACATAACATTTATGATTTTATATATTTTCTGAAATATATTGACACTCATTTTAGGGTCCACTTTATGGTCTATTATGGTGAATGTTCCATTTGTCTATGGAAACAATTTTTCCTGTAGGGATTGAGTGTTGTTGTGTTCAGTGAATAACAACTAGGTAATCTTGGTTGACAGTGTTGTTTGAGTCATTTATATACTCATTAACTTGCTCTTCTAGTTTTATCGGTTACTGTCAATGGGATGTTAAAATCTTCAATGATGATTCTGTGCCTATTTTTGTCTTTAGTTCTCCCAATTTTTATTCACGTTTTGAATCTTTGTGCATCCACACTTAGAACTATTAAGTCTTCCTAATATAGTGACCATTTTATAATTAAAATATATTATTCTTTGTCTTTTTAAATACTCTATGATTAGATTTCTATTTAGCTTCTTTTTTGTGTTTATGACTATTGTGGTGTGGCTTTGCCTTTTTTCATCTATTACTGTTCGATTTAGCTGTATCTATGTTACTGTGTGTCTTTTGTAGAAAGCATACGGTTGTTTCATGGGTTTAAAATCTGGTATAACATCCTCTGCTCCATAATTGAGGAGTTTAGTCCCTTTACATTTAATATTATCGTGGATATAATCTGATTTAAGCCTACCATCTTACTATTTATTTTCAGTTTTCTCACCTGATTTGTGTTCTTCTTTCCTTTACACTCTCAGGGATACTATTTTTTTTTAGTACCGTTACACGCCTCATAATAATACTTTGCTCAATGACAAACAACATATATGACAGAAGTCCCATAATATTATAATACCATAGTTTACTGAACATTTTCTATGCTTAAATACACAAATGTTTACAATTTTAGTACAATTGGCTACACTATTCAGTACAGTAACATGCTGTACAGGTTTATAGCCTAGAAACAATAGACTATACCACACAGCCTAGGTGTGTAGTAGGCTATACCATCTAGGTTTGTGTAAATACACTATGATTCTCACACAATCATAAAACACCTAACAACATATTTCTCAAAACATATCCCAATTGTTTAGTGATACATAACTGTATATTAATTTCTTTGTTGGCTGGCTTTTGAACTATACCTTTTTCTATCATTTTCTCAGTGTTTGTTATAGGAATTAAACACGCATTTTTATCACAGTTTACTTAAAGTTAATATTGGTTCACTTCACATGCAATGAAAAAACATAAAACCTGCATAATTCTATTTAATACCCTCCTGTCTTTGGACTAGTTTATAATATAATTTACTCTTTCATGCATTATAAAATCTACAATATAATTATTATTATATTTAAATGTGTCTTAAAATTTTTTAATGATTAAAAAATAGCCTGTTTACTTACCCAAATATTTACTATTTCTGGTGCTCTTCACTCTTTTCTACTAATTAGTTCCTTTTTTAAAAATGATTTCTCATCATCTTTCTTTAGCTACTTAGGTGTAACCTTAGCATTCTTTTAGGAAGCGCTTGCTGGTGCTGTTTTTGTTTATTCAATATTTTTATTTTGCAATTACATTTGAAAGGTATTTTTCCTGGATGTGGAATTCTGGGTATACTTTTTTGTTTCTCTTTCAACAGTTCAAAGATTTTTTCTTTGTATTTGTGACCCCATTTTTTCAGATGAGTTATCAGTTGCCATTTGTTTTTGTACAATGTGTCTTCTTAAGCTGATTTTCTGATGTATTTTTTATCTATTGTTTTCATCAGTTTGATTACAATATTCACAGGTGTGGCATTCTGTTTATGTATACTGTTTGGCTTTGCTGAGCTTTTTAAATTCATAGGATATTTTTCACCAAATTTGGGGAATTCTTGGACATTATTTCTTTAAATATGTTTTATACTCATTATCTCTTTCCTTTCTCTTTGGACCCCACTTAATCTGTTAGACTAGTTGATATTGTTTCATAAATCACTGAAGCTCTATTTACTTTTATTGTATGTTGTTCAGATTATTTACTATGTCTTCCCATCTATCTTCACTTTCACTGACACTTTCTTCTTCTGTTAAGTCTACAGTTAAGCTTATTCCCCGAAAAAAAATACATATATATACACATATGTGTGTGTGTTTATATATGTGTGTATATATGTGTGTGTGTATTTTTAGACTTCTAGAATTTGCTTTTTTTCTTTTTCTAATAGTTTTCATCTATTTGATGATATTCTCCTCTTTTCACGCATTATGTCTCCATGTTTTTTTTCTTGAGACAGGGTCTCACTCTATTGCCCAGGCTGAAGTGCAATGGTGCAATCATAGCTCACTGCAGCTTCGGCCTCTTGGGCTCAAGTGATCTTCCCACCTCAGCCCCCCAGGCAGCTGGGTCTACAGGTACACATGAACACACCTGACTAATTTTTGAAATTTTTGTAGGGAGAAGGTCCCATTATGTTGCCCAGGCTGGTCTCAAACTCTTGAGCTAAGTTGATCTTCCCGCCTTGGCCTCCCAAATTGCTAGGATTATAGCATGAGCCACTGCACCTGGTCTATATCTCCATTTTTAATAACATTTAACCTATTTATCATAGCTGTTTTAAAGTCATTGTTTGATAATTTTCACATCTGGGTTTTCTTGAGGTCTATTTCTATTGATTACTCCCAGCTCAATTGATTACAGGTCACATTTTCATGCTTCCTCGAATCAATAGATATATTTTATTTTATGTTGGTGATATGGGTTGAACTGTGTTCTCTAGGAATTTAAATGTTGATGTCCTAAATCCCAAAGCCTTGGAATGTAACATTATTTGGAGACAAAAATGTTTACAGAGTTAATTAATGTAAAATGAAGTTATTCAGCATGTATGGTATTTTTACAAAAAAAGGAGAAATTTGAAGAGAGACACACATTCAGGAGGAAGACCAAGTATGTATTGGCGATATGCTCACAGCCCTTAAAAGGAACTTATCGTGTGGACATCTTGATTTTGACCTAGCCTCCAAAACTTCGATACAAAATGTTGTTTTTTTAAGTCATTTAGTTTGTGGTACTTTGTTATAGCAAAATATGACAGCTGAACACTGTGAATGAGATTTTATAGAGAGTCGGAATTATTTTAACTTTTTTTTGTTAGTGGAGACAAGTTATTGCTATATTTCCCAGGCTTGTCTTGAACTCTTGAGCTCAAGTGATCCTTTTGCCTCAACCTCCCAAATTCTTTTAAAAGGTATCAATTTTTGTGCTGACAGTTAAATAACTGCTGGATAATTTTACTCTTAGTGGGCTTAGTCCTTTCCAATTTTGATCTTATTCTGAGTGCAATAACTACTGTAGAGTACAGCCCTTACTTCTTTTTTTTTTTTTTTTTTTTTTGAGACGGAGTCTCGCTCTGTCGCCCAGGCTGGAGTGCAGTGGCGCGATCTCGGCTCACTGCAAGCTCCGCCTCCCGGGTTCACGCCATTCTCCTGCCTCAGCCTCCCGCGTAGCTGGGACTACAGGCGCCCGCCACCACGCCCGGCTAACTTTTTGTATTTTTTAGTAGAGACGGGGTTTCACTGTGCTAGCCAGGATGGTCTCGATCTCCTGACCTCGTGATCCGCCCGCCTCGGCCTCCCAAAGTGCTGGGACTACAGGCGTGAGCCACCGCGCCCGGCCCCTTACTTCTAATATCTAACTTTTCCAGGGCCTCAATTGATTGCCTGATATACTCAGCATGTTCTGTACACTCTGGCTGGCTGCGATCTACACTTTTTCTCGACACGTATGTCCTCTGTTAGCTCTTTTGAGCTTTTATTCCTAAGGAATCTTCTTTCTGCAAAGCCTCAGGGATTATCACTCTATATATTGATAGTCTAGTCCTTAGCCAAAGACCTGTAGAAGGCCTCCTTCATCCACCAGA
The DNA here is from genome assembly GCF_029281585.2 of Gorilla gorilla gorilla. Classification (NCBI taxonomy): domain Eukaryota; kingdom Metazoa; phylum Chordata; class Mammalia; order Primates; family Hominidae; genus Gorilla; species Gorilla gorilla. The sequence continues at coordinate 85,813,951 of NC_073238.2, read as the reverse complement.
TTTGTAGGCTTTCTTACCCTGGGAAGCTCCTTCCTCTCAGACACCTTGACTCATGAATTTCAGTCCGTTCAGAAGCCCTAAACTTCCATCTCTTCCTCCTCAGGTCAGCATGGCATTTGTACTCTAATTGTACTCTAACAACCTGCTCTGTGATCTGAAACATGTTCCAAGGTAGAAATTCAGATCCCCTTCAGAAGGCCTAACTCCAATCTCTTCTTCTCCAGGTCAGCATAACAGCATGTTGTAAATGGGAAACACTTTGTGTCATGGTCCAGAAGGTGTTCCAGGATGAAAGGCAGATCCAACATGTGTTCACCTTATGGAATTCCCTTTGCTTATGGATAACAGTCTCTTCTCTTCTGTGGACCAGTACTAAAAATAGTTGCCAGTGTATTAGCTGCTCATGATGGGAGGGTAAAATATACCAATTATTCCACCATGGTAGTAGAAATCTGCCTATTTATTGTCTGTCTATCTATCTGTCTCTATCTATCTATCTATCTATCTATCTATCTATCTATCTATCTATCTATTTACCTATCTTTTATCTATCCACCTATCTAGATATACCCCAGCTCAATTGTTTCAGCTCAAATCTCTCAGCTCCAGAGAGAGAGAAAGAAAGAAAGGGTGAAAGAGAGAGAGAGTGAATGTGCCCTGTTTAACTGTTTTTAAGCTGAGATATTGGTTTGGTCATAGGACTTTAACTGAAACTTCACACATTTCTGGAACTTAAGCCTGACAGCCTTTGGACTTGAACTATACTACTGGCTGTCCTGGGTCTCCAGGTTGCCTACTGCAGATCTTGGGTCTTGTCGAGCTCAATAATCATATGAGTCAATTTCTAGTACTTGTAATAAATCTCACATTATATTGGTTCTGTTTCTCTGGAGAGTTCTGACAAATACAGATTTTGGCACTGGGAATGTTTCAATTCAAACAGATTTTTAAATTTAAAATTTTTAAAAAATGTATTACTCCTCCATAAACATAAATGATAGAACCAGAATATTTTTAAAGGTGAATTTTCTGATTTAGTTCTAGCGTTTCTGGAATTGGCTTTCTAATCTAATTAGATTTAAAGACAATAATGACTGTCTTTCCAGCATTAAAGATAATGCTGGAAGTCCATGGCATGTTCTAGCGGTGGAGGTATACAAAATATCAACCTCTTACAGGAAAGAAGAATCTGGGTGACTGTGTATTTGTGTCAAATTAATAAATATAATAAGATTGCTTAGTTAATTCTAATATCACTGAACAAAATGGGCAAGAAAAAGATGATCTCAGAGATTCAAATTCCCAAATAAATTTCAGTAAACATGACCTGAAAGTTTCTATGTGTGCTCTGAAGGAGACCTTTATCTCCTGGAGCTGCAGTGCTCAGACTGTTGAAAGTTAAATGCAGAATCCCATCCTTCTACTGGCTCAGTGACAACAATTTGAGTTCCCCACAAGAGTGTCTCACTTAAAAAGTGAGAGCAGTGATTGGGAAGGAATTAGGCGCTGAAAGTTGGAACAGGGATGAGTGGAGAAACTTAGATGAAGCCAGGGACTTTGAGCCTCTAAATGGATCAGAATCTTTCTTGCTGGCGGAAGCAGTCTCCCCACCCCTAGTGAAAGAAATGTCTCCACTCTAGTAGAAGTGGTCTCACCGAACACTTGGACACAGGAAGGGGAACATCACACACCGGGGCCTGTTGTGGGGTGGGGGTGGGGGAGGAGGGATAGCATTAGGAGATATACCTAATGTAAATGACGAGTTAATAGGTGCAGCACACCAACATGGCACATGTATACATATGTAACAAACCTGCACGTTGTGCACATATACCCTAGAACTTAAAGTATAATTAAAAAACAAAAAAGTGGTCTCACCACTCCCATCGGGGAGGATTAGCTCTGCGTTGCCTGAGGAAACTGTATAGAATTGAGGATCTTTGTAAATGTTTCCAAAGAGGCCCTGTGACTCTCAAATTCTACTTTAAAGTTAGAATGATTACTCTGAACCTGTTAATATCTCTCTTAATATCTCAATGGTGCTCCAAAAGATCCACTGATTTTATACTTTTTATTACCATTTATCGCATACAATTCAAATGCCAGTTATATTGTATGAACCTCTTCTAATAGGGCTGCCAGATTAACAAATAAAAATAAAAGACACTCAACTAAATTTGAATTTTAAGTAAATAATGAATAAATGTTTAGTATAAATATGTCCCATATGTAAGTATATATCATGCATGAAATAAAATATACATTTAATAGACATATGTATACATGAGTATAAGTATACATATTTATGGGGCACACATATAAGAGATGTATATTATATATTAGGATATATTTATGGGACATACTTATACATAAGACATATTTAGACCAGAAAAAATGATTTACCTGAAATTTGAATTTAGTTGAGTGTCTTGTATTTTATCTGACAGCTTTGTCTTGTATTTTATCTGACAGCTTTGTCTTGTATCTTTGTTTCTTCCCAGTTGACCAAAGATAAATGTTTTATCAATTGCACATCTACTTTCTGCTAGGAACTATCAGTAGTTTACCTACCACAAGTGATGGTGTCATTATGATCTGGGCATTGAGTTATCCAACATGAAATCCTTTTCTCGTGACTCCTTCTAACACCAATTATCTGAAGCTTGGATAACTAAAATCTGAGTTTGTGACAGGGATTACATGCATGTGATTTACTGAAGGAGTGATCCCCATTAAAAACAAAACAAAAAAAAAAAACTTGTAAGAAAATGAATGAATCAAATTGGTGAGGTAGGAGAGAGCTAAACAAAAATCCCAAGTCAAGTAAAGTCCATCCTTAGCCTGATTCATGTGGGAAAACATATAAAAAGCATCACAGAGTTGTTCCTATTAAGGCAAAGGAGACTGCCATTTCCACCTGATATAAGCAGAAATTATCTATGGGCCTTTTCTGGAAGTGAGGGAAAGAACATATTTCTAGCTTTCAATTGCTGAGAGCAATTCTCTGGAGAAGGGAAACACTTTTGTACTGTTAACAGTCACAGTGGACAGCAGCTGGGAGATGGGTACAGAGTCCAGGAAAATGGGATTCTGGTGTAATAACACAGCATCTACTAGGACTTCATTGTCTTGGTGGGATGCTGTGGCTCGAGGCTATAATTCTAGCACTTTGGAAGGGTGAGACAGGAGGATTTCTTGAGAGTTCGAGACCAATCTAGGCAACATAGTGAGACTCTTCTTTACAAAACAAATGAAAAAATTGGCTGGACACGCACGGTGGCACACGCCTATAGTCTCAGGTAATTGGGAGGCTGAAGTGGGAGGATGGTTTGAGTCTTGGAGGTGGAGGTTGCAGTGATGAAGTGAGCTGGGATTGCACCACTGCACTCCAGCCTTGGCTACAGAGTAAGACCGTATCTCAAAAAAAAAAAAAAAAGAAAAGAATATCGTTGTCTTTTTTTACATTTTCATTCTTACTTCTGAAAACATAATTTACTCTTTCCCTAGTACTTAGAAATCAATGTTTTGTTTTCCTTATTCAAATAAAAATGTTTTGCTAAATTAACGAGTCACCTTACTAATTGGGAAATATGGTGGACACTATTCAATCCTTATTTCACAGCATTTATGATATAGAATATTTTCATATTCATGAAAATGTATTTAACATATTACATTCTGGTTCTCATCCAGCTTTTCCCTATCCCTTCATTGAGAGTTTTCTGAGCTGTATCTTTTATCTTTCTATCCTCTAAATGTCACCCATCCTGTACTTAGCCTTTTATTCTACCCACCACCCACTGGAAATTTCAAAGAAGTACTTCCATTATTTTACTACCATTTACTTACATGCCTATTATTGCCAATTCTATTTTTTCTTTCCTTGCTTTTCTTTCTGTGCTCAAAATTCACACACAGACCCACCTAATGAATGTTCTATAGACACTTCAAATATAAAATAAAACATTTTCTTCACAATTCTTCGCAATGCCTGCTCTTCCTTCTTTATATGAGTTAACAGCATTTATACAATTCAGAACTGTAGTTTTATGAATATCCTTTCTGATCTTCTAATATCATAATTAATTATGTACTCATAAACGTATTTCAAATCCACCATAGGATTTACATTCTCGCCCACTACTACCATCTAATATCAAGCCTTTATTACCTTTTGCCTGGATTATTTTAAGAGACATCTAGTGGTTTCTATGACTTCAGTTTGGTAGTTCTTCAAACTATCTTCACTGCAAGGCTAGCCACTTCAACAACAGAAAATCTTGATGGCTTTATGCAATAAAATTTAGTTCTCAGGTCAGGTGGGTGGGAATGGGGGATTGTATTAGTCAGGGTTCTCTAGAAGGACATAACTAATAGGATCGATGTATATATGAAAGGGAGTTTATTAAGGAGAATTGACTCACACAACCACACAGTAAAGTCCCATGGTAGGCTATGCAAGCTGAGGAGCAAGGAAGCCAGCAGTGGATCAATCCAAGTCCCAAAACCTCAAAAGCAGGGCAGCTGACAGTGCAGCCTTCAGTCTGTGGCCAAAGGCTTGAGACCACCAGGCAAACCACTAGTGTAAGTCCAAGAGTCCAAAAGCCAAAGAACTTGGAATCTGATGTTTGAGGGGCAGGGAGCATTCAGGATAGGAGAAATATGAAGGCTGGACGACTCAGCAAGTCCGCTCATTAAACCTTCTTCTGCCTCCTTTTTCTAGCCTCCCTGGCAGCCAGTGGTATGGTGCCCACCCAGATTAAGGGTGGGTCTGCCTCTCCCAGTCCAGTGACTCGGTTGTTAATCTCCTGTAGCAACATCCTCACAGACACACCCAAAAACAATACTTTGCATCCTTCAATCCAATCAAGTTTGACACTTAATACTAACCATCACAGGGATCATGTGTTATTGTTCCATGCAATCATTGAGGGAACCATGGAGTCTCTACTATTTTCAACCTGTGGCTCTGCAATCCGTTTTGGTATCAGGATCCTCTGCTGGAATATCTGCATATAGCTAGTGGACAGAGAAAGAAAATGGAAATGGCATACCTTCTCTTTGCCTACAATCCACTGATAAGGGATTTGTTCACACATGGCTACAAGAAAGGCAAGAACTATTGTATAGCTGTGTATGAGGATGGAAATGCTTTAATGAACAACACAGCCCACCTTCATCCTAAAGAAATTTTAATTTTCTCCTCTTTCCATACATGGAACACATTCAACTTCCTCTTTAAGAGAGATGGCTCAAAGTCCCTTGTAATCACAGCACCTAGCTCAAAGTCCACAATATCTAGATGATGCACAGTGTTTAATCTGGTTTTTGGTATGTGATGTCAATAATACCAGGAACTAAAAATGAAGTATCTTTGTTCTTGCCACCGCTCAACACACATACTCATGCATGCATGCACACACACACACACACACACACACACACACACTCCTCATTTGGAAAGACCAAAATGGGAGATACTAAAGTCATGGTACTCAATAATTTTGAAATTCTTTTTGATGGGTATCACTAAATCCCCTACCCTGAAGACAGGGGAAGGCTTTGATTACATCCTGATTATATACTTTGTGGGAAGAATTCTTTTATCTATTGTTTTTTCTCAAGCCAGTATGTTATTTCATGGCCATTACCCAGTGTGGCCATGACTGAAATGCATGTTTGAGAGGCATTCCTCTGAGAACTGTCCAGTGTTTTAGCCATCATTTTTAGACAGCTTCTTGCCAGTGCAAGTTTGAGATCAAAGAGTCAAAATGTATTAGTGTGAGTTTATCGTTTCATTGATAAGACACTTTTCTCAAGTACTTACTGGGTTCTAATCTATGTACTTCCAGCAAGTTTCAAATCCCAGAAAACACATCCGGAGTTATTTCCCAGACATAATTTTCCAACCTGATTATTTGTTTCCTTACTCTTATGCCTCTGTCTCAACTTAATGGTGTTAGCCTTAGGCTATCCGAAATAAGAGACTTGATTGGAAAGGCTAAATCCTTAATCAGAACTTTTCAGCCAGGTTCTTTTTCTCTTAAAAATCTCTCTCAATTTTATTTTTTTATCATTTGGATTCTCAAAGAATGCTTTTTGTTTTCTAATCCAGCAAAGCTGCACAAATCTGAACTCTGCCATTCCTTTGTATTGTTAACAAGCTAAACAATTCTTACACAAGTTTTTCTTTTTTTTACTAATGAAACCAATGTCGTGTATTCGGATCTCTGTTGCAATCCCACCCAATTTCAAGGTACTAATGTCTTTACATAGAGAAGTAGTGCTAGCTATTGTAAGAGATACATTTCCAAATTTCAGTGGTTTAATACAATATATTTGATTCCTGATTACATAAAGTCCAATGCATGGAATGGGCAAAATTCTATTCAGTTAAAGTGACCCATATTGACAGAGACTCTGATAGCTTCACCATATTTGGCAAACAAACATCCTGTTTCTGCCAGTTTTCTTTCTGGAATGCAAATTTAATAATATAATTTTTATTGTTGAAATCTTACTATAAATTCCTTACCGTCCTGAGAATAAAATCCAAGACCCTTAATATACCACAGAAAAATCGTTTTGTTTTGAACTCTTCTATGTCTCATACAAAATATAGACCCTGCAGTATAGAGCAGCATAAATATATCTGCATTTCCAAACTCTTTAGCTTATCATATAATGTTCCCCTTTGGAAATTTCCTCCTCCACGACTGTTATGCACTGTCATATTTGTCCAGCAGAATCTAGCTCAATGTCCTCTCTTCCTGGATGGCTTTTCCAAAATCCACATCTGCCAAAGACAATTGACTCTTCTTTGTATAATGTCTTAAAGTTAGTTTTGGTTTTGTGCTAACAATGATGCATTCTCTATATTTTTATAATTTCTTCTTGTTGACCTTATACAAATTCTAAAACTATACAGTTTCCTTAACATCTAGCTTAGTGCTGAAGTGAAAGAAGCCAAAGAGATATTTATTGAAATCTACTGCATTCTTACAATTTTCTAAGATACATTATAGCATTATTTATTTTGCATTAAAGTTTTAATATTTTTAAGACTTGTGAATTATACTTGCTGAGATTCAGAGTACTTATATTTATAAATGTAAGTAACCATTTGCATTTTATTTAACTCCATAATAATTTGTCTTGGAGTTCAATATCTTTTGTTTGTTTTTCAGAATAAAGAAATGTCTCTGTTTTCTTGCAATTTCTTTAATATTATGATAAATTGCAAAATTTAAGGCTGTATATATCATGGAGATATTTGTATATGTAGTATTTTAACATGATTTTTGAAACATTTTTATTTTCTGAATGCTTCAGAAAAGTTAATTTTGAGTCAAGAATAAGGCTGGATCACTGAGATTTGGCTGTGTTTGAATTTAGTTTCAGAAATGCATTGATCTGTATGATGGCTAGTTTTATGTGTCAACTAGACTAGGCTAAGGGATGCTCAGATATCTGAGAAAACATTATTTCTGGGTGCGTCTGTGAGGATGTTTCTGGAAGAGATTAGCATTTGATTCAGTAGACTGAGTAAAGAAGATCTGCCCTGACTAAAGTTGGTAGGTATCTTCCAATCCACTGTGAGTCCAAATAGACCAAAAAGGCAGGGTAGGGGTGAATTTACTCTCTCTCTCTATTTCAGCTGGAACATCTATCGTCTGCTGCATCCAATATTAGCACTCCTATTTTGGGGCATTCAGATTCAGACTAAATCATGCAACCAGCTCGTCTGGTTCTCCAGCTTGTAGATGGTAGATGGTGGGACATCTTGGCCTCTGTAATGGGGTGGGCCAATCCCTGTAATATATCTATCATCTGTCTATCTCTTATTAGTGCTTTTTCTATGGAGAACCCTGACTAATACATCTGTCTTCTACTAGATATAAAGAAATATGTTAGGCTCTTAGAGAGATAGAATAAAACATACTATTTCCTGCTTTCATGATGTTTTGGTGTGGACCATATTGGATTAGAGGGTTTGAGAGCAAGAGTTGATCTGTCTTTGATATTTTCACAGATGACTCTATGGCTCATAATTTTAATTTTCTATTTCCAAAAGGTTAATTTTGATTTTAACTAATTACTAAGATGCTTCATAACAGTTTTTTTTCTTTAAAATCATCCTTCTCAGAGATTAAGCTTTGCGTCTTTCATTTCTAATTTACTACTGACTAAACCAACAATACAAATACTGAAAGGATAGCATGGTAATTCTTGTCTCTGAAGTGTCTGTGTGTGATGTTATGTGATGGATGACACACTTTGCATCAAGAGACCTGACTTTCCTTTCCTTCTTCTTTATTAACCAATTCTATAGTGTCTAATGAAGTGAGTCACTGAATCTTTATTTTATTATCTTGAAAATTCAATGCACAATGACTAAATTGCAATAAATGAGATAATATATAAAAATGTTATGCATATATTCCAGCAATATGAGATATTTTTGGAAGCTGATAAGTCACTTCAATTTCACTTTAGAATTAACATGAAATAGCTGCTAAATTGATAAATAAATGAATATCAAATATCAAAATTATTGGCCACATATTTCTGATTCTCCCTCAGAATGAGAAATTGCTTATCAATAAATGTTTTGCCATGTTTTTTCTTTCAATATACACAAAAATAGCATACAAATGAATCAAAGTTTTTCCCCCTCCCTTTCTGGAAATATGCTATAGACATAAATCTAGCTTATTGAACAGCTCTTCTGTGTTAGGAGGTACAATCACCCATGTGTGACTGTGGTTTATTCTTCTCAAATATATACAATATTTCCCATAAAACCCTTTGAAATAACAGAAATGAACCAGAGTTTTTTAAAGACTATGTTTCCTTTGGATTTTTAAGAAATTATAACAAACATATAAAGAGAAACTAGGTGACTATTAAGTTAATTAATTTTAAGTATACTATTTAATGACTACTCTTTGCTCAAGAAAACTAAGCTTATTTTTATATGTGTTTCAATTATCTATAAATTATAATGGAATTGACATTGGTAGCACTTCACATACTCTTAAACTGGTCTTCTTTGTAGTTTTCAAAACATTAAACCTCTAATATGCTATTTAGTCATCACAACAACTAAACAAGAAATATTTTCTCCTTATATGTGAGAAAAAAAGATATTTTAAACATCAAGATTTTTTTAAATTTTATATTGAGAAAATTGTAGTATAAGGCATCAAACATACATCTTCCAATTCCAAACCTTCACTATTTAAACAAAAAATAAACAAGAACTTCAAAGCTAACACCAGGAAAAGACTAGTACCCTCACTCCCTGAGGCTTCGAAGATGAGGACTAAATCCTGCCAATTCTAACCGTCTCATTTATTCAAAGAGCTAGAATAGAAAGTTCAGAAATCTTTAGGGACCCACTCCAAAGGCACTGGATTTGGCACTGAAAACATTCCTAAAGCACAGATTGAAGCAGGAACAAGAAAAGGGAAACATTTGCAGTGTGTGACTTGTATTTTAAGATCCATTTTATTATGATTTTATTAAAGTATTTGCAGTAGCATCAAGGATCAGGATAAACTCAAGCTTAGAGGCCTTTGGGATAGGGGTTATGGCAAGTTAAAGTTTGGCCTATGGACACCAAAGCATCTTCCTGTGTTGTAAAAACAATAATAACAAGTCAGATGAGGCAGTGGGGGATAGTAAATCTAAGGCCTGTATCTCTGCCAAAAGATTCAATACAAACAGCCACATTTCTCCCAACTCTGCTGTTTGTGTTGTTGTTGCCAAATTCACCAGTGTAATGTCCATTAAAATAACATCTTTGGGAAAATAGCACAGTATCAATGTTGTCTATGAAAATGACAAAAACAGAAAGAAAATGGCACTTGTGACAATCTCTAGATGAGTAACTGTGGGGAATCAAATTTCTACAGAAAAAAAATAGTTGTAAGAAGTGGATAAAAGGAAACAATTGTTGCAGAGGTCAAAATAAGTTTTAAATTACCCAGCCTTGGGTTTTTCTTCATAGCAGCATGAGAACAGACTAACACAACTTCATTGAATTTAATCACAGTTCAAACGTTAAAAATCGGGTCGATCACCTCTCATTGATTTATGACTCAGTTACTTCCTTCATTTTTCAAAGCAATAATACAGAAACTTCTGTACATCAATGGTCCGTGAGAACCATCACTTATTATATGGTAGTCATTCAATTCAACATCTTCAGACTTTTCAAATTTGTTCACATAACCATCACATGTTGATGAAGTCACATCTCAAACTCTTGAGCCAATTCTTTCTTAAAAAAGCAAGGTTCAGGTGAGTAGCTCATGACATCAGTAGTGACAATTTGCTCTTGGATCTGCCCTAAATTTCCTCAGAGCCATTGTTGTCTCTGGTTCCCCGGTGGCTACGTTCTTCCTGAATTTCTACTCTTCAAAGCAATGTGCCATGCTGTGACAACCCCAATACGTGCTTCTGACCATCTATCCTCTTCTTCTACAAAAACCTACCTTGTATTTCAACACAGTCTAGGATTCTGACAAATGTTTATACTAATATTATAATTTTCAAGCTACATCTAAAATTCCTATTTTCCATATAATTCCTTGCCATCCTGTGATCTCTGCTTGACATACTCTCATAGTTCTGTTCCCCTTCTCACCCCTGACCTTCCAGAGTGCCCACTCCAGGTAAGTTTCATTATTCAAGTGACAGAGAAATGTTTTCTCTTTGAGGTAAGATAGTATCTGTGATGATTAATTTTATATGTCAGCTTACCTAGGCCATGGGTTTCCCATATATTTGGTCAAAAATTATTCTTGGTATTTCTATGAGGGTATTTTTGATATAGGAGTTAAAAAGAAATGACTTAGACAGATAGTGACGGTATGGAAGTCCTTGGTAAGGTTTTCCTTTTAATGAAAAGCAGCCCCAAATCATTTTCCTTTCTAACAAGGAGCAGCCTGTAAAATCGAGCCACAGATATAGATGCCAGTAGAAAAATACTACCAGAGACTAGGCATGTTCAAAATGGCGGCTCCATCTTCTCTTCTTGCCAGACATGTGTAAGGTAAGGAGCAGACAAGATGGTGCTGGTCAAGTGGAGAGCCCATTTGCATAATAACATTGGGTGGGGTGGCCAGCCCTCCATGCAGGCTATGTAAATGGCACACCTGATCAAACCAATCTGTGAGCCCTACCTGAATCAGACACCACCTCCTCAAGCCTGCCTATAAAATCTGGCAAACTCCACAGGAGGCCCATCTTTCCCTTCCAGAAGCCCCTGTCTCTCACTAAAGAGAGAGTTGTTCTCCTTTCTCTTTCTTCTGCTTATTAAACCTCTGCTTCTCAACTCCTCATGTGTATCCATCTCCTAAATTTTCTTGGTGCAAGACAACGAACCCTGGATATTTACCCCAGAAAACATAGCTGCTTCATTTTGAATGAGATTAAACTTTAAATCAGTGGACTTTGAGTAAAACAGATTTCTCTCCATTATGTTGTGAGCCTTGTCCAGCAGTTGAAGGCCTAAATAGAACAAAAATGACAGGCTTCTTGCAAGCAAGAGAAAATTTTCAAGCAGATAGTATTTGGACTTCATCTGCAATATAGGCTTTTGCTGAACAGCCTTTGGACTTACCTGAAACATTGGTTCTTCTGGGTCTCCAGCTTGCTGGCCCACCCTGCAGATTTTGGACTTGCTAGATTCCATAATCATGTGAGCCAATTTCTTCCTATAAATCTCTGCCTCTATGTACATATAAACATCTTATTCTGCTTCTCATTCTGTTTCTCTGGACAATGCTAATTACAGTACTTTTTTTTAAAGCAATGTATTCATATTCATACAAAATAGTACCATAATAACATGGAAAACCTTAAAAATTAAAACTGTACCACCCTTTTACTTTCATGATCATTCTCCTATAGCACTTTCCTCTTGGTCTAAATTAATATATTTTTATAAAATTATTATAGGTACCAACAGTTTACATTATAATGTTATTATAAATGTTTTCTAAGTTCTGCATTCAACATTATTTCATAAATAACACATTGGATAGTTTTGTTACAATTAGCGTTTGTATAACTACTAGACTTTATTATAGGTTTTGAAATATGTGGATTTAATTTTTTAATATTTAAGAAAAATGGATGATAAATTGCCTATATATGCAATTTCAATAAGTAGGAATTATTAGGTTAAAAGTTATGAGCATTTTGAATTTTTTCTAAAAACTGTGATAATGCCTGTACATGTGACTATGTATTAAACTCTCAGCAGTATCCAAGTACTCATGTGACACAGAACACTAACATATATTATATATTGTCATCTATGAAATTCATTTTATAGATGCATGAAAATGAAACGCATTTAAAATATTATCAAACGTTATTACCAAAATGTCACAATACCACATGGTCTTTACTTTTTATACTTAAGTATTGCATTATCTATAATTTAAATTGGAGGTTAATTGTTAAAGATCAAAGCCTTTGTGAACCTAATCAATTGCGTTAAATTTTTTTATAGCTTCTAATAAATTATAGTGTTTTTTTTCCTCTGAGCATTGTTTTGTTTATATCTAATGTATTCACATAAAATTTATTACTGTTATTTTTTAAATATTCATTTATTTAAGCATTGATATCTTTTTTTTTCATCTAAGAAGGCTGTTACTTTTTCGTTCAGTTTCCAAGTAGCAGGGGTTTTATTTTTTCCTAATATTTATTATGATTTTGAGGTTTGTGCATTGATAAATTATTATCTAATCAATTTTTGTGAATGGTCAATGAGTGCTTTGTACTCTTACATTAATATTAGGGCCATAAAGAAACTAAAACTAAAAGTGAATTGGAAAACAAATAACAGGAACAGAAGCTTTTTAAACCCCAGGTATATAATCCTTAATGGTGATTGAAACTGGCTTAATTACATTTGTGCAAATAGCATAGCATAAAAATACACAAATATCAATATAAAAATGCAAAAATAAATGGACAGAAATAGGATATTGTTAACAGACGTCTTACCTTACCATGTAAGCCCATGAAACAAAAGTAGAACAACCATAAATAATGGTAAGGAAGATATGACATAGCCATAAAGCTAATGATGATAATTCACCAAAATGATCATTTTTATAGAATTATTTCTCAGTTATTTGAATTACTTAATAATTTGAGATTTATCTATAACACCACAGGAGTAGTACCATGCAGGGGTATAATAATTGATGTCTAATTTTTTTAAAGTGATAAATATTATGCCTTTGTTAAGAAAAGACAAAATGATGTGCTGATGCACTGTTTAAAGGTAGGCTCTGCAATAAATCAAATGGAGACCATTTCTGGGAGAATTGGGAAACCAGCCAGAAAATGGTTGTGTAATACAGACCCAGAAATTGGTAGTGTACTGTAGAATTAATTACTTTCCAAAGCAATAGGTCCAGACTAACACTACAAACAAACATAGTGCCCAGTTTAATGTTTTGTATATTTCTCCATCCAACAATTCTTTATAGCAGATTTAGTAATACGTTCACAAAAAAGAATAATTGGTAAATTAATTATCTTTTTAATTTTTAGTATTACTTTTTTGTTTAATAATAAATTGGTGTTTTAAAATAATAGATGACAAGTAAAAACAATTTGTTTTAAACTGGGGACATGTATATGAAAATACAGAACTGTTGACAATAACATTAGATTATGTAGTCCCAGTTACTCAGGAGACTGAGGAAGGAGGATCCTTTGAGACCAGGAGTTCAAGGTTGTACTGTCCTCCAGCCTGGGCAACATAATGAGATCCTATCTTAAAAAAAAAATAAAAAAAACCCTAATATTCAAAAAAATATTTATTGTGTGTCTTCCAAATACCAGCCTATAAATAAAACCAAGAAAACCCCTGTAGTTTTGGGAATTACATTCTAAGTTTAATGACAAGAGGAGGATGAAAAGTAACAAACGTTAAACATGAAAAAAAACCTAAATTGGTATGGATTTTTCTGTAAATGAATGTGGGTTATTTCCCATTCCCTTTCTACTTTATTTATGTTTTATTTATTTTTATCTATTAAAATCTCCATTAAGAGATTTTGCCAATTTCTAAAATCTGAAATATGTGGAAAGTAAAATTTGAAAACTAAAATATGAAGCTTGTCAACTTTTCTTTTAACAGAAACTTAAAATATATATTTTTGTTGAAACAGAGACACAACACATTTCCATGTTATCTCTTAGATGTTTTATATATTTTTAGCTACAGCATTTCAATGCCAATTGTTACATTTTATAGGTGTCTCCTTTTTACAGTTATAATTGTATATATCACTTGAAATAATTATATTTTCAAAACAAAATTTACACTATGTGACAAAAAGACTGGAAACAAAATGGTGTATTGATACAAATATATAATTGAAACTAATATTTAATGGGTTTGTAAATATATTTTTGTTTGCTAATTTTCCCTGGAAATTAGATTTCCATATTTAAATCTGCAACTTAGGAAGCTGGAATTTCTTCCCATTAGAGATACGGTAATAACTTTGTAATTAGTGAAATCATTGTCACACTGCATAATCAGCTCATTGAACACATGCATTATAGTAAGAAAAAAATAATAAAAATCCTTTATAGTAACATAACTGTCCCATTAAAGTTTTGATTAACTTTATAACAATAGTACAGTATCATTTTGGTTTTGTAAATTAGCAGACAAATTGGAAATATATCATACAAGGCTCCTGTATCTTTACAGAAGAGAAGGATGCTTAATTAAAATAATATAATGCTGGCAACATTAATTTCTTATTGTGAGGACTTAGCAACTCGCTTCAGAGTATGAGGCCAAAATTATATTTCAGCAGTTTTATGTTAAATGTTTCAAGGAAAGCCATACGGCCCCTGGGCACTGCATGACATACAGTAGTATCAGAAACAATTGATGTGTGTAATGACAATTGCAAGCATCCTTTCCAGATGAGCTGACCCACCCTGATTCCACCCTGCTGCTCCTGTTTGGTCAGCAGGTACCTTTCACCATCTGTTTCTCTCCTAGCAGCTGAATCGTTTCTCTTATTGTGTACCTAAATGGTGAAGCATGTTTAATATGAAATATAGCTTGTAGGCCATGGGATATTCTAAATATTTCTATTGAATTTGGTTAGACTAATTTTAGCTTGAAATGTATTTTTCCTTTGGTAGTATGAAAGTAGTTTCTATCCTGAGCATAATCAGATGAAGGCATGTAAATTTTTAATAGGGACTGTACATATAATTACAGAGATTGCTGTAATTTGCTGTTTGTATTATTAACATGCTTATGATGATATAATAATCATTCCTTCTAACTAAGTACTTCGCATGATTACTAAACTGGCCATGAAGACTATAGAGCCTCTAGGAAAACATGTATACTCTGTTGACTTAAAATGTAGACATCATTTTTGCATTGTTCTTTGTCTTTCTTCCCAGAAGATCAAAATTTGCATTATGATTTTTTATGTTTTATTAATTTTTTAAACATTTTAATAGAGCCCAAAATGTTAATGTTACACCCTGGAGATTCACTTATGCTTCTTTGAAGCAATTCTTGGTTTAGGAAAATGGGAGATAAGAAATTAAGTCATTCTGGGGGACAAGCCTAAACCTGTGATTCTTCCTAGGAAAGGACTGGTAGGGGCCCAGGAAAGAAATGAGTAGTAAAAATGCTTTATTCCTGAGAGAAGAGAGAGGAGCTGAAACCTGAGCATATCATAAGCAAATGTTATAAGCAACATTTCCAAAATTATTCAAGAATCAAATATTTGTAAAACATTATTTTCATCACATTATTCTTTCTTTCTTTGATTTTTTTTCTTACAAAACAGCTTTTTTTAATTTGGCCACTGAAAAGGAAGAATGGCATATTAATATTCCAGCAGAAACTCTTACAAAATAGAAGATGATAGCAGTGAAAACTGCAAAGGCAAGTCTTGTTCTTGGCATCAAGTTTACGATTATGGTGAATTCTTTAGGCTTTAGTTGGGGGAAAAAAAAGATTATTTAACCTAAGCCTATTTCTCTAAAATCTGACTTCAATTTTAATAAAATGATGTTTTTTGGCTACTCATCCTCTTCCTGTATCTGGGCCATGTAAGAAAGTGGTTACCATGTTGGTCGAGTTGTCCTGTCATCAACCTA
The DNA here is from genome assembly GCF_029281585.2 of Gorilla gorilla gorilla. Lineage (NCBI taxonomy): Eukaryota > Metazoa > Chordata > Mammalia > Primates > Hominidae > Gorilla > Gorilla gorilla. The sequence continues at coordinate 85,797,772 of NC_073238.2, read as the reverse complement.
ACAAAGGTACTGATCATGCCTGAATTCCTCTAGCAACAGTAGATGCTCTGTAAATCACGATGTTGTAAAAAAAATCTCCATTTGACTGTGATGTGACATCCACTTAAATAGACACACTGATAGGAAACTTTTAAGATCACACAAGTGAAATGTTACTTTAAAGACAATTCCTGACATTTGTTTCCTTTGTTTGCTAGTGTTATTTCTCCTAAAGGATTAACTTGTTTACACCACACCTTTTCCAAAATGAGTCAAGTGACTCAAATAATAAAAAGTATCTATCTGTTAAGAAAAGCATAGAAAAATCAAGCCATGTAAAGGAATCAGCAATGCATATGTTAACCAAGAGAAATAAGCCAATTATTGTTATTCAACACTAAGTTTCTTCCCAGGTTTCTAGTATTTAGGGCAAAATGAATAACATAGTAGGTGACATAATTTGTATCTTCTTGGATAAAGCCTGCTAGTTATTTTAAATAATAATCGTTCAGAAAAAATCAAGAGTGCTGGTTTGGAGTTATTCCATTAGTTACTTCTATGACCTTAGACAATTAATTCAAAATCCAAAGTTTTTCCAGCAGCCCACCAGGTTCTACATGATCTGGGCCTGAGTAAATCTGTGAACTCATCTTCAACTCTTGTCTTTCCCATTCACTTGGCTCCATTTACAGTAGCTTTCTTGCTGGCCCTCGAACCTGCCAAGCACACTCCAGCCTCAGCTTTTGCAATTTCCTCTGCATGGGTCATTCTTACTCCAGATGTTTTCTCTGTTGCCTCCATCACTTCATTCAATTCATTAATCTAATGAAACCTTATCAGTTAGGCTTTTTTGACCACTTGATGTAAAATAATGTCCACCCACGAGAACGTGCTTTTTTCCCCTTATCCTGCTTTAATTTTCTCCAAGCCCTTCCTAGAAATCTTGCATGAATTTATAGTCATTTATTTTCTTATCTTCCTTCTTAAAATATAAATTCCATGACGCATGTAATTTGTCTGCTTGGCTTATTGGATGATCTCCAGATTTTATAATAGTACCAGGCACACAGTAGACACTCAATACATAGTTGTTTCATGAACGATTTAATTCAACAACCACTCAATCAGTGGCCTCTTTGTACAAGCATTACACCTAAAGATGGGCTAGAGATATGGCACTGAATAAATTCTTAGATACAAATTATTCATAGTATAATAAATATGTACATTTAAACTTTATCTGTTGTTCCTTAATGAAAGATTGAATTCAATCATCTGTAAGTGTGTCTGGAATTGGCGGGTTCTTGGTCTCGCTGACTTCAAGAATGAAGCCGCGGACCCTCGCAGTGAGTGTTACAGTTCTTAGAGATGGTGTGTCCGGAGTTTGTTCCTTCAGATGTTCAGATGTGTCTGGAGTTTCTTCCTTCTGGTGGGTTCATGGTCTCGCTGACTTCAGGAGTGAAGCTGCAGACCTTCACGGTGAGTGTTACAGCTCTTAAAGACGGCGCATCTCGAGTTGTTCATTCCTCCTAGTGGGTTCATGGTATTGCTGGCTTCAGGAGTGAAGCTACAGACCTTCCTGGTGAGTGTTACAGCTCAGGCAGCATGGACCCAAAGAGTGAGCAGCAGCAAGATTTATTGCTAAGAGCAAAAGAACAAAGCTGTCACCGAGCAGGTTGCTGCTGCTGGCTTGGACAGCCTGCTTTTATTCCCTTATTTGACCCCACCCACATCCTGCTGATTGGTCCATTTTGACAGGGTGCTGACTGGTGCATTTACAAACCTTGAGCTAGACACAGAGTGCTGATTGGTGCATTTACAATCCTTTAGCTAGACACAAAAGTTCTCCAAGTCCCCACTAGATTAGCTAGACACAGAGCACTGACTGGTGCATTTACAAACCTTGAGCTAGACACAGAGTGCTGATGGGTGCATTTACAAACCTTGAGCTAGACACAGAGTGCTGATGGGTGCATTTACAAACCTTGAGCTAGACACAGAGTGCTGATTGGTGTATTTACAATCCTTTAGCTAGACATAAAAGTTCTCCAAGTCCCCACCAGATTAGCTAGACACAGAGTGCTGATTTGTGCATCCACGAACCCCGAGCTAGACACAGAATGATGATTGATGCATGTACAGTTCTCCAGCCTAGACATAAAAGTTCTCCAAGTCCCCACCCGACTCAGGAGTCCAGCTGTCTTCGCCTAGTGGATCCCGCACCAGGGCTTCGGGCAGAGCTGCCTGCCAGTCCTGCGCCGTGCACCTGCACTCCTCAGCCCTTGGGCGGTCGATGGGACCAGGCACCGCAGAGCAGGGGGCAGCGCCCATTAGGGAGGCTCGGGCCGAGCGGGAGCCCACTGCGGGGGCCGGGGGGTGGGGGGGGGGCTTGGGCATGGTGGGCTGCATAAGGTTTATTTTTCTATTTATTGAAACTTATTATTGCTTTTATTTGTTGAAATTTATTTATTGCTATATCCTTTTTTTAGCTTTTATTTTAAGTTCAGGGGTACATGTGCAGCTTTGTTACATAGGTAAACTTGTGTCATGGGGGTTTATTGTAGAGACTATTTCATTATCCATGTATTAAGCCTAGTACCCATTAGTTATTTTTCCTGATCCTCTCCGTCCTCCCACCCTCCATCCTCCAACAGGGCCCAGTGTGTGTTGTTCCCCTCTGTTCGTCCATGTGTTCTCATCATTTAGCTTCCATATATAAAAGTGAGAACATGTGCTACTTGGTTTTCTGTTCCTGTGTCGGCTTGCCAAGGATAATGGCCTCCAGCTCCATCCATGTTTCTGCAAAGAACATGATCTCATTCCTTTTAATGGGTGCATAGTATGCCATGATGTATATATACCACATTTTATTCTCCTAGTCTACCAGTGATGAACATTTAGGTTGATTCCATGTCTTTGCCATTGTGACTAGTGCTGCAATTAACATACCTGTTTATGTGTTTTTTTATGGTAGAACAATTTATATTCCTTTGGGTATATACCCAGTAATGGGATTGCTGGGTTGAATGGTATTTCTGATTTTAGGTCTTTGAGGAATCACCACACTGTCTTCCATAATGGTTGAACTAATTTACATTCCCACCAAAAGTGTAAAACCATACTTTTTTCTCCACAATCTCACCAGCATCTGTTGTTTTTTTACTTTTTACTAATAGCCATTCTGACTGGTGTGAGGTGGTATCTCTTTGTGGTTTTGATTTGCATTTCTCTAATGATCAGTGATATTAAGCTTTTTTGTATATACTTTTTGGCCGCATGTATGTCTTCTTTTGAAAATTGTCTTTGACAAACCTGACAAAAACAAGTAATTGGGAAAGGATTCCTTATTCAATAAATGCTGCTGGGAGAAATGGCCAGCCATATGCAGAAGATTGAAACTGAACCCCTTCCTTACACCATATACAAACATTAACTCAAGATTGACTAGTGATTTCAATCTAAAACTAAAAACTCTAAAAATCCCTGGATGACAACACAGGCAATATACCATTTTGGACAAAACAATAGGCAAAGATTTCATGATAAAGACACCAAAAGCCATTGCAACAAAAGCAAAAATTGACAAATCGGAGCTAATTAAACCAAAGAACTTCTGCACAGCAAAGGAAACTATCGAGAGTGAAAAGACAACCTAATTTTGCGAAGTATGCATCTGACAAAGGTCTGATATCCAGCCTCTATAAGGAACGGAAACAAACTTACAGAAAAAAAAAAAACATTAAAAACTGGGGAAAGGACACAAATAAACACTTTTCATAAGGTTTCTTTTATCCGGAAAGTTTTATAATATTATAATTCAAAGGTCAAGCAGGAGTACAGATGCTCTTTACCTTCATTTCCATGTTCTAATTTGTCCCTCTAAAGCTTCTTTTATAAGTACCAACTTCTATTTATAAAGTACACCCTTTAACTTACAGATTCTGAACTTGCGTCAAATTCTTTCTTGTACTGAGATTGCTCTCTTAGCTCATCTCTGCCCATCTACATCACACTCACACTGAAGGCTGGGACAAATCTCTCTTACATGTGAACTTTAACTTTCCTGAACCAGCCCACAGTGCTTACAATGGAGAACTTGCTGATCAGTTTATTCAGCCTCATTTACAGTGAAAAAGTAAATAAACTGAGTCCCAGAGACATTGTTTATTACTCAAAGCTTTTAGCTAGTTGATGACTAATTTTGCTTATGTCCTAACTTAGATATTTCTTGCCTAGATTTGGATATCAGATATTCCTTTATACTGCTATCTTTTAATTTTTAATGCCCAGTGAACACAAATTAGTTAAAACATAAGCTTCATGTTGGAAAAGCCAGAGGTTTTTGGCTTCCAATAATATTCAAAGCTCTTTCTTTTTTAATATATCTGATTCTTTTGCAATATTTTCAGGAAAGATATAATGGGGCCTCAGCTTATATCACAAACTGCAGTATTGTGTTTCCTTATAAAGAATAGTTATACACTCTACTATGTGTATGCATGTATAGGTATATGTTGTCATCTAAGTTCTTTATGAACACAGAAGTGAGCACAATATAGATACTGCATAGATCTTTGCATTTTTTACTTAACACTTGTGGAGGTTTTTTTCATATTTCGGTCTTCAGTGTTTCCAATGTTTACAGACTATTCCATTATATACAGTGCCATAAATTATTTAGATAATCATCTAAGTATCTCTCCGTAGACACTGTAGGTATTTCCATTGTTTTGCTTTGCTATTCCTAATAACAGTGTAATGAATAGAATACAAATATTTATAAATTGTACATACACATACCATATAAATATAAGTAGTTTTTCATAAATTTATGGGCTGTTTATCTTTTTTTTGTGAACTGCAAGTTCCTACCCTTGGATGTTTTTTTATTGATTCGATCATTCTTTCATTTTAAATTTGTATGGGCTCTTTGTAAATTGAAGGTATTAACTTTGTGTCAAGTGCTGTAAATGTGTTTTGCCAGTTGTCATTGGTATTCACTTCTTTGAGATTTAAGACAACTCACGAAAGTAAGGCCGTGAAAGCTATTCAAAATTAAGTGGATATCTGAGGCAATTATTCAGCACAGTCTAGCCCAGAAAAAAACACTCAGTTATTTTAATATTGCAAAAGGCAATGTTAATTTTGCACTTTTTTAGGAAAATAAAATAAGTGGCATGGTAAAATAATTTTCTATCTGGAGTACAATGACATAAATAATATTTAACAGCTCTGCAACATTGTTTCATACATAATTTAGATATTTTGCCGGTGTCACAGGGAAACTTTTCTCTCTGCAGTGTTTGGTCCCCTCTTGAAAATAGTCATTTCTGGTAATAAGGACACATGTTATAGCTCCTCTACACCACAAGGTCATTAAAAGTTAACTTTATTTAATGTAAAAAAGTTGTATCTTGAGAATGAAATATTTAGGAAAGAATAATGATGTTGATTATGTTGACAAACAAAAGTCATTCAGAACATGTGCCAAAGAAGAAGCAGAATTCTCTCCTCTATATATGTGTGTATATGAATACATGTATGTTTATAGATATATATGTCTACATATGCATATATATGTCTATATGCATATATATACACACATACCTGTTTGCATCTATAAATAGATCGACTCAGAGAGATGGAAAGAAAAATAATACAAATTCTATTTGATATTCTCTATAATCTAAAAATATTCAAATGACACTATTAGAGAAACTGTGATGTTTAAAAATGTAGGGTATCTAGAATAAGATCCACAAATTGTCTCTGAACTACAGATAATCAGAGTAGCTAAAAGAAATTTTTATCATCCTCTATAGCCAAGAATTTAAGTACTTCTGGGGAACCAAGGAATGAATGAGGAGTCACATGGTGCAGATGTTAACAGAGCGAGCTGCAGATGCTTGGTGACTTGGTTAATATCTGTCTCTAATGTTCACTATTGCATTTCATTGGAAGGGACATAACTATGCTATATCTCAGTTTATTCACTGATAAAACAGGCCTCCTAATAATGTCTATGCCATACGGTTTTGTGAGGATGGAATAAATTAATACATGCAAAGTTCTCCAAGGAACGCTTGGCATACAATAAATGCTCAGTGAATATCTGGTTGTAGAACTGTCAATGTCCCATTTTAGACCTGTAGAGGAGACATTTCCCATACCTCTTCATTTCCAGAAATCCCTCTTCTTTATTGGAAGTTGAGGTGTAAGTTGGCTTTTATTTAATGGAAGAATGCAAACAGAGAGAGTGAGGAGGGGCGCACTACTTATTGGAATGGCAGCTGCACAAATCAGGCATGATTGCTCCCATGAGACTAGATCCGAAGGCACATGGGAGAGATGGAAATAAGGTGAGGAAGGGAAGCTGGTATTAAACTCTGACTGGTGCAACTGACATACTGAAAAAAATGTAAAGTCCCTGCTCTAGAACCAATTTCTACTATGCTCCCTTTGATAATGACCACCTTTCTTCCTGAATAGCCTCTTGATTAGATACTACAAATCTTACAAATTTGTTTCGTTTGTAAGTGAAGAATGTGTTGGACATGGTAAAATCTTGTGAAGACTAAATGACATTAAATTTAAAAATTTTATGTGGGATAGAAACATTCTGTAAATAGTAGTTAGTAGCAGTAGTTTTAATTAGTATTGTTATAATTTAAAAAAGAAAAATTATAAAGGGTCAAAGTTATATATGTTTATATATAGAGAAATAAGGAACAAGGCAAAAATATTTTATTTTCTTAAACTACAAGAGGAGAAATGTGAGATTTGTCTCATCTGGCTGGCACATCCTATGTAGACAAAAATAATTTCAAAATTTTGATATGGAATGTTATATCACATATCAATCATGCTTCCCAACAAATTTTGTTTATAAAAGATTGCAAGTTTGAAAAATGTTTCAGGTGGGGATAACATAAGAAAGCTAAAAGAATAACATCCAAGTGAATAAGATATCACATCAGCATCCTAACCATTTCACAGCCTGAAGACAACTGTTATGCAGCCAGCACAAGGGCAAACACAGGCTGCCAAGGAGCCAGATGCTATTGCTGGAAAGAAAATTTTCTCAGCTCAGCATCTGGGTCTTGTAATGCAATCCAGAAAAATGAAGGCAAGCCGAGTTTTGCAAAGGGGAACACAGTGCCCTTACCTAAATGCTGTATATGTTATAAAATAATATTTATAATAAATGTTTATTAATTTTAAAACTCAAAACCAGATTTGACTGATACTCAATATTCCTCCAGGTCAGTGATCACATCCATTAAGATGTTTATCCATTATAAAGTTTGTAATGGAATATTTTGTGTTGGTGTCTTGGAGGAAAGCAGGGTTCTATAAGACCACTCTCCAGTATAACTTCTTGTGGGTACAGACATCTTAAGTGGAAGCTTCCGCTCTGTGCACTCCAATATTTATAGAAAGTGGTAAGACTCACAAGCTTTGGAATCCTAGTATTTGACTATTATGTATATAGTCTCCATAGGGAAGAACACATCAATTGGAAAACATTGAATAAATCAGAGAATAAATGGACAAGGCATAAGTTAATATTGACACCCAACAGAATAATCTGCTTGTTTATCTGAAATGATTTTATAATCCTTATTTTTTAAAAGAGCATTTCTGTTTGGACAAGGAAAAAGTACATATGAAAAAATATATATATTATATATATATAATATATATGCAAAACATACCTGTATATATTAAATAATTCTATTTTACTGTTCAGGATTTAAGTCATAGTATTTTACAGGAATATTTTATCTGTGTATCTAAATGTCTGAGATTGGCTATAAGACTGTCCTTTGGTGATACATCTTCAACTCGTTTTGTAAGTATAACTAAATATTTGGTAGTGAAAGCATAAGGTTCAATTTTATAATAGCAGATACATGGATCTGCTATTAGATAATCTGAAGTTCAGAAAGTTGTGTATTAAAAAATACTATTTATCCCAATAGATCCTACTTAATGATCTATTATGTTTAAGTCATTAAGAAACTGCTGAAACTTATTCAAAGATTAAGTATGGACATTTTTGCTGTCCAAGTGTTTACTATTTTTGACATAATTACACTTACGTACCATTTATATTATGCTATCAGTTTTATTAAGGGCAATAACCAGACACTAATTGATAAAAGGAAAAGAATGAAATTATAAAATACAAAGGTACTTCTGCTTCCTTCCATTTTAGAGATCAGTTGGATTCCTATTACTTTCAGGTTCTCTGCTCAGTAATAGAATTTATGTATTTGTGTGTTTGTTTATTTATTCATTTATGTCTACCAGATCAATTTTCTCTCCTTTAAATATGTGCCAGTGTCCAGATAATTAAGGATAATAACAATACTATTCTGCAATAATAAAATAAGTAAAACAGTTAAAGCTTTTTATGGAGAATATCATAATTATTGTTGTACTTGTAAATTCAAGTGTATGCTGAGCATTAGTGGTCCTCCTATTAATTTAAGTGGTTTTTAACTCAAATAACTAAGAATAAATAGACCTACATAATATCTCTTAAAATGTAAACAAGTGTGCTCATCTAATTAGAGAAATAATATGAATGTGACCAAATCCAAGGTCTAAATCTCCATTTAAACTATATAGCATATTCTTGGCCAAGGAATACATTGCTAAATTTAGAAAGTGGAATCAGAAACGTGGTACATCAGTGATAAGATATACTTGCCAATCTAGTATGAATTCAAAGCTGTTACGAATTAAATTGGTTCTTCCCCCCTTCAATTTTTCCCCCAGATGGGTCAGTATCATCTTTATTTTAAGATTATAGATTGTGTTTGCCAGGTACAGTGATGTGTGCCTGTAGTTGCAACTACTCTAAAGGCTGAGGATTGCTTGAGCCCCGGAAGTCCAGGCTGCCGTGAGCTATGATCGCTCCACTGCTTTGCACCACTTCAGCACAGGTGACAGAGAGACTCTGCCTCAAAAAAAAAAAAAAAAAAAAAAAAAAAATTAATAAATTAAAAAAATAAAAAAGGTTCTGGATCATGTTTATGTTCATGTGTGCTAACACGGTAGATCAAAATGAGGTAGAACTTAAAATACATTTGAAAAAAAGAAAGAAAACTTTATTTCATGTCTATTTTTTGTTATCAGTTCTATTAGCAAACTCTAGGGTTTTCAAAGACGATGAAGAGAAGCCCAAATTACTTGAATCAACAGTCTTGTGTCTATTCATATTCAACTTCCTGCTTTTCATTGGACAAGAATTGGTCCAAGTTTTCCAGTTTTGTCATCTCCACATTTTGAACATGAACCAAAATCTATTAGGTGTATAATAAGGATAGGACATCTAGCCATGTTTTGTTCTTAGCTGTGTTCCAAGTAGTGTCCACAAATTACTCATGTAATTACCCCAGCATCTAGCATTGTCTATATTGGCATTCACCAAAAAAAAAAAAAAAAAAAAAAAAAAAAAAAAAGTTGAATGAAGGAATAAAAGAATGAATAAAAAATAAAGAATAAAAGATAAAGAAATAGAATATGAGTAATTTAAATTTCTCTGGATGATCCATAGAGATCAAAATGGCAGAACAATATATTTGGACAAAAACCTCACTTATTGGCAAGAATGTCATAGCATTAGCAAGAAAACTAGAATTGTGCTAGCTCTGAGAGATGGCTTTCTAGCCACAGTTCTTCCGTTTTTAAGCAGTCAAGTATTTGGTAAATCATGCAGCTTCTCCAGGCCTCAGTCTCCTCTTCAGTTCTGGTAGGTCATGAACTGCAACTAGAAGCATAGTGATTGCAAGCAACAATCAATTAGTAATTGCTTCCTGGTGCCATATGCAATTCTAAGTTCACTTCTGCATGAAATGAGCCATCAGGAGTACTGTGGATGGTGAGTAATGGCTGTCATGGGCCTGTGGGAATATTGCATCCCTGAACTAGAAGTTTTCTAAGGGGTTTCCATGGTTTTTCTGGATTCTTAAATAATCTGTTTATCCTGGCTGAAAATGCTTCCCTTACCTCTTTAATCTCTTGCCAAAAACCATTACTTTCTAGTTTCACTTAAGCTTTTTCAAGACAGTAGCTCTAACCTCATCAGTAGTTAAATGACTGTGATCCATATTCTGTTATCTTTTCCTTGTTGTTTGACTATCATAGATCAGAAATTGTTATTTTATGTCCTAGATATAAAAACCTTAATGTAAGATAATAGTATATTTTTAGTACTAAAATGTATTCATTGCATATTTATTAAGAAATGCACAATTATTTAAGATCAAATAATGCTTCCTCGGTCAGACAAAGCTAAACATACGATATATGATATGATATAACATTTAGCAATGGATAATTCCAATATAATATGGAGTTTTTATACAAGACTAAACAGTTACATTCAGATTTTACTATAAATGATTATATTCCTGAAAGATATACCCTAAAATTCCATCTATTTATTTCAAGACACTAATAGTCTAGGGATCATGAAATAAATATGTTATTTACTTTAAACAATCCAGGTAAATTTTTTATGTGTAGGTACTTAAAAACCTACAATTATAAGCAGCTTAGTCAATCTTGTTAAAAAAAAACTCTCTTCTGAATAGCAGACAAAACATTGTACTTGATCTAATGAATTTTAATTTATCAGTTTAATCAACTTTGGTATGTCTGTTGCCAATTTCTTTGCCTTTAAACAAGAATATATGGCAATTGATCAGAAGGAATATGCTTTCTGTGTGACTTTGAAACTACGCCATTCCTGCTGCAGTTGTGTTGCTGCGATGGATGACTTTCACAACAGGAAATCAGGCCAATTTAAAGTCCAGGCACCAAGCAATTTGAGAACCACCAGCTTTATGCAGTAATATAATTATTCCCTCCGAGGCTCTTAATTGTATTCATCACACCATGATTTCTGCACAAATTAAGCATGCATTTACTGCTATATATAACTTGCTTTGCAGTTAACATTCTGGAAACAAATTTCAAGGAGATAGAATTTTGGACTTATTCATCCCATGAAATCACAAGTTCCAAATGTTAGGTATACTTTAAGGTCACGTTTTCTTCTTTCTAGTCTCTAAATAAATGAGATACCAAACTGTGCAGAGAGATGAAATATCTGGAACTGGATTTATGCAAATACATATGTTTTTCATTACCCTGAAAATTTGCACAGAACCAAATTCTAAATATTTCCTGCATCCATACTGTTTTTCTGAAAGGAATTTTAAGCGAAATTTAAGTTACATGTAAAATCATTCTGAATCAAAAACTGTTTGAATGTATGCTCACCATCAAATATCAATTACCCATGAAATAGACTGCACATATTTAGGACTAAAATAAAATAATAAAAATGACCTCAATAAATATACACAAATAACATCATATCTTAAAAGTAAGTACTATATTTTACCTGACATACATAGAAAAGAAATTTATATTTATGAGTTTCTAAAAATTTTAAACCAGAAAAATGAAGTTTCCTTTTATTATTTTCTTTAAAATATTTTAAATGATGCAGTATGCATTCCTATAGCATTTGCTGCTGGTAGCTTTTATTACACTACTTCCCCTTATGCTGAATTTTTATCTATATTGGAAACATCGCTTTCTAGTATTTGATATAATATACTTATTTTCTCTATTTTTACCAGATTGTAAGCTCCATGAAGGCAATCACTTTTCTATCCATGCATTCATCCATCTGTCTATCATCTGTCTTATATATATGTAATCTATCTTTACTGCTGCATATGCAGTGTATCTAATAACTGTGTACAACACAGTGGGCATTCAATAAATATACGCTGAAGGAAATGCTAACTAATCTCTTCCTGTGTTAGCCCTGTCACATTCACAGACTGTAAACTCCTTGAAGGCTGGCGCTAAAGAGAGGAAGCATAGTGATCTGCATTCTCTCAGTCATACACTGTTGAGCAGAGACCATGAGCTGGGCAACAAACTAAAATGTCTAGAGTTTTTGCATTCACAAATTGTACTTGCACTTTCAAATGGCTTTGCCCTGTTTTAGTTGAATAACATAAAAAATATTTAAAGTCTCTAATAGTTCATTTGTAAAAGAGGTCTAATGAGAATTGTTCAGAAATTGTTAGGACATAGTACAACACTGAATGTAGAATGCTGTAAACATAAGCCCAGCAGAAAGCAAGCACTTATTAGATGGTAGCTGCTACTTCAAGAGGATTTTTGTCTTCTATATTTGTTTACTTAGTATCTTATACATAGTAGGTGGAGGATAGATATTTTTGGAAGGTTGATTGACTTCTTTCTAGTTCCCCAAGTCAATCATCCTTAGGTCACGAGGATCTGGAAAAGAAAGAAGTCCTCATTTTAAATACAGCTCTGAGACAGGTATGCAAAATGGTGTCTGTCAGAGATGGGACCTGATTCATACAGCCGTGAGAGGACCTGAAGGGAACTAGTGGCCAAATGGGATGGGTTTAGGTTTCTCTTAAGGGCAACCAACATATCTGTGAAAAGTGTTAAGTGATTTCACAGACAATATCTCTGGATATTATTCAGCAGGTCAAAAGATAAGATTATAGAAAACTTGCTGACCAGAAAAACAATTTTAAGCTTTCTCATTAATGCATATTTGAAACAGTGAAAAATTGTATGAGGGTCATTGCAACAGGATGGAAAAAGTGAGAGAAAGACCTATAAGGATTAGATGATTGGGTAATAGAGCTTACTTGTGGGGTGCAGATGAAGTAGAAAAAGTAATCAAAGATAAAATACAGACTTCTAAGTGAATATTTATGTCATTTTCTGGGGTAAGGGTTATAGAACAAGAGATAAATACCCTTTGCACATATCTTCAACACATATTTTAGGCAGAAGAATTATGCTGTGTTGTTATTTGACAACATATTAATTTCCTCTTTCTACTTTCTCACCTAAATTTAATATAAAGTTTTCTTTTGCTCATAAATTTAGTCTGCTCAGTGATCCACAGATAATTCAAGGTTAAAAATTATTATTTTCTCTGTTGTTATTCTTACAAAAATCAATCTGCAATTTAATTAATATTTCTATTAATTTATAGAAAATACTTATGCAAGGGTGGAAGGATCAGGAAGTTTAAGATTGTAATTTAACATCAAAATAACAAGTGAGAAAACTACACCTTTTCATCTGCAACATGCCATTTTTACATTAATGTTTGAAAGTTGAAAATTAGAAAAATTGATTTTCTGTATATGCACTTAATTGCAATATTTGTGACCATATTATTGAACTGAATATTAAATTGGCATTTTGCAAAACCTTTCATTTGCAGATTGTATGCTTTTAAATTCTGTGTTCTCATCTATCAGCTTCAAGTCCTCCAGTCTATATCCTTCTTAAATGGTGTTAACACAACTTCATTACATAGCAATATATACTATACAAATGCTAATTATGTATTTGACCTTGTTAATAACACGGCAATGTTACAATTTTGATTTGCTTTTAAAAACTATAGCTAAAAAAATTTATGTAAAAGGATATAGAAAATAATCAGTAATGCAATTAGTTGCAAACCTATTTAAACATGTAGGCATAAAATGTCCCCAACATGTTATTAATTTACTCAATCTATTTTTAGGAGAAAGCAATAACATTCATAATGCACAGTTAATTTTTAAAAAATTTTATGTACTATAATTCTTATGGGCTAATTAAAGAAAAAGTAATATAATAACATGACATTGTTTAAAAGTACCTCAAAAATAATTTTACGTGTTTTACTAAGTAATATTCCATTTCATATATATTTCCTTTTTTTGGAAAATCATAACAAGCACAATACTTTGAAAACCATTATTATCATGTTTGTGTCTTTTAATAATAAAATACAGCAGTCAATAAATTTTGCATACTTCTAAATTCATGCTATCTACATGTTTTGTCATATAATAAGTAACATAATGATAAAGTGGGCAAGAATCAGAAAGATAGAGGGAGAGAAAGAGGTAAAGGCAGACAGAGACGAAGAGACTAGGAACTGATAGGTAATATTTATACAAGTAAAAAAAGAAGTCAACTGGAATAGATTCATTGGTGTTTTATGTGCCATCTTCTTCTAATAAGATCACATTTCCAGAAAATCAAGTCTGCATAAATACGGTAAAATCAAGAGCTACTGAAGTCACTAAGCTCCAGTTTTCTTAAATGACAAACAAAAGTGAAAAGCAAAGAAACAAACAAAAAGATTCTAAGGGAATTAGTTGTCTGCAACAAGAGAAATAGAATTAGCAGAGAACAAAACAGCATTCTACTAAAGTACCAAGAGAGAACAAATTACTGGCAGAGCCTAAATGGCATAAAAGGAGCGGTTATTGTCATGAATATTCATGTCACTTGTGTTTCACTTGCAAGAAAACTTTAGCAAGAGCTTCTTGAGTCTTCCTGGCATCGTAACCAACAGTCCAAGGTGGGTCCTGAGAAGAAAACTAAAGAAATACAAAATTTGGCACTAAGGAAAGATAAAGTTTGGGGAAGAAAAGGGGATATACGTTCTCCAAGTGGCAGATATCAGTGTGTAGTATCCCCTGATAATGGAACTTGTGATGAGAAAATTCACTGTGCCTTGTATATTCTAGGTTTACTGAAGCCCTTGATGGGAATGACAACCAGAGCCCCAAGTGAGTTTGTATGAGCTGTATTACTTTTACACTCCATGCCAAAAGTTAGGCTAGAAATATATTTGCAGTAAATTCTAAAACAGTTAATTCACGATACCTCATTCTTGAAGGTGACTTGCTTTGAATACCTCTATACATTTCGGTAGGGAGGTACTGAAAGTTTAAATGATACAAACTCAGATAAAATGCTGAAGAATAACTCTATAAATACTATGTGAGCCTAGATTTTCTTTATATTATGACAATTTATTAATTATGTCATTGATTTCCTAATTTTTCTTTTCTTATGCAGAAAAAGAAATATGTAGTTTCTTTCATTATATGATTTTTATATTTTTGTGATCTATGGGGATGCTTTTGTACTTTAAAAATACTAGCTACTTTCACTGTAATTTGTACTTGCCTGTAAAGTTAGTGAGTAATCTTTTATTGTTTTTGAAAAAGATAAAAGTTCAACTTTGTGGGTTTTGGTTTTCGAAAATACGCTGTCAATGTGCATAAACCATTATTTTTTTCAAGTGCTCATTATACACCTCTAGAAATAATGTCAGTTTATCTTAGGACTTTTACAATCTATATAGATGAGTTTTAATTAATTAGAGAAGAAAGGCATGAATGACAAACTTAAAGATTATTCACTCAAAAAGAGAATGTTTCCATATTAGGAGCCAAAACCATATTAGGAGCTGAGAATAGAAGCATAAATAAAATGCCAAATCTGCCTTTGGGAATCTTAAATCAGCTTAATAGCTAAACACAACACACTATATTTCTGGCTTTACTAAATTGGATGTAACACATTTTACAAAATTAGTGAAAACTCTCATTCATGGGAGGGAGTTTCTGTGTGCATACAGCATAGAAGGGCTAAGTTTTATTTAAGAAAAGAAAACTTGTTTTAAAAAGTCACTTTCTAAAGATGCATTGCAAACACGCTTTGGTTTGGGATACAAGAATGACATAAGAAGCATAACAGTGCAGATGTGGGGATTGAAGTATCACACTGCCATTTGTGACAAAAAATACATATAGCACAGCATTATATGTGACTTTTACTTTGAATTTTCAAGTTTGTACTTTAGATAATTATAATACTAACGGTAATGTTTTTAAAAAATAAAGGTATGCAAAGAATCTTGTACTTTTATTCTTTAAGCATACATGCATGTAAATAATCCTCTATTTTTTACAGGAGACTTAATTCTCTGTGTTTGCAAGGATAACGAGAAGTTGAAAGTTACACAGTGATAGGAAGGGACAATGAATCTGAAAGCATTATCTTTTCTAAAAATTATTTTTTAGAAAGAGAGTCTAACTCTGTTTCCCAGGCCAAAGTATCGTGATCACATTTCACTGCAGCCTCAAACTCCTAGGCTCAAGGGATCCTCCTTCCACATCCTTTGGAGTGGCTGGGACTACAGGTGCATGTCACTATGCCTGACTAATTTTAAAAAATAATTTTAGAAATGAGGTTTTACTATGATGCTCTGCCTGGTCTTGAACTCCTGGCCTCAAACAATCTTCCTGCCTTAGCCTCTGGAGTAGCTGGGATTACAGGTGCAAGCTATGACCCTGGCTTGGGAAGCATTATCTTAAAAACATTGTGCCCTACTAAGAATGGACCAAGAGCTTTATGTTGGGCCCACACTCGAAAGCCTTCCCCTTATTTTATACTCAAATTATTAGCGAGGATATGAACTAGAGAATATTCTACAGATCAAGTAGGGGTGTGCTGAATTTTCTCTAATAAAATAACTGGTTTTTCCCTCATCATTGCTGATACAAAGAGGTTACAAACAAGTTTAAGTTTGAAATTGGAAAAAGAGGGAGAAAGAAATTAACAACAAAGAGAAAGCAAAGGAATGGATAAGAATGAAAAAAACAAACAAAAACCAGAAGAGTGAGTACAAATGCTGATAGTTGTTTGATTTTGGATGAGCTTCAAAGGGATGATGATTTAGCATGGTGAACTTGGAAAAGCGGATTTAGAAAAGGAAACAGGTTTATGCTATACATGGGGGCAGATGTGAGCATCACTGGTTTCCTGCAACCTAAAGTTACAATAAAACAAAATAAAAAACAAAAAGTACATCTATATCTACATCTCCATCTATATCTGTATCTACACACACACATGCATTTTGCATACATATTTCCCGTATATATTTACATACTTATTCTCCATAATGAAGGTATTTCTAATGGTATTTTTTAAAATTATTTTTGGTATTCAAAGGGGTACAAAATAAAGGCAAGAACAAGCAATCTGAGTCAAAACTTCTAGGTTCTAGAGCTGTCTGTCTTGTAATTAGATTCATGTTCTTAATAAGAGCACTTAACCTCTTTAAGCCTTTTTCCTCAATAGTCTATGGGGGATTAAACAATAGCCTTAACCATACAAGCTTTCCTTTAAATTTCTCTGTAACTGGGAATGCTGATGCTTCCAGAGTTGTATACACAAATAGTCTGTAAGCTCTAAAGGACTTTACAACTATTGAGAATGGTAATGATAATATGCTTTAGAAAATGTTGATTTACCTTAGCTTAAATGTGCCCTGCACAAATAAGTTAATTTCATGACTAACAATCATTTTTGGTTTTGTGTGTGTGTAATGAATAAAGAACATGAGGCATTATACAATTTTTTCCTTCTCAACAGATTTCTGCACATAGAAAAAATATATGTAGAGGGAAAAAATTAGCTTTTTATGTACTCCAGTGCTTTGTATGCTGAAATAATTTATTTTTAATAGAATTTATAAAATAGTACAGCATTAAAAATGAAAAAAGAAATTTATTGAGTTATTCTTTATCACATGATTGCTCACGGAAACTTGGTTTAGGTCAGCCATACAAAATATTGGACTTTATTCAATGCTCTCAGGAAAAAATGTAAAAGTCAAGTTTGCTCATGTCACTAAGTGATAGAAATCATCCTGTTTGATCCCAGTCTTTTGTTACACTTAAAAGAGAAAAAGAACTCCTATAGAGAAATTCCTGAAATAAATCAAGTTTCTCAAAAAGCTCAAAATTAAAAAGAACTTAACAGAAAAACATTTTCAAAATGTCATTGACATAAGAGGGATCTCTGGGAAGATGAAGGCATAGGAAGCCACAGGAATCTTGCTCCTTATCTAAACAAACAATGGCAGTGTTAAAATCTGTCTAATATAACTATTTTGGAGTTCTAGAGTCTATTGAAGTCTTGCCACATCCAGGGGAAGACTTGGATGGTAATTTATAATTAATTTTGGTTAATTACAAAGTTTAGCACAGTATCATCTATCCATCCCCCACCCCTAGTCCCATAGCAGACAGCTGTGCAGGTTTCTGAAGCAGCCTGTACACAACTTGCAGGAGCCAGGATGGGCAAAAAGGATCCTGCTCTTTACTCTCTGGGAGCTGTGCTCAGACCACTAATTTCAGCTGTTGGTCACAGAGATGCAAAAAAATATGTGGACAGACATTGTCTTGAATTTATACCCATTATTGAAAGCCTCTTCTCTTCCAACTGAAGTGAATTCCAGGAGATTTAAAAGGCCTGCATTCTTTCTTCTCTTCATTTTTATCTTTTCCCCTTTTGGGAAGATAAAAATAAAGACTAAGACTTTCAAAAGCAACTGCTTATATGAGGAAAATTAGAAAATGACTGTGTATGCCCAGGAAAAGTTTTCGACTCAGAAAAGACCTGAGAAGACATCAAGTTTGCACCTTAGGCTGATCCTTGGTACAGAGACAGCCCACAACGATCAAAACTCACAAAAACAATATACAAAAACAAAAAGAAAAAATAAACAAATAAATCCTGGAGAAATGAGGGAAATCTGACTTCCAGGGTTACCACATTGGATCTAATAAAGATTCAAGTAATTTAACCTTTAATAAAGATTCAAATAATTCAATAGTCATTAAAGATTTAGTAATAATAAATAACGTAATAAAGATTCAAATGTTTATTGAGATGAGGCAAAACAAGATTGCAGAATAGAATCCTCCAGTGGTTATCTCTCCTCAGGAACACCAAATTAAACAACTAGAAACTCATATACACAATTGTTTAAACTTGTCTTTAAGAAATAATTATTAAGCTGGGCACAGTGGCTCATGCCTGTAATTCCAGCATTTTAGGAGGCCAAGGCAGGCAGATCACTTGAGGTCAGAGGTTTGAGACCAGCTGGGACAACATGGTGAAACCCTATCTCTGTGAAAAATACAAAAATTATCTGGGCGTGATGATGCACTCCTGTAATCCCAGCCACTTGGGAGCCTGAGACAGGAGATCACTTGAACCTGGGAGGCAGAGGTTGCAGTGAGTTGAGCTCACGCCACTGCACTCCAGCCTGGGCAACAGAGTGAGATTCCGTCTCAAAAAAAAAAAAAAAAAAATCAAAAGTTTGAAAAACAGAGGGAAATTTGAAAGCAGCAAGAGAGAAATGACGAGCCACATATAAGGGATTCTCAATAAGATTTTAAACAGTTTTTCATCAGAACGCTAGAAGTAATAAAACAGTGGGCCAATATATTTAAAAGCTAAATGAAGAAAACTGTCAACCAAAGTTCCTATGTCTGGCAAAGTGTCCTTCAAAAGTAAGGAATAAATTTCAGATAAACAAAATCTGAGTGAGTCATTATCACTAGGTATCCGCTCTGTAAAAAATGCTCAACGGAGTCCTTCAATGTGAAAGGGAAAGACACTAGACAGTAAACTGAAGCCATATGAAGAAATAAAAATCTCAACAAATGTAAATACATGAGTAGTTATAAAACCTAGTATTATTGTAACACTGGTTTGTAATTCTACTTTTTGTTATCTGAATGATTTAAAATACTTGTACATTAAAGGAAAACAATCAATTATTAATCTAAATGTAGTATTATTGTAACTTTGGTTTGTAGTTCCACATTTTGTTTTCTACATGGAACTAAAAAAAAATCCTGAATAGCCAAGACGATCCTAAGCTAAAAGAACAAAGCTGGAGGTATCATGCTACCTGACTTCAAGCTGTACTACAATGCTACAGTAATCAAAACAGCATGGTACTATTACAAGAATAGACACATAGACCAAGGGAACAGAATAGAGAACTCAGAAATGAGACTGCACACCTACAACCGTCCAATATTTGACAAACCTGAAAACAACAAGCAATCAGGAGAGGACTTCCTACTTAATAAATGGTGCCTAGAGAACTGGCAAGCTATATGCAGAAAATTGAAACTGGACCCCTTCCTTTCACCGTATACAAAAATCAACTCAAGATGGATTAAAGACTTAAATACAGATCACCTGAGGTCGGGAGTTCAAGACCAGCCTGACCAACATGGAGAAACCCCGTCTCTACTAAAAAAAATACAAAATTAGCCAGGTGTGGTGGCAGGCGCCTGTAATCCCAGCTACTGGGGAGGCTGAGGCAGTAGAATCGCTTAACCTGGGAGGTGGAGGTTGCAGTGAGCCGAAATCATGCCACTGCACTCCAGCCTGGGCAACAAGAGCGAAACTCCGTCAAAAAAAAAAAAAAAAAAAAAAAGACCCTAAAACTATAAAAACCTAAAAACCCTAGAAGAAAACCTAGGCAATACCATTCAGAACATAAGCACAGGCAAAGATTTCATGATGAAGATGTCAAAAGCAATTGCAACAAAAGTCAAAATTGACAAATGGGATCTAATTAAACTAAAGGGCTTCTGCACAGCAAAAGAAACTATCATCAGAGTAAACAGACAACCTACAGAATGGGAGAAAACTTACAACCTATCAATCTGACAAAGGTCTAATATCCAGCATCTACAAGGAACTTAAACAAATTTACAAAGAAAAAAAACAAATAACTCCATTAAAAGTGGGCAAAAGACATGAAGAGACACTCCTCAAAACAAGACATACATGTGGCCAACAAACAAATGAAAAAAAAAAAAAGCTCAACATCACAGATCATTAGAGAAATGCAAATCAAAACCACAATGAGAAAGCATCTCACACCAGCAGAATAACTACTATTAAAAAGTCAGAAAACAACAGATGCCGGTGAGGTAGTGGAGAAAAAGGAATGCTTTTACACAGTTGATGAGAGTGTAAATTAGTTCAACCATTGTGGAAAACAGTGTGTCAATTCCTCAAAGACCTAAAAACAGAAATACCATTCAACCCAGCAATCTCATTACTAGATATATACCCAAAAGAATATAAATTGTTCTACTACAAAAACACATGCACACACATGTTCAGAGCAACACTAGTCACAATAGCAAAGACATGGAATCAACCTATAAGCCCATCACTGATAGACTGGATAAAGAAAATGTGGTACATACACACCATGGAATACTATGCAGCCATGAAAAGGAACACAATCATGTCCTTTGCAGGGACATGGATGAAGCTGGAAGCCATTATCCTCAGCAAACTAACTCAGGAACAAAAAACTAAATACCAAATGTTCTCACTTTTAAGTGAGAGCTGAATGATGAGAAAACATGGGCCACTTGGGGGTGAGGAACAACACACACTGGGGCCTGTTGGAGGGTGAGGGGTGGAAGCAAGGAGAGCATTAGGAAGAACAACTAATGGATGCTGGGCTTAATACATAGGTGATGGGATGATCTTTGCAGCAAAACACCAAGGCACACATTTACCTGTGTCACAAACCTGCACATTCTGCACATGTACCCCTGAACTTAAAAGTTGGAAATCAAAAAAAGAAAAAGAAAATAGGCCTCTTAAAATGCAGTCATAAAGTGGCAAAAGCTTTTAGACAACCATTAACTGTCCTCATGGAAGAACAGATTAAAATGTCTAAAAGAAATAGAAATGTTAAATGCTCTAATTTTGCATCAAGTACGTAATTTATTTTTTGTTTTGTTTTATATCCAACCAGTTGAAAGCTACAAAATAATACAGCACAGATTTCCTTTCATTGGTCCTATAATACTTCCCCTGGAACAATTATGCATGCAATTCAGGGACTGTCACAGCCAAACTGATGCCTTCCCTTGGGACCACGATGAACAATTGCTCTTCCCCATGGGGTGGCTCTAAAAACTGAGTCTAAAAGCAGAGCCTGTTTGATGAATAGCAGGAGCCCTCTGGACTGTGCCACTCTTTGTGGATGGGAGAGAGAGGCTACACCACTGGGCCAAAATACTTCCTACCAAATGGTCAACTGCAAATTACATGACTGCTGCAGAGCTCTGAAATAAGCAAGGAAGAGAAAGCATGACAACTTTTAAAAATTAGGAAAGACATGTTTGTTTGTTTATTTCTAAATCCCTAAGAGATTTAGAAAGCTGGACTCCAGGCAATCCAGACCCAGGACAGATTCTTTCTGCTTGGGGCAAGGAGAAGGAAGAGTACAGAGGCCTTTGTCTTGTACTTTGTGTACCAGCTCACCCACAGGGAAACAAAACACCAGACAGATTCCGGAAGCCCCCAGTTTCAGGCCTATTCTCTTGGATGATGCTTTTATACCCAACCTGGGCCATGAAAGAATCCACTTCTGTGATGCGATGGTCAATCCATGTAGGATTCACTACAGACTGACTTAAGTGACCTTGGGCCTTGAATAAATGTCAGAGGCAGCCAGGCACTAGTGGCCACAGGTCTTAGGCAAGCCCCACTGTTATGCTGGTCTGGAAGGTCATAGGCATGAGGTGAGACACAGTGCAGTGCTAGCTGTGGTGGCCATAGGATTATTCATGTCACCCCTACCCCATCTTCAGGCAGCCAAACACAGAGACTTTCTGGAAGGAGGAAAAGAGCAAAGAGAGTAAGAGACCTTCACTGGTAACCCAGGGAATTTTTTATTGCTCCCAAGTTCACCAAGGCTGCATATCCAGGAGCTTGCAAGAGTTATAGTTTCCCTGGGCTTAGGGTATCCCCTAGTGCTGAAACAGCTGCAGTGACCACAGGCCTAGGTCACAACACTTAATCCCTGTTTAATTCTTAGAAAGCACTCTCAAGAAGGATGAGTGTATCTATCCAAAGGAAAATAAGTCATTATATGAAAAAAGACACTTGAACACGCATGTTTATAGCAGCACACTTCACGCTGAAAAAATAGGGAACCAGCCTAAATGCTTATCAACTAACACATAGGTAAGAAAATAATATATATATAATGGAATATGACTTAGCCATAGAAAGGAATGAAATAATGGCATTCACAGCAACCTGGATGGAGTTAGAGACCTTTATTCTAAGTGAAGTAACTCAAGAATGGAAAATCAAACATGGTATGTTCTCACTTATAAGTGGGAGCTAAGCTATGAGGATGCAAAGCCATAAGAATGATATAATGGTTTTTGGGGACTCAAGGGGAATGGTGGGAGGTGAGGGATAAAAGACTACATATTAGATACAGTATATTCTGCTCAGGTGACAGGTGCACCAAAATCTCAATAATTATTCCATGTAACCAAATACCACCTGTTCCCCCAAACTAACTGAAATGTTTAAAAGGAATACAAAAAAAAAGAAAAAAGAAAAGAAAAGGAGGAAGGAAGGAAAAGGAGAAAGAAAGAGAGAGGAAGAAAGAAGGAAAGAGAGAGAAAGAGAGAGAAAGAAAAAGAAAGAAAGAAAGAAGGAAAGAAAGAGGTTTTTTTTTTTTTTTTGAGATGGAGTTTCACTCTTCAGTGCAACGGCATGATCTCAGCTCGCTGTAACCTCGGCCTCCTGATTCAAGCAATTCTCCTGCCTCAGCTTCCCAAGTAGCTGGGATTACAGGTGCCTGCTACACACCCGGCTAATTTTGTATTTTTAGTAGAGATGGGGTTTCACCATGTTGGTCAGGCTGGTCTTGAACTCCTGACCTCAGGTGATCCCCCCACCATTACCTCCCAAAGTGCTGGGATTACAGGCGTGAGCCACCACGCCAGGGCAGATTTCTTATTTTAAGTACACATCACACAAAATTTGCCATCTTAACCATGTTTAAGTTTACAGTTTGGTAGTGTTAAATACATTCCCTTTTTTTAAGCTTTTATTTTAGTTTTGGAGGTACACATGAAGGTTTGTTACAAAGGTAAACTTGTGTCACAGTGGTTTTTGCACAGACTATTTCATTACCCAGGTCATAACCCAGTATCCATCCAATTTTTATCTTTTCTGCTTCTCTCTCTCCTCCCACACTCCACCCTCAAGTAGAAGCCAGTGTTGGTTGTTTCCTATTTTGTGTTCTTAAGTTATCATTTTGCTCCCACTTATAAGTGAAAACACATAGTATTTGGTTTTCTGCTCCGGTGTTAGTTTGCTAAAGATATGGCCTCCCGTGCCATCCATGTTCCTGCAAAAGATGTGATCTAATTCTTTTTTATGGCTACATAGTATTTCCTGGTGTATATGTACCACATTTTTTTTATCCAATCTGTCATGGACGGTCATTTAGATTGATTCCATGTGTTTGCTATTGTGAATAGTGCTTCAGTGAACATTCAGGTACACGCGTCTTTATAGTAGAATGATTTATATTCCTCAGGGTATATGAAGTATACCCAGTAATGGGATTGCTGGATCAAATGATAGTTCTCATTTTAGCTCTTTGAGGAATTTCCATACTGCTTACCACAATGGTTGACTTAATATACACTCCCACCAACAGTTTATAAGTGTTCCCTTTTCTCCACAACCTTGCTAGCACTTTTTCCTTTTCTTTTTTTTTTTTGAGATGGAGCCTCTCTCTGTCATCCAGGCTGGAGTGCAGTGGCACAATCTTGGCTTGCTGCAACCTTGCCTCCCAGGTTTAAACAATTCTCCTGCCTCAGCCTCCCGAGTAGCTGGGGTTATAGGCACCCACCAACATGTCCGGCTAATTTTTTTGTATTTTTAGTAGAGATGGGGTTTCACCATGTTGTCTAGGCTGGTTTTTGAACTTCTGACCTCAAGGGATCCTCCCGCCTCGTAGTAGCCATTCAATGATACTGAGATTTTTCAAAGGCTTCTTAGCCACATGTATGTCTTCTTTTGAGAAGTGTCTGTTCATGTCATTTGCCCACTTTTTAATAAGGTTGTTTTAATCTTATACATTTCTTTAAATTCCCTATAGATGCTGGATATTAGACCTTTGTCAGATGCATAGCTTGCAAATATTTTCTCCTATTCTGTAGGTGGTTTGTTTATAGTTTATTTTGCTGTGAAGAAGCTCTTAAGTTTAATTAGATCCCTCCCACTTATAAATTTTTGCTTTTATTACAATTGCTTTTGGCGTCTTTGTCATGGAATCTTTGCCTGTCCCTATGTCCAAGATGGTATTATCTTGGTTGTCGTCCTGGATTTTTATTGTTTTAGTTTTTACATTTAAGTCTTTAATTCATCGTGAGTTCATTTTTGTATATTTGTATATTGTGTGAGGAAGGGGTCCAGCTTCAATCTTCTGCATATGGCCCAGCATCAATTATTAGTATTTTCTCTATTGCTTGTTTTTGTCAGCTTCGTTGAAGAAGATCAGATGGTCATAGAAGTGTGACCTTATTTCTGGGCTCTGTATTCTGTTCCATTGGTTTATGTGCCTGTTTTTATACAAGTACCATGCCTTTTTTTTTGCTTACTGTAGCCCTGTAGTATAGATGGAAGTTGGGTAATATGCTGCTTCCAGCTTTGTTCTTTTGGCTTAGTATTACCTTGGCTATTCTGATTATTTTTTGGTTCCATATGAATTTTAAAATATATTTTTTTTTCTGGTTCTGTGAAGAATGTCATTAGTAAATTGATAAGAATACCATTGAGCTAGAAAATTGCTTTGGGCAGTATGGCCATTTGAATGAAATTGATTTTTCCTGTTTGATATGGTTTGGCTCTGTGTCCCTACCCAAATGTCATTTCAAATTGTAATCCCCACATGTTGAGGGAGGGAGCTGGTAATCCCCACATGTTGAGGGTGAACCAGGTCCCACCTGGTTTGATAGGAATAGCATTCAGCGAACAAAATGCCTGCTTCACCTTTGCCTTGCTCCACGATTATAAGTTTCCTGAGACTGCCCAATCGTGCAGAACTGTCAGTCAGTTAAACCTCCTCTCTTTATTAATTACCCAGTCTCAAGTGGTATCTTTATAACAGTGTGAGAACAGACTAATACAGAGAATTGATACTGAGAGTTGGGTACTGCTACAAAGATAAACTGAAAATGTGGAAGCAACTTTGGAACTGGGTAACAGGCAGGATTTGGAACAATTTGAAGGGCTCAGGAGAAGACAGAAAGATGTGGAAAAGTTTGGAACTTCCGAGAGCCTTGTTGAATGGTTTTGACCAAAATGCTGATAGTGATATGGCCAGTGCAGCTCAGGCTGAGGTGGTCTCAGAGACTGGTGGCATTTGCCCCTGTCCTAGAGATCTGTGGAACTTTGAACTTGAGAGAGATTATTTAGGGTATCTGGCGGAAGAAATTTCTAAGCAGCAAAGCATTCAAGATGTGACCTGGCTGATTCTGAAAACATTCAGTTATATGCAGAACTGCGAGTCAATTAAACTCATTTTATTTATAAATTACCCAGTCCCAAGTTCTTTATAGTGGTGTGAAAATGGACTAATATACCATTTGTGAACATGGAACATTTTTTCCATTTGTTTGTGTCTTCTCTGGTTTCTTTGAGCAGTGTTTTGTATTTCTCATTGTAGAGAACTTTCGTCTCCCTAGTTAGCTGTATTTATGGATATTTTATTCTTTTTGTGGTAATTGTGAACAGGATTACTTTTCTGATTTGGCTCTCACTTTTGCTGTTGTTGGTGTATAGGAAAGCTGCCTTCCTCCTGATCTGGCCATGTGAAGGCATGTCTTGCTTCCCCTTTGCCTTCTGCCATGATTGTAAAATTTATGAGGCCTCCCCAGTCATGCTAAACTGGGAGTCATTTAAATCTCTGGAATTACCCAGTCTCAGGTATGTCTTTATTAGCATCATGAGAACAAACTAATACAGTAAATTTGTACCAGGTAGTGGGTTGCTCTACCTGGTAAAGATATTTGAAAATGTGGAAGCAACTTTGGAATTAGGTAACAAGTAGAAATTGGAACAGTTTGGAGGGCTCAGAAAAAGACAGGAAAATGTGAGAAAGTTTGTAACTTCCTACCATCTTGGAGGGCTCAGACAACAGGAAGATGTGGGAAAGTTTGTAACTTCCTAGAGTCTTGTGGAATGGCTTTGACCAAAATGCTGAAAGTAATATGGACTATAAAGTCCAGGCTGAGGTGGTCTCAGATAGAGATGAGGAACTTGTTGGGAATTGGAGTAAAGGTCACTTTTGCTATGTAAAGAGATTGACAGCATTTTGCCCCTGCCCTAGAGATCTGTGGGACTTTGACCATGAGAGAGATGATTCAGGGCATCCAGCAGAAGAAATTTCTAATCAGCAAAGCGTTCAAGAGGAGGCAGAGAATAAAAGCTTAACAAATTTGCAGCCTGATGATGCAGTAGGGAGAAATTTGAACCTACTGTAGAAATTTGCATAAGTAACGAGAAGCCAAATGCTAATCTACAAGACAATGGAAGAAATGTCTCCAAGGCAGGTCAGAGACCTTCATGGGAGCCTGACTAATTACAGATCTGGAGATGTAGGATGAAAAAATGGTTTTCTGGGCTGGGCCCAGGGCCCCAGTGCTGTGTGCAGCCTAGGGGCTTGGTATCCTGCATCCTAGCCACTCCAGCTGTGGCTAAAATGGGCTAAGGTACAGCTCAGGCCATGGCTTCAGAGGCTGAAAGCCCCAAGTCTTGACAGCATGCACATGGTACTGAGGCTGCAAGTGCACAGAAGTCAAGAATTGAGGTTTGGAAACCTCCTCCTAGATTTCAGAGAACGTATGGAAATGCTTCCATGTCCAGGCAGAAGTTTGCTGCAGGGGTGAGGCCCTCATGGATAACCAATGTGGGGTCAGAGGCTCCACACAGAGTCCCCCACTGGGGCACTGCTAAGTGGAGATGTGAGAAGACGGCCACCATCCTCCTGACCCCAGACTGGTAGGTCGAATGACAGCTTGCATCATGCACCTGGAAAATCTGGTCTCTTTCATGAGACCAGCTCATGAAAGCAGCTAGAATGGGAGCTATACCCTGCAAAGCTGTAGAGGTGGGGCTGCCTAAGCCCATAGGAGCCCACCTCTTGCATCAGTGCGACCTGGACATGAAACGTGGAGTCAAAGGAGATCATTTTAGAATTTTAAGGTTTAATGAATGACTTACTGGATTTTGAACTTGTGTGGGGCCTGTAGTGTCTTCATTTTGGCCAGTTTCTCCCATTTGAAATCAGTGTATTTACCCAATTTCTGTACCTCCATTGTATCTAGGAAGTATCTAACTTGCTATTGATTTTATGGGCTCATAGGTGGGAAGGGATTTGCCTTGTCTCAGGTGAGACTTTGGACTTGGACTTTTGAGTTAATGCTGAAATGAGTTAAGACTTTGGGGGACTTTTGGGAAGGCATGATTGTATTTAGAAATGCGAGAACATGAGATTTGGGAGGGGCCAGAGGCAGAATGATATGGTTTGGCTGTGTCTCCACCCAAGTTTCATCTTGAATTGTAGATCCCATAATCCCCACATGTCATGGGAGGAACCTGGTGGGAAGTAATTGAATCATGGGGGCAATTCCTTTATACTATTCTCATGATAGTGAGTTCTCATGAGACCTGATGGTTTTATAAGGAGCTTCCCCCCTCACTCAGCTCTCATTCTTCCCTCTCCTGCCACCATGTGAAGAAGCACATGTTTGTTTCCCTTCGACCGTGATGGTAAGTTTTCTGAGGCCTCCCCAGCCATGCTGAAGTGTGAGTCAATTAAACCTCTTTATAAATTACCCAGTCTCAGGTACTTCTTTATTAGCAGTGTGAGAACAGACTAATACACCTTGGGAATCATTAAGATGATTGCTATAGAATACACACAAAAGAAAATGAGAAAGAAATTTAAGTGTCATAAACAAAAACTCAAGATAAAAGTAGACAGCAATGCAGAATGTAAAGATCAAAATGGTTATAAGGAATATAGGAAACACCTAGCAAAATGGCAGATATAAGGCCATATTTATCAGTAATTACTTTAAATGTATTACACTCTTCAATCAAAAGACAGAGATTAGAAGAATAGCTTAAAAACACACCTGTAATCCCAGCTACTTGGGAGGCTGAGGCTGGAGAATCATTTGAACCCAGGAAATGGAGATTGCTGTGAGCTGAGATCATGACACTGCACTCCAGACTGGGTGACAGAGTGAGAATCCATCTCAAAAAAAAAAAAAAAAAAAGAAAAGAAAAAAGAAAGAAAAAAAAAATATGACACCAAAAAGCACAAGCAACAAAGAAAAAATAAGTAACTTTGACTACATTAAAATTAAAAAAAAAAAACTTTAAAAGAAACAAACAAACAAAAAAACACAGAAGGAAACTATATCCTGCCTACAGGAGACTATTTTAAATCCAAACACACAAGTAGATTGAAAACGAAAGGATGGAAAGATATTACATGAAAATTGTACACAAAAGAGAGTAGAAGTGGCTATGCTATCAAACAATAGGTATTTTATATTGGAATTTTTTTTTTGAGATGGAGTCTCACCCTGTCACCCAGAATGGAGTGCAATGGCGCAATCTCAGCTCACTGCAACCTCCACCTCACAGGTTCAAATGATTCTCCTGCCTCAGTCTTTCAAGTAGCTGGGATTACAGGCACCAGTCACCATGCCCAGCTAATTTTTGTATTTTTAGTAGAGACGAGGTTTTACCATGCTGGTCAGGCTGGTCTCGGGCTCCTGAACTCGTGATCCACCTGCCTCGGCCTCCAAAAGTGGTGAGATTACAGGCGTGAGCCATGGCAAAAAGTTCATGAGTAACAATGAAGAACATTACCTATTAATAAAACATTCAAATGTAGCAAGAATATGTATCAATTATAAATATTTAGGCACCTAATTGCAGGCTGTCAAAATATATAAAGCAAAATGAACAGAATTAAAGGGCAAAATAGATATTTATGCAATAATAGAAACCTGAGTACATTACTTTCTATAATGCACAGAATAGCCAGACATGAGATGAATACATAGAGGATTAAAACACATTATGCAAGAAATCAACTAAATCAAATAGAAATATACAGAACACTCTATTTAACAACAGCAGTACACATGAGACATTTTCCAGGATACACCATATGTGAGGCCACAAATTAAGTCTTCATACACGTAAAATGAGAGCTTGCATACAAGGTATCTTTCTTAACCACAAGATAAAGTTAGAAATTGGTGACAGAAGCTAAACTGATAAAGTCACAAATTTGTGAAAATTAAACAACATAATATTAAACAACCAAATGGATTGAAGAATAGATCAAAGAAGAAATTATAATAAAATTAGAAAATACTTAGAGATGAATGAAAAATAAAACACAACATACCAAAACTTATGGGATGCAATGAAAGCAGTTCTAGGCAGGTAATTCGTAATCATAAATGCTTCAGCTAAACAAATAAGAAAGATTTGAAAGCAACAACCTAACTTTGCAACTTACTAACTTTGCAAGATACTAAAAACAAAATAACAAACTAAACCCACTACTAGCAGAAATAAAGAAATAATAAATATTTGAACATAGACAAATAAAATAGAGAATAGAAAAACAGAAAAAAATTAAATGTAACCCTGAGTTGGTTTCTTGAAAAAATCTCCAAAATTGTCAAATCTTTAGCTAGATGTACTAAAAAAGGAGAAAAGACTAAAATTAATAAAATAAGAAATGAAAGTGGAACATTACTTTGCATTATACAGAAATAAAATGTATTATGAGGGTATTATGAATAATTATACACTAACAAATTCAATAATCTAGATGAAACTGATGAATTCTTAGAAATACTAAAGCTACCAAAAGTAAATTATGAAGAAATAGAAAATATAAACAGACCTATAATTAGTGCAGATATTGAATCAGTTAAAAAAGACAAAAAAAAAAAAAAAAAAAAAAAAAAAAACTTTCAACAAGGAAAAAGTCTTGGACCTGGTAGTCTTATGGGCGAATGCTCCCAAACATTTAAAGTAGAAATTATTTAAGTATACCAATCCTGAAATATTTCCAAAACATTGAAGAGGAGGTAATACTTCATAACTCATTCTATGAGGCCAGAATAATCCTGACACGAAAGTCATACAAAGATAAGTCTTACAAAATAAGAAATCTATAGACCAATCTCCTTTATGAATACTGATGCAGAACTTCTAAACCAATTACTAGCAAACCTAATTCAGTATCATATTAGATGGATTATATTTCATGACCATGATTTTTCCTGAAATGCAAGGATGATTCAATCAATGCCATATGCTATATTAACAGAATGAAGAAAACAAACTATATGATCATCTCAATTAATGCAGGAAAATCATTTGGCAAAATTCAAATCCTTTCAGGATAAAAATATTCAACAAACTACAAAATACTTCAACACAACAAAATTCTTATAGGCAGAACTTACATTGAACATCATATTCAACATTGAAATATTGAATATTTTCCTCTAAGATTAGGAAGAAGGCAAGGATACTTGCTTTTATCCCTTCAATTCAACATAGTACTGGATGTTCTAACCAGAGCAGTTAGACAACCAAAAAAAAACCAGACCCTTCAATTAAAAAGAAATAGTAAAATTATCTCTGTTTGCAGATGATATAATCATATGTGAAAAAAGTTCTAAAGATTTTACAAAAATATGTTGGAACTAATAAAGACATTCAAAAAATAAGCAGAATACAAAGTCAACACATAAAAATCAGTTGCGTTTTTATGTACTAACAATGAAAAATCTGAAAAGAAAACTATCAAAACAATTTAGTTTACAATAGCATCAAAATGAATAAAATAGGATTTAGCAAAGGAGATGAAAGACATATATAATGATACTTCAAAACGTTGCTGAAAAAAGAGAAAACATAAATAAAAACACATGCTGTGCTCATGAATTGGAAAACTAGCATTGTAAAATGTCAATACTGCCCAAAGAGATCTACAGATTGAAAGTAATCACAAACAAAATACTAATAACTTTTTGTCATTAGGATTAAAATTTAAAAATCTATCCTAAAATTCATATGGACTCTCAAGTGGTTCTCAATAGCCAAAATTATCTTGAAAGAGAATATTAAGCTTGTAGGACTCATACTTCTTTATTTCAAAACTTACTACAAAACTGTGGCCATAAAAACAATGTGGCACTTGTTTAACAAC
Organism: Gorilla gorilla gorilla; assembly: GCF_029281585.2. Classification (NCBI taxonomy): domain Eukaryota; kingdom Metazoa; phylum Chordata; class Mammalia; order Primates; family Hominidae; genus Gorilla; species Gorilla gorilla. The sequence goes on along the minus strand of NC_073238.2, from coordinate 85,765,944 downwards.
CACACATATAGATCAAAAATAGAATAGAATCAATAAATCAGCCCTGGAATATATGGTCAAAATATTTTGGGCAAATATTTTAAGACCATTTATAGGGGAAAGGATAGTCTTTTCAACAAATTATACTGGAAAAAATGGATATCCATAATGAAAAGAAGGAAACTATACCCTCATCTAACATCATACACAAATGTAAACTCAAAATGAAATCAGACTTAAATGTAATACCTAAAACTATCTTAGAAGAAAATACAAAATTAAAATCTTCATGGTATTGAGTTCAGCAAAATTTCTTGGATATGCCAGCAAAAACACAGGTAATGAAATCACACAAAACAAATTGAAATAAAAATAAAACTGTTTTAAAAAGTGCATCAAAAGACAGTATCTATTGATGTATCTAAGTAAAATGTATCTAAGAATGGGATATAGTATTTTCAAATTCTATATCTAATGAGGGGTTATTATCCAAAATATATGGAGACATTCCAAAATATATGGAGACATTCCAAAATTTAAAAACAACAAAATAAACCAATTCAAAATAGGTAAAAGACTTGAATATACATTTCTTCAAAGAATATATACAAACGAACAATAAGCACATAAAAAGAGACTCATCATCACTAATCAATAGGAAAATGCAAATCAAAACTCCAAAGAGATTCCACTTCACACCCTTTGCAATTGTTACTATTAAAAAACACAGAAAACAGCAAATATTGGCAAGAATATGATGCAATTGGAGCACTTCGCACCTTAGATGGGAATGTAAAATGGTACAGCCACTGTGGAAAACAGTATGGCAGTTTTTCAAAAAACTTAAACAAGATTCAGGTTCAAGATGGCTGACTAGTGATATCAAATACATGCCCTCTCCAGAAATAACAAATGTTATGAATAGATAATTTTATCTCAAATAGAACATCTAGGAAAGGACACTAGAGTCTAACAGGGAAGTCACAGGAAATATCTGAGGCACAGATGGAAACAAGCAGCCAGTTTTCTGAGATCAACCAGCAGCCTGGAACGGCTCAGTGTTTTAGGTAAAGATGAAGTGAGAGGACTTCAGCAGTCTACATCCCCATCCAACCAAAGGAGAACCCTTCTACTCACATAAACCCTGACACACATGAGCAGTGATTTGGAGCCGCTGTGAGAGCACTGCAACAGACAGGAAACTCATGCTGTGTTGCTTACTCTCCTGCCCGCCCCCGAACTGAGACCTAAGTGGCTGTAGCCAGGTGCCATTGTAAGAGCACAGCCATCCTGGAGAGCACAGCTTCCATATCTTCACAGTACTGACTGGACCTAAAGGTGCTGTGGGGTCCCCAGTATTCTAGCCCACAGGAAATACTACTGCCCAGGGAAATGAGAATACAGTACACCACACCAAAAAGACAGGCCCTGGCAAAAAGAGATCCAAAGCATGTGCTTTCCAGAGCCTGAGAGTTACCTGTCTGGGGCTGTGAGATGTGGCCTTGCCTGCAGCAATGGCACAAACTCTGTGCTTGGCCTTATAAGTGGAGAATATGATACCTTTCCACTGGTGCTGTAGTTTCTGTGCTCAGGCTCACACATATAGCGCGAGACCTCTCCTGCCCCTTCACACCCTCACTGTAGACACAACTGCCACTGATGCTGCCACCAGAGGAAGGGGAAGAAGAGCTGGAGGGCTTCCTGTCTAGATATGTGAGTAGCAACTCTACACCCAATGATGGTGTGGCTTCTGTGCCTGAGCTCACACACAAAGGCCAAGATCTCTCTCTCCCTCTCTGCAGTGCTGGGGTGCTCCTGCCACAGAGCCAGAGAGTTGCATGCCTGGTGCTGTCAGTGGTGTTGCCACACCACAGCCACTGCCACTACCTGTGCACAACACATGGGACTCAGAGGGTTTTCCCACCACTGCTACTGCCATTGCCTACATCATTTTGGCTTTCCGGGGCTCCGAGAATATTCTCACCCACCTGGACCACTGCTGCCACTACTGGCATCTTAGCAAGTCACCTCACAGACCAAGAATTCGGCCTTCTGGTTCTGCTAACATTGGTGTCGACATACAGTGCCTTAGGGCTCAAGATCAGGCATCAGCCTTGCTCAGTCCAGCGATGCCACCCCTGGGGCCCAAAGACTGGCCCACCTGGCACCCCTGTCCCCAGTAAAACTTCACCAGAGCCTCCACTAGTAACCACTTGTTAAACCACAGAGGAAATCACAAATACCACTGATGCTGTTGTTTATAGCCAAGAAAATCATACAGAGACTACACTACCACATGCACCCATAATCAAAACTAAAAGAGCCTATCTAAACAACACCATTGACAAATCTTCAGGAAAAAGTCCTCTCCTATGAAAGCAAATTTAAAAACTGGAAGAAGAGTCTATTAGACCAGGTGTACAGATATCAATGTAAGGAAAAAAGCAATGAAATATGACACTTCCAAGGGAACACATTAATTCCTCAGCAACAGATTCTAATAAAAAAGAAATTCACAAAATTCCAGAAGAGAATAAAAAATATAATACTAAAAAGCACAGTGAAATGTAAGAGAAATTCTAAAAAAAAATACAAAAAATCAGAAAAACATTTCAAGATATGAATGACAAATTTATATATCAAAAGAAAAAGAGAAAACATAGAAAAGCTGGAACTAAAAAATTCCTTGAATGGAATACAAAATATACTTGGAAGCTTCAACAATAGACTAGATTAAGCAGAAGAGAGAATCTTAGAGCTTGAAGACAGATACTTTCAGATAACTCCATGAGACCAAAAATAAAAAAAGCAACATCTTTGTGATATATAAAATACATGAATTATTGCTATCCCCAAAGGCAATGATAACAAAAGTGTTTGAAAATTTATTTTTTGAAATAACAGATAAAAATTTCCCATGTTTAGCAAGATATTTAGACACCCAGATATAGGAGTCTCAGCAATCTCCAATCAGATATAATGCAAAAAGTTCTTCTCAACAGAATATTAAAGTCAAACTGTCTAAAGTAAATGACAAAAAGACAATTCTAAAAACTGCAAGATAAAATTATCTAGTCACCTATAAAAAAGCCCCCATCAGACCAATAGCAGACTTCTTAACAGAAGTCTTACTGACCAGAAGAGAATGGATGGATATATACAGAGTTATGAAAATAAAAAGAACTGCCAGCCAGGGGTATTATATCCAGCAAAATTATCCTTTACAACTGAAGGAGAAATACTCTTTCCACGACAAGCAAATATTGAGGGACTTTATTATCACTAGACCTGCCTTACAAGAAATCCTCAATGGAGTCCTAAACTTGTAAATTAGAGAACAACAGTTATTATCATGAAAACACATGAAAATATAAAACTTACAGGTAAAGCAAACACAAAAATGAGGAAGAGAAAAGACTCAAATTGTATGACCACAGAAAATCAGCAAACCACAAAGACAATAAGAGAAAAAGAAAGGAACAAAGAATATGCAAAAGAACCTGAAAATAAAAAACAGTATGACAGAAACAAAACCTCTTATATCAATAATGACCCTGATTGTAAATTGATTAAAATTTTCAATTAAAGATAGAGACTGGCTAAATGGATTCTTTAAAACAAAAAAATATGATTCAGCTATATGCTGCCTAGAAAAAATGCATTTTATCTGTAAAGACACATGTAGATTTAAAGTAAAGGGATGAAAAATGATATTTCATGCAAGCAGAAACCAAAAGTGAACAGGAGTAGCAACATTTATATCAGATAAAAATGACTTTAAATCAAAAACAGTAAAAAAAGAGACAGAAGTTCATTGCATAATGATAAAGCTATCAATCCAGCAAGAGAATATAACAATTGTAAATATATATGCACACAAATATTAACACCCAGGTTCGTAAAACAAATTTTACTAGATCTAGTAAAGATCTGCCTAGACAGATCCTCTAGACAGAAAATAAAGAAACATTAGACTTAAACTGAGTAAAAAACATTTACAGAACATTTAATCTAACAGATACAGAATACACATTCTTTTCATCAACAAATGAAACCTCCAGTATTGACCATATGTTAGACCACAAAACATATCTCAGAATATTACTAAAAATAAAAATCATATCAAGTATCTTTTCTGATCACAATGAAATAAAACTGGAAATCAATACCAAGAGGAACTTAGGAAAATATTTAAATTCATAGAAATTAAACAACATGCTTATGAACAATCACTGATTTGATGAAAAATTAAGACGGAAATCTAAAATGACTTGAAACAAATGAAAATGGGAAGACAACATACCAAAATGTGTGGGAAACAGAAAAAGCAGTGCTAAGAGGAAAGTTGACAGTAATAAAAACCTATATTTTGTTAATAAACAGAAAGATTTCAAATAATCTAGTGATGCACTTTAGAGAACTAAAAAAGCAAGAACAAATCAGATACAAAATTAGCAGAAAAAAAAGAAATAAAGATCAGAGCAGAACTAAATGAAATAGAAATAAAAATAACAATATAAAGAATCAATCAAATGAACTTTATTCTTTGAAAATATAAACAAAAATGCTCAACATCACTAATCATTAGTGGAATGTAAACCAACCACAATGAGATATTATCTCACCTCAGTTAGAATGGCTATTATAAAAAGAAAAGAAAATAACAGATGCTGGCAAGGATGAAGACAAAAAGGAACCCCTATACACTCTTGATGGGGATGTAAATAAGTACAGCTGCTATCAGAATGGAGATTTCTCAAAAAACTAGTAACTACCATATGACCCAGCAATCCCACTACTGGATATCTATCCAAAGGAAATCAGTATATCAAAGGGATAGCTGCATTCTTATGTTCATAGCAGCACTATTCACAATAGCAAAGATATAGAATCCACCTAAATTCCTATCAATGGATGAATCAATAAAGAAAATGTGGTACATATACACAATGAAATACTGGCCATATGAAATTTGCCATAAAAAGAATGAAATCATGTTATTTGCAGCAACATGGATGGAAATGGAGCTCATTATGTTAAGTGAAAAAAGCCAGGCACAGAAAGATGAATACTGTGAGAGCTGAAAACCGTGATATCATGGACTGATAGATACCAGAAACTGGGAATGGTGAATGGGAGCAGGGCAGGGAACAAAAAACAATGTGACAGGAACAAAACCTCATATATCAATAATGACCCTGACTGTAAATTGATTAAAACTTTCAATTAAAGATAGAGCCTTGCTAAATAGATTTTTTTTAAACAAAAACATGATTCAACTATATACTGCCTAGAATAAATGCATTTTATCTATAAGGACACATGTAGATTGAAAGTAAAGGGACAAAAAACAATATCTCATGCAAGTAGAAACCAAAAGCGAACAGGAGTAGCAACACTTATATCAGATTAAAATGACTTAAGTGGAAAACAGTAAAAAAAGACAAAGAAGTTCATTGCATAATGAAGAGAAGTTGGTTATGGGTGCAAACATACATTACATGGAAGAAATGACTTCTAATGTTTTCGAGCAGACTATGATGACTATATTTGTCAGCAATGTTATTTAATTTAGAGTAACTAGAAGAGCCGACTTGAAATGATACCAATACGAAATTGTGATAAACACTTATGATGATGTACACCTTGGTTACTTTGAATTGATCATTACACACTCTTTGCATGTAACAAATACTCAAATGTACCCCATAAATATGTAACTTATTATATATTAATAAAATAGGAAAAACTAATTAAAGAAATTAAACATGGAATTGCCATATAATCCAACAATTTAACTTCTCGGTTATACCCAAAAGAAGTGAAATCAGCATCTCAAAAAGATATTAATGTACACTCATGTTTATAATGGTATTATCCACAATAGCTAAAAGATAAAGCAACTCAAGTGTCCATCAACAGATGAATGGATAAGCAAAATATGTTATATCCATACAATGGAATATTATTCAGTCTTAAAAAGAAAGGGGATTCTGGCGTAAGCTAGAACATGGATGAACGTTGAGGACATTATGCTAAGTGAAATAGGCCAGTCACAGAAAGATAAATACTGTGCACAGTGACTCATGCGTGTAATCCCAGAACTTTGGGAGGCCAAGGTGGGAGGACTGCTTGAGCCCTGGAGTTTGAGACTGGGCAACACAGCCAGACTCTGTCTCTACAAAAGGTAAAAAATTATCTAAGTATGGTAGTGTATGCCTGTAGTCCCAGCTACTTGGAAGGCTGAGATAGGAGGATTACTTGAGCCCAGGAGGTCAAGGCTGCAGTGAGCCATGATTGAAGCATGGCACTTCAGCCTGGGCAAGAGAGCAAGACCCTGCCTCAAAAAAAAAAAAAACTGTGTATGAAATACTTAGAGTAGTGAAAAGCATGGAGACAGACAGTTGAATAGTCGTTGTCAGGGCCTGGAGCTAGGGAGAAGTGGGGAGTTTTTGTTTAATGGGCATAGAGTTTCAGTTTTATAAAACGAAATGAGTTAGGGAGATGGATGATAATTATGGTTGAAAAGAGTTATGAATGTATTTAATACCACTGAATTGTATACTTTAAAAATGATTAAGATAGTAGATTTTATGTTATGCATATTTTACCACAATAAATAATAATACTTTAGAAGAATTTACTACTCTGAGAGATTTGGGAATATATGTATGTGTGTGTGTGTGTGTGTGTGTGTGTGTGTGGAGGGAGAGAGAGAGAGTAAAATCATATACAGCAAGGACATTTCCTGGGAGAGTAAATTAATTAAATTTTTTTAAATTAAAATATTTATGAAGAGTTCTAAAGGTATTCAAACTATTAACAATAGCTATATTAGGAAACAGAATTACATGGGGAAAATGAACACCTACATGAACTAATGTTACATGTGTAATAGGAAAATTTGGCTATACCATATGTCCACTACCATGTTGTATTCAGATAATATTTAAGGATAGTGGAAATTCTTCCAATTCTGAATGGTTAATAGAGGCAAAATATAAACTATTTGTAATATTAAAAATATTTATGTATACAACATGAAAGATTATAAAGATATACACCACTTCTGGTTGAATAATAGTATTATGTGTAATGGGTAACTTACTTATTAAAATATTTTCATGCTTTGCAGATGTCTCATATTTTACAAATCCAATTTTTTTTAAATTGGGCGCTCATAAAATGCTTAGCAATGTGTTGGGAACTTCAGTTAAAATGGTAAAAAGCTGCTAATTATATTTGGTAAAATATACCATTATTAAATATTATATTAAAACTCTCTTTAGATGTAACGAAAAAACTGGTTTGTATTTCAAAGGTGTGTATATGTGTTGCTATTCTGTTTTTGCATTAATTGACTTGAATTCAATTAATTTTGCTATAGTCTAATGCTTTTAAAAAGAAGGATTGATGTCAAACATAAGAAATGACCTCCTATTGGCAGAAGTTTTATTGGATGAAAGAACTGGGAACAATCCTCAAAATGTAGAGTTCAGTGTTACAGAAACAGCACTGGTAAAATAGATGTTTGGGGGATTTTTTGTTTGTTTTCTTTTGTTATTGGTTTAGCTATAATAACTTGCAGTAAGGCTTTAGAAGCAGCTCAGAGTTAGCTATTGTAACAACTCCTTTTTCAAAATTCTGATAAGTTAAATTTTTTATCTTTACTGTAATAAAGGATGTATCCATTTAAATACGCCTTCTTTTGTGAAACACAATTTAGTTCTGCACAATAATCTGAATCCAGTAAAGCACACATGTAAGAACCATTATGCATTTCCCCTACCTGCCTCATTAGACTGAGCTTACAAAAGAGATCAATGACTAGATGGAATTGACAAAATATGCATTTTCCCTTTTCCTGATGTGCTGTCTGAGACAGATAGAAAATACTGCTTTCGTTTTTTTTCTTCGTTCCTCTGAAGCATTTCAACTTTCATTTCTGTAACTGTTATCACATTCAACGACTTCAACACACTCTCCATTTCACTAGCAATCTGTTAGTGATCTGCTCCTTTCATCTCTCCACAGATTTGTCCTAATGAAATTATTATGGCTAAACTGCTGTTCTTCATCTGCCTTTATTCCATCTCTATATGGTAATAATGATCTCATTTTATTTTCAGAAATACTGACACACAGCTATAGTTCTGAGTCATTATTTTTATGTTTCTTAAAAGAAAATAATTGATTCTCTAAATATTCTGTTTTGTGTATATATCGAAGGTGAATACAAGACAGTAGCGCTGCATTTATTCTGAAAGGAGGCAGAGTGGAGTGGTTAGGAGATGACTCTGGTTCCATAATAAACTGCGTTCAAATCTTCTCTCTGCTACTTATTGCCATGTGATCTTAAACATGTTGTTCAGTCTCAGTAAACGTGCTAATTTATAGGTTTGCTATGAGCATTAAATGAGAGAATGCATATAAAGTAATTAGCTCAGTCCTTGGTACATGGGAGCAAAGCTAATGTTTACAAGAATAGAGACTGCTCTTATGACTCAAGGCAGTTTGTATGGATGCATGCAGCTATGTTTTACTTCAGTACATAGTATAGGTACATTTATATATGTTACAAGTCTTTATGTGTCAATATCAACTACTCTTTTTTAGATCTTCTACCACCCTACCTAATTATGAAAAAAAGCAAAGCACCTTTAATCTGTTGAAAGTAATCTTTAGTAAACTTAGAAACCGATAATCATGTTTAGGTAAAGAATATTTGAATAAATTAATACCATGCTGAATTTGAGTCTAAGGATCTGGTTTAAGGATAGACGCATGAGGATACTCATAAGCTCTTTTCATGTAAATCTGATTTTTTTCTTTTTTAACATCTGTATATATTTAACAGGTATAATTGATGTTAAAATGCTTATATTATAGTGCATTAAAGTGTAAAACTTGTTTTAATATAAGCATACAATTGTGAATATATCACATCCGTCAAGATGGATAAACATATCCATAATTCCCCCAAATTTTCTATTGACCCCTTGCAATCCCTCCCTTCTACCCATATCCACCCCTACCATGTGCCCATTCCCCAGGCATTCACTGCTAGGCTGTCTGTCAAAATAACTTAGTTTGCATCTTCTAGATCTTTATATAAACAGAATCAAACACTATGTACTGTTTTCTTTCTGATATATTTTGTATGATTATTTTGAGATTTATCCATGTATGCTAATATTTCAATAGCTCGTTTTATTGCCAAATAGTATTCTACTGACAGATAAATACAACTTGTTTATCCCATTCACATATAGATGAAAGCTTAGGTTGTTTCCAGTGTGGGGCCGTTGCGAATAAAGCCACTGTGAACATTTGGGTACCAGTTTTGGTGTGAATATTTGCCTTAATTTCCCTTGAATAAAGAGAAATATATTGGAATGGCTGTGAGTAGAATGTTTGGATCATATAGTAATTCTCAAAAAATGACTCAAACTGTTTTCCACAGTGGTTATATCATTTTACATTCCCACCAGCAATGTATGAGGGTAGTTAGGGTAGAATTTATATTTCTTTTTAAAAATATTTGGTAGAATTTCAAGTGAAGCCTGGTGGACATGATGTTTTCTTTGTGGAAAGGTGTTTTAACCATACATTTACATTCTTTAATAATTAAAGGACTACTCAGGTAATGTATTTCTTCTTGAATGAGTTTTAGTAGTTTGTGTCTTTCAAAGATTTGTCCTATTCATATGCATTTACAGAATGTTGTCAATATTTTGTTATCTTTATTTTAATAGCTGTGTCACCTCTCTCAATATAAGAATCTCTCAATTCTTATGCTGGTAATTTGTGTATTTTCTCTTTTTTTGAAGGTTAATCTGACTCTAAATTTATCAATTTAATTGATTTCCCCACCAAACAGCTTTCATTTCATTGATTTTTTCCCCATTTTTCTTTTTTCTATTTCATTGATTTGTGTTCTGAGCTTTATTTTCTCTTTTGTATTTCAAATTTATTTTGCTTTTTTTTGTCTGTCTGTTTCTTAATGTGGAAAACTGAGATCGTTGAGTTTTTTTTTTTTGTCTTTTCTAATATAAGCTTTTGAAACTATAAATGTCCACCTACAGACTACTTTAGTAACATTCCACAATTTTGGTGAATTTTTCATTACCATTTAGCTAAAAATACTCTCTAATTTTAAAAAATTTTATCTTTTACCAATTTGCTATTTTAAAGTGTTTTTTTTGTTTGTTTGTTTCTACATATTTAGGGATTTTCAGATTTTCCCTTGCGTTACTGCTTACTCTTTTCTTGTTTACATTGCTTCTGATGAGATATCTACTGCCATCCTTATCTTTTTTCCTCTTTGCATAACATGTATTTTTGTTCTCTACCTACTTTTAGCATTTCCTCTTCTGTTTGTTTTTTCATGCTTCTTGTGACGGGGTTTTGTAGAGATTCTGGGATCCCTATGTTTATTTTTTCGGCAATTGAAAAATAATTTTTCAAAAATATTTTTTCATACTTCCTCCCTGCTTAATATCCCAATTACTGAATAGTAGTCTGCCTAAAGTTGTCTTACAGCTCACTGATGCATTTTTCACTGTTTTTGTTACTTTTTTTCTGTGTTTTAGTTTGGATAATGTCTATTGTTAAGTCTTCAATTTCATATCCTTTTATTTTGCCGTGTCTAATCTGGCATCATTCTTGACCAGTGTATTTAGACATTGCAGTTTTTCTCTCTAGAAGTTTGACTTCTATCTTTTTAAATTTTCCATTCTTAATTTTTTGGACATATGGAGTTCATAATGACTGTTTTAATACCCTTGTCTATTAATTCTATCATCTGTGTCAGTTCTAAGTTGATTATGACTGACTGATTTGTTTCCTCATTATGGTTTGTATTTTCCTACTTCTTTACATGTTTGGCAATATTTGACCATAAGTTATATTAACAAATATGTTGCAAATTTTACCTTCTTAGATGATGGATATTTTTGTATGCTTCAATATTTTTGTGTTTCTGTCAATATTCTTTAGCATTGTTCTGGGTCATAGTTAAGTTACTTAAAATGAGGTTGCTCACTTTGGGTCTTGCTTTTAAACTTTGTTTAATAAGACTAGAGCAGTGCTTACTCTAAGGCTAATTATTCCCTACTACTGAGACAAAATGTTTTGGAGTACTGTCTTCAATGCCTAGCGAATCATTTCCCAATCCGCTGGTAGGAAAAGACACTACTCCTAATTTTATGTAATTGCTGGGAACTGTTTCCTCTAATCCTTTCAGATTGTGTCTTGGCCTTTGGCAGTTTAGTTACACAATGTGTACTCAATAGTACTCAGTTGAAAACTCAAGGGGAACCCACTGCAGCCACATTTACATGTTTGTACAGTGCTCTTCTCTCTGATTCTCTGCAAACTCAAGCCACCTTTTTCTCCCCAAATTTCAACTCTGCTTTCTTAATTCATTCAGTCTACTGTTTCCACCTGGGTTCTCCTTCCCTGCTGCTTAGCAAGGAAATTCTTTTAAGATGCTAACCTGGGGTAATCACAGGACTCAATTAGTTTGTTTGCTCTTTCTCAGGAATTACTGTCTTTTAGTTTTGACTAAACTAAATTACAGTTTAGTCAAAACTGTTTCATATTTTTGCATTTTTTAGTTGTTTCAAGTGGGAGGTAAATTCCAGTTGCTGCTATTCCATCTTGTAAATCTGATTTTTCATGTGCATTTTGTTTGATTGTTTGTTGCATTTGAAACCAACACAACAGGGGTTAATTGTATTTCATTTGTGGGTCACTGGTTGTTCTTTGGTGTATGTTACAAATTTTACCGTGTTCTAAAAGCACTGTAGACATTAGATTGATTTTTGTTTTTTGAAATGTGGGTGCTACTTATGGCCATCTTTTGATGGTTGATTTTATGAATTAATAAAAACATATGAAGTTAGATGTAGCTATTATTAGGAAACATTATATTACACACAGAATAAATACAGGTTGAATTTTAAAAAATCATTTTTCTCAAATGTGCCATAAAAAATCTGAACTGAGAATTTTAATGCATTAGATATCCAGAAAAAATGAAAACTTCAGTCACATTTTGTGATTAGTCTAATGACCTAGATATATAAAAGATAGAAAAATGTGTACGCAATTTACTAAATATTTCCATTTCTATCCAGAAATTTGGTATTGGCTATTGACAAGATGATCTTCAAGAAAATATAGAAAATATCTTATACCAATTGAGTTACTAGTATTAAATATTCTCATTCTTGGTTTGAAGCAGCAAAAATATACTAGTTTCTGGAACTTAATCTTAGAGATAATGGTAGAGAATCTATGAATAGTGAACATAATTACAAAGTGCAGAATAATACTTATATACACCCAATAAAGATTTTTTAAATTACACACAGATAGTAGCCATAATTAAAATAATCTAAAGGAAAGAAGAAAATATGAGGGACTGTATATTACTGTATTTGTTAAAGATGACCTTTTCCTAAGGAAACAAACATTTTCAGCCATTTGGTTCATTTCTATTTGCTCTTTCTAAAATGTGGATATTCATTTATATTTATTTAACAGTACTATTTTAGAAGAGCACAGATGATAATGTTTGGCATGATAACTATTTCAAGCCAAGAAGTAGTCTACTTAAAACTGGCTTCAGTTTTCTTTTCTGTTGTATATTTTTACTACATTTTCATAGTATGTTCTGCTTAAAATACAAACACACAGATGGCAATATACTGCTGCCAGCCATAAGGTTGAAGTATGTTTGTGTGTGTTGGTTGGGAAATATCTATAAAATGAAGTACTTGTAGACACTAAACAAAATCTACTCTCTGTAGATATTTTATATTATAGTTACAAATGGAGCACTTTAATGATCACAATATATGCTTCCAAAATTAGGCTTGTTTACTTCAGTGAAAAATTATGCAGCCTTTGAAAGCAAAATCCAAGTTGCCTCCAATTTTTCACCAAGATGAAAGAATTTTGCCAACTATACTCTAAAGGGGAATGAAAAGAAAACCAAAAAAAGAAAAAGGTTTTGAGATGAAGCTGTTTGATGTAATCTGATATACGTTTAAAATATGTTGCAGTGTCTGTGCATTTACTTAATGTAAACATAGCAACTTTTAGACAGAAACATATACTTCAAAAGGAATCCATTGTCCTTAACCTGATGAAAATAAAACTTGTTTTTTTTAAATACCGGCTTATTTACTCATTATTTTCTAATTCAGTATTGATTGTTACCATGAAGAGACAGTTCCAGAAAGAATCTACTTTTTTTCCTAAAACAGAAAACTAATTAAGCATTTGAGTACATGATTCCAAACATCTGGGTTGTTTCAAAATGATTTTTTTTAAAAGAAGAAAGATAAGAAACAACTCCACTGTATAAAAGTGATACTTACTTCCATGGAAATCCATCAGTATAAAATTTGTACTCCAGATTTAAGGTATTGACAAATTAGATATATAGGGGTAATTGATTCAATGGCTGAGAGAGAAACTACATTGAGAGATTCAGTGGACATATTGGATTCAGGCATTGTAAGTGTAACACTGAAACATGAACAAAAAATCAGATCAGTCATCTTTGCTAAAAATATTACTATTATCAACTTGCATTTGAACATCCTATAGTTTGGTACAGTACTCATAAAATTTAATAGTAAACTTTTCATTTTTATTCCAAATATTTATCTTTGTCTCAACAACAAATAATGCAAAACAACTCATTGAGATATTTAACTGTTGCTTCAATTTCTTTGATTGTATCAAATATGTCCCCAGTTTTAAACGTCAAGTTTCATCTCAGAAATAATAAATTATTTACTTCTTTATAATGAACTTCTTCCTTGATTATCTGTTTTATCTCAGATTTTAGCTACACAAACTGTTTTCATTTGAGTGTGTTTCTGGTAACTAAAGTAGTTAATATATAAGTAACTAGATGTATTTCAGAGTAAAGGGTTTATAGTAAGTATTATTTTGATGGAATTAATAATTGCTTAATTGTGTCTAGAGGTGATCATTCTATTCATTTAAATGTATGTTTTTTTTTTCTTCAAGTTTTTGTTATGGACTATGTTCATTTCTGGGAGTTTGAAGAAAGTGTATTTTAATTCTACTAATTGCAATTTTCCTTAAAGATCATTCCTCCTTAAACTCAATGATTGACTCTGAGAACCATCCTGCAATACAAATGATGTACTGATACTGAGTTACAATTCAATGATAAATGTTAATTGGTAACAAAAATAAAAATCAAAAGTCAGCAATTTGTTTTTGCTTAATTTGGCTTAGTTATGACCTCTCAGAATTACAGAAGTAGGTAGGACATCTCCCCATCCTTCTACTGTATTTTTATTTTCACAACTTACATCAGTTTTCAGATTTAAGCACCATAATCAAACCCTGGAGCAACAGTTGAAGGGCTCAGAATGTGGTAGTAGCCTTAAAAGTAAGTGAACTAAGCAGTCATATATGAAATGATTTGAAAGACACTAAGGATTTTCCCCTGCATCTCTGGAAATTCTACCATTAGGCGTTCATTGCTTTGGCTAAATGGTTGTCTCTTCCCTGTTTTCCCCTTTCCCTAGGACTTCTCTTATGAAAGTTTACTCAATGGAGCTGATGTCACTTTGCAATGAATTCATTTATCATAGCATTTATCCATTGCAAAACAACGAGAGAGAGAGCGAGAAAGCATGGCAAGTCTAGATTCATAAGAAAGAGTAAAAGGAGGTGTTTGATAGCTGAAAAGAATAGGCAAGCTTTCCTTTCTGATAATTTTGTGAAATCACTTCCTTTATATGACTTAAAATTGGATTCTAATATTTTTCCATTTCATTCTGTAAAACTGAGATAACTTTTGTATACAATGTGGCTGTAAAGAAAGGCAGCAGTCCTGTGCAGAAGAGGGCTGCTGAACTGTCCCCACTATTTCTACCTCCTGTAATCCTGGCCCAGACGGGAAAAACAGGCTTCATAAATTAATATATTTATTTCTATTGTATCAAATAAAATAATCTAAAATTAACCATTTCCGCCCATAGATACATGCCTCTTTTAATTAAGGCTGTGCATGATTATTTTAATCATCATGATCATCCTCCTTACTATTAGTGAATTTTGCATCCACTTTTAGGACCACATGCATTGATTGTCAGCCTCTGTACTGATCCATGGAGGCAAACAGCCTCTTTGACAATGACCATAACCCTTATAATACCCCTAACCAATTGTGCAGGAAGTCATTCTCTCCCAATTTCTGCAATGAGCAACTTACTCCCTAAAGTGTGAGATTTGATTACCTTTTCTCAGCATGCGTTCAGACAAATGTTATTATTGGTCATAAAATTATTCAGCCCAGTGACCTATGGTGACAGTGAATTTCACAAGGTGACTGCCTGCTGAGTGAAGCATCTCTTTTTATTTGTTTTAAATATTGTATATAATGGAGCTGGAAAAAAATAGGAAAATAATTTCAGATGTTTGAATATAGCGACACTGACATTATGCTAGCAACATTTTGAAATATATATCTGTCACTTGTGTTCCATTGAACGCAAGTGACAAATTTAGCAAACAGAACATACAAGATATGTAGTTAAATTTGAATTTAAGATTAAAAAGATTTTTAATATAGCTGTTTTCCATTCAATATATGGGGCATCTTTATACTAAAAATTGAAATCTTTTGTTACCTGTAATTCAAATTTAACTAGGTCTGTATTTATGTGGCAACCTATTTTTGAGGGATTCATTTTATCTGTGCTCCACTAAAGCTGTTTATATTACCATAGGTTGTCTTTTTCTAAATTACTGATTCAATGAAGGTTTTAAAAATGCTCTACACAAAGAAATGTTACAAGTTGTTAAAGATTCTCTTTTGAGTCACTCAAAAGTTTGCTAAGGTGAATGCTTGCTAGAAATATCTTAAGGTCGAACACTAAATCTATTTGTTATAAAAGGAGGAGAATGGTCAATAGCCAAGCAAACATGATTTTATTTTCTTTTAATAGATTCTTTTAGACAGACAGAGAAATGCTCTAAATAAAAATAACCACTTTCCTTTTCTCCTCACTTGGAACTATTCTCGTGCATGAGTTTGTATGTAAAATTCATAAATGACTGGTGAACTGTCTCTTATTGCATCACTGAATCTAGATTTAACTGCTGCCAGAATGCAATTGTCACTATATAAGGAATCTGTGTTGCACTGGAAAGGTCATGAAAGCACCTGCCCGGATGTCAGCACATTGCAATTCTCCATGCTGCAACGCTGGCCGATAATCTGTGCAGAAACAACACACACACTGTCTTTCTCTCTCTCTCTCTCTCCCTCTCTCTCTCTCAGAGGAAGTTGCCTAGCAAGGAAGCTCTCTTGCATTAGGTACTCTGTTAGCCGTGAATAAAATCAGTGCGCAAACATTTCCTACCTTGACAGAAAAGGACATTTCATTCCTCTTAAGCAAAATTATTTAAACAAAGTTCTTGGACGGATAGAGATAGAATTCAATGCATACCTGTGTGGGAGAAAATGGATTTCAATGACTGACTATAAACCCTTTTGAAACATGGCTAGAAAACTTTCTCTAGTACCTGGAAGATTGCAGTCAGTGTCTTTCGTATTGCCAGTGTCTTTGGTATTGTCAGTGTAAGATAATCACGATAGAGCCTCTTTGGAACTTGGCAGTGCAGATACTTTCAAGATTCCCTGGAGAAATCCTGACTCTTGTGTGTATTTTTTTTTTTTTTTTTTTTTTTGTCGAGTGTGTTCCCTATATCAACTTTAGCTATAAATGAAGAAACCAATAATTACTTTGAGCAAAGGATGCTGAATACTTCATAAGCATATAACAATAATTCCCAGTCTTGACTCAGAGTTAGACCTAAGGAGAGACACAGTTGGGCCCCAATTACATTTTTTGTGTGAGACTTGGGATTTCTATATTGCTTTGAATCTACAGAATTCTATTTTAGTATAAAAAATGGTTATAAAAAGGAACAATGTATCACGCATATTGTGGTGGATGTTATTGAAAAGAGATGAAAAGCAGACTGACATCCCTTGCTATCAATGTAGCTGATGTTACAGAGGCCTAGGTATGTATGATGCTATATAGATCTGTGTGGAAAAGATTTTAAATAATCGTGGTTCTTTTCCATAGGAGGTCGCAATCTATAACCAGACTGTGGAGAACTCAACAGTCAAAAGAAGGCCTCCCAGAACTTAAAGTATAAGAAAAAATTTTTTAAAAAAGAATTATATACACACATACACAAATAAATTCATATAAAAACTGGCAAAATCGAAATAAGTACTGTATGTAGGTTGTACCAATGTCAATTTCCTAGTTTCGATATTGTACTAGAGTTACATGTTACCTATAGAGTAAATGGGATAAAGAGGACAGGAGACTTCTCTGCATTATTTTTGCAACTTCTTGATCTATATTTATTTCAAATTAAAAGTTAAGGAAAGATAAAAAATAGAAAGAAATAACTAAATACCTCAAAAATTTCAGCACAAATGAAGAAGAAGATAAATAATACTTTTGTTTACTTAGTCTTTGTTTATGAAAAAGAATGACTATAGCTAGTCTTTATTAAGGACATACTGTAGGCTTTGTATACATCATTTCTACTGTCTCTATTGATATGGACAGGAGACAGGGAAATACTGGGTAGAAGAGGGCAGTTCTCCGGCAAAGGCCCCATCCTCGAGCCTGGATACTAGTGACCCTAAATGAGAACAGGCATTCCTGTTTTCACACCCAAAAAGTTGCCTTTCAACCCACCACACCCCTTACCCTGAACCCATATAAACCCTGAATTCCAAGCTCCAGAGCAGACCAGCAAGCCAGCAGACCAGCAGACAGATAGTGGAATGATGTAGCAGATAAAGGGGGGAGAAGAGGAACATTTGAACACCGAAAGGAGTATGGCTGGGGGTGGTCAGAGAGGAGTCCGGCTACTGGACGGCCCAACTCCAGGGGAGGATCACCTACTCACTCCACCCCCACTTCCAGTTCCCTGTCTATCCCGCTGAAAGCCACCTCCACCACTCAATAAAACCGCACGTTCATCCTTGAATCTATGTGTGACCCAATTTTTTCGGGACGCTGGACGAGATCTCGGGATACAGAAAGCTGTCACACTGGCCCTCTGCCCTTGCAAAAAGACAGAGGATCCATTGAGCTGATTAGCACTCAAGCCATCTGTGTGGATGGCAAAGCTGAAGGAGCTTTGTAACACTGGGGTTGCAGGCACCCACCCCTAGACACTACAACAGAGCTGGAGCCCAAAGCACTCCGCCAGACTGTGCACCTGCCTGTCTGCATGCGTCCCCTCCCACAAGGGGTTTGAGCAGCAGGGTGACCAAACAGGAGAGCCACATCCCTGCTGCACGTCCTGCAAGAGGAATCAGGAAACTCTCCCGTTTCACTATCATTGTTAGAGGTAATGCAGGTAGAGATGAAGTGTCAAATTGCTATTACTATTTTACAAAAGAGTATCTGCTTTGAGTTCAGATAATACACAGATGCTCCTCAACTTATGGTGGGGTTATGTCCTGATGAGCCCACATAAGTCAAAAATACTGTAAGTCAAAAAACCCTAAGTCAAACTATAATAAGTACAATTACTTCTCAACTTTCGATAGAGTTACCTGCTGATAATCCCATTGGAAACTTGAAAAGTTGTTAAGTAAAAGCATCACAGATTGGGGAATGTCTGTGTTACATTATAGAATCAAGAACAAAAGAAAGACTAGAGTAACAAAAACAATCAAACCAAACAAAGCAGAAACATGCTTATAAATTTCATTGCACACACAAACACACAAATAAGTATTTGAGACGATGGATGATGGATATGTTAATTAACTTGATTTAATCGTTCCACATTGCGTACCTGCATCATATTATCGCTATGATTCCTTTTTTATCCTTTTTTTTTTTTTTTTCTGAGACAGGGTCTCACTCTGTCATCCAGGCTAGAGTGCACTGTGCGATCATAGCTCACTGCAGCCTCGAACTCCCAGACTCAGGTGATCCTCCTATTTCATTCAGCCTCCTGCACTTTGTATCCCATAATTATATACAATTATAATTTGTCAATATGCAATAAAATTAAAAAGCAACCTGGCTCTTTTTACCATATCTACTAACTGGTAGTTCTGAAGAGGTGACACTTTTGCCCCCCAAGGAAGATTTGACAACATCTAGACATATTTTTTAATTGTAACTATAGAAAAGAGGGAGGAGTGTTAGGCAGCTATTGGCCAGAGGCCAGAAGTGCTTCTAAATATCCTAAAACACAAAGAACATTTCCCTCAACAAAAATTTGTTTGGCCCAGTTGCTGAGGTTGAATATGCCTATTTTAGAAGAAGGCTGAAGCTAAGTTACTTTGGTACTATGGTAACTTTATCATTAAGAAAGAGAAAATTATCTCTTATACTACAAATTACTTAGTGAACCATAGAACGTAAGAGCACAAATATCTGCTATTCTACCTACCCAATGTACACTTGGGTAAACCTTTCCAAGGTACATGGCTGATCCTGCTGTATTCAATGCATTTTTAATTTATTTTTATTTTTTTAACTTTTATTATAGGTTCAGTTGTACATGTGCAAGTTTGTTATATTGGTAAACTGAATGTCATAGGGATTTTGTGTACAGATTATTTCGTCACTCAGGTAATAAACATAGTACCTAACAGGTAGTTTTTTGATCCTCTCCCTCCTCTCACCTTGTACCCTCAAGTAGGTCCTTCGTTGTGTTTATGCGTTCTCAACGTTTAGCTCCCACTTACAAGTGAGAACATGTGGTATTTGGTTTTCTGTTCCGGTGTTAGGTTGTTTAGGATAATGGCCTCCAGCTCCATTCATGCCACTGCATAGGACGTGATCTCATTCTTTTTTATGGCTACATAGTATTCTATAGTATATATGTACCATCTTTTCTTTATTCACTCTACCATTGCTGGACATTTAGATTGATTCCATGTTTTTACTATTGTGAATGTTGCTAGAATTAATGTATGCCTGCATGTGACTTTATAGTAGAATGATTTATATTCCTTTGAAGATATATCCAATAATAGGATTGCTGAGGCTAATGGTAACTCTGTTTTAAGTTCTTTGAGAATTGCTACACTGCTTTCCACAATGGCTGAGCTAATTTACATTCCTACCAGTAGTATATAAGCATTCCCGTTTTTCCACAACCTCATCAGCATCTGTTATTTTTGGACTTTTTAATGTAGCCATTCTGATTGAGGTGAGGTGGCATCTCATTGTGGCTTTAATTTGCATTTCTCTAATGGCTAGTGATATTGAGGACTTTTTCATATGCTTCTTGGCTGCATGTATGTCTTCTTTTGAAAAGTGTCTGTTCATGTTCTTTTCCCACTTTTTAATCGGGTTATTTGTTTTTTGCTTGTAAATTTGTTGAAGATCCTTATAGATTTTGGATATTAGACCTTTGTCAGATGCATAGTTTGCAAATATTTTCTCCCATTCTGTAGGTTGTCTGTTTTTTTGTTTTTGTTTTTGTTTTTGTTTGAGACGGAGTCTTGCTCTGTCACCCAGGCTGGAGTGCAGTGGTGCATCTCTGCTCACCACAAGCTCCGCCTCCCGGGTTCATGACATTCTCCTGCCTCAGACTCCCGAGTAGCTGGGACTACAGGCGCCTGCCACCACGCCCGGCTAATTTTTTGTATTTTTTTAGTACAGACGGGGTTTCACCATGTTAGACAGGATGGTCTGGATCTCCTGACCTCGTGATCCATCCACCTTGGCCTCCCTAGGTTGTCTGTTTACTCTGTTGGTAGTTTCTTTTGTTGTGCAGACCTCTTTAATTAGATATCATTCATCAATTTTTGTTTTTCTTACAATTAATTTTGGTGTCTTTGTCATGAAGTCTTTGCCGGCTCCTATGTCCAGAATGGCATTTCCTAGGTTATCTTCCAGGATTTTTGGAAATTTAAATTTTAGATTTAGTTTATATTTAAAATTTTAATCTACCTTAATTGATTTTTGTATATGGTGTAATGAGTGGGTCCAGTTTCAATCTTCTGCATATGGCTAGTCAGTTATTTATTGAATAGGAATTCCCTTCCCCAGTGCTTATTTATGTCAACTTTGTTGAAGATCAGATGGTTATAGATATGCAGCATTATTTCTGGGCTATCCTGTTCCATTAGTCTGTTTCTGTTTTGGTACCAGTATCATGCTGTTTTGGTTACTGTAGGCTTGCAGTATATTTTGAAGTTGTGTAACACAATGGTTACAGATTTATTTACGTTTTTTCCTCAGGATTGCCTTGGCTATTTAGGCTCTTTTTTGATTCCATATAAATTCAATTTTTTTCTAATTCTCTGAAGAATGTCATTGATAGTTTGATAGAAATGGCATTAAATCTGTAAATTGCATTGGGCAATATGGCCATTTTAACAGTATTGATATTTTCTACTCATTAGCATGGAATGTTTTCCATTTGTTTGTGTCATCTCTGATTTATTTGAGCGGCATTTTGTAATTCTTGTAGAGATCTTTCACTTCACTGGTTAGCTGTATTTTTAGGTATTTTATTCATTTTGTAGCTATTGTGAATGGGATTGTGTTCTTGATTTGGCTCTCAGTTTGGATATTGTTGGTGTACAGAAATGCTACTTCTTTTTGTACACTGATTTTTTATCCTGGAACATTACTGAAGTTGTTTGTCAGATTTGGAGCTTTTGTGCAGAGACCATCGTTTTTCTAGGTAGAGAATGATATTATCTGCAAACAGAGATAGTTTGACTTCCTCTCTTTCTATTTGGATGCCATTTACTCCTTTCTCTTTTCTGACTGCCCTGACTAGGACTCCCACTACTATGTTGAATAGGAATAGTTATGTTTATGCCTTCTCAATGTTTAGCTCCCACTTAGAAGTGACAACATGTGGTATTTGGTTTTCTGTTCCTGTGTTAGGTTGTTTAGGATAATGGCCTCCAGCTCCATCCATGTCACTGCAAAGGACATGATCTCATCCTTTTTCATGGCTGCATAGTATTCTACAGCATATATGCATATATATATATATATATATATATATATATATATATATATATATATACCATCTTTTCTCTATTCACTCTACCATTGCTGGGCATTTAGGTTGATTCCATGTTTTTGCTATTGTGAATGTGGCTAGAATGAATGTATGCCTGCATGTGTCTTTATAGTAGAATGATTTATATTCCTTTGAATATATATCCAATAATAGGATTGCTATCACTAACTATTAGAGAAATGTGAATTAAAAGCACAATGAGATGCCACCTCACCCCAGGCAGAATGGCTATGTTAAGAAGTCCAAAAATAACAGATGCTGGTGAGGTTGTGGAAAAACGGGAATGCTTATACACTACTGGTAGGAATGTAAATTAGCTCAGCCATTGTGGAAAGCAGTGTAGCAATTCTCAAAGAACTTAAAAGAAAGAAGCCATCCTTGACTTCTTTCAGTTCTCAAAGGGAATGCTTCCAGCTTTTTACTATGCAGTATGATGTTAGCTGTGGGTATGTCACAGACTGCTCTCATTATTTTGAGGTATGTTTCTTCAAAGTCTAGTTTGTTAAAGGTTTTAATATGAAAGGATATTGAATTTTATCAAAATCATTTTATGCATGTAGTGAAACAATCATGTGGCTTTTGTTTCAGTTCTGTTTATGAAATGGATCACATTTATTAATTTGTGTATGTTGAACCAATCTTGCCTCTAAGAGATAAAGCCTACTTGATTGTGGTAGATCAGCTTTTCGAATTGCTGCTGGACTCAGTTTGTTAGTATTTTGTGGAGTACTTTTGCATGTATATTCATCAAGGTTTTTGGTCTGAAGTTTTCTTTATTCGTTGTGTCTCTGCCATGTTTTGGTATCAAGATGATGCTGGCTTCATAAATAAGTTGGAGAGGGGTCTCTGCTCCTCAATTTTTTGCAATAGTTTCATTAGAAATGGTGTCAGCTCTTTCCTATACATCTGGTAGAATTTGACTGTGAGTCCATATGTGTTCATGGGCTTTTTCTGGTTGGTAGGCTTTTTATTATGAATTCAGTTTCAGAACTCATTATTGGTCTACTCAAGGATTCAGTTTCTTCCAGGTTCAATCTTAGGAGATTGTATGTTTCCAGGAATTTATCAATTTCTTGTAGGTTTTCTAGTTTTGAAAGGTGTTGTCTCTCTGGGTTTTTTGTATTTCTGTGGGGTTGTTGGTAATGTCCCTTTGTCATTTTTGATTATATATATTTGAATCTTCTCTCTTTTTTTTCTTTACTATTTTAGCTGGTGAGCTATCTATCTTATTTATTCTTTCAAATAATTAACTCGTGAATTCATTTATCTTTTGTATGGCTTTTTGTGTCTCAGTTTTCTTTAGCTTAGCTCTGCTTTTTGTTATTCTTGTCTTCTGCTACCTTTGGGGTTAGTTAGCTCTTGTTGCTCTAGTTCCTCTAGATGTGTTGATAGGCTGTTAATTTGAGATTTTTGTAACTTTTCAATATGAGTGTTTAGTGCTATAAACTCCTCTCTTAACTCTGCTTTAGTGTTCCTGAGATTCTGGTAAGTTGTGTCTTTGTTCTCATTAGTTCAAAATAATTTTTTGATTTTTGCCTTAATTTCATTGTTTACCCAAAAGTCATTCAGGAGAATGTTGTTTAATTTCCATGTAATTTTATAGTTTTGAGTGATTTTCTTAATATGGACTTCTATTTTTATTTTGCCGTGGTCCAAGAGTATGTTTGGTATGATTTCAGTTGTTTTGAATTTGCTGAAGATTGTTTTATGCCCAAATATGTGATTGATTTTAGAGTATCTGCCATGTGCAAATTAGAAGAATGTATATCGTGTTGGGTGGAAAGTTCTGTAGATATCAGTTAGGTCTGTTTAGTCTAGTTGAGTTCAGGTACCAAATATCTTTGCTAGTTTTCTACCTTTATGATCTGTCTAATATTGTCAGTGGGGTGTTGTCTCTCACTATATTTATGTGTGTGTGTGTGTGTGTGTGTGTGTGTGTGGTTTTCAAAGCCTCTTCATAGGTTTCTAAGAACCTGCTTTATGAACCTGGGTGTTCTTGTGTTGGGTATGTATATTTAGGATGACAATTAGATCTTCTTGTTGAATTGAATCCTTTATCATTAGGTAATACCTTTCCTTGTCTCTTTTAATCATTGTTTGTTTAAAGTCTGTTTTGTCCAAAAGCAGGATAGTAATGCCTGCTTTTTGCATATTTTCTGTTTGCTTGGTAGATTTTTCTCCATCCCTTTACTTTGAACCTATGGATGTCATTGTACGTGAGCTGAGTGTCTTGAATACAACGTACAGTTGGCTCGCAGTTCTTTATCCAACTTGTCACTCTGCCTTTTAATTGGGGAATTCTGCCTGTTTACATTAATATTGTTATATGCAGATTTGCTCCTGTCATCGTGTTTTTAGGTGGTGATTATACAGACTTGATTGTGTGGTTGCTTTATAGCATCATGGCCTATATGACTTAAGTGTGTTTTTGTGGGGACCAGTATTGGTCTTTCACTTCCATATTTATTGCTCCCTTAAATACCTCTTATAAGGCAGGTCTGGTGGAAATAAATTCCCTTGGAATTTGTTTGTCTGAAAAGGATCTTTTTTGTCATTCACTTATAATACTTAGTTTGAATGGATATGAAATTCGTGGGTGAAGTTTCTTTTCTTTTAGAATGCTGAATATAGGCTCCCAATCTCCACTGGCCTGTAGTGTTTATGCTGAAAGGTCTGCAGTTATCCTGATGGGTTTCCCTTTGTAAATAAACTACCTCTTCTCTCTAGCTGCCTTTAATATTTTTTCTTTCACGTTGACTTTGGAGAATCTGATGATTATGTATCTTGGGAATGGTAATCTTGTATAGTATCTTGCAGGGGCTCTTTGCATCTGAATTTGAATGTTGGTCACCCTAGCGAGGCTGGAGAAATTTTCATAGATGATATCTGCAAATATGTTTTCCAAGCTGCTTGTTTTCTTCCCCTGCCTTCAAGGGATGCCAGTGAGTCATAGATTTGGTCTCTTTATGTAATCCCATATTTCTTGGAGGTTTTTTCTTTTCATAAATCCTTTTTTCTTTATTTTTATCTGACTGAATTAGTTCAGAAAACCAGTCTTTGAGCTCTAAGACTCTTTCCTCAGATTGGTATTTTTTTTTGAGACAGAGTCTTGCTCTGTCACCCAGACTGGAGTGCAGTGGCACGATCTCAGCTCACAGCAAGCTCTGCCTCCCAGGTTCATGCCATTCTCCTGCCTCAGCCTCCCAAGTAGCTGGGACTACAGGCACCCGCCACCACGCTGGCTAATTTTTCATATTTTTCAGTAGAGACGGGGTTTCACCATGTTAGCCAGGATGGTCTCGATCTTCTGACCTCGTGATCTGCCCGCCTCAGACTCCCAAAGTGCTGGGATTACAGGCGTGAGACACCACGCCCGGCCACAAAGTATTTTTAGTTTTGAAGTTTGAGCTATAACCCAGTAGATGGTGCTTAACCATAATGGCCTGTAGGTAGGCTCTTGCTCAGCTAAATGGTTCTTCTGTATCTTGTTAGAATTGCAGCATGCTCCCTGTGAGTGCTGCAAAAGTGCAGGCTCCTCTCCTACTCCAGTCCTGGCTGCAGATCTCAGCTTGACACTCCCGGGCTGCCCACCACGCCCCTGGGGTTAGCTCAGGCTTTATGTTCCCTCCCCAACTTAGAAGCAGTAGAAGGGACCTTGGAAGTTCTGTGGCAGAGGGCCTGTCCCTTGTCTCTTGGGGCTTCACCTTGGAGAAAAGCAGAGCCACTACCAATATTTGCAATTGGCCCAGAGTGGGGCACTGGCGTTGTGGGCCCAAGCCAGGGGCCTCTGTCTGGTGGTGAGCATGGGAGCTGGTGGAGGAGACGGACTGGCCTCTTCTTATTAGGATGCCTATGGCTTGCTGGAGGTGTGGGTAAAGCTCTCAAGGCCTTTGTTCCTTCCCCTGTACCAGAGTAGCAAGGGAAGTATCACTGCAGTG
The DNA here is from genome assembly GCF_029281585.2 of Gorilla gorilla gorilla. NCBI lineage: Eukaryota > Metazoa > Chordata > Mammalia > Primates > Hominidae > Gorilla > Gorilla gorilla. The sequence continues at coordinate 85,739,923 of NC_073238.2, read as the reverse complement.
GCAATGGCAGAGGGGCTTTTGGTTGCTTCTGGAAACTCTCCCTCAGAGAAACAGTTAATGGCCACAGCTAATGGCAATGTTCAGCCAAGGGATGGGGTGGTTGCATTGCTGGACTGTGCCAGGGGACCTGCTTGGTGAAGAACAGGAGGGAAAGGGCTCACAGGGAGGAGGGACTGAGCTCCTCTCTGCATGATACTGTAGTGTGCTGGAAGCAAGAGTAAATCCCTCAGATTTTTTATATCTTCTCCAGTCTAAGGGCAGCAAAGGCAGAACAGCTGCAGTGGTGGCAGCAGAAGAGCTGTCAGTTGCCTCTAGGAGCTCCACTAGGAAAACACAGAGCCACTACAAGGGGAATGCTCAGCTGGGTGTAGGGTGGCTGCTCTGTGATTCTTAACCAGGGGCCCTGCCTGGTGAAGAGTAGGAGGTAGGTGCTCACAGGGAAGGAAGACTGGGTTTCCTCTCCACATAGTGGCTGCAGTGTGCTACAGGTGACAGTGTAGCAACCAGGTCCCATGTTCTTTCCCCAAAGGGGACTCACATGGGTGCTTTTCTGTATAGAAGCTGTACTGTGCTGGGGGCCCACATTAGTCCTGATGACTGTACTCCCTCCCAAGCCTGAGGGCAGTAGGAGTGGGGGCTGTGTAGCTGTAAAGTTGGCAGGCCTGCTTGCTACTTCTGGGAGCTCCATTCCAGGAAAATGCAGAGCTGCTACTAGCCAGAGAACCCAAGTGGGGGGTGGTTGGGGTCCCAGGTCAGTAGGTCCTACCCAGTGAGAAGTAGCAGGGATGGGGACCTGCACGGAAAACAGTCTGGCCACTTTCCCATAAGGCAGCTGCACTGTACTGGGATCCACATTAGTACCTAATCACTGTGCTTTCTCACAAGCCTGAGGGCAACAGGGGCAAGGGCTGTGGAGGAACAAAAATGGTGGCCTGCCTGCTACCTCTGGGAGCTCCATTCCAGGGAAGGGCAGAGCTGCTCTCAAGTCTGAGAGTTCAGGTGATGCTGGGGGGGGCATGCTCAGTTCTCAGGCCAGTGGGTCTTGTATAGCTAGGTGCACTGAAGGCAGGCCTGCAGTCAATCTGTTACTCATCCCTGTGGATTTGGTGCCTATCCTAAGGGTGTGAGAGGGAGCCTGACCTCCCCTGCTGTCAGGAAGTTGCAGCCACTGGTGCCCTATTGCCTGGGGATGGAGATCCAAGGCTCTTGAGACTTTGTGTGTTCCTCAGTGGTGGCTCTTCCCAGACTCTATATAGCTCTCTGTGTCAGTCTGGAGGCCCAGATTTGTGGGAAGTTATGAGTGATCTCCTGAGCCCAGGGTTTCAAAAGTTTGTGGCAGAAGTATGGGTCCCAGGGACATTCATTGACTATTTCCCCATGGTGAGGGGCCTCCTCGGGCTCCACACCACTCCTCAGTGGGAGGTTGCCCTCTCTCCCTCTTATCCATTATCTATAGGTCATGTTGCTTCCTTGATGAATCTCAATGTGTCTACCTGGATGTAGTAATTGAAGAGCTAGTGTTTACTCGGTATTCTTCCTGCTCTCCAGTCAGAGTGGTACACACTAGGGACTTCTAGTCAGCCATCTTGGCTGGAATCTAAGTTTTCCTAGTTTCTGTTTTCCTAGTTTCTATTATCTAGCTGTTTTCTTTTACCTTCAAGAAAGAGATTAATTAAAATAAATAAAACTGTAGTCATTGTATAGCCACCCTAATCAGGTTATACACACACATACAAACAAACTTATCTTTTCCCTAAACTTAGAGACTTCAGTATTTTTCCAATCACCTAGAATCAGAATCATATACCTATTCATCCCATCCTTCAAGCATATTTCTTATTGTCATCAGTCTGTTTTTAGAGCCTCATTATATCTTTTATTGTATATTGACAATTATAATGTAAGCTTTTTCAAAAGCTTTTCATTTTATCCAGTCTGGTCTACACACATGCAAATCCAGACTATGTTATTCCTTGGTTTAACAAACAAAAAGACAACCTATGGATTAGTTTCAACTTCAAATGACACAAAACCCAATACAATAGTGGCTAAAGCAGTTCAGATTTCTATTCCATAAATTTATCTGGGATTTAGACCACTTCCAGGTCACTGTTTTGTCATCCCTACAATTTGGCTTTTGTCTGCTTGTTCAAGATGAATAGTCCAGACCCAGGTTTCTGGCCCATATTACACCCTACAAGAATGAGGGAAGGGCAAAAAAGGGCATGGATACTTTCCTTGAGAACACTTACTGAAATTTGCACAAACTTCTGCCTTTTTCTCATCAGGAGTAACATGGTCATATAATGGCACCCAACTGCAATGTAAGCCAGGAAATGTAGTTTTTATCCTGGGTAGCCAAATTTTGGGATCCAGTTGCTAAACAAAGGAGAGGGGGAATGGGCAAGGAAAGACAGTCATCAGTCTCTGCCACACAAATAAGAAAGCAATTTCCCATTGTCAAGAGAGTAAATTTCAGATTATTCAATATAATAATTGAGGCATCTAAAATAACTATCACCCTAGTGCTTCAGCCTCCTTTTCCAGTTTACAATCTCTGCTACTGCCAAACTATAACTGAACCAGTTCGCTCTGATTCAACTCTATGAGTAACAAACTGATGAATTGCTTTTCAGTTACAAAGGACCACCAGGTTGCAAGTCACACAAACTGGGCAGGCCAAGATGAACCAAGTATACTTGATTCGTGACCCTGGAGCCAGCTGGAACAAAGATAATCAATCACATGTGAAAACTAAGTACTTGTGTAGGAGATCGGTCAGGGTGGTGGGAAAAGTTATAAGAAAAGTTATAGGGAAAGACATAAACCTTCATGGAAGGCCAGGAGGTTTTGCAAAGCTTCAGGAGAGAATAAAAGCTGAAGGCAGCTAAATTATCTTACCCTGAGACTAAGGGCAAAGGGTAGATAACAAAGGAAGGTAAAGGAATTTATCTAGATGAATTCGTTTACTTTCATGTATGGAAACCAACCTTTGATCATTCCCATGCAGGACTGCTCTCTACTCAGGGGGTCGACAATGTTAATTACCCACAAACTGTGTTTACTCCAGGCCTTTGTCATTTAATCTGTACTAAATAAATACAAATGGCTCCAGCTTATCGAGGCTGCACTCTGATCTGTGGTGCTAAGCCGTGCAGTCCCCTAGCCACGCTCTCAGACAAAATACCTGTGTCTGCACACTTCTTTCAGCTGTCGCTCAGCCAGAGTCTGTGGGACAGACTTGGCAGCTGGTTCCCCGTGTGAGGAATGCTGCAACAGATTGTGACAGCACCCTCGAAAATGAAGGTGAAGAGACTGCATAATCAGTAAGTCATTGGTGCCCGCTCGGGATTTCCAAGTTTGAGGGAATTTTCAGGCTAGGGGACAACAACTATCAGATCAACAGAAACAGTATATTAAAGTATTGAAACAGCTGCTTAAAGCTAGTGGAATCATGGTTTCACAGGCTCAATTAAGGGACCTAATGCAACTGTTGTTTCCCATACTCCATGGTTCACGGAAGAAGGGACGTTAGACCTGGAGCTCCAGGAACAAGTGTGAATAAATCTTAAACAACATCATGCACAGGAGCAACAGGTACCAGTAACATCTCTAATGTTCTGGGACTCAGTTAGGGCTGCTTTGGTCCTGCTCTACACAGAAGAGCCTAAGAAGGGAAGGGAGGAGGAACCATCACCTACCTTACCACCTCCTCCTTCTCCCTCAGCACTGCCATTACTGGGTAAAGACACAAAAGAGAAAATGGAGATTTCCCCTGGGCCTCCTCCTCCAATAAATTGGAAGAAAGACAAGGGATACACTACAGCTATGGGACCCTGTCTTAGGCAAGCAGCATTAGAAGGGGAGCTCTTAGCCTGCCCGGTGATGCAAGATCAACAAGGCAATCAGGTATGAACACTGTAATATGAATTACAGGTATGAATCAGTAATATGAACCCATTACTTTCAACACTTATAAAAAGATAAGGAAAAGCATTAGAGAAAATGGAGACGCTAGCCCATTTATGAAAAGATTAATTAAGGCCATGGCAGACAACTTCCACATGACCCCATGGGACTGGTCAGTGCCAGCAAAAACAACTTTAAAGGCCAGTCAATACCTCCTCTGGAGGGCAGAATTTGATGAATTATATGAATAACAAATGCTTTTGAATAATGGCCCCTATTGTTCCTCCCCTACCTCTGATGTGGCTCTCTCAAAATTCTATGTGAGTAAAACATTGACCTTTAAAGGGAGAGAAGTTACAACAAGCCCATGAATTAGTTGAGCAATTAAAAGCTGGCCATATAGAGCCATCAAACAGCCCTTGGAATTCGCCCATTTTCGTCATTCCCAAAAAGTCTGGTAAATGGAAACTTTTGCATGACTCTCACACTATCAATGTTAATTTGCAAGCTATGGGGCCCATTCAACAGGGGCTCCCTTCCCCTGCAGTGATTCTTTGAGGTTGGCCTATAGTCATTATTGATTTAAAGGGCTGCTTTTATACTATTCCCCTTGCAGAGTAGGACAGAGAAAAATTTGTGTTTACAATACAGCTATCAATAATGAAAGTCCAGCTCGCCAATTTCATCAGAAAGTACTTCCTCAAGGAATGCTGAACAGTCCTACCATGTGTCAGTATCACATTCAGGCTTTGCTCCCCAGTAGAAAAGAATTTCATAATTGCAAAATTATTCATTTTATGGTGATATTTTACTAGCAGCCCTAACGGAGCCAGTACTTTTAAATTTATATGCCTCTGTCCAAAGGAATACACAGTTAAGAGGTTTCATCATAGCACCTGAAAAAGTAAAAATGTCCTCTCCTTGGAAATATCTTGGATACATACTAACTTCCCAGTCAGTAAGACCTCAAAAGATTAAATACTAGCAACTTACACACCTTAAATGATTATCAAAAATTACTGGGCAATATTAATTGGCCTTGCCCCACCTTCGGCATAACTACTGATAAGTTACAAAACCTGTTTTCTATTGTAAAGGGCAATACAGCCCTAGACTCTCCCAGGTATTTAACTCCTGCAGCAAAAAGGGAAATTTAGGAAATAGAGCAAGCTATTTCTCCAACATAACTAGATTGCATAGACACACAATAGTCAGTCCAATTTTTTGTATTTCCTACTAAACATTTACCCAACAGGATTAATAGGACAGATGGCCCCAGGGCTGCACTTTCTAGAATGGGTTTTTTGCTCACATACCGGGACTAAAACACTATCTCCCTATATCCAGCTAGTTAGTAGAGTCATCTATACAGGCCACAGACAATGCAATCTATTGCTAGGTTATGGCCCTGATGTCATAAGAATTCCCTTGAGTAAAAAGCAATTTGAAGCCATCTTTCTCTTATCTGTAGACCAGCAGATAGCACTCTCTTATTATGCAGGCCATATAGAACATGCCCTTTCTACTGACAAATTACTTCAGTTCTTATTTCATACTCCTGTAGTTTTGCCTACAAAAGTAGTTCACTCCCCGATACCTAACACTTTAATGCTTTTCACTGATCACTCTGGTAAAAATGGAAAGGCAACTATCTGGTGGTAACTGCATAACTCCCTTACTCAATCTGGATTTACTAGCACTCAGAGAGCTGAGGTTGGAGCCTTAATATTGGCCCTGGAAATCTTTTCCACTCAGCCCATCAATATTGTTAGTGACTGCTTACTCTGTTTATTTATTGCAGAACCTTGAGACAGTTCTCATTAAGTCCACTCTCGATCACACACTGTGTGCACTTTTTCTTCAACTTCAGCAATTGTTGGATCAATGTACACATCCTATTTTTATCACACATTTTTGAGCTCACAGCTCACTACCTGGCCCACTGATTTATGGCAATGATCAAGCAGAGCTGCAGGTTATGACGTACCTCCCTGACCAAGCCACCCAATCACATCAATTTCTCCAAAATTGCAGAAACTTATCTAAACATTTTCTACTCAGCTAAAAACTACCTAAAACAAATTATTTTACAGTGCTGAGATTGCCAGCTCACAGGCATGTCCCCTCCTTCAACAGGTGTTAACCTTAGAGGACTAGAACCTAATAAGTTATAGCAAAGAGATGTTACACATGTCCTTGAATTTGGAAAACTAAGATATGTATGTGGATCCATTGATACCAATTCCCACTTAATTAGCACTCATGTTCTTCCTGGAGAGTCTTCCCAATATGTCATTAAAAGTCTTCTCTTAACTTTTGTGTTTATGGGGCGGCCCATAAAAATTAAAACTGATAATGGTCCAGTTTATATTGGCTCACAATTTTAACAATTTTGTGACACGTGGAACATCCAACATTCCACAGGCATCCCTTATAACCCCCACAAGGACAGGCCATAGTAGAACATGTCCACTCCACCCTTAAAAATATGCTCAAAAAACAAAAAAGGGGGAATTTGAGTAAGGACCCTCCAACACTATTGGTACAAGCAATATTTACCCTTAATTTTTTAAATCTAGATGAAAAATTTCAATCAGCTATAGAGAAGCACTTTTCAAAAATATTCAAGATATACAACCTTCAGTTTTATGGAAATATGTAAATAGCAATCTGTGGTGTGGTCCAAATGATTTGCTAACATGGGGAAGAGGATATGCTTTTGTTCACACCCCCTCACATCCTCTTTGGATTCCAGCACTATGCATCAAACCATACCATGGCATGGCTAGGACCCAACCTGGTAACAGAAATAAAGGAAATGACCCTGCGCGACCCATAGCCCTGGATAATGTGGCTTCCTTGGAAGACACAGGCCCCAGATACTACGCTAAAGAAGACTGCTCAAAAGACTGAGTGAACCCTTTTCCAGACACAGACACCATTCACTTCAGATAATTTGTTTCTTGCTATGCTCTCTGTTGTACATTGCAACTCTCATAGGGTATTAACCTTTCTTATTCTCTCACTCTGCCTACAACCCACACCTGCTACTGTCTATTAGGCCCATCTTCTAGATCCGCCTTTCTTCCACCCTGTTACTTGGGCAGACCTCTCACACCCCCTCCTCAGCCTCTAACAATGCAACTGCTTGGCTAGGAGGGATTGACTTATGCCCAGTAGGGTCCCTCATTAATGGCACACATTGGATTAAGGTGTCAAGTAACACTACATGTCACTCCTTGATTGGAAAAGAATATTATTGATTATACTCATGTTTGTCTCATGTTATTTACTAATTCCAGGCTGCAAAACTGGAATAGTAGCAGTAACCACTATGGCAGAGAAACCTGTTGCTGCACACATCTGTACTCTTCAATGAACAAAACCTGATGCAAAAAACAGGAAAGGGGGAGATGTAGGAGATCACTTAGGGTGGTGGGAAAAGTTGTAAGAAAAGTTAAAGGGAAAGATGCAAACCTTCATGGAAGGCCAGGAGGTTTTGCAAAGCTTCGGGAGAGAATAAAAGCTGAAGGCAGCTAAATTATCTTACCCTGAGACTAAGGGCAAAGGGTAGATAGCAAGAGACTGTAAAGGAATTTATCTAGATGTATTTGTTTAATTTGTCTATGGAAACCAACCTTTGGTCATTCACCTGCAGGACTGCTCTCTACTCGGGGGGTCGACAGTGTTAATTACCCACAAACTCTGTTTACTCCAGGCCTTTGTCATTTAATCTGTACTAAATAAATACAAATGGTTCCCGCTTGTCGGGGCTGCACTCTCGTCAGCGATGCTAAGTCGTGCAGTCCCCTAGCCACGCTCTCAGGCAAAATACCTGTGTCTGTGTACTTCTTTCTTCCATTGCTAGGCCAGAGTCTGTGGGACAGACTCGGCATACTTTGATGGAGGATCTGAGACTAAATTAAGAATCAAGGGGTGCTCTGTTTTTTGCAATATGAACTTAAAAGCCAAGAACCTGGCATTGCTTCTTTGCATGACCCAGTCAGATCACACATCGTTGCATTTTCCTGTCTCCCTCAAAGTTATTTTCTGCCTTGGAATCCTGCCACCAAACCTCAGCTTGAGGAGACAGATTTGAATATTACCTGTTCTCTGCCTTGGAAACCTGCCACCAAACCTCAGCTTAAGGAGACAGATTTGAATGTTATTTCCTATCTTCTTGCCGGTCAATCTTGCAAGAAAACTTCTTTTCTCAAAAGCTGGTACCACAGCTAAAGAAATAGCCAACAGTGGCTGGGTGTGGTGGCTCATGCCTGTTATCCCAGCACTTTGGGAGGCCGAGGTGGGCAGATCACAAGGTCAGGAGATCGAGACCATCCTGGCTAACACGGTGAAACCCCATCTCTACTAAAAAGACAAAAAATTAGCCAGGCATGGTGGCGGGTGCCTGTAGTCCCAGCTACTCAGGAAGCTGAGGCAGCAGAATGGCGTGAACCCGGGAGGAGGAGCTTGCAGTGAACTGAGATTGCGCCACTGCACTCCAGCCTGGGCGACAGAGCGAGACTCCATCTCAAAAAAAAAAAAAAAAAAAAAAAAAGGAAATAGCCAACAGTGTGAAAAGACAACCTGCATATCTGGAGAAAATATTTGCAAACTATATATCTAACAAAGACCTAATATCCATAATCTATAAGGAACTCAAACAATTCAACAATCAAAAAACAGCCCAAATACAAAGTGGACAAATATATGAACAGGCATTTTTCAAAAGAAGACTTAAAAATGGCAAAAAAACATGTAACCACAATGAGATCGCATCTTATACCAGTCAGTATGGCTATTATTAAAAAGTCTAAAACCAACAGGGTGAGGATGTGGAATAAAGGGAACCCTTATACTTTGTTGGTGAGAACATAAATTAGTACAATCTCTATTGATAAATAGTATGAAGGTTTCTTAGAGAACTAGAAATAGAACTACCCTTCAATCTAGGAATATTAATACTCATATCTACCTAAAGGAAAAAAAAATCATATCAAAAAGATACCTGCACTTGTATGTTTATCACAGCACCACTCTCAATAGCAAAGTCATGTAATCAACCTAAGTGTCCATCAACAGATATTTAGATAAAGAAAATGCTCTCTCCATATATATGTGTGTATATATGCATATACTCTCTCTATATAGAGAGATATATACATATATCTCTATATATGTGTATATATATGTGTGTATATATGGGTGTGTGTATATATGTGTATATATCTCTGTCTATATATATAGATATATATATGGCAGCAACAGGGATGAAACTGGAGGTCATTGTTTTAAGTGAAATAATTCAGAAGCAGAAAGTCCAATACTGCATGTTCTCACAAGTCCATGTACACATGGGCATATAGAATGTAATAATAATCACTGAAGATTCAGAAAGGTGAAAGGGTGGGAGGAGAATGAGGGGTGAGATATTAATCACCCAATGTGTATAGTGTACACAATTCAAATGATGGTTACACTAAAATTCCAGACTTCACCATTACACATTATATCAATGTAACAAAATTACACTTCTACCCCCAAATCGATAAAAAACCCCACTAGATTAGAAATAGATAATTATAGCAAAGAAGAACAAATAGAAATTGAGTTACCTTAATTCTATTATTGTATGTGATCAGTTGGAGTTTTTATCTACTTAGAATGATATAACATAATGCAAGCTGCAAAAAGAAAAAAAAAACAGCTGGTACCATAGTATTGGCCTTTTATGCATGTCAGGCAGCAAGCCTATTGCTTGGTAAAAAAAAACCTTCTTCAAATGTGCCATTATTGTTGCAGTTTCTTCTTTGTAGCCTTCCATTCTCATTATTTATTATTTTTCAGTAACTATATCATTCATATTTTGAGGCTGAGCTTGGATTTTAACCATCAACTCATTTATCTTCCTATTATTTCCAGGTAGAAAGAGTGTTTTTTGACTCTGTGTTCTTATAACTTTTTGTGTTCTCCTATTGTCCTGTCATCGGCAGGAAATTTTACACTCTCTTTTTCTGTCTACTCAAATATAAACATTAAGACTTGCTTAGTCAATGTTTTCATGCCCCAGTAGTCTTTTCTGAAAGCATTATTTACATTAAACAATTAATTAAATATGTAAACTTTCTGCTAAAAAAGTCCTTTGTCAAGGTTTGGCTACTGTGAATAGATGTTGAATACTCTGGAATAAATGCTTAAATTTACTTATCATTCCTTCAGTTAACCAACTTAGTATCTCTTTCTCCTTTGCACTTCTCTTTGACAGCATACCAAAAAAGCCTATAGAATGTCTTCATCACAGTTTTATTTTTGCTCTCTCTCAGCAGTTCTGAAGAAAACCACATAGCCTAAAACACCCTTTCATGCTTAACCAAAAAAAAATCATACTTTTCTACAAATTTCAACTCTAAACTCAATTTGTGACTTCAAGGTATGCACAGCTGAATAAACGTAACGATGACAGTTTTCGCTGGATTAGGAAATGTCATATATTTGTTTAGGCTTCCATAACAAAATATCATAGATCAGGTGGCTTAACCAACAAAGGTTTTTTTTCTCACAGTTCTGGAAGCTGGAGAGTCCGCGATCAAGGTGCTGGCATATTCAGTATCTGGGCAGGGCCCTCTTCCTAGGTTTAGACAGCAGACTTCTTTCTGTATCCTCACATAGTGAAGAAAGAGAGCTTTCGTGTATCTGTCTGTATTTTAAGGGCATTAATTTCATCACGATAGTCCCACTCTCATGATTGAAATCAACTTTACTTACTTCTCAAAGGCCTCAACTCCAAATGCCATGACATTGGAGATTAGGTTTTCAACATATAAATTTGGTGTGGAAACAAATATTTAGTCGAGAGCAGGAACATATAAGTTAGAACTGAAGGCTGTCTCATTTCACATTTCAAATTGAGAGTTGATAGTCATTTGCTTAAGGCATGAAGTTTAGGGGCACAAGGATAAATAGATTAGAGGAGATAAAGTAGGGGATGGATTTTTATTGTTCTCAGGTAAATATTGTTATTTATAACTTACAGTATGTCTTAATTTTCTGATTCATGGTGTGTGATAATATGTGTCCAAAGAAAATTGTTTTCAGAGACCTAAATTTTTATAAAGACTTCTGCTTTTATTAATAGTTTAAAATTTTATAAAATGTTTTATAGATATGTGAATTGTCAATTTAAGTTTATAGTTTTTCTAGATTAGGTTTTTAAAACTTGTTTTGATTATTGTACCCTAAGGAGACTTAATTCTTTTTTTTAATCATCCTCACCTTTATGAATTTTTTTTTTTTTTTTTTTTTTTTTGAGACAGAGTCTTGCTCTGTCGCCCAGGCTGGAGTGCAGTGGCATGATCTCAGCTCACTGCAAGCTCTGCCTCCTGGGTTCACACCATTCTCCTGCCTCAGCCTCCCGAGTACCTGGGACTACAGTTGCCCGCCACCACGCCCGGCTAATTTTTTGTCTTTTTAGTAGAGACGGGGTTTCACCATGTTAGCCAGGATGGTCTGGATCTCCTGACCTCGTGATCCGCCTGCCTCGGCCTCCCAAAGTGCTGGGATTACATGAGCCACCACGCCCGGCCCACCTTTATGAATTTTAATGCACCAGTAATGCTGTATAACCATGTATGCACTAAAGCCATTTGGAGGGCCACAAACCATTATAATATTGATATAGGTGTTAAGAAGCAATTACTTAGGCAGATACGGAGGGTACTGGAGTCCTCAGTAAAGGTTTTCTTTTTAACGAAAAGCAGGACCAAAATCATTTTCTGACAAAGAGAAGCCTGTAAAATTGAGCTTCATGTATAGATGCTGGCAGTTGTGACAATCATGTTCAAAATGGCAGCTTCATCTTCCCTTCTCTCTTTGCCAGCCACTGGTACAGCAGTGAGCAGACAAGGTGGCACCAGTTAAGTGGAAAGCTTATTTGCACAATGAGATTAGGGTGGGGTGGCCAGCCTTCCCTGTACCCTAGGTAAATTTCACACCTGATGGAACCAATCTCTGGGCCCTACATAAATCAGACACCGCCTCCACAAGCCTGCCTATAAAATCGGGTGCATCCAGCACCAGCTGGTCTTTCCTTTTGGAAGCCCCTCTCTCTCACTAGAGAGAGAGCTGTTCTGCTTTCTCTTTCACTTGCCTATTAAACCTCGGCTCCTAAACTCCTCATGTGTGTCCACGTCGTAAATTTTCTTAGCACAAGATGACGAACCCCAGGTATTTACACCAGACAACTAAGCCACGTCAATATCTGGAATTTTTTTTTTCTCCTGCAATAACCACTTTCTCCTTCTCAGGGGCAATATTGCCCCAGTTACAAATTGATGTTCTCAATTGAAAAAATCAAATAAAATGGCTCATATGTGTAACATTCTTTAAATCTAAACATCTTGACCTAGCACTGTGAGCCTTTCAAGCTCTTTCTTCAATTTATTGTCCAACTTTACTGTAGTGTTTTAAAAACTGTTTTCCATAGACAACGTATTAGGTGACATCGAGTTTGTGATTTTAAAGCTGGAGGGAACCAAGCTGGTATAAATTTGAAGGCATTCTCTGGGTGTCCCGTTACATGCAACTCTTATCTTTGCTGAATCTACTTCACTCAAGAGTGGCCTTCCCGCTCCTCTCTGGTCTCTACTGGACATTTTCTTTTTACTCTAGAGAAGTATCTCTCATCTTTCCTTTTTCAGGTCATTATCTTGGAGTAGAAAATGGGTTAGTTATCGTGTGGAATGTCCCACATTCTGGATTTGTAAGTATGCTATTTTGTGTTTTATTTACCTTCTCTTGTCTTCCATATTTCATAAAATGAAAAGCCTTATTCTAGAGGTTTGGTGTTGATTCATATTTGACTTTTTCATTTTTTTTAAAGAAAGAACACTCTAAAGTATTATTATGTGATTCATGTTGGTTTGTTGCAGAAAGCACACAATATCCGATTATACTACTTCCAGGTATGATTAATCGGAGGGTTCTTGTAGCAAGAAACTGATACCCTTTGTATTAGAGTTTCTCAGAGAACTACACACACACACACACACACACACACACACACACACACACACACACATTATATATGAAGAGAGAAAAAATATATATCTAGAAAGAAAAGCAGAAAGAGAAAAGTAAGGAATTGGTTCACATGATTATGAAGGTTGACAAGGCCCAAGATCTATAGTCAGCAAGCTGAGGTCCCAAAAGAGGCAAATGGTGTGCGTGCAGTCTGAGTCTGAAGACCCGAGAACCAGGAGAACTGATGGGATAAATGCTGGCAGGCTCACAACCCAGGAGGACTCAATGATTCAATTCAAGTGCAAAGGAAGAAAAAAAGCATGTTCTAGCTGGAGGGCACTCAGGAAAGAGGCATTCCTCTTTTTCAAAGGAGGGTCAGCCTTTTTATTCTATTCAGGCTTTCAACTGATTAGGTCCACCCATATTAGGGAGGACAATTTTCTTTATTCAGTAAAATGTTAATCACATCCAAAAACACGCTTAGAATGCACCCAGAAAAAGGCCTAGCCAAGCTGACAAATAAAATTGGCAGTGGCATTTTTATTGTAAAATTATGTATAAACCTTGCATTTGTTGATTATAACTGTTGATGCTTATTGGCTGAATTAATCATTCATTCAAAGTTGCAAAATTGTGACTTCTAGTTTCAGCACCCCTTTTCTAAAGAAGGGATCTTTTCTTCATCAATTAGAGCTATTAGGTTACTCTGAAACATAATTCAGAAAAATCACTCGAATATTTAATTCTTTTCCTTTATTTGCCATGTTTTAACACAGGTGTTAGTTCCCAAGTTACGTTCAATGACGTCAATGAATTGTATTTGTTTTTTTTGCTTTCTCTATCTACTTTTAAGAATAATTATAAACTTCTGGGTTTTATTAGTGAATGCGTTTCAACCAATTGTATTCATCACTGCTTTTGATGCTCAAATTGTCCCTCTTTGGCTAAAAGGAGCCCCTTTAAATTGAATTCTGCGGGGTTTTTTTGTTGTTGTTCGTTTGTTTGTTTTTGCATAATCAGCTGGTATTTGGAAATTTTTCATGCTTTTTAGAGAAAAAATATTTACAGATCTTATATATTTTCTCCCTCAGTCCTGAAATCAACCACTTGTCAAGGAGTTCTGGTTCCTTAATATTTAGGGTCAATAATCTGGATGTTGATTGTGTTTGTTACTACTAGGTAGTCATTGCTTTTAAGACCTTTTAGCAGCAGACACAATTAAAGATACACATCTATTTTAAAAGAAACAAATAGGTTCATATTGATATTTGCAATTCAAATCCAATAGAACAATATTCTAAGTATATACAAGAGCCAACACATGTAATTTGTCATTCCTGCCTGGAAAGAGAAATCCATAATAATAGCATAGTTTTGGTTTTCTTTCCAACTCCTTATTTCAGTCTTCTTTGCATGTTTTTGGTTCTTTACTCAGGCTATAAATGTTATAGCATTTTAAATATCATTATGGTCCAATGAATTCCACATTTCTATTTCCAGCACAGACATCTCTTTTGAAATAAATACTTATGAGCTGAATCATTCATTCCTCTGTTCATTTCTTCGCTATTTATTAAAATCTAACTTTGTGCCAGGCATTGTTCTAGATCTTTGGAATACATCAGGGATCAAAGCTAAATGTAGTATTCTCTTGCTTTATTTTTTTTAACCATCTTTTCTATACATTTTAATTTTCTTGGTTTCTCTGATGTCTGGATAATTTTCTGAGATACTGTTACCATTATTACTATGAAATAATTTTTGAAACACCTAATCAGGATTTTTTTCATGACTATGTTGTATGTTGACTCTCAGTAATAGGTGTTTATTTTCTCAAGTGTTTCATAATTTGGATTTTGCACTCATCTTTAGTACTGCCTGCATAGAAGGATGTCATTCCAGATCAGTTTTACATAATCTATGGAACTTATGCACCCTAAATGAGTCACAGAGCTGCCACTAGTGTTTTCTGGCAAGGAAGCTGCCAAGTTTCAAATTCTAAGTGATGAGTTTCCTCTAAAATACAGGATTGAGTTTTCAAATTCTCCAAAAAAAGCTTTAAAAATAATACAGATCTTAGAGAGAAAGATAAGCTCTGTGGTTATGTCCTTATTATATGGGGAAGATTATTTATCTCATTCATTTTTCATTCTTTCCCGAAGGCACAAATGTTTGTGTGCCCAGGTCACTACTCCCACAACCTCTTGGTCATTCAAACAAAAATTTCAGAGTACTTCAACAGAGCCTCTCTCCCCATCATTTTGCAGCTTCAGTGTCAACTAAATGTTTAATACTGTCTTTTTCTTGTATTTTTATTCTGATTATTAAACATTTAAGCCATATAGGAAGTATAGAAAATAAGAAAGTAAATCCCCCAAATACCACATATGCAAATTAAACAGAAGATATCAGGGAAGTGAGAGTTTTCTGTGAAACTCCACTCGAACATAACCTTGATTACAAAATTATCACTTATAAATTCCACGGAGATTGTATACTTTCACAAAACACTTATATGCCCCAAAATATATTATCTTTCTATAATAGTAACATATAATGTATATCATTCTGAAACTTTAATTTATAAAAAATGTGAGATTAAATCAATATATAGTCAGCCGGCCGCAGTCACGCCTGTAATCCCAGCACTTTGGGAGGCTGAGTCGGGCAGTTCATGAGGTCAGGAGTTCGAGACCAGCCTGACCAACATGGTGAAACCCCATCTCTACTAAAAATACAAAAATTATCTGGGCGTGGTGGCATGCATCTGTAATCCCAGCTACTCAGGAGGCTGAGGCAGAATAGCTTGAACCTGGGAGGTGGATGTTGCAGTAAGCGGAGATCACACCATTGCACTCCAGACTGGGTGACAGAGTGAGACTCCTTCTCAAAAAAACAAAGTCAGTATATAGCCATTTATTTTTATATGCCATATTACATTTCATTGTATAAGCACACTACAGTTTATCAATCAATTTTCTTGTATATAGACATTTAGGATGTTACCACAATTTGATATTTAGTGCCGTGATCCAGGGTACAATCTTATATATAAGTCTCCTTGTATACGGGGTTTCTCTAGTATTTATAACTAGTAATTACTGAGTCCTAGAGTACATACATTTTAAACTTTACTAGCTGTATTAGTCCATTCTCACACTGCTGTAAAGATACTATCCCAAACTGGGTAATTTTTGCAAAGGAAAGAGGTTTAGTTGACTCACAGCTCTGCATGGCTGGGGAGGCCTCAGGAAACTTAACAATTATGGTAAAAGGCAGAGAAGCATGCACCTTCTTCACCAGGTGGCAGGAGAGAGAGAGAGTGAGCAGGAGAAACTGCTACTTTTAAACCATCGGATCTCATAAGAACTCCCTCACTATCAGGAGAACAGTATGGGGGAACCACCTTCACAATCCAATCACCTCTCACCAGGTCTCTCCCTCAACATGTGGAGATGACAATTTGAGATGAGATTTGAGTGAGGACAAAGAGCCAAACCTTATAACTAGCTATTTCTACATTACTCCCCAAGGTTGTTTTTAAAACCAGCTTACACCTACAAACCAACAATGCATCCAATTTTCTATCTATTTACATATTTATCAACATAGTATTGTCAGACTTAAAATTTTACCAATCTGATTAATTTAAAATACTACTTTTTGTGATTTCAATTTGTATTTTCCTAATTGCTGTAAGGCTTATCACTTTGCAATGCTTGTTTGTTTATGTAGTTGTCTATTTTGAATATCATCTCTTTTTCGTTGCTAATTCATCTCCTTTTCATTGCTAATTCATGTGCTTTACTCACTTTTTCCATTAGAATGTTTATATTATTTAGATTACCAATATCTTCATAAATTATTCATAAATTGATAAACTAATTTTTATGCATTTTAAATATTTGTCCCTGAATTTTTTTACTCAATTTTTGTCTGATTTTATTACTAACAGGTTTTTAATTTCAAAACAGTCAGATTTATCATATTTTTTATGGTTTGTACTTATGTCATGTTTAAGAATTTCTGCTCATCCTGAGGGCATCAAGATATTCTCCTGTTCTTTGCACAAAAGTTTTAAAGATCAACATCACACTTAGGTCTTCTAATTCATATGAATTTATTTTTGCCCATGGGTTGAAACAAGATTCCAAATTTATTTAGTTCACGTAGATAACTATTATTGACTAGCTCATTATTTTCTCACTGATCTCTAATACTAAGTCTTTTATTTACCAAGTTTCCATGTGGACAAACAGATCAAAGATTCAAATCAGACTCACACAGACATAGATTCACAGACTCACACAGAAATATAGTTGACCCTGCATCAAGCTTTACAAATAATGTTAAGGGCATCAACAATTGGGAAGCCCAGGTAACATAAGCTACTGATACACAGGAGGTACTCTGGCCCTGATCATTATATGAGGTCTCTCAGAAGAGTTGCAGTCACATCACTGACAAACATGACAGCTGTATTAGGTATGAAACACCTTCAGTTAATATTTTAATAGTTGTAGTTCCTAGGGATCTATGGCCTCTAAAGTCACGGATTCCAAATTGGCTGTTCATAAGGCAACATAGAACAGAAAGTAGCATTTCCTTTTCCATGTGCTAATATTAATAATGTTGCATTAGAATGTTTCTGAGAAAATTGGATCAGATCATCTTCCTTCTTTCTTTTATGGAACCAACTCCCTCATTAGTTTAATAATGCATCTCAGTCCAGCTGTTAACCATTTCTTCCTACCATGAATAAGGAGGTGTGGTTCTGGGGTCCCTATTACATTCTACCAATCAATTTGTCAATTTCTACACCAAAATCACACTGAATTAATAGAGACACAAGAAAGTGCAGCACAGTAGTTAGGAGTGAGAGCTAGACTGACTATATTTATTCCTGGTTCTGCTATTTAATACATAACCTTGGGCATCACTTTTGCACTGATTTTTTCATATCTTTGGGTTACTTTCAATACAAATCCATTAATGTATACAATTTCTTAAAACAGTACATTGGACTTATTAAGCCCTCAATATAAGCTATTGCTACTGAGGACTAAGCTCTGATTTTTTATCTCACCCTAATTCCTATGTAAGGGGTCTAGGGAATCATGCCCTACAAACCGTAAATTCTCATCAGATGGGTTTTATTTGACCCTATATATGGTGACTAACTCTCCAATTTGATTCTGGCATAACAAGGTAGAAAATCAAAATGTTTTACACCAAAATATATTTCCTTGCCGTACCTTGGAATTTGCCCTGCAGAGTCTCTTTTGGGAAAAACTCACATTCTATAGAGAATCCTCTTTCCCTTTTGTTTTCCTTCCTTCCCAGATCCAGGAGATAATCAGCTAAGAGCCAGGCACCCTTTTAGGACTGATAAGAAGTATTTTACAACCTGCTCTCTCTCTGAAGTCTGCTGAGAGATTCCTCCGCACAATAAAACTTGGTCTCCACAATCCTTTACCTTAACCTGAACATTCCTTTCCATTGATCCCAGGTCTTCAGATAAACTCAGCAAATTGTCAACCAGAAAATCTTTAAATTTACCTATAGCCTGGAAGTCCCGCTTTTAGTTGTCCTGACCTTCTGAACCAAACCAATGTATTTCTTAAATGTATTTGATTGATGTCTGATGCCTCCCTAAAATATATAAAACCAAGCTGTACCCCAACTACCTTGGGCACATGTTCTCAGGACCTCCTGAGGGCTGTGTCACCAGCCATGGTCACTCCTATTTTGCTTAGAATAAATCTCTTTAAATATTTTACAGAGTTTGACTCTTTTCATCAACATTTCTGTCAGAGGCGTGTAAACCAGAGCAACTGCATCTCGAACAGAACTGCGTAAAATGAGGCTGAAACCTACCGGGCTGCATTCCAGACAGTTGTTAAGGCATTCTGAGTCACAGGATGAGATAGGAGGTCAGCACAAAATACAGGTTATAAAGAACTTGCTGATAAAACAGGTTGCGGTAAAGAAGCCAGACAAAAACCACCAAAAACAAAATGGCGACGAGAGTGACCTCTCGTCGTCCTCACTGCTACACCCTTCCCACCCCACCCCCCCGCCCCATGACAGTTTACAAATGCCATGGCAACGTCAGTAAGTTACCCTATATTGCATAAAAAGGGGACTCATGAATAACCCACCCCTTAAAATGGGCAACCGGCAGCCCTCAGGGCTGCTCTATGGAGTAGCCATTCCTTTATTCCTTTACTTTGTTAATAAACTTGCTTTCACTTTGCACTGTGAACTTCCCCTGAATTTTTTCTTGTATGAGATCCAAGAACCTCCTGTAACACTACTATTATGTAGTTTCATAAAAAGACTTCATATCTGGTAGCATGATTTCCTAACATCCTCCCTTTTTATGTCCTTTCTTATTATTCTTCAAAATTATATGGGCCGTGTTTAGTCTATAGATCTTCTGTATATATTATAGAATCAACTTTTCAGGAATTTCAGCTCAATTGTAATGAACTGATATCTTCTATGATACATCTTTATTTCATCATAGAATCTTTCTGAATTCATTAAGGTCTTTCATGACTTTTGATAATTTTTTAAATAATATTCTTCATAAAGGACTTATGTATATTCTTTGGATTATTTTTCTGAGTACCATGTATTATTGGCTGCTATGACTAAATATTCATTTTATGTAGAAAAATATATTTTAATATTTATTTTTGGTGCAAAGTAATTAAATGTATTTTTGCATATTGTTATATTCACCAATTGTGTTGAATTCTCATTAGTTTCCTAATTTTCTGTTTTCTTTGATATTTTTGATAAAAACTACGATTATTTATGAACTACTATAGTTTTCTTTCATTCTTTCCAATTATTTTACATTTTATATATTTCCTTTGTTTTCCTGAGTTTTCTGGGACTTACAGTACATGATTTAATATATTTTTCTTCTTTTACTGCTACGTATATAGTCTGAATTTGTTGTTGGTTAATTTCTTCTGCCAGGTTAAGAAGACTCTTTTTACTCATAGTTTTAATGAGCTATAAATATGTTTTAAATTATTTCAAATATATTTTCTTTATATTCTGGATATGATTATATTTATTTAAATTGTTAATGTAATAAATTTTGTTAATATATTTTTGAATTATATACTATGTTGTATTTATGGATAAACCAAAATTAGTTGTGCCATATTATTTCATATAAAATACATACTGGATTCTATTTGCTAATACTTACATAGGATTTTTGTATCTATGTTTATAAATTCATGCCTTAAATTTATTTTTTACATAGTGTCATTCACTGATTTTGTATCAAGAGTATACTAGTTTTCTAAAACAAATTGAGGAGCAATTCACATGCCTGTTATAAGAAAAAAGTTATGGCTGGGTGTGGTGGCTTACACCTGTAATCTCAGTAATTTGGAAGGCTGAGGTGGGTGGATCACCTGAGGTCATGAGTTCGAGACCAGCCTGGCCAATATGGTAAAACTCCGTCTCTACTAAAAATACAAAAATTAGCCAGGCATGGTGGAACACCCCTGTAATCTCAGCTACTCTGGAGGCTGAGACAGGAGAATCACTTGAAGCTGGGAGATGGAGGTTGCAGTGAGCTGAGATTATGCCATTGCACTCCAGCCTGGGCAGCAAGAGCGAAACTCCATCTCAAAAAAAAAAGTTACTTAAATTTAGTATTATCAACATCTTGAAAGTTTGGGAGAGTGTGTAATCATTGTGCCTATTAAGTTTATATGTAAAGATAGTAAATTACTGACTCAACATTTACAATTGTGTTATTTTTAGTAAGTTACAGTTTTCTCATTTGTGTATTTTTTGTAAGTTTAACAATTTACTCATGGGAAGTGCTTCATACCATTCTTTTAAAAAATATATGTCTCTAATTATGAGCCATTTTCACTATTAATGCTATTTATTTGTTAAATTTCTCTTTTCTTGAGCTAGTATACTACATGATTTTTAAAATAAACATGTCATATGAACTGGAATAAAGGTACATTCTCTAATTGTTTTGAGCTGGGTTCTCATATTCCATTAACATGTTTGTTCATTTTTAAAATTTTCAGTGAAAAGTTTTAGTCTTACTTGTATATAGATACATGAGAAATTTATATTAAAATCACATACCATAATTACGGCTTTAACTTTTTTTGGTTATAATTTTCTTGAATTTTGGTTTTGCTTTATATTTTATAAGGCTTGTTATTAGGTGCACACAATTTCAGAATTATTTTATATACATGTGACTTCTTTTATCAATATGAAGTAACTGTCTTCATGTCTAATATCACTTTATGCCTTGATGTATATGAAGTTTGATATTTGTCTGGATATCTGATTTGCCTACTATATATTTTCATATCTCTTAATCTGTGTTTGTTTCCTTGTATTATGGGTGTGTTCTTATGTATTGTGTATTTTTATAAATATTATATTGATTTTAGCTTGCTTTCTTCTCATTTGAAGTCTTTTACATTTAACTGGATTAATTTATTTCTTCTAATTTATTGTATGGGGGCTTTTGAATACAATAGGAGTATAGATTTCCTTTCGTATATGGGCCAAAGGCTACTAAATGTATGTTCGTAAATATTTGACAACGTCCTCTGAGGAAAAAAAAAAGAACGGAAGAAAGAAAGAAGAAACTTTGTAGTATTTGCCAATTACTGTGATGTAAATACTTCCATATGGTTGATTTTAAACTATCAACATCACTGAAGAGATGCTCATACAAACTCAGTGTTGGTTCACAGAAGCCTGTGTGGCCCCTGTTTTATCCACAACCGTATATCTTGTACCTAGTAAATTGCTGGACACACAGTAAACATTTGGTTAAAAATTGTTGAACAATGAAAAAAATCATATAAAGATGTGAGATTCAAAATAAAAAAGATAAAAGCATAAATCTTACTTATAAGTGAAAATAATTGGATTTCATTCCAAATAAAGATGATTGTCATAAAAATGCCAGTATAAAGCAACTGAAAATTATTTTTTAAAAATTGTCATGTATTTATTCATTTAATATCTTGGTCCTTGCAAGAGCTTCTGTCATAATACCGACTTAAATAAACACCAATTTTTCTATCAGATTGTTATGTTATCATTTAAGTTCTCTTTAGACTCTATGTACCACCTAGGTGAATTGCATTATCTTTGCAAGCCTCACTTTCTTTATCTGCACACTGGGCTTATTGACAAGTACCTCACGTATTGTAGCAAGGAGTAGATGGGATCAAACATTAAATTTTGCAGCGCCTTACTTGGCATGTTACAGATGCTCAAAGAATCTAGTTCCCTTTGCTTACTCTTTCAAACTAGTTTGGGAGTGTGTTGTAGTCATCCTTACACATAATCTGGAATACATTTATTCAACCCTCATTAAATTTTAAATATGTACAAAGTTCTGTGAGGCTGCTGTGTTTGGGTTCCAGGCATAGCGTATCAGTTTTCTAATGGCATAATAACTTTGTTGTAACAAACTATGCCAACACTCAGTCTCTTAAAACAAAAAGCATGTATTTGGCTTACAAGACTGCAGATTCATAATTTAAGCTGGACTATCATTCTGGCCTTGGCAGGGTTTACTCACATGTCTGAGGACACACGGCTTACTAGTCGGAATCTGACACATCTGAATGTAGGCCAGATGGAGGACAGTTACATGGCTCGCTCTTTCATTGTTTCAACAAGACAGATAGGCACGTTCTTTTGGAGGTAGCAGGAGTCAAATCTGCTCAAGTCACTCTCGGCCACTGCTCCATTGGTCAAAGCAGTCATACTTCCAGACCCAGAAGGGCACTGGTAAATGGCTTGGATAGAGGCAGGTGTGAACAATTAGAAACATTAGCAATATCTATATAAAAAAAGTAGGATTCAAAAATAAAATTTTGCCACTGAGATTTAGGAATTCAAATATGCTTAGTATATAGGACATCTGTATAGATCATTCAAACGCAAAAGGGTATGAAGAATTTAGAAAGAAATGATGACTTTACACAGAAATAATCATGAAAACCTTTATAAAGAATTGGTAGCTTGAGACGAATAATGGAAGAAGAAAAAAACTCTCATTGGATGAAAATTATATAAGAGGAAAAACATGAGGACAGAACAAGTATGGTATTTGGAGGTGAGAGTGGAAAGCCTGGCTAAATGGGTTTGTGTGGGAGTATGTAAAATGCAACACCTCAGAACGTTTTGGATTAGGGTGACCTACAAATGCCAAGTCCAGATGCTCAGAATGTATTATTTATAAGATCACAAACAGCTTCTAATAGAATCTAAACATAAAAGTGCCCTTTATACACTTTTATGCACACAAAAAATTAAAATACACGTGACCCCTCAGAAATAAACCAGCGATCAGAGAATAAAATAGTATCATCTTGGATTGATGACAGTAAGTTAGAAAAGGAAAACATACGAACACAACCTTCATTTTAAAGGAAAAATAATAAAATTTGCTGAAAATTGTATGTGTTCACCAAATGAAAAGATGGAGGAGAGAGGGCTACGTTTGGAAGTAGACTGATACATCACCGGAAAGAGAAGGAGAAGCAGAGTCACTAGATGCAAAGTAACATGTAAGTATTTTCCTTATGAATTATTAGAAAATCTAATGGCAAATACACAGTAGAATTTATATTGGTGATTTAATTACTGATCATATATTTTTATAAAAACACAGCAGTCAGAGAATTTCTATGTGTAAATATTCTAGAATCAAGTTTTTATACATTTTGTAACTAACAACTGATTGAGTGATATACTTTAAAATAAAACTTCAGAATGTTCCTATAGCAGACCACTATTTGTTGTTTTTCCTTTCAAGGCAAATATAACCATGTACAAAATACATTAAGTATATACATGTTGAGAGTGAGCTATTTGTAGAAAGTAAAAAAATAAAAATAGTAGCTTGGAATGGACCTATATCAAATTGTATATAATACATGAA
Organism: Gorilla gorilla gorilla; assembly: GCF_029281585.2. Taxonomy (NCBI): domain Eukaryota; kingdom Metazoa; phylum Chordata; class Mammalia; order Primates; family Hominidae; genus Gorilla; species Gorilla gorilla. Next base: position 85,716,027 of record NC_073238.2, on the reverse strand, counting down.
TAAATTCTTGAGATAATTAAAAGGAAAATGGAATCAAAAGCCTAATGTTATAAAATATCCACAGGGAATTAAAACGTCAAATGCATCAGACTCCATATTTTCAAAGTATAATAAAGAGTTGATATTATAATTTATGATATATCAGGATAAATCAGATGATTTCTGAGTTGAGTACTCAACATAAATACATTAAAGGTACATATGTCCCTTGACTATTTTTTCCTAATAGAAACAATATTACTTTTACAAGTGCTCAGCTAATTTATTTATTTTATTTCATATTTTAGTATTAATTAACATATTTTTCAGAAATTCCATAATATTGGTAAATTTTCAGTTGAGAGATACTTTTCTGTCACTCAGCTAGGTAATTTTTGTATAATGGAGAAGGAGAGGGAGAGATAGAAAAGTATTAAAATTATATTATATAAATTTGTTTCCAAATTTATTCACCTTGTTGTATATTTCTTACAAGTATATAATTTATAAAATTTACTTTTAACTGCACTCTGACATAAATTAGAAACTATCTAAAGGTTCAGAATTTAGCTTGAGTAAAAGTATCAATAACATTCTCTCAAACACATTGGTAAACCTGATCGTTGCAGTATTTAACTTCTAATAGTAAGTTTCATTTTGTTTTTTCTCTGTTAATTAATTAACCCCCAATACAAAAATTAGCTTTTCTTGTGCTATGTGTTCACATAAAGAATCACTGGTAAAGCAATACATTTCTACCTATACGGTGACCACATTTTTATTAAGTCAGTGCTCCAGGGCATAAGGGAAGCAATTTGAGTTTTTGAGGAATCAAGCTCACAACTGTTATATTAAGATTCAATCAGAAGTACCCTATCATTGATACCAATGTGAATCATTATAAGACAAGCTTCATTCTGAAATATAAAATTACTCTTTTCTTTATATTAATTTACTAGGTCTCCCTAAAATAGTACATGAATATTCTGTGTGGATTTAGAGCACCCCAAATAGATTCTGACATAGCATGGGAGACTGGAGATGCAACATTAGTATCTATGTTTAGTTGACATTTTAGGGTCAGTGAATAAATTCCATCAAGCCCCAAGTGTTTATTCTTGAGTTACTTCATGTACAATGACCTTGAGTCTACATAGCTTCTTAGGATTGCTTGCATTTGTGGCTCAAACCAGTTTGCTGTAGTTAACAGTATCATTATAAAGTTAATTAAGTAAACTCTTTTGCAGAATGTTTTTCTCCTTTCTCCTATTATTTTTGTAAATCAATTGGTCCTTGTTTTAAATAATGTATGGCTGCAATTCTTAAACTTTTGATCTTAGGAGCCCTTTACACACTTAAAATTTGTTGGAGACCCTGAAGAGCTCTTGTTTATATGCTAGGTATCTATTAATACTTACCATAAACAAGTTAAAACTGAAATTTAAAAATATATTTATTTTGAAATAAAAATAAACCCACTAAATGATAAATAAAAATAGACCCACAAGATGTTAGCATATGTAACATACTTTAATGAAAAATAACATTTTACAAAAAAAAGTGAGAAAAATAGCATTCTTTAGCAAGTATTTTAAAAGTCTTTCTTAATAGAAATTGACTGTATTCTTACAGTATGCCTTTCTGTATTCAATCTATTGGGATTTACTTAGAGATAGGGTCTTTCTCTGCCACCCAGGATGGAGTGCATTGGCACAATCAGCTCAATCAACCTCGAGCTCCTGGACTCAAGCGATTCTCCCACCTGAGCCTCCCCAGTAGCTGGGAGTTCAGGTGCCTGCCACACCAGTGTAATTTTTTATTTTTTGTAGAGATGGGATCTTCTTATGTTGCCCAGGCTGGTCTTAAACTCCTGGACTCAAATGATCCTCCCACCTCAACCTCTTAAAGTGTTGGGATTACACACATGAGCCACTGCACCCAGCTGTATTTTTTTTTACTTTTTAATTGAAGTTTATGAAGAAAATTCAGCCTTACAGATATATATTTGGACAAGATAGACTTCTTTTAATTGCCTTTTCAGGAAATTGTGGATATTATTATGTGATACAACCCCAAACTCAACAAATGACGATTTCCAAAACTTGGTTGCAATGTAGAATTTGAAAGCATATTAATGAACTTTTCGCACCTATATTGAAATCTAGAGTATATTTTGCACTTTGAATAAATTTTCTTTTCACCCAAGCATGATTTGTAAACTATGTTTTGATGTTTTGGAAAATATTGGTGCATAGATATATGCACATCTTCTAAGTGTTAAAATATTTCATGATACAATATAGAAAAAGTAACATTCAGCAATAGCAGCAATCTCATCACTGTTCAGAATCTGCTAAATTCAAAATGTAAGGTACAAATTCCCCAAATTCCTATTTCCATTCGAAACTTTGAATTTATCATCAGCAACAATTATTATTATTTTTTCATTATCAGGTTTTTCTTTGTTCATTATCAAGATACTGCCTAACAAACGTCCAAGCTTGAATAGCCATAGGTTTCTTCTTAGTTCCTCTTTCAAGTAAAAATGATATTCCATGACAAGTTTCCATGACAAAAGTTTGGTTCATAACTCAGACAATCACACAGGAGCTTTTTCACTTTGTTATAGAGCAAAAGTGCTGTAAGTCTGTTTGTTATTTAGGCACTCAGAATATTTAAAGAGATGTGATTCAAGAAGATTTAATAAGACCAATAACATTTCCTACTTCATCAAGATATTCTTCGATGAAACTGGATTTCTTTTCCTGCGTGTTTGTACAGTAACCATTAGTTTGATGCCACTTCTCAATTGATGCTAAGCAGCCAGCAGTTTAAGCCATCATTGTTTTGGCACCATCTGTGCAAATACCAACACAGTGAAAAGGCAGATAACATTATAGAATTACTATAAAATTATTTTTGACTTCAAGGACCCTTTGAAAAGTCCTCCGTCAACCTCCAGCAGTACTAGTTGATCCACAGACTGAGAAATGTTCATCTATTAACTTAACATCACTTACTTATGAACACAGATTGAATTATTCCATCAGTGTTATCCAAAATTCAAATTATTTGCATGGTAATGTTTTCAGATATAAAATATGTGTGAATTCATAGTGTTTTTCATCATAATTTCTAAAATTTCAAATAATCAACATTGAGTAAATATACATTATGGAATATAGATAGCACAGCCAAGCATAAAAGCTGCTCCTAAAAAAGTCTACAATGTTTGCAAACTCTGAATATTCAAAATTATCAATTATGTATACAATAAAAATATTTAAAAATATTCGATATTTAAAAAATTATCAATAATTATCAATTATCTATAAAATAAAAAATATTTTAAAAATCAAAGTCTGTTTATTCTTCTATAACAAAATACTTTAGACTAGGTAGTTTATTAACAACAGAAATTTATTGCTCACAGTTCTGCAGGCTAGAAGGTCCAAGATCAATGTGTCAGCAGATCCAGCATCTGGTGAGGACTTGATCTCTGCTTCAAAGATGGCAGCTTCTCACTTTGTCCTTACGTGATTAAAGAGATACGCAAGCTCCCTTGGTCCTTTTTTATAAGGGCACTAATCCCATTCATAAGGGCACACCCCTCATGCACTAATCATCTCCAAGAGGTCTGACCTCTTAATGCTGCCACAATGGAAATTAAGTTTCGAGATATGAAACTTGGGGAGACACAAACATAGCATAGCAGAACATGCATTTAATTTCGCATCTCTCAAAGTGTATTTTCATAAATGTGCAAAAGCTGCTTGGATCTCTATCTTCCAGTTGTATTTCTGATAATACGATATAATAGAAAAAGCATGACTTCAGTTCCAGGCATTATATATATACACACACAGACATATATGTATATAAATATTTGATTTTCAGTCATACCTTTGAATAATTTTAATTCCAGCTGCTATAGTCTGAATATGCATCCTCCCATTCATATGTTAAAACTTAATCCCCAGTGTGGTGGCATTAAGAGATACAGCCTTTAGGAGGTCATTAAGTCTTAACAAAGTGAAAAAGCTCCTGTGTGATTGTCTGAGTTATGAGCCAAACTTTAGGATAAAGCCCTCCTGAATAGGATTAGTGACCTTATAAAAGATGCAAGGAAGCAGCTCTTTCTGCCATTTGATGAGGATGCAGCTATAGGCACCATCTATGAATCACAGAGTGATCCTTTACCTAATCCTGAATCTACTGGTACCTTGATCTTGGACTTCACAGCCTCCAGAAATGTGAGAAATACATTTCTATTATCTATAAACTACCTAGTCTGCAGTATTTTATTACAGCAACCTGAGCTAAGACGTCAGTAAAGTCAGATTTTTTTAAGTTTGTGTTAAAATTTATTGCAAAATAATAGCAGTTCAATTGGTTCCTCCACCAACCCAAATTATCTCCTTTAAGCCCCCTTTTCTCCACGACATTTAAAATTAGAAGAATTTCATAGTTTTTATGCCTAACTCTTTCACTTATAATGTCAAAACTTTTGTCATATCCTTATCATCTTTTACCTGATAGACCCGAATCAGAAAATATCATTTATTTTCCTTAGCAAAATTCTTTATCTTGTAACTTTATTTGTAATTTTATGACTCTTTTATAAAATCATTTTACTGATGGAATGTCCCCATGAATTCTATTAATGACTTAAATGATACATATTGAGCACATATTATGTATCAGGGACAGTCCTAGGGATGAGAAGACCAAATGGCAAACAATTCAGTTATGGTATTTCATCTCCTAGAGTTTAGTCCTGAGACACAAATAGCCAACTAACAGGTAACTCTTTGTGTCACTTTTAAAATATTTTCAACAATTCTATGATGGTCTTCTCTGTAAGAGGTGGAGCCTAATTCTCTTCCTCTTGAGTGTGGGCTACACTTACTACTCATTTTTAAAGTATAAAATAAAGTACAAGTGATGGTGTGAGACTTTGGAGAGTAGGAATAAAAGGCCCAGCAGCTTTGTTCTTTCACTCTTTCTTGGATTGCTCACTCTGGGTAAGCTAAACAGCCATGTCAAGAGAGCCCTGAAAAAACTCTATGAAGAGAACCGTGTAGCAAGGGATGGAGGCCATCTGCAAATACTTGTGGTAGTAAGCCATCTTGGAAGCAGATCCTCAGCCACAGTCAAGCTTTCAGATGACTACAGCCCTTGCTGATCTCTCAATTGAAACTTGATGAGGGTCTCTCAGTCAAATCTCAACTAAACCATTTCCAAATTCCTGACACATGAAAACTGTTACAGAATAAATGTTCTCTGTTTTCAAATATTGCACTAAGATTTGAGGTTTTGTGTATTGCAGCAACAGATAAACACTACTGTAGCTTGGACAAGTCTAGTTGGAGAGGTAAGCACAGGATATAATGGGAGCTTGGAAGTGCAGCATTTAAACCAGTGTAAGGTTTCTGAATGTAAGAAATATTTAAGCTGAGACCTGCTGAAAGAGCAGAGTTTACGTAGTATTACTGATTATTTCCTTTTGCCTTAGGCTCTTAGATGCACCAGGAGATACTGTCTTAATTTAAAATATTGATATGTTTTTCATCATGAACATTTTGTATTTATTTTGAATTTTAAAAACATTGTATTAAAATAATATTCATCTCAATTACTTTTTTTTCTCATTCCCTTAAATTTTGCACTTGGGCAAGGTCTTCATTCCCTTTAGCCTAGTCTCAGTATGATGGAAGAAGATAACGTATCAGGAAGTGAAATGTGAATGTTCAAAAATTGGGAGTCAAGAGAAATATAGAGTTTGTAGTGTTTTCATAGAGTCCCCACCACATATTTCAAAGGATTTCTTAGGTACTGGCAAAATTCACTTATCTTAGAGAATGGCTAGATTTGTTGTGACACAGAGGAAAGAAATTCCTATTTTATTCTTAGATTTGCTACTTGTAAATATATGATTTTTGACAAGTCACTTAAGCTCTTTGAGCCTCAGTTTTCTGCAAGGTGGCAACCATAAAGCACATGTCACAGTTTGTTGTAAAGATCAAGTAGGATGATAAATATGAGACCACCTAGTTTATTAGAGATAGATCAGTATGCAATTAATAATTCATTTAATGACTGCTGGCTTGACTCTTTTGATTATTATAATTGAGCTGAGTACAAAACCTTTGTGTTAGAAACTATTTCTATTTTAATATCTTACGTTTTTTTAATTGAATAATAATATGAAAGGTAAAATGCTAGCATAGGTTTGTGTTTATGGCATACCAACATCTTATTTTATTGTTACAAGAGAGATGCTATTATTAACCTTATTATACCACTGTGAAAACTGAAGTCCTGAGAGTTGAGTAAAAGGCCCAGGGTCACGCAGTTGATAGAACTTGGATTTCCCTGCAGTGACCCCAAATGGAGAGACTCTGCTCCACCATTCTGTTCCACTGCCTCCCAAGACTTACCCACACACACACTCCTTTATTTGACTTAGAAAGCTCTTAATAGACTGACACTAATTTCATCTGGAAAATGCCTGCTTTGGTTTACTCTGTTCCCCCTAATTTTATGCTGTTTCAAAAAAAAAAAAAAAACCAGTCTTTTAGAAGTAACGTTATCAAAGGCTTTAAAATTTCTAGATATATGACATTTACTGGTTGTCCATTTGACATAACTATTTACTATTTCAAATAAATTTATTAGATTTCCAACACATATCTGCAGGATTCAAGGGAGAATAATATTTTTTGTTTATATATTTTTATTTTATTTTATTATAATTTTTTTTGAGACACAGTCTTGCACTGTTGCCTGGGCTGGAGTACAGTGGTGCGATCTCGGCTCACTGCCTCAGCCTCCTAAGTAGCTGGGATTACAGGCATCTACCACCATGCCTGGCTAATTTTTTGTATTTTTAGTAGAGATGGGGTTTCACTATGTTGTTGGCCAGGCTGGTCTCAAACGCCTGATCTTGTGATCCACCCGCCTCGGCCTCCCAAAGCGCTGGGATTACAGGAGTGAGCCACCGCGCACAGCCAAGAATATAGACAATATAGAACAGCACACTGGCTGTTGAATGACTTGTCAAACTACTCCATGTGGTAGTAGTCTGGTCTGTAACATCCTAATAATTCTTCTTAAAAGTAAATGTAATACTTTTAAAAATATGACTCTAGATGGAATTATTTTAGATGTCTCATATTTTAGGACAACTCTTTGTTTTTTATTGCTTTGCATCATCCCTGCTTTCTTTTAATCTACGTTTATTGATATAAATATATATTTATGCATTTATATAGACTTATCTTCATTCAAAAATTTTAAAGCACAATTTTATGTTTAATTAGAGTTCCTGCTTAAACTAGCAAATGCATTAATTTTTCATTATGTACTATGTTCAGATCATACAATGATTTACATATTGCACAGAAACGCTGCCAGAGGAATATATCTTTAGTCTACAATATCCTGTAACTATTGACCTGGGCTATGTTCAGCTGATGACCTTAGAATGGATGAATTGTTACTAGAATAATTAATCATGAATAGTAAGCATATAGAGGTTTTGCAGATATTGGCATTTTTCTCATGATCAAAAGTACTTGCTAATATTGCTATAAATATTTGGCAGACTTTCTTAATAAAACTTAATATTTACTATTACTTATATTTTTAATTCCCTTTCCTTACACCTGAATTTATGTTATATTTAACAATGGTAAACCCTTCAAAACTATCCATAAGAACCATGTTCTTTATTGTATTTTAATTTCAATTGCCATTGCAAGTAATTTTACTAAATTGGTTATTTCAAGGTTTTCTATGTTCCAATAAAGTTTCTAACTTTCTTAGTGTCTATGACTAACTTTCTTAACAGACCCTATTAATTTTTCTTGAAATGTGTTGCATTCTCCCTAGAGTACTAATGCACTTTTGTAAAGTGGTGGCTAGTACTCTACTACACAGAGTGGGGAAAACTGATTAATTGCTTTTAGAATAGTAAATGAAGCCTTTTAATTTAATGAATATTTCAACAGAACCAATTCACTTTGTCTCTCTAAAGGCAAAATCCCATAGGGAGAATTTCTTTTGGGTGACCTAGAGAGCAAATTGGAACCTCTGTGAGGTTGGCATACAACCATATGTTTTCACAAGCATGTAGATTGTCTGTATACCTCTAATATATTACTCCTAACCTAAAATACATTCGGTGTTAAGAGTTTAGATTTACAAATTATCCTTCAGTATTGTGAGTTGTGAGACCAGGGCATGGGTTCTCTCTATTTGAGGTCTGTTTATACTAAGTACACTCCTGAAGTTGTATTGCTTAAAAGGCAGGAGGGTATAATGGATATGTTGGTAGACTAAGAGCATGTCTGTGTGTGGTAAGGAGAATGAACTGCATCTTAAATCCTGTGAGCTTGACATAATGCAACTCATTTATGTGACACAGCCATTTGGATCTTTGAACTAGCTTGATTTTATAATCATAGTCTTGGATTATAAGCCAAACATTAAGGCCATTTTTTTCTCTATTTAACACTTTTTTATATTTTTGCCTAGTCTGTTGGGCCTCATTTTCTGTTCTTTTTTTTTCTTTTAAAAATGTAATAACCACATTGATTATTAAGTAGCTTTATCGACATTATTTTACTCTGATGGAAAGCAGTATAATAATAACTATTTATAATTTTATTTAATTTGAATAAACTTATTTTTTCATGAATGTATATACATAAGTATTTGGGAAAATTTTAAGATATTAAAAAACTCAACCTCAGAGGTAGGTTCAGTATTCATTAAACGCATATGCAGTTTTGTTTTTCTGATGCTCTTGGCAATTTAATTTTGTTGATTTTTATAGAAACTTCAGACATATGCTTCATGATTGCTTAATACAAATGTTCTGAGAGCAAAGCAAAACAATTTAAGAATTGTAAGACAATGAATGTGAACATTCTACCACTCAAAAATTAGCTTTTTTATATCCATGGCATGCTAACATAACACTGAATTTTTTTATTCACATATGTTTATTTTAATATTTGCTTATGATTATTTCTCTCTTGGCTGACAGTTTGAAATTAACTGATACTTCTTCAGTCCTATAAAGTGTTCTAAGCATATTCATTAAATTCAGATCAATGGAGATTTATAAAATGTACTGGAGTATTTAAATTAAGAAGGCCAGCCAACAGGGCATAAAGTTGAATGATGATAAAACACTATAGAAAAAGAAATTACAAAATCATCTTCAGAAGTCTTGTCTTACAGTAAGCCTAACCACGAAGATGTGAAAACTAAAAAGGAGAACATCAGAAATGTCTAGCAAGCTGTTTGATTCTTTATATATTAGCATAAACAAAATTGGCAATGATATAAACTTATTTCTAATATTTAGACATTCAGAAATTAGAAACTCAAGTAAATAGTTGTTTGAGGACAGAGTAGAGCAGTATTTTTCAATTCTTTTGACCCTGAACTTACATTTACAAGTAATTTTATAGTGAATCTAATATAGTAGGTAAATCGATAAAGATGGATTTCCTATGTTTGAAGATTTTATGAGGTATTGGGGCCTCCACTTGGCTTCCCCTTATCCTTACTCTTCCTCCCCAGCAATCTTAAAGAGGTTTTCCTGAGTATCAGTTCAGAATATCTGAGGAAATTTGCTGCATGGAAGCAGAAAAAATTAAAAGGTTCAGTGAACATTGTTTCCAAAATCTAATTTACTTTCAGTGTAACAATAGAATGTCATAAGAAATTTTGTATTCTTCAACTGAATTGTTTTACATTTGGTTTCATCTCAAAATATATCTATATTCTTTCAAGACACTCTCAAACACTCATTTTACAAGAGTTGTCATCATCTATGAACTGCTTTAAGTTGGACAACTCATATTTTTCCCTTCGAAGGTAATTTGAACAGCTTGGTATAGAAGATTTATGGGAGACATGAATATATGGATATACTGAAGAAGACGAATGCAGCACGTTTATACAGTCTGAAGTTTATAGCTGCCCTCATTAAACAGGTGGTCAGAACTAGGCTGAAAGAGTTTTTGTGGCTACAATGAAAATTGTGTGCAACCCTTTAGGGTCAATCCCAAAACTAGTTAAGATGCATCATTTTATGTCACAGTTTTTCAAAGGCAACAATATGAAAGAATCATTAAGAAAAGAATAGCTTCTGCAATATTTATTTAAATTATTATTTATTATACTGCACGTGTTGGTAGTATATCTGTTTGCTAGGCCTGCCATCACAAAATACCATAGGTAGGATGGCTTAAACGACAGAAATTCATTTTTTTAAAGTTCTGGAGGCTAATAGTCTAAGATCAATGTATCAAGGAGTGATGATTTTTTCTGAGGGCCATGAGGGAAGTACATGTTCCGAGTCTCTGTCCTTGGCTTGTAGATGGCCTTTTTCTCCTTATGTCTTTACATTGCCTTCTTCCTTACGTCCAGTTTCCTTTTCTTATAAGAACATTAATCATATCAGATTAAGGCCCACTACAATGACCACGTTTTAACATAATTTCCTTTATAATGCCCCTCTCTTCAAACATAATCAGATTCTGAAGTACCAGAAGTTAGAACGTTAATATATGAGTTTTTGGTGTGACACAATTCAGCCCCCAACAGATAATGAATTATAAATTACATTTTCTGTGTCTACCTTTTATTGATAAAAAATTTACATACAATAAAATACATCCATTCTAAGCTATAGTTTGATCCATTTTGACAAATTCATGTACCCATGCATACCTATACAGCATCAAGACACAGAACATACTCATCACCCCCAAATTTCCCTCATGCTCCTTTTTATTAATCTGCCCCAAACTCAATCTGAGCTTTAGTTAAGAACTGATCTGCTTTCAGCCACTAAAGATTAATTTGCATTTTCCTATATTTCAATTAAATGAAATGATTTAATATGTCCTCTTCTGTATCTGTCTGGTTGCACTCATGGAACATTCCACTATAATCCAATATATTGTCCTATCATACAGTCGTTTCCAAGTGCTTCTAGAAATTGAAATATTATCCCCTTCTTCATTCTTGATATTGGTATCATTTTTTCTCTTCTCTCTGTATCTCATTGTTTGAAAACAGAGCCACAGGTGTGTCAATTTTTATGAATATTTTCAAATCAACATCTTAAGGTTTTATTAATTTTATTTATTGTTTATACATTTTCTATATAATTGATCCCCATTCTTCATTTTTTTCTTTCCTTATACTTACTAACTTTGGTCTTAAATTGCTAAATTGCTCCTGTTTTCCTAGACTCCTAAGGTGGAGCATACATTTTTGTTTTAAACTTTCTTTTACTAATATAAACATTTAGAACTATAAATAATATTCCAAGAATTGCTTTAACCACATATCACAAATTTTGATATATTCTGGGTATTTATTATCATTCAAGACACTAATTTTACGTATCATTTATTCTTTGACCCTTGAATTGTTTAGAGATGTCTTGCATAATTTCCAAATGTTTAATGCTTTTAAAATTTTATTTCAAAACTAGAATTTGTCAAGGAACATATGCTGTATTATTTTTATTCTTTCAAATGTAGAGACTTATAAAACAACATATGACCTATCTTGGTGAATGCTCATTTAAAAATAAAATATATCACACAATTTATGTGGTGATCAGGTAAAGGTGTTTTGTGTAATCTGGCTGATCTTTTGTTTAGTTTTTATGTTAATTACTGGAACAAAGGTGATAAAATTCCCAACTGTCATGAATATTTCCCTTTAGTTCTGTCAGTTATTATTTCATGCATTTAAAAACTGTTATAAGATATATTCATATGTAATTGTTAAAACTTTGTGATACAGCTGGGCGCAGTGGCTCATACCTGTAATCCCAGCACTTTGGGAGGCCGAGGCAGATGGATCACCTGAGGTTAGGAGTTCAAGACCAGCCTGGCCAACATGGTAAAACACCATCTCAACTAAAAATACAAAATTAGCCGGGTGAGATGGCACTTGCCTGTAATCCCAGCTACTCGGGAGGCTGAGGCAGGAGAATCGCTTGAACCCAGGAAGCGGAGGTTGCAGTGAGCTAAGAGTGAGCCATTGCACTCCAGCCTGGGCAAAAAGAGTGAAACTCCATCACACACGCACACACAGACACACACACACACAAAGACATCAACTTTCAGATACATCAACATTTCATTATAATTTAATAACCCTGGATTATTGTCTCTAATAATATTCGTTGTATTTCAGTTTTATTTTCTGATATTAACTACTCAAGATGTTCATACTTTCTGGTTGCAGGTTATCTTTTTCCATCTTTTTACATTCAGTATACTAAAATATTATATAGTCATGAGCTGCTTAACAACAGGGATAAGTTCTGAGAAATGCATCATTAGGTGATTTTATTGTGTAAACATGATAGAGTAAACATACACAAAACTAATTATACCTGTGCACACACACACACTTTGGTTCTATGGTATGATCTATGGCTCCCAGGCAAAAAACGGAATGATACTGTACTAAATACTGTAGACAATAATGACACAATGGTATCTAAATATATATAAATATAGAAAAGGTAAGTACAAATACAGTATTAAGCTTTTTAATATTCTTCCGAAATTCCCTATTGACATCCTAAAGATATCCATTTACATTATATTTTTGTGTTTGTTTTGGGAGATAGGTTATGTTTCTTTAATTTAGTGTATTCTCCTTACACTTTACATTTAATTATTTCTGGTAAATATTAAAATGTGCTTGCAATGCTCTATTTCCGTTTATACCTTCATTCTATTACTATTTTTTCATTTGCATTTCATCTACCTGCACAACTATATAGTGCTATAATTTTTGCTTTTGCAGCTACATGATTTTAAGAAAGAAAAGGCAAAGTATGTGTGTGTGCTATGTGTGAGTGTGTGTGTGTTTGTGTTTATTATTTATATTTGCCCATTGCTTATCATTTCCTGTGCTGTTCATTCATATTCATCTCACCACCTGGCATCATTTTCTTTAGCCTGATGCTTAGTTCTTTCAGGTTTTTGTTTATATGTCCATGTCTTTACATCATCTTCATTTTTTGAAAACAAATTTGCTGGATTCAAAAGTTTTAGTTGACAAATTATACTTTTTCTTTCAGAATACATTGCATGTTGTTATGTTACAATTGTTTGTCATTTTAAAAAGCCATTAATCGTATTGCTTTCTTCTGTAAACAAACTATTTTTGTACATAAAGGGATTTTCTCTGTAACTATTACGATTTTTTTCTTAACCTTTCAGTAATACTAAGGAGTGATTAAAAAAAATTTTTAGGGAAATTTTTAGTCATTACTTTTTTCAGATATTTTAGCTGTCTCTCTCTGTCTTCCATCATTCTGGGATTTAAATTTTGCTTAAAAATCACCTGGTATTATGTTATATGTCTTTCAGGCTCATTTCAGTTTTAATTCCTTTTCCTCTGTTTTCTGGATTGAATAACGTATTTTGATTTATCTTCAAAAACCTCATTCTTTATTTGGCTATTTCCATGTCTGTCATGACTGTCTAACAATTATTTTATTTCAGTTATTGTGCTAGTCAGCCTTAGTGTTTCTTTTTGCAACATTTTATCTATCAAAGTCCTCTGTTTGTCCCTGCATTAGGGTCTTTTTAAAAAAATAATTTGAACATACTTATAAAAGCCGCTTTAAGTCTTTTCTTGCTACCTGCAATGTCTGGATCCACTTGAAGTAGTTTCTGCAGACTGCCTTTTATCCCAAGTACAGGTCACACTTTTCTGTTTCTTTGGATGTCTATGTAATATTGGTTGAAAACTAGACATCATAGATAAGATCAGTGACTCTAGATTCTGTCATACTTTTCAGAGGATTCACATTTTTTGTTCTGTTAGGCATTTGACCTCCTCAAACTATAAACTCTGTTTTCTTCCCTATGGTGTAGAAGTTGATACATCTGCTAATTTCTTATTTTCTGCTTATTTTATTCTAATATGATTTTACTCTGGTCCTTAGAATTTTGCCCTATAGCTGCATAGTTTGATAGTCAGCCAGCTGTTTGGGTATAGTTTATGCACAGATTTTGGGTCTTAGCCTCTCTTTGTTCTCTTTGTTTCTATATAATGCCTCATAAATGTCTAGCTTCTCTGATTGTCTTTGTCTCTGTCTTACATCTCAAAGAGTCAGGTTTTAGATTCATACTGTCTAAGCTGTGCATAGATTTGAAATGCATTTAGTTAAAACAAAACAAAACAAAACAACAGACTAAAAAATAGCCAGTAAATGTTTGTCTTTCAGGAATACATCCTTCTCTAGATCCTATTTATGGAGGACCTTTAGAGTTCATAGTGAAAAATAGTTCAAACCTCTAGTTGTATGACAAGATGAATTATCTATTAAATATGAGGTTAACAAAATACTATTTTCAGACATGAGACGTCTCAAAAAAATGTGCTTCCCTTGTATTCTATCTTAGAAAACTACTGAAAGATGTGTTTCCCCAAGGTGAGTGATCAGATCAAGAAAACCATGAGAACTCATCCAGGAAAAAGGGGGTCTATCTTCAGAAAGTGAGAAAGTTACCCCTGAGGGTGATAAAGAAGGATGAGTCTATATTGCATGCTGTGCACCAAAAACAGCAAGTGAGATCCACTCTTCAGAAAGAGGAAATGATTTAATACTTGAGGTATTTGAGAGATCTAAGAGAAAATTTAAGGTACTAAGGAGAATTTGGGAATACATTAGGTTTAAAATCTAAGCATAAGCAAAAGTAAGGTCATTCAAATTCCAGGGAAGCCATGATGTTGTGCAAGAAAGGTTGATTTTAAATATTTTGTTCCGTTAACAGATGAGGAAACACAGACACTTTAAAAATGTAAGTATGTTGTGGTCAAAAAATCGACAGAATTCAAACATCTAGCCAGAGGCTGATAGTTACACACAGAAGTGTCTAATTTAATTTTTTTTCTTCTCTTGGGTAAGGTTGCTCCTTTTGAGCTATTAAAAATGGTTGCTTTTCGAGAGGCTGAGGCAGGAGAATTGCAGTAAGCAGAGATCGTGCCATTGCACTCCAGCCTTGGCTACAAGAACAAAATTCCATCTCAAAAAAAAAAATAAATGTTGCTTTTAATTTAATTGTGCAACTCTAATCGGTTTTGAGCAAAAGCCCATCACTACATGTTATCTTTGGTTTAGTGTCAATACCGTTGCTTTCTGGTACATTTCAGCAATATTTTCCATGAAGTTTTAACCTGAGAAATTCCCAAAAATGAGACATTTTAGTGAAAAAGAGTATACTTAAATATACATTTAATGTTAACTGTATGGTGAAATGATTACTCTTAATTCAACCATCTTTTTCTCCCAATTAAGTTTGTTTTGAATCTAACATAATTCCAAAAACTATTTCTTAAAGATTATTTTTTCTTATTTTCATTTAAATTTCTGAGGCTTTTAGCCTGCATAGGAAAAAAAATGTGGGAAGGTTAACTGTCTAAATGTTTTTATCGTTTTAAGGCAAAATCATAAACTACAAAAGAGACAAAGTACCAACTTTTACATACCACAAGATTATCTACTTTCAATATGACAACCAAAAGTGAATCAGTGCTGTATGTTTGGTTTACATCTGCCTTTTAAGTATTAGAAAATACTTGATTCTCTCAACCACTCCTATTTACTTCATCTTTTCAGCTGGGAAAACACTTTTCTCTGAATTGATGACTACTTATTTTTCAGCTAAAGTAAATACAGGTCTATATCTCTTTTCATTTGTGTGAGAAGCTGACACATTCTGTCACAACATAGCTTGAGTAAATGGGAAAGTGACAGCTTCCTGGCAAAATTTTAAAGAGATAAACATCTATTTTTGTTTAAACAGCCACTAAAATATCAGATAGAAGCTTTCCAGGTTGAAAGGATAAAGAATGCATGAGCAGTGCAAATCGGTAAATTAATGCATGCAAGAAAACTTCTGATGTTTGTCTCTATGATTTTTACCACAGCACACTATTTTCTGAGATTAAATAATAAATTTTTAAGGAATAAATTCCATCAAGATAATATAATTATCAATAAAGATTCATAGATTTTTAAACAAATCCAATATTAATATACTTTGGGATATTTTCTATTTTTAAATAGCAAATATTTGCTTTTTTTATTGAAGTGTGTTCCAGTTTTAGTCAAATAATATAGTTCTAACAGTATATTACATGATTTAAAAATGGCTCTAATAAAATTATTGTTACCTAGTCTTTATATAACACTTTTGAAATCACACATTTTAGAAAAATTTTTATAGCTAGTTTACAATTTTCACATAAACATTATCACTTTCATTCAGGCTTATATTTCTTAGAATCTATTCACAGAGTATGCCAAATTATTATCTCAGACACCAGTATGATTTATAACGCTTGTACACTTGTAGTTTTTCTCCTGTTTGAAAGAACTTTAAAACATAGAGCCTTATAATTTGTCATTAATTTATGTAACACAAGGTGAGTGGATAAGTCATAGTAAATTTAGTATAAAGAATTTAGTAAATAAGAAATTTGTGTTAATTATTGAAGCAAAGTAAAATCAATGTAAGTCAGAGCTATATATTAACTCATATTTATAATTCCTGTTGATATTAATCCTCTTTATGTCACTGCAAGATTATTCTTCAGCGTGTTCTTGAGCAAATAAACTGGTGTTTAATCCTGTTCACTCTCAGTTGCTCTAGTAACACTCACCGAGCACGGCACTGAAACAACAGTGGAAGTCTGTATTTCGGTCTCCTCACCCTCCACACCTCCCCAGAAAAAAACACTGCACATTTTTTGAAAAATAAGAATGGCAGGAGATTTCCATTTACTGTTCACTTACAAAACAGAGATTGACAGTATTGAAAAATACTTGCATACACTGCTACTCATTAAGTAGAATCAAATATTGATAATTGATGTTATATAATTAACACAATTGGCAACTAAATGAAACAATAGCATATTCAAATTATTCCTACAGTTTGGCTAAAATGGATTTTTCATAGGAGGTGATTGAGAAAGTTTCTCAGATTACAAAATGTAGTTGCTTTAAACAAAATGATTGTATTCAACTACCAAGTAAATTTGAAATACTTTATTCCTTTAATTAAAAAAAGCAACCAAAACTCTAAAATATTCACTTTTTTTGCATCTTACTGTTCAAAATTTTTTTGAATTTATATTATGGAAAAAATGTCACTAGTTTACACTTATGTAGGCATCTAAACTTGAACTTAACTGTGGACTTTGTCACTGTCCTTTTCTCTGACAGTCTTTTGGATTTACTTACACAGAAAGAATTTAGGCATGTAGTCAAGATGATCAGAAAAAAGCAGAAGTGCAATAGCAAAAATATTGACTCTGTGATGGTTAGAATTTTTGATATTTGGTCCTTAAAATTGACCTACTCTAAAGGAAGAAGCGAGAAAGTTGGGCTGGATTTAAGTAAACAGCACATTCATTTTACATTGAAGTCTCTTGATTAACAGTAGAAGACATCGCTCCTGAAAGCATCTGCAGTGTCAGTAATTCCATTAACAAAGAAGCCACTTTATTATCAACATACTGTAGATTCATTTTAATGTGTCATTTGCACTTCAAAGTCACATAACTTTTATTATGGTAAATCAATTAAAACTATTTCTCATGATAATTTATCTTCAGCAGAGTTTATCATCTCAGAGAATGCAATATTTCCCAATTTAACTTCCAAGACAAAAGTGATGTAATTTGAATGCCTTTTACTGAGCTTATTAAGCATAAAGATCACAGAAATTTCAAACCCTGAAAGATAACTGTTTCATCTATGTGATAAAATGGAAGCCACATTTTTTGTAGTGTACTATAGGTAGTGAAGACAGTATGCTAATTAGTAATATAACCTCATTTACTGATTTTCTGTGTCTCCCATTTTAAAAGATAATACAGTAAAAGCAGATAGTTGCTTTGATATTAATTTTAAAGGGAACATAAAGATTTATATAAAAACATTTTATTAAAATTGCAAATGAACTGAATTTCAGAATGATACAGTCACCTGTTTTGTTAGTTTTAACGTCTTTGTAAGAATGTGCTCCAAAGATTTATATCTATTTCTTTTCTTTGAAAACTGCCAGGATTTTTGCACCTTTATTGAATATTCCTGAAATAAACAGCCTTAATGTCCACTTGCAGCTTGAAAATGTTTGATGTAAATGAGATTTTATGGTTTTCTAAATCGAGTTATTTAGAGGACATTTTAAAACATTTGCTCCCCTTTTTAGCTTTATAATCCAACTGAATTTAACCCAAAACTTTTGTCAATAGAGACAGAATAGAACAAAAAAATTGTAATTTATAAGTGGCAATCAAAATATGTAAGTACTCTACAAAGCAGTACAGGGTATGTTTGCTTAATAATGTGATTTTGGTAAGGTTTGTTTTATTTTACCATTAAAAACTACCAATTTAAATAGCTTTTTTTTTCTCTTCTGAGATTGTATTTATTTTGTCTGGAAAATTTCATCAGGAATGGATGCATTATTCATTTTCTTATCAACATCTCTAGTTCCTCAGTTTGTTTCCAAATACTGAGAAATGTGTGCCTAACAAACACTTTTGTATCCATTTATTTAAATTCTATGAGATTATTTCCAGCACATACAGGAGAATTAGGACTTGCAAAGTATTGGGTTACCATATTTTACTGGAAACAGATAGAACCCCTTATTTCAACATTTGTAATGGGAAAATCTAATATTGAAGAGAATTATACACATAAAAATGACCAGAGAGTAAAATCAAGTTAATTATAATTTGCTACTACTATCATTATTGCAGAGTTTGAAGTATTTCCTGAGGGCCTTTGTGCTTTGGCAGAATGGTTTGAGCACTATTGAAGTCGTTGAAAATGATGAGGATTAAAGCTGGGGAGAGATAGACTCAAACTGTATCTGTGTTATATACTTGTATTAGTTTGGAAATATACAATATCACACACTTTTTTTGTTGGTGGTGGCAGTTGTGGAGAAATGGTATTAATATTATCGATTATTGTAAAAGAGTATTGTAAAAGAGTATTGTAAAAGAGTATTGTAAAAGAGTATTGTAAAAGATACTGGATATTGTAATCCAGTATCTTCCTAATCAAAGAAAATACTTTAAGCTATAACTTTGACCCCCTTACACTGTCTACAGCACTAACTTAAAGATTTTTAACATCTCTGAACTTTCTAGCTGTGTATTTGAAAGGAGAATTAGGTTTTCACATCAGGGTGGTCTTACATTTGATCAATCCACCCTTCTTTTCTTCTCAGTGCCATAAAATGTAACTGTAAATATGAATCTATGCAGTCCAGATGAAAATTTGCAAATTAACTAAATTTCAAGATGATGGAGTTACTTGTTTGGATAGTTTTAATGACTTCGTAGGAAATTACTTGCAAGTTTTACATCTACTTCTTATCTTTAGAAATGATCAATATTTGCTTTACTGCATTTTTCTGAAATAAGCAGTTTGAATATCCATTCACAGTCTGAAAATGTTTGCTTGAAAATGAGAAATTTATATATTTCCAAATTAGGTTTAGGTATTCTAAATTAGTCTCTACACTTTTAGATTACACCTCTCCAATATAGTATGTGTATATTTATTGAAGTATAGAGTGTATACATGAACTTCTGTACTAATAGATTATATATCTAATAAGGCATTCACATAAACATAAATTAGTAAGATACCTTTCTAATAATAGTGGCATAAAATTAATGATAGCTAATTTCCCAAAGAAAAATATACATTTTAAGGCAAGGCTATTAATGTCCATGAGCGTAAATCTAATTTTCAAAACTATATTTCTGATAAAATTAAATTTTATTTATAAAAGTTATTAGATACATTTATGCCACGAATGTTTTACCTCAGAATGAGGCAGACAAAGATAGCTTTGAGCAGTAAATTGTCTACTCCAACTATAATCTTGTTTTCTGCCTGTGCTTAAATCCTTGAGATTATTAACAACCCATATGTTGTAGAAATCTTTTTTAACTTACTTGTCCATTTTATGTGGGTTAGTTTAGTTAAAACTGAGTGATTAAGTCTTACATCTATTAATTAGGGAACTATACATGAGATATGCCTCAGTACCTGAAGCCCATGAAGATGCTCCTTCGGCTCTTCTACGTTGAAGAGATTCTGCTTTTCTGCCAAATCCTCCATCATAAAGGCAACAACTGATGTGAAATAGACCAGAGTAATATTGACATGTCAATCAGTGCACTAAAGGCTTAAACAACTCAATGGTTATATTTTAAAAATAAAAATAAATAGAAATAGACATTTTAACACTTTCTTTATAAGTCTATGTAGTTTGCTTTGCACAACCCCTGGAATGTTTTAATTCTGCTTTGAAATGAAATCATCGGATGCTTCTATTTGAATGCTGAGGTTCAATTTTCTTTGTCCAGATACCAGAACACAATACAAGAATTCTTACCCCTGGGAGAATGATCTTCCTCGTTCATTGTTAACATGTTCAAACGCCTTGGCATTGCAGTTCTGTGTATCCAGTTATTTCAGTTCCCACTGCAGTCATCTTCCAGGGAAGCTGCCAACCAGAAGAGTCCTGACTCAGAACTGGTTACTTGCTTGAAACCTTAAAGGGTTTTGTTTCTCCCTTGGAGAATCACACCTAGCTTTTTTTTTTTTTTTTTTAAATTTGATTGCACATGTATAATTCTGTAACAAATCTGCATGTTCTGCACATGTATCCCAGAAATTTAAGTAAAATTTTTTTAAAAAGATTTTTTATTATCTCAATGATTTAAGAGTAAATATCCTGAAGTGTACCATGTTCTTAGAATAAATTCAATTGATTCTAGGAAGGCAGAGACAGAAGGTGAATGAGGTTAGGAATTTGATAGAGTAAGTTGCTGGCTTCTTTAGAGTGAGAGAGTAAGACTTTTCCCCTTCGAAGTACAGCTGGGATTTCTCTGTTGGTCACATGGGATTGTAGAGGAGTAGGCTAAATGAATGCAACGAAAGAAAAGAGATTTCACAATTAATCACACTTAAAAGCTACATTAGGTCTTTGTAAACCCATGTTTTACTAGAAGAGAATGTGTATTTTATTTATTTGTGTTATTACTAGTGAAAGTGAGTTGGCCTTAAAATGTATAGCTTCTAGAAGAAAGACCGCTTGCATATTAGCAAAATGTGAAAGGTCCAAACCAGAGTAGCCCAACTATACCTGGCAATTTATGTGGTGCCCTTCTGTGCACAGACTGAGATTTACTTTCAAAGATTATTTGTATAGTTTGCCTCACATCACTTTTTAATAATTAAAACAAAGGTTCTTTTTATCTTCAGTTCCATTCCATTCCCATTTAGAACCAAGGAAAGACTCCTTAAATTACCCAAAGCATGTAATATATGCTTCCAATTGATCCTCCACTTTCCTACTCAAGAGACCCCATTCTATGAATTCAATGGTTACATTTTTTGTTTGTTTGCTTGTTTGTTTTGTAGTTGTCATTGTTAAAGCGAAGATCTTCTAAATGATTCCAATATGTCACTACACTAAGATGGCACATGAAGGATCATTGGTCATCAGAGGATGCTCTTTATGTATCCTCCCTCAGGAAAACTGTCCTTAGTGAGTACAAAATTATATTGTATCATATACTCATAAACGAGTACAAATGTGATTTCTGGAAGAATCAATATAGGAGAAAGAGAATCCAAGAAAGGTTTTTGTCATCACATAGGGCAACAGTGACAATCTAGAGACCAGGATAACCTACACATTTGACCCATATGTATGACCCTTTGCTCCACAAGACATTTTCTTTATTCTAAGACTATGCAAAAGGTTGAAAGGCTGGGTATAAAGCTTCTGAAAGTCAGAGCAAAATCTCCTAGAGTGTAAAAGATAGGTGTTTAAAAACCAAAGATCCACTGTTGCAATTGGTGAGGGGAATGAAGACCTTAAACAAAGATGACTTTAAAGTCCTAGACTCTGAGGAACTATAGTCACTTTTCCCCTGGAGGTAACTTTCTGATTCCATGTGTATGTAGAGATCAAGAATCGAGATTTGGTCTCTGACAGAAGAGGGACTGATAAATCAGCAGAGATTTTGCATTTTCTCATGGTTACAGAAAAAAAAATTGTGACTGAATTGGCCAGAAACATGTGGCACATCTGTTAACCAAGATATTTGCCAAATTCTGAAGATGAACTAAACTGAAAACTTCTGAAAGACATAACTGAATATCTTATTGTCTTTCCAGGGCAAGGAAACAAAATAATAGCAATTTCTAGGAACAGAAAAAAATGACTGCAATCCAGTGTCAATCCACCAACATCATTGATTAGATTGAGAATATCAATTTAATACTTTTTTAAAAAGTCAAAAAACAAATGGATAATGATGGACTGGAGACAATTTTTCTGGTTTTAGCCTATTATCTGAGGTAGGTGGGAGACATTGGAGACTTCTTACCAAAGAGCTCTATAGATGAAATAGGAAAAATAATTCACCTGCAGGAATAATTATTGGAGATATTTATTCATGTTACCCTTGGATATTAGTAGATATTTTTCAAAGTCCTATAATCCTTAAATATATAAAAGAGGAATTAAACAGTATCACCAAAAATACCAACAATAGATGAATTTACAGTTATACTTTAGCAAATATTCAAGAGCTAGGTCATTTTACTTTTCAGACAAAATTATACACAAATGCTCAAAAAACAAATCGAAGGATTAACTTCTAAATCTCTTTATGCTACCTGAATCCAACAAGAGTAATACAAGAAAAGAAGGATCAATTTCCGCTTATACCAATCACATTTTCTATATTCTGTTTCAAGGGTTTAGAGCCTAGAAGTGATGCAAGATTTTTCTTGGCCACTTTGCCAGCCGGGAACCTCCACTGCTGGTGACACTCCCCCATCCAGGCCTCACTTGGTCCAGGACCTGCTCAGGAGGTGCCCCACCCGCTCGGCTCACCAGGCTGCACCTGGATCATGCACTGGCTCAGCCTGCAGCTGGGCTGGGTGTGCACTCATACCCGGGTTTGGGGGTTCCCGAGTTCTTTTCTCACATCCAAGTAGAATGAGGTTACACTGACGATTGAAGGGTAATGAGGACAGAGAAGAATTTTATTGAGTGATGGAACAGCACTCAGTGGAGAGGGAACACAACAGTTGTTCCCTACCCGAAGTTTGGTGGTCTCTCTCTGCGTATGACTGGGTCCAGGGCTTTTAATGGGGGAGTGCATGCTGATTGATTTGTGAGTATGCAAAAAAAAAAGAAAAAGTCTAAAACAAAGGCACCACTTAAAGGTGGGCATGGCAGTATAAAAATCCAAATTAGGGAAGAGTTTTAAAGATTGGGTTTCCCTGGGGACTCACTCCTGTCTGCCTAGGATTTGTCCACCTACTGCCACTGTCATAATTATAATGGTATCATAAAACAAATGTATATGAAAGCCAGTGGTATGGTTTGCCTGTGTCCCTACCCAGGTCTCTTCTTGAATTGTAGCTGCTATAATTCTCATGTGTTGTGGGAGGGAGTCAGCAGGAAATAATTGAATTGTGAGAGCAGTTTCTCTCATACTATTCTCCTGGTAATGAATGAGTCTCATGAGATCTGATGGTTTTATAAGGGGAAACCCTTTTGCTTGGCTCTCATTCTGTCTTGCATGCTGCCATGTAAGACATTCCTCTCACCTTCCACCAAGATTTTGAGCCACCCCACTCCAGCCACATGGAACTGTGAGTCCATTAAACCTCTTTTTCTTTATAAATTACCCAGTCTCAGGTATGTCTTTATCAGCAGTGTGAAAATGGACTAATGCAGTAAACTGGTAGAATGGGGTGCTGCTGTAAAGATACCTGAAAATATGGAAGCAATTTTGGAACTGGGTAACAAGCAGAGGTGGGAATAGTTTGGAGGGCTCAGAAGAAGACAGGAAACTGTGGGAAAGTTTGGAACTTCCTAGCGACTTGTTGAATGGCTTTGACCAAAATGCTGATAATGATATAGACAATGAAATCCAGGCCGAGGTGGTCTCAGATGGAGATGAGGAACTTGTTGGAAACCGGAGTAAATATGACCCTTGCTATGTTGTAGCAAAGAGAATGGCAGCATTTTGCCCCTGCCCTAGAGATTTGTGGAACTTTCAACATGAGGGAGATGATTTAGGATATCTGGTGGAAGAAATTTCTAAGCTGCAAAGCATTCAACGGTGACTTAGGTGCTGTTAAAAAGCATTCAGTTTTAAAAGGAAAACAGGGCATAAAAGTTCAATAAATTTGCCGCCCGATGATGCAATAGAAAAGAAAACATTTTCTGAGGAGAAATTCAAGCTGGTTGCAGAAATTTGCATAAGTAGCCAGGAACCAAATGTTAATCCCCAAGACAATGGGGAAAATGTCTCCAGGGCATGTCAGAGATCTTTGCAGCAGCCCCTCCCATCACTGGTCCAGAGGTCTAGGAGGAGAGAATAGTTTTGTGAGCCAGGCCCAGGGCCCCACTGCTTTATGCAGCCTAGGGACTTGGTGCCCTACGTCCCATCCACTCTAGCCGTGGCAAAATGTTCCAGGGTACTGCTTGGGCCATGGCTTCAATGGGTACAAGCCCCAAGCCTTGGCAGCTTCCACATGGTGTTGAGCCTTCAGGTGCACAGAATTCATGAAATGAGGTTTGGAACCTCTGCCTGGATTTCAGAGGATGTGTGGAAATGCTTGGATGTCCAGGCAGAAGTTTGCTCCATGGGCAGGGCCCTCATGGAGAACCTAAGCTAGGGCAGTGCAGAAGGGAAATGTGAGGTTGAAGCCCTCACACTGAATCCTCACTGAGGCACTACCCAGTGGAGCTATGAGAAGAGGGCCACCTTTCTGCTGACATCAGAATGGTAGATCCACTGCTAGCTTGCAGTATAAGCCTGGACAAGCCACAGACACTTAATGCCAGCCTGTGAAAGCAGCCAGGAGGGAGGCTGTATTCTGCAAAGCCACAGAAGCAGAGCAGCCCAAGACCTTGGGACCCACCTCTTGGATCAACGTGACTTGGATGTGAGACATAGACTCAAAGGAGATCATTTTGGAGCTTAAGATTTGACTGCCCCACTGGATTTTGTACTTGCATGGAGTCTGTGGCCCCTTCATTTTGGTCAATTTCTCCCATTTGGAATGTGTGTATTTATCCAATGCCTGTATCCCATAGTATCTGGGAAGTAACTAACTTACTTTTGATTTTATAGTCTCATAGGTGGTAAGGACTGGACTTGTCTCAGATGAGGCTTTGGACTGTGGACTTTTGAGTTAATGCTGAAATAAGACTTTGGGGGACTGTTGGGAAGGCATGATTGGTTTTTAAATGTAAGGACATGAGATTTGGAAGGGGCCAGGGGTGAAATGATATGGTTTTGCTGTGTCCCCACCAAAATCTCACCTTGAATTGTAGCTATCATATTTTCCACATATTGTGGGAGGGATCCAGTGGGAGATAATTGAATCGTGGAGGTGGTTCCCCCATGCTGTTCTCCTGGTAGTACATAAATCTCATGAGATCTGGTGATTTTATAAGGGGTTTCCCCATTTGCTTGGCTCTCATTATCTCTTGTGTGCTGCCATGTAAGATGTTCCTTTTGCCTTCTGCCATTATTGTGAGACCTCCCCAGCCACGTGGAACTGTGAGTCCATTAAACCTCTTTTTCTTTATTAATTAGCCAGTCTCAGGTATGTCTTTATCAGCAGCATGAAAATGGACTAATACAGCCAGCTTGTAGTTACAGATTGTCTAAATATTCCAAAGATTTGTTCCTGTCCACCTTGTTTCAAAGTCGGAAATAGCACAAAATATTTTTTATCTCTCATTAATCAATTTTTCAGAGGATATAAATAACCCTTTGATGTCCTAGTTTTATAGAGATGTCTCCTATTAGAGATTTCATCTTATTTAGGTCTGGGGATTTATTTCCTTTTCCCCTGTAGTCTTTAAAATAATAATCAAAACAGAAGCTCAGGGTCTCCAGTATACATCAGATACCCTCAGATTGCATAATTATGATAAAAAGTAGTTTTGGTTCTTATTGGACTTTCAAGGTTCCCCTTTAGAGAGCTCTACATAGATCTTATTTTTTTTTTGGTCAAGCTACCAATTTTATTTATATGTAAAAATTTTTAAGTATCTTTTTCGGAATTTGTTTTCAATGTGGAGAGTAACATGAGATATGTAATCTCTCAACTAGGTATTATACACGAAGCTGGGATTTGAAGCCACTAAAATTCCCAAGAACAAAAACAGTAGACTGTATCAGCACAGAGAAAAAAAACTTGTACTTTTAAACTAATTCAACACATTTTAAAACTGTATCACATAATATTTTTTAAGGATCATTTTAAACTTTTCAGTGGTAATTCAAATTTGGCAAAGTATCAGATTATTACATTCGACTCAATTTGCCTAATTAAATCGACCCACTTGCCTTACTTCTTTTACACACAAAGTTTTTCTATTTATATAATGTAACAAGATAGTATATTTATATTAAAACAACAGATAACTGCATTTAACATGTATTAATTATATCAAAATGCCTTCTGAAACTGATTTTTATTTCCTAGCTGAAGCATTTAAGAAGCATCTGTTTTGGGGTTCTTTCTCTTTTGTCTTAATTTTACTAATCAATTCTCTGTGGTTTATGATAAACCAGAGTGTTTCTCTAATTAATGAAAATAATTGTTTTCATTCATCAATGCATATAGATTATATGACATTTAAAAATTGAAAAAATTGTTTTTAATATTATCATTTTATTGTACTTCCAAAGTCATCTACCAACAAACTGGCAATTTTCTTCTTTGAGCATGGATGATAGGAGTCAAAAGAGAAATGTTTGTCGTTAATACAAACCAGATATTTCAATTCTCTAGCAACTGAGTACATGGTAAAGATTGCATTTCCTTGTCTCTTTCCATGGGCAGAGACTTTTGAGTTATTTTGGTGAACAAATTTTGAGCTGCAATAACGTGTGTCACTTCTGGGATAGAGTTTCCCTTTCCTGGTGTAGAAACCCAAACCCTACAAGTACTTTTTACTATCTCATAGCAACAAGCAATGAGATAATAGCTCTGTGTCACACTGCGTCACAGAGTGATGCAGCATTTGAATGAAATAAATCTTAAATTTAGGGCTTCTTTGGTATGGCAGCATAACCTGGCTGATATGGAGGCCATTACAGCCTAAGAGATCACTTTTGTTGTTGTTGAGACAGAGTCTCAGTCTCACTGTGTTGCCAGGTTGGAGTACAGTGGCACAATCTTGGTTCACTGCAATCTCCACCTCCCAGGTTTAAGCAATTCTCCTGCCTCAGCCTCCCGAGTAGCTGGGACTACAGGCGTGCACCACCACACCCAGCTAATTTTTGTATTTTTAGTAGAGACGGGGTTTCTCCATGTTGGCCAGGATAGTCTTGATCTCTTGACCTCATGATCTGCCCGCCTCGGCCTCCCAAAATGCTGGGATTACAGGCGTGAGCCCCCACACCCGGCCAATAGATCAAATTTTATATCAAACCAATGCTTCAAGTATTATTGATTGAGGTAGGTAGAATAATGTCCTTTCTTCTTTAGTCCCAACCCTTCAATAAAAATGCTCATGTTCTATTCCCTGGAAACTCTGAGGCTGGAAACTGCAGCTAAAACCTATTAGGTCACACGGCAAAGACGAATTAAGGTAGCAGATACAATTAATTTTGCTAATCAGTTGAATGTAAGATGGAGATATTTCTTGGAATTACACAACTGGGCCTAATGCAATCATAAGTGTCCTTAAAAATGGAAGAGGGTGGCAGGAGGAGAAAAATAAGAGGAAATGATGACCGTAGCACATTGGAAAAGGAGATGCAATGTTAGCTTTGAAGATGGAGGAAGGGTGCTATGATCAAAGGACTGCAGGTGGCTGCTAGAAGCTGGAAAAGGAAAAGAAATAGAATCTTTCCTACAGCCCCCCAGAGAAAGCTGCTCTGTGGATACTTTGATTTTAGGCAAGAGTTATCTGTGATAGACTTCTGACCTCCAGAACTATGAGGTAATACATTTAAATTGGTTATTTTAAGCCATTAATTGTTTGGTAACCAGTGACATTTACCGGTGTTCTTTGTAAAACTTACACTTTCTGTATTTTACATATTTTAACAGCATTATACAGAAATGTATTAACAAACATTTATAGAGTAACCATTGTGATACTAGATTCAAAACACTTAGCTGTAAATTAAAGGTACAATAGTGAATAAGACATACATACTCCTTATAATCATAGAATAAGTAATAATATAGAATTTCCAGCGTATAAGCTTTATTATTAACCATAAAAGCAAGTTCATTGAAAATACTATTCAACATAAAAAGATGACAGTAACGTCTCCAAAATAAGCCATTTAATTTATAAAATTTTGTTTATCTAAAGAAGATTTATTGGAGCAAATCCAAGGATGCTAGGCAGCAAACTCTTTGTCACACTGAAGTTTAATTGCAAAGAAGACCTATTTGCATTTGTTCATCACGCTACATTTCATTTGCTGTCCTAGTTAGGTTCTCCAAATAAATGATACTGTGGGCTGGTGTGGTGGCTCATGACTGTAATCTCAGAATTTTGAAAGCCCAAGGAGGGAGGATAAGAACAATGGTTCAAGACCAGTTGGGCAAAAGAGTGAGAGCCAGAAAAAGAAAAGAAAAGAAAAGAAAAGAAAAGAAAAGAAAAGAAAAGAAAAGAAAGAAGGAAAGAAAGAAAGAAAGAAAGAAAGAAAGAAAGAAAGAAAGAAAGAAAGAAAGAAAGAAAGAAAGAAAGGAAAAGAAAGGAAAGGAAAGGAAAGGAAAGGAAAGGAAAAGAAAAGAAAGGAGGGAGGGAGGGGAGGGATGGAGGGAGGGGAGGGAGGAAGGGAAAAGAAATTAACTGGGCATAATGGTGTGCACCTGTAGTCCCAGTTATTTGGGAGGCTGAGGCAGGAGAATCCCTTGAGCTCAGGAGTTCAATGCTGCAGTGAGCTGTGATCGCGCCACTGCACTGCAGTCCTTTTATGTTCTGTTCCGTTTGTTTGATATGCTTCTTACTTGGCAATCTCTTATGCATTCTTCTTTTCGATTTCTTCTCATATTTCACTTCTTCTAAGAGACTTCCCTGACGCTCTTAGTAGCTTAGGTTATCTAGTTAGGTTTATGTTTCGGTTTTTGATGCTCACAACTACCACATTTCAAAATAACATTAAAACGAAACATTTTTATGTGATATATAATAGAAAACAGGTACAAAAATAAGTGGGAGACATAAGCGAGTATTCAGAACATACACAGGAATATAAGATAATTGGTTCATGATTAAATCGGATATAAAGACCATATTTAAAAACATTTATGACATTGTATAACATGTGTTAAAGTATGCCAAAGGGAGGATAATCAGATAAAAGAATTTTCTTGGGAGTAATGTTGACATTCTCTGATGCTGAGACCATCTCTCAAACCCAGGAAGAAAGACAGAAGTTGCTATCCTCCTACCCAAGAACAGTGAGAGATTTTCTTTTAGGAGACCACTCAGGGAAATTGACATGCATCCCCTGGAGCCGAGGCACTCTGCAGGCTGGTGCCTCACTCATGCTTAAGCCAGCCTGTGTGGCCTATGTGGTGGCTGAATGGGCAGGTGGATGCTAAGTTTGGCTATAGTATATTTCTATCAGTGATGAAGCAAGGGACTCTGGAATCATAACAAGTTCTTTCTCTGGGTGACCACGTATTTATTGCCTTTTGTCTTTACTAACTCCTAACTCCATCTCTCCAGTAGAATCCTATAGATATGTACCTGTAACATATGACTGGCACATAGTGAGCACACAATAAGTTGGACATTGAAGAATGAATTAATGTAAGAGGAGTTGACAAATTGATTTTAATCCAGAAAAATAAAGTAATCAAAAATAGGTGATTTTTTTTTAAGCCAGAGACTTACAAAGCAATCATAGATAACATATTTTTTCTAATTTTCCTAATACTTATATTAAGTAGATTAGTCATATTATTAGCACTGTGTCTCAAATCAGATAAACAGCTTGGAAAGAAATAACTATGTGTCTAGTAACAACAGGATTTGTTTTTCTATTTTTTTGTGTTTTCCTCCTTTATTACATCATGCTGACTTAAAACATCATTTGAATTAAGTGAGATAAAGGTCACTATTTTGTGTATACGGAAGTACTAGAGGAAGCTTTTTCGAAAATTGGCATCTTTCCTTAATTATTCTTATTATTAATGGACATAGATGTGTGTATGTCCATATAATCTATTGATAGAAAGTTGAAAACAATTAATTAAAAGCTGAGAACTTAATTTATCAGCCATAATATCACAAAAAAACACATGACTGATAAAGCCCCACTTTAAATATTGTTTTCCATATTTTTTTTTCATTAATAGCATAGCTAATTTAATAGCCACACCTTGACCATGCAGCTTTTTTATGGAATCCACTTTCATTACTAGTCACAGTTTTGCCAAGTAAGCTTCAGGGGGAAGTAATTAAATTTAATAGAAGCCACCTTCATTTTGAATCTGCCGTCAATTTAAAGCCATGGGGAAAGGTAATTACATTTAATAGACACCATAGCTTCTAGACGAAGATGTATGGTATATGACGTTAATCATTAGCCCAACAGTCTGAAAAGTAAAAAATCACTTAGAACAAACTCCTTACAAGTAAACTAGACCGCCCTTTTCCTTTTCAACTTATTAGAAGTAAAAAATGATGCTTATTTGGTTCTTAAATATGTTATTGAAATTTTATTCTGAAGATCCAGTTCATTGATTTCAAGCAATGAAATGAAGGTAGATAGCATTTATGAATCCCATTGCAGTATTATTAACTCTTAAGGAAATATATTGATATAGTCTTTATCAAATACTCTTTAGGCTCAATAACATCTTTCTCCTTTCTAATTGCCGAGACTGGCACAATAGAATAAACTGCTTTTTAAATCCACTCTTATATTAGTTTTTTTAAAAAATGCTGTGCTTTATGTAAATTAAAGATGTTTGCCGAGTTTCAGTATATAGGAGTTTTAAATCAGTGAAAGATCATAATAAATATGAAAGCAGAACATTCCCTTTTGGTAAACACATCTACAAGCCTGACTGCATTTCACTAAGCATTTTATAGGTTCATTATGCCATTTGGCTCACATTGAAGTCACCTTAGGTTTAATTTTTATTTTTTTCTTCACGGTGTATGAATAATTTTTGGCTTCTGTTTAGACATTTGATTTTAGAAATAGTTTTTGAATCAGATTTGGATAATGAGCTCATATAAAGTTCTCACAAAATTAGAAGGAATTTCCCAAGGGTTCATGAAATTAAAGGTGCACCTAGAATTAGTAAAATTTACAACACTATTTTAGAAACCTATGATTATTACTTTCCATTGTCACTTCTACTCAACACGTTGTTACTTGTATACATTCTGGCTAACACACAGAGGGAGGCAAGGAACAGGGAGGTAAGTGAATGAATGAGAATTTTTTTTAGGATTACAGACAAGGCAAACGTTTCAATCAAAAATAAAATTAATCCAAGTAACATTTTTCCACTTACCTAAAGCATACTAATAAAGATAAATATTCGCCAATTATTTAAGTAAATTGCAAAGGCATTCTTTTGTAGAAATAAAATACTGTAGACAGCATTTTAAGAAAATTATTTAAAATAATACATTCACCATGTTTTAAATTCATTTTTTTACATCTATACCTCCCAGTTATTCTTCTAACTATCAGTCTTTTATGAAATACCAATGTCGACTTCATGCAGTTATCAAGTACATATTCAGAATCTATTGGTTAATTATCTTTAATAATGTCACTTACAGCTCTCAAGGGATATATTTATAAGAGTCTCTCTAAGACTGTAACAAACAGTTATTGAAGGTCAGGTTTTACTGGATTTTTAAAACCATTCATCATCACGTTTAGTGAAGTAAATAGTTAAGATTAATCATATCTGTTGCATTGGTTAGGTATCTATTGACATCCCTCAAATTTTCTAAAAAAGACATCCAAATAATGTGCTTCACATTTTCAAAAATTTCTAAATTTTCAGTATTTCGTTTACCCAAATGAACAAAATCTGAACAATTAAAAACAAACCCTCTGGTTTTCTCTTTAAATGTAAACATTACTTGTCCTACATGTTTGCAACAGCCCAAGGAATCATTAGAAATCTGTACATATTTAGCAGTAGTAAAATAATTCTATTCAGCAAACTTTCAGAAATCAAATTATGTAGTCTATGCATAAAGGGGAATTTTATGTTACTATTTAAAAGTTACTGTTTAAAAGTCTTTAAAACTTGTTCATATTTTAAAAGCTTTGTGTAAAACAAGAATTATATTTAAACATATAATTGAATATTTTTTCATTTAACTCACTACACACAGACTTTTCCAATTTTCAAGTATTGGAAGATAATACACTTGTTGAATGATACCTATCTCAGAACGACTCTAACAGTTAAAAGCTTACCCTTATTTATTGTATTTTATTTTTGCTTTTCCCAAATACTCTGTGAAGAAATTGCTATTAAAAACAAATAACCACCAGAAGTGATTTGTTAACCACATGCATTTATGAAATCCCTTCGATTTAAAATAAAGATGACAAAACAGATTATTTCTACTAAAATTACACAATGATAATTTAGGAAAAACAGTAATATTTTAGAAGAGCATTGTTGGTAATTACTTTTTGGTATCAACAGATATTGCTTAAAAACCAACATTCAAATAAGGCATCTAATATCATTATATGATAAAGATATATTTTACTTCTAGTGCTTTGCATAAATCCTTGACACCTGAAGCAAGTGCATCCAAGGTGCCTCATACGTTCTTAAGTTAGTTATCTTATGAGTATATTGGAACTGAATAAAAGAAAAAATATAAATTTGCTAATGTTTAGCCCATACTTGCTCATATTCTTCCTTAGTGTTAAATATTTTCTGCTATCACTTCTATGTGAATATTGTCTTTACTCTAAGATGTCTGCCTACTATGTCATGAAACTCTGATACATTTCATTAGTGCTTTGCATGTATCTCCATTGGTCATATACATCATATTTATTCACTTCACAAATATTTATTAAAGACCTATTGTAAACAGGAACTCTCACAGCTATTGACTACTACAATGAACAAAATAAAATCCCTTCTCACATGGATCACATAAGTATTTTAATACTTTTTATGCCTCTGTTCAACTCATTCTTTGAAGGCTAATCTATCTTTGACTGCTATCTTGTTTATCTATTGTATTCATTTTTGACATGATTACCCATCAATTATCCATATACAAGTTAGTATACAGCATAATGTAAATGGGTACCACAAAGAGCTCCAAGAATAAAGTGCTCAAAGGAGACAGTAGTTTATTTCCCTGTTAAGTAATAGTGGAAAGGACAATAGGCAATTCTTGGCAAGTAGGAGATTTTGCTCCACAAGACTATCCAGAGACCCAAACTCTACATATACTGTTGCTACGCTATTCTATAGAGCATCAAACATCTAATACAAGGCATAAATGCAAGCCAAATATGAAGTCATAAATTTTTCTAGTAACCACATTTTAAAAAGTAAAGAGGTAACATTGTAATAATATGTTTTATTTATCCTCATATATCCAAAATATTATAATTTCAATATATAGCAAATATAAATGGAATTATTTTACCTTTTTTATACTGTGGTACCAAAACTGAGTATATATTTTACACTTACAATCTTTGTAAGTCTGAACTAGCCACTCAGTTCAGACTCGTGTCTGCCATATTGGAAAGTGCAGTCATCGACCATTGCCCTTATCTCCTTTGTTGAATCTGGCTCATTATCACTGTATTTAGTGACACCTTAGATCCGGGCAAGAGGGGATGCTTTGTTGGGCTCTGGGTTTTAGGGGGTTTTGCTCTGGACTTCATTACTCTATGCTCCTGAGCACATGGAAGCAAACCCAAAACCAGTATCCCCAACTGAAATCTCTCCTCCTAATTTGACATTACTGTTAGAGTACTTGGGATCTCAGAACTCCCTGCCAAAAACTGTCTAAAACTGCCCAAAGCTGTCATTTTGAGGGTAGATTAGACACCAATGTGTGTATCAAAAAAACCAAGGATGACCATTTACTTGGGATGTAGATGGGGCTTGGATATGTGATCTGGGACATCCTTGCATGTTTGGGACAGATTTCACTGTGTAGAACAAAAAAATGAGGCAGAAATAGGATAATAATTATAGGCCTTGGGCTAGATGCCAGGTTTTCTAATATTCCCATGTTCTTATGTAGAACTCATATGAGTCTGAAAAATTCTAAATTTAAATCTAGCCTTCCAGGTTGTTGGAAAGGTAAAATTGTCAAGGTAGGAAGATAGAGCACATAACTTTGTTATCTTGATTTATATCTTTTAAATATTTATACGTGTTATGTGCATCTCCATTTGTATTCTTATCCCTGCTCCTACAAGTGTTAAGAAGTGTTTGGCTGCATTTGCATTAAGTAGGCAGAAGAGGGACAGAAAAAGAGACAAATGCATCCTCAATCATGTTAAGTATAATATCTGGAAATTTCACCTATGATTCCTACTCAAAACTCATGATAAAAAGCTCAATTACATAGCTTCATTTAACTGTGAAAGAGGTAGAAAATATAGTATCCAGGTGAGAAGGCAAGTGCCCAGTCAAAATATCTGTAAATGCATTACTAAATGCATAAAAAGAAAATGAATACTGAGGGACTGTTAGAGGTATCCGCCATAGCCCACTATGTACTTTATATAGCACCAGACAAACCGTGATAGAAAAGATATCATTAATGCCCTTAAAAAGTTTAAAAGCCTAGTGTGGACAACTAAATAAGCCATTATATTATAGCATAATAATTTTTAGAATAGGGTTACCATAATCCAAGCTTCTTTGAAGGGCCAGTAAGAACAGCAGCCAATATGTTGTTGGCAGGGGAAAAATATGTCTAACTATGTTGTTATAAACACATTGCTGTACTCAATGAGTATTTTATCGGTAAGTTAGCTCTAATCGGACCGATTAAAAAATATGCTATACCTTTTTGTTTTTGCATTAAGTCATTTAGTCATAGATTCTCAGAACATGTTGAAAATTGAAGAGACATCCATTAAATAAAATATACATTACCTCACAGTTATAATCTTAACCAAAAGATAATTTTTCTCTATAGTGTTTGTTATATGTCCACCAAATTTTGTTTTAATTTCTCCAAACACTTTTATAAAGTGCATTCTTTTTATTGATTATTCTGTGTTCTCAGAGTGTTTTGTATATTCTGCTAAGAGAGATACATTGTGTTGTAACACACTTAGCTCTCCGAACATCTGTTTTCCTTGCTTATGGAAAATTTGAAAACAGAGCTATATCCTATTCATTTTTATTTTCCTAGCATATTTCCCTTACTAACTACCTAGCATATTTATTTAAATAATCCGTAACAGATAGATCTTTCACATCTGAGGGTGTGAAGGGTCTGATATATATCGTACTTGCACCCTAACAAATTATCCTACAGAACATCAACTTCTGCATAAGAAAGGAGAACTCACAAAGCAATCTTTTCTTTTTTCTTTCTAAATATTTATGAAGTGTTTGCTATAGGTCAGGTGACAAACTTTGCAATATAATAACAAACAAAACATATCTATCCCCTCAAGTAGTTGTATGTTGCCGATAACATTTCTGTGATCTTTTATTTTTCACGTGCCTTTTTATGAACAACATGGACTTCCCTTTTTTATTTCTGTCAAAACTGAAATATCTTTTAATTGGGGAGTTCAGATCATTTACATTTATTAAGATGACTGATACATTTGGTTTTATGTTGCTGTAACAGAATATCCAAGACTGGGTAATGTATCAAGAAAAGAGGTTTCTTTTGACTCACAGCTCAGGTCGTGGGGATGTTCAAGATTGGGCAGTTACATCTCGTTAACTTCTGGTGAGGGCCTCTTGCTGAGGAATTAGAGGAACAAAAATGGTCCTAGTAAGACTGCTTTGTGATAACATCTAATTTCCCATGGGACAATGTGATGAGGGCAGATAGCACATGTTTTTGCATGGGTCGAATCATGGGAGAGGGACTCCAATGTTACGGCAATCAGAGCTTATTAGGGCGTCTGGCATATCTGTTCCTCTGCTTCTCAGGAGAGGGAAAGAGAGAGCTTGGCTCTGGAATATAAACACATCATCTCTGGAGAAGAAAAGAGAACATATTTGCAGCTTTCCTTCACCACCATGGAATGTGAACAAATGGCTCCAGGGGAGAGGACACTTTAAATCTCTTCAGAGGAATATACAATCTCCAACATTTAAGACATGCTTGCCATTAAATCATCCTTAGTCTAGGTGCTGGATATAGTCCTTTGCTCAGAAAGTCCTGACTATGCAAAAATGTGAAAAATACTAGTTTTCCATCCTAGTTTTTAATGGCTCTAAATTTCATGGGTTTTTTTTTGAACTTTCATACTTTTTTTAATGTTTTCTGAAGCTGCAGAAATTATATTTAATTAATCATGTATGTTGTATCTTTATTTGTTTGAAACTGTGAACATATTTTTAGTTTGATGGCTTAAACATCACCAGCTCTTTCCTCTACTTTTCACTTAAATTAGTATCCAGAGTTATCCCTATCTTTGTAGACCTCTTTCTGCTTATTAAGTTGTAAACAATTTATGTAAACTATTACTGAGATATAGTTATTCGTTCTTCTGAGTATTCAAATTGTGGAGACATTTTGGTTTCTTAAGATAAACGTAGAAATGAACAAAATCAAAGGGTTTTTGTTTTTCTATTTTTATCAGATTTCAAAGGTTTTCTCGGTATAGGTAACCCAGGTTTCAAATTGTTTTCAGTGTGACATCTCCTGTCAGTGTTTAGATTCTTTTACAATGCTTCTTTTATGCCCCTAGGTAGCTGAGAATTCTCTGAAAAATAATAAGCATATAAGCTTCTATAACAGCAAAAGTAAATTTAAAAATCAAACAAAATGAACTATATCCTTACCATTTCTGGGTTAATTCCTCAGTTGTTTTCAGTATTGGTCACCTAAATAGCAGTAGGTAGTCAATTGATGAACTGACCGTTTGTCTTTTTAAATCTTCCTGGAGTTAGGCAGCCAGCTTTTTGGTGCAATGAAACATGGGGACCTAAGTTGATTTTACATGAAAAGAAGATTCTAACTTGTGTCCCGAAACTCTCTTCTTTGGAACTCAATAAATGGGTGCCAATGTTACCTTCTTTTCCAAAGAGATGGCAAAGAAAAGGAACTATGAAAACTCTCCTGTTCTACATAGAAATATACTCATATAACAAATCACAGTAATTTTATATGTACACAAATTAGTTTTTGTCAACTTTTTACTTTCTCCTATGTTGCTTTTGTATAGTCCATAGAAATCTCCTAATGATAACAGTAATAGCACAATAGGTACAATATTACAACTATGTTGTATGGTTGTTGCTAAGTATGAAATTAGCAAATAATATATTTCAAAAAAGAATAAATGTATTATTGCATTATGATAGTGTACTACAGTATTATAATCCTGCATGCTAATTTTTATGTCACTACGGGAACAATTTAAAAATAGAACTATTACTTCAAAAACAGGCTCTAAAATGTATCTTGGAAGATACATTTATTACCAGACATTGATAATGTATATTCTCACTCGAATAGCATCTCCAGTGTATCAGTACCCCTTCCTTTATCAATGTCCTTAGGTAGATTGAGTACTCCTTACAGAGAATGTCATTTCTTACTTTTTCTATATGCAAGTTTTTAAATTATTAATTGAATTTAAATACTCAGGTCTATTTTGATATATTACAATTCTAATTTAAAATGAATGTGTAGGTAGAACCTGACTTTAAACTTCTTGCCATTTAATTAGTTTAACAATACTAAATAATGCATTGCTTTTTGAGTTCATAACATATAATATTCAAGAATCTATTTATTATCAAGTATTCTAAATGTTTTAGAATAAATAATGAAGAACACATTCATCAAGACAAAATGTGACTTAAGGTAAAGGAAAATATATTTTCTTCTTATTGAACCGGGAAATATTTATATTTAAAAATATCAGTAAAGATCTAGAGCCAATAGCCCTATAGTAGCTCCAAACCTTAATATTAAATAAAGCACTCATAAATCTATCAATGCCATAAATATCTTTTTAGAAATATTAAAAAGTATAAAATGTGTGTTCTTTCAATTGTTCAACACCGGTGAATTAAAAAAGCTGGTTGTGCAATTAGCTGCTAAACTTATTGCTGAAACATCAGAATTAGTAGTGATAGCTTTGTCCTAATCTTACCAAGTGAGATGACACAACCATATTTTCTAAGAAACATATTAATAATTCAAAAATATGCATCATTTTACTTTTGAGAAAAAATTCATTAGATTAATATAGGCTAATTTCTTTCAGCAGAGATGATAAGAGAACTAAGATATACACCATGGTAAAACCAGTTTATAAAACTTTTCAAATAATTCCATTTATAGAGGGATATAAAAGCACATAGTATTCATAAATATACTTACAATTCAAGCATCATTGTTGTACCACGTGTTTTGGGTCCTATAAAATGGGGTTTTCTAGGTTAAAGATAGCTTTACCTATGTTTTAATAAAGTTGAACACATGTCATTGATTTAATAAATATTCGTTTGTAAATAAAAAGAAGGATACACTTTGGAATCCAAAATTATTTAAACAGGATTTTTGTGAATATTGAAAATTTTTGTCAAATAATTGAGTTTTGGCAAACTGCCTTTACTGTTAAAGGCCATTAATATTTTATTTAATTATTTACCACTGTAGAAATAATAGCAAATATTCAATAGTTTTCACTACTAATTCTGAAACAGAGAATACACAGATTAAAAACAGACAAAAGTTGAAATATTCTCAGGGATACAGGTCACATTGGTAATCAGCAATGATTCAAAATGTAAGAAGAAACACTTAAAAACTTTTGTTTTAAGGGCTTTCTACTGTGTATGCAAGTATAAGTAAGCATACGTATATCTACGTACATAAGTATAAAATATACAAAAAAAGTAAATAAATAAAACATAAGTACATGTATATTTTATATAGGCATTCTTATGTGTGATTGTGTGTGTGTTCTTATACATGTGTTCTTTACATGTGACACTATATGGCAATGACAAGAACAGGATAAAGGTAATACCTTTATTTATGAAGAGAAATGTCTATGGAGTTAAAGAAATATTTATCATTTGGAATAACGGAGGGTGAGAAATCCAGGTTAAAAAAAAATTAAGGAAGAAAAATCACCCGAGAAGAAATGAGTATCTACCTTAAATGGTATCTACCTAAAATGGCTGTTATAAATCTGTCTAGAAGAGAAGCAGAATGGTAGAAAATAAAGAGAAATGATAAAGCACTAAACGGTTTAAAAGTGAATTTTGAAATCAGGCATTTGGAAATCAGACACATTTTGATTTTAGCTCTTGCTTCTTCACTTAGTAGCTATGCATCCTTGGACAATTAGCTTAAGCTGTTTAAAGCTGTGTTTTCATGTGTACAATGGGGATAATAATGATATGTACATCACATTGTGGTGTAGGGAGAATAAATATCATTAGTAAAGTGCTAGTTCATCTCTTGGTAATCCTAAAAGTAGCTTTTCGTCTTTTGTATGTAAGGATAGCTTCAGAAAAATAAAAGAAGATGGCCACATATGCACAAACTCATCCCTAGTAAGCATGGACATTTTTTTTTTCAATCTAGAGACTAAGCATTTGTCCTCACTACCACTTTTTCTCGCAGAAAATCAGGCAAATTATTTCCGACAAAGTATTTGCCAAAGATTGTAACTACATTCCTAAGTTGAAGATATTCTTGACACGGGTATTAAAGAAAACTTTGAAGAATTAGAAGGAGAACTAAAGTTGCAAAGGCTTGGTAGCAAATGACATAGGGTATTATCCATCAAAACAGGTGAATATAGCAACAAGCAAGAGATGAATTTCTTGACTGGTAGAGATTTTCAAAGTTTAATCAGGGGGGGAGAAAAAACCACACAGATATTTCAAATATATGCATCATTTTAACATTGAAGAGAAAAATGAACAGAACCTCAAATTATTTTAAAATGTAATAGTTTCCTAGTGATTTGTTGATTTATTCCTCCCAAATTCGCTGTTTGTTTTAGTATTACCTTTTATTAAATTTTAATTCTATTTGTATTATTTCCTCAAGACACCTGACATCAGTTTTTAAACATGATAAAATTTGTCTGCATTTTTATAATTGAAACACATATAGTAGAATGACAGAATTACTTTAGGCTGAAACTCATGCATTTTCTTTCTCTTTGAAAAATGGGACTTCTCACATTTTAATCATTTTTTTTTTTTGGCAAATGTCCTGTATCAGCAACACATATCCACATGCAAATTGTATTAAATTTTCTTTAGTCTTTATCAGCAGAACACTCTTCACTCTTGAAGAATTGAAGGATTATGTTAACTTCTAAACGAGATTCCTGACATTAGCAGGGTTGTGCTGAACAGGTCTTGTCCCTCTCTGCGTTCTGTTCTGTCAGAATATAATTAAGCAATTAGACATGACAGTATGTATTGTAATGTAGAAATAACACAGATTCTCAGATACGTTATTCAGTACAAGTCTGAATTCCATTAGGAATTCCCCCAAAACAATTCATTTACAAAAATAAAGCGTATACTTAACTGGGAACTGCAACAACAAATCTATGGCAGGACATGTTTAGTAGATGACGGCAATGTTGCAGAAAAGCAAAAACTACTTGTTGGTGGTGGAGTTGTTTTTTACAGAAATATTAAATATGGTTTTTGTGCCTCCAGCTATTATGAAAATCAGTTCTCACACTGGAGACACTACTTTAATTCATTCCACATCCAAGTGTGGATTTTCTACAGTTTCATAGGTTTCCAAGTGTACCTTTTAGGTATAATAATATAAATTGCAGTTCTTAACTCTTAAATCATTGGATCTTTTTCTTTGAAGCCTTGATTTTTATCCTGGTAAAAAAGCTATTAAAATATGTATCATGGAATTATGTTCCAAGTATGAATCATAACTAAAATAATATTTTATATGACTTCCCTATCATGCAGATCTGTTAAGAATTTTTAAATTTATAAAATGAATAAATGCATTCTATAACTTTGGTGAGATTAGATATATTTTAACAACATATGTATGTCCAACTTTACCAGCTCCTGAAAAATAGCAGTGTGAAAATTATGTAATATTAAATTATCACGGAGAAAAATAACAGAAGCTTACATATTTAAACATGTAAAACTTTAAATTTAATTATTATATTATATAGTTGCAATAGAAAAGTATGAGTATTGATAAAATATTAAAATAAAACGGCTTCTTTGAAATAAAATATTCTTTTCTGAAACTTCTAAATAATGTTTCAGTTAACTTATTAAAAATAAAATAGACAAGAATAAAATTTACATTGACTTCAAAATTAGCCAACTAATTCATATCTGTGTGCATGTGTGTGTGTGTGTGTGTGTGTGTAACAAGTGTTTATATAAGCATACACCTATTCCTGTACTTGTAGGCTATATATGTCCATATTTGTATATAAATTTATACTCAAGGAGAAAACAGTTTGACTGTATGTATACATATCTACATATATTACTATGTGTGTGCACAAGTAATATACTACAGATTGAAAAAGATTTGTTAAATATATTTAGGCTAAATAATGTAATAATTCAAGTGCATAGTTATTGTTCATACTTAAGATGAAAATAATCTTCTAAGATCACTGGCTACTATTGGTGGGACACTGAGTCAGTTACTAAGCCTCTCCGTGTTATGCTTTCTTGGTTCTATGGGGATAATAGTATCCACCTACCTAGAACAGTGACTCCAGATACTAAGAACCAAGACTACTTCATGGGCATTAAACAACAGTACAATCACTAAAAAGAGATTCACGCTTGGAGTTTTATACTCTCTAGTCATGTCTTGAAATGCTTAATATTTTTCTCTTTGAATTTGTGCTTTGTACATGAAGCAGGATGAAAGAGCAACAGGGAGGGGCACTAGAGCCTCTACTGAGGTACAATCGGCCTCTTTCCCATTTCCAGAGATGGGTCCTTGGTCTCTTGCTTCTTCCACGCCTAGAATGAAAACCCTGACTAGCCTCCTCCCTCTCCCTGTCCCCACCCCGGAACTACTAGGGGTCCCCTTTTCCTTCAAGTTGTCTGAGGGTGGGCATAGTGAGGGTCCAGGTCAGGCACGTGAGCCAGGCTGCATCAGGATGCCTGGGGAAGGGCCGTGGCCACCCCTCCAGGCTGGCAGCACCACGGTGTACCTGGTGGTCTGCCTGGAAGCCACGTCAGGGCAAGGACTGGCCTCTCTCCTAGTCCGACCAATTTAATGGATCACTTGCAGCTCAGAATTTGAAAGATGCTTTAGGCTTGCCTGTCTGCCCTAGGTTGAGGCGGCAGACCTGGTTCTACACCCTCAGATTTATTTCTGAGCCTAGGCACAGCTGATGAGACCAGTGACTGGTGGGAGGATATTTAAGGCTGGATGTTTCATGGCATGGGCCCATGGGCCTATGCAGATCTGCAACCACCTAGGGAATATATCCATGCCAGGAGTACTTTCTGGTTCTTTATCTGGGAAGAGCCTCTCTTTCTCTTCTAAACCCTCTTGAATCTGGCTTGTGTTTGTCTCTTTTGCTCAGTATGAGGCAACAACCTCCAGCCATGGACTAAGAAAAAGAATTGTGTCATTTCAATAATTCAGCATACAAATACTCTGATATTTTCATTTTAAACTCTCATTGAACAATATAAAGATGAAAGGTAAAATCCATGTTAATAATTTAAATTTTTAATTGCTTTTTTCCTTAGAACAATTAAATAGCAAATAATAATAATAATAATAAAGCACCATGACAATTTGAGAGAGGGAGGAAAGAGGAAAGGGGAGAGAGAAAAAGAAAGGAAACAAGTTTGTTTGTTTGTTTGTTTTAAAGATGAAGTTTCCTTCCTGTTGCCCAGGCTGAAGTGCAGTGTCAGGATCTCGGCTCACTGCAACCTCCTCCTCCCTAGTTCAAGTGATTCTCCTGCCTCAACCTCCCGAGTAGCTGGGATTACAGGAGTCTGCTACCACGCCTGGCTACGTTTTTCTATTTTTAGTAGAGATAGGGTTTCACCATGTTGGCCAGGCTGGTCTCAAACTCCTGACCTCAAGTGATCCATCTGCCTTGGCTTCTCAAAGTGCTGGGATTACAGGCATGAGCCACCGCGCCCAGCGAGGAAACAAGATTTATTTATTTATGTTGAGACTAAGTTTTGCTCTTGTTGCCCAGGCTGGAGTGCAATGGCGTGATCTCGGCTCACCGCAACCTCCGCCTCGTAGGTTCAAACAATACTCCTGCCTCGGCCTCCCGAGTAGCTGGGATTACAAGCATGCACCACCATGCCCAGCTAATTTTGTATTTTTAGTAGAGATGGGGTTTCTCCATTTTAGTCAGGCTGGTCTCTAACTCCTGACCTCAGGTGATCTGCCTGCCTCAGCCTCCTAAAATGCTGGGATTACAGGCGTGAGCCACCGTGCCTGTCCCCAGAAAATAAGTTTAATACATACCTTTAATAATACTTCCTTGCTGCTTTTTGAATAATAAGCTAGGCATATTCATTTTGCATAGGAGCCCACAGTTTATGTAGCTGCCTCTGATAAGAAACCGTATTTGTCAGCTCTTATTATTATAAAGGCTCTTTTTCTTATTTAGGGCAGATTTTGTGGCAAATTTGCACAATTATTAGCACAATATTTACAGTAAAACTACATACATCTTTCTTTTCAATTTGATTGTTTCAAATTTAACACAATTTTCTTAGTTTTTTTATTTCCAATTTAGTGTGAATTAATAAATTCATTGTTGTATACACAAATGTATAGTTGGAGTAATAACATGATTCCCATTTATACTTCTATTGAACACTGAAAGTTGGTGATGAGAAAATGGAAGATAAATATGGAATAAAGCCATAAGTATGCAATGCAAATTATGAATAGTAAATTGGACACATTGATTAGATTCTTAGAAGATGTAATATATTGAATAAAGAAGTCTGTCAACTAAGTTTTTGACAGGTGTCAAATACACAGAACTATTTTTTAAAATGAGAATAAGTAATTGGCAGAATATGCTATGTGCATTTTTTATATTAAGTATAATTCTGTAACTTTATTGAAATGAAGACTACTTCAGCAATTGATAGTTTTTCAAAAATAAGTTACCTTAAAGATTCATCTCTCTTGTTGTGGTCCATATTCAGTCATGTATTCAAGATTTATTACATGGTTACCTTTATTTTGTAAGACCATAGTATCACTGCGTTCTTTATAATAAAGGACTGATGCATTCCGTGTAGGTTGGGGATAAAAGGCCATACTTTTTCTGTATTTTTAATATGGCCACCTGAAAGAATCAATTGTTTTGCTGCTTAGAAGTTTAACACTAATATAATAGGAAGATTTGTAGATATGGGCTCAAAAGCTTCTTGAGTTACAGTTGCCACCCAAAATCTTATGATGTAGGTGACTTCAGGAAGGAAATTAACATCTCTGAACCTCAGTTTTTATAATTGTCACATGGGGATAATAACACTTACTGTGTGGTACAT
The DNA here is from genome assembly GCF_029281585.2 of Gorilla gorilla gorilla. NCBI lineage: Eukaryota > Metazoa > Chordata > Mammalia > Primates > Hominidae > Gorilla > Gorilla gorilla. The sequence continues at coordinate 85,671,224 of NC_073238.2, read as the reverse complement.
AGGATGTAGGAAGCTATATAAAAAATAGTAAATAGGAAAACATTCTCTACACTTTGGTAGACTAATCAAATGAAAGTTTCACTAACATTAATGGAATGACTTTCACTGTGGCTTGATTTGTACATATCCAGAAGAATAACATTAGTAGCCCAGTATGCTTCTATGACAATTTAGTGTATGCCAATCATTTTACATTTATCAGTTTCTCTCTTTGCCATTGGTATGTGAGTGGCAGAACAGTTATCTATATTAGATCTGTGAGGAAACTGGGTTACAAAAAGTGAAAATATTTGCCTGAGATCATAGAATCATTGAGTTTCAGAAGTGGAAAAAGTGAATATGTACTCTAACTTCCTCATTTTGCAGATAAGAAAACTGAAGCCCAGAGAAAATCAATGAATGCTTCATGGTATATTGAAAGGGCAATTACATTACTACATGTTTTCATCTGGTCATTCTTTTTTTCTTTCTTATTCATCCAGTCCTTATAATGATAATAATTCAATTATATAGTATCTTCTTCAGTGGAAACAAAGCTTATCAATCAACCAAATAAAATTATGATATATGTTGGTAAAGCACAAAAAATAATATTCATAAGTTTAAATTTTATATTCATTCACTCATAACAAAAAAGTAAACAAATATAAGACTTGCTTATCAATTTTAAGAAGTGCCATAAAGAAAATTAATCAGTCGTCAAGACATGGAACAAAGGGATAGAAGGAAATAATGTTGCTCATTTAAAATGGGTGGTTGGAGAAGGCTTCTTTGATGAGGTGTCATTTGAGTTATTTTGGATGAAAGGGTTAACCATAAAAAGTGAACTTTAAGTAGAAAAACAGTTATTGAAAAGATAAGATACTTTAATTGTATTTGAAATGCAATGGAAAGCTATGGAAGGGTTATACATAGAAAAATATCATGGTGCGTTGTACATTTTTAAAGGATCAATAGACAATGATCAGAGGAAGCAGGTAAAATAAGAAACTATCGGAGTAGTTCAGATGAGAGGTGATGGTGACTTGGTGTGTATGTCTGATTGTGCAGTTTGTGTACTGCACACCTCTAGCTGGTGCCATTCTCCTACACTGCAAAGTGTATGGTCTCCTAAAGAGTTGTACAATTAAAACCTGTAAAACTGTACACAATGATGCTGTTTACAGGGGCCGGGGGATGCAGCAGTAGTAAATGGACAGAATTGGCAGAACCAATACATACAGCAGAATAAATTATGCTTTTAATTGTATGGACATTGGTGGGGAGAAATGGGAGAATTTATATCTCTTTTACAACTTGGCAGATATTGGTGCTATTACATAACTCTTGAATGCTTCTATAATTTCCTTTGTATATTCATTGTTTTCATAAACCATTGAATACATTATAAAATCCAATTGTTAAAATGGTTTCTAAATTTTTTAGAAGCCCTGGACTAATTTTTGCCATATGGATATGAAATGTATTTCATTTGTTAACATGAAAAAATTCTATAAAAGATTAGCTTAACAAATTGGAAACAATATGATCTTTCAAAAATTCAAGCTATACACAGTAAGTGGTCAATAGCTATTTATTGATGGTGATGATGTTGTCTGCCCTTTGAAGGGCTGTTAATAATACAATGCAAACAATGTGCTGTTAAAATCACTTGAATGGGTTATTTAATAATATGATTAGACTAATTTACTGCAAGATTGAAATTCTTATCTGGCATTAATATGGACACTAGACTAGGCCTTGAAAAGAGTCACATGATACACAGTACATTTTTCAGAAGATTTGCTTTTGTATATTCATGTAATTTGGCATTGAAATATTGGTTTAACCTATTATTGAATTCAAAATGTTGTGATTTCAGGCCTTCTCTATCGAGAAGTCACTTTTTTTTTCTTCCCAACAAAGCAAAACATATTGGTTCTTTGTAGGGCTTAACACATTAACTTGGTCTTAGAGGACTGGTATTTTAAAAAGGAAAACAAATAACTTCATTGTAAGGAGAATCTTCAGGGCTCTCTTTCAGAGGACTGGCAATTCATCCAATATTTTACTGCTGTCACTCTGTAATCTGTTGATTGGTGTTCGTAATTCTTCACAGAGATATTGTAAAGATTAATGAAACAGAGTTTGTAAAGTATTTTATCTCCACAAACGCTAGTTCTGTGAGCTGAACGTTTAGAAGCCTCATTATACACAGGCTATACTGTGCCAGAACTCTTAAACTGTTAGTAAAATCTCTTAAGTGTTGTACTTTATCATTGCTGTCTCAATAATGCAGGGCTGTGCCTATCATATCAGTTTTTGTCTCTTCAGGACTGTTTAAGCGTAGTACTATTGATACTTGATATTTATCAGAGTTACAGTGATCCTTTTAAATTTGGAGGGTATAGAATTTGTATTTTATCTTTTAGTGTCATCTAATCATGTCAAGTTCTATATAAGCACAACCCAGAATTACATAACGAGCAATGCTCTTTAAAGTCTAGCCTCTGTATCATGAACCTCCCAAAGGTTTGCATTAAAAAATAATGCAGTATGTTCCTCTCCCCAAACAGCTTCAAAGTATAGAGAGCTTAATTAAAATGCCTAAAAGGTAGTATCTCATATCAATGCAACTTCTTGCATCATTAATTCCGTGATATAATTTCTTCTGGAAAAATCTTTAATTTCTAGAAGAAAGCAAACATAAACTTTCTTCATATTATTTAAGTCTACCTTGGAGTAGAAGGGATGAAGCATAGAGAGGTGAGGGAATTCTAGAGTAACCAAACAAACACTATTATTGTGAGTGATAGGGGAAGTGGTTGGATCCTCACTCACAGTTGCTCATAGGTTTCCAGGAACGGTCATGCTTAGAAGGGAATCAATACCACTGAGAAGATACCAAAGTACACAACAATGTTCAGTCACTTACATGGTAGTGTTTCTTCGGAGGAGGAAATTTAAGCTAATCTTGTATAAGTCTAATTTTTGTTGTAAAATTTGATTTTTCTTGCTATGGTTGGAAGAACGCAATAACTGTATGTTCTGAAAAATGTAGCTCTTTAAATTGTGTCATACAATTCGTATAATGTATTTATTTGGCTTTATGATGTAAGAAATGTCGTCCTATTTCGAATAAAGAATTTGTGTAACTTTTTCGTAGTTTTCTGACTTGTTATACACTTGACAAAATATTTTCTAACATAAGAGTTTCTGATATATATATACATATCAGAATATGTATGTATATATTCCTTTCCCCAAACAGCTTGCATATATATGCATGTGTGTGTGTGTGTGTGTGTGTGTGTGTGTGTATACCTAAACAAACTGAGGAAGAAAAGGTAGTGAAGAAACTGGGGGAAACAAGATGAGACACATAAAAATAGACATAAAATGTGAAGATCTATAGCCATCCTAATTTTGCTATACATTAAAATAATGCCTTTGTTGTAGTCAAATGTTTGTGTTTAATAAAGATATATTTTTAAAATACAAACTGTCATTTTACTTAGAAAGTGATCATGTTGCTTATAAGATATTTTAAACCTCTATTCATGCTGTAATCATCTTTTAAATAATCAAAAACAAAGACTATGTTTCTATAGTACATTATTTTAAAAAACAGTATATGTTTAATGTGACTACCTGCTTTTTGTGAGAAGAAAACACTTTATAGACATGTCTTTTTAGTGTAAATTTAGATAAATTTATATTAAATAAAATATTTTTATAAATACATCTATATTTCAAATTACAATATTATCAATCTTTACAAAGATCTTTTGATTGCTTGTAATCCTCAGATTTAGTTAAATTAAAAGGACTCAGTGTAAATAAATAAATCCTCATAAAAGCAATCCAGATACAAAATTCTGTTTTCTTTTGCTGAAATATTCTACTTACATTTACTATTTTAAAATATGTATTCCAAAAGCATTTTGCAATAATATAAATGCATGTTTCATTCTTGATAAATTTCCTGTAAATCTTAAAGTACATTTATCATGATAGCAATATATGAAGGGACCCTATATCAGATATTCCAAAATGCTACTTTCCAGAAGTTTTCTACCAGGATAAGTGGGGAATAATTTAAAGATTAAAGAAACTGAGTGATAATTTCTGAATATCGCTACAGGACAAATAACTGAGAGTTTTCTTTGAGTATGATCACTGGTAACAAAATTTGATGTATCAAAGGATAGTTTTTAAAAGCTGACAATAATTTAAAACCTTATAAGCTTGCAAAAGTTAAAAATCAACTTTTACTAGTTAGAATATTCGGCATTCTATCGGTAATATTGAAGATTTGTAACACTTAATAAGTTTGACTCTAACAGGATTCTGTAAACGAGACTGTCAGAAAGGGGAAAAGCGCCACCTATTGATCAGAATATGCAAATTATGTATTGGTTTTTGAAGTAGCTATGTAAAGCAAAAGAATTTTGGAGCTTTGCTTTGGAGCAAAAAAATTTACTAAGTTGAAAACTGTAGCTCCTTAATATAAAATTACTTAAGTCATAGTCATTCTCCAGAATATGATCTTTCATTTAAGGATATATTAAATACGTCTTGAAACACAGTATTTACTGGCCTTATTATGTTATCTTTGTAAGCAACAAATCACAACCCTCTCAGCAGTGTGTTTGATGAATTTTCTACTGATATTATGAAACATAGGCATATTTTTAACTCAGTAATGAAAGTTGTAATTAGAATGAAATTAGTCTTCACAATCCTGAAAAACTTGTGTTAAAAATTTTAGTTTAAGAGTCAGATGTGGTCAAATATGAACCGTTTGACATGACATCATGCATGTAGCCTAATAAATGGTCTTAATATATGTAATTATAAATAGTCATTAGTTACATATTTCACTTTAGAATCTTAGAGCTTGATAATGAATAGTTAATTCATTGAGTGACATTTCAACAAATTGTGTTGAAATTCATGGACCATGTAGGCTGAGTGAAAAGGTAACTGTTATTATTTTAAAATAAGATTTTATGTCTTCATAGAATTGAGAAAGATTGACCTTCACATGAGATATCTCTATTCTTCTATTACATCTCCAATATCAATAGAAAACTGTTTTTAACTTACACAAGAGTGTCTTTTATCCTTTCAATGCATGGAAGATTATCAGGCTTAAATCCAGAACATATCTACAGGCTGAAACTGCCCCCAATCTCTGAATTTATAGGAAGCAATTTGGAGTAACATTTTAGAATAGTTCTTGCTCAGCAAAATGTTAACTGTAAAATCACTTAGCCTTCAAAAAAGAAACAATACTCTTATGTAGTTAAAGGAATTACAGAATTGTAAATACTGCTAATTACATTAAAATGCGCTAAAAATTCCCATCAAATATGATTTCATATACGCAGTATTAACTTACAAAGAAAGGCGATGTCCAAATTTCCGTATTTTCTAAAGATGATGTATGAAGATTACAGTTTGTGTATCTGTTTTACTGAAACGTAATTATAATGCCTCCATTTTACTAGCTTCACTGTGAAACTTTACAGGTTATCTTTGTTCTTTTCCAGATCAATAAGGTAACAGCAGATAACTATTAATATATTTCTTTGCATCTGCACAGTGAAAACTTTAAATATTAAAACGAAATATTGCAGCCCATATATCATCTACTCTTACAAGACAGGAATGACAGTATTAAGATGCACATTCAGGATAGCACTCTTTCTACTTTGAACGCTGTCAAGAACAAAGTGCTTTACAGACTTAAAATAAATCTAGGTACTAATCCATTGAATTTCTGACAACAGGAGCCCAAGGTTTCCATGCACTTAGCTGAGTACTGCATAAGAGCTTGTGCATTATTTATGTCCACTAATGGTGTTGCAATGCGCTTTGTGTGAAGCAGTGACAGTGCAATCTGCTAAGATAGCTGCTGCTGTGGACAAAGCCATACATTTTCTTGAGCTTGAATTTTTGACAGAATACTCTATTAATGCCAATTCTGCTTAAGTAAATGCTGAACAGGGGTCAGTTTTTCCTTTTTCCCCCTTTCTCTTATTATTTAAGAAAACAGTGCCATAAAATTGAAAATGATGTTCTAAGGTTTACTGAATTTTTCAGTACAATAGTGGCCGATAAAGGTCACTCTACTTTTTTGTCTACATTTGTGATTACGTGTGATGGTCCACAGACTCAATAGGAAAGCTCTTAGCACTGGAAAAGGGAGGTGCTATTAATCCCAGTTTCAGTGCCATTATACTCTTCAGTGGATCAATAGAATTAAATGAGCTGAGATATTAGGAAAATATTGAAAAAAGCAGGAGGGCTGTATTGTTTGACTAGGGTTGGGATGAGTTGAAAATAAAGAACCATCTAAAGCAGCTGTCAATAAATCATGAAAACTATACTCTGAACCAAATGGAATACAGCATGAAGCCTCAAACTTTAAATGCCCATAATATCTGTTGTGGTTTTTTTAATTAAACATTTTATTTGAAATATCCTTTGCAGTTCTCTTTTTTCAATCACATATTTTTTAAAGAAAAAAATGTTCTTAAGCTGATATTTAGACGAGGGAAGTTCCACTCATAAATTACAAAATATATTTTGGTATATGAAGCACATTATAAAAGAAGTGGAAAGAGATTTCAAATATTGAAAAATGAAATGCAAAATTCTTTTCACCTCTGAACATCTCTATTGGTCTCTCTCTCTCCCTCTCTCTCTCGCTCTCTCTCTATATATGTATATATATGTGTATATATACATATATATACTTCTTGCATTACAGATATATGGCAAATTTTTCTCTTTATTGTGGCAATATTTTACCATTTAATTAAACAGTAATATTAAACAGTAATAAGTCAATACATTCTAGTCTTCTTAATAGCGAAAATAAATTGTATTTTCTTTACCTTAGCCAAGAATAGGTATATGTTACATTGAACATTAATAATATAATGGTTTCTTCTTTGAACAAATAAGAGTAGTAAAGACTTATCAATTCCCACTAAATGAAATTGGAAGCCCTAGATAAAGGTTTCACAATCATATGTTTAATTCTTGGTTATTAAGCCTGATCAGATGTGGCCACATTGTAAAATTACCTTGCAGCAAATAAATTTAGGATATAGTAGCATCTTTAATTTCAAAGCTAATCTCTAAGAAAGATCTTTACTTGAGAAAAACATTTTTAATCTCTGAATAATGTGATGGAGACTGCAAACTGTTTATTTAAATTTATGTTCTCTTCATCCTGGACATACCAGACTATGTGTTCCTTCCTCCCTTGCTGTTAGGTGTGGCCATTTCTAGAAGAAAGAATGTGAGAATGAGTGGCATAGCACGTTTCTAGGCTGAGGCGTTCAAAAAGTGGCCTTGCCCCCTCTGTGTCTTCTTTCCTCCCCTATGAATGAGTGCAGATTATAGGGATTATAGAAATAGTAGGGTTACAAAAAGCAAGAAGTATGGACACCGGAATAGCTGCAAAGAATTGCTGCAAATTGGGAACACGTGCCTGTGTGGTGAAGCAAGCAAGAATGATCATCGATGATGTAGGATTCATGATACCTATTGGGCCTATTTATTACCACTGCTTAGGCTTCCCAAAACAATAGAGATATCATTAAGTAAGGGTCAGTAATTTTTGACACGTAATGGCTGTCAAAGATAAACACACTACTGACTAGAGCACAACAATTGCTTTTCACTTCTCTTCCACCTTTTCAGATTGACCTATATGTAGCACTCTAGTCTATAGTCTGTTTTGCTTTTGACGATCTAGAAGATGACTTCTCACAAAATGAGAAATTGTACTTAAGATGGCCCCAAAATGAGTTTAATTCGATACTATCCTTATTCAGTTGTGTATATCCATTGCTAGTAGAATACAACTTCATGTGACTATCCTGCATAAAAACAATATTCTTATTTTAATGAACTATTTCATTGCCTCAGAAATTATGGTTCTATCCCTTGAGCAAAACAGAGAAGTTTTTATTTCCCTGAGAACAACTTTTGCATATGGAGCACAAGATGGAATATTGAGAAAATTCAATAAGGATTTGGGGTCTCACATGATCTGTCTGACTTCATGTTGATACAGTCTAAGCTCTATTAATTATTATTATTATTACTATTGAGACGGAGTCCCCTTCTGTCACCCAGGCTGGAGTACAGTGGCATAATCTCGGCTCACTGCAACCTCTGCCTCCCAGGTTCAAACAATTCTCCCTGTCTCAGCCTCTCTCAGCTGGGATTACAGATGCCCGCCACCACATCTGGCTAATTTTTGTATTTTTAGTAGAGATGGGGTTTCACCATGTTGGCCAGGCTGGTCTTGAACTCCTGACCTCAGGTGATCTGCCTGCCTTGGTTTCCCAAAGTGCTGGGGTTACAGGTGTTACATCGCGACCAGTCTAATCTCTATTGATTTTTGATAAGAATTCTACAAGTTGCTAAAGAAAAATTGCTTAATGTGAATGATCTTGGAACATGATACTAACTCTCACTGATCCATCTTAAATTGAAGACCAAATTTGAAGGGACAGATTGAACTTTTAGGAGAGAAGATCAATTAGACAAATCAGAATTGTTATTTAAAACAAGTTTATTTTTCCTTCAGTTTTAGAAAACAATAATTGTATAACAGAAAAGTAAGCCCTAAATTCCCATCTCCTCAACTTCTTCCCTCAATCCCTAATATTCTTTCTGTATGTACATCCTCAATGTCAGTCCATATGTACTTTTATACAAATGGTAAAATTAATTTTTAGTATACATTTACATAAGTTGTCTTATGCCATATTTATAACATTTTCAGATTTCTAATCATGAACATTTAATGCATATTTGTAAAATAAATGAACAAATTTATAAAATAATATTGGCGTGAACAAGAGCACTTGGGTCCAAAGAGATTTTGCTCCCCTATGAAGTTTAACCCTTAAACTTCCATATCTCAGAGTACAGAGTCAGCTTAACATCTTAAACCTAGTTGTTAATAGAATGAAATATATAAATTTCTAACAGCGTCTTTTTTCAGTCTAAAACTCTGCAACAAAGTGGAAACTAAGGATACAAGCATTCCTGTGCCCCTAATAACTTCTAATGTGGTACAGCAACTGTCAGTCTTCAGAATGAGGAAATATTATTATCCCCCTTTACATTAGCCAAATTTCCAGACTTACAGATACATTAGGTAGATTCCAAAGAAAGAGGAACTTTAGGAAAATTAAGCAGAGTCTTAGAATAATTGAGATTAGTTAAGATTACCTAATTTGCGAGCAGGAAAAGCAGAACATGACTGTCATAAATTAAACAGAGCATGATTGTCATAAATTAAAGGTGACATTTATTGGAAATACACTAGAATATTTTACAGATTAAAGGAAGAGTTGAATAAGAGAGATTTGAGAAGCAAAGAAGCCAGAAATAAACAGGGTTCTGGCAACAATGCATGAAGATTTTACCAAAGTAATATTGTTGGTCATGTCCCATTATTGGCTCCTGAATTCTCTTTAGTGGACTATGAGCAGCACCTAAAATAATAGTATGCAATAGAAACTACAAAGCTATAATTCCCAGGGTAATTATTGACTTGTAAAACATTAATTTTTTTCTGAATGTATTTGTGTATACTAAGTCTGTTGTGTTATATATTTCTTACTATGGTCTCCGTAAAAAATTTAAAAGTCGGAGGCTCCAAAGCACTGCATTTGATGTAACTCAATTTCACTGTATTCTAAATACCAAGTTGCTTGGGAAAACATTTGATTAATTTATCTTGGGCCATATGTCTTCCCAAATGTATTAATTCAAGCATGACTATGTATACAAAGTCCAATAATATGGACACGGGGGTGGCTGCTGAATTTCCCCCCATCCCCAGGATAGGTAGATTTTCCAAAAGATCTAATTTACTCTATTTGTTAAATTCGTGGATTTTGATTTTATGAATTATTGAGATGATGATTATTATTACAATCTGCATTGTTCTTGGAATACCAAATCTGTGGAACAAAATTGCTCTTTTCAAATGTGCATTTAATAACTGGGAGAATAGAACCATGGGTATATAGCAATGGTTAGAGTAACTTATTCAGTTACTGGAGTAGGAGAGATCACACTCTTCTTATATTAAGTGAAAGGGAATGAAAAATATACACATGCTAAGCCTCTATTTTGTTTTCCTGAAAGGGGCTTAGAGAGTAGCTAAACTCAAGAACATCTGGAATCTTGTGGTTGGAGATAAGAGTTACGTTGCAGACTGAGAAGTGTGATGGGCAAGCTATTTCCACCTATCTGCCTCATGATAATCAATAGATAATTAATAGGTTAAATTAATATGGTGTCAGTACTGGTTAAATCTACATGGAAGAATAAGCTGACATTATAAAAATTATATTCTAGAAAAATGCTCAAAAGTATAGAAAGTTTTAAATGATTTAAAAATTGAAACAAGCAAGTCAAAATAGTAGAGTATGATCATGTTTTTAAAACACATATGTATGTGTGTGGTGCAGAAATATGATATAAATATGCAATCATTATTTAAAATGATGCAATTGTGCTTAAAACTTATTTTGCTTATGTCTGTTATAACCAAATTTTCTACAGTAAACACCTTCGTAGAGTAAGAAGAAAGATAATTTTACTTAAAACCGTATGTAAACCATACATATAAAATTGTGTGTGTATATTTATTTTATTTAATTGATAGCTTGAGTGGTCTTTAGAAAGCAACTAATTCAAAACTCAAAATAGAGAAATTAAATGATTTCCTCAAGCTCAAGCAGCCCAGAGATGACAGATTCTAATGCATGTCTTTACCTCTAGATCCTAAGTCAAGTACCTTTTCAATTCTGCTACATATATAATATACATTTTCAAAATAAAGTTGTTGGGTATGTGAGGGTAAAGACTTAAATAATTGTTTTAAAAAATAAGTACCATTATGTTTTGCCTTTTAAAATTTAGACCTCATTGCTAATTGCTTTCAACGTTTTCTGTGCACTCAATTGCCACTTGTCCACTTTGTCCATATAACATCCCTTCTTTTGGTTTGTAAGAATCAATTAGAAGAGCTGTCAGTCATGGTGACCAGTGGGGAAACTCATGCCAAATTTACAATAGCAACCCAACAACGTTATATCTAAGCCACACAATTAACATTGGGTGCTATTCTAAATATCCACGTTAAAAATCTTTTTTTTTTTCCCACGGAGTCTCGCTCTGTCGCCCAGGCTGGAGTGAAGTGGCGCGATCTCGGCTCACTGCAAGCTCCGCCTCCCGGCTTCACGCCATTCTCCTGCCTCAGCCTCCTGGGACTACAGGCGACCGCCACCACGCCCGGCTAATTTTTTGTATTTTTAGTAGAGACGGGGTTTCACCGTGTTAGCCAGGATGGTCTCGATCTCCTGACCTCGTGATCCTCCCGCCTCGGCCGCCCAAAGTGCTAGGATTACAGGCATGAGCCACCGCGCCTGGCCAAAAATCTTTAATGTCATAGTTGAATCTGATCCCTAGTAAAATTTCAATGAAGTTAATTGGAATGTATTTATTAAGCCATAACCCAGACCTTGTAACACCAGGGCCAAATCCATAGATCTGGTGAAATAGAAAAGTAAACTTGGAAGTGTAACTTAATAAAACTTATTTACATAAACCTGTATCTCTAGTGCTATATAGCAGATGTGCTAATGTGTCCTAAGATAAATGCATAATGGACAAAGATAATATTTTCTCCCTAACAACATTTTATTTCTTTCACCTGCTCATCTTTTATGAACCCATGTCTTGTTGGCAGTTTGCTCAGCTTGAATTTGGAAGACGTAAGTATCAACAAACTATATAACTACTATTTCCCCTTGTATGTTTAAAATTGTTCATAAGATGTTTGCATAGAGTTCATGAGCCCTTATAATTATAATAAGAGTGAAGTTTCTGAGCGTTTATAGTTTTTCTTGGGTTGCCCGATTTTTTCATGTAAAAGAGGAAAGAAAGTTAAAAGGATACCTAGTATGAGGTAGTATGTTTTATAGTTTTAAAAATGCCTTGCAGCCAGACGCCTTGGCTCACGCCTGTAATCCCAGCACTTGAGGAGGCCGAGGCGGGTGGATCACCTGAAGTCAGGAGTTCGAGTCCAGCTTTGCCAACATGGCGAAACCGCGTCTCTACTAAAAATACAAAAATTAGCCGGGCGTCGTGGCGGACGCCTGTAATCCCAGCTACTCCGGAGGCTGAGGCAGGAAAATCGCTTGAACCCGAGAGGTGGCGGTTACAGTGAGCCGAGATCGTGCCATTGCACTCCAGCCTGGGTGACAGAGGGAGACTCCATCTCAATAAATAAATAAATAAATAAATAATTTTAAAAAATGCTTTGCTTTTGCTGATTTTGCATTTTTGGGGATATATTCCATTTTTTTAAATCTTACTCTCAGCAACTATGATTTTAGGACACCTTCTTTTGTTCATGAGAAGAGCGAGATCAGATTTTTTTTTTATTGGTTGTAAATCTTATTATTCAATTTCACAATTTTTATGCTTATGAAGTGAGTAATGTTTTCTGTCCAGTAGCCTAGGTCCAGATTATCTAACTCTTAGAGGAAAAAAATAGTTTGGAAAAATATGATCTTTTTCTAGTCATAAATCATGCTCACTTGGGGATAAGTTAAATGTTGTCATTGGGTTCTACCTATTTATTCACATATGTAACCTGAATTTTAGTATTAAAATCTGAGCTAACAGCAGTATTAAAACTGCATGAAGAAACTATATTAATCTTTTTTTTCAGATATATGTCTAATTTGAATCTTGGAAACTAAATGAAATATAACTACCAAATTGAAAACACCAAAAGGTAAGGTATCAAGTAAACTTCTGAATAGAGCAAAAATAACTTGTATTATTAGTCATGGAAAATAAATGGCAGAGGGCAGCTTTGTTGTTACTTTTTATTATATAACAGGATATTGCATGACACATTTGCATGAGCCATTTCCACATAGAATATAGAAAAAAATGGAGTTATGTAATATTATACGTGATGTGATTTATTTGCTAATAATATCAGGTTAGATGTGCTATAGGGAAAAGAATATATTCAATAATCAAGAAGAGTAGAACATGGTTATACATTGAGAGAATCAACTCAATAAATATCTATTGACAGAAGAAAGAGAAGGAGTGAGAAAGAGAGAAGGGGGTGAAAAAAGGAAAGAGGGGAAGGAAAGGAAGAAAGAAAAAGAGAGAAAGGAAGGGCAGAACAAGTGATCAAGAAATAATCTACATATTCTAGGAACAAAAATAAATATATCTGAAAATAAAAAAATAATAATAATCTACATCAAAAGGGGTTTTAAGACATCATGGTTACTTTCTTATAACAATTTCTCCTATAATAATTCTAACAGAAAAATTATTTTATGAGATGCATTCTTTTTCTGGAGTTTTTTTATATATTAGACAGAATTTTCTGACCCCTGATTTCAGTTTCTGTAGCTTGTTTTAGTCCACTGTTTATTTTTATTTTATTTGTGACACTGCTGAGTACCACCTGGTTCCATTTTGTCATTTGAAGTTGGACTAATTTTCTTGACCCAACCAATCTTGCAAATATTTTCAATACCTGATGTCACAGGCTTATTTCTACCATTTTGTCCACACCTCTTTTCCTACGTTATCTTATGCCCCGCTGTTTATATATTTAATATATGTCTTTTTGCTCAGAGTATAGACTTAATTCTCTGCAATCATAAATCCCATATGATTATTTATTAGTTTAATGATTCCACATTTCTAGATAATTTTATAAAATAATGCTAAACTTTTCAACAGTCTGTTCTTTAAAATTATAGATAACTCAAGTACTGTAATAATGATGCATTAGTACTTTCTAATAAAGATATAATTGATAATTAATAAGATGTTTCTACCTAATTTATAAATTATTTTAAGATGAAATTTAAATCAGTGTTACAAGTTTTTTGTTCAGATGAACAAGATATAAGATCTATTTTCATTCATTCATATTTTTATTTGATTTCTACTGTGTTGCAAAGGACCACAACAATCTTTGTAAACAATGTTAAAACTCCAGTAAGTTTAAATAAGGAAACAAAAATAATTATGGCCAAATTTTCCTTTGCAACTACAGTCATGTATCACTTAATGGATATACATTCTAAGAAATGCCTCACTAGGCAATTCCATCTTTGAGTGAAAATCATAGAGTAAACTTTCACTAGACCTACTGCTAGCCTAGATGGTACATGGTATAGCCTACTACACACCTAGACTTTCTGGAATAACCTTTTACTCCAGAGTACAAACCTGTACAGTGTGTTACCATACTGATTACTGTAGGCAATTATAATCCAATGGTAAGTATTTGTGTATCTTAACATATCTAAACATGGAAAAGGTACAGTAAAATATGATATAAAAGATTAAAAATGCTATTCCTCTATAGGGAACTTACCATGAATGGAATTTGAAAAACTGGAAATTGCTCAGGGGAGTCAGAGAGTGAGCAGTGGCTGAATGTGAAGGTCAAGGACATTACTACACACCACTGTAGACTTTGTAAACACCATACACTTAGACTATGCTAAATTTATCTGAAAATGTTTTTTTCAATAAAAATTAAACAGCATACTATAACTTTTTTACTTTATAAACTTTTTAGTTTTTTTAAACTTTTGATTCTCTTATAATCATTGAAAACACATATTGTATGACTGTATAAAATATTTTTTATATCCTTATTCGATAAACTTTTTGTTTAAAACTAAAACACAAATGCACACATCAGCCTAATCCCGCACAGGGTCAGGATCATCAATATCACTGTCCTTCACCTCCACATCTTGTCTCACTGGAAGTTGTTCAAGGGCAATAACACACATGTAGCTGTCATCTCCTATGATAACAATGCCTTCTTCTGAATCACTCTTGAAGGCCCTGCTGGAGGCTGTTTTACAGTTAATTTTTTAAAAATAAAAGTAATAATATACACAAAATAATAGTGAAAACTATAGTACAGTAAATACATCAACAAGTAACATATTTATTATCATTATCAAATATGTAGTGTACATAATTGTATGTGCTATACCTTTATATGACTGGTAGTGCAGTATGTTTACACCAACATCACCACAAACATGTAAGTAATGCATTGTGCTATGATATTATGTCACTAGGCCATAGGAAATTTTCAGCACCATTATGATCTTCTAGGACCACCTTTCTATATGGGATCTGTTGTTGATGGAAAAATTCATTATGAGGTGCATTACTATATTTGCTACTCATTTAACTAAACACTTTAATTTTCATAAAATGTTATAACCTCTTTGTAAAGAAACTGTTAATTATTTACTCAATACAATTCAACTAATAAGTGGTAGAGTCAGAATTCGAACAAAACTACGATGACTGGTATTCCCACTATTTAACTTAATTTAATGAAAAGAAGAAATAATAAATGTTTACAAATCTCTAAAACACAGGAAACTGCCCCCATCATTAAAATGACTGTTTAATTTTCTGTTAGAAAAGTTGATAGCTCCTAATATATTTCAGAGTTTGAACCTTGAGATCCAATAGGCTTGAGTTCAAATCCTGCCTCCTCCTCCTATCATATGGATTTTTTAAACCTAATCCTTTGACCTCATTATACTCCAGTTTTCTTATATATACAACTAGAAAAAAATGATGAAATGAATTGGAAACGTGGTGTCTGACATATGTTACATGTGTAAAAATGTATCTAATCATTATTATTTTGATTTGAGACTTAGATTTTTCGGAATATAAAAAAAGAAACTGACCAATAGGCAAATGTCTTTACCCTTCTCTTACTTTCTTACACATGCTTCTACCAGAAGGAAAAAATACTATATTTATGTGGCCATTGACTTACACATTCCTGTAAACAGGATTTATTCTTTCTGAACTGTAGATAATCTTTTTACATCTGATACATTATGAATAATATAAAATGAATTACCATGTCTGCATCCTTCCCCTCCCTTCCTAGACAGATAAATTCAGAGACTTATATAAACCACATATACACATTTTTATGCTTAGATGTTATAATCCAAACCCCTATAAATGTCAGTTAGTTTGACTCAACTAATTAGAGAGGGTTAAATAACAAGCAGAAAAGTAACAAGAAATCTCACTTATCACCTGGTTCTTTTATTCAGATTCTAGAAACACTCTAGCATCAACAGAGTAAATATTAGCAGGAATTAAATTTTTCCCATAAGTGTAATATTTAATCTTATCACAACATACTGTCTATAGAATTTCATAGTGCACCTTGGTAGAAATTTGGCAAATAACTTTGTTAGAAGTAGTTTTGTGTTCACCATGTTCATTTTTCATGAGGTTTCCAAGGCAAGAAGGGTTACAAGCTTGACTAACTCACAACCAGCAGAAACTTTATTGCCATTCTTTTTTAGTAGTTTTAACTGGTAGTTATCCCAGAGGGATGTACACTAAAAGACAGATGTTGGTTGATTCTTTTTCTTTTGTCTTCCTTTTCCTTAGGCTAGAAACTTTTCTATTTATTAATCAAGAGTAACACATATGCTGACTAATTACTACTCAGAGATTCTAAAACTGGATACCTTTTATTATTTTATCTCCTCAAATTCTTTCTGTTATATTCAGAAACGGTAAACAAGAGGCAAGATCTTATAATTTAGCTTAGCATAAAATAGCTTATGTCATTTGAACTGGCTAGCAGAGTACCTAATTTTTTTGTCTTCAAATGGTGACTTTTGTATTATTAAAATAAGTGTCCTCTGATTTATTTAGCTTAATATTCCCATTTCCTATTTTAATTTCACCTTCATATCCAAGAGGAAGAATTCTTAAGAAATTTGATTCAAAATATGGAAATAAAAATGGTAATGTCATAAAATGTTAGAAATTTTATTATTTTTAGGTGAGACAGAGTATTTATTCCTTGGCAGCAAACATAATGTTTCTCATTTCTCAACCAAAGAACATTTCTCCATCAACATAGGAAACCTGTACTTTTCCTTCCTAAGATGAAACATTCACATGAAACACTGAACAATAAGAAAGAGGATATTCTAAATGATTAGAAAATTTAAACATTTTGGATATGATTGTAAAGTCAGGAGTGTCTCAAAATATCTAACACTGCTCTACCCTTCCATAATAAAAATAACATTATTTTTGACATGAAAGCTTAAACAACACACACAAACCAAAACTCTTGTGCTTTACCTAGGAGAATCTCACTTGCAAAAGGTATGTAAGATAACGCTAATAACTAGAAAGTGAAAGTCTTTTTAATTGCACAAGTACTTGCCTTAAAATGAATTTACATCAGAAATATTTCTTTGATTCTATGCTTAATGAAATATAGAACGCAGAACATTTTCAGAATTAGATCTTATATATGTGTATATATATACACACATACATCATGTGTATATATATGTATTATATTACATTATATTATATTAAAATTTATGGCAGGTTATATGCATTTTTAAAAGGAATTATTGATAAAAAATTGTTCAATATTTTTCTTTATAGTATAAATCCTAAAATATTTTTACCGTTTGTGCTGTAAACATTATACAATAGCTATATACTTATGAGAGAAAACATATTTTATGAGATATAAAGCGGTTGATAATACTGAAAATTATGTAATCATATTCCATATTTAAAATAAACTTCTGAGAGGTAATTAAACATTAAACATTTATGAAATAAAGTGTGACAGTATATATAAAATATTTTCACTATGAATTTAATGTCTTGACTTGGATGAAGAAAGCATTGAATTATACAGCAAAACATTTTATAATAAGGAGTAGAATTTCATAAAATATAAATAGTATGGGTAGTTCAGTTATTCATTTATTTTTTTAAGACAGAGTCTCGATCTGCTGCCCAGGCTAGAGTGCAGTGGTGTGATCTCGGCTCACTGCAACCTCCGCCTCCCGGGCTCAAGTGATTCTCCTCTTCAGCCTCCCGAGTAGCTGGGACAACAGGCACTGCCACTACGCGTGGCTAATTTTTGTAATTTTGTGAGACGGGTTTCACCATGTTGTCCAGGCTGGTCTCAAACTCCTGACCTCAAGTGATGCACCTGCCTCAGCCTTCCACAGTGCTGACATTATAGGCATGAGCCACCACAATCGGCCTAGAAGTTCAGTTAAATCTTGAAGACCTGTATGAGAATGTATTTACTTTAAGTTAGTTCACTACTCCTTCATTTTTTGTTTTAATTGAAACTGAATGTGCTTTGTTAGCCAGGTAGTGTCGAACTCTGACTCAAGCGATACTTCCTCTTAAGCCTTCGGAGCAGCTGGGGCTATAAACACATGCACTGCTCCTGGCTTTTTAATGTTTACAAACTTTTTAGCTTAGATTCTTTTACAAAGATTTTACAGTCCTTCACTGAGAATATCCCATGATTTTTTGGGGGGTGGGGTTTGATTTGTATTTAAAATCTGTACCATGTCCTTGAAACCACCAAATATGTTGTATTCCATTTATTTTTAGAATTAAACTTTTTTAGTAAAATGTTGAATAGGACTGACAATATTTGTAATTGAAGTTAGGAATATTTTTAGAAGTTCTAAAAATTAAGCTTTTCCAATAGTCCAAAGTAGGTACACACAGAATTCTACATCACACACACAAAACCCATTCTGGTTTTGCTAATTGATCTAACTTAGGTTGCATTTTTTAAAAGTAAGTTAGAATTAAAACCTCAGCTAGACCTGCTATCAGAACAGACATATGAGAGGTAAAAACAAAAAGCATACTGAAATTTCTCTATGGGAAGCAGTGTCTTTGAATACCCAACAAATCAAAGACAAACACAGAGACTAGTCAAAAATCAATCACTAAGGTAGTCATGCAGATACTTACAGTCATGAGGAAAAAAAAAAACCATACAAATGAGGGATATGCAAAATTTCAATTTGAAATTTCCTGTGATCATTGGGGAATCTAATGTTTCTCAGCCGTTTAAGAAAAAGTCAGCAGCCTTGTGAGAAAACAACTATTAGGAAAAACCCCACCAAAATATGTAATAGGAGACAGAATAACAGCAAAGGCTTCATGCTGTCCCCAGACAGCACCTAGGTTAATATCTCAAGCAGCTGTCCTGATCTCTGTGGTCTAAGCTTTTAACTAACTTTAATTAAATGGAACCTTTAGTGTGCAAGGGTACATATGCCTGGGATATGAATAAAAGAAACAAACAGCAGAGCCTGGCATATGGTTGAACACACATGCTTCGTTTGATTTTTGATTTTTTGCAACTATATTTTAACATTCATGAGAGGTTAAAAAGATGAGAGCAGAAATAGAATTGTCTCTCTGGACTTCACCTTTTTGCCTGCTATTTCTACCATCACAGCTAGTATTAAAAAACACTATAAGTCTTAATTGTCAGTTGCACAATCTGCAATGTTTAAATGGACCCTGTGGATTTTGGTCCAAAACCAAACCAATTGGTTGCAAGCTATTTTTCTCTTCCTTTAGATGTTCTGCTGCAATATTTGCATAAATGTAACCGTGCTGTCCGTCTTTTAACTTTCACTCAATTAATTATGCTTCCAGCCCCCTGCTGATGGACAAAAATGAGACTTCATCTGCAAATAGCTTCAGCAGTTTACAGCTTATTAAATGCCAAAATCTAGTTAAGACAGTTTGAGAATTCTCATGTCAGGCATTTCAACATGCCATTTTTAACACAAAATTCTTATTAAAAAAGTGAACCCACTACTCCAAGTCAAGAAAAAAAATCACTGGTATAAAGGTAATGAACAGATTAGAATTTTATACAAATTGTATACTTAGCATATGTGGCTTACTTTGAGCACACTTAATTGGTTTGCCTAATAATGAAACAGCTATGAGAAAGACTACCAAGTTGACAAGAAAATGGTCTCCATAAATTACAAACTGCTTTCATCTATAGAACCACCTTTTATAATTTATATAAAAATCTGTGTATAGTCTGAAAGAAAGGCAGATGAATAGGAATTATATACTCAAATATTCTTTTAAAAATAACCTTTCTTACTTAATGTGACAGGCTTTACATATTGCATCAAATATCTGGTGCATTCACAATCTAGTATTCTTTATACCTTTTGGGGTTAGCTCCTTATTTAAGTCAGAAAAAGGAAGAAAGAATATGTCTGTTAAAACAGAATGAATAGATAAAACTTCCTATATCTTTTTGCATTGTTATGAAAGGATTGAAATAATTCCATAATTCTATGTGATATATTTGACCTCCAAATGTCTCCATGAGCAGTCCTATAAAATTAGATTAAATAAAAACTTCCTTGAGAAATGTGTGTGTGTGTGTGTGTGTGTGTGTGTGTGTGTGTGTGTGTAATCGAGTATCTGGAATACAGTTTAAGCGTTCTGTAGATACTTTATTTTCTATGTCTGCTTTTTAATGATGCTTTTATTGATAAAATATGTGCTTACATTTCCTCAGTTTATGGAGAGGGGGAAAATTCTATTTATTCCACTAAAAGAATTAAAATCTTTATTATAGTAAAGAATATTTTGATTTAATTCAGCATTAAGAATATTTTAGTTATTGTCACAGAAAAGGCAGGGTAGGTGTTTATGGCAATTGACAATCAGGTTCAAATCTGAAGTGGTTCATTTTTTTCTTCAATCTTATTTCATATTATATGGGACTCTATTGCATTAGATTTTATTGACAAATAGTGTCATGTTTATATTCTCCTCTTATAAACCACCACGATAGAGCTGAATGTGACATGATGATTTATGACAGAAATGTCAGAGATTATTTTAAAATAATTTCTTTCTGATCATATACCAATTAACAGCTTTCATAACAAATCCCCAAATTCGTAGTTGACATTTGATCAAAAGGAAGATATTTCATTGCTGATATTTGAATATTTGGGATATATGAAAGAAATTTGTTATTCACTCTTAAGGGCTACTATTGTGGAAATACGTACAACAACTTTAAAGATTGCTCTGGCACAAAATATTATGCATTGCACCAAACACATGATATAGCCCCCCTTTCTAGAGCTTCTGATGAGAGGGAGAAAAAGTACCAAAAAATTACGTCAGTATTTTCTTTAAGTTTTAATGAATGCTGCGTGATTTCTTAAATATATTTGTTAATAGCACATAAAAGTGTAGACTACTGGAACCAGATGAAAGTGAGATGATATTATAGTCTGAATGTGTCCTCCAAAATTCATATGTTGAAACCTATTCCCCAACGTGATAGTAGTAAGAGATGTGGCCTTTAGGAGATCCTTATGAATGAGATTAATGCCCTTACAAAAGAGACTTGAGGGAGTCTGTTTCCGTGCTTCCACCGTAGGAGAACACAGCAAGAAGGCATCACATATGAGGGCCTTCATCAGACACTGAATCTGTGGCTCCTTAATCTTGGACTCCCAGCCTCCAGAACTGTGAGCAATAAATTTCTGCTGTTTTTACAAATTATTACCCCATCTAAGACATTTTGTTATAAGAGCCCAAATGGACTGAGACAGATGATTTTGCTAACTTGGAACAAAGGAATATTTAAAGTAGATGAAGCTTTAAGTAACATTCAAACTTTGTGACGATATATAAATTGTTTTTTGGACATGGTTAAGCCACTCTAGGTTAATTTGGGATTTGTTTTTCTATGGATAATTAATATGTGGCAAGTGAGAGATGGAAAAGGCTTTGTTTGATTGACTTTTTTTGTTGATGTCTCTTGGTTAAAAAATGTAAAATTTTTAAATTTTCTTATTTCTTAGAAAGACAAAGAATCTGTAAAATTCAGTTGTGTGAGTGTGGTTGTAATAATATGGAGACATGTTAGACATGTTCTGAAGATATTTTATGGGGGCCTGTGTATTGGAATATAATAGAGTGTAGTGCAACTACAACTGATATGTACAGCTGATGACCATTTTATCTACCACGATTAAAATTTGAACTAGTGTCTGACAAGAGTGTAACAAATACACAACTCTAGTGTCACAAACAAAATGATTTATTAGGAAAAGAAATAGCTTATTAGCAGAGAAGTAGAAAAGCGGATATGATTCAGTCCCATGAATTCTCATTTGTCCATAGTGTAGACTAGGCATAGTGGTTCTACATGTGCCACGGCCAAGATACTAGCAGAGGAAGCCTGCCTCAGTCACAGGCTGGACATGGGATATGTTATGAAGAAAGGGGTTCTTCAAGAGGTAACCAGCTTCTCCCATGCTGGTGCCCCATTGTTTTACATATTTACAGGTTAGCCTAAGGGGTAAGGAAATACTGAAGTAAAAGAAATGTATCATTAAAAGATCTCCACACTCAGAAAAAAAATACTAGAGTATGAAGACTCAGGGCCCTTAACTTGCCTGCTAGGAAGCTGTTAGCAGCCCAAGGCCTTCTCTCTGCAGACTGCCGTAGCGAGTGAGCTGAGCCAGCTTTCTGCTAAGAAACCCCAAAGGGAAAGGAAATAAACCACCAGGGACATCCAGACTTGTCTCCAGTCAAATAGAAACTTAGTCTTGGCCTTTTAATTTCCTTTAACCATTTTTAGCTCCTATGGTTGTTGAAGAACTGTACATGATCCATTATTTTTCTTGTTATAAAATTATTTACTTTCTTCTTATATTCTACCAGCAAATGCCCTAGTTTCCTTCCCTCACAGTCAAACTACTCTGAAGGGTTGGCTGTCCTCACTGTTCCTGTCACATTGCTATCCCTTACATGGTCTCTAAATCAAATCTGGCTTCTGTAGCTTTTGTAAAACATACACTTCTCTTGGTTGCCTAAATGCCACACTCCAGGTTTTCCCAATTCTTCATTGGCCACTACCCTATAGATTTCTTGGCAAATTTATTCTCTATTAACCGACCAGTGTATATTGGACATCTATAAGATCCATTGTATTGATTGATTCTGTTTCATTTTTTTTTTGACTTTTATACTCCAACTAATTTCATTCATGCCAATGGCTTCTATGACTGCTTACAGGTCTATGGCTTCCAGTTGTGGCTTCCAAAGCCATAGCCTCATCCCACAGATCTTCCCTGAGTTTTAGAAATGCATATACTTCTGCAAATGGATACTTCTATTTAGATTTTTAAAGTATACCTCAAAATTAATAAGTCCAAGGTAAAATTCATAATATTCCTCTCAACACTGGTTTTCTTATGTTCTCTGCAACAGTGAGTGATATTATAAAACCTTCAGTTGGAACTCTCTCCTACCGTGTGCTCTCCCATTGTGACACCAAAACTCAGCAAATTCTGTCAATTCTGCCATTTTAAATAATTCATAAACTTATACACAACATCCCTACATACATTATCTCATCTTTTGCATTTGTCTTAACAATAACATTTGCTTAGATAATTCCCATAGCCTGGCGTTTTCTCTTTTAATATAAGTACCTATGTTGCAACTGGACTTACTTTTTCAAAATAAAATCATACCATTAAGCCCCACACATATTAAAGCCCTTCAATAATTTCCCAGTTTTCATAAAAATAAATTTCCTAACACAGATGAAGTTGTTTTTTATTTTAACTATGTTTATCTCTTCAGTCTCCTCTTGTACCACTTTACCCATTGCCCTTTGCCCTCTGGGCTCTTTGAATTCTTCCTGTTCTCTAGGTTACATAACATGTCTACTCCCTACCTTCCAATCAACACCAAGGTCTTTCAATGTTGTATATTCACTTTGTCAGGGTGAAAGTCAAGAGCTAACCACTAGTTTTACAGCCATTCTTTTAACTTGATGGAAGCCTGAAGATTTGACCCTTGAGCTAATCCTCATCACAATGTAAAATCAAGGCATCTATAGACAGATATGGAATCTTAGATAAACGAGAAGCTGACTGAGAATACTACATCCAGAAGCAAGCACCTGTACCTCATTGTTGAAGTAATTTATTGAATAAAGGAGTAAAGAGTAACTGGTAATAATGAAGTACAGCTGCATTGGAGAATGGATTCCATTCACATATCCCTGAGGGGTAGAGAACCAGTAAAATATAAATTCCAAAGAATCCTGCAACTGACTGAATCCCTGACCTGCTATTTTGTACCCACCAATTCTTTGGCACTGTAAGCATCCCAAGTGTGGAGTTCCAGAAGGTTATGAGACTTCTATTATGCTTTTGTCATGAACTTTGTGATCCTGTTTATCCTGTTACCTCTCTTAAAGCAAAACAAACTGGTATTGGGTGTAACCTATTGTGTCCCACTAATGTATTTATTATTGATTGAAATTCAAGAAAGCCACGGCTAGACAAGCAAATTAGATGTGCCACAAGAAGAGTACTTGTATGTGTACTGTGCCACTTTTCAAAATTTTGGGGGGACAGGGTCTTATTCTGTCACCCGCTGCAGTGCAATGGCATGATGACGGCTCACTACAGCCTCAACCTTCCAGGTTCAAGTGATCCTCCCACCCTCAGCCTTCAAAGTAGCTGGAACCACAGGCGTAAGCCACTACACCTGACCCCATTTATTTAAATATTCCTTCTCCTCCTGATCTCATCTCCATGAATATTTCCTCTGCAAAAACTGCACTTCAACACAAGTTGTACAACTTTCTTTCAGATCCAATACGTCTAATTAAAATCTTATAAAATGATTCTTCTAACATATCATAGTCATTGATTTAAGCTCCAGGAGATTGTTCACCATATCTGTTCCAGCTCACCATTATATCCTCAAGTATCCTCAAACCCTAATATCATGCCTAGTATGCAGAGAGTAAGTGATTATCTGTTAAATGTAAGTATGCAGAGCAGGTGTTGTGAAACAAGTATCAGAAGCATATGCTCTAGTCTAATAGCATGAGGCTTAGTTCTACATCCCAGGATGTAAAGTTTGCATAAGACTGGACAAATTAAAAATATTGTATTTGAGGCAACGAAAATGTCCAATAAATCTGTGATATGGTGGCAGAGGGTGGAGGTAAACATGTCACATTAAAGAAATTGAAACAAAAAAACAGTATGGTTGGATTATAGCTAATATAAGCGTGAGGCAGAAGAGGCAGCAGAGTTCACAGTAGCCAGATCAGGAAAGCTTAATGGCCCTGTTAAAGATGTCATTTATAACTTAGTTAATGGGACTCACTGGAGAAAAATAAAAAAGATACTTTTTCCTTGTACCCAACTTTGGTTCTAATTCTTAACCTAATTCCTAACCCATTCCGCTTGCAACAGCCTCTGCAAATTCTTAGCATCCCATTTCCATGTCTATGATCAGTATTTGCTACTTTAGGTAATCTAGCATTAATAAACCACAAAATTTGAATGACTGAGTACAATGGGAGTTTGTTTTTTTCTTGCTTAATTGTTGAAATACAGCTCATACGTAGGAGACTTTCTTCCACTTAGTTTTTCAGGAGACTACAATCCTGTCTCCTTTTGAGTCTTCTACTAGCCAAAGCTTTGGCCAGAACAGGACACGTTTTTTTCCCAATCGTATGTCACTGGCTACGTCATGGTTAACACAATAAATACAAGTGGACTTGGAAATGTCTAGCTCTGTGCCCAGGAAGAAGAGAGAAACTCTGATCTTGGAGGAGATTTAAGTCTCTGCCACGGTTCACCACAAATATCTGCGCAAATTTTACTTTCCAGAGACAGAAAACAATCATTCTTTCCCCAAAAGACTCAATCTAAAATCCCATTGAGTTCATGACTATAGTTCAGGGTCATGCATCCCGGTTTTCTTCATCACGTCTGAATACGGGTCCTCTTGACCTGGGCTAAAACACTTGTTACCTACTCCCATCCTTATACCCGTCCCCTCATTGTGCTCCCCTCAAATACTTAATATACTGTTTTGAAGCAGAAACAAGAAAATACAATAAAAACACTTTTTCAGAAAAAGGAAAATTTTGTGAGACCCGAAGAAGTCACTGTTAGCAATAACAAAATGCTGATGGCAAGCCTTGTAAGACACCTTCTCCACTAGGGGCAATTTCCTTGATTAACTCCCTACAGCTCTAATAATTTCCTGAGTATCACAGGCCCATGAATCATGCATATGGAAAAGCTGTTTGCTTGTTCTAAATACTCCCATTGAATGGTTATAAGAGGAAAAAAAATAAACTTCAACTGTATTTGAGACATATATTTTGGGGTCTATTTGTTACAAAAGCTAGCGTCTCTCAAGCTAATCACACGCATTCAAAAGCAATGTCAGTTTGTGACTGAGGCCACATTAAAAGAAGAAAAAAGCATTTCCTATGGAGGGTTTAGAAGTATATTCAGGAAGAAATAGGAACATTAATTGTGTGACTAATTCTGCTGACCAGTTTACAACAGATAATGTGGTAATTGATAAAGATGATAACTTAATTTATTTAAGGATTGCTGTGTGGTTTTTAAAAAGAAAAATAATTACTTCTTACAACTAAAAGCTTCCCTCTCTTAAAGAGAAGCTGAAGTCAGTTAATAAAAGTGATAAGCATGAGTTGATTAATCACTGGTCTATTGGGGGAAAATGATAAATGTAGGCCCTGAAACTCATAATATTTTCAAGTTGAAACTCAAATTCAGTAATTTTCTGAATTGAAAAATAGGATATTAAAAATGTTTGCAAGCATTTGAAGAAAGATAAAATGTTTTCATAAAATTGCAAGATTGCAGATTATTAGAATGTCATGTATTAGAACTTTTTTTTTTTAAATTTTGCCTGGATTAGTATAAATACTCTCTTTGCTTGTAGGTAGAAGTCTGGAAGGTTTTTATCACAGTTGCTCTGGGAAAATAAACTACCAAAGCAAAGCGAAGATATATTTTGGGGACTAGTTACAATCAGGTTCAAACTCAACAATAAAGAAGACAATTTATTTTTGTATTATCCCCAATTTATCCTCAATTCTAAACGTTCAGAGCCCACTACTACCTATTTATGCGACATCTCTTTCACATTAACCTTTTTGGGAAACAATTTACACAGTAGAAGATTCCAAATGTGTTCGTTTCTCTCCTTCGACTTTAACTACCTGCTGTCTCTTTCATTCAAAACTCTGCATTTCTTGAATAACAGTTAATTTGATAAATGTGCAATGTTTGAGTGACTTCATATATTAAAGTATCTTCTTTGTTTTTATATGTAATATTTGTGTATCATACAGCGTTTCTCTGAAGACACAACATTAATTCACAAAAATAACACTAAAGATGCCGGGCGCGGTGGCTCACGCCTGTAATCCCAGCACTTGGGAGGCCAAGGCAGGCAGATCACCTGAGGTCAGGAGTTCAAGACCAATATGGGGAAACCTCGTCTCTACTAAAAATACAAAAATTAGCCTGGCGTGGTGGCGGGCGCCTGCAATCCCAGCTACTCAGGAGGCTGAGGCAGGAGAATCACTTGAACCCGGGAGGCAGAGCTTGCAGTGAGCCAAGATTGCGCCATTGCACTCCAGCCTGAGTGACAGAATGAGACTCCGTTTAAAAAAAAGGAAAGAAAAGAAAAGAAAAGAAAAAGGACTTCATATCTTCATATGTCTTCTTTTCTAGTCTACTAATTCGTTTTTGAGCATTGTATCACACGTACAGGAGTGTGTATTAATGAGTTTAATATTATCTTTCTACACCCGCTAGCCAACATATGCTTTTATAATTTCCTGTGCATGCCATACTATCTTTCCTACATGCCTTGTCCACATCTTTTCCCCAAAGTCCTCTGCAATGATTCTTATGCTTGATATTCAACAAATTTTTCAACACAACTCAAGGTCACTTCTTTATGACAGCATCTTTCATTCTTGCCTGCCTGTCAACATCCGCAATCCCTATCCTCTAATTCATTGCTTACCAAATTTTATAATCACTTTTCTAATTCATTTATCTCACAACTAAACTTTGCAAACTTATTGAGGGCAGAAATTTACCATTGTATCTTTGTAGAAACCAATAATTCCCTTAGCTAGGTACAAAGAAATGTGTGTGGAGTGAATGAGTAAATGCGGGAATAAATGCAACAGTAAATTTGAAGTGGAAATATGATGGTGGATAAGTTATTGTAATAATAATGTCAGAGCCAACATAAGAATTAATGAGAAGTGACACACGCAAATTATAATGTTTGATCAATCGAAAGTAACTGAATTGTGGTTGATCACTTTTTTCATGATTATGATGTAAAATATTTCAAAGTGTACCTTAGTTGATATTTATAATCCTTCTGAAATTCACAATGCAGTATTATTACTATTCCTTTTTGATAGACTCTTTCCCAGCATCAAAATAACTTCATTCTTTTTATTTGCCTGTTTTGTTAGTGACACAGTAAGTGCAAATGTACCTCAGGCTCATTTCCAGAAATCCCCAGTTCAGTGGAACCCCTATTAGATTCACCAATTTTTTCCTCCCTTGAGCACTAAAATGAGACTCAAAGCTTGTCATAGATATTATAATAAAAGTGTCACCTCTACTTCCATCCCTGTTATCTGGATTTGGGACAAAAGCAAATCATATTCTCTGCCTCAAAGCATATACTATATGTCACAAGAAAGTACTTTAGCCTCACGAGATAATTGTCTGCCTGCTGTTAACAATAGCCAATTTTTAATTGTCCTTTCTACTGTTTTACAAGGCCATTTGGTTCTGTATTAGATAACCAAGCGCAAGCTAAGACAAGTGAATACCAAGGTGATTCCTATTACTTCACACCATGAAGTAAACTTGGATACTATGTTTGGCAGGATGTCATTCAATGAGTATTTCTAGGAAGGATAAGGCAGGAAAAAAAGTCCAAATTAAGAATGAATGTGTGTTACTATGAGAAGAATTGCTAACTAGGTCTTTCCCCCTTGGTGAAGGGGGCTATAATATTGTCTCCTAAGGCCCAGATATATGGAAACTTACCACAAGCTGTGGGCTGCTCCATGTTTGGGAACTCAGCAGTGACTCTAGTCAGCTCACCTTTGGTAAGGAAATGTCGTAGAGTCTGTTTTTTTAAACCATAAATGTCCATAATCCACTGTAACAAAATTTTCAAAAGAATAAGATTCTTTGCTGTTTTGTCTTTTTTAGTAGTTTCATTACTGTGTTACAAAAATAAAGAGCTAGGTCTGGCACAGGAAAGGAATTTAACAAATATTTGTTGACTAATGATATTCATCCCTGTACCCATGGATGCTTTGTTTATGAAGTCATTTTTTGGTACCACTAGGCTGGCAGAAAAGGCAAATTACAAACACCCTTAAAATAGTTTATCTTCCCATCCAAGCACTAACCAAGCCCAACTCTGCAAGCAAAGCCATAATGAAACCATCTTATACCAGGCAGAATGGCTATTACTAAAAATAAATTTAAAAAAAACAACAACAGATGCGGCAAGACTTGGCAAGATTGTAGACTGTGAAGAAATGGGAACAAATGTATACTGATGGTGGGAATGTTTTCAGCCACTGTGGAAAACAGTTTGGAGATTTCTCAAATAAATTAAAACAGAACTACCACTGAACTCAGTAATCTCATTACTGGGTATGTACCCATAGGAAAATAAGTAGTTTTACCATGCACTTGTATATTCATCACAGTACCATTCACAATAACAAAGACATGGACTTGTATGTTCATCACAGCACCATTCACAATAACGAAGACGTGGAATCAACCTAGGTGCCCATCAATGGTGGACTGCATAAAGAACGTGTGGTACATATACACCATGGGATAGTATGCAGCCATAAATCATTCTACTATAAAGACACATGCACACATATGTTCAGTGCAGCACCATTCACAATAGTGAAGACATGGAATCAACCTAAATGCCCATCAATGGTAGACTGTATAAAGAAAATGTGGTACATATACACCATGGAATACTATGCATCCATAAAAAAGAATAAAACCATGTCCTTTGCAGCAACATGGATGCAGCTGGATGCCATTCATCCTAAGAAAATTAATGTAGAAACAGAAAACCAATACCACATGTTCTGACTTGTAAGTGGGAGCTAAGCATTGGGTACATGTGGATATAAAGATGAGAAAAATTAGACACTGGGACTACCAAAAGGAGAAGTGATGGAGAAGGGTAAGTGCTGAAAAACTACCTAGTGGGTGCTATGCTCACTACCTGGGTGGTGATCATTTGTACCCCAATCTCAGTGTTATGCAATATGTTCATGTAACAAACCTGCACACTTACTCCCTGAATCTAAAATAAAAGTTGAAGTTATTTAAAAATTTGTTTTTCCTGACCATTTGGTTATTTAAACACGTATGATGTCTCTGGTACATTTCTTTGTGTGAGAATCTACAGTAGAGATCTATAATCTCAGATGTGATAGCCATTCCAAAGTATCTATCTTTAGATTACTTCTCCACCCTCCTTTTCACCAATCATTGTAAAATATTTGCCACTACTCAATAATCGGTATATAGCTCTATCCAATCCTGTCTTTTTAAATCATTTAAGAGCAACATACACTATTGGAAGTTATGGTTATCTAAAAATTTCCCTCTCCACTAGTCAGTACAGGCTCCAGAACCTAGACTCTTAAGCCTAGTGGTATATTATTAGCTTTCAGCTAATGCTGCGTTATTGTCCAAAGACATTTCTAAACCAAACTTGACTTTTTATTTCATTATTAGTCTAGAGAAAAGAGCTAAATTCCGTATGAGAAATAGATTGAAGGGATAACCTCTAGAACAGTTTCTCTCTGTTTTCACATGCCAGAGGAATGTCAACTGATAAAATGGAACTGAAATGGCTTCCCCAAAGTTAATGGAAGAACAGACTTGTCACAGACTACCTGGTATGGTGGCAGTAGGGTAAATTTAAAAATCACATCTCTGGGATTGGGCAAGGTGGCTTGTGCCTGTAATCTTGGTGCCTTGGAGGGCCAAAGAGGGAGGATTGCTTGAGGCCAGGAGTTAAAGACCAGCCTGGACAACACAGCTAGACCCTGTCTCTACAAAAAAAATAAAAATTAAAAAATTATCTAAGTATGCACCTATAGTCCCAGCTACTTCGGAGGCTGAGGCAGGAGGATTGCTTGAGCCTAGCAGTTTGAGGCAACAGTAAACCATGATGGCACCACTGCATTCCAGCCTAAGCAATAGAGCCAGACCCTGTCTCAAAACAACAACAACAACAAAATCACATCCCTGGGGACCAACTGACACTGACATCCCTGGTTATATCCCATGAATTATGGGATTACCACAAATAAACTTGACAAACAAAGTACTAGCACTTTATATATTGGCCACAGAAAAGGAAAGAAACAAACTTCTGGTTTTGGCAAACAGAAGACTTCAGACACTATATTAGACGTTCATGGACTTTTCCCCAATTTTAGACATGAGTCAGGCACCACCCTGAATTCTTGAAGGTTAGGAAGGTGCCCCTGAGGAAGGACTCTGTATTTATCTTTTAGACGTATTAGAACAGGTGCCCTCTTACTTTATGTCTTTTGCCTAATATATACCCTCTCTGGTAGTTTAAGGGAAATTTCAGCCCATCCTTTCTGTATAATAACTAAAATTTTATTTCACTTTTGTCATATTGAAATTTTCTTCATCCTTATTAGATTTATATTATCCCCACACACAGTTGTGATATCTTAGAAATCTGTGATAAACTTTTTAAATTCAATATTCCAACGTCAGCATCTTTCCATATGTTTGCTGTATTGCACTGAACTGAAAACATGTTATTTCAAAGCATTTTTCCTACTAAAAACAATTAATTATAATGAAATGTATTTTAGAAATATGTTTTCTCTCAATTCCTTTATGTTTTTAGACTTAGCAAGTTCATAAATAATGACAAAATTGAAGAAGAATATGTGAGACATTCTCAAATCTTTGGATATGGTGAAAAAGGTTTATTATTTTAAATGAAAACAAATACTCTATAAAAATATATATAAATGTTCCATATATATTTTTCTCTATTGCCACTGTTGGACCATAGAGAGGTATATTGGTCAATTATTCATAGAGACAAACTGTATCACAGTGGTAGCTGGGAGAGCAAACAGAAAAGAAAAAAGAAACAAATTCTGTTCTTGTTATGCTACACTTACACCATTCTATGAATCATAGGTATGACACAATCATAGGTATAGTTTTTTTCATAATTTGAAAAATACAAATCAAATATTTATCTTTCATTATTAAAATTATTCATTGTCTGACAAAATCCCTATTCGTTAGTATCAAATATGAAGCATGTCACGATTCAGTCTTTACTGAAATTCTCTGGCTTCGTATCGCACCACAAGACACCTCTTCATCCCCAGCTATGACGATTACTTGCATTTGCTTGAATCATGCTCCTTTGACGTCTCTATATCTTTTGCATAGGCATATATCTTTCATACCTTCTTCATTTTTTCAACTTCTATTCCTCTCATCCTTTGTCTTATGTAGGGTTTTCTAGAAGCAGATCTTGAGATGAGATTTAGATAAAACTAGTAGTAGAGAGGAAAAGTGGGAGAGGGAAGTTATGCGAGGAGATAAACTGTCTGCTGCTAAGCAAGTTAATACTGAAGGCAAATGGAGTTTAATCCTGTGGGATCTTTGGAAACATGTAAAACAAGCCTGAGAGCAATCCCACAGGCCACATGCAACTGTGGTGCTAAGGTAGTCACTAACTCCCTAGTCACTGTTTAGTCATTCGGTCATTTATTTTTAAAAGTTTGTTTACCTTAATTTTCTCTATTGTACCAGCAATATTTATTGCTGGATACTTATTTGACTTTTTTGTCCCATTTCCGCTTGTGGACAAAGGGTTTCTGAAATTTAGTAACTACACTGTGACAAAATGTAACTCTACACTGTGTCTGAAAATGGGAATATATACCTTCAAACACTTATGTTTTTACCATAAAATGTATTAGACAGATATCCATAAGAAACATTATGGAAGTCTATGTACTGACCATATCTTTTTGGCTGTTTATAAGCCTACTTTAGAAAGTTAATTTGAGAACAAAGTAAGCAATTTTAGTCAAGGTGCTATTCAAGTTTCTGTTTTGTTTTGTTTTGTGTTCTCAATGAGAGTTGAGAAAAGCTCTTCATTATTTTAGTTTTCATTTGCTTTTTACTGTTATAATGTCAAATCATATACAGTATATCACAGTAAAAGCAAACATGTTAACCTTATGGTTCTTTTTTGAGTGTTAATGATGATGTTTTTCATTATTTGTTTTTGTAACAGAGCATTATGGCAACATTGGAAAAAGTAAATTCTGTAAAACATTTTATCACTTATTCATCTTAAACAAAAGTTTCATCATATTTCAATATGGTACAATATTGCAGTACAGAATTATGCAAACTAAAAGGCATTTCCACCTGCAGAAACACTGATTGTTATTTCAGAAGCTGAGGAATGAAAGCAGATGAAGAAAGTTACCTGTGTTGTATTGCAGCAATATGTTTTTAAAACACTCACAATCTAGTGTTGTCAATAGCTCAGTGATGATCAAATATATATTTTCATTATGTGCAGATTTTCTGGCCAGTGCTGAAAACAAGTAAGATACCACTGAGCATAAAGGGAGAAAGAAAACAAATCTAAAAGCAAGTGACACAAAAAACTTGCAATCTAAAAGCAAGTGACACACAAAAACAGGCTGTTATTGTGTACCAGAAAAGCTTGTAAATCATTTTGAAAGATGTGAGCAAGTGTTAGATGTCTTCAGAAGGGACTACATAAAAATATAAGATCCAGATATCAAATTCAAGCCATGCTGTAAAACATTTTGTTCATGCGGACTGTGATTATCGCATTTAGAACTCTAGAGTTCCAACACTTAGTTGGTATTAAGTGTTGGAACTCATACCATAGCGGAACTTACCACTATGAACCCACTGCCCAATCTGTAAAATGCGAAAAATATAAGCCTTCCCCCAGAACTGTTAAGGCTCTCTTCATAGCATGATTTCTCAAGGTAAGCAATGTGGGCCACCTGCCTCATATCACTCAGGAGTTATCCAACAAACGATGGCAGTTCCCGTCTGAGACCTACTGAATAGAAATCACAAGAGGGCAGTGGAAGAGGCAGAAATCCACCTTTTCAACAAGCTCTGCTGCTGATTCTGGAGCCCCCATGACTATAATATGGAGTGATTAGATGTGAGTTGAATTACTTTAATTTTTTATGTCCTAATGTTTTTTTAAGTATTTGGATGTTGAAATTACAAAACACGTTAAAATATCTTTTTCCAAACCAAAGGCCTTATAAAGTAATATGATTAATGATAAAATTTTCCTTATAACTGCAATAAGAGAGATAATATTTCAAACCTATTATGAATGAATGAAATTTCAAAGTATTTTAAATTGTCTCTAAGGAATGTTCATTGTTTTATTGTTTTTTATCTCTATCCATTAAAAAATATCTCTGTCTATGATTACTAATCTGTTAAACTTTGGTTCTAAAATCACAAACTGTTCCTCTTCAGACATTGTTCTACTGCATCTGCAAAATTTCAGGACTTGTGAAATAATCTGGTTGGGTGTTTAGAACATGATTCGCTAATAATAAAAGTAACTCTTTATGTACCAATTATTTTCTATCTTATCCCAAAATGTACTTAAAATATTACACATGACTTCTAGTGAATACCTATTTTTAAAAGTTAGTATATACGGAAAATGAGAAGGAGATAAAGTATATTACACAGAAATTCATTTTGTAAGTTTTTGTGCAGTTATTACAGATAAGCACCAAATTTAACTTACTTACAAATTTACTTAACCCAGTCAAGTAAACAAAGAAAGAAAAAAGATAATGAATGAACAAATAATAAATAAATAACAAGCCAGGTAAAAACTTGATTTAATTATATATTATGTTAAATCTATATTAAATCTATCTATCTATCTATCTATCTATCTATCTATCTATCTATCTATCTATCTATCTATCTCTCTCTATCTCTCTCTCTATCTATCCGTCTATCAATCTATGTATCTATTTTTTTCTTAACTTAAAAACTCTGCTCCAGAGTTGGATCTTGTGACCCACTTCATACACCTTAACACACAAATACTAATGGCACATAATTCACAGGTAGAGGATATTTAAGCAAACCTTTGTGACCTCTATTATCCTCAGGGACCCTCTCTGGTAAATTGGATAACATGATAACTGGCTTCCATAATAACCTGTAAATAACTCTGTTGTAACACCCATTCTCCACCCAACATTTTAATTCTCTCTCAATTTCTGTCATCACCACTGGAGTATAAACTACCAGACATAAAGAATTGTTGCTCCTTTTCTTGGTATCTCCAGCACTATTCTATCAGGGTACTGCATGAATGTTTGTTGAATGTTAAGATTAAAAGAGCGTTTTTCTACAGAAAATTGAGGGCTACCTTCATTTCATGTCTTGTTTGGAAAAAATAATTTCGGTGTCCCAGTTCCCATGCATCAGTCACAAGCTCCTCTTTTTTTGCTGAGATTCATTTTATCCATATGCAAGCTGAATTTCTCTGGTAAGTACGAGTTCACAATTTGTGTGTGTATATTACCTTCTTCAGAGACCTTTATTAAATTCACATAATGTAATATATGGGAGTTTAGATTATTTAATTCTCTAAAACTTGTACTATGAAGAAAATAAAGCTTAACTTATCATTGCTGAGTTGCAACCTTAATCCATTCCAGGGGATTTTCTTTATTTTCATAGCTTAGATTAATATATAATTAATTTTACAAATGTAATCTATTTTGCCAATAATTTTAATATAGATTATATAATTTCATAATGGTACTAAAGAGTTAGTCACAATACTATATAATTTACTAAAATTAAGAAATTTGTGAGTAAATTAAAGTTGGTGAAACTTGTTTGCAAAGAGAGAGCAGAAAAAAAAATTACTCCCGTGGCAGTAATTTCAGTTCCTGCTGAATAGTTCAGGTCAGCATATTCTATGAACCCTGAAATATCCAAAGATACTTGGATATATAACTCATAACACCTGGGTTACAATTTTTTTCAATTTTTTTTTTGAAATTGAGCTTTCACGAAACTAATAAGTTGATTGGATTATATTTCTTACTTTTTACATATTTCTTACATGACATTTTGTAAACACTTTTTTCTGTTGTTAGAATCTAATACTTTCCTTGTAGTTTCTAGATATGAATAACTTCCACTTTCATTGACTACTTTTCTTTTAAACTATTGACACTAGTAAAAGAAATGCAATTAAACTGATTTTTGCCACTTTACCCAGTAATTTCTTAAATTTCAATTTCACAAATACAAACATCTTGAAATTTCAGCTTTTCTTGCATGCTATGGAAAAATGTGTCACGTATTTCTCTTTAGTAATGTCTGCTGTTTCCATTAAAGCTTATTCAAAATGGGTTAAGGGTGGTTAAATGGATCAAGAATATGTTGTAATTAGTAAAATTGAATATTTCTTTGCCTAAATCACAGTATTCCTTTCCTTGATTTACTTTCATCAAAGAAAGTCATTACTCAAGAACATATAATTAGCTTGTTTTAATCTTATTATTTTCAGTCACCTACTAAAGTAATTAGCTTCCTCTTTTCTTTTTAGTTAGAAAATTACTAAACGATCAATGCACAATACATCATTTTCTACTCTACAGCACCAATTACTTTGATGGTCAGTGTAAATTTATTGATTTTTCTTATTAGTATATTATCCCCAGATACTCATAGCATGATGTTTGTTATTAGCAAGAGAAATATAGATTTATTTGTAAATAATTCTCATTCTGTTAAGTTTCTTGCCTAGAACATGTACAGTTAGTATGCTACCCGCTAATGGGATGTGGAAAGAGGTTAAGGATGGAGTTTACTTTTCATTCCTGCAGTGTCTGTAATTTCCCCATTGAGACGTGTCATGAAGTTAGCAAAAAATAAAAAATAAACCTGCTTGTGTAAATTGCAAAGTTAGAAAAAGTTGTTTTTCTGGCCTTTGTTCTCAAATTGAATTTATTTATTTTTTCTTAAGATCAAAGAATACAATGGCAGGAACATTGTACCCTCTTTACAATAGTATACACTTTCTTTATGTTATTGATTATTAACAGATCTTAAAAGTTACAAAGATGAAGTAAATATAATGTGATATAATGATGGATATATTTTTTGGTTATTTGTATATTTGTCTTATTCACCTACTAGACCGAAACTTCCTGAAGAGCAAGAAATGGAAGTGAAAGAGAAGGGAAATATTATTAAGCACACAATTATGCATGCCATTTTGTCAAATGTTCTTATATGTCATGTTTTAGTCATTTCTCTTTTATTCATTCATTCAACAAGTATGCAAAGGGCCTACTATATGCCAGGAGTTCTAGGATTCTGGGATATGGTGGAGAACAACATAAGAACCATGCTTTAGTGAGTCCTATATTCTAATACGGAAGACAATTATAAATAAATAATTATATAACAACACAAGTAAAGTTCCAGACAATAAAAGAAAGTTGGATAGGGGATTAAAAAGAAAAAAACAAGAATGATATTTTAGATGGGGTAATCAGGGAAGATCTCTTTTTGAATATTAACTTAGAGCAGAAAAAAGACTGAAATATAAAACATATTCACGAGAATATCTGAGTGAACAGAATTCTAGAATTGGGGTCCAGTAGCACAGATGTCCTGGCTAGAGCATGATTAATGGAAGAAACATCAGTAAGAACAAGAGCAGGGTGTTGCCCCTACTGTTTTTTTTTTCTTTCCTTCTATTGGTTCATTTGTTCTTTCCTACTTATTTGTCCATTTATCTGTTTCTGTGTTGATGTCCTCATATTCATAATTTTTTTGTTTGTTTTTTTAAGGGGTTGAGAAGACTTAAAAAGGCATTCCTCAACCTGTGGTTATACATATATTCTACTATATTTTTTAAAAAAATTTATAGTTTTATATATTTAATTTTTAAAACATTTAGAGTTCATTACTGAGTGAGATATGAAGTAGGTTTTGTGATTAGTATTTATTTTGTTAAATAAATATCCAACTCATCTAACCTCACTCATTGTCCATTCTTTCACATTTGGTTTGAAATAATATCTTTATCACATACCAAATTCCAGTTTACCCATATATCCATGTCTATGCTCTTATTTATTATAACGATGCCCATTCTTACATAATTATTGTATTTTTAATATGATATATCTATAATTTGCCTGAAATATAGTATACATGTTTTTATTTGATTTTTATTTTTTAAAAATTTTAAAGTAATGTAATTTTAAGACTCATAGTGTCAATTGATATAAAAAAATTCCTAGATTTAGTTTGGAAAGACATTGACTTAATAGATTAATTAGTCAATTCTCATTTCTATATTTTTTAATATTCTTTTTTTAAAATTATACTTTAAGTTCTGGGATACATGTGCAGAATGCACAGGTTTGTTACATAGGTATACATGTGCCATGGTGGTTTGCTGCACCCATCAACCCGTCATCTACATTAGGTATTTTTCCAAATGCTATCCCTCCTCCGGCCCCCCATCCCCCAACAGGTCCCAGTGTGTGATGTTGCTCCACTGTGTCCATGTGTTCTCATTGTTCACCTCCCACTTATGAGAGAACATGGCATGTTTGGTTTTCTGTTCCTATGTTAGTTTGCTGATAATGAGGGTTTCCAGCTTCATCCATGTCCCTGAAAAGGACACGAACTCATCCTTTTTATGGCTGCATAGTATTCCATGATGTACATGTGCCACATTTTCTTTATCCAGTCTATCACTGATGGGCATT
Source organism: Gorilla gorilla gorilla (assembly GCF_029281585.2). Taxonomy (NCBI): domain Eukaryota; kingdom Metazoa; phylum Chordata; class Mammalia; order Primates; family Hominidae; genus Gorilla; species Gorilla gorilla. The sequence continues at coordinate 85,632,481 of NC_073238.2, read as the reverse complement.
TGAGTTGGTTCCAAGTTTTTAATATTCTTATGTGCAGTCAGGACTTCAGTCTTCTTTGTCAGTAAAGATGTATAGTTTTTGCAATGAAGGCTTAGACATTTCATATTTAGTTTATTCTTAGGTACTTTATTAATGTTGCTGATATCATATATGGAGTATATTTGTAGAACTGGCTATTTTTGTGTTATGTAATTTTTTGTTGTTTTTAGTAGATTTCAAGGGAGAAGAAGAAAGCACAATGTCTTTATTCTGCTTTTTGAATCTCTTATTTTCATCTAAATGTGAATTTGAAAAGTAACATTAAGCTTTTGATGTAAATGTACTCATATATAATAAATTAAAATTTAGTTTCAATAAGCTGCAGAGGCTGTATGTAATTCAGCCTTGAAGGTAGATTATGGCTTTAGCATTCTGCCTTAGTAGAATTAAGTTCATATATTTAAAACGTTAACATTAGAGCTACTAGTATCTATATATTTTGTATATTATATTTTCCTTCATTAACTGAGAAGAATAAGTTCCTTTCATGGAACTTAGCTTTGAGGGCTAACATGCTCCATATTCTCTTACATACATAATTACTTACTCTATTGATCTTGACTGGGATTTTTATTTTCCCCTGCTGCTTAAATCCATTATTATTGATGATTATGTAAAACACAATTGGAAGGCCCATTGAATGAGTAAATACCGATATACTCAGATTCCTGAACATAGTATAATATTTTTCTCATTTTAATACATTTTGGTTACTAAAAAAGTGTAACTTGTATGCATATGTCTTAACAACATAGATAAATATTCATGGGCTCAGTACCCTAAATTAAATTTTAAGCTAATATTAACAGTTAACCATTTAGGTTTAGATAACAGTGTCAGCTCAGCATTTTGGTTTGTCTGAAGTAATTTTGAAAGAAAAATATCTAGATCCTATCACGCACTTAGTAGGATGCTAATTGATATCATTGATTCAGAGAATGGCTTGTTTCACCACTCTTTTTTTTTTTTCACCATCTCAGAAAGGCTTTATTTCTAATTCATCACAATCTCATACAGACTCAGAGCCACCATCATGTGTTTCCATTTGGTATCCTCGTGACTTTTCATAGTGTTTTCCCTTAAACAAGAACATTTTGAGTAAACTCTGTACATTGCCAGTTAATCTTTTCACAATAATTTAAAAATGTTGTTGCTGTTGTATCTTCGATGCAAGAAGGCCAACAATAAAAGTACAATACAAGGAAATTCATAACGTATTACAGTGGAACAGACTGAGTCACATTTAGGTGATGGTGAGGACACAGTAGCAGTATATACCTGCACTGGAAGATGTGCAAGCCAAGTAGGATAATATATGGATCATACAGTGAATTTTCTAAGCCCTATGAGGACTTTGTACCTTTTCAAAGATGTCCTGTATGCCCTCAGTATACAGAATATCTGTCTTGTCTACTGGCTTCATGGCTTTTTCACTGCAAAAAGTTCACTGAAGCAGATAGTTTGAAGCATTAAAAATTCTTAAAAAACAGTAACACTGACAAAAGAAAATTAACTTAATCCACTCTAATTCAACATAGAAATAAACCGAACCAAAATGTAAAGGTGCAAATTTAACAGAGAGGTAGTCAGGTATTCACAGCGAGGGTGACCAGAATCTCTTAAAGTGTACATTTTTTAAACTTTTATTTTTTAAATCTAGTTATACCTTATTTACCTTTTTGTTTAATATATTGTGTGTAAAAAAAAGATGGAGACAAAAATAGTTTTCTGAGCTATTTATTTATTTATTTCTGAGTCACATTTACTGTGTCATTTTAGAAACATCTCAGTTTCACAGGTTGAACGTTCAGCAGCTGTGTGTTTTTTAAAAAAACATTCTTTGACCTTGAGAAAACTAGATCTCTCCTTTTGGGCAGAGTTTCGTTCATGGCGATGGTGTGGTTGTGCAAAAGACAGTGAATTATACTGTGATAATCCATGCAAGCTTGCATCATGATGTGGCTTCTCGGACGGCTCCTCTCCACTGTGCTGCTCCAAGGGCGTCGGGTCTCCGGGTGACTGAGGTTGTGAGGCAGCGGGGGAATATGGGGCCCAGCGTGAGGGAGGGCGATGGTTTGCTGGCCTCTCGGAACGGGAGAAGCAGGGCTCTAGGGATGGAACTAGTGCAGAACAAGGTAGTTCCTCCATGGCCCCTGGCTCGGCTGTGTCCCTCAGCGAGTGGCTGTCGCTGTGGGGCCCCGGAGGCCCGTGGGCAGCCTGCCTCCTCTCCTCCTTCACGGCATGCTCCAGCAGTTTCCTGTTGAGGATCCGGGCCACGTTCTCAGTCAGTGTGTAGCCACGGGGAGCGGGTAAGTCCTGCCTCGCTGGCGTGCCCTCTCCCCCTTCCTCCCTGCACATCTCTGAGCCCACCCCAATGGGGCTAGGCGACCTTTCTCGGGAATGGGTGCCTTTTCCTGGCCTGGGCCCAGCTCTGGTAGGTGTTCTGCTGAGTAAGACCGACTGCCGGCCCGCATCCCCTTCTGGAAGGGGTCCTGCAACACAGGGCCGTGGTCGATGATGTTGAAGAGGCTGGAGAGGCCGTCATTGATAGTGGTGTGCACGGGGCTCTCCCCGGTGGTGGTGGAGCGGGCCCAGGATGACTCACTGTACCCTTTCTGGGCTGTCCCTGGTGACGTCCTGTTATTTGGCTGGTCAGCTTTGGGGAGGGGCTCCCTCTGCAGCTTGGGAGAAACGTACTTGGGGGAGCAGCATGTGCGTTCAAACTTGGCCTGCACCTTCTTGATGGAGAGGCACCCTGTCAGCTCCTAAGGCTTCGGGAAGGAGACGACATGGGTGTAGCACCACCCCCAGCCTTTGGCGTGAGACACTTGTGGGGGCTGCTGGTGACACCCCTGCCACGCAGGGCTTCAGTCTGCAGGCCCACAGTGATGGTCTGAACAGTCTGGGTCCCCATCATCCATCACTTCTCTTTTTTAATGTGGTCACCACCACCTTGAAAGTGCTAACTTCTATGAAGAGATACTGCTGTACTGCTGTCTCTCACATTTTATTTCTTTTCTATTGTGACTGCCTTCGTGGTCCAGATTTTAAATGTAATCATTTCTGAATTACTTATGTTGGTAATATTTCAGAGTTTGGGCTCTAGAGTCAGACTGTATTTCAATCGGAATCCCAATATTTCTCAAATGCTTGAACTTCAACTATTAGGTTTACTACTCCATGCCTCAGTTTTCTAATCTTTAAAATGACAAAACACAGTAATTACTGCGTGTTGCTATTATCAAATATATTACCTCACTTTTATTGATGGTACAGTGTCAGGCACTATTGGCAATTATTATTATTATTATTTCTGAAAATATTCCCTCCCTATTAGGGCTCTCACGTTGTTTCAGCTTGTATTTTTGTAAGTAATTCCATCAAATGACAAGATGCTTCCATAAATCTTGCCACCTCGAAATTTTACGGTGCAGTGAAATATAAGTCCAGTTGTAAACAGGATGCCAAAATCTTGTCCTCGAAATTTTAATCTACTGGAAATGTCCATTTAGTTATATATATTTAATATAATCATTTCATATCCTCAAATAGGTTCTCCTCATGTTTTTCCGAGTTTAGACAAATTTTTTCCACTATTTTCCTAGTTACTCAAGTTTTACATATTTGCTCACGTTTGAGCCACTTATTCCCATTGCTTTCCCAGCTCCATAATTTTTCTGTTACTAGAAACGTTTACCTTTACTGCATTACTCACAGTCTACTAGAACCAGAATCCTAAGTCTCCAGTTACTGTAGCTTAATATCATTTAATTGATACATTTTGCTCTGGAATTTCCACACTACAGCCGATCCTGGTCATTACTGAGGATTAATTCCCCCAAGGGGAAGTTCAGGTCAAGCCTCTCCCTTTGAACAAAGCTGAAATTGCTTCACACTCTCCCAGGTTTTCAGCCTGGCATTCACCACCCTGTGTGCCTTTGCCTAATTTACTAGTCTCTTTGATTAGTTACTCACTTTCCCAGTTGTCCCATTTATAGTCAGTTCTTCATCCAGCATGGTCTACTTTCCCGTTTTTATTTCCCTAATTTTTTTGCATTCCTGTTATACCTTTATTGAAGTTTTTATGGTGAGTGAAAAGCCTTTTCACTACCTTCCCAACTCTTGTGGGAGATCTGTGTTCTTTGTCTGCCTACCCAGTATCCTAATTTCATCATAGTTCTTAGATGTGCCACGGAGAAAGCTCTCATTCCCCTGTTCCTGGCCATGAAAATTGGATGGAGCTGATTCTATGCTTAGTTCCAAGAGTGGATACAAAACTTAGGAATGGCTAATTCATCAACTGTATTTATTTTGCTTGAGTGATTGGTTCAGGTATGGACACATGGTCCCATTATAGCTAATAGTATGTATTTTCTGAAGGTAAAAGGAAAGAAGCTCTTTATTTTCTGGTAGATCTGCAATGGATCACGAAATGAATAAGCGTCTCTCAGAGTTAAGCCTACATGGAAAAAAAGCAGAACGCAGCTATGGGGAATGAGGAAAAGAGATAGCATAGAAGCAGAAGTAGAGCAGAAATAATAGTAGAAGGAGAAAGGGAGGGAAAAGATCCATGATATCTGGTGATCTGGTGAATCCACAAATGTAATATATCCATAGATTATAATTTATTAAAAAATATTAAGGCCTTTCACTTGAGACAATGTGGGTTGGTTGAAATTTGTTGAAGTTTAGACAAAGATGAAGAGGGAAATTTTATTGCTAAACATTAACATAATAAATGTGGAAGTGCCTAATAACTTGTATTGTAGACCCTCAAATTTTGAACTGAAAGACACGTGTTTACATATTTGAAAGGTTAAAAATGTATATGAAGAGAACAACTTCAGGGTTATTTTTCTTTCTAATAACATGGATGATTATGTAAAATAAATAACAATATCTCATTTTATTATACGTTTCAAACTGGTTTATAGATTATCAGTAGAAAATGTTTTCTTAAGTAGGCATGTTATATAATTTATATGACTACAGTTTATTTGAAGAGGTAGTTATTTAAACTTAACACAGACCATCTTTTTTAAGCAAATGTAAAGATTGTCAAAATAACTAGACTAAAAATTAAATTGAGCGTATAACACAGGAGGAGGCGCTGCATGAAAAGTGCATGTGCTTAGTCTTTGATGATCAGCTCCTCCAAATAATGTGTTTCTGTAATTCTATTTCTTATGTGGCACAATCTGTTTATGATAAGACCATAGAACTTTTTTTTGGAATGTTACTTTATCTTACTATGTTGGGAACTTTTGTTCCACACTGTCCTTTGAACTATTTTTTTTTTTGTTGATGGGCTATATAGTTCATTTCCTAATAAAGCTGATAGGCACCTGGCCTGGGAGGTTGGTTTTTGTCTTTGGCTGTGTCAATGCAGACAATTAAGATGAAAAGCACATTTACATAAGAGTAGAAAATTGAGATTAAAGACAGCAGTGTTAGCTTTTGTTATCTTAGTAATATTCTAAATTTTATTTGCTCTAGTTGTCAAGAATAGACTGAGTTCAGGGATTTTTTTTTTTTTTTTTCCGCAGAAGTCAGTTCACCTGAAAGTGAGGTCGATTTATTTAAGAGACAGGAAGAACATAACTGACAGAGCCTGTGGCCCTGCTATCTTTTTTGTATGCTTGCATGATTTTGTAGGGTTTCTACTATAAGTGTGGCTGTTTGAAATGGTTGGGGTCAGGTAAAACAGCAGGGAAGTTTGGAGAAAAGTAGAAAAGTATTGAAAAAACACATAATCCCAATGGAATTGTTACTCTGGATAGTTGCCAAACTCATTTCTGTCACACTTATTTGTTGTACATGGTCTGTGATTTCATTATTAAGTGATTTTGCAATGGGGTATACTAAGCATAGCTTTTTATTTTTGAAATATGTTTTCTGATATATACATATACATACACATACATGTATGTGTGACAGTATTCTACACAGGCAAAATTTTCCTGCTTCTGTCTCCCTGCATGCATTATTACATTTCCTCAAATTATAGTATTACATGATTTTTCCCTTTCTTGTCATAAAGATGGATGTAGCAAACAAATGGAATGCTAAACCAGTGTCAAATTATGTTTCCACTCTAAATGATTGCTAGTAGTTTCCCAAATGCTTGGATTAAGAGACTATGTGGCCATGTTTGGGTAAAGTGGGACAGAGCTATGATTAATGCTCCAATATGTGATATGTGTACAGCACTGAATTATATACTTCCTGTACATGTGTAGAGAAACAAGCATTGAGCAACTGTTCATTTCTTCATATTTAAAACGTTAGTTTTATTTTACTCAACATAGCCTAAGTTTACATGCATATTCCATTTTTTCATAATATACTTTCACAAATATTTCTCACAGATATTTAATGTCTACAACCTTCATATCTGGAATCATTACCCTATTATTGCCCTAAGGGTAACCTTTCATTGTGTGTGTGTGTGTATACATACATATAAGATGGAATCTCGCTCTATCACCCAGTCTGGAGTGCAGTGGTGCGATCTTGGCTCACTGCAACGTCCGCCTCCCAGATTCAAGCAATTCTTCTGCCTCAGCCTCCTGAGTAGCTGGGTTTACAGGAGTGTGCCACAACGCCCAGCTAAATTTTGTATTTTTAGTAGAGACGGGGTTTCGCCATGTTTGCCAGGCTACATATATGTTCTATTCAAGTGGTGGAACACACACACACACACACAGACACACACACACACACAATTTTGCATTATCTTGTTCATATGTTGAATATAAAAAAGTTAATCTAATAAGTAGAGGGTAGATGCTGGATGCTAGAGGCTGGGGTGATCAGGGGTAGCAGGAGCTGTGGAGATGTTGGTAAAAAGATACACAATTACAATTAGGAAGAATACATTTAAGAGGTCTATTGTATGATATATTTTATTCTCAGAAATACTGGGTGATATTGTTTTCATGACAAAAAATTACTATGTGAAGTTATACATGTGCTAATTAGCTATATTTAACCATTCCACAATGTATGTATACTTCAAAATATTATCTTGCACACATACAATTTCATATGTCAGTGCAAAAAATAAATGAATTTGAAAAATAATGGTGGACTACTATGTGTCTAGGTATGCAACTCATAAACCTAAGTCATCATCCTTGACGCGGCCCACTCTGTGATTCTCCCATCTTATTAATTACTGAAGCACATAGATGTAACCTCTAGATTAAGGTCCACAGATGTATAGATGCCATCTTACTGAAGACTCATGTCACTAATCAACATTATGGCCCCATCAGTGGCAATTTGTGTTTGAATTAAAATTTATTTGTCATTCAGTTTCCAAATATTTATCAATTATGTACATGTGTTTCTAACTCAAAACCCACTGTCCTCATTCAGACCTTCAGTACCAGGATTACGGTAGCACTTCCCTCATTTTCTCTCACTGCCCGTCTGCTAATCCCCAGAAAGCCACTAGACTAACCTATATAAAGCAAAACCCTAAAATGATATTCCCTCTCTTAAGGCACTTCACCATCTCTCTATTGCCATGAAATACAGAGAAACTCCTTAATAATCTCCGAAATCCCACCAAGATTTAATCCGTGCCACTTTTTCATTCAATCTCAATGTCCTGCTTCACTTTTATTCCTTCACTTTATGTATTTCATCTCATTTGTCATCTGAGTTTTGGTTTTGTTGCTGCTTGTCTAAAATGCATTTATTAATTTATTTAGTCATTCATTCAAAAATATATATAAAGACCTTCTTGTTTGGGACATAATATAAGACACTAGAAATGACTACTCTTCTTTCACTTTCGAACATTTTGCTCAGCCGATGCTTATTTTTCTGGCATCACTTCTGCAAAAGAGGCTCTCCTAAATTGTCTTCCCTCTGCCAGGCTTGGTCATGACTATTACTGTGCTCTCTGTACTACACACATCTTTATATTTGCATAGCTAGTATTTTTTTTAAATAATAGTAGGTACTTTACTAACAAAATAACTGATAGTAGATATTTTACTAACAAAATATATTTAATGAATATATTTAAAACATTTTAAAATGTATGATTTCTAATATTTTGTGCAAGTATAAAATACATAATAATTACAAATGCTACTTGTTACTGAAACAGCATCATGTTTTAATAATAACTGGATGCATGTCTTAGTTGTACTTATAAGCTCTGCAGCACTCTTTAAATTCATAGTGCCTCAATTTTTCATCCTTAATATCATGAAAATTATCATTGTGCCAAATATAAAATACGTTACTAATGTTGACATATGATTGTGTCCTAGTTCAAATTTAATGTCCTGTAAACTGAGGCAAGTGACTTCATTTGTCTGAATTATAACATATTCATATATCAAATGTGGCAATAATATATGTCATTCACAGTGTTATCAGGATCTAATAACATAATGAACATAAAATATTTTGTAAATTATAAAGCATAATATTACCAGGTATTTTGAACTAACATTTCAGTGGTGGATGTGATGGGACTGCTGATGTACTGTCCATACCCTCTGTGTACCAGACGGCCAGTGTACTAACCCCCAGGTTGCTGTGAGTGTTAGTTGTTAATGGCAGCCTTCTTCTGGTCCTGTCTGCAAATTTCTCTTCAGGCTGAACAAGAACAGCCGTTGCTGGGAGCACGGACATCATCTACCATCTCGACTCCTCTGAGCCTGAATGCAATAACTGATGGGCAAAGGGATGCAAAATGCAGAGTCTCCTTGCCTCAAGGTTAGGCTACCTATGAGATGCAACTCATGTTGCAGAGCTTTTTAGTGATCAAGCTGAGACCCTGCCATTGCTCAGCTCCCTCACCTGCTTTATCCTGCTTCCTTCACCTCCTTTCTTATAGAAGCCACTCTCCATCAGTCACATACTCCAGAATTCTTTTCTCAGGATCTGCTTCTGGGAACGCAACCTAAGGCAGTGCTTTATGTGAATTAGCATCCTCCTCCTCTTTTATTTTATCTCAAGCCTCTTAAACTACTGGTTTAATAAGTATTGCAACAACTTTGGAGCGAGCAGAACATAAACATAAAAGGCCATTTGGAAAAAAAAGTAATGTCAGCATCTTGACCTAAGATTTTCAATGGTTCAAAACACTTTCGGAAATAATGGAAAAGTAAAACTATTTCTGGATCAAGGAAAATATACAAAGAACTGGCATGTTTGTTTTTGAGGAGAAATTATCCTTAACAGATTTTTAAGTATTACTGTGAAAAAGACAAATAATTCTCTTGAAGGGGACAGCCTCCTAGATTCTGTCTCTTGACTTAATTGCATTGCTTTATCTTGCTTATTCTTAACTAAGGATTAAAACATGTAACTTGTACCTTCTTACATAATTGTTCTCATCTTAAATAATTCAAAGTATGTAAAAAGATCTACATACACTCAGAGGAAAGAAATCATGAAAATATAGAGAAGGAAAATATAAATACATTAAAAAATTATTCTCTATAAGTAAAGTCCAAAATATTTAAATGTGCCTTTTAACATTAGCAGACAACTAATCCCATTATCATAATTTATTAACCAGATCTTTTGTTCTATGTAGTAATACACTGTGTTTCCATGCTGTGTGTGTGCGTGTGTGTGTTTATCCAGTGACCTAATTTGCTTAAAAGGAAACTCTTAAAACTCCCTTGCTGTAATGAATAAAATGTTAATGAAGAGCTACAGAGAAATCCCCTTTGCATTAGTTTCATATTCCCAGGAACATCATCATAAATTTGTTTGCCTGGTTCTGACAAAGGTAGTGATGTTCAAGCTGCGCAGAAGCGTAGTAATGCTAAGTGGTTCTGATGGAGAAGTTAAAGATGTTCAAGGCACTGTCATCTGGGATGGACTATGGGAAGTTATTTTTTGGAGAAAGTGATGGATTTGGCTTTCATCCAATTTTTAAACATTTATTACTTGCATTGATAACTACATTACTAGGAACTTTTCAGAAAATTGCAAATGAAAACTATTCAAGCAAATACATTTTCATTAGAAAATGCAAGATTTTATATTGATGTTCTTTTTTTCCGTATTAACATAGGCCTCACTAATTTCTTAATTATGTTGATATAAACATAAAATTAAATGAATTATAACCATAAAAATGTCTTAAAGCTATTCTTGACTGTACAATCTAACAGCTAATATTCATCTTGTTGTGTCTCGATCTCTGATTTACATGATGAATGTACAATTAAAAATTTAAGTAATAATTTGTGAATATTGACAGCTAAAATAAACTGCTATGAATATTTTTCCATTTCAGGGTGGACAAGCTTAAATGAATATAACCGTGTTAAAATTTCCAAGTGTAGTTTAAAAAATTGATACTTAATTTGAAACTGAAATGTTTAAATCATTAAATACTCAACTTTATCAAAATCTAAATATTATGTTTCTGTTTCAAAAATTGATTTTGGAAACATTAAGATTATTGTGGTTTAATATCAATTATAATCCCTCTGAAAGATATGTTAGATGACAAGCAAGTGACTACATTTTGATTTCCACAAAAATACTCAACATTATGTCTATACATTTGAAACGAAAAAGGAAACTCAACATCACACTAAAATAACAATTAAGGAAAAAAATGGAAGTTTCGCATTGGAATGAAGAGTATATATAGATAGTTTATCTCCTCTACCATATTCTGGGGCTGATTAATATGTTTAAAGATAAATATTTTTCATATTTTAGGTCCTGGGTATAAAGCTCTAATATCATTTCAGTTTGGGTTGCTTACATTTCTATCAATTTTTTCCTTTTAACAGTCAAAAGCCTCTTTCCTTGTTCAACACTCAGAGGATCTGCATGATCACTGAGTTTCCACTAACTTCAAAGAAAATGCTTTGTCTATATTCACATTGAAATGGAAGCAAAACCAATACAAACAGGCCTATGGTATAAGGAACATATTTACCTCTATGAAATATTTGGGAAAACAAAGAAAGAACACGTGAATAGATTGAAACAGTCATGTTAATTAATCATCAATGATTTAACTTCACTTGACTTATGAAGACAGGGGAATAGGAAGTAATCCAATGACTCCAATACTGAGATATAATGCTCCATAATGTGAAAGTCCACATTTCTTTGAACTTTTTTTAAATAAATGTTTATCATTGCATTAATAAAAAAAATTCTGTTGAGTTGGCAAAAAATGAAGAGGAAAGAAAATAATATAATTTGATAAACACTATGAGTTACAAGATTTAGATATATTATTTTATTTAACTTTCAAAAAGATTTTATTAAAGTAACAGGATTTGAGAGTCATAACTTCACACAATTTGTGACTATGAGTATTGCAATTTGTAATCAAGTATATCTGACTCCAAATCCTATATATTTTCCACTATATCATAATGCCACAATGTTAATAAAAGGAGAAAGCTTTAACATATCTTAAGGCCGATTTGCTGTAAAGTTATAAAGCTTAATTAATCATTAACTTTCAATTGCCTTAGTTACTAACAGTACTATGGGTCCTATAATCAAATAGTCATATGCTTTTTGAAATTGGTGAAAATAAGATATTGTGCTAATCTAATTAGTATCCATTTCAATTTTTTGAATGAGAATCACCCAAAATAGAATGTATTCCAATTCTTACATTTATAGAACAAAAACTTATAGCAATATTACAAAAAGTAAGTGCAACTGTATGAAGTTGCTTGACTTCTTCATATACTTTAAGAAACTTAGAGTTAATCACCAGTGACTAAAGTTTTGAGTAGTAATTGAAAATTTTCAGCTCAGATGTCATGTTTCAAAATTTTTTCATGGTAAAGATACTAATTTTGGAGGAAATAGTATATAGGAAAACCTAGGAGGTATTTAAATACTCATCTTCTTGTGATATCTTTTTGCATATGTCTGTGTATATATATATGAGCACATACATGTATGACATACCCAGAGAAGCAGGACAAAGAGAACATGGGTCTTGCTGACAAAGCCATGAGGTCTTCATAATGAGATTAGAATCAAATAGAGAAACAAAATCCAGGTTAAACATAACAAATAGAATGGAAGGCAATGGGCATTATTATTAACGGACATAATAAGAAATTAGAAAAGAAAGATGTGTGTGAGGATGCTTACAGTTTATAATGACCAGAATCCAAGACAAGAATATAGATATTAGACCAAGTAAATTAGATATTTAAAATTATGATATTCCTGTGGCCTAACAGGTGTTGCTGGAAGTTGATGTACTGGAGCTCAGCACGACCACATCAGAATGGAAGAATCTATTTTCTTCAAAGCATGTTTAATATTTATTACAGACATATAGCATCATGTTTGACTAGAGATTACTCATGAATATGAATGCAGGGAAAATACTTGGAAATGATAACATAACTACAATCTTAGTGGCCATATATAGTGGTTATTATAGGCTTTCCTCATGCATATATGTAATTTGTAAATGTTAGAATATCACCAGTTAGATTACTTTAAAACATTCATTTGCAGTGGCCTATTGTTCTACAAATTCCAAAATATACTATTTCCTGATTTTTCGTAAGAGCAAGATATTGGAACACAGATGAAATGATCAGATTTTAGAATCAGAGACTATTGGCTTTAAATTTATCTCAATAAATTTGTCTATTTGAATTTCCTGAACCAAAGTTTTCCTTGTCAGAAAAGTAGACAAACTAATGTACTAATTCCCTAGATTTATTTTTTTAAATGGCTTACATGATGTGTATGAAAATAGCCTGGCAAGTTGAAGACCATTAATAAATGGGAACTATTATTATTCCACTCAGGTGTTCACTTAATTTTCAAACCTGAACTATCACTCCCCTAATTTATTGTTTTCCCAAATTCATGTATCTCTTCATTCACTGAAATCATTTATGTAGGTGTATGTTCATTCACAAAGGTGAATGAGTCAGACCTCTTGCTCACAAGAAGTCCGCACACTGGTTGTAGTTGCTTCATTACTGCAATTTTAGCCACACGAGATTTAGTTTTCTGCATTTTATCCAATTTATAAAATGGGGGACAATGATACAATTACTTTCTCTTTTAGGTACATTTGTCCCAGGAATTTTAGCTAAATCTATTCAGTAAAAGTCACATTAACAAAGCAAAACAGAACACCCAAGGAAAAACAACTTTCATGAGCAAATGTCTTACCACAAAGATAAAGCAAGAGAGGTTCTTTCCTCTCCCCTCTTAGAGAGTTTAACATTCCACGTGACTGTTGCTGAGGGAAATCATACTGAGAGCCAATATTGTTGAGTTTATTTTTAGGTTTTAATATTTTTTGTTAACATTTTAGTTGTTGATTTGTTTGTTTGGGTATAACCTGCCTTCTAACCAACTACCTCATATAGTGCTCAAAAAAGAACACATTATCTTCTTAGAAGGCTTAAACACAGCAATAAATGAGATTTTTTTTTTTTTTGAAACGGAGTCTCGCCCTGACACCCAGGCTGGAGTGCAGTGGACCTCTGCCTCCAGGGTTCAAGCGATTCTCCTGCCTTAGCCTCCCGAGTAGCTGGGATTACAGGAGCATGCCACCACGTCTGGCTAATTTTTGTATTTTTAGTAGAGACAGGGTTTCACCGTGGTGGCCAGATTGGTCTCGATCACCTGACCTCGTGATCCACTTGCCTTGGTCTCCCAAAGTACTGGGATTACAGGTGTGAACCACGAGGCCCTACCCAATAAATGAGATTTTTAAGGCAAAGAAGCTGACGCTACATGGAGGCTTATTAAATAAAATTATATCTTGAAATGAGGTATTCTAAAGATGGAAGGGGGAGCATAGAATTTTCATGAATTCAAGAGAATACCATAAAGCTCATAAAATTATAACAGGTTAATATAGTAGCAGAAATATTATGATTCTAAAGTCAACAGTAACTACATTTTTAAATACATCAAGATAGACAACAGGAAAGAAATAGGACTGTTGCTTAGGATATGTGGTATAATGATGCCGCAATGGTTTAAAAATGTGTAATGTGTGGAGTGACTGGAAAAACTAAGTGTTTCATAAAATACCTTGGCAGTGCTGGCTGTGATCAATTGTTGGTGTGCTATCATGAACAACAATTGGTAGGGCAGAAGAGGTACTTACAGATAAAACTTATTGCAGTATATTTAAGTTCAAAATAAAATACTAAAAATTAAATATACACAGTTTGTCAAAGAATGAGTGTATCGGTACTAGCAGCATGCAGATAGAAAACGGACATCCAATTGTAGCAGTTTTTATTGAATGAATAATTAGAATACAATTTGGAGGCAAGACTAGATAAGCTTCAATATTTCATTTGCCTTTCTCTGAAAATATCCACTCTAAAATTCAAATATATTTGAAGTTGTTCTTTCATGTCTATAATTATATACATAAGCTATGATTTGTTCCAATGTCCAAATTATTAAAGAGGGTAAAAACATGAGAAGGAATACCTCTGACTACTATAGTCAGTCTCAAGTCAAATTCCAGTACAGTGCAGGACCTAAAAAATATGTAATAAATAAATAATTGTGTTCATTAATAGATATTATTCTATCAAGAAAAAAATGCTAATTTCAATGAGTCATAAAGAGTTGAAGACATAGGACAAAAGGATAAACAAAGAATGACAGGCTCAAACAGCTTGCTGTAGTATTAATAAAGGGATCTATAAAAGTAGCTGTAATATGTGGTAGAAAGTATAAAGTGATAAAAATTGCAAATTGTTATGGAAGTTCAGGAGAACATGAATCACTTATAGTGACCATGAAATTCACCTATTTGAACTGGGCTGATGGGAAAAAATGCATTTTATCAAGTAATAATATTTGTAACTTTCTATGAAAGCAATAAAATTAATTCTTCAGTAAAGTTTCCATAAAATTGCAATTAGTTTGTTATTCTCAATTTAGGCGGCAGTATGATAAGTAATAGATAAACCAAAGGAAAATCATTGTCTATGTTCTTATCTTGGTTTATTCAGTCTAAATATTGTTTAATGAGTGTTTCTTCCAACAGCTATAAAACTGGGCATTCATCTACACTTTTAGTCAGCAAATTATAAACAAAAAATAGATGAACATGTGCCAGCTGTTGCTTTAAGTCTCATCTGCATGTAATCATAGTTCCTACTCTCAAAGAACTTGTATTTAGTGAAATGTTGAAAGTGCTCTGATAAAAGAAATACAGTGTTATGGCAACCCACAAAGAAAGAAATCTAATTCCAATATTGAAGCTGAGAAAATCTTTGCAAATTTCCAAAAAAATTATAAATTTTCTTTTTTTATATACTTTAAGTTCTAGGGTACATGTGCACAACGTGCAGTTTTGTTACATATGTATACATGTGCCATTCTGGTGTGCTGCACCCATTAACTCATCATTTACATTGGGTATATCTCCTAATGCTATCCGCCCTTTCCCCCCACCCCACAACAGGCCCCGGTGTGTGATGTTCCCCTTCCTGTGTCCAAATGTTCTCATTGTTCAATTCCCACCTATGAGTGAGAACTCTTCAGGAAATTTTGGCAGCCTAAGAAAATGAAGCTTAGGCACTAAACTGGACCCTAAATCTCCCACATATTTAGACAATTGACAAAGTTATATTTACCGCCTTCTGTAAATAATGAATTATTAGTTCAGGTGTTTTTTGATGGAGAGATGTCTTTTCAAAGTTGTTAAAGATGTAGATGATGATGTTAGTAGTAAAAATGATACTGTTGACACATAAGGTATTATAAGATGCTTTAGAATAAGCTTAAAATAATTACCTTAAATACTAATGCAATCTTTTATTTTAGCTTTAATTAAAAAAATTCTTAAAGGCCAGGCACGGGGGTCACACCTGTAATCCCAGCAATTTGGGAGGCGGTGGCAGGTGGATTACCTGAGGTTAGGAGTTTGAGACCTGCCTGGATAACATGCTGAAACCCGGTCTTTACCAAACACACACACACACACACACACACACACACACACACACACACCACACACACACACACACACACACATTAGCTGGGTATGGTGGGGGGTGCCTGTAATCCCAGCTACTCAGGAGGCTGAGCCAGGAGAATCGCTTGAACTCGGGAGGTGGAAGTCGCAGTGAGCAGAGATCTTACCTCTGCACTCCCGCTTGGGCAACAGATCAATACTCCATTTCAACAAATAAATAAAATGCTTTTAAATTAAATTCTGCCTTTTATATTAATTCAATTCGTTTTTTTCCAAAAATCATGCAGGAAAAATATTTCTTATTCAAATTATATAACTGATAATTAGATTATGTGATTTGTTCAAGATCATGTGGCTCATTGGTTTATGCTTCTACAGATAAACTTGGGTCTTCTGCCTTAATTTTCATCCATAGAATGAAAATATAACACTGTAAAAACAGAAAGTACAGAAATAACTGCTATAAGATCTAGGAAGGTTTATATGGAATAAGAAATATTGACATTGATCTTGGAAAAAAAGAAGGATAGTATCGAGTTAGGTAGGAACTGTTTATATATATTTTGTATCCATTTCCAGGGAAGCTCTTAATTAATGTTCTTTTATGTAAAGGCGGTGTCATATGATGGACTAGTAGATTAGGAGAGGTGCTTATATAACTTCAAGTATAGTTATACCCAATTCAGGAATTATTTGTAACTTCCTGCTTGTTCCTGTCTGAGTTGTAAAGTAAAGATACTAAAAAGGAGTGTGCCCACTTCTAGTCTAGAAAGTATAATTCTCTACAGTAAAGTTAAGTTATTCAATTATCAGAAATAGTATTGGTTTTATCAATTTTGCCCAAACTGAAATGTGTTTTTTTCTCTGGTCCTGTTATTTAAAAAGTAGATTTTCCATGTAAAAGTAAATGAAGTGTTAGTTCACCAAGAGGTACTATCATACTTAAAATAGTTTTGTGGAATTACCTATGTTCATTTAAAGAAAAAAATGATATACATTTAAACTGTTAACAGTAACCTTGATTCCAAGGCATAGCTGAAGAGTAAGAAAAGAAAAGCTCAGCGAATATCTCTTATTAATCTAGCTTTAAAAAGAATGAATAATATGTTACAACCTCTCTGACATATGGTGAGGTTTGCAGCAAGTTTGGCATAAAAGGTTTCACTTAATAAACACCTGATTAGCATTGTTTAACAGGTTTGGAGTGCATGAAAACAGTCAAATAGCAACATTCTGTCTAGTTAATTCCTCATTAGCCGACTCACAGTCACTGCATTTGACAGATTGTATACCAGTCTTGACACAAGGTGACCTCTTGCTTGGACCTGTTCATCACCTTCCGTCTGTCATAAATGAAGTCAGTATAAATGTCAGAGTGAATGTGACATCACCAGAGACTTCATCTAATGCCTTGAAGGTTATTATTTTCCCATTATTGTTATTATAGACAGAGTGAAACTATATGTAGCAACAAAATAGGGTAATAAACCAGAATAAATTTGATTAATATATTATTGTAATAAAGAATGTGACCTTAAAAGAAAATTTAGCCTTACTTATTTCATTTTCCTCTTATTAAGTATTATTTTTTAAAGGATGTTTAACCTTGAACCAGAATGGACAAGAGATTTTGGAAGACTAATAGGAAAGTTTAACTGCTTATTAATAATGTTTTCTCTGTTTATTATATCTATAACAATGTCCTCTAGTCATAGTTTATTTTTAATAAAAAATTGCAAATATTGAGATAGACTTGAAGAATTCAACTGAGCTAAAAAATTTAAATATGAGGAAGGCTTCAAGGAACATATTTTATGAAAAAATATTTGATCATTGTAACATTGAACATTTATAAATTCAGCATTTCCGAGAGAATACTTTCCAAATTCCAAAGAAATACTCCTTTACCACTTTCATCAATGTTCATAAATTATCTCTACAACAAAGTCCCCTGTATGAGTCACAAAATCAATTATACATTTGTACAACATTTATACTATTCTACTTGAGAAGTGTCTGTTTATCTGAAGGAAGGCTTTATTAATGCAATATGTTATTAGGAACAAAACAAAGTAGATGTAACACATCCTTGCTTTTTTCATTCCTCTATCAATTTTCAACAAAAACAGGATTAAAAAAATATTCTTATGAAATATCCTAAAGCATGAAACAAAATTTTGAAACCAGAAGGTGTATATTGGAAAGAATGCAAAATAATCATTTGATAAAGGACAATTTTAGTGCACAGAAAAGGTTAAAGAAAGATTAAGTTATCCATTGAGTTGGAAGGTTTTCTTAACATTAAAAAAGATAATTAGAAATAAATCCTAACTTCATTGTAAGAAAAGACCTTTAAGGTATAGACACAAGACATACGTATTACAAATATTTTAGAGATTTCTAAAATTACATTTTATGTAAAGTATGTTCTTCTCTTCAGTTTTTAAATTTTTCTTATTTACTTGGTAAAATTCTAAAGGACACTTAAATGATTATCATATTTATTGTTAATTAACTATAATGAAATAGTTATCGGGCTATCTTCTATATCTCCTTCATAATAAGTGTGCATTATTTATTCTAGGCAGATATGTGGAACTTGGGAAAAAGGTGAATATGAAATGTGAATTAGTCTAACTGGCTTTAGGATCCAAATGATTCTATACATCAATTTTTCCTTGATAATATATACCTGAGCTAGGCCTTTTTACGACTTTGTAATATTCATCCTTGATACAGTTATTGGTGTAGTTTTCAGGAGAGGAAAGAAACTCGAAGTTAAGCAGCTTTCCCAAAGTCTTACTGCTAGTAAATAACAAGTTGGGATTCAAAACTCAGCAATATGTGATTCCAAAATTCATCACTATAACATATCTAGTATCCTTTACAACTCCATGACAGAATATTTTCATATTTTCTTCATGGCTCATTTTATGTTGTACAATTTTTTTTCCTTTTATTATCTTTATTGTTCAATAGTAGTCTTTGTTTTGCTTTCAATAATAGTTTTCCTACAAATGATTTTTGCTACATTTATATATGCATCGTACATATAGTTATTTTCTTGGTTTGTTATGTTTTATCTCATTTATAGTTTATAAATATTATCCATAGAATCAAACATCTTTCATTGTCATCATTAATTAAGTATAGCCCATTTTCCTTTTCCCCCAACTAATTTCAAGTGATTCAATATACTGGTGCACAATTTTCTTAATAATATATGATGTATTACATCAGGGGCAGCTGATCTATAAATGCTCATTTTTTTAAGTACAATATTCCCTTATATGACTTTGTCAAATGTCATTCTTGAATGCTTTTCATTATTTTCTAATTGTCCAAATGTATTTTATTCATTTTTATTGTCAAAGACAGGTTTACCTGAGGCAAGGAGTTAAGGATATGCAGCAAATCAGATTAATAATTTTACACACCTTGTTCGTTATTTTTATTGTCGTTTTAGTGATTATTTTCTAAAAATGAGAGCTATTTATAAGTAAATGTCTTTTAAAAATAACGTTTTAAATAGTTCTTCAAATCCTTGTGAAATTGGTGAATAAAAGTAACCAAATTGCCCTTATTTATTCCAAGAAATCAACATTTTAAAGTAAGGCTTCAAGAATCCTACCTCATTGTCTTGATAGTATTAGAGGCTTAGAGGGAAACATAGAAAGTAAATTGTTTTATTTATGTCAGTATATTTTCTCAGAGTTAACATGCTTTATCTGTTTTTCATATTTCAATGTCATAGTCATTGGCATTTAGCTTCATTAACTTGAGAACTTTGGGTGAGAACATTTAAGGAACAAACACAACCTTCCCTGGTAAGAGTACTGTTTGCTGTCTCTAATTATGCAGGATAAACCTAAGGAACAACAGCCTGATCCAAAGAGGATTGCCAATCCTGTTATCAATCTTTACATAAGATTACAGACAATTATTTTTATTTCACAATTCCAATGTTATTCACTCACTAATCCAGAATAATAATAAAATCTGAAGCTTGATATAGTCTATTAGCTTGGCACATATTTATTCTGGTCATCACTCTACTCTCTGCTATGCTATGTGTGTCTGATCAATCTTTTTTGTTCTGATCAACTGTGGGTAGAATTAATCAAACATCTCAGTATATTTGTATTTTCTCTCTGTCTCTGTCTCTCTCTCTCATATGTTTCTCCTTGCATTTTTTTTTTCTTTCTTGTAAAGTTACAGACTACTTTGTATAATTATTTTGATGCTGCTCTTGTTTCAATGCTAGGGTCAGACTATAAACTAAAACACATATTGTTTTATTAATGGAACAAAGTATTCTTTAAAGTGCATATTTCGTAGTATTAGCTTATTTTTTATTAGTATTATTTGGTTAAAATAAAGCCATACAACATTTGTATGTGGAACATAGCTCCTCAATTTACAGACCAAATACCTATCATTGGATTTCTATTCTCAAAGAGATTTTATAGGATTTCAGTAGTTGCTTAAGAAAAGTTTTACAACACATTTGTAAAATTTGGATGACTCTAGTGTTTTAAAAATGCTAGGTTGTTCAAAAATTTTGGCAGACAAGTATGTGGAAAGGTCTCATTAAAGAGGTGAACCATTTCCGAATCTTATGATTGTCAGTATAGGTCAAGCCATTTATGACAAGATGTGTATAATACATCGCGAGTATTACGAAATACTACTCATTTCTAATTCATTACAAAAATACTTTCCTAAACGTGCATATGTGTTGGATGGCAAGAAACCAAGTATTCACATCTAATTATAAGGGTTTTTCTGTGTGCTGAAGTAGACTCTATTTATCTATCAGTGCAATCAATCCATGCGTTTTTCTTTGTGTCTGTCACCGTACTACCTAAGCACTTAGCAAAGACATTAAATTAGCCAAAAAGTGTGGAGTGGGATGTTTTCCTTGTCTTTACTACATTTATCTAAGCCAACCTAAAGCTAAGCAGACTGTGACTAATATTGGAAGCCTTATTCTTATCGCAGACAGAGTTGTTTTCATTCTTGTTATTATTAATTGGTTGAATGCCAACAATATATTCAGCACAGGACATAATTGCACAATATGTTCTTTCTCCTGCAACCTAGAAAGGGATCAACTGCTTTCATCTACTAACATTGATGCCAAAGTGATGAATGCCCTTTCATAACCTCCAGTTTCCTCTCCTGCCTCCCTTCCTTTATCTACTTCCCTCACCAGTTTTCCTTTAAAAAGAGACCCATTCATAGTTATTTCTTCGTTTTCAAAATGGATTGTAGAAAAAAATAATTTTAGAAAACTTATTCTTGTTAAATGTCATAGTATAAAAAGCATACGCTTATTTTATTTCTTTGTGTGTTTTAATGAATATATGCTTATAGTTTTTACTGACACGTACATGAAAAATATCAATATAGAGATATATATTTAGCTCACATATATTTTATCTATAATCTATCATATGAATATTTATATAGACACTGTATATATTAGATTAGGTTATAGGCAGAAATTATGTTGATATTACACTATACATACCATGCATGAGATGTTCAGATATAGAATTTTATACAATCCTGTTTCTTCAAAAAAGTTAATTTCCTTTTGTACATCTTATCCTGACTCTACGTACATCATTTAACAAAGAACATGAGTTACTTGTGTTTCTTTGTTTAGTTTCAGAACTTCTTTTTGGAAAGACATATTTTTGGTTTGTCCTTTTTTAAAGTTATATAATTCCTTAAGAATTGCACTTATTGCATCTAAAATCATAATGTATTTGTTAAAAGTAGGAAAAATAAAATGCATTAAATTATTTTTGCTCATTGTTAATATGAATAAATATTGTAAAATAGTGTTTTGTGTTGATTACAAATAATCATGACCATTAGTAAATTAAAGTATACTTCTATTTTATGTATTATGTTTGGCCAAGTGAGAATTCAGACTGACAGGATTTACAGGGAACCAGTGGCTGCCATATCTAGGAAATCTGAACCATGAACAGTATCAGAAATACAAACTTTACATTAGATAGAAAAGTCAGGAGTAGG
Organism: Gorilla gorilla gorilla; assembly: GCF_029281585.2. Taxonomy (NCBI): domain Eukaryota; kingdom Metazoa; phylum Chordata; class Mammalia; order Primates; family Hominidae; genus Gorilla; species Gorilla gorilla. Next base: position 85,610,445 of record NC_073238.2, on the reverse strand, counting down.
TAAGTCATTCTTATAGCTGTGGTGCACCCATTATTTCTGTAGACGCTATCCTTTGTGATTTGTACTGCTACGATATTCTAAAAATTTTAGCTCATCATATTCCAGGACACTGCAGAAACTGAAACAAGCCTAGCAAAGGATTAAATGTGTTTATTAGTATATGTTGTTTTATTGAGAAACAAATTTCTAATCTCAATATGTCAGAAAGACTTAAGGATATAGGACAAAAAAGAAAAACAGAATGAAAAGTGTCTAAAGAGCTTTCTATAATAATAATTAATAAAGAGGTCTCTAAAAGTAGCTATAATTGATAGTACAAAGAATAAAGTGATAAAATTACAAATTGTCATGGAAGTTCAGAAGAACATAAATCGTGTAGGTAACATGATTATGAAACATCTATTTGAACTGGGCTGATAGGAAGAAACGCATTTTAGCAAGTAATAGTATTTGTGACTTTCTATGAAAGCAATAAAATTGATTTTTAGGTGAAGTTTTCATAAAATTACAAAGGTATTATACTACATATTTAATTAGGAAAAACAAACTAATTAAAATGCTTTTAATTTTAAAAATCTTGGAAAAAAATCTACTCAATTTATATCACAGATAAACCTAGAAATTGGATTCTGAAGGAAGCCAAAATGTAAACCTTTTTGTACAGATTTCCTATAAAATTAAACATTTCACACATATTTTGAGTTATAGGTACATCTAAATACAAACATGTTTCGCATTCTTGGTCTATTTCAGTACTTGTATCTGTTTTTTTCTATAATTTCTTTCATAAAGTGGAAGTTTAATAATCAGTGAATTGGTTTTATATTCAGAGTTCTATTGTTATTCTTTTAAAAAGCGATTTTTCCTTATATTTTCGACTATTTCTCAACAAAGGGAAACTAAGGCACAAGTGTATTCGATTAATGTTAAGTGCTTAAAATTTCCAGTCCGTAAATCTTGAATGCTTAAAAATATTTGAAGTTTTGTCTTGCTCATGTAACATTTTGGGATGGTGTAGAGGTCAGAAGAGAGGCATTCTCCCACAAAATTATATAGAAACTCAGGGCAAGAGATGCTGTCCCATCTCTAACTGTGACTTCCAGATCATGCTAGTCATCTCATATCAAGCTACCAGACAGAAGATAGACTATAGAGGAGTATGTGTGGGAGGGTTTATGGACAATTTCCTAGAGTGGCACAGGTCACTTCCCTTCATGTTCTTTAAGTTAGATGTCATTGGCCTGTCCATATCAAAGTGCATGTGTGGCTGAGAACTATTCGGTAGCTGGTACCCAGGTTGATGAGGAGAATGCAAATTTTGGTAACGACAAACATTCTCTGCCAGAGACCATTCTTAGAGTCACCAACTAACCATTTATGCCCAAGTCCCCCGACAAAGAAAGGCATTCACATATTCTCTGAAGAAATCAATCGAAAGTTATTTACCTCATGTCTTAGTCTGTTTTGTGCTGTTATAACCGAATACCACAGACTGAGTAATTCATAAATAATGTAAATTCATCTCTCATGTTTCTGGAGACTGGGAAGTCCAAGATCAAGGGACTGTCATCTGGTGAGGGCCTTCTTGCTGTATCATTCCATGGCGGAAGGTAGAAGGGCAAGAGAGTGCATGACAGAGAGAGAGGGAGACAGAGAGAGAGAGAAGCACGCAAAAGAGGGCCAAACTAGTCTGTTATAAGAAATCCACTCCCAAGATAATGGCATTAATCCATTTATGGGGGCACAAAACTCATGGCCTGATCACTTCTTAAAGGCCCTATCTCTTAATACTGTTACACTGAGGGTTGTTTCCAAAATATGATTTTTGGGAGACAAATTCAAACCATAGCATCCAGTAACTACAAACAGCTTGAAGTCCAGTATTTCCAAAATTCCTAATGGTTTGAAGACCTATTAACTAGAACACAAGTTATCTGTCTTCACTTCCCATTATACAACAGAGGAATAGATAGGCAGAGAAAAGTATGCACACACTAAACTACACATGTTCCATGAAACAAAGAAAGAGGGCCATAAAACTGTTCCTGGGTCATAGCCATAATAGAATCCTGGTGTGTAGACCCTCTGCCATTTTCTGGAGAATATTTCTTTATTACACCCCGATTCTAACTCTAGAATAAACTCTTACCAGATTTTCTCTGTTGCCTCCTATTTCTAGCCTCTGGGAGGTCCTATCTCATCTACTGTCTTTGATGACCACATCTTGGGTAGCCACAAAGTATATGTTCCCCTTGCGGTCTGTGCATCTTACATGACTTGCTTTCTCCTGAGGAAAGTCTGGAGATACTAGATTTGTTTTATTCTTATAAGCTTCTCAGGGCAGAATCAAGGAAATAGGATTTCTTTTAATTTTGGAATTTATTTGATATTTACTTCAGGGCAGCCCTAGAGCCAGTGAATACATCCAAAGCCTTTTACTTGGCCTAGTTTTTAAATGTTTTATTTCTTTGTCCTTGTCGCACCTCATTCTCTTGAACCATGGGTAATAACAGGGGTTAGTGGAAAGGTACTGTCTTTCTTGTAAGCATCTCACCTTTGCTCAAGAGCTAGATCCTTAGTTACCTGTGTGTGTGTGTCGGTTTGTTTTCTAACTGAAATGTTTTTATGGGATTTGTTGCTCTAAAACTTTCATACACTTATATCCCTACTGCTTGGGATCCAGAAACTGCTGGTTCTGTTGGGACCCTGGGAGTTCCCAACTTTGTAAACATTTTCTATTTCATTTCATTTTTTGTTTGCAAACCAGCCAATTCCTTTTTGAACCATCACTTTCTTGCAATATGTTTCTAATGTAACAGGTTAAAAAAACTACATAGTGGTATTATGCCTCCTTCAACTCTTTCATTTAGAACCACACACTTGGAAAACACTTGTCTTCCTTTCAAAATGTTGCTGGCAACAGTTTTACCAAATGCTAGGTAAGAGTAAGGCAGATCCCCCAGCTCTCCAATCTACTATAGGGTTTCCTTCTTTGTTGTTGTCTGCCTTTCAAAACACAAGTAAACCTCCATAATTTAGGATTTTTAAAATATTAGGTTGGTGCAAAAGTAATTACAGTTTTTGCCATTTTTGTTTTTAATGGCAGAAACTGAAATTACTTTTGCATCAACTAAGAGTAGTAACCTATTTAAGTTACTAAATTTTCTATTAGTCAAAATAATGCTGGCTATCCTTACAAATAACAAGTCGAATATAAATAATAGCTCAAACATAAGGGAGTTTATTTCTTATTTAAATAATAGTTCAGAGTGAGCGGAAAAGATAGCAGGACAGGGCAATTCTTTGTCATCAACTGGATATTCAAGAAGTCAGATATCATGGCATCTTCAGAATCTGGTTTTTGCAGTTACTTTGGCTTTCCCTACTGCAACCAGCTAGAAAGGGAACACAACCCGGAATGCACAAGGAGAGTAATTGATGACCCAGGCCTTGAATTGGTACACATCACTTCTTCTCACAATCTATTGGATAGATCTTAGCCACATAGTCATACTTAATCACCTGTGAGAGTGCAAAATATAATCTGGCCGTGTCCCCTGGCAGAATTTGAGTTTAGTCTCAGAGGTATCCACATATCCGGTAAATTAAGTGAAACTGGAATTCTAGTCTGTTTACTAAAAAATTTGCTTCACAATGTTTCTCTGAATTATAAAACACAAATAAATAAAAGCAAAATAATTTAGCTAGTAGACCAGATTGAGCACTTTTATATTCAACAGTTTGTAGAACTACAAAGAGGTAATTTAATTTTATTTCATGGTATTGTATAAAACGGCAGCAAGTTCCATCACCTACATCAATATACCATGAAGCACCAATAAATAGTGATTCAATAAGAGGTTGCAGTAGCTTCTTTAAGCCTATAGCACCTCAGGTTTTATTGCTCATTGAAATAATTACAGCTTACTGAAATAAAGCATGTCGGTTTTCTGTTCAAGTGTCATCATCAAAGTTTGAACATACCCATATTTTCTCAAGAGGAAATATCTTCCCCTTCAAATTTCTTAGGAGTAAGCTGAAGATATTTCACTTTAGTATGAAGTTCTATTATAGCAGGAGTAACTTTGCCTACAATTTTAACCTAGTTTAATAGATTGTAATTTCAATTTAGATATTAGAAGAAAACCTTCATTATAGCAATGAACTCTCTTTTTGTTGCTATAAGGGATGTTCCTGACAAATTATATCTTTTACTTCATTAAAAATGATTTTTTAAAAACTTTTAGACTGTTAGAAAGTACCATTCAGTTTCAGTTGATATGAAATGGGCTTTTAAAAGTGCCATTTTTCTGCTTAACAAAATCAATAATCTTTATTATATACAATAAGCATAACCTTCTGCCATTTCCCAATCAATAAAATCTCCTCTTCCTTCATGATATTCAAGTGCCTTAGAGACAATGTAGCCATTTGAATATTAATTCTCCTAGTGGACCTCATCTCTATTAACTCTTAAGGCAGTAACATTTGTCTTAATTTTACAACATTTTACTTCCCATAGAACACATCTGGGAAAAAAAGATTATCTTATAAAAACTAGATATTTACCTTTTTCACTCTATTTAAATAAAAATTTCAGATTTTTATAGAGATTCCACTTGTTGGTAATTGGAAGTGTTATACTTACTTGCCTTTTTTAGCATGATAATTAACTGCTTTTTCATTTAGATTGGCTAAATAAAATGCATGCTGAATTCATTACATTTTCCTCGTAAAGATCATTTATTAATTAGAACTTATATATCACTGTCAAATAATAGGATGCATTATGAACAGTATACATAAATTAAAGATACCTGATAGCTCCCTTGAAGTCAGAGAGAAATTCTATCTCTTTATTTTCCTCTTATTTCCAGAGTATACTGGCTTATGACACTATCTGGATTTTGAAAAACAGCAAATATGTTAAAGGAACAAGTTACATAAGTTTTTTTAAAATATTAAATAGAATTAATCACTTTTATGCTGTCTCAAACATATAAAACATTTGATCATTCCAATATTCATGTATTCTAGCGTTCTTGGATGCTGAAGTACTTCCTTATTATTTATATAGTATATTTCTATATGATTTATTTGATTATTTAGAAATGTATCAAATGAGTAAACATACGGCATTTAAAATTAAATGTATTGTTTTTCTATGTCTTTGAAATTATATGAAATGCAGTTCATGTAAACGCAGCATATATATAAATAAAGTGAGGTCTAGAGAGATTAGATGAGTTTTATTTAGGATCACACAGTTACTTTATAAGAGAAGGGACTATAACACAGTTCTGTATCTCAAGCTAGCACTTTTTAAAATCTCATCATGTCTATTTTTAATGGAAATATATTAATCCTGAGGAATATAACTCTGCTCTAGAAATGTATTGTTAAGCTTTCCTGCCCAAGTTCAGAACCAGTTGAAAGATGAATACATGAAAAAACTGACGGATATAAAATTATTAGCATTATTATTAATAACTGTAAGTTGGATGGCATGTTCATGTTTGTTACATAGATTTAAAAAAAATTTTTGATCTCTGCTGTCCCTAAACAGTATTTACTTACCAAAAAGTGGCAATAATGTCTTTATTTTACTATCGTAATTTTCATCTTTTACTTGCCAAAATAACCAAAGTATAATACTAAGGTTTTTAATGAGGAGTATTTGGAAATGGTGGGGGAGGAGGGGTATTTGATACTGTTATTATTGCTCAGGGAGCTATTGTCATTTGATGCGTGAGATCCAGGAATGATACATGTGGCTGAAAGCATGGATCAGCCTCACATATAAATTAAGCACCAGTTGAGAATCAGTCCATGAAGAGTAGTAGCATTTGTTTTTGAAGAATACAACGAAGGACAGAGCAAGGAAATCCTACATCAGACCTCTCCAGTTAGGGGCAGAGTATAAAGAAAGATTCTGCCTATTTTCTAACAAAGACAGAACTGTAGATTTTAAAATATGGGAGAGGCAAGAATGGAACCAACTGTGTCTGCCCTTGCCTGAAATTCAACAATAAACCAACAAATGAATGGACCACCAGAAGCTGTCGTCTTTCTCCTGGGCCTTGGGAGAACAAGAAGTTAGATGTCCAAATCCATTTTTTTTTTTCTTTTCAATACTCATTTTGAATTTTTTCTCAAAAAACTTAAAACATAATTACCATTTGACCCAGCAATTTCATTACTGGTTATATACCCAGAGGCATGTAACTCATTCTACCATAAAGACACCTGCACGTGAATGTTCACTGAAGCACTATTCACAACAGCAAAGACATGGGATCAACCTAAATGCCCATCAATAATAGACTGGATAGAGAAAATGTGGTACAAATACACCACAGAATGCTATGCATCTATAAAAAGGAATGAGATCATATTCTTTGCAGTAACATGGATGGGGCCGTAGGCCATTATCCTAAGCAAACTAAGGTAGGAACTAAAAACCAAATACCACGTGTTCTTACTTATAAGTGGGAGCTAAATACTGAGTACACGTGGACAAAAAGAAGGGAACAACAGGCCCTAGGGCCTACTTGAGAATGGAGGGTAGGAGGAGGATGAGGACCAAAAAAACACTCATCAAGTATTATGCTTATTACCTGAGTTACTAAATAATCTGTAAACCAAATCCCTGTGATACACAATTTACCTATATAACAAACCTACACGTGTACTTCTGAACCTAAAATAAAAGTTAAAATAATAATAATAATGGCAGTAATAACTACCGTAGGATCATAACATGTATTAAGGATAACAAGTGTAAAGAATTTAGCAGAGTTCTTTCTACATGATTTGTATTTAACAAATTATGTTGAATTTAAATGGGCTATCATTTAAAAATTGAGCCTTATTTTTTTCCATTGGTCATATTATTTATAGCACTCCTGTAGGGTAAAACAAGACAGTTGAAAAAAAAAAGCATACTGCAAATGAAAAAAAAAGTATCTCTGTCAAAGAGTTCATTGGAGGGCATTGAAACAGCTCTGAATGTTTTGGGCAGAAGGAAGTTTAACACAGGGTATTCTGATACTTATAAAAATGTTGGAAGGACTAGATGAACAAAGCATTCAAGCATACAGTGCTAATGCAGTTAATTAGGAGTCAGAGAGTTGCTTTGGTTACTACGCATAATGATGATGCAATTGCTGATAATCCTGTCCTTGCCATCTCTGCTTCTCGACACCATGAGTCTGTTCCTCAGAATTGGAATATAGATTCCTGCCACTCCTCGCTTACCCCTTTATGATCTCGTTTTCCATAAAAAGCACAAGCAGGAACAAGGCCTCAGCCTGACTTCTGTCTTCCAATCTGGTGCCATTTCTCTTTATTAGACAACCTAAACACAGAAGAAAAAAACCCCAAACAGACGAGGAAGTTGTAATGTCCAAAGAGGCAGTTGATAAACAGGAATAAATGACTGTTCTTATCTGCTTTAGTAATTTCTCGTACCCAAGATTTAAAGAAAGCCATATGCAGTCTCTCACTTCCTACTTCTAATGGTCACTTCACCCAACCCCTACCATATGATAGTAAATTGATCAAGGTGGAAATCTTTAACAAATCATTTCATAAATGTCTTACATTCTGATATTCTAACAATGATCTTTGAAAGCTGAATCTTCAATGGCTTATGCCTCTGCATATTATTTACAATATTAACTATATTTGCATATATTGCCAAACCACGAAGCAGATTTAAGTGAACGATATCTATTTCAAAAAAGTTGTACTTCTTATACATCACATTACGCTATTTCCTTTTTTAGAACAATCAGATATAATTTCATTCTTACTGTATGTAATTCTTTATATATTTTTTTGAAACAGGAGATCTGGTAGTGACAAGTTCTTAATTGTGTATAATATGGTTTGAGCCTCAGTTCCTCTCTCTTTTGAGGCTCTGAGGATATTTATTTTGAGGTCAGTCATTTTAGAAACTTACAGTAACACCAGACATTTCATATTTGCAGCTTAGTTTGGAGAGGCTATCACTATGTAGTGATGCTTGACTTTTTCTGTTTTTGTTCCCTTTTTATGATACCCATACTGAAGTGGGCACAAGTACAGTTCTGTCTAAGTTTGGGTTTCTGAGACCCAAAGGACATACAATCAATGGAGTTATTTTTCTTCCATCTAATAAATACACTTTATTAAGGCTATAAAATAGGTACCTGTACTATGATACTATAGATATGTTACAGAAAGTAGGTTAGCAATAAAAAGCAAACACTTTGAGAGAAATAATCTTGAGAGAATTTTAAGATTAGTTGGCTAATTGAGACAAGATGTTGTTTTGTCTTTTATTTTGGTTGATGTACTATGTTTATTCTTTTTGGAACCCTAACACAGAGGATCCTTTGAAACATTTTTGCAGGCATTTAATGTTACTTAAGTCAATTACACTTAACCTTCAGTTATGCTACTAAAGAGAAGTATAGACCTTAAATACCTTACTCTTAATGTCAACATTGCCAGACAATCCTGCCTTGTTTCGCTAGTACATCCACTTTCCACACAGCAACACGACTAGTTCAGCACATCTTTTCCTCTGACATCTCAAACATTTCTTTCCCTTATTTAATAGACTTCACATCTAAAGATTGCATTATCATTAAAAAGATATGTGTAGATAAGCATTAATTCAACTTTACACCATATAATTTCACAAGTCAGTGATAATTTTGGCCATATCTGCCTTCCTTTCTATTTTGACAAAAGATGTTTCCTGACAGTAACTTGTACTTTCAGTTTTCCCAAAGATTTGTGATAATAATTTCTGCCTTTTTTCCTCCTTTAATATTCCTCTGCCTCCTTCTTTGCTATTGCCATCACCATCATCACTATTATCATCATCTTAATAGCTACTCTTTGATTGCTTACTATAAACCAGGTACTACACACACACACACACACACACACACACACACACACACACACATTTTATTGAGTCTTCATAGCAAAGAATGATTTTATTTTCCCCAGTTTAATGATGAAGTCATGACTCTCTTTCACTAGATGTTTTCCCCATCTTCATGCAAGCACACGTTACAATAAGTAATCCCTTTAAAACAAAGAAAACTTCCTTGAACCATGTCTCCCTCCATTTTTTTCTGCCTTACAGTAAATTTCCTCTCATAAGCTATGACTTTAATCCTGTTCTCACCATCTTCCCATGATATCCTCAACAAAACCCAAAGAGGCTTCATCCTCACTACTCAAAAAAATGCCTCTTAATATTTTTTCAAGCATCATCCTTAATTTAGTCAAGTCAAATATTCAATTTTCTGTCATTGTTTTACCAACTCTCTTCACAATTTGATATAGGTGACTGCTCCCTTGTAGGAAAAGCTTATTAGCTGTATTTCTCTATCACCCCATTTCCCGAGTAGTTTTCTTTCAGTCTCCCTTCCAAGATTTCTCAGCTGCTATTGCTGCTGCTCAATTGATAAGCCACCAAGGCTTTACCATTTGCTGTCTTCTCTATTTTTACTCTCTTTTTAAATAATCTTATGTTGTCTCATGGTTCTAAATTACATGGATAATCAGATATCTCAAAAATTGTTCATTCCAATTCAGACTTTTCCCATTAGTTCAAGGGTTATATCTAGAAATCTATTGGATACATGTATTTGGATATTTAATGATATTCACAAGTACAAAGCAGACCCAATCATTGCCCACCTCTAGTTCTTCTCCAGTGCTTGTTTTCACCATATCAGCCAAATAACTCAAATAGTTACTAACACAGAACAACTAGGGATCATCTCTGATTTCCATCCTTCCTGTGATGGATAGATCCAATCTAAGAGAAAGTCAGCTATACCTCTGAATGGATATTGGAATTTCACCCCAACCCTAACTTTGCTTCACACTCATCTGGAGTGCTGTTGAAGCCTCCCTATTGTCCTCTTGGTTCCTGTCTTTATACTTTGCTCGCCCTCTATATTATTATGTCAAAAATATCTGAGATATCTTTTAAAATTACAGTTAACCATAACATTTTCCCATTTAAAACTCTTTAACTACTTCATTTCTGTTTGAATAAAAACTAAATGTCTTACCTTAGAGGTAAGGCTCAACAGAAACTGCGTGTTAAGCACTAAAATTGTGGCTAGCACATAGTAAATGTTCATTGATAGAGTAATTCTCATTGTTGTTGTCATCATTGCTATTTGACCTCTGCATGTCTCTTACCACATCCTCTTTCTCTGGATTTCTCTGACCACATTAGCCTTCTCTGTGTCCCTCAAGTACCAAGCTTCTTGCTCTCAGATACCTTGCATCTGAATTCACTGTTCCTGGAAGGCCATTCAGCAATTTTTGCATGGCTTCCTCCTTTGAATGCTCTTAGGTATCAGCATAAAGGCCACCTCCACATAGACATTCTCTGTCTACCCTATCCAAAATGGTTGCAGTATTGGACAAGATTGAGACAGTTCCTGATCCCCTAACAATCAAATGAATTTAAAAAGTCAAAATTCACAAGTTTGATTTATTGTTTTGTTTCCTTCTTCTTTCAAAGAGTTCCTTCTGCCAAGTACCTTCATGAAATCTATAAATTTATCTTAAGAATTGTTCCCAATATCCAGAGTCAATATTGATTTTTCTTGATGATGAGGTGTGAAATAATTGATATTTTATGATCTTGTACTTATATTGAAAGAAAAGTACTTAAATTTATTTCAAAATTTAGAAGTCAGAAATTTTATTAAAAATCTGATGGCATAATTTACCATTAAGTATATAATTCTCTTTTCTATCATTAGAGAGATCTTTCTTTTTATTTTATATGATATAGTTCAGATGAGATTATTCTGTTTAAATTAATATCAAATTAATAAAATATTATTTTCATTATATGCTGTACTCATATACATCTTTTCAAATATGAGAGACAGTGAATACCAAGATATTTTATGTTCATATTTTATCTTTAATTCTCTGTTGCAACATTCACCACAGGGCATTATATCCTTTCTTTTCAAAAATGTGATGTTCATCATCTACTAAAGATTTTGCCGAAATGCACATGCTTTTCTATTAAGTTAATGCATGTGGCTATCTGAATTGACTATAGTTTAGGATATGCAAACTTAAAGAGCTTTAAACTAGTTTAATATTTAAATTACAGAATTACTAAGAGTCTTTTACTCTGGAAATTATAATATATTATAGGATAAATATTGTGACCTGGAATATAAATAGCACAGGGTTTATAGTTCCATTAACTTTAAGTAGAAACTTGAAATGCAGCTAAATATTACAATCATTTAAATGGCTTGTTTCCTTGTTAGAACAGGGGCTTTAGAGTTTTCTTTCTATTTCACCTGAAATCTGAAAATGCATTTAGCATCAACATTGTAATTTTGATCCATATCAGAATGCTTGTTGATTATTAATTGTTTACATTTGCATTTGTTAAGCATCTTCCTTTAGTAATCTGAAATCTTTATATATGTGTTCCTTTGGCCCTTTTGTTGCCTTCTTAGAGAAAACAGTGTCTTTCATTATTTCCTTTGAATACTTCATCACTGCTTTCCAAGGTTTTTGTTGTCACATGCTAAAACTTGCTGTAGTTTTTATTGGTATTATAGAGCTGAAAGTTTCATAAACATATAGTTCTTTGCATGACTTTCTAACTACTTGTATGAATGGTGAATGGCAGCTATTGTGCAAAACATAAATTTGCAGCCGCTATTTGTTTTGCCAGAGCAGGGAACAAAATTTCCCTATTACCCTTCTCTATTTTCTCACCTTGAAGACACTATTATACTGAATACTTTGTCTTTGACAAGGCATTGAAAAAGTAGGTAATTCTTTTCCCTTCAAATTTTAAATGTTTGCTAAGGCATAAATGTTACATAGCAGAAGTCAAGTTCTTAGTTATAAATGCAAGAACCCAAATGTCCTCTTAAACAGCCAAATTTCTTAGGGACAGAAATTGTAAGCACTAAGCTTTGCAAGTAGCCCCTTAATAAATGGATATTACATCCTTTAGAAAGTAGTCATAACCACTTATTGGGAGTTGCCTGACAAGTCTTTTGGCATTTGAATCTTATATCACCAGTCTAAGTAGGTTGTTCTTTTTATAGGATCCATAATCTCTAAGTAGATACCAATATTATAGGGTCACTAGAATTGTCTAACTGTTGAATATTAATTTATAAAATTCCTTAGATAATTTTATTTAAACAATCATAAAACAAATGATTTCCTTTATGCAATATCATATCCACTAGTATCGCCTCAAATCTGAATTATAAAAATATATACGTGATTCAAGAAAATACATGTTTTAGTACATAATGTTCCTTTCCCTGTATTACCTAGGTAATTACTAATATATCAACTTGCCCTTAGAGGAGGGAAATGACTAAAAACTGTTCTATTTCTTCAAATAGAAATAAACCAATGTTATTTTAGTAAATGCTACTCTAATTTTTTGACTCAATATGAATAGTTTTGACATTATATTAAAATTAAGTTTTAAGCTAAAAACTTTTTCTGGAAGTCCATGGTCATCCATCTTGAACTCCAAGCATGTAGGAAGACATAGGTAGAAGTATATTAAATCTGACAAATGACCTCCCATGTGCAAAGGAGGAAATAAAGATTCATTCTCTGTGTTTGTGAGATCATTTTGATGAAGGAAAGGCTAATTGAGGATGACACACATTCTAAATCTAATTCAAATCAGCATTTTTACATGAAGACTCATCACATTTCCAATGGTACACGCTACCATAAAACAGCTTAGTAAAGACATTTAGAATTTGATTCTTGGAATTTTTTTAATGCTTCATCAGAACTGACATTTTTAGTGGTAATGAGTTTCCAGTCTCAGTATTAGTTCAGACTGGATAGCTGTGGTATTTTACCCATTTTATTAAAAAAGAAGCTTTTTTCTTTAGCATAATTAAGTCTTATGTTGCAGAGAAAATTGCAACTAATATGCGATTATGCTTAGGAAACATGGGGAAAGTGCTAACACAGGGTTTCTCACAGTAAAAACAAATCACCTTGAAATGATTAAAATGTTAAATTATGAGGGACTCATCCTGTGGCATTAAAAAAAAATCATATTCTAAGACCAAGTAGCACTACTGTTGTATTTAGAATGAAAAGGTGATTGCTAACTCTTAACTCTTGAAATGCTTCAAAATCAGCATTAATATTATCTAATTAACACATTTAACAGCTCAACACTGCTGAAAGACCACCTAATCCTTTATCTCATAGGTAGTTTGGGTAACCCTACAAATTTTATAACATAGATGTCATTTGTTAAAAGTCAGGGTCAGTTGTATCTTGATGATATTTGCACAATGACAATTCTAAACACAGAAGGCAGCCACTTACTATGAGGTCAGAAAGAAAAAATATACAGGAGTTGCTACCTTTGACTATATGCTACATGTCAATCACCGAAATTAAATTTGGAAATGGACATTTGTATGCAAGTCAACGCTTGTAAACATGTCATGTACAAGGATTATCAGCCTGCAATGTTTATGGTTCTGTATTTTCACCTATATCATGGCCGTTTGGCTTTATTCCAAGGGTAAAATGAAACATAATGCCAATCCAGTTTTGAATTTAAGAAAACAGTATTGGTTTTTTTTCTGAGTAAAATCTATGAAAAATTATATGTCAACTATATTTTCAAGAGTTAGATTTTTGGGAGATTTTATTGTGCCTAAGGGTTGAACAATGGGCCCCTTTATGCTCTGTGCTATGTAAAATATCTCAGGTATTTCAATGGCCAACTGTTGTGTATAGTTAAGCAACATGTTTTCTTTACTTTCTAAAATTGTATTTACCTTTCAAGTCAACTGAGTACATAACTCATCCACTTATATCCAGAAGGATTTCTTGAGCAATAAGCTATGTATTTCTAGATATAAGTAGGGAGAATATTATGTTCATCATCTATGATCATTTTGATGAAATGATGTAAAATTAAATGATTTGCTCACTTATAGGCTTGAAAATTCAAGAACCATGACTACGAGTGTCAACTATTTTTCTGGGATCTCACTGCACCTCTTTGTAGGGCATAATAATCTACATATAAATTTTAATTAAATTTATTCAATATGTATATTCATCAGGTTAGTTTTCTGGCATCTTGTCACTGAAGAAATTGGAAGACATCATGAAATATGACTTGTTTTATGAGAGAGAATAGTTAGATTAGAATTTGGTAGCACCAGATAATATGTTCTTAAAATAGTCTTATTTATTTTAGGGTTTTGGATGATACCACACAAATATGGACAATGATTCTAGATCAAGATATAATATTTTTGTTTTCTGGATAAAAATTTAGCAAATAGCTAGACCTATTTCTTTTAAGTTTGGGTGAAGGTTAATTACAGGAACTGAATTAGTTTTAGCATCTTCTCTATTAGCAACAACACTAAAGATAATAATAACAATAGTAATAATAAACATTGAATATTTACAATTCTGGGCCCTGTTCCAAAAAATATATAATGTACCTGTAAGCTTCTTATCATTATTCATATTCTATAGATAAGGAGGGTGAGGCATAGAAAAGCTACATAGCTTGATATGTGTCAAAAATGTTGTCAATGGCAGAAGCTGAGGTTTGCTTCCAGTTGTTCTGGCTCCAAGGCTAATATTCTGAATTGGTAAAAATAAAGTAATAAAAGGAAAAAAAAACACTCTAACATCATGAGAAAATACAATCACAGTATTTCAGTTTTATGGAAAAAATAAAACATTGTTTCTTAATTTATTAAAAGTATAGTTTTGACATCTAGTATGTTCATAGAGCAGTAAAAACAACTCAAGATGGAAACATTAAGGGCAACATAGGCAAGCAGTGGAAAAACCTTTAGGCAAATATTTGCTGTGCAGAGTACAATAATTTGTTAAGGAAACACCATGGGTTGGACCTTAACCACGATGAGGATGAGTCAGAAAAGGTAACATTTTATTTGCTATTAATGGGTGAAAGTAAAGTGAGGATGAGGGGTGAATAACCTGGGCAGAAAAAAAATAGAGGCTTGAAAGTTTAGACTGTGATTTGGAAACTGCGCATATTTCAGTGTGGCTAGAGATAACATTAGGGTTTGGAAAAATGAAGTTCTAAAGTTAGACAAGAACTAAGACTTCAAAGGACATAGCACAGGATGTTAAGGAGCAGCATCACTTTTCTGTAAAGTGATGCATAGCTGATTTAGTGTTTCAGGAATAGGATTCTGGTAGCATAAAGTAGGGTAGATTGTAGGAGAATATTCCTAGAAGCAAACCAGCCAGGAGACTGATTAAACATAGCCTACTTGATGAGGGTCTTGAAGGTGCAATAAGCATCAAGTGAATTCAATTGGTTTGGAAGTACATGTGAGCGTTGACTTGGTAATAAGAAGAAGACTGATTAGATTTGGGTGTGAACAGTGAGATCATTTGAAGAAATATTTTTGGATTCTGGTTTAGGCAACTTCAAGACAATCGGGGAATAAGATGCAATTAGGTGAGACAACGATTGGGAAACAAGAGACAGTTTGAGGAAAGGTAATAATTTATAATTTGTACTTCTATCCAGAAGACGATGTCAAAAAGGCAATTCCATTTATAGTGATACAAGAAAAGCTTCAATTTAAAATAACTTAAAGGAGTTTAATTGAGCAATGAGCAATTTGCAAAGTGGGAAACCCCCAGAATCACAACAGGGGTGCCTCGTGGTCAGAACAAATTTATAAACAAAAATGGTAAAGTTAGGTACAGGAATTGGAATTGAGGTACAGAAAAAGAGAATGCCTACAGCTTGCTGTTTGCCTTATTTGAATGCAGTTTGAACATTCAGCAATTCATGACAGGCTGAAGTATGGCCGCTGGGACTGGCCAACACTCAGCCATTGTTATAGGTGCATACTATTACATTAGGTTTTCAATTTTGCCTGACTATTACGCTAGGTTACAGTTCATCCACAAGGACTCAAATATAGAATTAGAGAGGCCTACTCAGGCCATATTTAGTTTTAACAATTTCCCCCTTTTTGTCATTTTCTCAATTTTGAGAGATTGACCAAAACTTTAATCATTGTAAATGTACTCATGCTTTTGAAACTCACTGGGAAACAGTAGAAGAGTGGGTTTTGCAAAGAGAGAAGGACTGAGGATACCTCCTTATGCTGGAACATCTTGTTTACAGGAAAAAACAAAAGCTAGTCTGTTCTAGTATCTATGTGTTTTTTTTAAAGTCTTAGTTTGATTATGTTATATTTAGCACAAGTGACTCTATTTTAGTTTGGTTTGGTTTGTTGGGCCCTAGTCCATGAGCTCAGTCCAAAATAATGGCTTCCCATGATTTTGTTTTTTTAAAAAAAAATCCCCCCTTTTGGCCAAGTTCTCACTTAGGTGAGAGTGTGACCAAAACTTAGGGCCTTAGTGCCACTCTCAGTTACCATCATTTTGGTTTTCCAGTCTCAGCACATCATTCATAGGTTATGGTATCTTCATGGTAGCACATTTCTTTCAGCTTTTGTCATTCCAGTTGAAGAGAGATCATTTGACGTTCTAAAGATGGCTACGTGCAAACATTTTAAACCTTTGAGAGAATACAGCACACCAGGGAGACTGTTATGACTATTGGGAAGATAACAGCAAGAGTTTGGAGTATGCTCCTTACACAGAGTCCCCATAAACCAAACCACGTGAAATTAAATAGACTAAAGAATAAGCTAGATTAAGAGTCTACTCACTTGATTAAGTTGTCTTTTCATTAATCTCCTACAACTGAATTTTTATAATATACATTTGATGTATTTCTCCATAGGCCACAAGTGTCAGCAGCTGCACAGGTACTTTTCTGTTCAGTGAATTCTGTTATTTAGCATAACTTTCACAAGAGAATTTAAAGTCTGTTGTGTAACAGCAGTCTTTAAAGTAGAATTTGCTGTAGAGCCTATTGAGAGGGTTCCAGTTCTAATTATTGCCTCTTTTATTGTAAACCATGGAAAAAGGACCTAACAAATGATGTCCTTTTAATAGAATGAAGGCCTCCTGGCAATGTTCTCTTTTATCCATAATGTGGATTAAGAGTAGTTTTGACTGATTATGAGGCAACATATATAACACCAAAGTTTCTCACCTACATTGTGCCTTCATCTTTTATTTATTAAAGTATAAGATTAGTCATGTATAAGGCTTGCTGCAAAATCTTTCACAAATAAAAGTATACCTGATAAGTGCCCATAATAGAACCACTTTTCATTTCTATTGTTCATAGAGGCATAAACAAGGAAAAAATATTCAAAGATAAGAGTCTCATAATAGTAGAAATCTTGATCTGTGATCTTGGGAAAAGCTGTTCATATCAAGGATGCCATCTTCTTCTGGGGATAAACTTTCCTGGTTAGTTTTACCTTAAGGGTTCCAATGGGTGTACAGTTCCAGGAGCGTGGAGGCACCCTTCTCAGTTGTGAGATTATGAACCCAAGGTTCAAGGCTACAAACTTTTGCTATAGCATGAATGGAAAGGAGAGTTTTTCTCTGATGTTCTCAGAAGATCTAATCTTTGGGTTGTAGATTGTGAAGGGATTCTCATCAGTTAACCATAAGAAGCTTTCTTTACCTAGTGAAAATACACTGTAGCATAATAACCTACTGTCACAACATCAGCCCTCTTGCACAGGAAAGCTTTTATACAACCAGAAGATATGCAATGAAAATGACAATTGAATGAAATCCCTTCACCAGTCTTTAAATGGTCCATCAGGTAGCCAAATGTACCTGAAGCTTTGATTGTCTTCTCAGGAATCTGGAACAAAACACTGGTTTTAAACTATTTCTGCAATTTATAAGTCACCACACCAACATATTCAATTTGAATTATTTTATATTTTCCATGACAAGTCATGGAATGCAGAACCTTTAATTACAAAAGCTTTAAGGACTCAAGAAGGACAAGGCAGCTGTTCTGGTACTTCAAGAGTCCATACTTAACATTGGACTTACATCCTCTTGAATACAGTTGTTTTTCCAATTTATGAACTGATAACTAATGGAGTATCATTAAAAATTAGTATAATAATATAATAGCACTGATAACTAATGGGTTATTATAGGTAATTTGATTAGACCAAGAAGTTCATTCAAATTGTATATTTAAACAAGTTTAGTATTGGTTGATTTATCATGATAATCTAGAGCTTGATTTGGAAAGGTTTTTTCAAATACCAAAGGTTAAAACATTGGATATTACAAAATAGAACCTTAGGTTACCATAAGTCATTCATTTAGCCTAAATGATAACTAAATATTTTCTAAAAGAAAAAACATTATTCTGATAGAAGACAGCTTTCCAAACAAGACCCAATGGGGATGGCATGAGGCCAATTGACTCTGTCTCCTTTCTTTCCCTTCCCTCCCTTTTTCTTTTGTAAGTTTACTTAAAAGGTAAACACAAACCCTTCATTATCTTTTAATACTACATAAAAATCATTTTTATAAGAGAAAACCAAATTTCATATTTCCATTATTATTCCATTCCATTTTTAATGTTAAATCTAGTTTTTAAATAACACTTTATAAATCTATTCAGTTTTAATTAGTTTGGCCATAAGGTAAGATTTTTATAAACATTTTAAAACCCTTTTCAATTTTTTTCTCAGAGCAGGACAACGTTCTAAGAAAACTATGTTGTGCTTCTATTCCAGTGTCCAATATATGGGAAAAAATGAATAATACCATTTTAACTTTAGCCAATATGTTCACACATGGAATCTCTTTTTTTCTTTTCTTTTTTTTTTTTTTTTTTTGAGACAGAGTCTCGCTCTGTTGCCCAGGCTGGAGTGCAGTGGTGCCATCTCGGCTCACTGCAAGCTCCACCTCCTGGGTTCACTCACGCCATTCTCCTGCCTCAGTCTCCCAAGTAGCTAGGACCACAGGCGCCCACCACCATGCCTGGCTAATTTTTTGTATTTTTAGTAGAGACGGGGTTTCACTATGTTATCCCCCATGGTCTCATTCCCCTGACCTCGTGATCTGCCCTTCTCAGCCTCCCAAAGTGCTGGGATTACAGGCATGAGCCACCGTGCCTAGTCAGAATCTCTTTTAATTAATTTTTATAAACCTTCCACAGCTTGCTCAAACTTCATTTAATTTAATTTAAAACAATGCTTTAACCCTCTAACCTAGGCAAAAATTTACATTCCCATGCTTTCTTATAATCTCTTATAAAAAACGCATTTCATTCTCTTTACACACCTTGCATGTAAACCTGTTTTTTCAGTAGTCTCAATTACATATTACAATGTTAACTCTTAGCAACTTTTATTTTTGGTGAAAACTTTGGTAAGGGATTTTAATTATGTACTAGGTGTGGAGCCTAGGACCCAGACAGAAATGCAGATAAAGTCTGACTCTTTCCAGCATCTAACTCCACGTGTCCCAGGCCTTACCTAGCTGTAAAATAGTTAAGCTGTACAGTTAAGGGTCATAGTGGCATTTTATTAAGCATTTAGGAGGCCTAATCACCTTTAAACCATACAACATTTCTGGTATACATCTCTTTTCATAAATTGTTTCACACTTACATAGACCATGTACAACATGTTTAGACTTTCTGATTTGCCCTAAACATTCCTCTTTTTAAACAACCAGTCATTTTACTTTAGGACAAGAATTTACCACGCAACATCCTTTCTTATATAAAATCTCTTTTGTTTATAACCTTCTTTGCATAGCTAGGGGACATAGCTAATTCCATATATCCCAGGCCTTATTTAGAATTTAATGTCTCCAAAATAAATTGAATGATTTTCAAAAGTCAAAGCAGTTTATGACCTTAAAGCATTTAGCAAACCTAATATCTGACCTGCATAATTTAGACAAAAATGTCTTTATTTTATCAATAATCTTTAAAGCTGTTTTTATTTCCCAAATATTACTAAAGTTACATGAAGTAAAAGGCATTACAGCTTATATTTTGCTTTCAAAATATTTTATTTAAGTGCTTGTTCTTAAGCCAATTAATTAATTAGAGCTCTTTTATATAAACACTGCACATATATAATTAGACAGACAGACAGAAGATTACTACAGTAGTTGTAAGATTTCTCATTTGCCAGTTTTTAAATTTCTTAATTGGTTATTGGCTTTAGGTTGGAGTCCTTGGAAGAATGGGGCCAGGAAAGGGATTTCTGGCACCTCCTGTTTTTACCAAGGAGTCAGGCTGTTAGAGCTTGAATATCCACCTTTAATTAAGCTGACTTTTAACCATAACACTCTTTAATAAAGTCCTTTTAAAATTTCTTTTTACCCAATTTTAGCCAGGCCAAACAGCTGATATTTCTGGTTTTTGAACTTTACCAAAGGTAATTTCCCAGGTGCTCAGAGAAAGGAAAATTTAAGATAGTTCATGGAGGAGAAGAATCTAGACAAGTTTATGCAGATATTAAACTAAAAAGGACTTACTTCCTAAGCAGGAAATCAAACTCAGACCACCAGTGTGAAAGGCCAAAATCTTAGTCACTGAGCTACAGCACAGGGCAGTCTCTACTGCTGTTCCCAGAAGGGCACTTACATTGTGGCAGCAAGAGAAAAATGAGAGAAGAAGCAAAAGCAGAAACTACTGATAAACCCATCAGATTTCATGAGAGTTAATCACTATCATGAGACTAGCTCAGGAAATAACACAGGTCCCCATGATTCAGCTACCTCACCCTGGGTCTCTCCCACAACACGTGGGAATTCCGGGAGATAAAATTCAAGCTGAGGTTTGGATGGGGACACAGCCAAAGCATATCAATATATATATAATAAAATACATGATATAGATGTTCCTTATGTTGGAGAACAAACATTATTTGTTTGGTTCTTTTCCTGTTTTAGATTAAAGTAAGTTATAAAATGTTATGAAGCACAATGAATTCGATGAGCTCTATAATTCACCACTGCAGGAAGAGTGGCATGCATTACTGGGTTTTGCAGTTATAATCATCTCAGATTAACATACACACATAATCTGCTTTATGATTTTTTTCTACTCAATACATTCAAATTTGAAAATATAATATTTACAAACATACTTTGTGAATTGAGAATTCTAAGATAAACCATTAATAATAAGGTAAAGCCCAATGATGCAAAAATCCCACTTTTTTATCAATGCAAAATATTCTTTGTTTGGTGTGTAAAAATACGGATGCAGTTTCCACATCTTTTTCTAGCCCTGAATCTTCAGAATAGTTTCATTTGCCTCAACAAATTAACTAAAAACTAATACCGATTTTTGTAAGTTTTCATCAAGCAATAAGAGTTTATTTAAAATTATCCATGAGCAGCTCAGGTACTCAGATGTGTTTTTAGTGACTGAAAATGAACAATTTAAGCATCTTTAGTCATTACTATTAACCGAGAAAACACCACCAGTAAAAGGCCCAGTATAATATATATCTTAAGATGCTCCACTTGCAATGATTGTATTGTTCTTTTAAGGCTTCATTTATTCTTGACAGAAACAATTATGTGAAGTAATTATATCTAAAGTCAGGCAGTGTGCAGTGTTCAATTTGGAAGGTAAAGAGCATTGTTTGACTGTTGTTACCAGGAACATTCCTGATAGAGAACAAATGCTTACATCAATAGGAATCATGCACTTGGTAATTTATTCTTTTATTCGCATAGGCTGTTATCATAATAAGTGCCAGGTTAGCCATCTTAAACACAAGGACAAAATTACTAGAATAACATCAATGGGGGAAAGCAATAAAGTAGCAGCTCATCAGTATTTTACTTGCATGACTTGTTATTTTATAGGGCTTTTTCTTTGCATGACCAAATGTTGCATAATTGACTGGACAGAATTGTTCCACAAGATACCCAAACAAGATAGAAAGGCCAAAATAAACTGGCTAATACTGTGAATTGAAAACATTTAATTTGACCAAATTATTCAAATTAAATGACATGCTTCTTAGGTATAAGTTATGTATTTTCTCAGAAACAAAAATGAATTCATTTCTTAAGGAATATGATTAGACACAAATTGTTACCTACACTAATATACAGTTTTCTTGTAGTTTGAAAGAGTTCAAAATTCCTCTGAGGTTGTCCACATTGTAAGCCAAACTGACATATGAGTCCTTTACTTATATCCAAATAACTCCATATGTGATGCAAGTTTTTAAATAATTTATGGTATAGAAGAAAATAAAAATATTGAAGTATTTTCCCTTGAATGTGTGTTTTGTTTATTTTCTACTCTGTTTTACTCGGTAAAGCTACTTATCTATTAATGAATTAAGTAATCTATTTTTATTTTATGAGAAAAGTTCATTTTGCTTTAAGAGATTAAAAAGTATTTCAGTGATCTGTATTTATTTAAAGCCCTATTCTGTTACAACAAACCAACAATTCTGCATCACTATGATCTCCAGAGTAGAAGGTATCTCTAAGCAATGTCTTGAACATACCATTTTGCCTTCTCAACAAAACTAATTTTTTTAATCTAATTTATTAAAAATGACTTGATGCAGCATACATTTTATTTCATAAAGGTGTAATAAGGCCACTTCGCACCAAAAGGCACTGGCTAAAATAACCAGATATTGAAATGATTTTTACCTTTGTGTACATATTTTATCTTTATTCCAAGAGAAAGTGAACAATATTAGTTTTATAATATATAGAATGTAATATTAGCTTTTCAGAGATATCCTTCTTCCTGTTATACTTCTAGCATAACTTCCAGTATGACAGGAAGAAGGATATCTCTGAAAAGATTCTAGATTATTCTAGAAAATGATTCTAGATCCCACATGTGCATCAGATACATGTGAGAGACCTTAATTTGGGCTACATAGATTTCTAGGATCCAGAGATTACCTTTAGGAATCTGTGAACTGAAACAGTGTGAAGTTTGTTGCCTATTATTTTTGTGGTGTCAGGGTAAGCAATTTTTGGTCATATTCTCAAAGCTTTATGCACCCTAAACATTTATAATATGTATATTTGTGTTGTAGTTTTTCAAATTGAGAAAATGTAAATTCTTCTTAAAAGTGATTATATTTTTGCAAACAAAATTGTGTATGCTAATATTATTTAAATCGATTCTTGAAATTAAGCAAGAGAGATATTGTGAAGAGACCGGAAAATCTTAAGCATTAGACTATCTCTGGTTGAAAGAATAAAAATAAAATATACAAAAAGTTGACAGAAGTGTGTACTTCTGTGAGTTATACTTTGTCCCTTCAAGAGGAGAGATGGTATGTCAAAAACTATTCCTTTCACATATACCAAAATTCCATGAAAATTTAGATGGTTAGCTAAAAAAAAAATATTTAAAAGAAAGATTTAATTGAAATATTATGCATTGTGTGTACACCCAGATCCATAGCTATTTATTTCCATAATACCAAGGTAAATATTCATATTAGGCAATTCCAAATCACCTTGTGGTGTAGATAAAAACTTTTTTTGTACCCTAAGAGTATTAGGGACATGAAACAATAAAATTTCTGAACATTGGTAACATTTTCCTTGAAACTAATTGTATACAACTGCCTAACTATAACTATACTAAGATTATGACTATCTATGTATTTATTTATCTATACCCTCATTCATCTGTAACAAATATTAGTCACTCAGGTTCCAACAGCGTAGTTATTGGTGAAATGAACATGTTAGGTGGATAGGGGTAGGCATATGATGACACTTAGCTAGCCCCTGTTGAGAAACATGCAGATGACGTTGTGAGACATAACAAAGCCTCTCTAGCTGAACTAAGCTATAATGTAGAAATCTGAAGCGACAAGAAGTCATATTTGTTTGCTGTAGTATAGAAAAACAGAGGAAGTGAGCCAGCTGAGAGAAAGATAAATAAAAATTGAAGGAGACATAGAAATGCATTAGAAATAGAGACGTTTGAAACAATGAATCTATTTTTTGGTTCATATAAAATACCTTAAATTACATAAACTCTCTCACTTGATTTTCTTGCGATATTTCTTCTTTTGGCTGAAATTAAAATTGTTTCTTTAATTGGAACCAACAGAACAATAACTAATCTGTTTAATTATCTGGTTTATAGAGCCAACATTTGCTGGGAAGGATAGGGAAGTAGAAATAAAATCACAAAACTAACCCTCTGCTTTTCATGTATTCTTATTTATTAATAATTTCAACTTTTATTTTAGATTCAGTGGGTACATG
The DNA here is from genome assembly GCF_029281585.2 of Gorilla gorilla gorilla. Taxonomy (NCBI): domain Eukaryota; kingdom Metazoa; phylum Chordata; class Mammalia; order Primates; family Hominidae; genus Gorilla; species Gorilla gorilla. Next base: position 85,586,238 of record NC_073238.2, on the reverse strand, counting down.
TGCAGGTTTGTTACTTGGCTATATTACATGTATCTGAGATTTTGGGTATGATGGATCCTGTCACACAGTTACTGAGCATAGTACCCAATAGTTGGTTCAATAACGAGATATATATACAGGAAGAAGTACTGCAGCAACTCTCAAACTAAGGAAGATTTAATATGATATATGAGAAACTGAACTGTATATGCCAGAAATACAAGATTATAGCAATCAATTTCATTTCCTACAAAACGCTTAAGAAGCAGTAATAAGAGGAAATGGGGAAAGAGTGAAAAGAAAGTAAATACAAAAAATTTTCTTAAAAATCTTACTTGTATTTCTCAATTTATAGAAGAGTGAATGGCAGAGATTAGGAGGAAATCATATTAATATACATGATTTGCTCTTCAGTAGAACAAATTTCTCACTACCATGGAAAAATACTACTGACTCACCAGAATGAAACAGGCCAGGGATGACCATTTTATTTTCTCTGGCTTGAGGAATTTATATCAGAACACAAAGAATGATTGTTCGCATTTGTAATTTTGCAGCGTTATGGGACAGACAATACTCTAAAATTATAAGAAAATAGAAGGCTTTGCTATGAAAGATATATATCAATATTTATGTGACAGAATATCACTTAATGTACATTTATCATCCATCTATTAAATTCAAGACCTAGTGCTGGATTCAGTGAGCAGAGTGGGAAATGAGACTCAACTCCTTCACTTTTAGAGTGAAGAAAATGAAATATTTGACCTTTGTTTTTGTTTCACAGTAGTAACAATTTTACTATATGTATGTATCTTATTGTTATATGTTATGTATCTTATTTTACCTCAAATATACACAGTAAAATGTATTTAAAATAAATAAAGAAGCAAAGAGAAATTTGTAGGTGGTAGTAAATTACGTGGTGACTGAGGTACAGATTGCATGGTCGACAAATACTGCAGTTAAGAAGTCATATTTATGTTCCCAATAAACTCCCAATTTGTATTAAAGACTATTAGCATGGTGGTCAAAAACAGTATATTTGGAATAAATGTTCATTTTTTGTATTAGAGGGAAGTGGTAATGGCAACTCTAGAGAGATTACTGCAAATCAAACTCAGTTCGGTAAGAATCCATAGAGTTAAAGAACCAAAAAAGTAAATGGAGGACAAAAGGTAAAGATCAGAGACATCAGAAACAGGATTACAGATATGAGAGCATATACCATTAGAAAACTTTACTTCCAAGTTAGAGCAAAAAAAAATGTGTATTTAAATTGAATGTAACATTTTTTCTTTCTAGAATTTGAAAAATCACACGTGAAACTGTAGGTCAAAATGGTACACATTGTGCTGCAATCAACATTTTTACATCATGATTATTCCTGAGATATATCTTAGTGATGTCTATGAAATTCAAGGCAAAGAATCTTTCGAGGACCCAGGGAGAAAAATGCAAGTGACACACAAAGGAAAGTAAACAAAAAACAAACAAAAACCAAAACAACAAAAAGGAAAAGACACATGAACCCAGGCTTTATGAGAAAATTCAAAACAAGAAGTTGCTTTTTCCAGTTTTTGAAGAGTAAAAGTATTAATAAAATATTCAAGTTATGTAAACCCAGACAAGTTGTGGTTGATATTACTTTTAAAAAAGCTAGTCTTAGGAACGTTTTTCAGAACATCTCAAAGAAAAATTGAAAGAGCTTCTGCTGAAAGTGGATTTGTCATTTCAAAGAAGAAATTATCAAATAGTATAACCAAATAAAAACTGGAAGAGCAGGAAGAATTTAGAAAGAAGAGTAAAAAATATTTTGAAAAGAGAGAAAAAGAAAAGGTCAAATCTATCTTTCAACCTATCCTTGAGGATGTCATCTAATATCGTTCGATAGTATGTTTGCATTAATAAGGTTGCCTAAGACCTCCCTGATTTTATGTCTGCCCTATCAATAAGTACATCAAAGTCTTTGGTGACATCTGCCGAGTAACTGAGTTCTGCAATCTATCAGAGCTAACATCTGGATCCCTTGAATCCTGGAAGCAATGGTTAAATAAATTATCATTCATGGTTTGGCAATAAATTGATTTAACTTAATTCATTTTAAAGGGAAGGCAATTTTACCTCCTGATTTTCAAATCTCCTTGTACTCACGTTTGTTAAAGACCACTTTATCTCCCTTTAGCTCATTTTTGCCTGTAATAAATATTAAGTGTTGATAATGGAGGTTTAAGGTATATCATCTTTTTTATTCAGGAGGATAGACATTTTAATGTAGATTTTCAATTAATAAATATTATCTCCAATATGTAAACATTAAATGCTCATTTTATAGATTAAAAAAGTAGATACTTAGTGATTTTTATCATAAATATAATAAAACCAGGATTTTATTATAAATTCTATATGTTCTGAAACATCATTCTTCTTTCTCGCAGTCTTCTGCATACATGACCTGTCATCAAGAAACTTCAATAGTGCCAAGTGAGCTTAAGAATACTATTTTAAAAATATGCTGTTACAAATCAATGATGGTTTATGTACATTAAGGTATTGATGTTAAATTTGTCTAAAAATTTACATCATTTTAAATAATTTTTGTAATATGAGTATGTTCTCAGTAAATTCAGTTAAAAAGAGAAACAGTTGCTTATTTGTTGAAAAACAGTAAAATATATATAATTAATATTTTTAAAGTATATGAAAAGAAGACTAAGGTAGAAAAAGATAAAATGATTGACAGAGCAAGGAAAGAGGTAGGGGTGGTGGAGACGTTAGAAAGCACTGGCATCTGGCTGATTTCTGCACAGGGCCCACTGTCCACCCTGAGTGAAGTTAAGAACCTGTGATGGATAATCGTTCTACACCTGACCTTAAATTTATTTGACATTATCTCCAGTGCCCTTTGCTGCAGCTCATGACCATACATGGACCTAGTTATCAGTCGGCTTAGCTTAAATCTAGAAATAATATATTCAGAAACTTCAATATCTGACCACTTCCCCTTATCCTTCTAAGCTTTTTTATTTAACTACTCTGACTTCAATAAAATCTCAATTCCATCTTACATTCATCTCTTTCTTGTGAGTGTGGTCAACAATTTGTCTCATTATTTTTTCAGTCTAACTTTTTCATGACTTCTCATCTTCAAAGGAATACAAACCTCTGCCTTGTCTTGATCTTTACTCGGGGGGGCTAAGCATTCCTAAAGAAAATTGGACAACTCTACACATCAGCATCTTCTCCAATGCATAGTCAACCATTCTACAGCTCCAACTGTTGGATTTAGATTTCTCTCTCACCCTTAATCTTTAGCTATGTCATATATTTTCTCTGTTTCTTAAATACCTGTGCCTGACCTCTCTATCTGACTACTGATCTTATTAGATGGCTTCAACACTCACCACGCTGCAAAAATAGTGACAGGGAAACACACCCTAAAGGTCATGTAACTAATTGCAAAAATTCTTGGTCTGCATTTACAGTCTCCCTTTCTTCTTTTTTCCCCAAATGAAATGGAAAATATATACTCTCTTCATAGCCTGCCATTGCTATCAAATTTTCTCTCTCTCTCTCTCTCTCTCTCTCTCTGTCTCTCTCTCTCTCTCTCGTGTGTGTGTTCCTACCTCCGTGGCTTCCACTTTTCTTTTGATAAACTTCTGTTCCTCATATAATTTCGTTGTTGTTCTCATTACACCACAGAAACTGTTTTCATCTAGATTCTAACTAAGCACCACGTCCATCATCAAATCACTCCATTTCAGTCCTTATTGTACTTGAGCTCGAGTAACATTCTGCCTCATTTTCCTATTTCTCCCTTTTGAATCTCTGTGTCCTGTATAGCCATGCCATTAGACTTGCCTAGTTTTTCTTTGACTACTGTAGTAGCTTTTTCCTTGACACTCTTTTTCCAGAGCTGTCTTCCTGTTTCACTTTCACAGTTGCTAAGATTCCTCTGGATTATAGTCTAGGAACACTTTTCTTCTCACTCTACAAATTTCCCTTTATGACCTTCATCCAATTTCAGGTATTCAGTAATAATTATATACCAATGACTCCCTAATCTAACTCGGGGAACTTTCCTCTCTCCTGAACCATATCCACCTAGATACTACACTTCTCCATAATTGCAAAACTAAAATTTTTATTTGAATTAACCATTCACCATTTCCTCCACTGCCATCTTCAACAGTAATAAGAAATAAAAAATGATAACTTCATATAACCTGTTATCCAGGCTTAAAATAAATCAAGTTATGAATTTTTCCTCTTCTCCTCATTCTCACATCCAGTTATCAATTCCTAACTGCATGCTTCAGTTCTCTCTCAAGCCCATCTAATTCTTTTTATCTCCAGAGTCACTAACTGGATTACATCTCCAATGCCTCTAATCTGCCCCCAGCCCTCACCTTTACATATAATCACTATCTTGTCGCCTGTATCAACTTTTCTCCACTCTGTTCTATAGCAAGATAGTAAGAGCACTAAATCTGGAATCAGAATACTTTTACAATTGAATCCTGCCTGTCCTACTTGTGAGCTTGTGAGACTCTGGGAGATAGAGATATTCACTTCAATGTATTTTATTACATAAAGTGAACGATATTCACTTTATCATGAAGCCATTGGGAAGTTATATAAGATAAAAGCTGTATGAAAATGCCTAAATCATGACCCTTGACATTTAATCTATAAATACTTCCTCTTGCTAACATTATTGTTATATTAAAACAGAAATTTCTACATACTGTTCCCTTGCTTACATCTACCTGATCACTGGCTTCTTCTCATCTTTGGAAAAAATCTCAACTCCTATACATACCTAATAATCCCTTGAAGTCCGCTCGGCCTTCTTAGCTCTCTAGCTTCACGACTGAGGCCCGACCCACTCATGTTATTTGCATACTCCCAACAGTGCATTTCTCTCCATTCAGAAATGGGACAGGAGAAACTGTTTGAGGCAATAACAATGAGTAAGGCTTTTTACACAGGAAAAAGTTTGGCAATATAAAAAACCAGAAAGGAGGCTGTCATGGCTCAACTGTAGGAAGTAAGAAGATTCTGTTGAATTTATAAAAAGCTTCCAAATCATTGAAAACTTTTAGGTCAAGGATTCTCTTCCTTAGCACTACTGATATGTTAGGTCAGATAATGACTTGCTGTGGGAGACCGCTCTGTGTATTTTAGGATGTTTCACAGTATCCTGGCCCTCACTCTCTGGATATCAGTAGCACCTTTCCAGATGTGACTATCAAAAATGTCCCCACGTATTGCCAAATGTCTCCTAGGATGAAAAATTACCCTTGGTTGATAGTTACTCTTATAAGCTAAAGAGTATGATAATTTTTAATCTAGAAGGGGAAAAAAAGGGACTGTGAAAAATTCGAAGGAATAGTGACATGTTCTAATTTACGTTCTATACAACTCACTTTGACAATGAGGTTGGAGAGGCTTTCCACAAAAACATTGAACCCTTACAGATTGGTAATAAGATTTGATGATTTATTATGAAACAGGTGCCATATCCTCAATTAACAAAAAGATATCAAGGAAGTCTCCTTGACGTGAAGAGACAGGAGCATGGAGATAAGGAGCACTGTGGCAGTTTGTAGAAGTCTCAAAGGAGAGAAGAGTGTTTTAACTGAGGGCAAGAGGAGTGATTATCCAGGAGCAGCAGTGGAGTGGTTGGACAATACTGTCCCTGCTCTTCACGGAGGTACTGAGGTTCCAAAAAGCCCTCCACTGGAGAATGCTAAAGAGCATTTTTTTTTTTCCCGTGGGATGAACGTCCCACTCATCCCAAAGTGATGATGTGAAGGTTGCCCATATAGTTTTTTTTTACATTAAACTGGGATTCCTGGCCGGGCGCGGTGGCTCATGCCTGTAATACCAGCACTTTGAGAGGCCGAGGCGGGCGGATCACAAGGTCAGGAGTTCGAGACCAACCTGGCCAATATGGTGAAACCCCGTCTCTACTAAAAATACAAAATAATTAGCTGAGAGTGGTGATGCATGCCTATAATCCCAGCCACTCGGGAGGCTGAGGCAGGAGAATCACTTGAACCCAGGAGGCAGAGGTTGCAGTGAGCAGAGATCACTACACTGCACTCCAGCCTGGGCGACAGAGCGAGACTCCGTCTAAAAATAAATAAATAAATAAATAAATAAATAAACTGAGATTCCTATGGGTATAGCAAAAAACAGAGAGAGTTCAAAAATAGGAAGAATATTAAAAAGGAATTTAGAGCAACGTGTTGGTGAGAGTAATTGGTAGATAGTTGAGGATTGATTTTATATTGTCACTAAAATGCAAATATGGTCGTGTTATTCTCCCAAGAGAACCCTTCTCTGGCTTCCATTACCGTCAGGGTAAAAGGAAACTCCCTCTTGTGGTTTATGGGGTTTGAATATGCTGAGTCCCACTTACCTCTATAGCTCCCAATCATTCCATAGGTGCCTTAGAACCTTTGCACTTTCTTCAGTTTCCTCCGATTTACATTTAGTGAGAGGGGGCATATTAAAATAAAGAGTAACTTATGTTAAGTGATAAGATAAAAATTGAGAATGATGAGTTGGTGAGTCCTTGGTTTCTATTTTAAATAAGGAGATCAGGGAAAATTTCAATGTCAAGTGATACTTGAAATTGGGGATGGCCGGGCCTGGTGGCTCACGCCTGTAATCCCAGTACTTTGGGAGGCTAAGGCAGGCAGATCATCTGAGGTCGGGAGTTTGAGACCAGCCTGACCAACATGGAGAAACCCCATCTCTATGAAAAATACAAAATCAGCCAGGAGTGGTGGTGGGCACCTGTAATCCCAGCTACTCGGGAGGCTGAGACAGGAGAATCACTTGAACCCGGGAGGCAGAGGTTGTGGTGAGCCGAGATCACGCCATTACACTCCAACCTTGGCAACAAAAGCAAAATTCCATCTCAAAAAAAAAAAAAAAAGAAAAAGAAAAGAAAAAAAGAAAGCAGGGACATGGTTAGCCTATCCCTCAAGGCATCCGTGTCCCAGCATGATTGGAGGCAAGATTGTGTGGAAGATGGGGCTAGCATAATGCTGAATTATCTTGTAAAGGTCAAATAGCCAGAACCTGTAAAAAAGTAGTTGATAGTGAATAAAGGATCATGAGTTTAAAAATGGTACTCACACAAAGATATTCAGAATCAATGAAAGCTCAGCTCAGCGTCTGTTCTTTCTTTGTATAGCTTTTATTGCTCTTTAAAATTACATATTTAGTGTGCTTTGAGATGTTATTGTTGCTGCAATTTTATGTTTTAATACTCAACTAGGTCATATCTCTATTAGATCAGGATCCAAAGCTCCTTGCCTAACTATTGCTCAACCAAGTACCTAGACTTAAGTAGGTTCTTCCCTAATATTTGTTACTATGTAAGACTATTTAAGGTCATAAAATCTCTACAATTAACCAAACTGTGTTACTAAATAAACTACAAATTATAGTGTTTATTATAATTTAGATATTTCATATGAAATAATTGCAATGCTTGTGAAAGTGAAAAGAATTTGTGATATGGTTTCACAGTGTCCCCACTCAAATCTCATCTTGAATTGTAGTTCCCATAACCCCTGTGTGTCATTGAGGGACCCAGTGGGAGGTAATTGAATCATGGGGTGGTTTTTCCTGTGCTGTTCTCCTGATAGTGAATAAGCCTCATGAAATCTGATGGTTTTATAAAGGTAAGTTGCCCTGCACATGCCCTCTTGCCTGCCACCATGTAAGATGTGCTTTTGCTTCTCCTTTGTCTTCTGCCATGATTGTGAGGCCTCCCCAGCCATGTGGAACTGAGAGTCCATTAAGCGTCTTTTTCTTCATGGATTACCCAGTAGCAAATATTTCTTCATAGTAGTATGAAAATGGACTAACACAATAGTATATATGTGAAGACACTAAGAAATAATTTTTAAAAATAAGAAATAATTTAAGAAAAATTATCCAGATTGTTTATGGTTATAAATCTAGAATATTAGAAAATTTAACCCAGATCTCCAAAATTTACACTCATATCGTTACATTCCATAGCCCTTTATTATAGACAGGAGTTTGCTTTTAGAAACCCATAGCGAAATTTAATATTGTACTGCACATGTTCTTTTTATGTATTTTCTTTCAATAATTCTAGCTTTACTCATAAAATTTCAAGTACACTGGGACAGATAAGAATTAAAGCTGAGAATATAAACAAGAAATTCTGGTTAGCATAAGAGTAGTTGTACTTGAATGTGACTTTGAGAAAACTTAATAAAATCATAGATCTTTTTAGACCTCATTTATTAACTGAGTATTGTATGCACATACACACTGTTTTCCTTTCTTCTACTTGTTAGTTTTTTATAAAATTCTATTGGGAATGAATATTGATAACCTGTCATAATTTTCACCTGAAAAATCATCTTTCATATTGTTCTTGATTTCATTGCCTCTGGACTTAACATTTCCTCTTTGAATATCTGTTGCATTATTTTATTAAGTATTGATGTCATTTTTTAAAGTTATTTGAGATCACTCTTTTTAACTTTTAAAAATAATCAATACAGCGTTTGTTACCCTCCATTCTTTCTTGTCTCTCTGGAACCCAAGATTTTTTAAAAATATTTTTAAGTGGTTTAGTAAGTAGGTTAGCTAATACTTTTAAAAAACGTAGTACATAATCCATCCATCATTTATATTTGCTATGCATGACACCCTTCATGCAAACATCTCAGAATGCTTTTTCTGTTATTACTATATAACAGAATATACAATTAAATGGCAAGTTGCAATCAATAAGTCTAGACCTGATTTAAACTTAGCCAACTTTTTGTATCAATAAATATAAAAGTAAAACAATAACAAAAAGTAAAAGCAAGGGTAAGCACATTATTATCGTCCAAAATCATAGAAGCCCAACAAGATATGAATCCAGCAAAGCTTTGCTTTGTGTGTCTTTAAAAAAGTTGAAAAAAATCATATCAAATATTTTTTCTTGGAGTATCCATTAGGATAAAATAAAAATTGTTTTATTCCATCTCTTCAAATAAATTACTAAAAATCCAAAAAAGCATGTAGATTCTACATCTGCTGTCTTATCCAAAGACTTAAAGACGTTGTCTCTCTGTTTTTTGTTGTTGTTGTTGTTGAGACGGAGTCTCACTCTGTCGCCCAGGCTGGAGTGCAGTGGTGCGATCTCGGCTCACTGCAAGCTCCGCCTCCCGGGTTCACGCCATTCTCCTGCCTCAGCCTCCCGAGTAGCTGGGACTACAGGCGCCCGCCACCACGCCCGGCTAATTTTTTGTGTTTTTAGTAGAGACGGGGTTTCACCGTGTTAGCCAGGATGGTCTCGATCTCCTGACCTCGTGATCCGCCCGCCTCGGCCTCCCAAAGTGCTGGGATTACAGGCGTGAGCCACCGCACCCGGCCGACGTTGTCTCTCTGGATGGGGAAAGATAATTCCTATCTTCCAGACATTCTTTCGGGAATAGATAGGAAGCCTTCAATGGCATTTCGGTGCAAAATCATAAAATTGTATTGTCTTAAAAGACTTTATAGATGAAGCTTTCAGAGAAGCATGAAATCATCTCAAAGATAGTCACCAACTTCAAGCTAGTGAACTTTTACCCAAATAGTTTATAAGGCAGGAAAAAAGAAACTCTAGGGCCAACTGATTTTTTTCCTCCTTCAAGTTGATTAACTATCCTTTTTTACCTGTCAATAGTGAACAGATCCAACATAAAGCATTACTTGCTAAAAGAACCATATAAGACAGTTAACTTTTCATATTTTACTCTTTCTTGAAAGCTAATAATGCTGACTTATTTTGATCCTTTAAAAATACACGTTTAAAATAGGATTTGTTCTTTGTGGTAGCTCAGGCATCAACAAGGACAACAACTTTAAAGCAATTTGTTATTGACCTCAAACACAAGTTGGCTAGGTACATAGTGACCGAACCAGACCTGAAAAACTGGATTTTGACACGGTATCTAGCTTGCGGGTGGACAAAAATTAAATATTTAACTATCTTATTTAACAGTAATAAATGAGACATAATTTATACTCATAAGAAAGACTAGCAAAATTTTTCATTATTTGTTCTAAAATCCTGTCTCCTCCTCGTCCTCTTACTAACTTGTATTTCTTTTTATCCCCTTATTGTGAATTCACGTTAACCTTAACAGATTTCAATACTGGTTCTGACTTCCCCAAAGTATCCACTTTTCCCTCTTAGACAATCTTATAGCACTATCTATCTTTCAGAACACTTACCACTGGTGTGAAATCGAGGATGATATAGTTTTATTTGGAATGATCTCTCCAACTGAGGGAGAAGAGAGAAAGTATCTGTTTTGCTCTGTAAGTCTGGGGCCTAGAACAAAGAGGTGTACATAATAACTCCTCAATAAACATGTGTAGAATTGATATCTTCTACTTTTGCCATCCGAATTACTTTCTAGAATCTCCTTACAAATGGCTAGTCCACAGATAATACAATTCACTATTGTTTTTCGGCGCTATAGTCCGTTTATTTTTCTAGTTTAAATAAGGCCCTGGCTTGTTTTGTTTAATTTTTTAAATCAGATGATATTTCAGCACTTTCTTTATGTAAAAAATATATAAGGCCAAGAATTTGAGGTTGTGGAGAAAGCTAGAAAATGAGACATTGCTCTCACTTTCTCCCTTTAATTTAGCACAGATTTTTCTCTTCAATCTGTGTATAGAAGTTGCAGAGTGGAGAATAATGCAACATCACAGTGTGGGAGATCACTAATGAAAAGACGCTTTCAGCTGATACTCCAACCAGGTGGACATTATGAAGAGAATTCCACACTAGTACTTTGAAGAATGAATATGTTTCCAAATTATCTAATTCACAAAGATGCTGTTTTACCATGAAAACACAGTGATACTCAGAAACATTTAATTGTGTAAATATTGTAAAAAAAGTAATTTCAATTGAAAGTGCAATCACTCATCTCTCTTTTCTACACACTTTATATATTCTTTAATTCTTCTAGTTCTACCAAAAGAAAATATTGCCACTGCCAAATTTTATTCTCATTTCTAATTACTTTTCCTTCTTTTTTACTTTGAATTTTATTTGTGCATGTGCAACTTTTATGTGGAAATATCCAAAATAAGTCTAAGCCTAATCTCAATAATATTCATAGGATATGAAACACAGAACAGAAAATTTGCTTCAAAATTTATAGACGTAAATATTGTTTTCTCGGGAGGCCTAGGAGGAAAGATTGCTTGAGCCCACAAGTTCATGACCAGCCTGGACAACATAGCAAGACCTTGTCTCTACAAAAAATATTTTTAAAATTTAAAAATTAGTTGGACACAGTGGCACATGCCTGTAGTTTCAGCTACTTGGGAGTCTACATATACATAGCTTTCATATATGAAATTCCTAATCCATTTATATATTTTTCTTATATAAGAGCATTGAGAAATTAAAACAAAATGATCCTTTCTCCTGCATGATACTGGCTTACTAGTTCACTAGTATAATAAAGAACATGAGTTCTTGTATCTAGTTTGTACACATTATAACTTATGCAATTTCATTTCTATTTTTGGGATATATTTTACCCATTTTAAAGTCATGCACCTGGCTGAAATTATTTCTAAGTTCAAATCCACAACTAAGGGTCTATGATTCTTTTGTTTTTCTCCTTTTTCTATTATAGCAACCTATTTTTATCATTATTTCTTTCAGGTCATTTAGATAATATTTTGACCACATAATTTCAAAGATATATAACCAGCACTTACTAAATACAAATATGGCTTGACACATATAATTTGGTAATGCAGCTAAATATTATGGATTTCATCTTACCACCATTTTATTTCCAGAACTCCATTACTTGGTGTCAGATTTTGCTTTATTACTTGATTATATGCTTTATATCATGAAGCTGGACTAATTATCTTTGAAATAATACTACTGGAAGGATAAAACCATAATCAAAATCTGTTCTTTTTTCAAAATGGTATATTTCTCATGATTCAAACTATATAAAGTTAAATATTGTTTTTCTATTAGCTAATTCCCTTGTATTCATTTGCCTATGTCTCTGGAATTCATAATAAAGATGAGGAGGAATCACTGAAGTTGAAAGCTGACTAAAGGATGAGAGAATATGTAACATAATGCTCTGAATTAACTTTACGTAATAGGGCATTGTGACATTTGTATAAATGGTAAAAGAGGAATGTATGCTATGACTTCAATGAGAATTTGTTTTGAGACTTTAAGACAGTTCAGCAGAGAATTCAGACCTGGAATTTAAAGAGCAGAATAAGACCTATTAAGTAATTCAGTTCATTCTATAAAGACAAAAAGAAAGGATGTGAAAATGTAATCACTCATTTTCTGAAAGCTGAGATGTAAGAATCAACATAAGGATGGCTAGGATATTAGTAGCAAATAGAAAGATTCAGTGGCTGCTTTAAGTTGACAGCAATTGTCTGGCTTCTGCTGTGAATTCAGGTTGCTAAACAAAGTTACGCTTACTTGCAGAAATCATAACAAACACCACTGAAACTGAAACCTAAAATGCAATTTATTTTGTGCATTAAAGTGATATAACACAAAGAACTCTGTGATACATTACTTTTCCATCATTAATATCCATCCGTAAGTTGATTCAGGCTGATGATAAACTCCATTATATCATCATTTTTTTCTACACTAAAAAAGGGATAAGACAAAGAGAAGAGAAAACTTCCTTATATTAATGGAAATCCAAGGCCTTCTTTTATTTGTGCATACGAAGAATGATAGTCTTGCAAATGTGCTTTCATTTTTAAAGTAATTAATCATTAAGGAAATAAAGTTCCATTGGTAGGAGACAAATATGGGGAAACATCCTAGATCATAGGCTCTACAATGCAGAAATTATTTTTATCAATATGAGAAAATCATTCTAGAAGAAAAAATGAAAATAAAAATTTGTATTTCCCCAATTATTCATATTGTAAGTAAATATACTATACTTTGGGGAGTATGATTTTTTTCTTTCATATAAATTTAATAGCTGCCATTTGATTATTATTAAACTATAGAAATATGCTAAGCTATTTAAAATAAATTCTAATCTTCATAAAGTAGTATATTGATTAATATCCAGTTTTTTATCCTCTTGTATGTCATTTGTCTTATATAGATATATCTATTAAAAAGTTTTTATGAAATGAACAAAAGAATGAAAAAATACATGGGTCTAAACCCTGTACCAGCCTATACTATGGAAGAACAGTAAGCAACTTCAATAGTCAGTCTTGTCATTTAAACTTCTACCACAAACATTAAAATAGTATTATTTGATTAAGTTACATTTTCTTTGTTAATTTTTGTAGATATCAACAAATGTTAGTGTAGATTAATTTCACAAATATATATTAACCTTTTTTGGGGGGGAGTTTAGTGTATTATGACTTCAAATATATTGTAACATCTTTGAAGGCAGAAATTAATAATATTCTCTTCTGGTCCATGAAAGTAGTTGGCATCTCTAGCTAGACTTTAAAATTTTTCCAAATGAATTCCATTCATTTTGCATGTTTGCCACAAAATTTACATTGTGATTCTATGACTTTCAATAATTCCAAACACATTAACCTTTATCATGCTTCTCTTAAGCTTATTTAAGTTCAGTTTACTTTACCATACTCGGGCATTAAGAAACAACCACAGATTTCAAGTGTATCCAGAATAAGAAATTAAAACTCACATAAAGCAGATTTCCAATAAGCCTTGCTACATGTAAATTTGGGCTAATTGAATCTAGTAAAGAAATATTTCTTTTATCATATAGTCTAAATTATTCATAAAATATATTTGACGCTTCTTGGAAAATATAAATTAAAATTGATTTCTACTTAGCACCATGAAAATAACACATTGCATATATTAAAATATAACTTTTAAATATTGTGAGAAACTATACAGGATGTGTTTATAATCTTAGATTGTGAAATACTTTTCTTAGTGTGATGCTACATAGAAAAATATTTTCTAATGGTAAGATACATCTTTATAAAACTAGCAATATTTGGAATGTATAAACTCATTACCTATGAATTCCTCTAATCCTTTTTTATTCAGAAAAATAATCACACAACTTGACAAATATATGTCTTTATGCTTGTTAAATGCAGTGTTATTCGTAATAGCAAAATCTAGAAAACACCGTAGGTCTCCTTGAGAAATTTTGTAATATAAATTATGATCTGTCCACATAATGATGAACAATATAGCTAATACGTTTATATGGAAAGATACAGAGATTTCCTGTTAAGTAAATAAAATACATACATCAATATATACATAATAGTATCTTTTCTGTGTTTTTTGGTGCGTACATAGAAAACAGTCTAGAAAACAGTCTTTAATAGAATAGTAATTATATATTTTGAGTGAAATAACAGATTTTCTTTTGTTTTGTTTATAATGATTTATATGTGAAAGTATGTCTGCTTTCAGACTTTAGAAGTCACTTGGCCACGTAAAATTAGGAAAAACAATATAATTTTCAACATTTAAATACTCAGTTTGTTTGTTTTTCTACAAAAAACAAGTACAACTTTTATCCAAAATTATTTTTACTTTATTTTATTAGCTTATTGATGATATACTCTAACCACTAAATTTTAAAATGCTGTCATTATACTTAAAATATAATACATAAAAAGCAGCGTAATTGTTGCTCAAAAAGTTCAGCATGGAATTTAACATGATTCAGTAATTTCACATCTAGGTATGTACCCAAAATAATTGAAGGCAGTGATAGGGACAGATACTTGTACACCAATGTTCATAGGAGCATTAATCACAATAGCCAAAAGGTGGAAACCACCCAAATGTTCGTTAATAGATTAATTGATAAAATGTGGCATACACATGCAATAGAATGCTATTCAGCTTTAAAAAGAAAAAAATACAGATAAATGCTACAACATGCTTGAGCCTTGAAAACATTATTCTAAGTAAAATATGACATACACAAAAGGGCAAATATTATAAAAGTCCATTTATATAAGGTTTCTAAAATAGGCCATTTTATAGACATGAAGCAATATAGTGGTTACCAGAGCCAGGGGGAGGTGATAATGAGGAATTATTTTTCAATTGGTTCAGAGTTTCACTTGGGATTATGAAATACTTCTGGAGATGGATAATGGTGATGGTTGCACAACATTATGAATATACTTAACGCCTGTGAATTGTGCACTTAAAAATGCCTACAAAGGTAAATTACATGTGATGTGTATTTTACCACAACTGGAATTTAAAAATATGTGCTATTTTATTTTTTTCTGAAACAAAAAGACTGCACATTAAAACTGCATGCAATTTAATGTCCCAAATACATTGTTCTATTTCTTAGTTAAAATCAGTGACTCAGATTCAGTTACAGAATCATAGGAAATTAACAATATAATTTTTTCACATATGCTGACTAGATTTATTGCTGGTTGGATGAATGATTCTTGCAGTGTTTTACCTGAGGCAGTTATATGGACTATGCACCTTTAACATTTGTTTGGCCTATAATAAATGTTGTACAAATCAATCTTCTTGATATGGTATTATGAACAGTAAAGCTTTTATTTTTAATGAATTTCCTTGACAATTTGGCCAGAACCCAATTGAAAATTAGTTCTAAGTTAGCAATTTTAGGAAAAAAAATCAAACAACAAAAGATAGCCTAATCCTAATTTATATCAAACATTTTAATTCATATGAAAATAGAATTTTCATTACTCCAACTTTTTAAACTCTGAAGTATTAAAAGAACTTCACTAAATATAAACTTCCTTGGTTTCATATGGCTGGTTGGTTTCAATATTAAAGGTTTTCTTTTTCTATTGTATGTCACATTTTTATGAATGCATAATATGTTGGAAATTAACTCTGAGGAATTGTATGCTTTTTGGTTTTTGTTGTTAAATGTTTACTGTGCCCCTTTAAAATGTGGCTTTTTGATATATACATTTGTATTAAAATATTTTGTATATTTAAATAAATACACTTTACATCTCTCTTTGAAGACAACTTTTATACTACTAATATTTAAAGCATCATGCCTAAATGATTGCATTACTCTGTAATTGCTGTTTACAACAATGAATATAATAATCTTAGGATATCTTACTATCAAAAGTGGAGAAAAGAGGATATTTTTATAGTTCACTAGATGGATATGCTGTTGGATGAACTGGAGCCAAATGCTGTGTATACTAACATATATCTGTTACAGTTTACCCTGAGAGTGATTCTGAGAATACACTGGTAACATTTCATTAAAATTAACTCTTCGTATCACTATCACAGACCTGGATGAAGCCACAAGACATGCTGACCCGAGTCTAGCCTGTTGTGGATTGCAGGCTAAGTCACAGAAATACACATCCACATAGAGCTAGAAAACATGAAATTGTACCCAAAAGTTACAAAGTTTATAAAATATTGTTTATTTATTCACTTTATCATTCTCATAAAATTAGGAAATAAAAATCTACTTTATCACTTCTAAGATACCACAGTTTGAAAATTGCAGGTGAATATAAGAGATCATGGGCACTTACTAGAATTCATATGAAGAGCAGGCCTAAGACTTTAAGGTTCACTGTAATTCCCAACAAAAACTTCCTTACAGGAGGAGAGAGACCAAGCTTAAGCAAAAATTTGCTGAACATAGAATTCAAAAATAGCAAGGCAGCAACATTGGATCTAAAATATGAAGATACTCACCTATTGAAGGAGTGTCCATAGGAGGTAAATCTGAGAACCATATTACACAAATTGTAAATAATTAGCAGTAAGTTAGATAGGAGTGAGCTCTCTAAGAGTTAAACTTGGAATAGTACACTGGCCCAATTCAAAATTAGGCAGAACTCATCTTTTAAAAGCACAGAAAAATCTATCTAATTTCAAGATGAACAACTAAAAATACTATGATTAAATTGATGCAAAAATATTTTAAGTAAAATATGTTAATGAGTTAAATCCTGTGTAAATAATAAATGCAAGAGAGAAAATATGAGTGTAAATCAGATGAACTCAAAATGAGCTTAAAAATTAAGAAAGTTATGGAAGTACAAGAAAATTGATAAATCAGAAAGTATAAAGCTCAAAAACAAGATAATGAGCAAAGGGCAAGGGTACAATGAAAGGAAAATAACACTAGCAAATAAATATTATACTAGAAGAAAAATAAAAGTAAATAGACACCATGGCATATACAACAAAGAAAAGAGAACATAGGCAAAACAAAAAATTAATAATTCAACAAAAGAAATAGATAAATTAAGAAAACAACTTAGAATGAAAACATACAGAATGTGTATAAAGGAAGAAAGAACAAAGCAATTAAAAAGAAACATACATATACAAACACATATACTGTATATATACATATGTTTGTGTGTGTCTGTCTGTGTATATTGATATTTTTCCTAAAAGAGCAGTAGTAGTGTTAGTAGTAGAAATAACAATAATAGAAACATCATACTGATAATGCACACTATTTATGGAGAAATAATTCTAGAATGGTCCAAACCCATATTCTACCTAAGCAGCTGAGACTTTATATTTTATATGTATATGTATATGTATATATATTTATTATATATTAAATATATAAATATAAAAGCAAAATATTAGTCTCTTATAAAGAAAGGAAAATCCCTATATGACCCTTTATCTATGATGGAGTATCCAAAGCACAATAGAGTAACAAATTTAAGATAGTCAAGGATGGAAACATTAACCAAGATTTTAATTTCAGCTAAACTGACATTAAATATGAAGCCCAGATACCAGCAGTTAAATTATCAACATGTCAGATCTAAAGAATTGTTTTCTTGATTTATTTTGATCTAGAGGATGACCTTCAGATTCAGAACTTCAGAAAAAAAACTAGCACAAACTTCAAAAAAATATCTCGTGAAATTTTTGAAATATATGTAATTAAGACTAAATTATGGGGATAAAATGACTGACTTAAATGTTTTAACAATATAAATGTAAAATACAATTTTTAAAAATATGGTAGAAGGAGAAGATTACTGATTACATCATAGGTATTAACTTGGTATTAAAATATTAATTTAAAATAAATGTGGAAATATTATGAGTGAATAGCAAGTTTCATTATTTCCCATAGGAAGGACATAGGGAATTTTAAAAGCAGTATCTATATGAGCTCATTACTAGAATTGTAATTTAGAAAATACCACAAATATAAAAAATATAAAGATAACAAAAAAGAGACAGATATTATATGGTTTTTCTCTGTGTCCCCACCCAAATCTCACCTGGAATTGTAATAATCTCCATGTGTTGTGCAGGAACCTCGTGGGAGGTAATTGTATCATGGGGGTTTTACCCATGCTTTTCTCTTGACGGTGAATAAGTCTCAGGAGATCTGATGCTTTTACAAAGGGGAGTTTCTCAGCACATGCCCTCTTGCCTGCTGCCATGTAAGGTGTGCCTTTGCTCTTCCTTTGCCTCCACCATGATTGTGTGGCCTCCCCAGCCATGTGGAATATGAGTCCATTAAACCTCCTTCCTTGTAAATTACCCAGACTCAGATATCTGTTTAGTAACAACATGAGAATGGACTAATAGAGTAAATTGGTACCAGTAGACTGGGGTGCTGCTGTAAAGACATCCAAAAATGTGGAACTGACTTTGGAACTAAGTAACAGGCAGAGGTTGGAACATATTGGAGGGCTCAGAAGAAGGCAGGAAAATGTGGGAAAGTTTGGAACTTTGTAGATACTTGCTGAATGGTTGACCAAAATGCTGATAGTGATATGGACAGTGAAGTCCAGGTTGGGGTGGTCTCAGATGGAGATGAGGAACAAAGGTGATTCTTTTTGTGCTTTAGCAATGAGACTAGAGGCATTTTGCCCCACCCTACAGTTTTGTGAGACTTTAAACTTAGGAGAGATTATTTATGGCATCTGGCAGAAGAAATTTCTAAGCAGTAAAGTGTTCAAGATGTGAATTGGGTGCTGTTAAAAGCATTCAGTTTTATGTATTCACAAAGATATGGTTAAAAATTGGATCTTATTTCAAAAAATTTAAAAAAGGGAAGCAGAGCATAAAATTTCAGAAAATTTGCAGCCTGATGATGCAATAGAAAAGAAAAACCCACTTTCTGAGGATAAATTCAAGCTTGCTGCAGAAATTTGTCTAAGTAACGAGGAGCTAAATGTTAATCACCAAGACAATGGGGAAAATGTCTCCAGGACATGTCAGAAACCTTCACTGCAGCCCCTCCCATCACACAGGTCCAGAGGCCTAGGAGGGAAAAATGATTTCGTGGGCTGGGACCATGGTCCCCCAGCTCTGTGCTGTCTAAAGACTTGGTGCCCTGTGTCCTAGCTGCTCCACCCATCGCTATAAGGTGCCAAAGTATAGCTGAGGCTATGACTTCAGAGGGTGCAAGCCCCAAGCCTTGGCAACTTCCATGTGGTGTTAAGCCTGCAAGTTCACAGAAGGCAAGAATTGAGGTTTGGGAACCTCTGCCTAGATTTGAGAGGATGTATGGCTATGCCTGGATGTCCAGGCAGAAGTCTACTGCAGGGACAGAACCCTCACAGAGAACCTCTGCTAGGGCACTGCAGAAGGAAAATGTGGGGTTAGAGCCCCAACATAGAGTCCCCACTGGAACACTGCCAATGGAAGTTGTGAGAAGAGGGCCACAGTCCTCCAGCCCGCAGACTTGTAGATCCACCAACAGCATGCATCGCGCAACTGGAAAAGATGCAGACACTCTATGCCAGCCTGAGAAAGCAGCCAGCAGGGAGACTGTACCCTGCAAAGCCACAGGGGTGGAGCTGCCCAAGACCATGGGAACCCACCTCTTGCATCAGCATGACCTGGATGTGAGAAATGGAGTCAAAGGAGATGATTTTGGAGCTTTGAAGATTTGGCTGGGTGTTGATATCTCTATGTTCCCAGACTAGTAAATGCTCGCCAATGTAGCATCCCTTAATCCAGCATCCTCAGAAGCCCACCTCATGAATACTTTCCTAGCTTTCACTGGTACTTGTTGGCTATGACCTGAAGTTTCTTCTGGATATAGTCCATTTCCTTCCTTAGCAGATCCAGCACTATCCCAGGTGGATTCAACTGTGACTTAGTTCCAGTTATTAACCTTGTGACAAAAAGGTAAGATGTAGCCAGATTCTGTGAGTCACATGCTGTTTTACAGAAAAGAGACATCTGTATCATATTCAAGCAAGAAGTGTGTGTCATATTATTAGGGATAGGTGGACCACATCTATAGGATCAAATAATTCAAGAGAATCCGGGAATTTAAGATTTTGGGGCATGTATACCTAGATATCCTCATCCCATTCCATGGTCTCATTCTTCCTGCAACGAGACCTGAGTTGGGTATACAGATCTGTCTATATTGAGATTTCAGTTGTTTGGCATATAGATCTGTCTCTATTGAGATTTAAGTTTCCTTTGGAGTTTTGGACCTATGATAATGTCCAGGGCATGAGCTTCAGCTTCCTCTTCCCTTGTCTGCTGACGATGAGTATCTTTTTATATGCTACCAAGGAGGCCTTCTATCACTCACCTTTGTGCTGTCAGTTAATCACTTCTAGTCTTGTTATCTTCTTCCAAAGCATAAATGGCAGTAACTATCCACTTTCATTGCCCTTATATTTATTATCCCTCCCTTGTATCAGAGTCCTGATACTTTGCTGTAACTAGCACATCTCTTTCCACTGGTATACTACTCTCATTCACCACCAGTGAAAGTTCTAGGGCACATTTACATTCCCATACATGTCCCTCCACAACAGGCAATGAAGTCCTCATTGCCGGGTGGCTGACAGTTAATTAGCTGTAGAATCCCATTTTGGCATCTCCTTTCAGAGATTACTCTTTGCTCAAGCTTACTGATTGATCTTCCTGGAAAGGAGAACTTAAGATGGAGATTAATTTATAGGAAATTATAGAGTAATGTAAGCATCCTTTAGGTTTGTCCTCAGTTAGAGGAAGGGAGCTAGGTCTTTATTTATCTGTGTTTTCTATCAGTGGATGCAGGTTGCCCAGGGGAAGGGGTGTGACATTGAGAAATCATTGTTTCCACCTAAGGGCAATTTATTCATATGGCTGACTGCTCAGGGCTTTAACTCACAATGTTCCTAGCAAATGGAGGGACAAGTTCTTCAGTTCTGAAGGGGAATCATAGTGGCACATCAGAGCTTAGAACACTGTGCATTGTCAAGTCAGTTACCATTGTGGTTAACTAGGATGATATTGGGAATATCTGGGTGTAAGTGTAGAATATGTGTCTCGGAGTGATACTGCCTGAAGGGCAAGGTAGCTGTGTATTTATTCAATTATATTTAAATGACAAATATGCATATATTTGTTGTACAACATGTTTTGAAATATTGTGAAATGGCTAAGTTGAGCTAACTATGATGTGCATTATCTCACAAATTCATCATTTTTGTGGTAAGAACACTTAAAATCTATTTTTTTTCAGCAATTTCAAGAATACAATATGGTGGCTACAGTTAATAAAAAAGTAGCTGTGTTTTGACAGAGCAAGTCCCGCTAGCCACTTATCCAACAGATGAGTGCTGTTCTGGCATGTGCTGGGAAGGGGATGGTGGTGATAATTCTCTGGCCTTTGAGCATGCTTGTGTGTATATAGGCTGAAATCCAGCTATCTAGCTGTTGCAGAACACTTCCAGGTGTGAAAATCTACTGTATATACTGTATATATAGATTTACAGAAATGTATTGAAACTGGTAATATGTACAAATTATAAGAAATAGAAGAAAATACATTCAACCTTATGATGGAATGTAGAAATTACTTTACAAAATACCACAAAATAAGAGATAGTAGTAAAAACTTTATTCCTCTTTATCTCCTTAAAAATGCTATTCTGTTCAGTATAGCTGATAAATGAATTTATATAACAGAATAAAAATATTGAAAGTACACTTTGATTATATATGTACATATATTAGAAAATATGTATAATTGGAATATATATATCAATGTATTTAATGTATTGCAATCTAGCATTGGGAAAAATTCTATAATTTATTATACACACATATTTACTTATGAATTTCTTTGATTCTTCAAGAATGCTCATAAGAATATTAATTATTCTAACTATGATTTTGTTTCAAGAAAAGAAGGGCTATGCCTGATCTATGAAGGTCAATATACTTCAAGGTGTTTCTTAAGAAATTAATTGATATTGCTAAAAAAAATCAAGAATGATCCCAAATTACCCCTTTGTAACTTTTTTATAATATTTCCTCCATAGGGAATTATCTGAACATCCCAAGATACTTGTTTGATAAATATTAAATTATTATAACTGTCAAACATAATATTTTTCTGAATTATGATTTCTGTTTTATAGCCTTAGCATTAATATGTTTTATTACAATTTTAACGTAGTCTAAATTTTTTATTATGAAATTTTCATTTTCTATTTTACATCTATTTTTGGGAGGAATGATATATTAAAATCTGCCTGCTATATGAACTGGCTGGCCTAGAAAGAAACGGCTGAATTCCCATTTGAAAAAATTGTATTTTTTTTGACGAAGAATAATTTGTAAATTTTAATAAAAGATAAGGCCTGCTGTGTATGACATAAATTGGAACTATTTTAAGGATAGGTTTAAATTGCTACCTAATAAAGTAAGAAGTATTTGCAATTTTGATGGCTTAACAGGGGTTTTGTTTTGTTTTGTGTGGTTTGTTTCTTGCTTTATTTTAGAAAATGAATTCTCTAAGAAGCAGACAAGAGAGGATAGGAAGCTTGGGACTGCAGTTCAAAATAGTGAGGAGTTCTATATGGAGAGGAAGGCTTATATACTTCTTGGAACAATATCGTGTTGGATTACATTCAAAATTATTTCTTGTTGAACTGATAAGTTCCCCTTTTTACACATGAAAACAGCAGCAAAAGTCTACTGCACATTAACTCTATGTGCCTAGTCTTTTGACAAATGAAGAACAAAGGACGAATATCCTGGTGTTCCAGGTCTAGAGAGCACAGGCATGGAGCAGAGCTGGTGCCGTGGTTAGGAGTTCTGCAAAGTGGTTGAATGAACTGCAGAGAAAAGTGACTCAGGAGGAAGCATTTACCAACCACTCCCCAGTACCTCAGGTGACCACTGACAGGGTTATAAAGGGATTATGGAAAATGGCATCACTCTCCTATATATAGATAAGTATTTGAGCCATCTAATTTACCTACTGAATGGAAAGGTGATACCAGGAAGCAGGAAAAAAGGCTTTGTGATATTCAAGCAGCATACTCTCTGATTTCATATGCGTAAATTGTACAAAACCTTCTGACACATTTTATTGATTTAGGTTTATTAGCGTTACAAGTCTATGTTAACAAATAAAACAAGAAAACTCTAATCGTTAATCATTGTCTCTTAAGAAGCAACTACTTTGGGATAAATAAAGCAAAACAAATTGTTTTTCTTCTTGGGTCTTGAGTGGAATGAGGTGGGTTGATATATCCCCACAAACACATGTTCTAAAATAATATATTATTTTTTCCCAATGGTCATATGAGTCTGCAATAGATACAGGTACTTTCCTCAGGGGTTTCAAAATATTTCTCTTTTCTTCTTTTGTCTCTGACCACTTTCACTGATATTCTCTACCTAGAGTAAATCAGTCATGCACTGTACAGCTAGGACACTTTGCAAGTATCAAAGGGAAACTGTCACTGCTTGTAATATCCTAAATCATGTATGACAGAACTATTTTGTTGTTTCCCCAAATCTGCAACTGGTCTCTATTTAACTAGGAAATGCTTTCCTGTAAATTGGCTTCTCCTTCACATTTCTACTTACTGCAGCCATAATGTCTGTCACTGACGATAGGCAGATGCACTCCTGAAGGGAAAAATATCACCAACCCCTCACTTGATAATAATCTTCTGCATCTTCCTTAGCTAAGTATTTCTTCCATATCCTATTTATTTTCTTTTACAATATACGCATGACTTGCAAATTTTAAATATTCTTCTTTCATGGAGAAACTCAGAGTTGGTCTTAGGTCTTAAACATTCACCGCACTGAAGAAGTTCTAAACAACTAGTGTTTTGGCAAATTTAACTTCTCAATCAAGGTGATCTATTATTCACTGAACATTTTGCACAATCTATAATATAATTCCCTTTTTAGGAGAAGAGTCCTTTTCTTTCAGATAAATGGCAGAAATCTCTTGCAGGTATGTCTTTTGTAATATATCTGGATTTTGTGTACTACATCAGCCAATTAAATTTATGTGAAATGCATTTCTAGTACTGAGATTCTATCTTTTGTGATTCATGAAGTTTCCCTGTAGAGATTTAATACCTTACATTAATTTTTTTTTTTTTTTGTAATTAAGGTGTTTGTTTGTTTTTGGGTTTTTTTTTTTTTTTTTTTTGTGAGACCGAGTCTCACTCTGTTGCCCAGGCTAGATATAGTGCAGTGGGGCGATCTCAGCTCACTGCAATGTCCACCTCTCAGTGTCAGGCTATTCTGCCACCTCAGCCTACCGAGTAGCAGGGATTACAGTCGCATGCCACAGTGCCTGGTTAATTTTTGCATTTTTAGTAGAGACAGATTTCACCGTGTTGGCCAGCCTGGCCTCAAACTTCTGGCCTCAAGTGATCTGCCTGCCTCGGCCTCCCAAAGTGTTGGTATTAGTGTGTAATTAAGATTTAAATGCCAAGTCCCACAAATCTTGGTATATAGTGAGATGCCATTTAACAGATCACTATCCTATTATGACTCTGTCTTATACTAGTTTTGCAAGTCTTAACAGAAGAACTTTGGTTGGGTCGAGTCATCATAAATTCATTGCTGAGGTTGAGTTTTGGTGTCAAAGTGAAAACATGATATCGAGACCAGCAAGTGATAACCATTTGGACATGACTGGATTGATAGTGCTGGAAATGGAACTTTTTATTTTGGTTATAAAATATATTCTAGGCTGGGCGCAGTGACTCACGCCTGTAATCCCAGCACTTTGGGAGGCCAAGGAGGGCGTATCACCTGAGGTAGGGAGTGCAAGACCAGCCTGGCCAACATGGTGAAACCCTGTCTCTACTAAAAATTCAAAAATTAGCCGAGTGTGGTGGCGGGCACCTGTAATCCCAACTACTTGGGAGGCTGAGGCAGGAGAATTATTTGAACCCGGGAGGCGGTAGTGGCAGTGAGCTAAGATAAGCGCCATTGCACTCCAGCCTGAGCAACAGGAGTGAAACTCTGTCTCAAATATACATATATATGTATATATAACATAACATATATATTATATATATACATTAAATCTTTTAAACACTTTCTAACCACCACTATTCTATCAATTTTTTTCTTTTAATATGATTGACATAGTTTTCTTATCTTCCAAATTTAATTACCTTCATCCGATGATAGGTCAATATATTAACACATCGTTATACACCTCCACTGTGCAAAGCACTTAGCAAAGCGTGTTCAGTGAAGCAGGGGACAATACACAAATACTTCTTGATCTGCTATTTTGTATAATATAGAAGGATAAATAATATTAAGCGGAGAAATACACATACAATTACTTAATTGGAAGTAAATGTGGTGTTATTTGGGGTAAAGGAGTGCTTCCTGAGAAATTAGTATTTAACCTGAGGCTTGGAGGACATTAGGACAGCTGAATAGGTAGAAAGAAGACGGAAGATAAAAGCTCTCAAGAGCCGGCTGGGCGCGGTGGCTCATGCCTGTAATCCCAGCACTTTGGGAGGCCGAGGCGGGCAGATCACGAGGTCAGGAGATCCAGACCATTCTGGCTAACACGGTGAAACCCCGTCTCTACTAAAAAATATGTAAAATTTAGCTGGGCTTGGTGGAGTGCCCCTGTAGTCCCAGCTGCTCGAGAGGTTGAGGCAGGAGAATGGCGTGAACCCAGGGGGCAGAGCTTGCAGTGAGCAGAGATCGTGCCACTGCACTCCAGCCTGGGCGACAGAGCAAGACTCCGTCTCAAAAAACAAAAAGAAACAAAGAAAAAAACTCTCAAGGGCCGCTGGAAGCCAGACTGAGGAGAAAATTGAAAACAAAAACAAAACAAAACAAAAGAGAGAGAGAGAGAGAAAGCTAGACTAGGGGATGCCTAATTCTGTGTATGACACCAGCCTTGTGCTAAATCTCAAGCTGTGCATGTGTTCAACAGACCTGAAGCATAATAGAAAGTAATTGAGAATTAAACTACAATATAAACTATGGCCCAAGTTTCAGAATAACTCATGAACTGTGCATGTACAGGATAAACTCATAGAACAATGAAAAGATTTTAAAAACTGCACTGATATTAGAACCCATAGAAGGTGAGAGAGAAATTATTATGTGAACCTCAGTGGATTGGAAAATGAAAACAAAACAAAAACAACACAATAATAACAACAACAAATGACCTTCTCCAGAGGATCTGTAATAAGACCCAAAATCTGATAATATAATATTCAAAATGTACAAGATATAATCCAATATTCCTAGACAAAGATCCAAAAAATCCAATATTCAAAGGAAAATTCAATCAACAGACTCAAGAGGACAAATATAACATTATCCTACTTATATGATGAATCTAAAATAATCAAATTCATAGAAACAGATTAGAATGTTGGTTGTCAGGACCTATGAGGAGGAAAAAGAGGAACGTATTAGTCGATGAGTAAAATATTTCAATTAGGCAAGATAAATATGTCCTAGATTTCTACTCTAAAACATAGTGCCAATAGTTAACAATCCTATATTGCGTACTTAAAAAAAAAGCCAGAGTAGATCTTAGGTTGTTTTACCAAAATAATAAATATAGGGGACAGGAGGTCTCTTTTGGAAATGTTTGATTTTGGTATAGATTGTGGTGATGGTTTTACGAGTGGATATTTATCTCTTAATTCATCAAGTTTTATACATTAAATAATGTACAGGTTTTTTTGTATATCAAAAAACAGACTAGACAACTGAAGCAAGTGATAAAATTCCTAGAAAGAAACAGATTTTGAAAACTGACTTAGAAAAATCTGAATAGATCTATAACCAATAAAGTTATTCAATAAGAATCTCAGGATCACATGACTTCACTAAGAACTTCTTTCAAATATGTAACAGTGGAATAATACTAATCCTTAAAAAGTCTTTCAGAAAGTACATGAACAGAGTAAGTACAACTTACTCTATTGGATCAATATTATCCAGATACCAAAGCTAGGCAAAGATATCAGAATAAAAACTTCAGTGAAACTACCCAGCAACATCCTTCGTGAAACACTAACACAAAAATACTTTAAAAACATTATCAAATTCTAATCAAAATTAGCAAATACCCTAAACATTTAAATGTGTTTTAACATCTAAAAATTAATTAATGTCATTATTCATATAAGTAGTATAAAGAGGGAAAAAATACCTGATCATCTCGACTGATGCCCAAAAATTTGTTTTGACAACAACAAATATCCATTCATTACAAGAATTTCAATAACCTAGGAATAGAAGAAAACTTCCTCTTTCTGATCAATAATATGTATGGAAAACTTATGGTAAACTATACTTAATTGTGGAAATAAATAATTTACTCCTATGATCTGGAACAATTCAACAATGTGTGTTCCCTTCATACATACTCAATATAAAATTAATACACATACATTAATTATATCTATATATCTATCAAAATGAAAATACAAAATAAACCACCAAATAAAGGAATTTGCAAATCAAATGTCTGATAAATGATTTGAATCCATACTATATCTCTGTTCTTATACTAATACTACAATGTCTTCACTACTGTAGATTATGAATTTTGAATCAAGTACTGTAACTTCTCTAACTTGTATTTATAATTATGTGCCACATTTTGCTTATCTATTAAGCAGTTGATGGGTACTTAATTTATATTGTTTCCAAGTATTGGAAAAAATTGTACTGGCTACTCTTGCTTCTTTGCACTCCATACAAATTTTAGGATAAGCTTGTCAAATTCTACAAAAATTCTGCTGTAATTTGATATGTATTTTATTGAATTTACACATCAATTTAGGAGACAATCGTCATCTTAATAGAATAGATTATTTCCATGAATGTGGCATGTCTCTCTATTTCTTCAGACATTATTTACTCTCTTTCAGCAATCTTTTGTTGTTTTCAAGGTACATCTTGCACTTCGTTCACTAAATTCATTCCCAAGAATTTTATTTTTGATACTATTATAAATGGAATGTTTTACTGATTTTATGTTCAGATTATTTGTTGGTAATATATAGACATTTTGTATATACATGAGTAGCTAGTAAGCATATGGAAAATCTCAACATCATTAGTCATTAGAGAAATGCAAATTACAACCACAGTGAGCTATCATTATTCTCCTTATAGAATGGCTATAGTCAAGAAGACTGATGGTACCAGGTGTTAGCAACAGTGTGGAGAAACAGGTGGGAATGTAAATAAGTGAAGCCACTTTGGAAAACAGTTTGGCTGTTTCTGAAAAAGTTAAACATATTGTATAGTAACAAGCTCTTTATTTTCCTCTGAATTGCTAAAGCCTTTTCAAGGCATACTACTTTCAAGCAATGACATTTTTCCATTCTACACCATGAAAACTCAAAGCACCCTGATATAACCAGGAACTGAGAGATGTTTTGCATGAAATTATATGAGAACATGGTGAGAAAGATGATGCTTCTAGTGCAAGAGTGATTAGGAACTAGAGAGGGAGAAGTTGTAAAATCTTTGCCCATCAGTGATTAGGGAGTTTAGAATATTCTAATTTCTCATATATCTATATATTTTGTGTTCTTCAGTAGAAAAAAATTTAGAAATTTTATGTGAATTTTGATGTTTTAATTGCAAGCAATAAGAATACCAAGTCCAAAATGAACTCATTGTAAAGAAATTAGGAACAGATGAAATAGATGGAGAGGTGGGCTACAGCAGGCTTGGGTAAGACAGGTGTCCAGAGAGCCTTCAGAGGGCTAAGAACAAATAAGCAAAGAACAGTTTAGCCAGTCAAGGTGCAGCCACTGGGAGAATGAATCACAGCTGCCTTATCTCTTCCATTTTCAAGATTAAGGGAAAAGGACCCCACTGGCTGTGTTCAGGTCATATGGCTACCCTGGCTTTACCGAGAATTGATAGGGCAGGCTGTACCTAGATTGCTTTCAACTACAAAGGGCACCTGTGTGTAATTTCCCCCTGTCTACACACCAGCTGGAAAGGAACACAGAAAGAAGTTGTGATTCTAGAAGGAAATAGATGAGAATGGATCCACAACTCATAAATTTGGCGTTGTCTCTGTCCACATTTAAAATCAACTCATAAACCATACGTTTTTCAACTTCCCACTCCCAATAGATAGAACAGTGCCTGACACCTAGTAAATAGTTATTTATTGACTGGCTTACCACCCTGTTCAATAAAAACCCCTAAAATCAAATGAGAAAATGTTGTCATAAATTTTAAAACTGATAGAATAGTTTATGACATCACGGCTTATGATTTTATTTTAATATTATTAAAACAATCTAATGACTATATTTGTCATTATGGAGTTTCTTCACTTAATTTAAAAAGTTTTAACAATTGAGAAAAAAATTACCATAAATTGGTAAAGCAGAAAATGAACTCAGGCATGTCTGTAACAGATGGTGAAAACTAACTCATCATTGTAATCATTTTATTATTTCTCATCAAATTCATTATTGATTCTAACACATATTTGTACTGTGTTTCCCAAAATGGAGGAAAAATGCATTGTATATTTCTCAAGGGGAGAGAGAAATGCCTTTGATGATCTTTATACATGAAGAAAGAAATTTGATTACTTAGAGTTACAGATACTTGCTATTAACATAATATATCTGGAGACAAACAGTGAAAACTAGTTCTGAAACACGCATCAGGAAAGACGTGGGGGAAGCACAGTGAAAGGCAATGGTTAGAACTAGCAAATTCACCCTATTCCCTCAAAAACCAGCAAGCGTCTAAAAAAAGACTGGGCTGTGCTAATGTTATTGTACTTGACTCAGCAACAGCAGAGTTTGCATCTTGCTTTATTGAAGTCTTCCCTTGCCAATAGAGAATAAGAACCATTCAAATATTCTAAAATCCTGAGATTTGTAACATATCAATCTCTTAAACTAGTTTATATTAATTTCTGAAGACCCATGCCAAGGGACAATTATCATAGCATATCAATGACATTGACAATTAGTCATTTTTTCCCCTGAGTTTTGGTATAACCTAATTCATTTTGTGCTTACACGTCCTCCAGGTTATTCTTTGCTAACATTAATAAAAAATTTACATGTTAGACATGTTAGCAGTAACTCACCTAAAATGAGATTCCATACTCTAGGCTGCCAGTGTGAAACCCTCAATAACAACCACCCAGCCCTATGTGAATCATGTAAGCGACACAGTGACACATCATTATAGAATAGACTTTATGACAGTTCTTGGATCCTTTACACACAGGAAGTTTCGGTCATGAATTCAAAACTGCTACAATTTCTGAGAATGTCAACTTCGTTGTTTAAAGCAGAAGTAGGGGAAGAAAATTAAAGAACAGTAAATACCAAAAAACTTGTGGTCCTTTTGAGACACTGGGCCAAAACAGGCTTTGGTTTTGGCAAGGGAGGAAGAAGAGGAAACTGATGGGAGGCAATAAAATAATTTAAGGGGCAGTTTCCCTCCCTTCCTTCCTTCCTTCCTTCCTTCCTTCCTTCCTTCCTTCCTTCCTTCCTTCCTTCCTTTTCTCTTTTTCTCCCTTCCCTTATTTTCTTTTTACCTTTGTATTTAACTTTTTAAATAGAAAGATTTGAATTAATAAACATCACTTTCTGCTCATCCTGGTTTTATCTCATAAATTTTATTCCTGTGAGAGAGACAGAACTCGATTTAAAAAATCTTATCAATTGAAAGGACAAGAAACATTTTTAATACAACTAATCAGAACAAGATGAAAGAGACATAAAATTTTATTTTATAAATATATTTTAAATTACAGAAATATCCAAAGTTCACAAATAATAAGCAACTGGATAATACAAATAAATAATAACACTTTGTATTAGGAAAGAAATTACAATATCAAAAGACAAAATGTCAACAAACTTAAACAACCTAATTGGTCTTTATTTGCAATTCACTAATTGGGGAGCATCTCATTCAAAAAACAGAGGGGCTATGCTGGGCATGGCACACTGTCAGATTTTATAAGGTACCTTAATCAGGCACAAGGAAAGAGCAAAAAGGAGACTGCTCATATCAGTTTACATCAGGTTACCTTCCTTGTAAAGGTTAAAGCAGATAGGACTTTTTAATTATGCCAGCTAAAACTGGCCTGTTTCAGAATTTGGCTATCTCTGTCCTTATTTCTTAGAAGGTCAGATAAATAACTTAGTTTCTGTCTGGATACATGGGATTTTAGCATGAATTACTCGATTTTGGTTTGCTGTATTGGATCATAATGTAGGAGCTCAGTCCAAATCAATGACCTCCTATAAATGTATTTAACGATACATTCCATTCTTTTTATATAACTTACTTTGTCTCATTTGATCTCTAACAGTGGTATAAGTTAAATAGAGCATTATTAATCCTGATTGCAGAAGAAGAAAGAACCAGTGATTTCGAACAGTGAATTAGCTTGAAATCAAAACTCTAGAAAGATAATAAATTCCTGGAACAGAAGAAATCTGTCTCTAACTAGAAAACAGTTGCACTTTCAGAATCTGCCTAATGTAACTGTTTTGGAACCCTGGAGTCTATCAGAGGCTTGCAACTTTCACCCCGTTGGGATGGTAAAAGGGGCAAAATTCAATTTATTTCTGCTCTTTGCACAGTAGCAGCTACCCATTTCCCACTGCCAAACCTGTGGAAGGGACATGTGCATATGTTCCTAGAGCAGCCTGTACACAGCTTCTAGAAGCCAAAGTGGATAAAAAAGTACCTTGTCCTCTAAATATTAGGGGTCTATACTTTAATCACCTATTGCTGCTTTTGATCACACAGCTGCAAAGAGACAGGTGGACATTGTTGTTGTACTTCCCTCCATTGTGATCCAAAGTCCCCAATAAATCAAAAGTGAAAAGATGGAAGATGATATTCCACGCAAAGAGTTTTCCATGCAACAGAGTAATTCCATGCAAAAGAAAGCAGAGGAGGTTGCACTAATATCAGACAAAATAGACTTTAAACTAAAACTTATGAGCCAAGAAGGACATTATATATTACTAAAAGGTTCAGTGCATCAAGAGGACATAACAATTATAAGCATTAATGAGCTTAATAACAGACCATCAAAACGTATAAATTAAAAATTGGTAGGATGGAGGGGAAATAGATAGTTCTGCAATAATAGTTGAAGACTTCAATATCACATAACAGAACTTATGAGACACAGCACTGCTAAGGGAAAAATTTATATCTATAAATGCACATTAAAAAACAAGAGAGATCCCCAATCAACAATGTAACTTTACAACTTAAAAAACTATTTTGGTCTATTTGTATTGCTATAATAAAATGCCCCAAACTGGGTAATTTATGAAAAACCAAAATTTATTTCACACAGTTCTGGGGGCTGTGAGTTCCCAATCAAAGTACCAGCAAGGTTAGTGTTTGGTGAGAACAGCTTTCTGCTTCAAAATTATGCCTTGTTGTTGAATCCTTCAGAGAAGAAGAATGCTGCTTCCTTACATGGTAAATAGGAATAAAAGAGCTCTGGCCTCGCATAAGCCTTTTTTATAAGGGAACTTGAGGGTGGAGCCCACATGGCCTAATCTCCCAAAAGCCTCACCTGTTAATACCATTTCCTTGGGAGCTAAGTTCCAATACATAAATTTTGGAAGAATACATACATTCAAACCATAGCATAAACCTAGAAAAATAAAGTAAGTGCAAAATAAGTAAAGTAAGTAAGTGCAAAGCTAGCAGAAGGGATGAAATAATAAATATTAGAGAGCAGACGTAAATGAATAAGAAAACAGAAAACATTAGAGAAAATCATTGAAATGAAAAGTTGCTTCTTTGCCAACATGACAAACCTGTAGCTAAATGGACTTACAAAAAGTGAGAGAAGACTCAACATACCAAAATCAAAGTGAGAGTGGGATTATATTAGGGTCTTGAAGTGATGTTTGTACACCCAAGTTCATAGCAGCATTATTCAACATAGCTGAAACATGGAAGCAAACGAAGTGTCCACTGATAGCTAAGTAGATAATCAAAATGTGGTATATATATAAACAGCACATTATTCAGTCGTAAAAGGGAAGAAAATTCTGACATATGATCCCGCTGGCTGTTCCACTTTTAGGTATTTACACAAGAGCAATGAAGACATATATACACACAAAGACTTGTTCTTATTATTTACAGTACCTCACTTTATAACAGCCAAGAAATGGAAACAATCCTCACTTCCATTAACAACTGACAGGATAAAGAAATTGAGGACTATCTATTCAATGAAATATTACTCAGCAATCAAAAAGAATGAACACTTGATACACGCTATATGGATGAATCCCCAAATATGGAGCCAGACAAAAAAGAGTACATACTCTGTATTTTCATATATGTAAAATTCTAAGAAACACAAACAAATCTGTGGTAGGAAAAGATCAATGGTTGTTTGGGATGGGGACAGGGGGAAGCAGGAGGGAGGGATTATAATAGAGGATAAGAAAATTTTTGGAGGTGATGAATATTTTTATTATCTCGAGGGGAGTGACGGTTTAGCAGTGTATATACCCCGGTTAAAAAGTTATCAAAGGATGCGCTTTAAGTAGATGTTGTTTATTGTATGTCAATTATAATTCAGTGAAGGCACTGCAATTTTTTAATTTTTGAAATAAGTGAATTTATTTGATTTTTATGGAATAGTTACATAGTAACAGTATCCAATATAGATACATCTCTTCCTGATTCCTGATCCAGGGTACAATTCTGAGGAGAGTTTATAATTTATTACCTTAAAAATAAATACTTCCATGGAATCTATATGTTATATAGTACATCACTAGTCTTTTAAAAATTCTATTGCATGGTTATCAAAGGCTGGGTGGAGGGGAGATGGATGGAGAAAGAGAGATGTTGATTAAAGTGTACAAAATGTCAGTTAGGAGAAATCTAGCTGTAGTGATCTATTGCACAGAATGGTAATTATAATAAATAATAATGCTTTTTCTATTTCAAAATTATTAAAATAGTAGACCTTAAATATTTTCACCATAAAAAAATGATTTGTGAGGTCCTGGATTTGTTAATTAGCTTGATTTAATCATCTGACAATATTATATCAAAACGTTGCATTGTACCTATATATATACACATATGTATATGTATAATGCCATCAATAATGTTGTATATATATATAAAATGTATATATATATATAAACATACAAAATTATTGATGGCAGTGGGAGGCAGACAGGTTCCTAGGCAGAAAGGGGTGTGTCCCCAGTGAAACACCACCTTCAAGCCAGGGACTGCCTGAAGCCGGGGGTCTGGGCTGCCAGTTCCAGGTGAGGTGCAACACTGGTAGTGAGAATTTCCTTGATGTCTTTGAGACAATCAAGTGGGGCTTTTTCCAGGTCCTCCCATGAACCAATCAGTACACCTTCCTCCTGCTCATGGACCAATCGGCATGCACTTCCTCTGAGCCTACAAAACCCCAAACTCAGACTCAGACACTTGTCCAGACGACCTGCCTGCCAATGGGAGCTACCTACTTCAGGTTTCTTCTAGACTGAGAACTGTTTTGTCACTCAGTAAAGCTCATTTCTGTTTTGCTCACCCTCCAGTTGTCCGCATAACCTCATTTTCCCTGGATGTGAGATAAGAACTTGAGAGTCCCCCAAACAAGGAGCTGTAACACATCCACGGCCAGCTCTCCATGCTGGCAGGAGCCAAAGGGGTTATAACACCAAAGCCCTCCATCTTTGCTAGTGCCACCTGACCAGCACACATGATGCAAAGCAAAGGCAGGGCTAGGCCAGCCCAAGAGATGAAGGCAGCAGGCAAGGAGAAAGAGAGAAGAGCTGTGGCCCTTCTTGGAGCCTAGACCTTGGGGCTCCCAGAGCCAGGGCTCTGATATGCTGTAATACCCTCTTTGGGGATCTGTGACTCTTGGTGTCTCTGAGCTTTTGGGAACCAGCACGTTCCCCTCACCCAGACACTGGTGCCCACAGTGGAAGACACTTGTGGTACTTCTGAACCAGCTGCAGCCTTGCACAGAGCTGGCACCTGTGTTGGTGCCTGGACCTTCCCGCCCTGCTGCAGTAGCCATTGTGCCTGGCTGTGTGTAGTGGCTGAAACCAGCGCTCATTCACTCACACGCCCTTTGCCACTCTGTGCCTGGCTCTCACCCTTGGCAAACATGGGATCTGGGCCAGTAGTGAAAGTCGAGCTCAGCCTTCCAGGCTGAGTGGGTGAATTAGCCCAGTGGCTGGAGCAAGCCTCAGGCAGAGGTGCCTCCAGCCACAGAAGTTTCTGGCTGGTGAAGTGACACCCTAAGGATCCTGTGGCATTATTATTTATCAATTAAACTAAATTTTTAAAAATTGAAAATCATTCTGTTGCACTCATTAATTATGTACATGGTATTTATTTGGGATGGGAAGACATAAAAAGAAGCTTCATTTCTATGGATCACCATGGTACAGAATGAAGACAGAGGTTACTGAGATAATGTACATTTTCTAAAAATTTGCAGAAACTTTAGGAATGGCTTTGGACCTTTTGAGAATTTTCTTATTTCCTTTGGCTGTCATCTGGATTATTGGGTAGCTACACAGTTAATTAAAGCTTCTTATGACAAATTAGATGCATGTGAAAACCTATACACATTTACTTTATAGGGAAATGGATTTTACATAAATAGGTAATTTATTTATAGGTAATTTGACCCTTTTCTCCAGATGCATTGAAGATTTTTTATTTAGTGTTGACCTTGGATAATCTGATGACTATATAGCTTGGGAATGTTTATCTTGTATAGTATCTAGCAGGTGTTCTCTGAACTCCTTGTATATGGATGTCTACCTCTCTAGAGATATTAGGGAAGTTTTCTTCAATTATTTTCCTAAATATGTTTTCCAGGTGTCTTACTTTGTTTTCTTCTCTATCAGGAATGCCTATAAATTGTAGATTTGTTTGTTTTATGTAATCCCACATTTCTTGAAGGCTTTGTTCATTTTGAAAGATTATTTTCTCTTTATTTTTGTTCGATTGGGTTAATTTTAAATACCAACTTTCAGACTCTGAAATTCTTTCTTCCGTTTGGTCTAGATTATTGT
This sequence comes from Gorilla gorilla gorilla, assembly GCF_029281585.2. Classification (NCBI taxonomy): domain Eukaryota; kingdom Metazoa; phylum Chordata; class Mammalia; order Primates; family Hominidae; genus Gorilla; species Gorilla gorilla. The sequence continues at coordinate 85,549,881 of NC_073238.2, read as the reverse complement.
TAACGCTTTCATCTGTATTTGGAAATTCCTTCAGTGAGCTTTTCATTTTCAGAAGTTCTTTCTCTATTTTTTTCTTAAAAATATTTATATTTTCCTTCTTTATTTGGGTTCCTTTCATGGTTTCTTTGTGTTGATTTTCAACCTTCTCTTGGATCTCATTAAGCTTCTTTGCAATCCATGCTTTAAGTTTTTTATGCGTAATTTCTAAGTTTTCATTTTGCTTAGGGTCCATTGCTAGAGAGCTAGTGAAATCCTTTGGTGATGTCTCGTTTATATTTTTCATGGTGTCAGAATTCTTATGCTGGTTCCTTCTCATCTAGGAAGATGTTTTTTTCTTTTTTTTCAGGTTTTTTTTTTTCTCTCATATATATCCCCTCCTCCAGGAGGTGTGAGTATACAGTAAGTTGGTTAGGGTCTTTTGGCTTTGCTTCTATAGCCCTGTGCACTTCCATCAGCATGTTTTATATTGGCCTATGCAGTTTGACCTGAAGGCCAGTAGGTGGCTGTATGGGTAAAACCAGCTGAGGCACAAGCAGCTAGATATGTATTCAATTTTTGTTTACTGTGAAATGCTGTCTTTGTTTCAGGTGATGGGCTGGTCAGTGGAGTGCCCAGTACCCTGAACTTCCTGGTCAACAGTTGAGGGGGGCACAAATGAGCAGAGCTGGATTCCCGGCTTGCCCACGGATACCTCAATGACTAGTACAGCACCAACTCTGAACTGGTCTGGCTAAGGGAGCCCTGGTGAGATGCACCAAGGTCTCTGCAGGGGATTGAAGGGCTACACCAGCTGTATGTCCTAGATCGGCAGGAATGAGATCAGCTTCTCTATTACACCCCTATTCCAGTGCCCATTCCAGTGTTCAGATGCACACTCTTGTCTATCTCCAGGCCACTGTGTAGCTGAGCACCAAGGAAAATGTCTGTTTCATGGCTCTCTATAGGAGTCAGTGGTTTCCAGGTGGAACCTCTTCAATCCTCCTAATACAGACAGATTTATGGCTCACCTGTTCTGCCAAGGGGTAATGCTGCTGCTTTGTGTAGGGAAGGGGAGGGGCTCCACCTTTAGGCTGATGTGAGTTGTGATGGTGGGTCCACCCAACCTGTGGCCCCTGTTGGTGGTGGTCAGGTGCCAGCAGTGGCGGGCTGGGCTGAGATAATTTCCCAATTCCCAGGCCACTAGGTGGCTCACTGGATGGTGTGTACAAGTCTGAAATGGGCTGGACCAGGATCATGTCAGCCTAGATTTTGGGTACTGACTGTGACAGCGATGGCTGGGCTGGTTCCCAAGTCACCAGCAGAATTCTCAGGGAGGGACAGGAAGAGGCTCAGGTGATGGGCCTCATCTGGGGCAGTGGAGAGTGGCTGTGGGGCCTGTGGCTCACTCACACTTCCTTCCCACAGAAGTGGCACTGGACTTCACTGTTGAGGGTGCACAAAGGTGCCTGGTGTCCCTATGCCCTTCTTGGCCCATGGGCAGCAGGGGAAGAGGCAGCAGTGTCGGATGCTGCGCAGGGTGTATTGGCAGCCTCTGGGAGTTGGCAGCCTCTGGAAGTTTAGCTGCAGCTGCAGTGCTTAGGCAAGGGCAGGGCAAGTGCACTGTGGGTGCACTTGGGGACTCATTGCCAAAGTAGGCACGCCCCAGGCAGGGAATCCGGATCCAGTGCTGTGTATTGGTCTGCTCCCTGTGCATTGCACCGTGGCTGCAGGTTCTGCGTTAGGCAGCATGGAAGTGTCCTGGCTCCTCATGTCCCCCCGGCTTTTGGGTAGCAAGGGCAAAGGCAGAGGCAGAAGCCTTGGTGACAGTGACTGGGAAGGGCCTAGCAGAAACCTCTGGGAGTTGTGCTGTCAGAGCAATGCTGAGGAATAACAAAATGGCTACTTTATAGACAGAGCAGCCTGAGGGCTGCTGGTTGCCCATTTTTATGTTTATTTCTTGATTACACGCTAAACAGTGGCTGCATTTTCAGGTGGGGACAGGGTGGCTGCACAGCACCGGGGGTCCTGTAGCTGAAGCAGTCAAACCCTGCCTGAGAGAGCACAGCAAAAGCCTTGGCTTCCCACTCCTCCACACCACGACTGCCGAGTCAGCCTTTGGGGGGGGGGGGGAGGTCCCTGGAAGTGCCCCACCTGCCTGTTCCTTCCCTGGCCTGCAGATGGTGGGGGCAAACACAGCAGTGGTGGAAGCGACGGAGGGCCTATCTGTGGCCTCTGGATGTTGATCTGGAGCTGCGGTGTTCAGGCAGTGAAGGGCTGCTGCGCTGGGGGACGTGGTTGTGGGGGTGGGTACCCATTTGGCTGGACACAGTGGAGGCAGGGGATTCTGCCTTGCATTGTTTGCCTGCTCCTTTATACCATGGCCAGGTGGACGAAGATGCCCGGCTTTCATTCCTTTTGATCCCCAAGCAACAGCTGGTGCCAGGTTGCTTGGGGATCAAAAGCCTGCTGGATTCCACGTCGGCTGGAGCAGTACCTCTCATCAGTCTGAAGCACCTCCCTCTTTCAGTCCGGAGAAACTGGGGGATCGATGATGCTCTCCAGTGACTAGGATTGTAAAGGTCCATGTTGGAGTTGCAGAACTCCTGGTGTTCCTGGAAAGGGGTCCCGATCCACACCCAAAGAGACGGTTCTTGGATCTCGTGTAAGAGAGAGCTCAGGGCGAGTCCCTGAAGTTAAAGTAGTTTAATTTAGAAGGTAAAGGAATAACAAAATGGCTACTTCATAGACAGAACAGACTGAGGGCTGCTGGTTGCCTATTTTTATGTTTATTTCTTGATTACATGCTAAACAAGCGGTGGATTATTCATGCCTCCCCTTTTTAGACCACAAAGGGTAACTTCCTGATGTTGCCATGGCATTTGTAAGCTGTCATGGCACTAATGGTAGTGTAGCAGTGACGACGATCAGAAGTCACTCTCAGTGCCATCTTGGTTTTGATGGGTCTTGGCTGGGGTCTTTACTGCAAACTGTTTTGTCAGCAAGGCTTTCATGACCTGTATCTTGTGCCGACCTCCTATCTCATCCTGTGACTTAGAATGCATAACCCGTCTGGGAATGCAGGCCAGCAGGTCTCAGCCTTATTTCTGTCAGTGTGTATTTAAGATGGAGTTGCTCTGGTTCAAACGCCTCTGACACGGGGGCCTGTCACTCACTCATCCTTTCCCCTTATTAGGAAGCCTTTCCTGGCTTCATGTAGCTCCCAGCTGGGCAGTCTGCCCGGCTTCACTCTCTTCTGCTCCACATGGTTCCTGTTGCTCCTCTGGTGAATTTCAGAGTGCTTTCGTCAAGGATTCCCTTGAAGTGTTAGTATTTATTTGCTATTTTAACTCCTCTCCGTGAGAGAGGCACCCACTAGCTGCTTCTAGTCAGCCATCATGAACTGGAACCTATTAACTGCACATTTGTTCAAGTTGTTTCTCTTGGATAGGATAAAGAAGAACAGGATAAAGATGAGTAGGATAAAGTTGTTTCTCTTTATCCTACGCTTTACTATGCTTATGTACAAACAAAAATATTAATATTTTACCTCTTTTATAAGGCTTTACTTGATCTGGTTTCTGTCTATTTCTGCAGACTCCTTGCTAATCAGTTTTTCTTTCCCTGTTGGCTGATATCTCACACTGACCTTACTTTAGCCAACCTATGTTTTACTTCAGAGATTCCATGAAGGTTGTTTCTCTTTCCTCACATTACCAATTGTCTCTTACTTGCCCGTTACATTTTGGCTGAGATATCATTTTCTTAGGGAAACTTTTCTGATTACCCAGACTTAGTCATATCTCCCTGATATATGTCCTTATGATTTTTTAAAAAGTTCATAGCTAGTTAATACTGAAACAGTTATTTGATTAATATATGCTTCCAACTTTAAGCATGATTAAGACAAGAAGACATGATTGGTTTGCTCTTCATTTTATGTCCGACATCTGTATCGGGACTCTTCTTGATATTTGTTGAATAGAAGAATCCTAAATAAACAATTGTTATGGCTAGCATAAACTAAATAATTTTATATTTACAACTTGTAACTTACAACATATTTAAAATATTACAGAAATACTGTCAATCATGTGATGAGATAATGGGAAGGAATTGAAAATGTACATTAAGCAAACAATAACTCAGTATATGGTTTTAACATTTAATATAATTTCTTCCTTATCCCTGTGGAGCAAAATTGCAGACATTTTCAAAGATAAATACATTACATTTAAAAGAGACTATATCTCATTATTAAATAAATAATGTTAATATTTAAATTTTCTTTTAACTATATCTTGATGTCTTGTATTAATGAACTTTACATGTAAGATAAAACTGGGTTTATGTAACAACTTTTTCTCTTAATAGTTGGTGAGTAGCAAAAGTAATGATTCATGACTTCTAAATCTAGGATAGAAAAAGCAATGTCTCTTGGTCCTGGCTATCTTGGGATATTTACCCTTTAGACTAGCCACCGTGCTGTGAGACAGCTAGTTCATAAGTTGAGGTTCCACTAAGGGATCTGCTGAGGTCTCAGGTGGCATCCAGATTAAACTGAAAAAATATATGTCAGGAAACTTTTGAGATGACGTAAGCTCCAGCTGCTGTCTGACTGCAACTGCATGAGGAAATCTGAGCGAGAACTGGCTACTTGAGTCTATTTAACCCACAAACCCACAGAACCATGAAACATAAAAATAATAAATGATTATCACTGTTTAATGCCACTTGGTTTGAGGATGGTTAACAGAAACTTAGTCATTATCAAAGGAAGCGCTGGTGAAATCATAGACACTGCATTACATTATCCAAACTATAGTAAATACAGAGAAAAACAAAATAACCTCAATAACCAGTGGGGCAATAAGTGTTATCATAGAAGTGTAATTAAAGTTCAAGAAAGGGGAGAAGAAATATTTGAAATAATAATGGATAAACAAAGCCGTATTAGTCTGTTCTCACACTGCTGATAAAGTCATACCTCAGAATGGGCAATTTACAAAATAAAGAGGTTTAATGGACTTGCAGTTCCACATGGCTGGGGAGGCCTCACAATCACGGGGGAAGGCAAGGAGGAGCAAGTCACATCTTACATGAATGGCAGCAGGCAAAGAGAGAGAAGCAAAAGTGGAAATGCCTTATAAAACTATCAGATCTTGTGAGAGTTATTCACTACCAAGAGACCAGTATGAGGAAAATGCCCCCACGATTCAGTTATCTCCCACCAGGTCTCTCCTACAAGATACGGGAATTATGAGATTACAATTCAAAATGAGATTTGGATGGGGACACAGAGCCAAACCATATCAATAGCCAATTTTGCTTTCCGTGACAAATTTACACATCCAAGAAGCTCACCAAACCTGAAGCAGGATTAACTAATTAATTAATTAAAAACACTTCAAGCACATAGCAAATTTCTGATAATCCACTGATAAAGAGACAAATCTTAAAAGAAGCTAGAGTAAGAGAAATCATTATACATGGAGAAACAAGAAAAAGAATTACAGCAGATATCTTATCAGAAATTATGTATGTCCAAGGATATTTTTCACCGTAGTGAAAAACAAAACAAAAGAAAACAAAAGCTTGACAATTTAAAATTAAATACTAAAAATATATTATAGAAATGATGATAAAACAAGCCCTTTCCAAACAAGCAAAGGCTGAGAGAATTAATCACTAGCAGAACTGCACTACAGGGAAATTTAAAATAAGTTCTTCATGATGGAAAATGTAAATCTGAATACAGTGTATGCAAAGCATTAAAGAGTGTCTGATATGGTAAGTATGTGAAGAGCAGAAAAATGCATTTTCCTAATTTTTAAATCTCTTTTAAAGATAATTGGCTGTTTAAAGCAATAATAATGTACTGTGGTGTTTATCACATATGTGGAAGGAAAACATGTGACAACAAAAGCACATTAAAAGCGGCAAGAAGAAGAAATGCAAGAGTATTGTTTTAAGGTTCTCAGCGAATAGATTATGTGACACATTATTTGAAGATAGGCAGTGATAAATTAAAGATATATTCACAAATCATATAATAACCAATAACAACATAAAATAACGTATATAGCCAAAAGGGCAGTTTTGAAAACAACATCAAATCATAAAAATAATCAACAAGAAGGCAGAAAAAAAAGGGAAAAAGAAGCGATAAAAGAATTAGGACAAATAGAAAACAAGGAACAAGATGTATTGAAACCCAACAATATCAGCAAATCCAGTAAATGCAAATGCCATAAATATTCCAATTAAGAGGCAAAGATGGTACCATATTAGGTAGATGCATAAGATTTAACTGTATCCTATTTGTAAGAAACTCATTTAAAATATAAAGTCACATTATAAATAGAAGGATAGAAAACTAACTACCATGCAATAATAACTTAAAAAATTTGAGTACCTATGTTAATATCAGCCAAAATAAACCACAATTAAGAAATATCTGAAATAAAGTACAATGTTTCATAATGACAAGGAAGTCAATTCATCAAGAAAGTATAATCCTAAATATATATTAACCTAATAAGAGAAGTTCAAAATATATGAAGCAAAAGTTGATAGAGCTTAAAATAAAAAGGGATAAATCTACAATTATAGCTTCAGTTTCAACACTCTTAGTGATAGGGCAAGTAGACAGAAAATCATCAAGGATACATAAGATTCAAGGAGCATTGTCAATCAGCTTTACCTATCGGGATATTTATGGAATATTCCACACTCCAAAAGCAGAAGATGCTTTTTTTTAGGTGCACGAAGAATAATAAAACATGGATTACATATTCAGGGATATGTAAAAATTTCAATACGGATGAATAAATTATTTAAAATATGTTCTCTAACAAAAGTGAAATAACTGGAATACACAATAAAAATATATTTGAAAAAAATCCCAAATTATGTAGAAATCAAAGAAGACACCTTTAAGTAACCCGTACATGACAGAAGAAATTATAAAGAAAATTAGGAAATATTTACTATCAAATAAAAATAAAAACACAACATAGCAAATTTTGCCGGATTCAATTAAAGTTCTAAAGTAGTGTTTCAGAGTGAAATTTATAGATTTCAGTTTTATATTATAAAATAGCTGTTTAACTCAATGGAATAAATAGCTACCTTAAAAACTAGAACCCCCCCCCCCCCCAAAAAAAAGAGATTTTCACCCCAAGGCAAATAGAATGAAATATGTAATGTTATGACCAAAATTTATAAAATAGAAAATAGAAAAACAGCAGAGAAGAATCAATGATGTTAAAGCTGGCATTTGAAATAAAATCAATACAACCAATAAATCTATAGGCATATGAATGGATGTGAACTAAAAAGTTAGAGAGAGGGAGAGGGAGAAGAAAAAAGAGATGGAGAGAGGAGGAGAGAGAGAGAGAGAAGGAAGAAAGCTACCATAAATATCTTACTGATATTTAAAAATAATAAGGGGATATTATAATTTTATATCAATACCTTGAACATGTTGAATTAAATATTTAAATGCCTTGAAAGACACAAACTATCAAAGCTTACTCATGAAGAAATAGATAATTTAAATAGCTCTATATTTAGATGATAATACTTCCTTCTTCAAATTCCACCGGAGTATACTCTTCTAATAATTGATCCCTGTGTGCTCATAGTAAACTGGAAATAATCGATCCTCTTTGCAGTGGAAAGATTCCCACATAACCCCTATCCACAGATGTATCTGTCTATTTAGTTTATTTTGAACTACAATTTGCACTTGAAAAATAAAACTACCTTTAATACGATCATTCTTTTGGCATATCATCGTTCCTTTTCCATTCTAATATTTTCTGTAGTGAAGATTTGAAATAACTACTAGTATGATAAATTATTTTCTTAAATTAGGAAATATAATGTGATCTTGAAATTTCAAACTGTAAATCCATGTTTCAAATAATGTTTTTAAGTTGTATGTTTTAAGTGGTATGGGTCTAATTAGTATATAAGGCAGATGGTCTTTTGGCAGTACACCAAAGTTATAATTTAAATAAAGACTGTTTGAAAATCCTAGTTTGATCCTGTTCTGTTTTCTGTGGCATATGCTTCTTCTGATGGAAGATCAGAATATGTGATAAAGTGAATGATAAATAAGGACATATGGTATACATCTGTCCACTTTTAATGAAGTCCAAGTGTTTAATAATTGTGTGTAAATGCTTCAATTAATCCTAAACTTAGCAGGGTATTCTAGTCCTCACTTTTTTTGGTTGTTTCATAATTATGAAGTTATTTTAGTAACTGTTTTCTTCAGTTATTTTTTCAATAAAACTGCTCTCCACATTCTGGTAGATAATACAACAGAGTGTTTCATCTTGAGGACAGCAAAGTCAGAAAGCTTGGGTTCATATGCTCCACCCAGCAAATCTTCATTGAATCTATGTTGTTCTTTAAAATGCTACTTAAAAAATTTGAGTACCTATGTTAATATCAGCCAAAATAAACCACAATAACTCTTGGTAATATGTTGGTGATTAAATAAAATAATGCATGTTAAGGATTTAGCAGAGTACATTACTACCAATATTAATTAACTATTATTATATTATCATTATAGTTACTATTAATATTCTGTCACAAAAGGACATCGGTTGTATTTCAAGTAGTTTTTTGGTTTTATTTATTGATAAAAATTGTATATATTTATCAAGTACAGCATGTTATTTTGAAATAGCCGTATATTGTGGGATGATTAACTGGAACTAATTAGCATATGCATAGCTTCACAACTTTTTGTGGGGAAAACTCATAAAGTTTACTCTATTAATTAACAATTTGTAAGCAAACAATACATTGTTATTAACTACAATTATTGTGTTGTACAATAACTCTCCCAAACTTATTCCTCTTGTCTAACTGAAATGTAGTATCCTTTGACCAACATCTCCCCAACTCCCTCATCCCTATCTAGCCCATGGTAACCACTATTCTACTCTCTTCAAGTAGTTATGTCAAATATTTGCGGTCATTTATACCAAAACCTTGTTAGACATTTTTCCTAGGTTAGAGTGAACCTTTAGTTTTTCAAAAGATCAACAGTTCCTAAGTAGCAGTGACTACTGCAGCTTCACAGTGGCTTTGCCAACATTGCATATATTCAGCCTACCAAAAAATAACATGACCAATGGTCTTTAGTTAGTTTGTTATGTTAACAGCATAAGCCTGATCAGCATGATGTCAGTCAGTTGTGTCAACAAAGGATGACACTAACCTAGAGGGGTCAGATAATTGACACCATGAGCAATGGGTTGTTTCATCACTAAGGAGCCAATTCAAGACTACAGTGAAGTGGTTTCATACCTTCTATTCTACCTTAGTGAGTCAAGACTAAAATTTCCATGCCTCACTAGCACCAGAAAGGTGGATGAGAAATTGTCTCATGGGAGTCTTCTGTAAGAGACAGAGTCTCCCACGAAATAGAGAGGTAGATGAGAAATGTTCCTATGATAGTTCTTCACAAGACTGCCTACCTTGACATGTTCCAGGGAGAATCAAAAGCATCTACCAAGAATTAGGTGAGGGTGCAGTGGAGCTTTGCTTCTATGGCTTATATGGAGGCAAATAGGTTGCCACCATGCCATGGCAGACATTCACTTACATGTCTATGAATAATTTTTCCTTTTTTTGTATGAAAATAACAATATCTTTAGAAGATTATTTTTGGTTGAAATCTTATCTGTGTTTTAGGTTATTTTTTCTCTGCTGCCACTGCCACCACCACTACCAAATACATCACCACCACCACCACCATCATCACATAAATGTTTATATCATTCACTACCTTCCAGATACAATTATCAACACCATTTCATTATTACAACAGACCTATGTGGTTGGTATTTTTAAAATTCTCAAACTATAGGTGAGAAAAATGACACATAAAAGACATTAAGTCATGATGTATGAATGCCAATATGCAGTCTTTCTTTTCAGAAAAAAATATTCTTTTGAGATTCCTCAACTTTGATGAGGCATTAGTTCTACCTCTGGATTAACTGCCTTAAAAGCATATAGCCCTGTAATTAACTAGCCACACCAACTAGCTAATGAGGGAGGAGAAAACTTTTATTTTATCTTCGTGGTTTAGAAAAGCATGTTACTTAGAGGCCTGTCTGATGGGCAGACTATTCTTTCAATTCTTTAAATCCATGTGCACACTATAGTTATTTTTTCACATCTTGCTCAAGACCAGCAGAAACCTTACAACTTAAACTACATTATTTTTTCTTTTCTTAGTATTGCTTTTTATGAATTGCACTTGGCCTTTATATTATTGACCTTTTTTGAAATCTCTTATTAAAGAACTCTGCGAAACTCTTTGCTATAATTATGAGTCCTGTTAAGACTATTGCTTATATGTTGTTTTATCATCTTTTCATAAGCATATGAGAGAAATTTCTGCTTCCCATCATAGATAGTTTGCCCTTTTTTGAGTAACTAGTTTATTTCTCCTTCTGCTAATTGTGAATAATGCAATTCAGGCTTTCCAAACACCTTTTAAGGAAAATCTATTCTAGATATTGTTAATAGGTGCCTGGGGATTAAAACAAAACAAGTTATCCTTCTTGCTAACAAATGTGTTGGTTTAACAAAGAAACCAAGTTAATATCGGTTATTTCTTCTCCAGATTTGTCAAGCCTTTGTTATATATAAACTTGAATCTCCTAAAGTAGAGTATGTGTGTTGAAAATAAAAGTTGGCCTGTCCAAAGTACTTTTCTTCTTAGAGTTTCAGCGAATATTTTTGAAACTAACTTTATTGACCGTATTTTTCTTTAACCTAACCACTAGAAAAGTTAAAATGTTTTTTAACCTAACTGCTGCCTGATTAATTACTACATAGCCTTATACATTTTCTAATATTTGACTTAATTATAGTCAAATATTCCACCTAAGTTATAGTCAAATATTAGGACATGTATAAGGCTACATAGTAATCATGGCTTCCTATTTTTATTGTTGCTTTGCTCTGAGTTTCTCAAATAATTATTCTCAACTACAATTTATTTTTACCTTATATGACATACTTCAATACCTTAAATTCATTTTTCCAAATAAAAAATAAATGAATGATAGTATCATAAATGCTGAACTGATAATGTTGCTCTAATTACAGAACTGTATATATACTTATTATTACTTGTAGCCACCTGGAACTCACAACAGCACAATAATTGTTACATAGTTTTGGGTTTTTTTAAGTGGAGTTTCATTATCTGGAATATTGTGGAAATTGTTTTAAGTTTTAGACTTCACCTAAACTGTAGCATTGAGCCGAGTGGAGAAAAAGTAATTTTTTTTCTAATTTTTTAATATCATAATCAGATTCTGTAACAAGTATGCGTTATTAGGGCAATTGAATTATCTTAAACATTTTCAACTGCTACCACAAGTTCACAAAATTAGCCTCAGGCACTAAAAAACTTAAAAGCCAGTCTGATGCTGTTTCTTACAAATATTCTTTGAATTTTATGACTTGTCTCCCACATGAGGCGTAATAGTTTCAATGTTCCAATTAGTACTTGTGTATATTGCTATTACTTTGTCTCTTTAATCACATTATTAAGACTGTTACGGAGATTCCTTATAGAATCACACTTTATAATAGTGTTTCTGATTTGAATATGTCCTTTTTTATGTTGTCTGATTCTGAAACATCATAAACTCTTTTTATGGGTCCTTTGATAGTAGTCACTTTCCTTCTTTATGCTTCATTAGAACTTACAGTACTAAGTAATAAAGAAATTTCCTGAAGCTTTAGAGTTTTAGCATCAAGGAAAAAAAAATTGAAATTCCTTTCTCTTGTGTTTTTATGCTGGGACAAATAAAGGTATTTTTGAACCTATACTGTTTTTGACTACTTTACTGAATGTATACAACAAATTCTGCTGAATTGATATTTGCTTATGTGTTTTAAAACTTGAACCTAATTGTCATGTACTCTGGTAGTTCTTAAGACTCTCTCCTCTGTAAATCAATTTTTTATAAACCAATGGGTATTATTTTTTAAATAAATCCTTTAAGTATTACATACTGACATGCAAATAACATAATAGGGGACATGAAAGCATGATACCTAATGCCTCCTACTTCAAGATATTAGACTAGAGTAGTCTCAGTCTTTAATACCATCATTTCCCTTGAAAAGAAGAAGTTGGATAATTAAAAATGGAAAAATTTTGCAAAATATTTGTTAGATATCTTGACCCATATGAACTCAGAAATAGTTTCATAAAACCCTTTCCCAAAATAGAGAATTTTAGTCTTAGTTTTAAACCTTCAAATGCATAGCCAGTCATCTGGAGCAGGCCTCATACAGACTCCAACATGGACTTATTCTAATATATGCAAGAACATCTTTAAAGTCTTAGGTACATTTTGGTTTAATTTTGACTATCAAGAGCAGAATGATAAAAATTCTTTCTTTACCATTTAATTTCTTTCTGTATTTTAACCTTTCAAATACTTACATTAAAATAATTTTAGGCCAGGCACAGTGGCTCATGCCTGTAATCCCAGCACTTTGGGATGCCAAGGTGGGTGCATCACAAGGTCAGAGTTTGAGACCAGCCTGGCCAACTTGCTGAAACCCCGTCTTTACTAAAGATACAAAAATTAGCCAGGTGTGGTGGTGCGTGCCAGTAATCCCAGCTACTCAGGAGGCTGAGGCAGGAGAACTGCTTGAACCTGGGAGGCGGAGGTTGCAGTGAGCCAAGATTGTGCCATTGCACTCCAGCTTGGGTGACAGGGTGACACTGCATCTCAAAAAAATAAAAACTCATAATAATAATAATAATTTTTAAAATAGCTGCGTGACTCCCATTAATAAAAGAGACGCTTCTGAAAATCCCATCATCTTTACAATCACAATAGACATGCAGATTGATTTTGATGATCATAAGTCTTTTAGAATAGTACTTGGTACTGTTTTCTCTCTGCTTCCTTCCATTACTTTGAGTAGAGCTTGACATAGGATTGCCAGATTTAGCGTATAAATATACAGAATACTCAGTTAAAATTGCATTTCAGAAAAACAGCAAATAACATTTTAGTTATGTCCCATGAAATATTTGGGACACACTAATACTAAAAATAGGTATTTTTTTTCAAATGCAAATTTAACTGGGCATCTGGTAACCCTAACTTGGCACAGAAAGAGCACAGAATAAATATTAATGGCTTAAGTTCTCCAGGTGGAAAAGCGTGAGTGGAGTTAAAGCTGCTGTATAAGTGCTTTCTAGTTTGCCAAGACAGTTGGATTATCCTTGCCACTCTATTTCCATGTTAGCCGATGTAATTGAGAGTATACTCAAAAGTCACTTTAGTCTTAAAACTTTAATCTTAAAATCGGACATTTGAAATCTAAAGCGATAACTTTTATGACATTCACTTAAATTAAGACAGGAATCATACAGAGAATAATAGCCCTGGCCAATGTCAAAAATACTTGATCTCAGCCAGAGACATGCTCAGCTTCAGCTGAGCAAGTGGACTGTGAAGTTATACCTGTGGTATAAGAAGGAGAGGCAAGGACCACCAGAGGCATAGCATACAGTTGTAGAACAGTCAAGACACAGCTCATCATCAGAGAGCAACTTCAAAAAAGAAAATCCAACCAGTTAACATCAGTAAGAATAAAGAAAACCACCAAGAGCTGTGGTTTGTAAGTGTGGTTTTATGTTCATTTAAAGAGGTGAGAAAGTCTATTTTTAAAAAGCAGATCGATGCTATAGTGGAGGAGTTAAAATTACACTTGCCTGGCCCCACCACAGGATATACTATTTTAATGTATCTAGGACCACGTTATTTTTTTTCAGCTTTATTGAAGTATATTTGACAAATTAAAAAAAAAGTACACATTTAAGTTGTCCAAAGTTGTTTTGGTACACATATGCATTTTGAAATAATCACCACAAGGTAGTTAACATATTTATCACCTCACGTAGTTCCATTTATTTTATTTTATTTTACCTTATTATTGTTATTATTATTATTATTATTATTATTATTATTATTATTATTATTATTTTGGAGATGGCATCTCAATCTGTTGCCCAGGCTGGAGTGTAGTGGCCAGAACATGGCTCACTGCAGCCTCAGCTTCCTGGACTCAATCAATCTTGCTGCCTCAGCCTCCTAAGCATCTGGGACCACAAGCATGCACCACCACTCCCAGCTAATTTTTGTATTTTTTATACAGACGAGGTCTCACTATATTGCCAAGGCTAGTCTTGAAATACTGGACTCAAGTCATCCTCCTGCCTTAGCCTCCCAAAATGTTGAAATTACAAGTGTGAGCCACGGTGCCAGGCTACCATTTTTTTTCTTTTCTTTTTTCTTTCTTTCTTTTTTATTTGATTTTATGTTACTTATTTTATTTTATTTTATTTTATTTTATTTTGAGACAACAGGAGTTTCACTCTTGTTGCCCAGGGTGGAGTGCAATGGCACTATCTCCACTCACTGCAACCTCCGTCTCCCGGGTTCAAGCAATTCTCTTGCCTCAGCCTCCTGAGTAGCTGGGATTACAGGCGCCCACCACTATGCCCAGCTAACTTTTGTATTTTTAGTAGAGATGAGATTTCACCATGCTATCCAGGCTGGTCTTGAACTCCTGACCTCAGGTGATCCACCCGCCTCAGCCTCCCAAAGTGCTGGGATTACAGGCGTGAGCCACCGCACCCAGCCCCATTTTTTTCTTTTTTGTGATAGGAACACTTAGATTAAGTGTTAGCAAATATAAATTTATAATACAGTATTGTTAACTACAATCACATTGCTATACCTTAGATCCCCATGTATTCATTTTGTATAAGTGAAACTTTTTACCCTTTGATTAACATTTCCCCATTTCTTCCTTCCCAACTCTGGATAACTTGTGTTACGAGTTTCACTATATATGAAACGGTGCTAATCGCTGATTTTCAGGGAAATGCAAATAAAAACTACATTGAGATATCACCTCACACTTGTTAGAAAAACTAGTATGAAAACCTAAAAGATAACACATGTTGGCAAGGATGTGGAAAAAAAGAAACGGTGGCTGCACACCATCGGTGGGAATGTAAATTGGTTGGCCATTATGAAAAGTGGTATGGAAGCTCCTCAAAAAACCAAAAGTAGGACAGCTATCATTTATTAAAGCACCAAAGGGGGTCCACTTGTGTAATCGTTGTCAAGACCTCTGGAAATATCCACTCTGTTTAGAATATTTTAATAGGAGTATAATTTTTTGTACATCCCATAAATGTGTAGGATATATATATATATATATATATATATATACACAGACACACATATATATACATATATTTAGACACACAAACACACACCATACATGTGAGGTAAAGATTTACTATTTATAATATTTTTCTCCACTTGTAGTTTTAGGAAGAATTTATTTGTATCAGGTCAGGATCTTTCTCCAAGCATTATCCATAGACAAGAGGGATGAATGAAATATGGTCTGAGTTCTTGCATGCACTCCAGTGAGTTTATTTTACAATGGCAGGTGAATTTTACTTTGACTGTTACAGGGTTTTACATTTCTGACCCTTTCTCTCATTGGTTGATAGATGCTACTCTATTCTTATTTAGCTTCTAATGTTAGAGAAGAGAACATTAAAGTTTAATGCGATTTCCTTTGTTAGTAAGTTTTTCTTTCTGCCTAAGAAGCTGTAAGAAATTCTCTTTATACTCAGATTTCAGGAGTTACAAAAGGTTGCATTATAACAATTTTAAAATTTTCTATGTTTAATTGTGAATATGTATTACCTTACAAATGGTCTTTTAGGTAATATTTATGTGCTCAAGCTAGCAAAGAAAATTCTATCTAATCTAAATATACCGTAAGTAATTTAGAATAAATGCTCAATGAGAAGAATGAGTGTTCCCTGAGAAGGTCAGCAGGGCACTGAGAATAGTCCATATATGGTTGTACCTAACTTGGGAGATTCACCACTGCCCATTGTTTGTGCCTTGAAGTTGAGAAAATTATTTTGTTTGTGACCCAAAGTTGACCCCACACTGGATAATGCTTCAATCTGAAAAGATAAAACAGAATATAAACATAATAATTAATAATAAGTAAAAGAATAAATGGAAACACAAATTGTTGGAATTAGTTTAGCTGTCATATGTTTCTCCCTGTAGACAAAACACATTTAAAGCCACATTATCAGAATATAATATAGTTAACATCAATTCACTTAAGAATTAAAAATATTATTTATTGAAACTCTGCCTTGTGTCAGATACTTTCCCAGGTGAAAGGTATACACTAACGAAGATAGGCATGATTGCTGCCATCAAGAAGCTTATATTCTAGTGGAAAGTACAGATATTTTACAAATAGCAATAAACAGGGAGATAGATCGATAAATGAATGTCGTATTACTAGTACAAAGAGGCTTACAGGTTTTGGAGATCATAGAACATGGGGACATAACATAGTTTGGAGACAAAAGTATTCATGTCCTGAGAAGATGGTGTTCAAGCTAAGGTCTGAAAATGGTTAATTGGGTGAAAAGTTTAGAAGAAGCACATTTGAAAGAGAAAACTGCTTATGTGCAAACACCAAGGTAAGGAAGAATTTGGCTTTCAAGTCACTGAAAGAAGGCTCCTAAGGAAAATATCCCTTTCCTTGTATTAAAACAAAACAAAACAAAACAAAAACAAAAATGACAAAAATACTATAAATGCTTGATAGAGTATAAACTGTGCAGGGGCAAAAATGAAAGTGAAGAGACCAGGAATAAAAGGGAAAAAAGCCTATGCAAGTTAGAGTAGGGTTATATTAGAGCAGAGGAAGAGACATGAAAAGCTTTAGATCTATTTGGAAATGGAAAGCACAGAATGTAGAAAGTAAAGCAGATGAGAAAGGCAGATTGTATAAAGATTTTAAGTTTGGGCAAGCTAATGTGCGAATGTAATATAAATGTAGAAATGTTAAATAAGCATTTGAATATATTGCTTGAAACTTAGAAGTAAGATATGACCTAGCAACACAACTTCAGCACCACTGGTATAAAATGACATCTACACCCATGAGGACAGCCAAGATTTTCTAGTGAGTCAATAGAGAGTGAGAAATAAAGAGAGTTCAGGACTAAACCAGAGGAAACTTTAAAAGGTGGTAAAAGAAGTAGCTAGCAAAGGGGACTAGGAAGGAAAAGAAATGTAAGAGAGAAACAAGAAAAATGTTGGAAAAGTAGATTTTGTAAAAAGTGTAATGTATGCTTACAGAAAACTAAAGAGAATTGACATTATTTGAAGAATAAATTAATCTTTAATATGTTAATCATTACTATGAACTATAACTATATTATCGCAAGTTGTGATATATATATATAAATTGTGTTCCATGTTTAGTGTGAATATAACTTAATGACTAATAATTAATTGCTAAAATCAGTATAGATTGGGTTGATTGGTGAATTGAGTGATAGATGAAATAGAGACTATGTGTGTGGAATACTTTTTTAAAAAGCTATGGTAAAAACAAAAAAATATGCAGAGAAGAAAGAAAATGAAATGAATTTGGAGGACAAGTGTGTGCTCTTTTTCAAAATGAAAGATATTGTAGCCAGTTTAGATATTAGTTAAAATTTTCCAGTAGAGAAAACCAGTTTTTAAAATACAGAAGAGAACAAAAATGAGCAATTTAAAAGTGGATGGGATTTGCGGTGATGTGGACGTTAGAAAAGAGTTCACTCTCTGTGAGTAGAGGGAAAAATATGATGGAAAAGGTTACCAAAATGGCTTATATCTCTGACAGAAAATGAGAAATTTGAATTCTATGCCTATGTTTTCTGTTTTGTTTTTGTTTTTCTATTTCCTTAGCAGAGTATGAAGTTACGAGAGATATTCTGAGGAAAGGAGGGAGAATGAACTTGAGAAGTTAAAAAGTAGAGAATAAAATATTGCAGCGAATGAGAGAAGAAACTTACAAGAGAATTTTATTAAAATCTTAGGAAAACATTGAATGTCCATTTTAGGATGATGATCACGAATGTACAAAACTTCCAAAATTCCCAATTTTCTGATTTTATCAGAGAAGAGGGTCTTTTGGCTTCCATCAAGGTCATAGTGTTCCTGGCAGATATGTGATGAGGGGAGAAAAACAAGGAAGCTAAAGCTGTATGTGAAACGAGTGATTCAAATAAAGACCTGTATTGGAATGCCACTTTCACTGCTGGGAAAAAAAAACAAAAAAGGAGAAACTGTTAGTGGGTTAAGTAAGACAGAATTTTTTGTGAAAGTGTCAAACAAAGTCAGTCCATAGTTCATATCACAAGTTTTTTAGCGGTACGGATGAAAGTTTTCTAGCTCTTTATTTTGCCAACCTCAACATCAGTTTCTAAAGTCTAGGAGGTATGCCAGCTGCCACCATCACATCTACCTTCTAGCCACAAGGAAAGGGAAAAAAAGCAAAAAGAACATCTAATCCTTTCCAAATCCAAAATTGTCCCAATCCAAAATTTGAAATCATCACTTCTGTTCCATTGCACAGAACACATTTATATGACCAAATCTAGCTGCAAGAGAGCTTAGAATATATAATCTCTTTCTTATTGTCCTTATACCTAGCTATAACTATTACCAGTGACGAACGGGGAAACTAGTAGTCTCTGTCATAAGCACTATGGAGTATATGCTGAAAACATAGGAGACAAGAGAAAGGAGAGGATACTATCTAGGTAACAACTTTCTCATGTATTTACCTCACTTTTCTTTAGAGCAAAGTGTTCAGCAAATAACATACATTTCAAGTATGAATATTGCGCAGTGAAGGATTACCTCAGTGGGTTTGGAGTGCTCAAATCTGCACATTCTGAAGAAAATAATAAATTAGAAATGACATTTATATTGGATTCAAAAGGAGTATGATAAATTCAAAATAAGTATCAAATTTGGTGTATTATTATGAGTTTTTAAAATCATAACATGTTATGATTTTAAATCATTTTAAATCATTAAAATTTATTTAACAATAAAACCATGGATTAGTCCATAACAGGACTAAATTATGAGAACATGATCTAGCTTCAAAAGTTAATGAAAATATAATTAGTATTACTTGTGCCACATGTAGCTGAAAAGAGTTGTAAATCCTATTAATCCTTCTTAGTTCACAAATTATTGACCTGATAGGCAATAATCTCTTAGCTTTATTGTGTCAATTTAGCTTAAGCATTTGAACATTGTCTTGAGCTAAAAATTCTTCCTTATTACTTCAGTGTTTTGAAGAAACAAAGATAATTTGAAAATAAAGAACAGATAACTCCACAGGAAAAAAACTTTATAAAAATATATGTAAGTATATGAATATACATATATTGATATACACACAAATATATGATGTAAGAAACAAGATATGTGAATATAAACTCTTTGAATTCAAAATGAAGAAATTCTATCAAAAATACTTTTGAATTCCTGAGTATAATGGAATTATACTTATTAAAGTATACTTATAATTATTAAAATATATTAGGCATTAATACATACAATAATTAAGATTTTTATTTATTATATTATATTAGAAGTATATATACACTTTGGAAATTTCTTCAGCATATTCCAGTCAGTTAAACAGAGTGTAATATGGAAGTGACATATTGCAGTGAAATTAATACAAACTTGGGGTGAAGGTGTTAGGTTTATATTCTAGGGGTCTTTACTACCATCTGGATAATTTTGGTTGTATTTTAAATCTTCAATATTTTTATAATATCTCATCTGTAAAATTTGGTTGATAACAGACACCACACCTTTTGGTTGTGTGGCATGACTTACTGCCTCAAACTATCAGTGAAAACTAGTTGAGTCTGAATCTGTTAAGGAGTGCTGCTCTATATTTTTTGAATGTTCACTTAACCTTTAGAGTGGAGCTCCTGACTTGCTACTCTTGACGCTTCTCATCTTGTATCAGGATGTGTTTTTCAATGTTATGTTAACTTGTTGGGTTCTGTGCTTTAAATGCCATTCAGCTACTCATACATGTATGTATAATATCTCTATATCTCTATATCTCTATATTTATATATATTAGCATTTCTCTTTAAACTCACTAATAAAATATGATCTTGAAAGTAACATTTACTTAACCTCATTTGTCGTTAGGCCTTACAATGAAAACTTTTTAATTAAGAGACATAGCATAATGTTCATTAGTTGAATCTGTTTATAGTAATGAACCCACATCTAACACTTTTAAATACGTTGACTCACACAAATAGACTGTGATAATACTCATTTAACTTAGGATGAAAATGAATCTAGAAATATAAGTGATCACTAATATACTCTATAATTTTATCACACCGTAAGCATAGACTTTTATTAGCTTCAATTGAAGGGTGAATTAGAACTCTCTGAGTTACAAAATACAGGAATCCTTCTCAGGCTAACTTATGCTGAAGAAGAAATTAATAAAGTCAGGTAAAAGCAAGTTCACAAAACTATCATTACCATCGAGGGACAAATATTAGAGATAATTCTGATTGGCACAATCACTGTGCCTAAAAAAAGTTATCACTGCTGGATTGGTGATTAGCCAGGCCTGGACCGTATACTGTTCCCTGCGGCTCTCTTTACTGAAGAGAATATATAAAGAATAAGAGAAAAATTACAGTCACAAGTGAACGCAGATTGAAAAAACAAATGTGTCCTATTCATGGGAAGTCACCTGTCATGTAATATTTCAATGATGTTGAATAAACAACATGTGGCATTTTATCTTCTTTATCAAATTGGAAATTATATTCTTTGGAAACTGGAGTAATGAGCACCCATATAATTACTATATTAGATTTCGATTGCTGTCATAACAAATTGCTACAAATATAGTGCTTTAAACAACACTTAAGTATTTTCTTATGGTTTCTGTAGGTCAGAAGTCTAAAATGGTGTGACTGGTTTCTCTGCTCAGATTCTCATCAGACTAAAATTAAAGTTTAGGCAGGACTGTGGCCCCTGAATGAGACTTAGGGGTCTCTTCCAAACTCACTGGTTGCTAAATTTATTTATTTCTCACATCTTCCACATGTTTCCTTCCATTACACTCTCCTGTCAACCCCCCTTTCTGACTGCTTTCCAATAAAACTATAATTATATCGTTTATTTGTTTTGAAGTGCCCATTTGATCACAATGGTGTTTATGACAAAATTTAAACTCCCTGGCTTAGTCTATGAGATTATTAATAATCTAAGTATGCATTATTTTTCTAGCATGGAGTAGTGCTAATTCCTCCAGTGATACCCTTTATACAGGTGTAGGTGTCTATGTAACTGTTTGCATGTGCTAAAAGTGACAGAATCTCCTATTCTTTACTATTTTAGCACATGGACTTAAGGACTGAATGCAATCTCTTACCTACTTGTGGATAATTTGCACATACCATTGAAAACTTAAGTCAAAATGTGATTTTTGCCTTTTTGGTGCCTGCTATCTATATTACAATCAAACAAACAAACAAACAAAACAAAAAAACCTTAATTATTTTCATAGGCTTACTCACTTATTTCTATTATTGATGTATCTATTTGGTCTTCCTTGTTGCCCCTTAGGTTATCATTTCATATGAAACTTGGTTTCACCAGTACCTAGCCTAATAGGTATTTTTAAAATGTTAATTGAATTAATAAAAAAAATAAAAGTAGTATGGAGGCTGTGGCAGGAGAATCGCTTGAACCCGGGAGGCGGAGGTTGCGGTGAGCCAAGATCACACCATTGCACTCCAGCCTGGGCAACAAGAGCGAAACTCTGTCTCAAAAAAAAAAAAAAAAAAAAAAAAAAAAAAAAAAGAGTTGTATATGTATCAGCATGCCCATTTCCTATAGACAAGCTTTCAGGGCCAAATTAAATGATTTTGGTTGGAAAAGTGTGATAATAAAGGCTCCCCCAAAGATGATTAGATACTAATCATCACAACCTATGGATATGTTACCTTAAAAAGAGATTTAGCAGATATGATTAAGTTAAGGACCTTGAGATGAGGAGATCATTCTCAATTATTAAAATTGGGCCCAATATAATCACAAGAGCCCTTATAAGGGGAAGATAATGGAATCAAAGAAGAAAGAGATGTTACCAAAGAACCAGAGGTTGGAGTGAAGAGTGATACACTTTGAACACTGGGGAACCATGAGGCAAAGACTGCAGGCAGCCTTTACAAGTTGGAAAGGTGTATGGAAGTGGATTTTCCCCCAAAACCTTTAGAAAGATTGAAGCCCTGCCAATTTCTTGAGGTTAGACATCTGCTAGTAGACTTTTGTTGTTTTAAACCCATAGATTTGTGGTAATTTGTACATAGGCAATATATAATTAATATAAAGTAATTATAAGATGTAGAAAGTTACCTGACAATATGCCTACATCTAATCCCATTGACAGTAAAAAATACTTTCTATGTTCATGTTTACAGCAAGCATGGTCTTGCCCTGGAGACTTGAAAAATAAGTCCCATGAGCTAAGACACCACCTGCTTTAGACAATTCCGAATACCCAGTGTAAACATTTCTTCCTTGATTCCCTATATCATTTTACTTTTCATTTCAAAAATGTAATTATATTATTTCTTTGCTTAGACTATAATCAAGCTCAGTTTGTAAAAGTCAAATACTCTTGTTGTGGGAGGCAAAGTAAAATTTTTGTTTATTTTATCAGATATCAGTGTTATCCTCCAAATCAGAGTTTTGGAGTTACCTTTCTTACGCTTTTATGAGATATAACAAGTTGCATTATTAAATGGGTTACCTCTCTAATTATCAGAGTTATGACACATCATTTTCCACTTTTAAAACCATATGCATGTAGATGCTGTGGTTCTCCATTGATATCAGTATTTGTGGATTAAAATGCATGTTTTTAAAAAAATGAAGGAAATATGTAGAATCTTTGAGAGCAGGATAGTGTCCATGAATTTTTGTTTCAGATTTTAATTTTCTCGAATGATGTCAAGAATTTTACACTTCAATCTTTGCTCTCCTTGTTTTAGTTTGAGCTTATAATTTCTTGTTTATTAGGGAGAATTCTCACCATCACATAAATAAAGAACTATTAAAAATACATGAAACAGTCATTACATGAATAACATTCATAACTTCTCTTAAAATTTCTATGCCATGAAAGCTGTATTGGTTGTGTCTTTTGTAAGAATTAAAGTTGGTTTCAAAAAGCAAATGATAGATGATGACAAGGTTGAAGTATGGCAATACTAGGGCATCTTTTTGTTACATTGATATGCATTGAATGTGTGCCCTCTCAACTGTCATTTTCCTCATCTCATCATTTTCATTGCTTCCATTTTTTATAATAAATTCTCTACATATTCTTAGTCTGTTTCAATCCACCTTAATCCAATACGTTTGTGACTGTAAGAAGTTGTCATTTGAGGACACAGAGAGATGATGTCCATAAAAGGATATTTTTCCAGTGGTATAATTAACAATCTCATATGCACATCTCTAATAATTTTTTTAATAGCTGAAGTAAAATTTGTTCCAAAAAAGATAGAAATATAATTATAATTTTGTATTCAAATTATTTAATAAAATAGATTGTAGTATTCAGTCTGATCATCCACATGGGCAATAAGGATTAAACTAGCACTTCAGAAAGTTACTCCAGTTCTTAAAATTTTGGATGTTTAAACATTTTTATCGATAATTCTTACTAATGTTTAAAGTATTTAGTATTATTTATTTAGACCAATACTTACGGATCTACTCATTCTTTTAATATATTTAGAATGGGTAAAATTGTGAAAAATATATTTAGAATGTGTAAAAATTACAATATATTAAGAATGTATAAAATTGAATAGATGGTTGTTAAGGAATATAAAATTGTATACAAACTTCATAAACAGAATACACTAGCATTCCCAAATTTCTGATAATGAGTCTAGAAAATTTGCGTTTAAATTGTATATTGAAGCAATATTCTGCTAATGCTTTTGTATTATTTTGTCATTCGTCAGAAGAAATGTCAGCTCACTGAACAATGAACATTTAGGTATCTATCATAGTTCCACATGACCAACTTAATTTTGTTTGAAACTAAATATAATTTAAAGCCTAAGAATCAAATACATAATCAGACACCAAGTCATATACTCAGTTTTGTATTTCAATTATTAAGCATTTACTTTTTTTTTTTTCTGGGATAGGAATTTGCTCAGCCTCCCAGACTAGAGAACAGTGGCATGGCCATAGCTCACTACAGCCTTGAACTCCTGGGCTCAAGCTATCCTCCCGCCTCAGCCTTTCTTTCTTTCTTTTCTTTTGTCTTGTCTTTTTTTGTTTGTTTGTTTTCGAGACGGAGTCTCTATCGCCCAGGCTGGAGTGCAGTGGCGCGATCTCGGCTCACTGCGAACTCTGCCTCCCGGGTTCACGCCATTCTCCTGCCTCAGCCTCCTGAGTAGCTGGGACTCCAGGTGCATGCCTATACTTTTAGTAGAGAGGGGGTTTCACTGTGTTAGCCAGGATGGTCTCGATTTCCTGACCTCGTGATCCGCCTGCCTCGGCCTCCCAATTCAGCCTTTCAAATAGCTAGGACTACAGGCACATGCCACCATCCCCAGCTAAAAAAGCATTAAAAGTATTTACTTTAACATATGAATCTTTATTGTCCTTAGAGGTGAAGCAACATTACCTGTTGACCTTCCTCTCAGCCCCCATGTACTACTAAAAACACCACACAGAAGCTGCTTTCTACTTCCCAAATGCTCTCTGGGTGATTTACATATACTACATCTTTTAATCCTCACAAAACCTCAGTCACGTCTATAGTATTTTTTCAGTTTTTCCGATGAGAAAATTGAACTTTTAGTCAGATAAATGACCTCACTCAAGACCCTGCAGTTAGTGACTGGTGAAGCTAGGATTCTTCTTCCTGTCTACTTAATTTTAGAACGGTGATCTTGACTATGAAATTTTATGGCTTAGAGCTCTCAAAACTCTCTGTTCTAGGACTACACCTAGTTTAGGACAGAGCACATGTAAGAAAGTTTAACATAACATTTTGAAATTTAACATTGTTAGTGCACTACCCTCCAAGTGTTTCCCGACAAAAAAGTGCAAATCGTTTTTCTCAGCTACTTTTTAAGATTCTCTGTTGCCTTGTAGAATCCACTACCCCTTGACCTATACTACCTGCCTCTTTGTTGTTTGTATGAAATTTCCTGCCATAAGAATGAGTTTTCTTCAAGCGTATAGTTGGCAAGACTTTCTAATTGATTCTGAAAAATCTTCAAATCCCTCTACTGAAGTCTGTCAAACCTTAAAATCCCTGTACTTCCTTAGCTAAGGTGCAAAGTCATGCAGTGTGCCCAATGAGGCTGGCCACTTCCAAAGATATTATGTAGTTGTAAAAGACAAATAATAATTCTGAAACCAAAGTAGTGCTCGCTTATTGAAAAGGTCAGAAAAAGAAAAACAAAAGTTTTGTTTTTTTCTGATAGCAGAGGTTATGTGAATCTCACAAGTAAAGTCCTATCTTAGTTGAAAATCTTTCTTGCAAATCAAACAGGGTAGAATATCGGATCTTAAGAGGGTCTGGAACTGCTGTGCATGAGCCCAGGGAGGAACTCTTTCTTTCTTTTTTTCATTAGAGAAAAGAGAAGGGGAAAAAATAACACTTGGAGCTACAGGATAGTGGAAGACTGAAAACAACGTGAAGTCTTTTCTCGTAACATCTAAATCTCCAATAAATTCCAAAACTAATTGGACATTTAATGTGAGTAGATATTTTTCTAGAAACCCCTAAAGGGGGTGAGCTCTAAATCCAGGTCTATGTGGGACAGAACTGACCCATCCAATGAGAATGTGAAACAAGAAACTAGTAAGCCATGAGGAAATAGCTGTGATGAAACCACAGAAGTTAAACAGTGGGATTTGGTCTCCCAAATTATGAATTTAAGGATTAAGTCAAATTTTCAGTAATCTTCATTTGACCAGAACGCCCCAGCTAGCTCAGAATTGCATACAGGGAAATGGATTATTTTCAGTTATCAGGCATGTTTAAAAAAGACTACCATATCTCTGAAAAGAAGTGTATATAATATACTTTTATTCAATTATTTACAAGTAATCTGATTTGTATATCAGAGAAAAAGTCCCATAGCACTAAGAATAGATATATATGCATATGCCCACACACAAAAATAAGTGAGAAAAACGTCTTTTTGTTTACATGGAATCAGCAAGCATCTATGCTGTCGAGAATGATTTTAGGAAGAGAGAATAATCCAGAAAAAACAAACCACCTACAATAAAACATAAAAACACTACTACACAAATAGAACACACGATACCCTTAGCTCACACTTTTGAAATGATTACTATGTGTCAGGTACTATTTTAGAGCTAACTTCTTTAACCTTAGCAATAAGTCGCATCAAATACTATCTGAAATGAGGAAAGTATGGCACAGGAGATGAAAAACTTGTTAAATTTCAGCAAGTGTTATAGCCAGGATTCAAACTCCAGCCATCAGACTCTGGAATTTCTTAACCGCTGTGCAGAAGAACTTGGAAAAGTAAACTATAAGTTATGATTCATCCTTTATAAACATGGCAGTTTTGCGAGGAACATTGGTAGTAACGAGTATGTGAATTAGTTATTGCTAAGCCAGAGAATGAAGGTACCTCCTAGAAAAAGGATGGCAATACCTTAAAAAATTTATTCTGCTGCTTTCTTTATTTGCATATTTGCAAACTGCAGCATCTATAGAGGGCAATTATCTCCAAAATAAAATAAACATTTTATCTCTATTTCCATGGGTATTGCTAAAAATATCCCTAAACTATGCTATTAAAAAACTGGTCAAGAAATGAAGACCTAGTATAATGTAGACAGAGAAGAACAAGCTAGTTATACAGAAGCACTCTAAGAAAGGGAGTTATTGACAGCAATTTTACTATCCAAACAGGATGAGAATATAATAAGCTTATTTTTAATGGTACATGCTGTTTCTTTAAGTTTATATACCACATTAAAACATTTTACTATAATTTGAAATTCTGCTGTCTGTGATTCACTTGGGCAGTAAATGTGTTATTCTTTGTTTATAACATATTTATTTTAAGTTACTCCCTGGTAACTTTTCCTAATTGGAGAAGTTATTTTAACAGTTGTTTGTAAAATAAACTCAATTATTCATGTATAGTAACCAGTGAAACTAATTGACAATCTTTCTGTCACAGTTGATTTCAAACATCTCTGTAATGAATCCTGTGACTAATTAAATGCATAAATCCTTAGTAAAAGTAACTGCATTCATAAGACTAATATTAGGTAATTCTGTTTAGATATAGCAAGGAAGAAGCAATTGGAGAATTACTGAATAGAACATCAAAAATGACAAATCTAGAAGAGTAATTAAAAACAAAAAATACATAAGTAAAAATAAGTATTGGTATTTATTTTTCTTCTTGTGTATGCTTAAAATTATAATATTTATCTATAAAATCAAAATATAATATGCAGATTAATGAAATTCACAAAAATAAAAAGAGGAAATATTTAATAAATGTTAAAAATGAGAAATATTTAAAACTATACTGTGGAGGTAGATTATGTATAGGTATGCACACAGAGGTTTTTTTTTGTATGTAGGAGAAACTAAATCTTTTTCTCACCCTGTTTTATTAACATTTTATAATAATAGATTTATGTAACTGTTACTAAATAAGAAGAGACAGGAAAACAATGAAAATCAAATGAACATCATAACTCATACCTTTGTCAGGATGGACTATTACAGTTCCATTCAATGGCAACACTGACTGCAACTTTTGGAACACAGTACTAGCCTTCTACTGTAAGACCCAACTAGACAAATAGGCACTTGGGACTTGCTGCTTGGGTACTTCTCGTTTATCAAAAATAAATGCTGGTCTCATGGTAAACATTTGCTCCTTGATATCTACTTCTTTTTTTTTAATCACTTAAATAGTATTCTATTAATAACCAAAATGACTTTGTTAGAAGTACCTCAAGGTCATAACTTTGATGACTCTACTATGCCACAGTATATAGAAAATAGCCTTCTTTCTCATTTCGCAGACTTGATGATTCCCCCATTTGAAATAATCTGTCCTTTAAATTACCGGTTCTATTTTTTCCACTTTAATGATAAATTTAATGTTTTGTTAAATGAATTAATATATTTCTTTCCTCTTTGATTGCACTGATTTGATTTGAGTTTCTGCTGTTGGTTACCACAGTACTCCTGACTGCTCTGTAAATCCTTTTTCTTTTATACTTTGAGTTAGCATAGGCCCTGCTAAAATCTTAGCTTCAAACTGTTCACAACTTTGGTTCACATAAAAGACTTCAAATTACCCATGGTATCTTGGTCTCTATTTGCATGTCTTTTCAGCTTCTCTTCCCGCCACTTACTGTGAATTTCTTTAAAATACGAAATCTGGGAATGGGGAAAGTCAAATTTGTTCAATTTTGCTATCATCTTCTCCCTTGACCACATCCATCATGAAAAGCCAACTCACAGAACAAAGGATAACAGGTATATAGATGTATTAGTTAATTCTCACACTGTTATAAAGACATACCTGAGACTGGGTAATATATAAAGAGAAGAGGTGTAATTGACTCACAGTTCCACATGACTGGAGAGGCCTCAGGAAGCTTACAATTGTGGTGGAAGGTAAAGGGGAAGAAAGACATGTCTTCACATAGGCAGAGCACGAGGAAGACAGCAAAGGAGGAAGTGCTATACACTTTTAGACAACCAGTTCTCGTGAGAGTGAGTTCACTAGAAGAACAACAAGGGGGAAATCCACCCCCATGATCTAATCACCTTCCAACAGGTCCCTGCCCCAACATTGGGAATTACAATTTGACATGAGATTGGTGGGGACACAGCCAAACCGTATCACTCTGCCCCTGGCCCTTCCCAAATCTCATATCCTTCTCAAATTTCAAAACACAATTATGCCTCATCAACAGTCCCCCAAAGTCTTAACTCATTCCAGCGTTAACTCAAAAGTTCAAGCCCAAAGTCTTATCTGAGACAAGGCAAGTCCCTTCTGCCTATCAGCCTGTGAAATAAAAAACAAGTTAGTTACTTCCAAGATACAGTGAGGGTGCAGTCATAGGTAAATGCTCACATTCCAAGTGGGAATAATTTATCAAAACAAAGGCGACACAGACGCCATGCAAGTCGGAAACCCAAAAGGGCGATCATTAAATCTTAAAGCTCCAAAATAATCTCCTTTGACTCCAGCTTCTTTCACAGACTGGCATTGAGTAACTGAGGCTTTTCCAGGCATATGGTGCAAGCTGTCAGTGGATCTACCATTCTGGGATCTGGAGGATGGTGGCTCTCTTCTCACAGCTCCAGTAGACACTGCCACAGTAGGGACTCTGTGTGGGGACTTGATATGATTCGGCTGTGTCCCAACCCAAATCTCATCTTGAATTGTAGCTCCTATAATTCCCACGTGTTGTGGGAGAGGCCTGGTGGGAGTTAAATAAATCATGGGGGAGGGTTTCCTCCATACTGTTCTCGTGGTAGTGAATAAGTCTCATGAGATCTGATGGTTTTATAATGAGAAACCCCCTTCACTTGGCTCTCATTCTCTCTTGCCAGCTGTCATGTAAGATGTGCCTTTCATCTTCCAGCAGGACTGTGAGGCCACCCCAGCCACATGGAACTGTTAGTCCATTAAACCTCTTTTTCATTATAAATTACCCAGTCTTAGGTGTGTCTTTATCAGCATCATGAAAACAGACTACTACAGGACTCTAACCCCACATTTCCCCTCCAGTAGAAGTTCTCTACAAGGACTCTACCCCAGCAGCAGACTTCTGCCTGGACATCCAGGCATTTCTATACATCCTTTGAAATCTAGGCAGAGGCTTCTTTGCATCCACAGACCCAACACCATGTGGAAGCCACCAAGTCTTGGGGCATATGCTCTCTGAAGCAGTGGCCTGTGCTGTACTTGACCCCTTTTATTCATGGCTGGAGCTGGAGCAGCTGGGATGCAGGACACCATGTCCTGAGGCTGCACAGAGCTGTGAGACCCTGGGCCTGTCCCATGAAACCATTTTTCCCTCCTAGGGCTCCAAGCCTCTGATGGAAGGGGCTGCCATGAAAGTCTCTGAAATGTCCTGGAGGCCTTTTTCCCATTATCTCCGATGTTAGCATTTCACCTCTCTTTACTTAAGCAAACTTCTGCAGTCAGCTTGAATTTCTCCCAGAAAATGGGTTTTTCTTTTCTACCACATGACCAGGCTGTAAATTTTTCAAACTTGTATGCTCTGCTTCCCTTTTAAATATGTTTCAGTTTCAGACTGTCTTTTTTTGTGTATGCATATTGGCATGTACAGTTAGAAGCAGCCAGGTCACATCTTGAACAATTTGCTGCTTAGAAGTTTCTTCTGCCAGATACCCTTGAGGAAGTTCTAGGAAGTTCCAAACTTTCCCTCATGTTTCTGTCTTCTTCTGAGCCCTCCAAACTGTTTCAACTCTGCCCATCACTTAGTTCCAAAGACACTTCCCCATTTTCAGGTATTTTTATAACAATGTCCCACTTCTCTGCTACCAGTTTTCTGTATTAATTTGTTTTTGCACTGCTTTAAAGACATACTTAAGACTGGATAACTTACAAAGAAAGGTGGTGTAATTGACTCACAGTTCTTCCTGGCTGGGGAGGCCTCAGGAATCTTACAACTATGGCAGAAGGTGAATGGGAAGCAAGACATGTATTCACATGGTCAGAGCATGAGGAAGAGGGTAAAGGGGAAAGTGCTACACACTTTTAAACAAACAGATCTTGTGAGAACTCACTCACTATCATGAGAACAGGACGAGGAAAATCCACCCCCATGATTCAATGACCTTCCACCAGGTCCCTCCAAAACATTAGGAATTACAATTCAACATGACAGTTAGGTGGGGACACAGAGCCAAACCATATGAATAGGCTAACCTTAAGTCTGATTATTCATATAACAAGGATTTCTAAAAGCTGTGTGACTCATGACAGCTAAGAGCAAAGCTGTTTCCCACAGAAGGGGTAGATTTTATGACTGATTTGTCTAATATAAGCCATTGCAAACACTCTTTATAAAGATGTTAACCTTCCACTAATTCTTAAACCCTCTGAAACCTAATATCCATCCTCACCTTTCAACTTTTTTTTTTTTGGAGGTCAACAGACATGGCCTGTGGACAGATTATTCTAACTTTTGCCAGTCTTCTCCTTGTCTGATCTGTGTATAGCATTGGTCCTATGATTGAGAACCTCCTCCTTGAAGATCTTTTCTGAAAATTTCACAGCAAATATCAAAGAGCAGAGAATTAATAAAGGTAATAAAATTTGTATTTTAAGATATAACTTTGGCACAAAACAGTTTGAGTGGCAAGCCTTGAGGAAAAAATGTAAGTGAAAAAGCTATTGAGGAAATTATTTTTTCCTACTAAAATTTAGAAAGATATTGAAGTTAAGTCCTTCTCTTCTATGAAACAATAAGATAAACATGGAATTAATTAAAATCATACTTTTCCCTGAGGCTAGCAGAAAAGGATGGCTGCCATAAAGATGTTATTTATTAAAATCCAGAGAGAAAGGACATTTCATAGATAAGCATATAGACACGGCAGCTTCCATATCTGGGTATAGATGTACAATGGGACTTCATGGAAAATACATATTATAAAAAAAGGCTATGCATGAATTTCAAAGGTTTTTGCACTAAATAAACTTGTACTAACTTGTTATAACATACCTCAACAAGACTGAGTTTGCGACACTGATAAGACTAAAACATCAGCTTTAAAAAGAGTCCCTATGAGAACAACATGAATTCTGCTAAAATTGAAGCAAGAACAAACATCAAATTTATGGAAATGCTCAGGTAGAGGAATGGATGAATAATTTATATTTTATGTATTAGTCCATTCTCATGCTGCTGATAAAGACATACCCAAGACTAGGCAATTGATAAAAGAAAGAGGCTTTTTGGACTTATAGTTCCACGTGGCTAAGGAGGCCTCACAATCATGGTGGAAGGTGAAAGGTGTGTTTCACGTGGTGCAGACAAGAGAAGAGAGATCATTCAGGGAAGCCCCACTTTTTAAACCATCAGATCTCATGAGACTTATTCACTATCACAAGAAGAACATGGGAAAGACATGCCCCTATGATTCAATTACCTCCTACCAGGTCCCTTCCACAAAAACTGGGAATTTAAGATGAGATTTGGGTGGAGACACAGCCAAACCACATCATTCTGCCACTGGCCCCTCCAAAATCTCATGTCCTCAAATTTCAAAATCAATCATGCCTTCCCAGTAGTCCCCAAGAGTCCTAACTCACTTCAGCATTAACTCAAAAGTCCACAGTCCAAAGTCTCTTCTGAGAAAAGGCAAGTCCCTTTCACCTATGAGCCTATAAAATCAAAAGCAGATTACTTACTTACTAGATAAAATGAAGGTACAGGAATTGGGTAAATACAAGCATTCCAAATGAAAGAAATTGGCCAAAACAAAGGGGCTACAGGCCCCATGCAAATCTGAAATCCAGCAGAGCAGTCAAATCTTAAAGCTCCAAAGTGACCTCCTTTGACTCCATGTTTCACATCCAGGTCACATTGATGTAAGAGGTGGAGTCCGATGGCCTTGGGCAGTTCTGCCCCTGCGGCTTTGCAGGATATAGCCCCACTCTTGTCTACTTTCAGGGCTGGCATTGAGTGTCTGTGGCTTTTCCAGGTGCATGGTGCAAGCTGTTGGTGGATCTACCATTCTGGGGTCTGGAGGATGGTATCCCTCTTCATGCAACTTCACTAAGTGTTGCCCCAGTAGGGACTCTGTGTGGGGGCTCTGATCCCACGTTTCCCTTCTGCACTGCCCTACCAGAAGTTCTCCATGAGGGCCCCTCCCCTGCAGCAAACTTCTGCCTGTGTATCCAGGTGTTTCCATACCTTATATGAAATATAGGCAGAAGTTCCCAAACCTCAATTCTTAACTTCTGTGCACCCACAGGCTCAACACCATGTTAAAGCTGCCAACGCTTGGGGCTTCCACCCTCTGAAGCAACAGCTGGAGCTGTACCTTGGCCTCTTTTAGCCATGGCTGTGTAATACCTTACCTTGTTAGACTCTCCCTTAGCTACCTAACTTTGTTTTAATATGAATAGACTCTCCCTTAGCTGAGAAAACCAGAAGGACTCCATTTGGCTCCTTCATTTGCAAGACATCAAGGACTCCATACCCACCCCCTTCCTTAAGGAGTTAACTTGTATAAGCTGGCTCTCAGCATATCAAAGAGTCCAGTTAACTGATAAGGCACTGAGCAAGCTGGTGTCAGCAGTTCCCAACAATTTACTCAAAGATGGTACCATAAAGCCTCCACATTTGTCTGGTAGATAATGCCCAGAGCCCCCTCACCTATCACCCTATCACTTTATGATAAATTTAAAGCCCCTGCACCTGGAACTGTTTGTTTTTCCTGTAACCATTTGTCTTTTTAACTTTTTTTGTCTGTTTCTCTTCTGTAAAGTTGCTGCAGCTAGAATCCCCCTCCCCTCTCTAAACCAAAATATGAAAGAAAATCTAGCCCCCTCTTTGGGGCCAAGAGAATTTCGAGCACTAGCTGTCTCTCTGTCATGGGCAAATAAAGGACTCCTGAAATTGTCCCAAAGTGTGGCGTTTCTCTCTGACTCGCTTGGGTACAACAGCTGGGGCAGCTGAAACACAGGGTACAAAGTCTCTAGGCTGCACAGAGCAGGGGGTCCTGGGCCTACGCATGAAACCATCATTGCCTGTTAGGCTTCCAGGCCTGTGAGGGGAGTGGCTGCCATGAAGACCTCTGATACGTCCTGGAGACATTTTCCCCATTGTCATGGGGATTAACTTTTGGCTCCTTGTTACATATGCAAATTTCTGCAGCCAGCTTGAATTTCTCCTCAGAAAATGGGATTTTCATTTCTATTTCATTGTCAGGCTGCAAATTTTCAGAACTTTTATGCTGTTTCCCTTTTAAAACTGAATGCCCATAACAGTCACCGCTTGAACACTTTGCTGCTTAGAAATTTCTTCCACCGTTTACACTAAATCATCTCTCTGAAGTTCAAAGTTCCACAAATCTCTAGGGTAGGGGCAAAATGCCACCAGTCTCTTTGCTTAAACATAACAAGAGTCACTTTTGCACCAGTTCCCAATATGTTCCTCATCTCCATCTGAGACCACCTCAGCCTGGATTTCATTGTCCATATCATTATCAGCATTTTGGTCGAAGCCATTGAACAAGTCTCTCAAGAGTTCCAAACTTTCTCACATCTTTCTCTCTTCTTCTGAGCCCTCCAAACTGTTCTAACCTCTGCCTATTTCCCAGTTCCAAAGTCACGTCCACGTTTTTAGGTATCTTTTCAGCAGTGCCCCACTCTGCTGGTAACAATTTACTGTATTAGTCAACTTTCATGTTGCTGATAAAGACATAGCCAAGACTGGACAATTTACATAAGAAAGAGGTTTATTGGACTTACAGTTTCATGGGGCTGGGGAGGCCTCACAATCATGGCGGAAGGTAAAAGGCATGTCTCACATGGTGGCAGACAAGAGAAGAGAGCTTGTGCAGGGAAACTCCCCTTTTTAAAACCATCAGATCTTGTGAGACTTATTCACTACCATGAGAACATCATGGGAAAGACCTGTGCTCCATGATATAATCACCTCCTACCAGGTCCCTCCCACAAAAATGTGTGAATTCAAGATGAGATTTGGGTGGGGACACAGCCAAACTATATTATTTTACAAATGTTTCTGGGGCCAATGCCTCAAAGAAATCAACAGTTTAAAAATTGATAACTCTTTTTAAAGATAATCCCAGATATATAAGACTGTGTTGAAGATGAACCTGACAGCAGCAGATCATTTACATCAATTTGTGAGAAAAAAATTAATTTTATTTGTGCCCTAATCAAAGAGGACTGATTATAAACAGCAAAAATAGCCAACACTGCACACATCTCAACTGGTCCAGATTACACAATCGAGAGTGAAAAATTAAAATTGAGTAAACTTTCCATTCGATTGATGCTAAAACTGTTGTGCCCATAACAGCTGCAGACAAGAGCAAAACTTTCCATGGAAAATGTGAACATGTAGGATCAAGATCTTGAAGCATTTCTTCTAAGATTTATAATGTCAGATGAAATGTGACTTTACCAATATGATCCTGATGACAAAGCCACAAGCAAAGCAATGGCTATGAAGAGGTGGTAGTGGTCCAGTCAAAACAAAAGCAGACCAGTCAAGAGCAAAGGTCATGGCAGCATTATGTAGGAAGCTTAAGGGATTTTGCTTGTTGACTTTCTGGAGGAACAAATAAAGATAACAACTGCTTATTATGAGACTGTTCTGAGAAAGTTAATCAAAGCTTTAGCAGAAAAATGCCTGGGAAAGCTTCATCAGAGAGTCTTTCTTCATGATGACAATATTCCCACTCATTCCTCTCATCAAACAAAAGCAATTTTGCAAGTTTTGATAGGGAGTTATGAGGCATTCATATTATAGTCATGATTGGACTTTTTCTGACTTCATTTTGTTTTCTAACCTTAAAAAACATTTAAAGGTACCAATTTTTCTTCAGTTAATATTGTAAAAAAATTAAATAACATTGACATGACCAAATTCCCAGGACCCTCAGTTCCTTAAGGATGGACTAAATGGTTGTTGTTATCATTTACAAAAGTGTCTTGACTTTCATGGAGCTTATGGTGAGAAATAAAGTTTATATTTTTTTATTTTTATCTTTAAATTCAATTTTTCCACAAACTTTTTGAAATTTCTTTGCATAATATAGGTATGAGCCTAGAAAGGGTGCCCTTGTCATAAATGGTGACTTTCTAGGAAGGAGCAGAAGCTAGTCAAACCTTAATGATTATATAATTTGGCAAGATGGAATTAATAGAAAAATGTCCAAATGCAAAACAAATTGTTTGCTTCACAACTATCCTTTACACATCATGCCCCTATCTTGTCAAGAAACCAGCTGAAAAGCAGAGAGGACTCATATAGTCATATACATTGTGGCAATGTTTGGAATGTGTGTCCCTAGAGAAATTGCATATAAATGGGAACCAGTAAACTAAAACAGCTGAATCTAAAGCCCAGGTCAAATGCTGACATGATCAAAACGGTGGCGGCAGCAGCAGAAGTAACAGCAATAAAGTAGATGGAGTTTGGAGTAATCACGACTGGGCTCAATAGAATTAAAACCATAGCTCAAGTATAACACAATTGAACTTAAGACCTGAAGAATCTGAATGATTCTTTCACCCCCTAATCACCAGACTGAGAGAAGGGCTCAGGTTCTGTGCAGAAAAGTAAAATAAAAAATTTAAAAAACAAGACAAAGCATTCTCCTTAATTTTCTGACTACACTAATAAATTATGTGACGTGAAGGAAGTAGAAAAATGTGACACATTAAAAAGAAAAATTGCAATCAATAAAAAGAGGTACATAGATAAACTAGTTATTGAGATAGCAAGTGTACTAGTTTGCTCAGGCTGACATAACAAAACACCATAGACTCAGTGGCTTAAACAAAATAAATTTATTTTCTCACAGTCCTGGGGGCTAGAAACCCAAAGTCAAGGCTTTTGCTCTTTTGGTTTCAGGTGGGAGTTCTTACCTTGGCTTGTAGAAAGTTTTCTTATTGCTCTTTCCATGTATAGTCCCTCCTTAGTCTGTGTGTATAGAAAAAGAGGGACAGACGGTGAGCTCTCAGGTATCTTTTCATCTAAAAACATCAATCCTTTGGATTAATAGATTAATCCTATTGGATCACCATCTGTATGACCTCATTTAACCTTAATCACTTGCTTAGTAACTCATCTCCAAATATAACTACACTGGAGGTTAGAGCTTCAATATATGAATTTTGGAGGACAAAAGCATTCATTCCTTAACAGAAGAAAAGGATTTCAAAACCACTATAATATATTAAATATTTACACACTTAAAATGTGAAGATATAGTCTATTCAAAAAATAAATTGAAACCCTAAGGATAAAAACTGAACAAAATACTATTTCCGAAATCATAAATTCATTCAAGAGAATTAATAGCATTTTGGACCTAAGGAAAAGGTTATAGAATTTGAAGGTAGCTCAATAGAAGTTATCCAAACTGAGGCAGAAAGAGATGCATCAGTGTACTGTAATAAATTGTAAAGATAACTGGTGTCTCCAAGGAGAAAAGGGTGGAAAAAGTATTTGAGAAAAAAATGGTATTTTTTTCAAATTTGATTTAAAACATCAACTAATAATTCCAGAAGTTAAAACAGCAACAGCAGCACCAATATAAAGGGCAGCAGCATCAAGAACAAAACCATGATGGATGAATACAGAGAAAAACCGCATACAGACATACCTCAGCCAACTTTCTCAAAACTCAAGTTAAAGAGAAATTCTTAAAGCAGGCAGAGGTGAAAGAGACAAATTCTAAGGAACGACAATAATAATGATGGCTTAATTCTCCTCGGAAACAACACAAGTCAGAAGACAACAGAACGGTATTTTTTAAAATCAATAGAAAGACAAAGCAGGATAAATGTGAATAAAATCATGCCTGAGCAGATCAGAGTTAAATGACTGAAAAATTAAACATACAAAGGCATTTTTGAAAGTAAAAAGAATAAAAAATTACACATTACTTATATAAACATATAGCTAGACACATAAATGTTCAGAATTTAAATATACATACACATATAATTAAAATACAATACATTTCTCATCTAAATCTATGTGAAGGCTAGAAGAGAGTAAAGAGTAGAGGGAAAAAAATGCTAAAAGAAACTAAAATGCCAACCTAGATTTTTATATCCAGTATAAAAAAGTTTCAGATAGAAGAAAACTAATGTAATTCATTGCCAGCAGACTGATGCTATAAGTAATGCTAAAGTATATTCTTTATCCTGAGGACCTTTATCCCTACTGAAAATCCAGATTTTCAAGAGAGAACAAAGAACATCAAAAATGGTAAATATGTAGGTAAATGCAAATAACTATTTCATCTGAATTTCTTTAAAATACATATGAGAGTTTTAAGGAAAAATGTTGTAACATTTACTTGTGCAGTTTATAATCTAAGTACACAGGGCAATAATAGCATAGAAGATGACAAGGGGAACATATAAACTGAATGTTTTCATGTTTCTTGTATTTGTGGGAATTAGTACAGTCTAACTTCCAAGTAACTGAAAAAGTTAATGCATGTGTATCTTAATCCTTAGAGTCAAATGCCAAATAATACAAAATGTATAATTAAAAACACAATATGAAAATTAAAAGTATCATTGACAAATTTTATAATCCAAAATATATTAGGAAAACTTAAACAAGAAAACTAAAAGAGACACACAGAAAATATATAATGGTGTACTTTTATTTGACCATTACTTTAAATAATTATGGAGAAACAATCCAATTAAAGGCAAAGACCGAAAGAATGGACAAAACAAAATCAATTCCTAAATATGTACTCTCTACAGGAAACATACATTAACTAAAAAGCAACCAATAATTTGACAGTAA
This sequence comes from Gorilla gorilla gorilla, assembly GCF_029281585.2. NCBI lineage: Eukaryota > Metazoa > Chordata > Mammalia > Primates > Hominidae > Gorilla > Gorilla gorilla. Next base: position 85,511,302 of record NC_073238.2, on the reverse strand, counting down.
ATTTTTAAAAGACATACTATGTTTAGGGTAAGCATAAGAAGTCTAGGATGGGTGTTAATATCAGTCAACATATATACTAAGAAAAAGATTGTTAGCAGGGAACTATGAAATTTTATGATGATAAATAATTCATCAGGAAAAGGTAGAAATTATATATGTAGATGTGAGTGGTTACCTGAAAAAAATCGACAGAACTAAAGGATGAAATGACAATACTACAATCATTGTTAGAGATGACGACCTCTCTTTTATCAAATGACAGAACAACTAGAAAAAGTCACCAAACACATAGATGATTGAACACTGTCCACCACATTGACCTAATAAATATATATGAAACTATATATTCAATCATTTCAGAATAATTATTTTGAATTCATATGGTTTACTATGTACTGGGCCTTAAAACAAATCTGGATATATCTAAAAGAGGCAAGTCATTCAGAATATAGTAAAAAAAATTAAATTAAAAACAAACATCAAAATGAAAATTAGGGAGTTCCCCCAAAGTATTTTAATTATAAAAACTCAGATTAAAAGTAAAACGTTGGGACCAAGATATAGCACGCAAAACCTAACCACATGGTAGCTAATCAAGTTATATTTTATCAAAGTTTGAGGCAAAGAATACTAAGTAAAGAAGGACATGTTATAAAAGTGAAAACATCAACTTATCAGAGATGCAACAATCCTAAATGTGTACACAACTACTACCAGATGTTCAAAATACATGAAACAAAAACTGATAGAACTTAAACAGAAATAAGTTAAACTACAATTACAATGGAAACTTTTTTTTTTTTTTTGAGACGGAGTCTCGCTCTGTTGCCCAGGCTGGAGTGCAGTGGCACGATCTCGGCTCACTGCAAGCTCCGACCCCCAGGGTTCACGCCATTCTCCTGCCTCAGCCTCCCGAGTAGCTGGGACTACTACAATGGAAACTTTTTAAAACATTTTTCTTTCAGTACTCAATAGAAGTAATAAAAAAAAACAGTAAGGATGTAGAAGATTTAAAGAACCTTATAAAAAAATTAAAAATAATTGACATTATGGCCACTATATTCAATAACCGAATACAAACTTTTTAAGCTTAATGAAAAATAAGCCAAATGCTATACTATAAACAGATACTAAAAATTTGCAAGAAATCGCATAGATAAGATTCTTTGATCATAATGAAAAGGTCATATTTAGAATGAAATTATATTGAAAATTATATTCGGAAAATCTCCATATTCTTGAAAATTAGCTAACACACTTCCAAATAACCCTTTAGCTTGGAAATGGCAAGACCAAAGAAATATTTTCAGTTGGATAATAAGGAAAACAAATAACAAAATTTTTGGAAAGCTGTTAAAGCAATTAATAAATCTACATACTAATATTGAGAGAAGAAAAACTGAAAACCAATGACCTGAACATCCATCTTAAGAAACTAGTGAAAGGAACATAAATGGAATATTATGTTACTTAAATGAAGGAAATAATAAAACTAAAATTGAAAATTAATGAGTGAAAACAGATAAGGAAAAGAAACAGATTGAAACCATTGAAAACATTGATAAACCACAAGAAAGGCTAACTAAAAAAATAGTGACTCAAATTATAAATATTAAGAATGTATAAGGAGCTATGATTGCAAATTATATAGACATCAAGACTATAATCAAGGAATTTTATAATAACTTGCACTAATAAATTAGTAATGTTCATGCGATAATTAACCAATAAGTAGTATTATTTAGGTAAAACAAACATTATTTGTTTTGGGCCAAGTTGCATTGCTTCTGGTTCTGCCAAAGAATGAAGAGACTTATATAAATAATCAGTTGGAGAAATCAGGTCAAGACTATAGATCTAATACCATCTCACAAATTGTGCCTGTCATCTCACTTCACTGCACTATATAGATTTGTTTAACTTACAGAAAATAATTTTTGCAGTCATAAAGGTTTTGTTCAGAAAAGCCCTGATAACCTCTTAGGTATGCATCTAGTTCCTTATATTCAACTAATATTTATAGTATTCCTATTTTGATACTTATCCTTTAATTCAATAAGCTATTATCTAATTGTTTCAATTACTTATTGAAATCTTCAAAGGTAATCCTTGGTAACTTATGTAGCAGTCAAGAAGTTTAGTAAGTTTAATCCTACTGAACATTACTACCTTTTCTAGGGCATTATGAATCTTGGGCCCTTCTTCTATCTAATTGCTGCCCATAGTAATTGGTAAATTTTTGTAATTGTATAAAAAGTGAGAAAAGCTTAACTCCCTCGGATGTTTTCTCTTCCTGTGTCAAAAAACGCAAATGAGATTTGGAAGTACAGTCGCTTCTTGGTCTGAAAAATCACACTAGCCAATACAGGACTAACCTACTGAATTAGCACTGTGAATATATACAAGATATTTTTGATAATTAAGAAAACCGAAGGGTTTTATAGTGAAGAAGGAGGTACACCATAGGAAGTAGAACCAACTTTCCCACTTTCAACTTTGAGGCAGTTCCCACATACAAATTACTTTCCTAGGCTTTCAGTATTTCATCACACCAGTTACAAATTGAAATATTTGAGAATGTGTTTTAGCTTCCTAAGTTGATAAATATTAATGTATTATGATCTCGTGTGTAAAGCTATGTCTTTTCTCATAACGGAAATTTGGTAAAACCTCAGAGATGATTGGATGTGTGGATATTTACTTAAGGGTTGGGGTGATAATTTTTAGGTGAGTAATCAAGTAAAGACATGCATAATTCTCACATTATTACATATTATTTCATAAAATTTTGCCTTCTTTTCAGTAAAATCACTAATTATGTTATTTTAATCAAGATCTTCATGTATTTTGTGTCCTATTGACAGAAATGCCAATTTAGATAAACTTCTGATTTGTTGAACTTGGACAGATTTTCTTCTGCTGAAAGAGTAGCAATTAAATTGTCAATATCATTTCTTAAAACAATATTTATATTGAGAAATGAACCATGAGTTTGACATATTATGTTTAAACATTATAATTAGGTAGCTGAAGATAATCAATAAAAAATTACAGAACACTTTACTATTATTATATGATCTTGATATATTTTATCATTATTTTTACACTTATTTAAACCAATATCTAGAGTTATAAAATATGTTAAGTGTGTACTTTTTTCAAATTTTTCAATGCTATGTGGGATATTATAAACAAAACCAAAATTAATCAAATATTGCTCAATTTGTTCAAATCTCTGACCAATGGGAATTATACTTTTACCTGTAATGGCAAGTGCTATAATATACTGAGATGACTGAAGAATATGTCTCCTTTGAAGTAAAACAAATATTTTTCCTTCCCTATTCTTTTCTTATTTTTTTATTGGAATGACATTTTTGTTCCATATTTCACGTATGATTTCTTTGACTTAAAAGTCCATTATCTCAAAAATACATTTTTTGAAAGTTAAATAGCAAAGTTAGACTTGTTGAGTGGTTTGTAAAATTTTCTAATGCTATTAATAAAAAGCAGCTGTTCATAACCACATAATTAGATAGTAAAGGGTCAAAATGAATTTCATTATGTCAAAGACTACAATTTACTTACTGTTTACTTAAAGAACTCTTGCTTTGTTTACATGTACTGCATCATGCATTTTGTATAAATCAAATCTAATTTTTGTAACAGTGTTCAGTTGACATTCTTTTTTTTATTGACATTCTCATTGTATATCTGAGAATTGTCATTAGGTCAAATGTTATATGGATTAACTGGCTTTAATTTCATATGTAGTATATTTTGTTTCCCTATTTTATATGAAAATACAAAAGTAGTGATACCCCAAGGACTCTAAATATTTGCACCACCCATTGAGAAGTAGGGATTCCCTTTACGAGAATCCTCAATGTGACCATATCTATGCACAGATATATTCATATTTTCTTTTGTTCTGTTTTTGTTTTAAGACTGTGTCTTGCTCTGTAGCCCAGACTGCAGTGCAGTGGCATGCTCATGACTCACTTCAGACTAGACCTCCTAGGCTCAAGCAATCCTCCCACCTCAGCCTCTCTAGTACCTGGGATCACAGACGTGCACCACCAAGCCCAGCTATTGTTTTATTTTTAACTTAAAAATCTTTTTTTTTTTTTTTTTTTGGTAGCGATGGGGGTTTCCCAATGTTACCCAAACTGGTCTCAAAGTCCTGAGCTCAAGTGATCCTCCCAACTTGGCCTACCAAAGGGCTGTGTTTACAGGCATGAATCATTGTGTTTGGCCATATTTTCTAAACATATAAATTATTCTTTTCCATCACTCTCAATTATTTGAAATTTTTAAATGTAATAGTAAAGGTATGTAATTTTATATGTGACTTTTCTAAGGCCAAATTCATTTTTCTTACTTCTCTCTTTCTCTCTTTCTTCCTTCCTAGTCCATTTCCATGGGTACTACATTAATAGAGTTCTTCAAATTAGCATCCCCAGATATTTTCTCATCCTGAACTGATACAAGCTACACAAGTCTAGCTTTCACTTAATGATATCAATTAAATTTTAGCCCCTTGTTTCACTATGTAGCTATGAAAGAGGAAGCACGTATCAGTTAAATTTATGATTTTATTCTCTGTTTTTCTTACTATAAATGATTTATTTTTTATAGCTCACATTCACAATAATTAGTGTTATGACTGGAAGACATTGTCCAATAAATTCTAGATTACATCTGATTTGTGCATATTACTTGATCAGACTAAAGATTTGTATAGAAATATGAACTATCAGCTTCAAATTAAGTCAGTCATAGTAAACTACCTGTTAATTGAGTCATTAGAGGGAAATGTGCTGTTTAGTTTCTCTAGGTTAACCAGGCAGAGCTCAAAAATCAGCAATGGTGTAATCCTATTTCTCCAGAAAAAAGTTCAGTGTTTCCTCCAGGTATTGGCCATTAGTGAGTACCTTATCTGAAGGGTGTGCCTAAGTGTGACCTTTTTTTGCTTGGAGGTGTTCTCTTGAGAAGGTTGGCATTATGTTTGACTTTTTCCCAGAAAGGGGTGGAGATGATAGCTTGAGGTTCTTTTCTAAATTGAAATTGGTTTTATAAACTGGTTGATGTGTGCTTTGCAATTGAAAGACCAAAAAAACGAATGAAATAACTTCATTCTTAAATTATATTGCAGTCACCTAGTAGACATATTCAAGAAGAAATAAAAAATAGCGGAAACTCACAAAATACATACACATACGAAATATTCTAGATGCTAATGAGTTTATCCTTCAGCTGGTTTTAACATCTATGAAGGCACCTTATTTAAGTTGTCAGGTAAGGCTATAGTATCCACATTAAATTTATGTTTAATGGTTAATCATTTTAAACATTATAAATATGTAAATAGACTCAAAATTTTAATTGATGAATGTATTTTATATGTTTGAAATAATTTAAACGAATGCATTCTGTAAATTTTAATTTTTTTCTTTTTTTCTTTTTTTTTTTTTTAGATGGAGTTTTGCTCAGTAGCCCAGGCTGGAGTGCAACGGTGTGATCTTAGCTCACTGCAACCTCCGCCTCCCAGGTTCAAGCAATTCTCCTGCCTCAGCCTCCAGAGTAGCTGGGATTTCAGGTGCCCACCACCATACCCGGCTAATTTTTGTATTTTTAGTAGAGACAGGGTTTCACCATGTTTGTCAGGCTGGTCTTGAAATCCTGACCTCAAGTAATCCACTTGCCTCGGCCTCCCAGTGTTGGGATTACAGGCGTGAGCCACCATGCCTGGCCCAATTTTAACTTTTAATTAATGCAGCAACTGAATCTAAACAAAACACATATAAAATGTCTGTATCTGAATGTAATTGCCTTGGTAATTCTGTGGCAAAGGATCAAAGTTCTATCAAACAATAGTTTAAATTCCAATTTTTAAATCGAAAGGTGTATTGAGATAACTGTAAATTTACAGGTAGTTATAAGAAATAATACAGAGATATTTTTGTACAGTTTGCCAATTTCCTCCCAAAAGTAACATTTTGCAAAACTATAAGACCACAACCATGACACTGACAGTGACACGATACACCCATCTTTTCCATATTCATGATATTTTACCTGTACTCATTTATGTGTGTGTGTTAATTTTCTCAAATTTTATAACCAGTATATGTCTGTGTATCCAACACCATAGTCAAAAACTAAAACGGTTCAATAAAATAATTTCTTATGTTGCCCTTAATAACCACACCCACTTTCATTTTCCCTCCCCATTCTTAATTATATTCAATCTCTGGTAACACTAGTTTATTATAAAAGAAAATTTGACAAGTTAAAAATAAAGGAGAATTACATCAACTTCATAAAGCGTGTTTTAAAAAAGCCTATAGCTAACAGCACACTCATAATGAAAGACTCAATCATTTCACCTTAAGACTGGGACGAGGCCAGGTTGACTGTTCTCACCACTCTTTTTCAACTTAGTACTAGAAGTTCTAGTCACTGAAATCAGGCATGAAGAGCAAATAAAAGTCATGCAAACTGCATAGGAAGAACTAAAGCTATTCCTATTTTCTGGTCTACATAGAACATCCTAAGGAATTTCTACAAAAATGTCCTACAACTAATAAATGAGTTCAGCAAAACTGCACAGTACAATATTGTCACACACAAAAAGTCACATTTTTATATACTAACCGTATGGAAAACAAATTAAAAAATAAAAGACCATTTAGATTCACTCTGAAGAAAACTGAATGCCAAAGTATACAAGTAAAAACACACGTATAGGATCTATTTGTGAAAAACTACAAAATGCAGAGATCGCGCCACTGCACTCCAGCCTGGGTGATGGGGCAGGACTCTGTCTCTAATATATATATATGTATATAACAAAATGAAGATGAAAGAAATTAAGGAATACCTAAAAAATGGAGAGATATACTGTGTTTATGGATTGGAAGTTCCAAAATAGAAAATATGTCAGTTCTCCTCAAATTGAGCTATAGGGTTAAAGCAATTCATATCAGAATGCTAGCAACATTTATTGCCAACATGGACAAGCTTATTCTAATATGTATATGGAACAACTCCAGTTTTAATAATGAAGAAATTTTACAAAGTAATGCAACTGTGCTAAAAGCTAATGAATTCATAAAAACCTCAAATGAGATATTTAAACTCAAATTTTCTTCATGTCCTCTTATAATATGGGCACTGTTTTGTCTGCTATGCTTATCACATTCTGCTGTTGATAGTATAAAATTGGCAGATTTTACCTGTTAGAGTTATCACATTTTACTATTTATAGCACAACATGAGGATGATTTTATTAGCCACAGGTAGCTCAGTAAGTCATCAACAAAAATCACTCACATAAAAGAATTTTGTGGAATGTTCTGTTTTAAACTATGAAGTTAGGTAGCATGGGAAAACTACTAGAATCACAGAGATGTGAGTAGACCAGTAAAGACAATTATGTTATTTATTTACATCATGTTAAAACTTTAAAAGTTAGCAATAACGTATTATAAAGAGAAGTACAATGTTTAAAAGTCCATAGGAAAAGGCTATTTTAAGTTTTTTTAATTTTTTAATTTTTATTTTTGAGACAGAATCTCACTCTGTTGCCCAGGCTAGAGTGCAGTGGCGCGATCTCAGCTCACTGCAACCACCGTCTGCCAGGTTCAAGCAATTCTCCTGCCTCAGCCTCTCAAGTAGCTGGGATTACAGGCATATGCTACCACGCCTCGCTGATTTTTTGTATGTTTAGTAGAGATGGGGTTTTGCCATGCTGACCAGGCTGGTATTGTGTTTTTTTAATGGCATTTTGCATGTGCCTGAGAGCAAAACAAGCATGGGATTTATTAAAAATTTGTAATGGGCCAGGCACGGTGGCTCATGCCTGTAATCCCAGCACTTTGGGAGGCAGAGGTGGGTGGATCACCTGAGGTCAGGAGTTCGAGACCAGCCTGACCAACACGGTGAAACCCCGTCTGTACTTAAAACACAAACAAGCAAACAAACAAAAAACAGGAAACTTAGCCAGGTGTGGTCACATGCACCTGTAGTCCCAGCTACTCAGGAGGCCGAGGCAGGAAAATCGCTGGAACCTGGGAGGTGGAGGTTGCGGTGAGCGAAGATTACCCCATTGCACTCCAGCCTGGGTGACAAAGCAAGACTCCATCTCGAAAAAAAAAAAATAATGAACTGGAATGGAGTCCAGACTTCCTACATACAATAAAACGTGCTGGCACTTGGAATACTGCAGTCAAAGGAGTATTATGAGTATTAAATTAGTGATATTGATAATTTTTTAGAGCAGTGCCTTATACATATAATCACTTATCACACTAATAAAAATAAATGTAGTAAGAATTATAACCTAGGAAGCTGGTAGAAATGGATTAAAATCTTGACTTTACCACTTCATTACATGACCTTGGACAAGCTGCTTGAACTCTTTGAACATGCTAGTATCATCTGTAAATTAAGAATGATGACATCTAACCAATTTTATAGAGAATAAATAACACAATGTTTTAAATACTTAGTACAGTGCAAGGTGCATAATAAATAAATGGTTGATGACCTCTAGATATTAGGTTCATATACACTATGGCCTGACGATAATATTTATTTATTTTCATTCATTCGTCATTCATTCATTCATTCATTCATTCATTCATTCAGTTGTATGGTTTTTAGTTATACACCTGCATTGAGTTAGTGTGTCCAGAGTTAGCTTAAGTAAAAAGAATGGCTTTTATAATTTTATTAGGGCCTTGAATTCAAGTGACTATGAAATGAGAGAAAGTAGCTGCAAAGCGTTCTCAAGAATGATTTTAGTCAAAAGAGCATTAGACTAAGACTCATGACACATGAGTTCTTAATCTCAGCTCAACTGCGTAAGTGTTGCCTCTTCCATAAATTACTTAACCATTCTGCATCTCAGTTTTAGCATCTGAAAAAAATACGTGTATCCTGGTATCAGTTTTGCCAACTCTCAGAGTTGTGGAGATGATCAAAAGAGACAATTAATGCAAGTTTGTGAATTTCAAATGTCATGAAGCACCGTATTATAAAGGGTGAACCATGCTGAGTAGTTATATGAACAAACCTAATAGCTAACATAACAAATGCCTGAACAACCTCTTTCATAGGAAGTACATCTGGTGGCCAGATGAGGCATAAATAGCAATAAGAGCATTAAGAATAAGTATTAAAACATTTTTTTTTCAGTAGGAGGATAAGAAACACTATAACTGCTAAAGCCTGCTGGTACAGCTGTATTACAAAGTGAATACAGTAATTTGTATGGGACAAAATACTATCACTATGAAAAGTCCAAGTCCCTCTGATATACATAAAAGGTGATATACATAAAAGGTCATCTAGGTTAGCTAATGTAGGCATCCTGAGTACAAATGCCAAAGTACTTGTCTTTTTGGAGTGAAATAGTGAGAACCATCCAAGCATGATGCCAATGTAGAAAAAGGGAAAACGAGAGAGAGAGAGACAGAGAGAGAGAGAGAGAGATTTATGCATATATATATTTTTTCTGTACACAGATGATAGATATATGCACTTTTTCTGTAAAATTATTATCATAAAATTATAAAACATTGTGAAACACTTCAACTAATTAAAAAGCAGGTACTGACAGTATTGATGGGAAAGAGTTACATATATGATATGTTACCATCATAATAACTTTGTATTCTCTAATCCCACTCATCTCAGAATACAACTTTTAAAAACAGGCTGGGAGGGTATGATAAAGTTCTCAGCCAATGATGGACAGTAATATTCAGTCATATAAATGTATTCAGTACTAAATGAATTAAGGTGCCTATTACACTTAATTATAGAAAAATTAAATAATAACAAATTTTGATTTTTAGGAGAAAAATGCTGCTTCAACTTTTCTTTAATATGTTTAAAGGACACAGAAACTTCTGAAATACAGAGATATCAAAACTAATAATTATATATTTTTCAGAAAATAATAAAAGTGACATTATTCAATTCCATTTTAAATAAACTGAATTTTCTAACAAACACATATTTTAATCTAATAAAGGATTGTTAAGGGTCAGGCCATCATTATATTAACCTGGAACTTAAGATAAAATACACTTGTTGAATTTCAAAGATGTGCCTTAAAAAACTAGCGTAGGTGGTAAAAAGATTACTGAGAAATTTCTCTGGCCATATGGTCTCAGGGGAGTTAGTAGTTTTTGTTGTTGTTGTTCAGAGGTCACTTCAAATTGCTCAACCATGATTAATGTAAATTCGAAGCTAGAAACATAAATGACAACACAAAACATTAAAATCCCATGAAGAGTTTAAATAACATTTGAAATATACTTTTAAAATAATATTATTACTACATATTTTAAATATAAAATATAAAATTTCCACTATTAAACACACACAAACATTAGAAAAAAAGGAAAACAGAAAAATCAAAAGACTAGAGGAAAAAATACACTCATATTCCCATTTTAAAATCATTACTAACATCTTTGAAAAATGAGTACTCTCATACACTGATGATAGAAGGGTAAATTATATCCTTTAGAAATTCCATATATTGTAAGATTCAGCTCTGATATGGTTGGAAAATAATGTGATAATTTATTTCCATCAATAAATAAAAATTGCATAAAACACTCAATATATCAGATCTCAAATGTTAATATTTCCATTCAAGTTTGAGAAAAATGATTCACTTCTATTGAATATTTTGAAAGATTTCAATTAATATCTATAAAATATTTAGATTTTTTTTCTTTCTGTGGAGAGAGTAAAGCCAGTACAACTCAAAAATAACTTATTTCTGACATTATATGTATTATATATGTTAGATTTGGATGACATCATATCCTGCATAAAATAATGAAGAATGCGATGCCCCATTAATTATTGTATTAATTGTACTGGCAATCCTCAAACAACACAAAATATAACAAACTCAGAATAAGCAGACCAAAAGCAAAATATCCTAATGTGTGTACTTAGCCATCTGCCTCTTTATCTAAAATCTTTGCCCCAGAGAAAATTTCCAGAAGTCACTTTGAAAGAGTTTATATATGTCAATTATGGCTGTCAAGTATCAAAGGCATGGAAGAGAAGCTTACAGTTTATAGGCTATGCTGATTCACAGCTTGAACAGTAAAATTTTTATTAAATGGGGGAGGGGTAGGCGAGCCAAGTTCCCATTTACACATTATTCTCGAAGGACTTCTGAAGCTATCAACTTTCTTACCTTTGTGTTTTCAATCTATACAATGTGTAGTTTTGATATAAGGGAGAAGACGATTGAGCCTCTGGTCCATATTTATTTTACCAGCTAAGATACCCAGGGACAACGTGCAGATTTATATATCAGCAACTCATTCCTTCATATATTTATTCAGTCAGTTTTGAAAACCTACTGTGTGCTACACAAGTATTTTCAAATAACCTAATTATTTTGACAAAGATTGTCAGTTATTTTACATTTTTCATTTATTTTTAATTAGAAAACACCTGCTGGTGGAGCAAGTTTTCCATTTACGGTTAGCATTTTCTGGAAGAATAGTTTTAAAACACAAATTAGTAAATATTTATTAACAAGTCATTGAAATTAAGCCTTATTTTCTTTAGCTACATTTTCCCTTGACCAATGAAATAAAATGTGGAAAAAAATAAATATAAAAAATTTAACCCACAGACTATTTCATATTGTAGATATGTCTTATAAAATATGGGCTACATAGCAAGATGCACCCAGTGTATCTTTGTTTAGAATCATGTTGTATCAAATATCACCTCTATTTATGAAACTTCCATAAAACAGCGAAACTAATTTCTAATATATTCAATTCAAGGGGTTAGTAACAGACTTCAGTACTTGTGTAACATTCCCACTAATGGGACAACAGAGACAAAGTCAGTTTGTGTTATAAGAATAAACAATAGGAGCTAAAACAAAATATTTGTTTAATTAAGTGAAATGAATGCATTTTGATCGAATTTCTGCCTTTTTAGACAATCTTAAATACAATATCTGACACATCTTCGCCAGTCCCATGTATTTCTGCTCATCTCTTAAAGCAATATATTGACTGCTCTTTGTTACAAAATATGCTTTTAAAGATTTTTTCTTTCATAATAAACAGCTTTGGATGATATAGATAGAACAAAAGCCAGTCATGTTTATGGTCCTGTGCAATAAATATAATTCTTCCTTTTGGGACAAAAAGCAGGCATGATGAATACCATTATAAAATCAAATTTCCTCTCCTGAAATGCAACCCACTCTGTGTGCAGACATCCATCTTGTCTCATTGATGTTGCTGCTGAGCAACATGGAAGCAAGGGTAACTAACACCAAGGAGCTGATCTCATGTTGCTTTCTCTGCCAGGAGTCTCCTCCACCCAGGAGCCTGGTGCCTTCTATCAGTATCCTGGAGACTATGGAAGGCTAACTCGTTAGCTTGTAAGTAGGGGGATATATCAATCCCTTCACGGTTCTTGAGGCGTACAGGCCAGAAACCCAGGTAGATAATGTAATAAAAGGATGACTAAGATATCATAACTGATTTTGAGAAGATTGACCTGTCAATTATTACGGTCCATGTTATGCAGTGATTTGTGGATGGAATTGCAGGATCACAGAAGGAGGTTTTTTCTCTGTGCTGCCTTCTAGAGGGGATGACATGTAATGGAGAGATGCCATATTTTATGTATGTTGCTCGTTCTTGTACTGAGATGTGTTTACATTCTTCTTTTTTTAAAAGATATTTATCTTACATGAATTTATTTATCAAGAATGGATTTTCAACTTTCCCAAATACCTGACCAGGGTGTACGGGGATAATATTTTTTCTCCTAAGACAATAATGATGGGTAATATAAGATATATCCTAATATGGAAACATCATTACGTTTATGAAATAAACCCTATTTGGTCATGGTTTACTACACTTGTAATATGTGCATTCTCTTCGTGAAAATTTTACTAAGAATTTCTATGTAAATATCATAATAGGAATTGGAGGTTTGGGTTGTAGCTATTTTTTCCATTGAAACGTGTAAGGTTTTAATATTGATTATTTTTGTTTAATAAGAACTTGGAAGGTTTTTATTTTCGTTTTTATATATGGCATGCAGTATGTGAAGATTTATATAACTTGGACAAATTGTTGAATTTATCTCAACTTGAAATTTTTGGTAGAGTTTTCTGGTGAAAATATCTGAGTTTAGTGCTTTTGGGAGGAAGCGAGGAGGTAAGAAAAAGTAAAAAACAGGACTTTATAGTACTCATATATTTTTCTAATTTTTCTTGGGAAATTTGTTTAAGTTTGCTAACTTCAGGAGTCATTTTTGGTAAAGTATATTTTCCTAAAATTTTCTTAATTTTTCCACACTTTTCATTCAAGTTTAAAATATATATATATAGATGATAGATAGATAGATAGATAGATAGATAGATAGATAGATAGATAGATAGATAGATATAGGTTTAACTGTTTTATTAGTTTTTCTGCAAAAAGAACCTTCAGAAATGATGTATAAGTTTTAGTATATTCTCCTATGTGCTAATTTTAACCTTTGTATCTGTATCACTTCTTTCTTATTTCCTTAGATTTATAGTTTTTCTTTTTTTTGGATTGTTATTCTGTTTGTTTTTAATTTACATTTCATATTTGTATAACCACAAAAACTATATTTCTCTGAGTTGTGATAAGAATACAGTCAGGAATAAAACATATGTTTGGCATTGTGAAAGTTGATTACACAAATTTGGTCATTCTTATTATACCTAATTGAATCAGAGTGAATGGACCAGGAGGAAAAAGCACTCCAGACACATAATACCAGCTCCAAAAATTGAACTTTTTGCAAACTCAGGTGCTGAAATAGCCTGCTGTAACCATCAGACCATTTTTACCTGGTAGCTGCTGAAAAAACCTGCCTGGGCTATAAGACTAGTTTTACTTGTTACCATCACTCACCAATCAGAGCTTGACCGCTCCCCAAAGCTTCTCTAGTGACAGTGAGATTTCTTTCAAAATAATACATAAAATTTATTTCTAACAAAATCCCACCCTTGTCTTTGTTCTTTGGACAAACCAAAGACCACTCTGATCTGCTTGTATTCCACAAACTGCAATTCTGTGATTCCCAAATAAAATGTTTAATTTACCTTTAAAAATTTAATGAAAGGACTGTATATAAAAGTGTGGGATTAGGGAAAACATGTTTATTATTTTGTACTGTCAGGGCTTATAAGGTTTACATTATTTTTCTGTTAATTTAAAGCACACATTAGTTTCAGTCTAGTTGCTTTGTTAATGCATTCATTCTTACTCTCAGTCCTTTTGCTGTAGTTTTTGCAATCACATGTCTATTGTTTGAAGTTTGTTGTTTAGCAACTTTCTCAATAATAATTTGTAGCAATGATATTCCCTAAGTTCTTGCATGTTTGAAACTGTTGCCATTGAATTTGAGTGGCAGTTTGTCAGGAACAAAATATTGGTTATATTTTCTTCCTTTGAGAATTCTGCATATATTAGTCTGAGCACAGAATAAAAGTTTTGACCATAGAAATGAGAATATTTTTGTCTTAATGCCAAAATAATTTCTTTACATTTGAATTACAGAAACTCCTAGAATATGAATGAACATTTGTCATGCTCATCTCATTCATCCTAGTATACAATGTGACCCTCCATATTTTCATGGTGTAACATTTTGACAAATAAATTGAATTTTACTCTTAAGCTGCTCCCTTTGTTTCAGTTTTCTTTTTTGCATCCTCTAAATAGTCATTCTTTGTTTCCGTAGGTTGTCATTTTTCATCTGATCTACTTTTATTATTTTATTTTTTATTTGCACATTTCTGTCATCTCTATCTTCCATATCCTGTATTGTTTTACAATGTCTATTCTCTGTTTCTTTTTCTTTTTTCCTTTATTTCTCAGACAGATGCTTTGAATACTTTCATGTGCATTTCATGTTGCATTCCTCTTATTAATTCACCATCTGTTCTCTCAGATCTTGTATTTATTTTTGTGAATTTGCTTTATAGAAATGATTGCATTATTGGGAATTTTATGTGTTTTGTTTTGTTGTAATGATTCATGGTTTAAATTTTCTCAAAGATTTTAATCACTCCATACTATTTTTCTTTCTGGTAAGGATCCTTTACAATTATTATTGTTTTTTATCTTAACCCTTTCCCTCTTTTACATGTAACATCTTTGTATAGATACTGTATTGGCTTAAAAAATATTCACCATTAGAAGAGGTAGATTTCTCTAGCCATTTGCTTTAGTTCATATTCAGTGTGGTTTATTGATGGTGGTGGAGTTGAACAGGGTTTTATTCCAAAATTCTTGAAACTTTCCTTATGGGAGGTGATTTAGTGTGTCTTTTTAAAAATCTTTGTTCTTCCTTAGCCAATGGATACAGAGAATATGCTTTTTTATTTTTTCTTAATAGTTCACATTTAAGGTATACAACATGATGTTTTGATGTACATATACATAGTAAGATGATTACTACTGTCAAACAAATGAACAACCATCATCTAACATAGTTCCTTTTTCGTCGTGGTGGTAAAAGTAACAAAAATCTACTCTTAACAAATTCACAGTATACAACAACTGTAGTTCTCGTGCTGCTCATTAACTCTCCAGACTTACTTATCCTCCATAACTCAACCTTTGTACTGTTTGATTTTCATTTTCCCATCGACTCCCACACTCTACCTATGATAACCAACAGTGTACTCTCTGTTTCTATGTATGCAAGATTTTCTCGGCTTTTTGTTTGTTTAGTTTTCACCTATAAATGAGATTATGCAATAATTTTCTTCTGTGTTTGGCTTATTTCACTTAGAATAATGTCCTCTAGATTCATCAATGTTGTTGAAAATGGCAGAATCTCATTTTTAAGGCTGAATAATATTCCTGTGTGTGTTATATAAACACACACACACATATATATATATATATATCACATTATTCATCTATTGGTGGACCATTAGTTTGTTTCCATATCTTGGTTATTGTTAATATTACTGTGATAAACACAGGGGCACAGATGTATTTGTGAGGTGGAGATTTCATTTCCTATGGATATATACCCAGAAGACAGATTGCTGCATCATATGGTAATTATACTTTTAATTTTTTTAGGAACCTCCATGTTGTTTTCCGTAATGACTGCCCTAATTTACATTCTCAATGACAGTGTATGAGGGTTTCCTTTTCTCCACAAACTCACCAACACTTGTTTTCTCTTGGTTCCTTGATACTAGCTATTTTAACTGATGTAGGTAATGTCTCATAGTGGTTTCGATTTGCATTTCCCTGATTATTATTATATTTTTATTCAGAGAGTCTCTTTTTATCCATTGCATCATAGTTAGACTGCTTCCTGCGAGTATGGCTTGTTGATTATATTCTTCAAACAGCTTTGTATGATAGATTTTATTTGGGGGCCCCAATGTATCACACATCCCATTATTCATGCTCATAACAATGTGAAAATTACAGGCTTAAGACTCAAGAAACCTGGCAGCTTCCACCTTTCAGTAGCATTTAGCCCCCATGTCAGAGGCCTCTCTATGTTAAGGCCATCATTCTATGAGAAATCTCAAATGCCCATGGGAAGAGGACCAATGGAATCAAGGCCCTGGGAGCAACAATTGACAGCCATGTGATGAGGTCGTTTTGTCCCTCTCTGTCATCTCAGCAGTTCAGCTGACACCACCTGTAAAGAAGAGATGCCGATCTGCCCTCATCATGTAATCATGAGCAATAATAAAGTGTTGTCGTTTTAAGCCACTAACTTTTAGGGTGGCTTGTTGCATTGTAATGAAAAATTGAAACGACTACTTAACTGGAGGGGCACTACTATTGCCACTTCTATTCCTGCTATTGGAAGCAGTAAGTATAGATTTGGATCTCAGTGTTGAAATTTACCCTTAAAGCAGTACAATTTTTACATCTGATAGCTGCAACTGCTAGCTCCTTTCATTGTTATTTCTCTTTTGGTGGCATTTTCTTGTCATTTCTCCCTGCATGGCATCTTTCTATCCCTGTTGTTTCTCTGTTGATTTTAGCAGCCCTTACACCTGCTTCATAGCCTGGGATTGTAAAGAAATGAAGTTGTGTTTTTATATACTGTTTTCTTTGTTGCTTTTAGATGTTTTTCATGAGTATGATGAAACACTGCCTTTATGATACCGTGTTCCAACTGGAAATGAACATCTGTCAACAGACAGCCTTCTTAGGAATAAGGTACATTAAGCATTCTGGATTCATTTTAGCAGACTTGTTTTGTGGTTGTTTGTTTTGCTTTTCTCCTGTACATACTGTTTTTTTTTTCAATCTGGCAGAAACTTATCTCAAACCCATTGGCTCAAATTCAGAACCAATTTTTATACTGACACATTGAGATTTTGTTTCAACAAGATATGGGAAATATCCTCGAAGCAGTCCCTGAGCCAGTGGACAGCCTTGTTCAATTCCTTTTCTTAATGTTGTAACTTTCTCCTCCACTCTCCTTAAAATCAGATTTCATTTTATGCAACAGCCTAAGGATAGGGGAGGGTCATGATCAAATTTACAGTTTAGATAACGAATCATTTTGGCGTTCTTTTCCCCTCAGTGTTGCCTGCTCTAAGATTTAATCTCAGAAGTGTTCTTTTACTTATTTCTGTCTTAATCAAAAAGAAGCTCTGAAAGTCTTGAGAACAAATATTTCATCTTCCCCCATAGAAATTTCTAAATTAAGACATAAAGAAGATATTAACTAGCATTAGGTAATAATATAAGAAGACAGACAGATGAAGGGAGACATAGCTAGGCCCCAATACTAGAGGAAGAAATTAGAGGAAAATGCTAAGCTACCACTTCATCTTTGCCAATGATCAAAAAGCGAGATAAAATACTTATTAAAATTGTAATTTCTTCCATTAATATTGCAACAAGCTAATGAATTCTAGCAGATGTATATTTACCCTGACATATGTACCCTTTAGAAAATGCCTAGTTCTTTTGTCTTTTCATCAATTTTGTGAATAATAATGAATGGAATAACCATGATAAACATTTTACAATTTTATTTAACACTAAATATTTGATAGGGAGTTTTGAGAGACTTAAGCATAAAAAAAGATAACTAATGAAACCAATTCATTCTTCAAAGTGATTTATTTAATCCTCACAAAAAGTCTGCTGTGGAGGCAGGGCAGCAATAGTGCCTTGCCCAAGCTCAGACTGCCGTAGCAAAATATCATACACTAGGTGGCTTAAACCACAGAATTTGATTTTCTTAGTGCCCTTAAGGCCGGACGTTCCAGATCAAGGTGCTGGCTAATTCAGTGCCTAATGAGGAGCCTCTTCCTAGTTTGGAGATGACTGCTCTCTCACCATGTCCTGACATGGTAACGGGAGAAAGAGTTCTCCAGTCTCTTAGCCTTTCTTCCTCTCTTGTAAGAACACTCATCCCATTAAGGGGACCCGAACTTCCTAACCTCATCTCAACCTAGTTACCTCCCAAACATCCCACTTCCAAATACTATCACATTGGTGGTTAGGGCTTTAATCTATGAATTTTAGGGAACGTGATTCAGTATACAGCATGCAGCACTTGCAGCTAAGGTAACAGAGACCCCCAGAGAATAAGGTGGGGTTGCAGCACAGCTTAATAAATTGAGGAACTTTCTTATTCCTGACACTGAGTCTTACACATAAACCAGATTTAGCATATATTTATAAAATTGATCCAATAATACTATAAAAATATCCTCAATTCATGTTTTTGTACACAGAGCCCTACGGGCAGATATGTTTAAAGGCAGCAACTGTAACTATCCAATAAAGTGAGTAAATCACAAAGATAAAGAAGAATATACAAACATACAATCATTTTATTTCAATAACATCTGTGTTTCTATCACATTATATTAATTCAATTTTATAAGCTCTACAATTTTATTGAAATATATAGAAAAGTGTTTTGTAAGTAGAAACCATTATATTTAGAGATGTAACTATACATCATTTTAATTACAGAGGCTCTTTCATAGCAAATCTCAGTGTACCCTGATTGCATCCTGTTAAGTGCCTAAGCACAGATCTATAGAATTTATCAAAAACAATCACTTGACCAGTTCAATGCCATTCAAGGGACCACAAAGAATGAAATGCTGTCTTGTATGTAGCCATAGAAAAGGATTGAAAACTCTGAAATAATATAGTTGTATAATACAGTATTAGTGATTTCCTTCTTCCTGGACAATGAGCATAGGCTGAAAGAAATATATACTTTGATTAATAAGAAGTAATTAAGTAGAAAATCATAACATATTTTACAAATCTAGCAAAGGCAAATTAAATACTATAAATCAAATGAAATTAAAGATACTAAAATGCCAATTCCAGCAGAACTGAAGGAAAGACTGGAGAAAAGGAGGTATTTCTTCCAAGCCTGACAGCATGATCCCTGCAAGACAGAACATCTGAAGTTAAATAGAAGATTCTTCATACACTTAGTGTTTTTTTAAATAAATTATATTATCATTGTAAAATTAGAGATGTATCCAATTATCCACAGATGCTAAGAGACATAATGGAAATGATGGGAAGAGAGTCCATGAAATATATACCCAGTAAAAACTGACTTGAGTTTGGAAGATTTGAAGACAAACACAATTTTAATTTTATTAGTATACATAAGACAGATTTCATTTCCCCAGTGACATATAAAAAAAGTCTAACAAATCCCAAATCCCTTTACCTCACCCCAGCTGTTAGGTGACTAGGGAACCAGAAATTCAGATATTTGTTTGTACACACGACTATAATTCTGTGCTAGCTTTATTTGTATGCATTCCTGTATTAGTACAGTCCTGATGTATTTTACTTGATAAATTTTTGTGCAGGGCTTAAAGCACATTTTTCGACCACATGTTGGAACATTTGTGCACAAAAAATTCCCATCTTTATGTTTGAAATTTATGGGAACACAATTAAAATGAGAGGGGTCCAAAGGTATCAAGATAATTACATTTTTCTAATCTTACTAAACAAGATAAATTACCTGCAGGCCCTCTTATAAAAGATGAAATCTTCATAATAAGTGAATTAATCAAGCAGCAGCTTGCTACTGCACTTGCATTTATAACAGAAATGATTCAAAGACTTATTTTATGGGGAAATTAATGGAAACAGGCTTTTCATTCTTCTGCACCAATTGAAAACCTCAGCAACCAGCTGCCCACTTGTCAAGAAAACAGAAAGAAGCTGGAAACAAAGATAAATAAAAACACCTTTTTCCTGGCACTTTTGAAGAGAAAAAGGAGCTCTCATTTACAGCAGCCATCTGTTTGTTATTTAATATGGGTGAATTACATGCTGTAATGAGTTTGTTTCTGCATCACTCAGTGCAATGGAACACAAGTTCACACTCATAATGTGCAGCAGTTTTTAAAAGCTAATCATTTAATTGGACACAATCGTCAATGACAAATGGAGATGTAAAAACTCAGCCAGCTGTAGAGTGAATATGTAATCATTGTGAAATCATATTATTTTACACGCTTGAAGACTCCTTAATAGTATCTGATGTTGGTCATCACCGCAGACTCTGAAGAATTGAAGAAACATGGTGAAAAACAGCCTTTCAAAATGGCTTTATATAATTAGCCCATATAAATGCCTGTGTTAGAACTACCATTTGACTTAGGTATGTGAAATCTGTCTAAAGTGTTTATTACTGTCTTAATTTTTGATTTGATTTTTATACATTTTTCATATATGTATGTTTTACTAGGCAAGAATTATAGTTCAGGAGAAGCTTGGGTGATTTTTTAAAAAATCTGCTTTAGTAGATGCATCCACTGATTTGTTGCTCTTGCATATGACATCACAAACAGATAAACATGGAGACTTGGGAGATTGCATGCCAACAGATTTTTTTAAGTCCCACACATACACAAAAGCTCTACTTCAGGAAATCAAACTTGAGTGCTTACACCTGCATGCGTTACAATAATAATTTAGACAGTGCTGCCTTAGTCTGTATTAGAAGAATAAAAACCTTCATCACAAAGAATTTAACCTATGGGTTCTCCACAAAGACTTATTAGCAAATGTCCACAATGAGAATCATCTTCCAACTTCTAGGCATCCCAGAGAAATAAAAACAAAAATGAAGTTATTGATCTGGCCATTTTTGTACTTAATCATGCAATTGGTGTATGTTTTCTAGATTACATTATTGCTGAGAACTTTATTACAATATGTATTTTCATTTTTATTGTCCTTCCAATAATGTTAGTCTTAGTGGAAAGTTCTCATGACTGAAAAAGGAATTGAACACATCAGTATATAATCAATTGGATCAAAAATCTATGAAGCTATCTCTAAACTTCACTTAATATTAGATTTTTAAAATACATTTCAGAAGAGTAGATAAGAGATAACCATTGTTTAAAAAATACCTTACTATCCTAACTTTACAAAATTATTTCAACCGTTATTACTCAATGTCAATTAAAACCAAAATATTTATGTCTTTTATAACAATGTATATCTCCAAACATTATCTTTTATTGTTATATAAGGTTCAGTAGCTCTTGATATGCTTAGAATTATACATGTTCTCATTTTATATTCAAATAAAGTTTTGTTTTCTGGGTATGCTAGCCCTTAAAAAACAAATGCAATGACTTTACATGGTTTCCTTTTTTATAGTCCTTAGTAGCCTTTAGCATGGTAACTTCTTAAAAAGTGTTGTATAAACAAATTTGTAGTCTGTTAAAGTAAGAGCAAGCAAGCTTTGAACTCTTACAGAATAGACACATAAAAAGGGGGACATGTTTTAATGTTTTCCTTATATTACTATTTATATATAGAAACTCTTGACATCAGAAATAAAAGACAATACAAAAATTGTAAGTCCACGACCAAGAAAAAAAGTCACATTAATTAAAATAAAGAAACACAGATGTTTCAAGACAGAGCAGAACAGCAACTTGAACATACTAGAATAATCACCCAGGAAATAAGATAAAGACAGATGCCTTGTAAATTAAGAAAAGAGCCCAAATATGCAGTGCAAGTATGATCTGAAAGAAACCAACTGTCACATTCTTTCTAGTAAATGATTAACAGACAGGAGAGGAAAGCTGAGTAAATCAAGATGTGAAATATAGCATCAATGAAAAAACTCAAAGTAGGCCCCAAATGTAAATTTACACACGTTCAATTAGCTAGAAAATTATCTTGAATGAATCTCATCTAACCACAATGTTTTAAGTTCCATTCATTTGGACAAAGCTCCTGATGTGAAGAAATGATACATACCACAGAGAAACTTTTTGGAGCAGAGATCTATGGACTTCCATATCTCTTGATATGGTTGAAATTCGATGTGTTGAAATTTAAATTACCCACATAAGACAATGCCTCATTTTTTATTTTGCTTTTATTTACTCTCAGAGGACACTACTTGCTATGGGAATCAAAGAAGAATACCCAGGGAAATCATAGCTTTAAAAAGCATAATCAAAATTGATTCCCAAGATCCCTTGAAGTGTAAGGAAGGGAGAGAGTGCTCTAGGACTTCCGTTCTTGGAAGGCACATGTGATTACAACAGCCCACAGATGAAAAGCCTTTAATAGCTCTCATGGCCCTGCAAGTACACTAACACTGAAAATTCCAACTAGGGTACATGTAATGCTTATCTCAAATGTTACTTTTTTCCAAAGCTTCCAGGACATTTTCAGAGTTAGTTATACTCCCTATTGTGCCCCCACAGTACATCGTAAATTCATAGTATTTATCCTATTAGAATTCAGTCTTTATCTGTTTCAGTTCAAGGAATTGTCTTATTCTTTAATTTTTAATGTTTTTCCCAGTGCCTAACACGTAACAGTGATTATATAATAGATAATTAAAATATTCATAAATAATTAACTAATTTATCATTAATTGAACTGAATCTCCTAAAGGCAAAAATTGATTACTATTTTTTTTAATTCTACTATATTGTACATAGTCAAGTATAAAGCAGATGCTCAATAATATTTGTTGATTAAATAGCAAACGGCTACTTGGACAGATGATGAATAATTTGTAGACGTTTCATAGATGCATAAGTACCAAACACATATTTCAGGTCTTGTTTTTCATATTTAAGTAGAATTTCAAATCTTGAAAACTGAAGGAAATCTCCAAACAGCTAATTTTATGCCGGAAAAAATTGAGGCCATATGGCTAAGATCAATTATCCAGTCATCCGACTAGATAACCCTGACTCCCACACAATGTGTAGTCTACATCAAATGGTCTTGAGACTTTAATTTTATAGACCTGAACAAATGGCATCCTTTTCTCTGAGTTGAGAAAATTAAAACAAACAAGAGAAAAGGGTTTACCAAAAGTCCCTACCTAAAATACGAGTCAACATAAACAAAAATTTTTAAGTAGCATTCACTTCTCCATAAAAATAGCAAGATGATAATTATACCAACTCGTTTATAATAACCAGTGTCCTTCAAGTAAAAATATGCAGAATTTAAAATATGTCAAAATTTATAAAATCATCATAATAAGAATTAGGTACAGTATAGTATGTAGTAGTGACATTTCTATAATATTGGATAATGGAAGTAATGTAAATATAAATTCATAGTTTCTAAAAATCTTCTATATAAGTAAAAGTTTAAGGCAACTTTCTTTTTAAAAAAATTTATTAGCTGGCCACAGTGGCTCATGCCTGAAATCCCAGCACTTTGGGAGGCCAAGGCAGGCAGATCACTTGAGGTTAGGATTTCAAGACCAGCCTGGACAACGTGGTGAAACCTCGTCCCTACTAAAAATACAAAATCAGCTGGGCTTGGTAGCAGGTGCCTGTAATCCCAGCTACTGGGGAGGCTGAGGGACAAGAATTGCTTGAACTCAGGAGGCGGAGGTTACAGTGACCCAAGATCACCACCACTAGACTCCAGCCTGGGTAACAGAGTGTGACTCTGTCTCAAAAAAAGAAAAGAAGAAAAAAAATGTTTTTCCAAATGATTACATATCATATTCTGTGAAAATAATGTGAAATTCCGCTAAATAGTTCATCAATTGATAAATCTAGGTAACATAATTATTCATCTAAATTCATAATATAAAAATGAGAAAATGGAATAAAAAGATTTTATATATAATACACTCTGTAAAAAATAAAACTTTAAAGTCAAAGGAGAAATTGAACACTTTACTATCAAGAAAGGATCATGACATTCAACTTATTGTAAAGGATCATGCCACTCAACTTATTGTAGCTTGGCAAGGTTAATATATTGAAAATATGAACCATTGTCCAGATATAAATATGTACAATAACCTGTATACATAAAAGAGTGCACATAAAAATGCTCTACGTTTTCCATATGCTGTCGTGATTGTGATAGCTTTCAGTTTTTCCCCACTCTTTTTATGTCATAGCTCACAAGAAAGATAATATTTGTATAGAAAATTTAGGTAGATGGATAAGGTCTTTGAGGAAAGTGGCCCTCCAGAGACTCAAGAGTTTTATGTTCTCAGCAGAACTGTTACCCATTTAAAGAACATAAGTATGTCTTGGATAGGAGTTCTTTTGAGTTATTCAGAAGGAACAATATCTTTGAAGAAGACAAAATTATTATGAATTCTTTCAATATTTGTGTACAACTCTTTGAAAAAAAACAGTGCTACCAATTATATATTTTTCTAACTTATTTCATACAGAAGTAAAATGCATTTCTACAGATGTTATTTTATTTTTAAACAAGACTGATGAATAATTTGTAATGAACTATAGGGATGAATCTCCCTCTTCTTTAGCTGTTAGAGATTATATGATTTCCAGCATATCAGTATGGAAGAGCACTACTGATTTTGATTCTTGTAAGTTTTAACTGATACATAAGGAAGTTAAAGAATTCCAGATTTTCAAAATAGAATTCCATCCGATGCTCTGATCAGAGGAATGTTCCCTATAAGTGGAAGGCTTTCAGATTTGTTTGCCTCTCTGTGAGTATATGACCCAAGATATCCTATGAGCACCAGCATGCCTAAAGATGTGGTAGTCATCATCATTCTGAAGGTGATGAACTGTTTAAAACAATAGCAAATATATTGCAAGGATCTCCTGATACATAAAAGTAGTGTTAGGAGAAAAAGAATGAGCTGGATAAATAAAGAACATTTCCTTTATGTTTATTCCTTGAGTCCCTGTATGGAACAAAGGATAGCATCTTTGTAAGAGCCCTGCTTCAACCTATTATATATTTTATTCCATGCATGAGTCAGTAATGCATGATATTATTTTCCTTGAAAAATAGGAATGGATATGTTCTCCCCTGTTGCCAAAGTTAAAATGTTCAGTTTATTTTCAATCTGTATTTTATGCAGCTATAACAAGCATAAAACACACTTCCAAGGGGTGTAGAATTTTTTTTCATATGCCAAATTCATTGCATTATAAAGTTCCAACAATTGCTAGCCATTTAGCCGACTCTTATTGTTTAACATTTATATAGAAATTTACAACTACCAGTGGGCTTACTTTTCCATGGAAAGTAAGGAAATTTACCTTAGTTCCCACCTAAATTTAAATGCCCTAAGGTAATAAAGATATTGTTCAGAGAGTAAATTATTTCCTTTAACTGAGGAATTATAAAATCATTTATCATAATGTCCAGATATTTTTCTAACTGATATTGTAACTCATCCATTTAACTGTCATGGAAGCCCCTGCATCTATGCTTCTAATTTAAGTGAAAAGAAAATAACTGGGTGGCCACAATATCTGAGTTCAAACAAAAAAGAAAGCAAAGATTAAACATAATGTATTTGTGGCAGAAAAACAAGTGTGAGACAACCTCAGAACTACACTGTGTAACTGACATACGGAATGTTTTCTGAAGAGTCTTGTTTTCAGATATTTTATTTTTCTACATTGTTCTGAGTACTGGAAAGATTTGTCCCCTCCAGTTGATTAGTATAAAGAACGACCACGACCAGTACTTTAACAAAATTACTTTTTCTTAAATAGTACAGAACAATGGGTAAATTGCTATATATGAGTCTTCTCTTTTATATCATCTCCCTAACCTTTTCTAATTATTTTCTTCTAAGATTCAGGTTTGATACTCACAATTTAAGTTTTCCAAAATTCAATGGACAATACAATAAACAAGAAGCAACATACTAACTTCTCTGCTTCTGTTTTATCATGAGTTTAATTTTATTTTTTTCCCAATCAATATATTATTATTTTTTAAATTATCCCTTGAGAATGTGATTCATATATTGACAGATAATTTTGCCAGTTGCCAAATAACACGGCTTTTAAATCTCCCCAAGTGGAAATTTTAAGTAAGAAGAAATGCCACTGTAAAATAAATTTTAAAATGTTACAAATAAAAACAGAAAAAATGCATGTGAAGATGTAAGCTCCAAACTCGGTCATTTAAAATATGTGACCTCTAGCAAGTTATTTTCATATGTAAAATGGTGGAAATATTATATATCTCAAGATATTATTGTGAGGGGTAAACAAGATGACATATGCAAAGCATGTAAGCACTTAACAGTTTGTAGATCAAAATTTTGGAGTGAGTACAGCAGGGGCTAAGAGCATAAGCTTAGTCAGATTTGGGGTCTTACCTTGAAAATGTAAAATCACAGAATATATGTTAAATATGCAATAAATCACTGTATATAATATATATGTATATATATGTATGCACAATTTAAACATATAATATGTACATATATGTATATGGATTATATATATTTGTATACACATACATACATATACTGTATAATATATAAATATATACACATAGTATATTTATATATAAATATATACACATAGTATATTTATATATAAATATATACACAAATATATATATAGAGAGATAGAGATAGAGACTGAGACAGAAGATAGATAGAGATCTTCAACTTTAGCCTTTCCTCATGGCTGTGCTTCCATAAATGTGTATTTCACACAGGTGTCAATCAAAATCTGCTTCACTATTTTGGTCCCAAAATCGTTGGCTTATTTTTAACCACAATATGTTGGACTCCCTGGTTAATGCCTTGGGTTCACAATCTTTAAGCCCTCCTATGTTTCTGACTCCAAGCAGCCACTGCTTAAACCACCCTTTCATCCCGGTTAGCTAGTGAAAACATCTGTGCCTAGACTCCTCTTGATCTTGATATTCCACTAAATATCTGTTTGCTGCATATCTCCTGACATTGCCAAGTACTGTGCAAAAATTTGTTGAGAATGGCAAATATTTCCATTCAGCTTTTCTTTGGAGATAACACTAAATGATGAAATCTATAAGCTCCTATAATTTGCGTTATCTCTTCTTGAATCACATTCTTGTGATCTTTTTATTATTTAAAAATTTGAGTATCACCTATGCTATCTTTATCTTTCTTAGACTATGTTATTTTTGTTAGACTAATGTAACAATAATATTACCTATGTTACTTTTCCCAGTTCTTGCAAATTCACATTAAGCTTTAAAAATAAAAAAATTAAAGTCTTTCTGTGAACATTTTGATTATTTTTAAGGCCTAGGTACATGAAGACGTACCTACTTCAGAAATGAGCAATGTAGGATGAATTCTTAAGCAATTGATTTCTATTATTCCATTTCTTAAGTTCCCCATTAATCAAACAAACACAGCTTTTTATACCAATATTAAAATACACCACATTGTTTTCTCATATTTCTCTTTATTTTTCATCATACATTATGATGATGTGAGTATGGATTTTGAATTTGTCTCCACAGCTCTGCCTTTGAAATAATGTAATACAATTTATTTATTAGAAGAATAAAGTGCCTAAGACTTTTGACTGACTAATATAATTACTCTTGATAGGACAGCAAAGAAGAAACCTAGTTTATTTTCATGTTTGCCAGCATACCTAAAATGCCAACATGGAAAGAGCTCAGAAGAAAAATGCTGGAATCTTTCAGATGTGAAAGGGAGTAGGATAACTAAAAGCACAAAAAAGACAGCAAAATCAATAGATGTGCTGATCTATTCACTTTTATTACTGAACTTTGGGGTTTTGAGCTGAATTTCAGCTATTTCACATGTCCCTAGATATAATGAAGGGATGATATAGACTTCAGTAAGTTATGGGGTTTATCTCATACATGTGAGTGCCTCATAACTTATTAGTGCCTGAAGCTATAATGAGTTATGTTACAGTTTTCATACAGAGCCTCCAAAGCTTGTAACTCACCAAAACCCCGGGCAATTTCATTTATTTAATGCCTTTTTATATTGGAGCTTCTAATCCAGAATTTGTTAATTTTTTTCATAGTTACTGGGTAGTGTCCCCTGTGGTATGTTAAATTCAAAAGGTCACAAGTCCCTATATATTTGGCTGAAGTGAACATTCTCTGCCACAACATCTAAAGAATAATATTTGGGGGTGGCACACTAATACATCATGTCAAGCTGACATTTGTATCATGAAGTTTACTGTTTTCCGGTGATATTGTTCATAATATAAGCCTTTGACTTGTTTGCAATCACAAGTTGGTAGGATATAGTGTTCTGTTAAGCATCTCTGGTGGTGGTTTGCAATGAATATGTGACTGCTCTACAAATTTTCAGAGATGTTTTGCCCTTTCATTTTGGTAGGAGTATAGAGAAGATGATAAAAGGCTCTATTCATCAAATGTTGTTTCTGTGGGAGTATCTTCAAATTTTCCTGGATTCTTTTTTCAGGTGGCCAGATGTGTATATATGTGGTTCATCATTCTGAACAATAGCCCTGAAGAAAATTGCATTTGTTGTAACTGATTCCTTAAAAAGTTGTATTAAAAGTGTTCTTTTGAACATAATAAAACAAGATTGCTTTTGTTCAGATTTGCTTTTTCACTGTATCACAGTTTTTAGTAGGTTTTGCCATAGAATGTGACAGACAACAAATAATGAAGAAATTCATTAAGCGCTAAGATCCGTAATTTTTTAAAGTAGTTTACAATTATTTTATGAGAAACCAAAATCATTTAGCTTAATGAATAAAAGTGTTCTTGAAAGAATTCAGCATTTTATTTTTTATAGCCCTATAAAGGAAATAACATTTTAAGACCTAAAAACAATGACTTCTTGATTAAATATGGCTACTTTTTTTATTATTCCTTTCATTAATGGTTACCTGTCTGGAGGAATGTATATGTGGAATTCTAGCCATAATATACACTACTTATATATTTTACCATACATAGAATAAGTTCTTACCCCCCTTAGTATATATTTAATAAATGCAAACCAATTTTACACGTAGCTGAAAAAAAAATTAAGAAGGACTTTCTGCCTGGGAACAATATAACACAGTCTATCCCAAAGTCAAATGTAATTATTTTTGAATCTTCTTTTCTACTGGAATATCTATACATCTTCTTTCCTCTATTCCTGTGAGTATTTGAGAGATGACAGAATTTGTATCTTACATTTTAAAACCATTCATATTTGCTAATTCCAAGGAAAAGTCCATTTAAAAAAGACCTAATTAAAATAAAGTAGTTGAAATCCCTGGAGATAACTAGTTTTTCCTTTAAGAGATCGGCTGTAATCCAGGAAAGGAGATAAACACCCATGTCATAGAACTTGACAGATGTAAAATTAAGTTTTTTTAAGTTAAATAATTTTTATAATGAGCATATATTCGTAAATAAACTGAAAACAATTTATCTACTATTTTCCTTATTATGGATGATCTCCCTCTAATAATAATTTTGTTACTTTAAATTTTATGTTTGTTTCTAAGTGTCGGTCATTTTACATTAGGGAGTAATTTATTATACTACAAATGCAATATAAAACTAAATAATGTAATGACATGCCGACAAGCCAACAAAAAGACATTATAAAGGCAAATGAAAAAAGACATTCTTTAGTAAATACTAAGAACCAAACTACAAGGAAAATAAGTTGTTTTCAAAATAAAGTGGCAAGCAGTTTGAGTCTATTTTCTTACCTCCATTGTCTTCTTGCCACTTAAAAATAATCAATTAATTAGTTAAATTAATTAAAATCTATATAGACTTGCTGAGTACTGGCTTGAACCAACATTTTAGTTTGCCTGCTGATTTTAAAATAAAAATGAAATCAAGACAAAGTTTTCTTTTTTTTTTTTAAGAAATAAGCTAAAATGGAGTATGTCTTTACCTGGAAGTATATCTAACTACCAGCTCAGTTATGTAAGTCATTTTCAAAGTCCATATAAATACAAGTAGGACACAGTTCATACCTGGATAAAATAAGAGTAGTAGGCATATTTAATATTTTAGGAGCAAAACAGAGAAATGTTAACAAAAATATCCATTTTAAAATATCTTACAATACTTAGATTATGTGGTCATTTGAGATTTGCTTGTAAAATGTATCTCACTAATCCAGAATATTGGCTAATCGAACTTACACAAAAAGTGCATTGAACAACCTGCGAATGGAAAAGATTTATAAAAAAAAAAATTTAAAGATTAGAGTGCAAAATTATTGGAATTAAAAATGTTAAGCCCAAAATTAAAACTGAAAATGAGGCCAAGAGAAGTTAATGCAATTTGGTCAAGGTTATAAAGTTTATTAAGAATAATAATGAGATTAGATATCCTGGTATATTTCTAGGAATTTTTGTCTCATAATGTAGCGAAAAATAAGGACTTACTTCTTAAAATGTTGTTTAACCAAAATGTATTATTTTTTATATGTATGTCTTACAAAGCACTAAGTGAAAATTTAAAATATAAAGCACGCATGCGTGTGTGTGTGTGTGTGTGTGTGTGTGTGTGTATGTGTGTGTGCCTAAAACTAAAAAACATTAAGGAAAATACGGAGTAGTATATCCATATTTGTGCCATTTCTCCAGCCTTAAAGGAAGACATAGTAAGATTGATCATGGTACCAGTGTAATCCTAATTATATGTCATTATTTTTACAGGTACCTAAAGCCAAGATGTTTCTTGGAAAAATTTTTTGAAGCTGCTATAGGATCAGGGGTACCCACTAACTACTTTTTCTTGATGAACATATCACGTCATTCCTTTCAATTACCTTATATTTCTTTTAACTTTTTAAATCAATTAATTAATTACTTTATTTATTTATTTTTTGAGACAGGGCCTCTCTCCTTCATGAGCCACAAACTTGGCTCACTGCAGCTTCCACCTCCCGGGTTCAAGCGATTCTCCCACCTCAGCCTCCCGAGTAGCTGGAATTACAGGCACACGCCACCAGACCCGGCTAATTTTTGCATTTTTAGTAGAGACGGGGTTTCACCATACTGGCCAGGCTGGTCTCAAACTCTTGGCCTCAAGCGATCTGCCCGCCTGGGCCTTGCAAAGTGCTGGGATTATAGGCATAAGCCAACACACCCGGCCTATTTTAACTTTTAAGTTCAGGGGTACATGTGCTGGTTTGTTACATGGGTAAACTTGTGTCATGGGGATTTGTTGTACAGTTTATCTCATTATTGACGTATTATGCTAGTATCCCCTGGTCAATTTTCCTAATCCTCGCCATCCTCCCACCCTCCACCCTCCAATAATCTCCAGTGTGTGTTGTTTTCCTCTAAGTGTCCATGTGTTCTCATCATTTAGCTCCCATTTATAAGTGAGGACAGGCATTATTTGGTTTTTTCCTCCTGTGTTAGTTTGCTAAGGATAATGGCCTCCAGCTCCATTCATGTCCCTGCAAAGGACATAACCGTATTCTTTTTATGGCTGCATAGTATTCCATAGTGTATATATAACATATTTTATTTATCCAGGCTATCATTGATGGCCATTTAGGTTGATTCCATGTATTGGCTATTGTAGATAGGGCTGCAATGAACGTATATGTGCATACATATTTTATTTCTATAATACTATTATTTAGAAACTGATACTAGTCAGGAAAAAAAAAAAGCAGTAGGGAAAAATTCGTTACTATATACAAATCTTTGTGGCTATGTCTCCACAACTGAACTGAAAAGCTGTGATCTAACTCGACTACCTTGTTTTCT
The DNA here is from genome assembly GCF_029281585.2 of Gorilla gorilla gorilla. Taxonomy (NCBI): domain Eukaryota; kingdom Metazoa; phylum Chordata; class Mammalia; order Primates; family Hominidae; genus Gorilla; species Gorilla gorilla. The sequence continues at coordinate 85,479,258 of NC_073238.2, read as the reverse complement.
CATGGACTATCTGAAATAACGTACATATTTAGAGAGGATAACTCAAGAGAGGAGTCCATAAGAACTCTGAGGCATTTATGACATATTCCTGTCATATGATAATGAATGCAAGTCTTCAAAAATTAATCTCTTCATGAACTCTTCCTCTCATGTATATGTATAGACAAAGAGAACGATGTCTTTAAAAACAGATCATGTTTCATAGACATATTGTTCTTTCTGTGTGACAAACAGGGCAAAAACCTGTTGCTAAATGTGCCTCAATAATTTTCATGAACGTACACACATAAATGATAGACCTAGAAGTATATCATAGATATCTCTCTATATATGAAAGAGAATGAGAGAGAGTGAAAGAGACAGAGAGAGAGAGTGTGAGGGAGAAAGAGAGAGAAACAAAGACAGAAGAGTGTTTGGAAATTGGGTTCAAAACACCTCCTGTAAAAATGTTCGTATTGACTACAAACGAATTCTTGAGAAGATTGTACAACTAATGGTCAAGAATGTAGTCTTCACATCTCTAAGTCTACAGATCTAGGCCCTCTGGTTTCACATTCCTTTTAAGCCACTCATTATCTGACCTTGGTTAGCCTCGTTGTGTCTTTGTTTTCTCATCTGTATATAGGAATGATGATGATAATGATAGTTTCTACTTCCTAAGTATGCTCTAATAAAATGCTTAATATAGGTAAAGGATGCTGATAAAGCATCAGAAATTTAGATCATCCACGTTTTGTACCCATGCTTGCAGATTAAGCAATCAATAAACAGGTGTTCAATTCCCTCAAGAAATATGTGAGATATGAATGGGACACGTACGAGAAGTGACAGGTTAAAAGGTGAGCAGGCCTCTGTTTGAGGACTAAATTTTCTTATTCTTTGTAACTTAATACAATTAAGTTATCTAAGGCAAAGGACTTTACAGATGTCTTCTAATCAGTTCTGTTATTTTCAGCTATACACACACACACACCATATATATACTTTTATATATGTGTGTATATATAAAACACAAAAACACACACAAATATATAAAAGTAAATATATAGTGTGTGTGTGTGTATATATATGTATATATAATTTTCCAAGCTATGTTCAAATCTTGCTTGATTTTGAATTTATCAAAAAGGACCCTTGTAAGGGTCCTTTTGAAAACAACCATGCTTATTGGAAAAAAAATTTTGCAAATATTATATATAATAATCATATACATTGAGTACAAATACTTGGAAGAAAACATTTTCTTTACGTATTAGATAGTGGTTATAAAAGTGTTTCATTAGTATATCCAACTTAGCAATGAAAAGTGTGCTGCAGATGCCTTTCTATATATTTCAGAAGCTTGTTAGATAACTGCTAAAATGATGCCCTGGCACAGCAGAATTCAAGCAAAGTAAATTAAGCCACCTTCTCCCAACAATCCACACATGGCATACAGGAAATGTCACCAGTGACTTGCTGTGGGAGAGGAGCCTGTGGGTGAATGGCTATTTCCTTTCTTTCTAAAGAACTGTAAGTAAAGTAATTTGTAATCAGAGGGTTTGGTAAACCATTGTTCTTTGCTTGAGGGAAGGCCTATACTTTGTTTCTTTCTGTATAATATGTATTTTTATATATTTTATGATAGTAATTCTATAAAATATGCATGATGCATTATATAAGTGCTTATAAATATATTGGTACATTTATATCCCACAAAATAATATTTCTATATTCTAATGTCAAAAAGTATTTGATCATTTTAAAAGTCCTTCTAATATAAGAGATTGCTCTTTTAGTCTTTACTTATTATCCTTCAATCATAAAATTAAAAAATTGCCCAACACTCACCAATTCGTGTATCATAACTATTAAGAGTACTGAAACCCATTTAGCGACAGCTTTTGTTCCCTTATTTGGCACAATGATACGAGAAGATATCTGTGAGTTCTCACCTGCTTCAGAAAAGGACACATCATAGAATGCTATTTCACTATAATGATAGCTTAGTGCATTAGCAGGTACTTTGATCTTTACTGTTTCAAGCATTTAGATTGAGCTACACTTGTTGGGGGGGACATTTATTTCTCTAGGAAAAACATTTTTGAGTCATAATTTACTCTAATTTTAAGAAATGATTAGGGTAGAAATTTGGATGTCTTTTTTGGCTAACTTTTTTTCGTTCTTGTGGATGGTATAGAGTGGCTCTTTGTTTTTTGAAGGTCAGGTGACAATTACACTAACTATAAACATTCATTCTATTCCACTGCTAAGTGATTTCTACTTTAAATTGCTTCTAAGTCTTTTCTCACCCACCTTAAATCCAATATTTATTTTAACCTTGAGCTGCCTAAGACCTTTAATAGGAAGCTTCAAAGCATTTTAAAAATCGTATCCTTTTTAAATCTTTCTCATTTGAATGCAAGTGCCTTGAAAGCTCAAACAGTGTTGGTTGTTCTTATTGAAGTTTATAATGCTTTAGATATTCAAATCAGCTCTATGTCTTCCATTTGTTATGCAAATCTTTAAACTTTATATACTGCATGGTTTATCTACATTAATACAGCTCTCACTAACAGGTCTTACTAGCACAGACATATACTCTAAAGGTGCACATTTTTAGTGCGTTGAATTACCATAAAATCATAAAAATAGTGTGTATTGCTTTACTCTAATCAGACTCAGTTTTATGTGGTTGTTGAAAGCCCTTTTACATTCCATTCTGTGTCTGGAGGTCTGTGTATAAAACTGATTCAGAAAAAGCAAAGCGAAGACACCTGCTGGCTTATAGCACAAATACTAAAATATCTTAGAGCCTGCTGAAAGGAGAATTGGAACAATATGTCATTACTGAAGGCTCACTTGCAAGTTCTAATGTATTATAATGAAAACAGTATGACAAACCTAATGAGACAGTGAAGATTTGGGTAATTGTTCCTACAATGTATGGTAACTTTTCCAGCCGTTATTGGCAAACATAAAACCTAATGAGATTTTATTAATTTAAATGCAGTACATCTGCAAAACATTTCCTTCCTTGCATTCTCCTCTGATAGTCTTCCTTTCCACATGGACTTGATCCTTTTAAGTTAATTGTTCTGTATAGTACACTCTCCAAACAAAACACTTGACATAAATGTGGATAAAACTTTTTCCATTTATTTTTGTATACATTGTCCTGAAGCACAATATTACATTCAAGCCTGGGAAGGCTATCAGTATAACATCTAATAATAGCATAATGTTTGTATTTATAGTCAAACTATTTTTGCTAGAATCTTCTGAGTGTTATTTTAAAGCTGTAAAAATGTCATTTTTTCTTAATTTGTGATGGGAAAAGATAATTTCCTGTTATTTTCAACCATATGTTTTAAATTGTGAAAACACTAAAGATGAATAAAAATCAGTGTCCTGCCCATACACTACCTCTTACTCAAGCAATCAGTATTTACTAATTTTTAAAGTATTAAACACAATCAGCAAGCTCAGTCTACTTCTATGAAGGCTAAATAAAAATTTTTAAATATCTTTACATATTCATCACAAATAACGTTTCTCTACAAATGAAAACATTTTCATCTGAATTTTTAAAATAGTACTGTTTAAAACATGGAAAGACATGAAGAGAATACTAATTTGCTACTATTAATCTATAATTCCTGTGTATTTTCAGCATAATTCAATTTGTTCTGTCTGTTTCAAGCTACAGTGTCATACACACATGATAGGTGAAATTTTGACTTTGCAGTGTTAGGTGAAAGAACATTTCTTGATGAAGGCGCCAGTAAAGCATTGCCAGCTCATGGTAGAGAAAGCAATAGAACTGTCAGGAAGTTCAAAAATTATATTGTCTCTGCTAGAATAACTGGAAAGAGATCATATTCACTTTCCCCCTGAGTTTTGCAGGTCATTTTGGATTTACAGTACAGCATTTTATTACAGTTTGAAAACTTTATAGAAAACTAAGTTGTCTATTTCATTGTTATCAAATGTTTTTTCATGCAAGCAGAAACAATTGAATCAAAATGTGTTTAAGGATTGCTGTGTTATTTTTCTAAGCTCTGATTATTAACAATATAATTTAACAGAGCCTAATCATCTTATTTTGTAATTTAGACTTTAGCTGAATACATTTTTTACATTATAAATGGGGTAGAATTTGTAGAGTACCTTGAAGACTAAAGTGGTCAGCAATTTTTCAACAACCTTTTGAAGGTTTAAGTCAAAACTGACACCCTCCCAACCAAAGGAATGGATTGGCGCTAAATAACATACATTTTGACAATGAATTTAGAGCAACATGTTCTTAAATTTACCTTGTGTTCTATGCATATTGCTTGTTTTTTATGTCTTCGAAAACATGTCTATTTCTTGGGAGAAGCATTTCTTGGAAGGGATTACAAAACAACTTCTTCCAGAGTAGACTAGGTAAACATATTGCTTTTCTCTCATTGAAATTGAGAGGTGGTTATCCTCTTACTTAGTATATCTTAAGTAAGTATATGATTTTATTAACACAATTTAGGGTATTTTGATATAGCATCATCCAGTGGTTTCCTTCATTCTGTTACAATTTAAAATTTCAGAGAGGTATATTTTTGTTGTAACAGTCAACAAAGAAAACATTGGATAACCAAATTTTAATGAACTTATGTTGCCAAATATATTTGAATACTAAAATTTTCCGGTGGAAATATTATGAAAGACTGAGATCTTTGGATTAGTACTCTAAACATGGCTATATATTTTTATCTTTTGATGCTGTTTCATTTACTCTGCAAACATTGTTTAAGCTTATGTTTCTACCAGACATTGCTTTTCCTTTTTTTTTGGATTTTATTTTATTTATTTTACTTTATTTTATTTCTTTTAAGTTTCAGGATATATGTGCAGGATGTGCAGGTTTGTTACATAGGTAAACTTGTGCCATGATGGTTTGCTGCACCTATCAACCCATCACCCAGGTATTAAGCCCCACATGTATTAGCTATCTATCCTGATGATCTCCCTTCCCCTGCCCCCTGCTAAGCCCCAGTGTGTTGTTCCCCTTCCTGTGTCCATGAGATCCCACTGTTCAGCTCCCGCTTATAAGTGAGAACATGCAGCGTTTAGTTTTCTGTTCCTGTGTTAGTATGCCGAGGATAATGGCTTCTGGCTCCATCCAGGTCCCTGCAAAGGACATGATCTTGTTCATTTTTATGGCTGAATGGTATTCCATGGTATATACATTTTATTTGCCCAGTCTATCACTGATGGGCATTTGAGTTAATTCTATGCCTTTGTTATTGTGAATAGCAGAAATTCTTTTTCACTGGACCCTGAATGTTCTCTTTAAAAAGTATAAGATATAATAGTAACAGGTATATCAAATGTGTAATCACAAAAGTGTGAAACATGTAATAAATTATGCAGATTCCCATGGTTTCCTTCCTTTGTAACAAACAGTAAGTGGTCTTAATTCTGACTTTTTTTTTTTGAGACAAAGTCTTACTCTGTCACCCAGGCTGGAGGGCAGTGACGCGACCTCAGCGCCCTGCAATCTTCATCACCCGGGTGCAAATGATTCTTCTGCCTCAGCTTCCCAAGTAGCTGGGATTACAGGCATGCACCACCACACCCAGCTGTTTTTTGTATTTTTAAGTAGAGACAGGGTTTCACCATGTTGGCCAGGCTGGTCTCGAACTCCTGACCTCAAGTGATCTGCCCGCCTTGGCCTCCCAAAGTGCTGAGATTACAGGCATGAGCCACCACACCAGGCCTGTGTTTTTAATATACCTTAAAAATATACTGCACAAAATATATTTTAAAGATTATAGAATCTATACACATTTTTGGAAGATTTTCTATCCAAATGTTCAATATAATAGTTTCACACATTCACAATCTCACACACACACACACACACACACACACACGTTGAGGACTTTGGTTGGATGAATTGTTTGGTTCTTTAGTGACAGCAGTTAATAGAAGTGAGCTTGTGAAATAATTCTTCAGTTACCAATTTTTCCTACCTTCCTTCATCAGAGATAGGAATTCTTCCACTGCAAACTAAAATATAATGACCATACAATAAGAATTACTATTTTTTATTATTGCCTTAGTTTTCCCATAAGGATCTTTTTATGAGCTGAGACTCAACTGTCATATACATTTTCTTTTAAAGTTTTGCATTTTGGGTACAATGAGATGAGAACAAACTGTTAGGCTAATCTTGCTACAAATTCTTTATGCTACTTACTAGCTCTGGGAATTTTGGCAAGTTATTAAAACTTTTTGATCTCCAGTTTACCTACCTCTAAAATGAAGATAAGGATAAATACTTTGCAGGATTGTTGAAAATGTTATGTAAAATAACACGTTATATGCTTATATGCCTGCCATAAACTTCGGCACACAATGGAGTCTAAATGAATGCTCCCCTCCCATTTTAGACTGGTTTTTTTTTTTTTTGCTTATTTTGTCATAACTCTAATTGTAGGTTAATGCAACTCAAACAGTTTCCTGCTCTTTTCGTGATCACAAAAATAGGTACCATGACCATGTGCCACTTCCATAACAGTTTCAACAGCCCATGCTCTTTGTAAATGAAAAAAGATACATTTAATAAAAAATTACTTCCTCACCATGAAGAAAACAGTCATTGATACAGTTAAGTTCGTTTTCTTTTTTTCCATCCCCAATCTCTAGCAACCATGCAGATTTTACCTTTGCTTTTCTAGATTCTTCCCAGAGACAAAGCTGCAATGCTAAATGTGTCCTAGAAGAAGCATCGTCTTTGAAAAAAAAAAATTCTTTATGCAAGAGGTAAAAAAATAAAAGTGGTGGTGTAGGAAGTTGCCAAAGAACAAAATGAATTTCCTACTTAGCTTCATTTTTAAATAAAATGTGTGGTTTCCACACTTCTAAGAAGACAGGATTTTACTTTTCAGAAACTAATAAAAAATACTGATAGCAAGCAGTGGTGTATTAAGGGTGGAGGAAAGACGAAGCAGTCTGATATGGTACAGGTGATAAGAAAATGGATTCTTAGTAGATAATTTGAAAATAATAATAGTACTGACTAAATGTCAAACCAACCTGGTTCAACTTTTATGTCACAAAGTTGTGAGGTGGTTTTCAGTTGTCATGGATCCTGCAGGTTGAAGGTCACATAAACTGAGCATGCCCAGATGGACCAAGCCTGCAACCACAGGCAGAACCTAAGTGCTCTGATGGAAGAGTGGGGACTGAATTAAGAAGCAGACAACCCATGGCAGGATCCAGGATCCAATCAGATCGAGCCCTGGCTTGGATCAAGACCAAGGAACAATCAGACCATGCCTCATTGCCCTATGCTTGCAAAACCTCACCCAGCCCCTAGCTCTGGGAGACAGATTTGAGCGTTTTCTCCTGTCCCTTTGCCAGTCCACTTGCAGTAAACCTTTCTTACTGCAAAACCCAGTGCTTCAGTGTTGATGGATTTCCATTGTGTGCAGGCAACCAGGCCTAGTTTGGTTCAGTGACAACTGTAGTAATTATAAACAATGCCAGTGATAAAATTCTTATTCACTCTGGGAAGACTATACCTACCATACTACTTTTGTTATCAATGGTTCCAATTCGATAATCTCAAAATGTGGATATAGAAAGCATTCTTCTGATTTATATTTAGACAATGACAGTGGTCAGTGACCTGTGGAGGGTTACTGGGGTGTACATTAGGTAAGCTTATTCACAAAGATTACTTAGGTCCTATAAAGCATATTTTTGCAATGAAAGGTATTACATATGGTGTTTTTGAATATCACATGCATACACAAAATATAGTTAGCTTAATTTGCCCTGGGCACATATTTTAGGTTCAATTTTTGCGAATGTGCTTGTCCTTGACAGTATAGTAAGGCAATATCATTTCATGCTTAATAAAAATAACCTACCTTATTCAATAATAGCTGATCCTATGGTTCAAGAAAGACTTCACAAAATGTATTGAGAGATGACTAAATTTTTTTGTCCATTTACTATGAGACATCACTCCTAATTCATATGCCATTTTATAGTAGTTGAAAAATGTGTAATAAATTCATAAATTAAATACCACTCCAACTAAGAATAATCAATCAAAAATGACAGCTGATTGATTTCTTTTGTAAATGAGAATATACTTATTGTTTAATTGATTTCAATATGCTCAAAAGGTGATTTGAAAGTCATATATTCAAAAGAATATTGCTGCTGTTTTAGTGAGAATTTTTAAAGTTCAAAACTGTGACTCATTGACTGACTGGAGATCTTTTTTTTTTTTTCTGTCAAGAGAAGGAAATTTATAATACAGTCACTTACAATAAGAAAAAACTTAACTCAGGAAGACATCTCAGTTTTTAATTTTATCAACAGTTTCTTCCCAGCTACTTTGGAGTTTGAATCAAATTATTTCTTTTGAATGAAATGTAGAATGCTTTCTATATCATGAAAAAAATTATGTGAAAATCTCCCTTGAGTACTATGATTACAGAATTTAGGTAGCATAATAGGCAGGAAACAGATGGGTTCACAAGGCAAGAATATTTTTAAATAAACATTAATACAAGTTGGAATAAAATTCTTACTAAAAATGCCATTTTAATTATGTTAACTTGTTGACTTTGCTACTTAAAACTATTTCATAGATTCTCAAAAAGAAGTAAGTGTTTAATTGGCCATTTGAAAACGCAAGTTATTTCTGTACTGAACTAAGCTAAGGCATAATGGTTAAAGATCTCTGTCTCTCTCTCTCTATATATATACACACACATAGATATAGTGAGAGAGAGACAGAGAGGGGGAGAGAGAGAGTCAGCTTTCAATGTCTTCAAAGTCATATTTTCCTGGTATTAACACATTACTACACATGCAGATAAAATTGTATGAAATATATTTCTTACTCTGATAGAGGATTACATTATTATAATCACATACGTATGTTTGATTTTTGCCAGGAATGATTTTCATAAATGACTGACTTAGGTTAGGTCTTTATGATATAGAATAGTGGGACAGAAATGCATACTCCTTCCTACCTCATCTTCTATAATCAGGTCCAGTAGAAATATTTATAGGAAAGGTTTGAAAATCTAGCTTTCACATATGCCTCTATAGGTACTTTGGCAATATGTTGCTTATCAGCCCTGCACCTATTTTCCCAATGAAAAAATGTGATGAATTATACATTTTTGCACCCCAAGTTTGTGAGTGTTAAATAAGTTATAATACATGGTGTATTTTGTGTGGTTAGCATTTCAAGTAATGTTAATTACTTCACCCTTATTAGCATAAAATTATAATTTGTTTTTAAATTCTGCAAGATAAAATTTTAATTTATAATCTTGAAACTCACTATTCTTTTGTATCTAAACCCATGTCTTCCCTCACCTTCACATTCAATTCTTTAAATTTTTTTTCACTTCATTGGAATTTTCTACATTTCTACATTTATTATGGGGAAACAAATTAGACATCAGAGCATAGGACTCAGGCATACCTCATAGGCATAGCTCAGAAAATTCTCATGAAGTTTTTTTCTTTTCTGAGTCTTTTCATTTTTCTTCTCTGAGTCTTAAACTTCCCTTTACATAATGGGGCTAGAATTCTTGTTCTTCAATCTGCAAAATGTTACATTGTCAAAATTAGGTGCCTGAACTTGGGGGAAGACAGTGTGAAGGAATCCCGCCTACTTCTTACTTCTCTACAGATTGAGTCAGGTAATTCTCAGAAAGGACATACAAATTTTGATAAATATGAAGTATTGTGTTTTATGTGCTTTGTTAGCTTGTTGTTGTTTGATTTTAAAGCTGTTATTGATCATGTGCCTTACATATTGAGTTTTTAGGTATATATTATGGGAAACTCTAGATCATTCTAATCTATACTAGAACAAAAATGAAGTTAGTTTTAGATGTTTTAACAAATAATAAAGCATTTGACTTACAGCTGTACCATGAACAAGCAAATAAATAAGTAAAACATACCCCTTGGTGTACAAAATCATTTATCCGAATTGATAATGTCTGTCCTTAAGATCAGAGCCAAGACCCCTGTTCACATTTGCCAACTGATGGCTTGCCAACATTCCTTTTCCTCTGACAGCTTTAATAATATGCCAGTAGATTTCACCACTGAACAGAGCTAGAATGGGTACTGATTGTAACTTTTAAAATCAAAATAGAAGTAAAAATAGTGAATTTCCACCATGTATTTATATGTATTTCACTGAATTATCCACTCCGATTCCATTCCAATATTAAACTATACAAAAAAATATTCTTTTTAGTTGGACATTTTTTTTTGTCAAAAATCTTGTAGGCATACCTTTCCAAGCTGAGAAGTCCAATTTTAATGTACCTGCAGATCCAGCGTCTGATGAGGGCCCTATTCCTGGTTTGCGAACAGCTGTCTTCTAGTTGCATCTGCACGTGGCGGAGAGGAGAGAAAAAGTAAGCAAGCTCTAGTACTTCTTCCTTCTTCTTCCTTCTTCCTTCTTCTTCCCTCCTCCTCCTTCTCCCCCTTCTTCTCCTCCTCCTCCTCCTTCTTCTTCTTCCTCTTCTTCTGTTTTTCTTACATGAGCTGAAATCCCATTCATGAGGGCCCCAAGAGCATTGTCTAATTATCTGTCAAAGAACCACCTACTAATGCCATCACACTGGGGATATGGGGTTTCAGTATATGAATGTTGAGGGGACACAAAAATAAAATTAAAAACAATCAACAATTTCATTATTTGAGCCATCACTCAGCTGTACAATAGTGCCATATGTGGGCCGGGCACGGTGGCCCACGCCTGTAATCCCAGCACTTTGGGAGGCCGAGGCGGGCGGATCACTAAGTCAGGGAATCGAGGCCATCCTGGCGAACACGGTGAAACCCCGTCTCCACTAAAAATACAAAAAAATTAGCCGGGCGTGGTGGCTGGCGCCTGTAGTCCCAGCTACTCGGAAGGCTGAGGCAGGAGAATGGCATGAACCCGGGAGGCGGAGCTTGCAGTGAGCCGAGATCGCGCCACTGCACTCCAGCTTGGGCTACAAAGCGAGACTCGAGACTCCGTCTCAAAAAAAAAAAAAAAAAAGTTCCATATGTGTGAAAATGAGCTACAGTTAGTTAAGTGACACCTAGAAAGAATTGATTTTGTTTTGAATCAACTCAAATGATTGAGAAATTATTTCATATATTAAGTAAAATAAGTCTGCTCTTTATTTGTAAGAATCTCTCACTTTTATGTAACATAGATGTAACTGTACTTGATAATTCACAATCCTCCTTTTTAAAACTATAAAGACAGCTTATTTTGTGAATTAAAAATTTGGTCCAAGCCGAGCTTTAGTCTTTGGTTTAAAGTCCCCAACTCTTTCAGCAGTTTTTAAATTATGTGATTTTTAGGACTTAAACTGTACTATCTGGCTTTTTCTGGGCTCAGTAAACATTTATCATGTGATATACGTGTTTTATGACATTTGAGTCACTGAAATAGGGTTAACCAGTGCTCTTTTAGAAATGTTTTGGATATCACTTCCCACTCTGAAGTATAGAGTTAATGGGTTACATAGCCAGAACATAAGATAGATGTACATAAAGAAAATTCAGGATTAGGATTCAGACCCTGCTTAAAACAAGTCATAACGGCAGGGTCCAGTGGCTCACGCCGTAATCCCAGCACTTTGGAAGGCCGAGGCTGGTGGATCACAAGGTCAGGAGATCAAGACCATCCTGGCCAACATGGTGTAACTCTGTCTCTACTAAAATACAAAAATTAGACGGGCGTGGTGGTGCGTGCCTGTAGTCCCAGCTACTCGGGAGGCTGAGGCAGGGGAATCGCTTGAACCTAGGAGGTGGAGCTTGCAGTTAGCTGAGATTGCACCATTGCACTCCAACCTGGCGACAAAGTGAGACTCCCTCTAAAAAAAGAAAGAAAGAAAGAAAGAAAGAAAGAAAGAAAACCAAGTCATAGTTATAACTAATACCCTTTACATTAGCTATGAATAATGTATAATAATGACACACAAACATCAAAAGAAAAAATAAGCATGTACAGTTTCCCCTCTAAAATAAATTGTTTGTGTAATTTCAAACAGATTAATCTTTGCCTTTTTTTTTGTTCAGCGCCAAACAGCTTTGATCTCCAAAGTTTTAACTCCTCTAGTATCAGACTCTGTGAAAACCATCCTTGCATCTGCTGCTAGGTTAGCTGCATTTAGTTCACTCACATGTCTTACCAGAGAAGGGTTGTAAGATGGACTGTTTCAACACCTTCTTTTTGTAAAATATTAAAAGAAAATGAATAAAACACCTTGTAACCACTATCTATTAGTGTATGTTTAGCTACTCAAGAAAAAATCATGTTTTGACAATACTCCTTACCTCTGTAGGTTAATAATCAGACACCAAAACATTTTATAAAAGATCGCCTGACAATAGCTTTACAACTGAATTGTTCCTCCCATCCTTACAAAAAAAGTTACTGAGGAGAAGGCATGAGTTTCAATAATGACAAAGTAAAATTATTTTTTAAAGGTCACAGTGCATTGAAGAGAGAGAAGAAACAAGAAGCATAATTTGTGGAAGCTGAGTGACAAATAGGGTATACAATTTTCTAAGGGTCAGACACTAAAGCTAATAAATGGTAGAACTGAAACTTAATGAGATTTAACTAGTCCCAAAGTACATTGTATTTCACTGATACGTAGTTACAAAGATTCTGAGTCTTACAACTAGAGAAACTAGGCATGCCTCTCAAAAACTCAAATCTGAATTAGATCAATCAGAAGTCACATATTTAGCTACCTATCAATTTAGAAGAAATATAAGTAATAGAGTCGCATGGCATATGACTAGACAGTTATGAAATAAACAAAATTATTTTCATGACAATGGCCCGGCTCCCTTTAAAAATGAGTCATAAGGAATAGAAACCAGAATGCAGGGTTAATTTACTGAATAAAAAAGAGGTAGATGCACATCAACTGATTGTATTATATGAACTTTTTAGAAACAATTAGGAAATAGATGATTAGGGAAACCTAGAAAACTAACTCAGTTGATAATACTAAGGAATTGTTGCTAATGTTTGAAAGGTTTGATAAGATGAAGTATGTCTTAGAAAAATATTCTATATTTCTCTAGAGATATATACTGAAGTAATTTGCTGCTAAATGATATGAAATTGAGATTTTCTTTAAAATAATCTGTTTACTTAAGCAAGTGATTAATTGGGTAGTATCTCCATAAAATCAAGTTGTCTGTAGGTGATGGGTACATGAAAAGTCTTTATAATATACTCTGTACTTTTTTGTGTTCGAAAATTTTCATATTAAAGATTGACTTTAAAAAGTGTCTTTATTTATAGAAGCATTGACAAGATATTTATGTATATATTGCTAATAAAATATGTCAATTTCCTGATCTAATGGGGGCCATCATTTTACTAGGCAACGTTTACAACTCTTTGAATAAGACTATTATTTCTTAAGTTTCATTGTGCTTCTATCTACCACATTTCCTATTGTTTTGGTAACATGTAATCAAAAGTAAAAAGGCAGTTTCAAAACCATTTTTAAACAATGAGAATATTTCCATTAATAAGATTTTATATCACAGACATGAAGTCACGGTCTTGTTTGGTGTGGTGGGGGTGTCAGATATTCTGTCTACATTTTTCTATTATTAGAATGAATGTCAACACAGAGGAAAGGTTGTTCGTGCTGTCACAGTGCGTATACTTAGACTACATCTGAACATTATTTTTCAAGAAGAGTGTTCAATGATTTGATCACTTGTCAGAAGCATCTCACTGAAAAATCTTGCAAAGCCTCGGGTTTCTTTTCTTTTCCATCAGGAAAATCAATGAACAAAGGCCTCAATCTTCAATGTGGTATATTGAAATCCAAGTATTTTTTAGAAATCTTTCTGAATATCGGGAACTATATAGAATTTAGTTTCCCTTTTACCCACCTCCATCATCTCCATTACTAATTTTATTATTATTTTGTTACTATCACATGCTTAATCTGATTTAATCCAATTTTGGGGAGATTAGAAGGAGTTGTTATATAATTCAATGGTAAGAAACTTTAAAAAGTACTCTGTTACCACTTTGTATACCACACAATGCTGATAAATATGTTGTGGATAATATTTTTAAGCGGATGGTATCCATCCGCTTGGTATATGAACAATTTTTCCTAAAATTGACTTCTGTCATTGATTGAGCCATTCTGTAGGTGAAAATGAAGCTTTGAAAAGTGCTATCTGTACAAAAGATATCACAGTATAACTTCTTCTACCTCAGAAGAATATTGGGTAAACAAATGAGATAACCAATGTGAACATCCCTTAATAATTTCAGGAGCAAGGTGCAACAAGAGTCCAATGTATTATCATATATTATAATTTGTCAGATTCATAGGAGATATATATATATATATATATATATGCATGTATATATGTAAATACAAAAAGAAAGGAAGCACCTTTTCCATATTTTAGAAAATTTATGCCATCTTATACTTCTCAAATTTTCCACACGAATGTTGTATGAATAAATTCTTGTGCTGAGTTATTTCATCTTCACACATGTTCTTTATACCTGATGGAGGAAAATCTATGTATATTTGCATAGACTTGGGAAATATCAGAATCTTTGGCAAGTACAGATTGGAGATGCAGATCCAACTTTTCCACTTCTAATGCATCACCACAAACATGTATGTTTTTTACTTTGGTACATAATAGGTGGATACATTTAAGTGTATTCTCTTGGGCTACTCACTTGGAACTTTACATGCAGAATTAGATTTCTTGGAATAAAAGACATAAATGAGTTATCAGAATTTATTAAAATAATTTTATAAAACCTCAGTTTTAACCAATGGTTATATCTATAGAAAATTACACTGCATTTACCAATTTAAAAATATAATAAAGGTTTTAAGCAACCAATTCTTACTTCAGACTAAATGATAAGACGTTATCTGCCTTTGTCCCCTCAGTTATGTCCTTGTTACAGCCTGTTTTTTTTTTTTTGGTTTTAACTTGTGTTTTGTAGAAACTTCTCATTCATTAATTCAGTTTTGTATCATGATTATCTCCCTACAAAAAAAAATAGACTTAAAAATATACATATGCAACTTTCTTACATTGAGGTATAAATCATTGCTAAAATCATTGGTAGGGAGATTTGAATGTTAAAATGGATCAACAACTTAAACTTGTTGTTCTGCATGATTGGTGAATTTTTACTTTGTGATTACAATTTAACAACTACATTGGGTGAAATGAATTGGAATGGGGCAAAAGTAATACTGAGAGCTATTATTTTTGGCCATTGTGTTTAATTATTACCAAATTGTACTGCAAAGATTTGCAAAATGCAAGGGCTCCATGAGTTATCATCAAAAGAATTGGGGGACAAAATACAACAAGACATATCATCCTGAAATTTCAGAATGCCATGTTTAGCTTTCATAAATGCTTCCAGACAAGGGAAAATATTTTTATTTTATTATTATCTTTTTCATGAGGTAGAATGGCATTGGACTGGTCAATAGGATCTAAAAAATTTGTAAGACAATTTAGTTTATAATTCTGAAGGTTTGTTTTTCAGATTTCCAATTTCATTTTCAGAAATCTGAGCAACTAAGAAGCAAATAAGAAGTTAGAATTTTCCAAAATGTAAGGCTGAAAAAACATATTTTCTTTATAACCTTTCTCACCAAAATACAATTTTGATACTTGACACATATAGGATTATTGTAGGATATAGTATTCTCAGAAGAGTTACGAGTGAAAATTCAGGTAGGAATAACTGCCTAGTTTTCCTTTCTGCACACATTTGTCTTGCTTTTTATTCTCCTGCCTGTAATGCTATTCTTTAAACTTACATGTATCTGTGTGTATGTCCCTGTCTGTATATAGGAGGAATTTTTTAAAACATGCTTCCAACCTGTCATCCATTCCTACTTAAAAGACATGAAAAACCATCCTTAGAACTACACTGAAAATAAAAAGTCCACCATACCAGACGTCTCTCTCACCTATCTTCATATGTATTGTGCTATATTTAAATCCCAACACTTAACACTTTCAATACACATACTTTACTGGAAAAGGTGCTTTTGCAAAGGGTGGGGGCCAGTAGGTGAATTTATGCTGAATTTGGATACCTATGAAAAGCAAATTTGCAGGACGTCATCTAGACCCCACAAGGGAAACGAAAAAATAGAGCTTCAGAAACTCTTCATATCAGAGCTGTTGGGTTTTTAATAAGACAATCAAACCAAACCAATGAAACAAATCATTATGTCAAAACCTGAAGCCGGGTTTTGAAGCCTGAACCTAGGCATAGGGAACAAGGCAAGTAACTGCCCTATTGGCTGTACCAAAGGCAAGTGTTCTACAAGTTGTAACTTGTTCAGATCATAAAGGTGAGAAAGTATGGATTATTTTTTTCTTTGTTTTCAGATTACATCTTCCATATTTTCTAGCACCAGTAATGGTTTATTATTGTTTTCTAATCTACTGATATCTGGAACTATTTTATAGTAACTTGGTTTGAAATGCCATTATGTCATTAGCTAATGGGATTTGCAATTTTATTCTGGCCACTTACTGATATAACCATTACCATTGCCTCCTCTGCACTTCATTATAAACACAGACACCTTCATGATTTTTAAAGTATAAAATCAACATTCAAATAGGATTCTCTTTATTTAAATAGACTTATTAGAAATTTAAAGCAGATGAAGATGATTTCAATGAAATGAATAAATAATTAAGGCAAATCTCTATACTTGTCAGAAACTCCATATTAAGAATCAGGTGAGGGGAGACAGTCTTCTGACAGAGCTGTCATTTTTTTTAGTTAAAGGTAATGTTAATTTTTTTTTAATCTTGATGTTCTTTTCAAGTTTGCTTGATCAAACCAAAAGCCCCCCCAAAAAAGCTGCCAGATAACTTACACAGGTAATAATCAGAACCTTTAATCACACATAAAAGGAGCCATTCAATTCCATGTTGCAAAAATCATCAGCTGGTTGGGAAGGCAGATTTTTGTACTTCAAGCAGTTTTAATCATTGATCAGGTTATGAAATAAAATAACAGATTGCATTTTACAAACTGGTCACTAGCAATGCCTCGTCAGCAGACCTAGACAATAATCCCAGAGTGTTGTAGGACCGCAGCCGTTAATAACCTGGCTTGTTAGTTGAAAGCTGGCAAAGTCTCAAGCATTTAAGAGGATTACTGCTATAAGCCATATTAATTTTTTTTCTTAACATTCAAGTCCATGGTGATGAAGAGCTACTGTAATAGAAATAGTGAAGTCAAACACAAAACAAAACCCTCTGCAATTCCTCCTTTTTTTTTTTTTGGTTGATGACTGATTTTACAAGAGGAAAATAAAAGTCAGACTTTATCACACTAAGTTGGAATGTTAATTTTTGAAGAAATATTTTTAATTGCAAATTCTGCAAGATAAAATAAGACATTTTAGAGAAGCCTGCCAAAAGGATTTATTTCTATTAAGACTTGTTCAAACAGATTTTTTTAAAAAATTGGCCTCTTTCTCACTTACTATAGAAAGAATTAGGCAGAAAGCCCAATAAAATCAAAGCTTCCAACTTTTGACCTCAACCAAATTTATCAATCTCATGTCACAGGCGGCAGAGCATGAGTTAAAAATATAGATGCTGGGCCAGACTGTCTGGGTTTGAATTCTGGTTTCATCATCTTAGGACGATTGCAAGGTCTTGAGTAAATCTTATAACCTCTCTATACCTCAGTTTCCTCACCTGTGAAATGGAGAAAATAATAGCACCTAACTCTTAGAACTGTTATGAAATCACATAATTTAATATTTGAATAGTTTATAAAGCAATACCTCATGTATAATAAATACTATATACAGTTTATAAAATTTTAAAATGAGGACATAAATTTTAAAAAATATAACTCAGAATCATAATAAAATAAATAAATGTTACAATGTAATGACCTTTGCTGGTAGGATATAAATCTAAATTAGAAAATAGTTATTCAATCAAAATTATTCAAATAATACAGTGTTTACAGATATAGACAAAGTCTAATTATGTATACCTCTGAATTTTCAGTATGTAAGATAATTTCCATATAGTCACAGAAAAGTTATGTTAATTCCATTAACTAGAATTTTTTAGAATGTTTATTCAGCTAATTTGAAAATTCTTAAGTGAGAATATTATGCACTATGCCCAATATTAAGGCTTTGCTGGACAGAAAACTTTTTTTTTTAATACTCAAACTCTTAAAGAGTCAGCATACCAGAGGTTCTTCAACATAAAAAAAGCTTATTAGTTTGTTTTCACACTGCTATAAAGAACTTCCCTGAGACTCGGTAATTTATAAAGGAAAGCAAATTAATTAATTCACAGTACCACATGGTTGGGGCGGCTTCAGGAAAATTACAATCATGGCAGAAAGGGAAGCAGGTACCTTCTTCACAAGGCTGCAGGAGAGAGAAAGGGAAAGTGTGAAGGAGGAACTGTCAAACACTTACAAAATATCAGACCATGTGCAAACTCACTCACTATCACGAGAACATCATGGGGGAAACCACCTCAATGATCAAATTAACTCCACCAGGTCCCTTATTTGATATGTGGGGATTACAATTCGAGATGAGATTTGGGTGGGAACACAGAGCCAAACCATATCAGCTTAGGAAACAAACCAGCAACTTGTTAAATATACAACCTTGGAGATTCTAACTCAGGTAATATATTATTAAGTCCACGAATCTGCATTTTAACAAGAGTCACAGAATATTTTAGAAGTTCTCTTGAGTACACATTTTGAAAAACAATGTATTGTCAATTATCACCACTATAGAAAATATTAGTAATTTTGCTGATTTTATCTCAAGCCTAGAAAACACCATGTAATTTAAATCGACACATAACATCAAATTTTCCCTTAACTTTTGTCTCCTTTTCAAAGGGTAGACAGAATAATATTAGCAATGAAATAAAACAACATACCCTAGTTTTTAATCTTTTGTGGTAATTTAGATTTTGACCACATCATTATTAAGAATTTGGTGAAGAGAGAGATAAGATATGATGAGAATGTTTTACCAAAGATATAAGAAAAGAAGAACCAGTATATTTTATTAAACCTAATGAAAATCTTGATTCATATAAATTATGCTACCTTAGTCATTAGTTATTAATACTTCTATATTTGAATATAGCGATTACAATTGAGCCCCCTGGAGAGTATTTTTTTAAATTATCAAGTGCAATTCAAATTGTTTTTTTAATTTATTTGAAATTGTTATAATTTTATGCACAATATTAGAAAAAGTTGAAGAAATGCTTAAAGTTACCCCGCTATTCAACTGAATGGAATCAATATGAGGCCTGGTGCAGTGGATCTCGCCTGTAATCACAGCACTTTGGGAGGCTGAGGTGGGCAGATCACTTGAGGTTAGGAGTTCGAGACCAGCCTGGCCAACATGACGAAACTCCATCTCTACTAAAAATACAAAAAAAAAAAAAAAAAATTAGCTGGGTGTGGTGGTGCATGCCTATAGTTCCAGCTACCTGGAAGGCTCAGGTAGGAGAATTACTTCCACCTGGAAAGCGGAGGATGTAATGAGTCAAGATTGCGCCACTGCACTCCAGCCTAGGTGAAAGAGCAAAACTCTGTCAAAAAAAAAAAAAAAAGGAACAAATATGTTAGTAAAGGGGCCAGAAGATTGAGAATAAAAGAGATCAAATGCAAATTATACTATAATTTGTTCCTATTAAAATTTTTATGAGTTTATGTGTCTGTATTCTTAATGAGTTAATTTATACTTATATTTTTAAACAAATTGTGTATTTGTTTAGAAGATAATCCAAGCATTAATTAATCAATACAATAATTATCTATCAGAATCACTGACTTTGTGTATCTGACAAGGAGATAACAAACAAAGAAAGGGAGGCTTGGACTCCACATGCTCTGCACCAACTTGCTCAGTGACCTTATTTGAGTCAGTTTAAATTTTGAAGATGTTTCCTTGACAATAAAAAAAGAAAGCTAACTTTGAAGGTATTTTTCACCTTTGTGATCCTTTTTGCCCCAATTATTTGTGGCAATTGCTCCTTTATCAAAGGATTTGTTCACTAAAGACATAGTCAGCTGCTATGGGCATGACCAGCCAGCCAGTCCTTTGTAGTTCTATTATCTATCATGCCCAATATAATCACTGAGACAAAATTTAAATAATATTTGTTGACATTTATTAAGTTTATACTCTGTCTAGATGTGCCCTGTAGTATTGCAATTAATCTTTACAACAACCCTAAGAATTGTTTATTTCCATACTGTTTTTAGATGAGATGAGTATCCAAGAGATAAAATAATCTGTTTGAGGTTACATAGTTCATAGTTGACAGAGCCTAGGTCTCAATCCCACACCTCTGACCATGGAAGCCTTCTCTAACTACACTAATACTTTGTACCAAACTGAGAATCAATATGGCACATTCCCAATCTTCAGCTGGTAATTAAAAAGTAAGCAAAACTGTCTTATCATAAATTAATTTCAAGCTTTTCAGATAATAGGAATTACAATAGAGACTCCATTTATTTATATGTGCTAGTTTGGGAAATTCTCTTTACAGTCTCTTGTCCCAATCTACCTCTCCAGCCTCATCTTCTAATGCACTCCCATGTACGTCTAGAGCAATTCCAGTAACACTGATTCCTCATGATGCCATGAATATTCACATGACTTTGATGACTTTATTCATGATTTTGTATAGAACAGAGGAGATTTTCTATGTATGGAATTTTTAACTTGCTTTCCACATCAGCATCACTAAACTTTCATCTTCCAAGTTGTCTTCTTTAAGACTCTATTTAAATGGTATTCTAGTGAAGGGTCTTCTCAACATTGAATTTACTTTTCTATTTTTGTTATTCCCTTTGCTCATATGCACTTAGTTCATAGCACTGTTTTTGCACTTTCTTTATTTTCTTATAATTAATATATTTAGGCAACTCCCCCACTGGATTGTGACCAACTTGAGGCAGCCATTATATTTTACATAGAGAGCAAGTATTTCACCTCCTAACACAAGACAATCAAGTGGGGTTGGAATAAATAAATACATAAATAACATTTATGTTAACAGTTAAACACTTTTCAAATTCAAATCTGATAATTGTGTAATTGTTTATACATTTGTTTGTGATGCTGTCTCAACTCCCCTCCAATATCATGATTCATAATGTTGAGATTACATTCTACCAGAAGTATCTTTTGTTAAAAAAAAAACAGATTTTGTGAGCATATGATGATCCCATGATATTTTTAAACTAAATTGGGAATACCCAACAGTCAGATCTTGTTTTCTAAATATCTTTCTCCAATGAAAGAAATCAGAGTTTCTTAAAGAAATGTTTCATTCTAGAATTAGAACAGGGAACATGTCATATGAGCCTGGAGCATCTTTCAGTACTAAAATGTCACTTCACTAGACATAAAACGAAACAGAGAGAAATAGAAGAAGCATAAAGTCATGTGAGCGAGACACAGGAATGGAAGAGCTCCAATGGACAAAGCTAGAACATGTGAACACCAAAATAAATAGGTTAGTAGAAGATTATAACCCAAAGTATAAAATAAATACACTTGCTATAAAAATGATTGAGTAAAAATATGGAAGGAAGAGCAAATCTATGTAGAGGCAGTTCAAATAACATATAGATATACTTTCCCATTCAGGAGTTGGATGTTAGTTCCTCTCCCTTGAATATGGATTAGACTTAATGACTCACTTCCAAAAAAGGAAAAGCATTATCTTTTCAGTGGAGAAACTTGGCAGCCAACACTTTAAATAAACTGTCATCATTTAGATAATCAGGATAAGTCATGCTGATGACAGGTCCAACCTGATATGATGCTATAACAAAAGGGTCTTCCATCTCTGGGGTATTCTTCCCAGAAATTGCATAAAGCTAGTCTAATCATGAGAAAATATTAGATCAACCCAAATCAAAAGACAGTCTACAAAACACTTGACCAGTGTATTCAAAAAGTGTCAAGATTATGAAAACAAGGAAGACACAGAGAAATTGTCCCAGACTAGACTGTGATGATAATGACTACATGCAATGTGGTTTTCTCTATTGGATTCTGGAATAGAAAGTGGTCATTAGTCAAAAAACTGATGAAATCCAAATAAAGTCTGTAGGTTAGTTAGGGGAAAAATTGTGAATAATCCTCCTGTTCAATTTACTTTTCAATCACATTTTTGTGTGTGCAAAAATCAAAGTAGGAGGGCGTTGAAGGAAATAAGTGAGCTGATTTAGCATCAAAAACACATTTTCTTGAAATGTCAAATTTATCACTATGGTTGGTCCACTGGCCTCACTCTCTAGATAAGGTGCCACATTACTGTATGGGTGCAGATAATAGTAAGCAGACCACTTTCGACGGGCTATAACTTGAAGCTATCAGTTTGTTTCACATAAAAACTATTCTTTGGAAAAAGCTCCAGAGAAGAAAGAGCTTGCAAAGTTAAGAAATATCTTTATTTGCCTCCTGCTTTTCTATCAGCCTCTGGCTGATATTCAGAAAGGACAAATATTTCCAGAACCAAGTCTCACTGATAGGGATCTGAGAGATTTCTACTCCTGAGAGAGAGGCAGCCCCCCTGATCTTTGGTAGCTTGAAGGATGATGTATCTTTTATTCTCGACTCAGCCTTAAAGTAAATTTAGTCAAAAGACATCTTTGATTTGAGTTAATGAAAAAAAGTGAGTTTGTGTGTGTGTATGTGTGTGTGCAGAAGTAGTATATGACTCCTAAATAATTTTATTAGTGTACTTCTTGAGCTGATACAATATTTCTTTCAGAATGGGCAAAATACAAGGGGCACTCTGTAAACAAATATCTACAACCATGTATCATAGTGATTTCTGTGCAAAATCCTTTTCCTGCTGATGAAAGTATGAAAATTTCTTTATTCTTTAAGTTGAGCAATATATGAATTACTACAAAGTAGTTACCTGTAAATTAAATTTTAGTTAAGAACCTAAATTTATATTTAAAATTAATATATTTTTTCTTCTTTATATATTTACTGAAGTTTTTAAAAAATAAAATATACTGATCATAATATAAACAATTTTTTGACAATTTGTTTTAATTATTACTAAACCATTAGACTGAGTAGTTCTTATACAAATGTATTATAACATGTAGAGGACTAGGTAAATGACAACCTATTATTTTAAAATAAATTTGTTTTCGTACATCGTAATAATACTTTTTAGTGTTTATTATACATCCAATTTGTAATTAAGACTTATTTTTTAAAATTTTAAGTAACGAAGCACCCTGAAATTATTTTCATGTTGTTAGAATCGATAGCAACTATATCAACTAGTTAACAAACTAGACAAAACCATATACGTGATACAGTCTATTATTGTTATCCAGGCTGTTTTTGAACAATTTTAATGTTAAGTAGCTAAATTTTGAGTCAGTCAGTTCAATTATTTATGTATCTCTTACTGTTAATGATTTCTTCTTTATATTGACTTACCACTGCCATCAATACCTCTCCTATTTCTCTAATGTAAATATATGCAGATATTTATAAAAAGCACTATAAAACAAAGTGCTTGCCCACAATATAATCTTTCCCAAATTGAAATAATTGTATGTATTTTTTTTTTTTTTTTTTTTGAGACGGAGTCTGGCTCTGTCGCCCAGGCTGGAGTGCAGTGGCGCAATCTCAGCTCACTGCAAGCTCCGCCTCCCGGATTCACGCCATTCTCCTGCCTCAGCCTCCCGAGTAGCTGGGACTACAGGCGCCCGCCACCACGCCCGGCTAATTTTTTGTATTTTTAGTAGAGATGGGGTTTCACCATGTTAGCCAGGATGGTCTCGATCTCCTGACCTTGTGCCCGCCTCGGCCTCCCAAAGTGCTGGGATTACAGGCGTGAGCCACCGCGCCCAGCCGTATGTATGTTTTTTACCTTGTAAAATCATGCTGCTTGACATAATATTTTAAATTTTATCTAGATTATATATATATATATTTTTTGTTGTTTATTTCCTTCCCCAACATACTGCTTTTTTTTTAAAGTATTGTTTTCTATAGAATTATGTTTCCATCCTGCCAATAGATACTTATTTCTGGCAATGTAAGGTACTACTGGAAATAATCTGAACTTTGAAATGAAAGGAACAAAATGAAAACCCTGATTCCGTCACTTACTAACTATATGGGTAAGGAAAGTTAATTACTTCACTGCATCTCTTTTTCTTAATTTCAAAATTATGAATATGATTCAACTCAAAGAAACATTGTTTTGTGAATGTTTTCATGATGTATTTTCAGTGATCTCAAACAGTTAGTGCTCTTATATAAGTCACATCCATTTATTGCATGGGGAGTTTTGAAAGCAAAACCATATATATAAATATATGTATATATATTCATATATCATATTATATATTCACTTAATATATTAAGAATACATATATATTCTTCAGAGAATTTGGAGATTCTGTTTATTATTCTTACATCAGTTTGCCAAATACCATGAAAATCATGAGTTTCCAAAATTTGTCAGGCTATAATATTCAATTCTGTAAAATTTTCCAGAATTCCCAGTTACTGTATTTTGATCACTTTGATGGAACCTGCATCAATAATGAGTAAGAACTTTAACTATAATTGAGACCAGGTGTGGAGATTGTGCGGTTTTTCTCATTTATCTCAAGTGGAATTAACAAATTTAAAGTATATTTTGAAATCCCATAACAACTGTAGTGTGCTGTCTTCTGAAAGTCTTCTATAAATGTTTGTTGAGAGCAATGACCAGGAGATATTCTTCAGATGTTCTAATTTTCAAGAACTTGAATATTTGGCCTCATATATATTCAGAAATATATTAACACTTTTTCAATGTACTCCTAACTAATTAACATCTTTCTTCCTTAACAAACAAAAAATTAGCAATCTAACTGCTGCTTCTTTAACTTATTCTTCCTAAGAATAAACAATGTATATGTAATGTATATTGATCAAAGCCTATTAACATCATTCTAATAGAAAAATTTATGAATGTAGTTTTTCTTTCAACATCCAAAATCAAATGTATCAGAGTATATTGATAAGTGTTTCATAAATGCACATTGCCAATACAATTAAAGTTCTTTTCTCCAAAATCTAATTCCAGAATTTATTGATAACTCAATTTAAAACAAAATTAAGTACAATTAACTTATCATTATATTTAATATTGATTTTAAAATCATAAACTATTGAGGTGAGTATTGGCAGATATAGATTTATAATGTACCCTTTCACTTCTCCGTTGGAGGTCAAATCTGATTCTATGATTCATTTTCTGATTCATATGCCAAATAAGGTATGTTATACAGATAAATTATATCTAAAATGGTAGTTCTTTACTGATTTAAGTAAAGTTATACGTGTTTTTCTCTTTTCCAGAGAATCAGACACATGAAAAATGATTTAACTACGTATCAACAAAACTGTTTCTTTGTAAGTCAATCCATGAAAAAATCCCGTAAGCTATATGTAATGACAGATTAATATGCAGTATTTAAGAGTCAGATTACCTTGAGCCTGCAAGTCAGGAAAATGATTAAGCAATATATGGAAACATTCTGTTGAGGAATTCAAAGATTCAGTTAGGTCTGTGGATTAGCAATGACATCTTTACTACCAGTTTAAGTACAGGGAGCCTAAATTCTCAGCCATCTGCTGTTTTAGATCTGTTTTCCAAGAACTGCTGACATGATAGCTAACAGATTTAGAAAATATATTCAGCTTGCAGTGACCCAGTATGTGACAGTATTCATATGTCCCAATACAAAGTGGCTTTAGAAAAGAATCACGACATTATAATGTGTATCAAATTGCACCTGTGAGAAAAATTACTGAAATAATATCACTTTAAATAGGTTTTCTTTATTTTTAAATATAATTTCCCAAAACAGAGATACAGTGAGTTGGTATTAAAAACTTGTTATTGATGTGTTTGTGGAGTAGCGGAGTTGCAGTTGTTTTATAATTAGTAGAAATCTAAACTTCTGGAGTCCTACTTTCTACGAAGTATTGAAAGGTTAATTTTACTTATCTCTTCCAAACCAATTAAAGATCTAGAAACAATTACTGGAGCTATCTTTCATGAAAAATAGGAAGAGAATATTTTTTACTAAGTTTCACACAATTGATTTTATGGAACAAAAGCAGCTCTTTTCATTACGTTGAATAACTATTAGTTATCAGAAGAAGACAATAGAATATGTTAATTCAAAATGGTCAGGATTTTTTCTTACTTAAAATGAATTGAGAAAGGAGATTGATAAGCACTCTGAACTAACCTGGCATCAAAGAAAGTGACTTTTATAAAACAACAGCAATGACAATTAAAACCCCAAATATTCATAGTTCTCTATTTATTTTTATTTTTACTTATTTATTTATTTATTTATTTATTTATTTATTTATTTATTTTTGAGACAAAGCCTCCTTCAGTTGCCCAGGCTGGAGTGCAGTGGCCTGATCTCGGTCATGGCAACCTCCACCTCCCGGGTTCAAGTGATTCTTCTTCCTCAGCCTCCTGAGTAGCTGGGATTACAGGCGTGCGCCACTGCACCTGGCTGATTTTTTTGTATTTTTAGTAGAGATGGAGTTTCACTATGTTGGCCAGGCTGGTCTTGAACTCCTGACCTCAGGTAATCCACCTGTCTCAGCCTCCTAAAGTGCTAGGATTACAGGCGTGAGCCATGGTGCCTGGCCCATAGTTCTCTATTTTTTTTTTTATGTGTCAGAGAGCCTGACAGAATCGAGCTCTCAATGATATTTGGTGAATGATTTAACTGCATAACAAAGACTCATATCCAGATATTTTGACTCAAAACTAATTCTCTTTTCCCCATTGTATATCCACCAAGCTCTTTTATTGTTTCATAACATGATAGATTTTATTTGTTTACTTGTTTGTTTATTGAAATAGACATGTTCTTGCTCACGTCTACTAAGGACCCTTTGCTGGGTAAGAGAATCAAAAGTATTAAGACATTGTTCTTGCTATTTGTATATGGAATAAGTATCAGGTGGAATCAGATGTCGTCTTGACTCTGGCACTAAAAACAGTCCGTTGGTTGTTCTTCCTGAAATGAAGGTTATTTCTTTGTGCCTCTGTTTCCACACCTGTGAAACAGAATGATAGTAACTAAGCAGAACTCCTGTAAGAATCAAATAACGCGTGCAATGGGCTGTTCACAAGGTAGAAAGGTACGCTCTCAAAGTGCTCACTAAATATTATCTATTAATGGTATCCTTAACCGCATTTTCAAACAAGAGAAATGAGACCTAGAGTCTTTGGGAGACTATTTTATATTCATATATTTACTTTGTAGTTTTGTACTCCTCTGTCATATTAATCATTTCCTTTAATCATCACAACATTTCTAGAGGATAATATCACTCTCCCCAGTGCCCAAACATCCTCTAACTTCAGCTCATGTACCAGTAGTCCAAGGTTTTGAAACTCAGGAAGACTGAATGGAGCTTTTATTCAAAACTGCTGCCTCCATATTAGTCTGTTTTTACCACCTCAAAAGTAGTGATATGTTTTACAGATCTATAATATTGCAGCTTAAAAGGAAGACATGTTTTGTTAACACTGTTTCTTATAATTATTGGTAAATGTATAAGAGATTTGACCTAGAGGAAGAAATTGTTTGTATTTAATAGAGCAGCCATATTTGCCTATCCTGTGTATAAGTTTGTAGGCTGATCATTTACTATGTATATAAAACTCAAATATCAGTGAGGAAAAAAATTGTTAAAATTCTTCGAGCCAGACACATATTAACTCTCAAAATAATTGTAGGGAAAACATGTAACACTTAATCTCAACAATCTAACATATTTATTTATGTATAAGAAACATTCCTTCTAAAATGTATCGTGCTCTTCAGAAAAAAAAATTGTTAAATTTATGAAACAAATCCATTTCCCTAAGAATGTGTATGTTTATATTTCAATTTTGAATACTACTCACCTAAAAAACAAATAAAAAGAAACTCCTGATCAAATTTGAATAATACTCACCAAATTTACCCTTCTGCATACACAACTAAAAATATCAGATGAAAGATATGCAACTATTTTTCAGACATAGGAAAACTGTTAGTGGAAAACAGAGCTCCCTGAAAAAAGGGAAACAAACAATGTGAGCCTAACCTGCCCCATCGTACTACCTGGTAGAATTTCCAAACCACAGTGGAGGGTTTGGAAATGGGGAATGCAGGTGGAGCATGGTGATCTTCCTGAGCAGAGAAATTGGAGCTGGGAGACCTTGGAGTCCAAGGAGGCTGTAGTTCACAGGACAGAATATCCAAGAGGAGAACCTCCGAGATACAGAGCTCTGGAAATCCAAAGAGGGGCCCTCTTGAGTCCAACTAAACACTTTCCGAGGATTAGTATGAGAAAACAATGTGAGGATGGGGAGGAGAACCACATGAAAGGAAGTGAGGAAACTCACTGGAGCTCACAGAGAGCTAGGAATTGTCTGTGCCTCAAAGGCCATATGAGAAAAATCTGATTATTTTGAAATGTCAGGTAGAATTCTCGTAAGGGAATGCTCATTAGTGGAAATATTAATGGTTGGTCTGGTGTCATGAAAGAAAACTTAAAAGAAAGCCTCTCAAGTATGGTTTCTCAACAGTTACCCTATTAACATTTTGGACCAGATAATTATTTGTGTGGGGCTGTTTTATGTGCTGTAGTTAGCAGCATCTCTGGTCTCTACTCACTACATGTCACTTGCAAGCAGCCTTACTATTTATGACAACCAAAAATGTCTCCAGAAAATGACAAATGTCCCTGAGGGGGCATCCAAAACATCTCCAGTTGGGAACCACAGCTCAAACATCAGACTCTTTTCAAAAAACTTAATTGCATCCAAGAACGACACCCAGAAATATTGATAGCAATGCAAAAATACTCAGCATCAAAGTAAACTTAATATCAAAGTAAAATTCAATATGTCTGAGATCAATTTAAACATCATCAGGCATGCAAAGGGACAGGAAAATACAGCTTGAAATGAAAATGAAAATAAATTATTTGAAACAGGCACAAAAAACAGATTATAGCAGTAATACATTAGAAATAAAAAGTTGTTATATATATGTTTCATACATTCAAAAAGGCAGAGGAAATATGGAGCATATTAAGTAGAGACAGAAATGATATTTTACAACAAATCTAATTTGTGCAGTATATTAGATGAAAAATACACGAGTGACATTCACAGATTATATACTGCAAAAGTAAAGATTACTGAACATGAAAAAAAGGCAATAGAAACATTCCAAAGTTAAATAAAGAGGGAAAATAATGAAAATAAAAAGTGAAGAGAGCATCAGTAAACTGGGATAACTTCAAGGAGTGGAGTACACAAGTAACTGGCCCTAGGAAGGATAAGGGGGAAGAAAAAATATTTTAAGATGATGACCAAAATTTTTCCATATTTGGTGAAAACGATAAACCCATACATGAAAGAAGCTCAATAAACTGCAAGCACAAGCATCAGAGAAGAAATTGCATACATATGAAAGAAGAGAACAGTGACGGCCAACTTCTTACACTAAAAAATGCAAGCTAGAAGAGAGTGGAACAATATCTTTAAAGCGTTGAAAGATAAAACAACCACAAAAACAGTAACTAAAAACTCCATGAAATCTAAAATTCTATATTCAAGGCAAATAAATTTTAAAAAATAAGTGTAAACTAAAGATTTTTTCAGACATGTAAAAAGTGAAATAATTTATCCCTAACAGATCTGAATTATAGTATTAAATAATGTATATTTCTTGCAGAAGGAAATCATATCAGATGATCAAATAAAATGCTCTTTGTTATTCTTTATTTTTTTGATCATCGTTTTGTTTTATTTTTTGAGGCAGGGTCTTGCTCTGTCGCTTAGGCTCAGGTGCAGTGCCACAAGCACTGCTGATTGCAGCCTCCCTGGGACAAAGCAATCCTCCCACCTCATCCTCCCAAGGTAGCTGTGACTACAGACACATGCTACCATGCTTGGCTAATTCTTGTATTTTTTATAGAAACAGGGTTTTGCCATGTTGCCCAGGCTGGTTTGGAACTCCTGGGCGGGCTGAAGTAATCCACCCACTTAAGCCTTCCAAAATTCTGGGATTCCAGGCGTGAGTCAAGGTGCTCAGCCTACTGTTTTTAAATTACTGAAATTTTTACTAAAATTTTACTATAAATTACAGAATTTTAAAATTACGGTTTAAAGCCATAATAATAACAATGTAGACTGGGAGTTATAACAGATGTGAAGTAAAATGTATCGTAAAGCTGTTTTATTACATGTGAAGAGGTATAATATTATTGTGATAAGTTAAAAGTGTATGCTTTAAATCTTAACGTAATGACTACAAATAAACAAAAAAAAACTACAGCTAAAAAGCCAACAAAGTAGATAAAGTGGCATTTTTAAAACTACTGAATTAAGGCCAAAAAAGGGAGCAAAGGAGAAAATAGGAAACTAAAATGAATACTTGTACACAGCTATCACAGCAACTCAATTTTTATTGTCCAAAACAAACCATATGTCCATCAACACACATACGTGCATTAACAGGTTCATCAACACTAATATGTCCATCAACACGCATATGTCCATCAACACTTATATGTGTATGAACAGGTCCATCAACATGCATATGTCCATCAACACTCATATGTGCATCAAGAGGTCCATCAGCATTCATACATCCATCAACACTCATACATCCATCAACACTCATATGTGCATCAACAAGTCCATCAACACTCATGTACATCAAGAGGTGCAAGAATAAACAAACTGTAGTATACGCATACAGTGGACTGGTATTCAGCAATGAAAATAACTGTACTAACGATACATACTACACATGAATTAATTTCTGAATAATTGTACTGAGTAAAAGAAGCCAAATTTAAA
The DNA here is from genome assembly GCF_029281585.2 of Gorilla gorilla gorilla. Classification (NCBI taxonomy): domain Eukaryota; kingdom Metazoa; phylum Chordata; class Mammalia; order Primates; family Hominidae; genus Gorilla; species Gorilla gorilla. Next base: position 85,448,229 of record NC_073238.2, on the reverse strand, counting down.
AATAGTATTTATACTATATAATTTCATTTGTGTACAATTCCAGAAAACAAAATGCAGTTCAATGGTTGTCTGGATACTGAGGAAGATTTGGGGATTGTTAGAAGTGAGAGATTCCAAAGGGCTGTAATAAACGTTTTGGTATGATTGAGATTTTCATAATCTTGATTGTAGTGCTGGTTTCATGGGTGTACGTATATGTGTATACAAATGCATGCACTTATATATGTTTTGTGGGTATATACATATAGAAAAACATATCAAATTGATCACTACAAATATGTATAAGTTATTGTATCCCCATTATCACCTGTAAAAATAATAGAAATGTTCATTTTAAAAGTCCAGATTTATTATATATACATCTAATATATTTTTAATAAAATAAGAAGTTAAATATTGTATAATAAAATATATTATAAATATTATTTTACATAAATATTAGTATAACTTTTTAAAAATATAACCTTTTAAGACTACTTGGATTATTCTGAATATATAAAAATAAACAAAACCTCTAAAGCATTTTAAAATTATATTTGGTTCCAGAATTACTACTTGTTCCTCTCTCTCTCTCTCTCTCTATATATATATATATATGTATAAGTATATATATATAAGTATATATATATTTATTTATTTTAGAGACCAGGTCTCACTCTGTCATTCAGACTGGAGTACAGTGGTACAATCATAGCTGCAACCTCAAACTCCTGGGCTCAAGTGATCCTCCTGCCACAGCCTCCCAGCTACAGGTACACAGTACCATGCCAGTTTGTTTGTTTGTTTGTTTGTTTGTTTTGTAGAGATGGAGTTTTGATATGTTGCTTAGTCTGGTCTTGAACTCCTGGCTTCAAGGAATCCTCCTGCCTCAGCCACACAAAGTGCTGGGATTATAGGTGCAAGCCACCATGCCTGGCTATACTTTTATTATATATATTAAAATAGCAAGTCATTCTCAGTAATACACGACTGCTCTTAATCAATTTTACTTTAAAAAAGAAGCTTGCTAAATATTATTCACAATAATCAGAATACTTATCGACATTTATGAAGTTTGAAGGGCTTTGTTTTATCATCATTGTTTAATTTTTATTTTTATTTAGTACCATATAGCAGTGAAAATATTGCATGACTTTTTTCTTGGGTATCTTCGCTAGAAATAATTTTCCAATCTTTGACCTGAGGAATTTATTTTCCAGAAGCAGGCTTACTATAAATTACTATCTCCAATTTTCACTGAAAGTAGGCTTAATATAAATTATTATCTCAATTTTAGCACCAATCAGCAGCATAGTGTTTATGATAGCCACTGTTAAAAGAATATTTTAAACACTTTTACCAATAAATTAAGAAGAACAACAAAAATCCTATGTGCAGGACAAAGTATGTGGAAATCAAAAACTGTTCTGATGTGACGGTTTTTTCCTTGCACTGTCTTCTTACTTATATGACATTAGGCAAATCCTTCCACTTTTCGACAAGGTGAAGATATTAATTTAGATACTAAATTGGCTTCCACATCACTTTTTTTTTTGTTTAATAATGAAAGCAGCTAAGTTATCCTAGGTTGAAATCTAATCTTTGCCACTTTCATGTGGTGTGACTATGGGAAAATTACCTAATCTTTATCAATGTCCTTTAGACAAAGACTACCAGTAGCACATCTAACAATACATACTACACTTGTGTTAATTTCTATGTTCAATGAAGCTGTGCTGATGAACCTGCTGCAACAAAGGAGAACACACATGAGAAACCGTGTGCATCTCAGTAAGAGGGTATCCAAAGGGACTTAATATGGGACCTGAACCTGCATTAGGTGTTAGGACAGAATCCAAGGAAATAAGGCTTTGCTTTGATTGAATATTGTCAGGAAATGGGGATATTTCTTGGGGATTTTGTTAATTCTTATCCACAAATTGAAGAGACCAGGGCAAGGCTAAAGCTGTAATTGGTAAAGAAGCAGCACTCCTAGGGGAATGTCTGGCCACTTTTATAATACAGATAATGTTCTTATTTTTGCCCCCAGTAAAGCATGATTATGAAATGTTATTATTTTTGTTCTGATCTACAATAGGAAGAGAGTAACCTTGTCTGATATTCGTATTTTGTGAATTTTTTAAAATGTTCGACTAAAGTCTTTTTCTGACTGTGAGGCCAACTTCTAGCAATGCCAAAATCTAATATATAGTGCCCAGCTTCTAGCAATGCCAAAATCTAATATATAGTGCCATGCCATTTTCCAGCTGTCATGGCCTGTTCTTATCTTTCTCACCTTTTCATATTGGTTTTCTCATTTGTAAATGTGGATAGTGATTACACTATAGTAAAAGGAATTTTTGATGAATAAATAAACTAATAATTAATATAATGGGGTTATCTTTTGAATATAGTAAGGACTATATAAGTGTTTTTTTACTTTACTATTTCCAAACTGTATTTATAAAAGGGAATTAAGAAAAGAAGTTAAAGAAAATAGTAGAACAAAGAAAAAGTATATCAAAAGAAGCAAAGTAGAATTCTAGCATGCGCTCTTCAAAGAAACTTTCAGAGAATCTCTACCATCAGCAGTCAACCAAATCAATATAAACATGGAATCAATTTGTTCTCAACTCTTCTTTAATGTCTTTCTAGCTATGCTGTTTGAATTTTTAATATTATTCATTTGTTGAAATTGGCAAAGATAAAAAGTAGAAATGTCATAAGTCATCCTATATACTTTGAAATATGAACCATTAAGAGATCTATATTTCTATTCTAAATAACACAGGTAGTTCAAGGGAATGGTTTGTGAATTTAGAGACTGAAACTTTAAATTTGGGGTCTGCTCAACCATTTATACATCTTGTTTTCAATGTTTCCTGAAGTTAACTTTGGTAGAAAGTGAACACGCAATCACAAATTCAGGAGTAAATACATATCTTTAATTTTGAGACACCATTTACTGAAATTAACAAGGAAAGAAAGGAGGAGTTATTCTCTAGAATTCATTGCATGTTCTTAGTGAAAATGTTGAAAAGTGATCTCACTTTTTATACTTTCTTTCTGATTTAATTCATTTTTTTGCTACTCATACTTCGTTGGCTTCAAATAAATTTTATTTTAAGGAGAATGGGTCATATTTTTCAACTTTATCAGTGGCATTATATTGTTTGATAAGAAAAATATACCAGACTTCCATAATATTTAAGAAAAATAGATTTCTGCCTTAGATTTTTGTCAGCAAATGATAATAAAAGGTATGCATTATGCTATGAAGAATACTGATCATTAGTGAAATAATAGTTGCGGTCAGATTCAACAAAATATATTGGATTCATGGACTATTAAATATGCTTCTCTTTATTTTTGGAGTTAGAACAATGTAAGTAGGACATGTTTTGAAATACTTGTATAACAATAATGGTGATTTAGTTGTCCTTTTTCAGATATAGAATTTCAATACATTTACTTAAAATGTGGAGTAAGAAAGAGTTCAAGATCTTAGATTCTAGAAACTATATAGCAGGAATATGACCATAGACTACTTCCTAACAGCTGTGTGATTTGGGTACAATAACTTAATCTCTTTAAGCCTCATTTCTCCTTCTGAAAAACTGAAGAAATAACATCTACTCATCTGAGTTCTTAAAAGGATTAAATAGCATGGTGTGTCATTTTGGATTCCACCAGCAGCACAGTCAGGGACAAGTATCCTAACACAAGAAATTTGTCATGGTGGTAATTCCAGGAAAGTCTGGTGGAGACAGGTGAAGTGAGACTGAGAGAGGAAGGTGGCTAATAAAATTTGCACTATCTAGCAAACATCACTGAAGGCTGCTAGAGCTTAACTCTGCTGTATTGAACAAGGTCTTCAGAGTTAACTAACTGAAGATCAAGGAGCCAGACAATTAGTTGAGGGATGTTGGACTTTGTGTGTGTGTGTGTGTGTGTGTGTGTGTGTGTACAGGTGTGTGTGCTTGTGCATGTACACTAATTTTCAGGTAATTCCATCACAGCTGAGTGGGCTCTGGAGCCAGAGAAAAGTCCTGAGGCAAAGACATATAGATGGAAGTCCAGTCTGTATGTTTTCAATGATTCTCTACCCAGAGAGATATCCTGCTATGCATTGTAACATGCAACGCTTAACAGAATATATAAAAATAATAAATAAGTCATAGCTATTAGCTATTATTAAATAGTATGGTTTCTGAGATGACTCGGTATCCTCTTCTGGGAAATGGAGAAAACAACAGGACATTGTACAGGATCCTCTGCGAGATTTCGATGATGACGTACATAAAATGTCTAGCTTACAGTTAATTAAGGCTTAGTGGAATTAATCCATGCTATTTATATTTCATCTATAATACCACTTTATTATAATATGCTATGAATTCAAAACTTTGGTCCTACCTACAGTATGTCCTAATAATTAAGCTAATTAGGCACGAAATAATTCAATGTCACATGAGTAACAAAGTTTTAAAGATCAAATGATAATGTAGTTACCACTATGACTCTTGTCAGTGTTGCTAGGTTAACCACTGCTTCTGGACCTGACTCAAAAAACATATAACAAAAGAAAAGTTTCACACAGTTTTTCCAAGAGTTTTCCTATCTAAAGTGGCCATTTTCAACACATCTCAAAAACTTTGGACTGCAAAATTTCTAAAGAAATTCCTGAAATTACTTGCAAGTAAAAACAGCGCATGTAATTTATCTTAATTTAAAACAATCAAACTATCTTACATAATATTGAATATTGAACACTAACTTGAAATGACTTTCTTTTATGCTATTTGTGGTTTTGAGTAATGTAATAATCATACATGCTTGGTACTTGTGATCTTTTGAAATTTTGTATTAATTATTTTGTAGATTTTTTTTTCCCCTGAAACAAAAGGTCAAAAGGAAATCTTTTTTTTCCTCTCAGGGTTTAATGATACCAAATTAAATTCTTGGAAGCCATAAAACCATAGACCCAGGAAACACCTTGGGAACTGTCTAGTACAAACACACCATTGCACAGATGAGGAAATTAAGGTCCAGAGGGGGAACATGCCTGGCCAAGGTTACATGGCTCATTGACATATTGTACTTCACTAAGTTGCCTCTGCTGATTCATTCATTTTTTAAAATCATAGTGAATATGTTTATTTCCTTTACCTTGGAAGAATTTCTTAATATTTCTTAAATGTAGTGTTTTTATCCATTATGTAATAATATTACAATTGTATAGCAGTTACTCTGTGCTGGGCACTTTTCAAAGTGTTCTACAAGTATTTACAAGTGTAAGTGTTTTGCAAGAATTTACAAGTATTTAATGCTTACACTAATCCTGTGAAGTTGGTACTGTCATCATCACCATTAAAGGTTGTGATTACTGAAGCCTAGACAGATTTTGTGACTTAGCCTAAGGTCACACAGTTAGTAAATAACAGAGCTAAGTTTCAAACCCAGGCAGCCTGGCTCCAGAGGCCATGTTCCTAATTATTACCCTGGGCTGCCTCTCATTACTCATACCAAAATCACAATAATGTGGATAAAACAAATTGAAGACAGGATGGGCATTTCCATTATTTTAAAAACATGAAAAAATCAAGATATCCAGAACCCAGCTTCTTGTAATTGAATATTTATTTGCTCAGCCACACTAGAAGAGTAACGGTTTTTGTTTGTTTTTCAAATTATTCATATAAATATGGGGAGCAACTATATTACTCATTTCAAAAAATTATTTAGGAAAATATTAAAATGTATATGGAAGTTCTTTATAAACAGGGAACATGCCTGGCCAAGGTTACATGGCTAATTGGCATATTGTAAGCTCACACCTGTAATTCCAGTACTTTGGCAGGCTAAGGCAAGGGGATCCCTTGAGCCCAGGAGTTGGAGACCAGCCTGGGCAACACGGGGAGACCTTGTCTCTAAAAAAATACAGAAATTATCTGGGTGTGGTAGTGTGCACCTGTGGTCCCAAATACTTGGAAAGCTGTGGTGGGAGGATAGCTTGAGTCCTGGAGGGAGGTCGAGGCTGCAGTGAGCCATGATCACACCACTGTGCTCCAACCCAGGCAACAGAGCGACAGAGCGAGACCTTGTCTCAAAAAAATAAAAATGAAAATGAAAAATAAAATGTGAAGACTCAGGTAATGGTTGGTTATTATAAGCAGAAAAAATAGTATAACATATGATATACAGTTAATACTGCACCAATGGTAAATATCATTTGAAACTTGAATTTTTCACAATTACAATATGTATTTGATTAAAAAATCTATAGGTTATAGAACATAAACAGAAGTACTGGAAAGATAATAGAAGAAAAATCATTCCTTTTTATGGAGACCATGGAAGTATGTCCTCTTCGACTGCACCTCCACATTCATTCAAGCCAAGCCATGCTTTACCCAGCTGCTGAGGCAATGCCTGAGCACAACCTGAATATTAGCACTGGCATTCTTGCATGACATGGGTCTCCTAAAAAACCACTTTCACTTTGGAGTTTCCCATTGGCCTAGCAAAGATTTTCTCAGAACTGTGTTGAAATCTGAGGTCTCAGGCTTCTCTTACCTGATTCTTTCTTCCTTCTCTTCTTTCACAGGCGTAGACTGCCTCATGGTCTTGAAGACTCTTCTTGACTTCTCCAGCTATCTCCCATTTCATCCTTCACAGACCTCCCCCCATGAACTTCTTGTACGTTTAAACTAATCTTAACAATTACTTTTTAGATAATTCAAACTAAGTTAGCTATTATACCACCATTCAGAGAGGACTTGCACTTTCATTTAGTGTGTATCTGTGGGTGCTGGGGCCAGCTCACAATGGCTTGCCAGAACAAATTATGTGTATCTCTTTCCACATCTAGTAGCTTCCCAGACTTTACATTAGTAGCTTGAAATTGTCCATGGTAAGAATATTTACAAATGCAATTTTTTTCTCTCCAGGTAAGCCATTGGTTAAACATTTACCAACATACCACCTGTGTAGATATTTTATGTATGTGAAATAATATACCATTTGTTAAGCTATTTATTCCAATTTTAAATGTATGGTGAGTAGTTTTCCTATGTCAATAAATATTCTGCCACTAAATTATGTTTAGTGGTTTCATATTATTCGATCTTAATGATAAAGTATACCATATTTAGCTAATTTTCTAATGCTGAACATTTATTTCCAAATATTGTAAAAAAGTATTCCAGGGTAAGGAATATTAAACATTTAACTTTTTTTGGATTGTCTATACAGGTTAATTTTTTAAATTTAAAGTTAAATAGTAAAAACATAATAAAGGGTTGTGTTGTAAATTCCAATGGTTACCACACAGAAAGTTTGAATCAACATAGCAAATGTATGTTAATGATACCAGGCTGCTCTGTTCAAACCTGACCCTGCAACTTGTCAGTCATGTGAACTTAGGGACTTTGTTCCTCAGCTGTTTTTTCAGCAAAATCTATTTAATAATCAAATGTACCTTATAAGGTTTTTGTAAGTATATAATTAGTATACATAAAAGACTCAGAAAAGAGTTTAGCATATTCAGTAACCACTATAGATCTCCATGTTATTATTATTATCAAAATTATTATTTAAACATAATCCAAATAATTGATAAATGGAATTTTCGGGTATTATATTAGGCATTAGCCAAGAATTTCATATGCGATTTTTGTTTTTGTGTGTCTATGCTGGGGTGAATAGCTAAAGAGATAGTACTTATAATTAGCTTAAAATCACAATAAACGTCAGGAATTATTATTATACTGACAGTATACACACTTTATTGGCCAGAAGTTACCACAGGTGATTGACATCTTTATTCTACCAATAATGTATAAGGGTTCAGGAACCCTATAAATACTACTTATTTTTAAAAAATTAGTTGTATAAATTATTAATTATTGTCCCTGCTCTGAAGAAGTTTATGAAGGCTAAAGCAGTTATCAGCAAACTAGGACTTGTAGGCCAAATCCATCTGGCCTGATGCTTTTGCAAATAGTTTTATTAGACCACATTCACACTCATTTTTTTTTGTAATGTATCACCTGTGGCTGCTTTTGCCATACAGCAAAGTTGAATAGTAGCAAGAAAGATTATATGGCTTTCAAAGCATGAAATATTTACTGCCTGGCCATTTTCAGAAAAATTTTCCTACTGCTCTAATGACATGGAGACTGGAGGTATGGAAATTAACCAACAAACACACAACAAAACAAAACACAATGCGATCATCTGAGATTTCTATGAACAAGAGTAAATTGATAAGGTTAGCACATATGAAGGGATTAACTCTAGTTGGGTGTTGACAAGGAGAATTCAGATTCTTTGCAACAGCAAACAATGTAACCTAATTATAATATGGCTAATCACTTCAGTGACCCTAATTCACAACTATCATGCATTTAAATTACTGGTAAACTCCACCAGTTTAGCAAAACCTAGAACACTACTTCAATTAAGTTTCAAAACCTTAAGGCATTTTTTCAAAGAAACATGACCTAAAATGCTGTTATGCTAGGATTTTAAAGAAGAGCCAAGTAAAGAATTAGAGTAATTATGTGGAAAATTTGAGCAAAAAACACACATTTGCCTCAATTACAAGCAATTTTCAAAATTACTTTGCATGATATAATTTGGTAGTATATGAGATTAAAAGAGAAAACATTTCTGGGAAAAAAAGGCATTCTTTAAAATTGAGGGCTTTTGTAGTGTAATGGCTGAGTTTAATTTTGATATTTAATGCATACCAGTATTTTTAATATAGCACCATTAAGGGTAAGAAGTAAAAGACGGTAGTGGTATCAAACCTGTGAATTAATTTCACCATTTCCATTCTTATACAATTGTTTCATTTTTAGTTGACCTCTGATTATCAGTTAACTAGACTTTGTTTATCCCCAACCAGAAACCAAGTGGAAAAGGTTTTATAAGAAAAAGTCCTGGTCTTCTTTTTTAGTTTTTTACCTTTAGAGAACAGACACAAAGAACAAAAGGCCACTGCTTAAAAAATTCTCTAGAGGCAATCCTAAAAACCATATATTTCTATATAATTTAGGTTTTCAATCACAGTTTTAAGTTAATAAGTTAGACTAACTCAAAAGCCTTAATCTACACTGTGGTATTGAGAAACATGCTTCAGACATTTTTCGTTTTAATTTCTTCAGTGGTTGATAGAAAGAAGGTTTTTCCTTTTACATTTGTTGAAGAGTATTGAGGACCTTAATGTGCCATATTGACAGAGTAATAAAAATAGCAAATTGCACTTCAGGCCTTGTGCCAACATCATTAAACTCCCAGTCATACCCAAAACAATAAAGGGGCTAAACAAAAGCCATAGCTCTCCTCCAGCTTAACTCTGATATCTGTCGAACTGTGGTCAGTAGCCCCTGCCTGGGCTTCTTTTTTCTTTGAACTCTTGAACAACTGCTCCAGGATATTTTGACTTCAATTATGTAAACAGCTTGTCCTTCCTTTGTCCCAGGTTTGTTTGTTTGTTTGTTTGTTTGTTTGTTTTTCAAAAGCTTTATTGATAATAATACCTGTTCTATAAGTTGGCTGCTTAAATGTTTACTAAGATAAAACGATTGAGTGCCCCGTCCCCTACCCAGCCACCCTACTCTTTAGATTTACATGTGAAGAATTTAAATGTGCAAGAATTAATATCCCTTTTAGTTGAATCAGTGACCCAAAAAAACCCATTCCACAATTTTAATACTGCACTTGTCCATGGCAAATTGAGCAATAGAAGGGACTGTTTGATCCACTCTACCAAAATACAACTCTGTAAGATATCAGAATACATTAAAAAGTAAATCTTCAATGTAGTCCACTCCATTTAAAGTCAATACAACAGAAATGGGTAACATTTTGTGGCTAGAGTCACACATTGCTAAAATTTTATTCCAAGAAACATAAAGTAATAGTTTAAAAACCAAATTAAAATCTGAATTTTTTAAAAAAGAATATTCTCTTAAAAAATTTTAGTATTTTAAAATATACAAATAAGTGTTTTCATATTATAGGCCTTAATTCAAACCCACATTATAGGATAAATTCAGTATTTCAAAATTCATTTAGAAATGAAGAAACTTTTAAAACTTTCATTTTTAATAAGCATTTTGTTTTTTAGATAGAAAACATATTCCACTTATATAGAACCATTTTTAAAGAAAATAAGTAAGCACCAGTTGAGTTATTAGGAGAAGAGCAATCAGAAAAATCATGCCGTATACAATCAGGACAAAATTTTGATCTGCTACTTTTTTGAAAATTCTTTGTAATAGAGAGTGGTTTAGTATTACTGTTCGACATTACACCACGCCATCTTCAATTGCTTTATACAATATCTCAGGAAATGGTCCAGCAGGTTTGCAGTAGCTAAAATGAGATTCATCTCCAATATCGATTCACTTATCCCATGACAGCATTCCCATCTGGAAAGTCCTCAGATCCTTTGAAATCCTCATTTTTGTTCAGTTGACTGTGAACTTAGCTACTTGTTCTTTCACAATTGCAATATGTGGGCAAGATTTCACTAAATTTCTTAATGAGCCATTTAAACCAACCTACAGTTAAGGACCTCTGGGAACTGTAAACTTAAAATTTTCAGATAGTTTTCTCCCCTCTGATTTAATAAAACTAATTAGGAAATAATTCAAACATAAAGAAAAGAACAAAAAATTAAAAAATACTATTCTGGCATCTTCTGCATGGTACAGGATGATGTACTTAATACAAAACTAGAATTCTAATTCAGCATGGCTGGACCATCACATACATCATGGTGTGTGATTAGCATGTGCTATGTCTGGGATGATAAATCAGTCTTTGATGCAATCTGCACTAAAAAGCTATGTTTCCATAGGCTGGATTTTTCTAGCCTAAATAATGAGTCAAAAATGGGATCAAGTTATCTTACTAAATCAGAAGATAATTACAAAACATGGGAAGAAATTATAAAAAGGAACAACTAAAAATGCCTTCAGCTAACCATGGGGGGAAAAAAAAAAGAACAAACAGTAGAGAGAAATCTGAAGATCAAGGATTAAACAACAGTTTAGAGAAACAGATCAGGTTATCCATGGCTTTAGTTTTAACAGAGAGTAGGAACTAGGGACTTAACAAAAACTACTGCTTCTATTGAACTAGAATGGTTCATCTTGAATCAAAGTTAAAGGCTTAGTGAAACTTAAGATTAGTGAACAACTTTTTCAGAGACTGCAGGAAAGGAGAACAAATCCATCCAAAATAAAGGTGTAGTGGTTAAGACTGAAATCCTCTGGTTAAGAAGATTAATTGCTTATCTGTTAAGGCACTTTATTTTTTAAAAAAATTAAAAATACCCTAAGAGTGTTTTGTTAAGATTAAATGTCTTCGAATGGGCTGGTTGGATATATCCATAGCCAGTGCCTGTGTGGAATGACAGTTTTAAGATCTGGATAAACATACTCCCTCACCTGCTTGATAGAGTTAAGTAGACCAGAAATTGATCACACTGAACAGAAGTATACAAGCTTTGTGAGGTAGATTTCTGTTGGCATTGCCTAGCATCTATTTCCCTTGTTCTGGTAAGACTTTTTCCTGAGGCCTGGTCAACACAAACATGCAATTTCTGGCTATAGTTCAGCTATGAGTTCATGACTCAATTACAGCAGGAGTGAAATGGTGAGTCTTTTACTAGGACTATAGAAAGAGGATTGCTCTTTTGATTTAAAAAGGTGAACCTGGATGTTTCGAAGGCCACACTAGAGCCTGAGAATTAAATCTGGCCAGAGAAAAGAGGAGCCAAGGTATTGAGAGAAATGGATGTTGCTGGTCTCAGAATCGAGTTAGACCTAAATATACGACCATAGAACTTTTTACTTGCCCAAAACAAACAAACAAAAAATCCCCTTTTATTTAAAATTTATACCGGAATTTCTCACTTTTATAATCAAGAGTTCTGATGCATATGGGAACCAGAACTAGTGAAGATTTTGCTGAATTGCAAAATGATGCCTCATATAAATAAGGTTGCTTCTAATTAGCTTCATGCATAAATGTACATCTAGTGCATAACCAGAAGTGCTGCACAAAAATACAAATCTAGTGTTGTAAAAATTTATATTTATTAAGATAAGCTAAAAATATAAATTTAATATGAATTTTCCTGATTTCTAAATGCTGCCTATTAGCTAACATATTTAGGAATACTGTGGAGACTTAAAGTCATGGTGTGAATTTTGGGGTGATTGCGGATCATATTGGCTCAATAAATACCAATCTGGGAACTTCAGAGAAAGAGCTCTTCAAAATTCTTTATAGAGTCCACTGGAAATACGGAAGTATGTTCCTGAGGCTATAGCCACAGAAAAGAGCTAAATCTCAGCTTTCAATATTTCACAGGAACATACAGGAGTATACTGAAATATATAAGTAATAATGCAAAGCCTAGAATTAACTTGTTCATTAGGGCTTCAGTTACGTCTTGCTTCAAAATAAACAGCCCCACAATCAATTGGCTTAAAATGATAACTATGTGTTATCACTTAAAAATCTGTGAATTGCTTGAGCTCATGTGGACAGTTCTGCTCCATGTGGTGTCAGCAGGAGCTGCAGTCATACAGAAGGTCCTTTGGACCGAAATATCCCAGATGGCTTACCCACACAGCTGGTAGGTAGCTGGTGCTGGCTATTAGTTGGTACTTCAGCTTGGGCTGTTCAGCAGATACTTCAGTTCCTTCATATGGCCTTTCTTTATGTCTTCAGCTTCTTGGAACATGGTGGCTTGTTTCCAAGAGAAAGCATTCTATGTATGCAAAAATGAAAGTTGCAATTTCCTATGTCTCAGCCTCAGAATGTACCCATTATCATTTCTGCCATATTCCATTGATCAAATCAATCATAGATTTACCACATACACAAAGGGAGGGAAAATTAACTCCATATCTTGATGGGGAGAGAAGCAAAGAATTTGCAGCCAGCAGTAAATTTGGTCCATTTGATGTGCTACTCCTTCATTTATTTATTTATTTTGTTCACTTAGTCAATGCACAGACGCTGATTGTCCACAACATTTTGAATACTTATTTAGATAATAGACATACAGATTTAAACAAATGATTGTGGTTTTATACTCAGGGCATAGAAATTCATAACCACTCCTTAGTTTGTTCCTAGAAACTGTTATTCTGAATGTAGGATCTATCACTGAGAAACCCTTGATAAAGCGTTAAATGCATGGAGGATAATTGCCAAATTGCATGATACTTAATAAGTTGTTTTTTATATAAATCCACACAAACTTCTAAAATTCAATGTATTGATTAGATATTGCCACAATAAAATGCAATGTAGCAGTTGGCTGGTGCCACAATACAGTTGCATAACAAACCACCGCAAAACTCAGTGACTTATTTTTTTTTTTTTTTTTTTTTAAGAGACGGAGTATCTCTCTGTCGCCCAGGCTGGAGTGCAGTGGCGTGATCTCGGCTCCCTGCAAGCTCCGCCTCCTGGGTTCACCCGCCATTCTCCTGCCTCAGCCTCCCGATTAGCTGGGACTATAGGCGCCCGCCACCACCCCTGGCTAATTTCTGTATTTTTAGCAGAGACGGGATTTCACCTTGTTAGCCAGGATGGTCTCGATCTCCTGAGCTCGTGATCTGCCCACCTCCGCCTCCCAGTTAGCCAGGATGGTCTCGATCTCCTGACCTCGTGATCTGCCCACCTCCGCCTCCCAGTTAGCCAGGATGGTCTCGATCTCCTGACCTCGTGATCTGCCCACCTCGGCCTCCCAAAGTGCTGGGATTACAGGCGTGAGCCACCGCACCCGGCCGAATTGAGTAAATGTATTCATGCATCTGTGGGTCAGCTTGGACTCAACTGATTTAGCTGGGGTTGACCGGGCTTAACTCCAAGATGAAGTTGTAATCCAGGTCTTCTATGTTTGTTTCTCATACTTCTTAGCCTAATCTGCTACTTGAGGGATGTTCTTCTCATCATGGCAGTGATAGAAAAGCAAGAGGGCCAGTTCAACTGTACAAGCCAGTCCCCAGCGTCTGTTTACATATGCCTGATAATATTCCTCAAGACAAGCCTGCCATGTACCTCAGGGAAACATCAATTGAGCAAAAAAATTATACTCTATCTGTAATAGAAAAATAAAGAATTGAGAAAAAATTGAGCAATGTATATCACAGGTGAAAATAAGTTGTTAACTAAAGACTTCGTTAATCACTATTTCCCTGAAATTTTTAAAAGACTACCAGAGAGTGAATTCTATTTTCCTATTAGTTTTCAGTATACATAATCAGATGCCTATTGATTAAAAATAATTTTACAATCAGTTATTAGCATTATGTAAGAAAACATTTTTGTGATTTTACAATTAATTACATGAAATTATATTTTATATATTTTATAGATATAACTTAAAAGTAGACAGAAGTTTGATATTAAGATACAATTTCATTGTGGGTCCTCGATTTGGAAAATTAGGTAAAGATCAAGATGAGGAGGGGAAAATGTCCTTACTAACAGTAATAAATATTTTCTGGAAGTCCCTATTTAGGGCTTATATACTTATAGTCTGAGATTCCTTAATAAGTGTTTACTATGAAATAAACTCTATCTTAATATCCTTCTATAGTGAGTAATACAATTATGTTTCCACAACTTCAGCTCCTAAATTGTTCTATTTCCCAATCTGTAAACAATCCAAGTAAATTTACAAAACCCTGTGAAATTGCCATCTAATTCTCCAGCATTTAAAGACGCTTGAGGATCATAGGAAATACTGCACATGAGTAAGTATAATTTTTGTTTAACTATAATTTCAATAAAAATATGCAATTCTGAATGTTAATAAATTGGTCAATAACACAATGCAAATATACAAACAACGTAAGTCCATGGATTAAATATTATATATTATTTTTTAAGTGTCATCAATCTCAGTTCCCATACTATGAAATTCAGTAAAAATTCATTAGTTGTTTCTTGATTTATTCTTCTATAGTTTTATATGCATTCATAATGATAATTATAAGTGTTTGTATATTTATTACATAATACATAATAAAATATTGTATATTATATAATTTATAAAATATAAAATTATAAGAAATAGTAATTATTATGACACTGAAACTAACACATATAGCTCCTGTACCAAGAGCAGTGTTTGGAGCTTAATCCTCATTATATTGGTGTCATTATTATCTGCTTTTTATTAATGAGACAACTATGACACAGAAAGTTTTTATATCTTGTACAAGAGATCACTCAGAGAGCTAAGTGGTAGAAGCAGGATATAAACTGAAGAAGTCTAGATCATATAAATATATACATGTATGTAGATAAAATCTCCGTATTTTAAAACTATAGTATCACATTTTTACTGAATTATTGACTATTTCTTGCTGTTGGAACTTTTTTAAATAAAGCTCCAAGTTCCATAGATTTCTATAAATTCAATAAAGTGTTCATACTTAAATATAAGTTTACTCACTGGTTATCACAGTTCTGTGAAATGTGTATGGTTATAGCATAATTTAATTAATTCATCTCTCATTGAAGAATATTTATATTTTTTCAATCTCTCCGGTACAAACAATAATGTAATAAATCTTTATAATGTTTTTCACATTTAAGAGAGAATCTTTGCTATAAAGTTTTTGCTAGATCAAAGAGAATTTTTAAATACAACATTGACTAATATCATCAAGTCACTTACCATAATTAATATGTGAGACAACTTGTTTTCCCACAGCTGCCCAGAAGAGTGTTTTATCAAATACAACTTGTACGTTTTCTGTCTTAGAGATGACAAATGGAATCTCAATGTGTTTATATTTAGAAATGTTCCCAACATTGAATAAGGTTAAGTATGTTTTTACACACATCTTCAAGAGTAATTGTATTTCCTTTCCTTCTCATTGTCTCTTCAAATAATTTGCCCATTTTTCTACTGAACTGGTCATATTTTTTTCAAAGAACTATTTATACATGAAGGAAATTAGCCCTGTGTGATGTTTTCAATTTCCCCCACCCCCAATTTTCATTTCTTATGATTATTTTTCTATTGCTCAAAAGATTTTGGTTTTTTCTTCCTTTGTGCATTTAAATATAGTCAACTATATCAATCTCTCAGTTTATGACTCTGAATTTTGGGTCATGCTTTGAAAAACCTATCTCAATCTGAGCTTATAAAATAATTTCCCCATGGATGAATCTAATACTCCTATGATTTCATGTTATTCTAAAACATTTAGTCCATTTGGAATTTATCATTTATTCCTTTTGGAGTTACCATATATTTTAATTTTAAATCTGATATTTTCAGCCAGGGTCAGGCAGGCTATTTTATTAAGTGAATATTAGGACCTACTTTTTTTGTTGAGTCTTCAGAATTCTTCTTAATTTCACTGACATCTTAAGAAGTTGTTTTATGTCCTGTACCTTTACTGACACAGTAGTTAGCATCCTTCTCGTCAACTTTTTATATGATGAAGCACAAACTTTTACAAACAAATAATAGCTGTGATTGAATTTTACTTATTATTGAAAAATTGCTGTTTTAAAATAATAATTTTCTGTACTATTCACTGAATATCTTTTCATTCATTGAATCTTTCATTTATCCACAACCATAAGTTGAATTCTTGTTATATATATGTGGGCTGTAGTCATACAAATATAGATGAGACTCAGAACTCAAATATGTGAAAAACAAGCGAATTAGTAGTTTCTACTCTTTGGTTTCTGTATTCCTATAAATTATAACTTGTAATGACTCTCAAAATTAAATGTTGACAGTAGCATGCCAGATAAACTCACCAAAAATATCTAACATCTAAAAATATCTAATAAAGAGAAGGCTTTGATTAATCTTTGAGGATTAATTAACTAGAAAGTTATCAATCATTAAAATGATGTTTACTCTGACTAGTAACCAAGAACAATTGATGGCAAGATCAAGGGAAATCCTTCTTAATGGCATAATGGAAGGTCAATTACTTGGTGTACTTTTTCTTCAATCAACTATGGTTCTGATGAACTATTCTTTTTCTTCATCATCATGAAATTAATACTTTAATGCTATGACTGCCTTATGTGGGATATGACATTGTACAAGATTACAAGATTGCAGCATCACCTGAGAACCTGGTGAGATTTTGGGTTCTAGACGTGATGCTGCTGCAAGTTTTGAAATCTCAGGCAGGAGATCCTTCATTTGTAGACATGAATTCGAATAAATGATACCTAATTTCACTCTCCCTTTTAAAATGCTGTGATCCTTATCTTTTTTAAACATTCATCTGGAAACCCTGATTACTGGATAATTTAGTTCAAACAACTGAATTTGACCTCAGAATAAAATTGTTTTGAAGGCTGGTTTTCCAAAACATTGTATGAACTCTCATTTCTTTATTTCTTTTACTTTGACAAAACCTAAAACAATAATCATTTGAAATTCTACTCCTTGAGATAAGCCATAGGACATTAACCTACAAAAAAGTAAATTGAATGGAACATTGTGTAAATAACAATGAAGAATCACTGCATTAAAATATAACTGAGTAATTTCTTAGCTTACAAAAATCTATAACCAAATATCAACTCAGAAACTTTTCTCTTTCAGTTTTGAATTCTTCTAAAGATTCAAACTGGCATATTCTGCCACATCAATTTACTCTGTTTGTAGTAGAGTAACCTTACTGAACTTTGACCAATCTATAGTTCCAAACCATCTGCTTCCAAAGGAAAACGATGCTTTCTTCAATGAAAGACATAAAAACACCAAATATATGCCTAATTGCCCAGCTGGCTGAGTTTAGAAGAAAACACTGCAAAGCTGATTGGTAAATTGATTTTGCCATTTGCTGTGGTTTTCTGCAAGCATCTAATCAATTGGATAGTTTGTGCTGACCCATTTTTGGGTTATTGTGTTCTCTCTGTAATATTTATCTTCAATACCATTTTAGCCTTATGTATTTTTATACATTTGTAAAATGAAAGCACTCTCCTTATGCTGATTCTAGAGTTTTTATATGCCAGGTACATATAATGCAGAGGTACACATAATTTAAAAAGTTAATCCAGTGTTCGGCATAATAAAAAGTTTCTCCATCAAGTATATTTAGTATAGGATATGATTAATGTAATTAAGCTGAGGGATACATTTTTTAGATACAGTCGTATGAACACTACATCGATTATAAATTTGAGACTTTTTTCTCTTATATATTTGTCCCATAAATTCATAGATTCTAGAATTTGGAAGTAACCTTAAATGTCCTATATTCCAACAAGGCATCTAATGTTTGAATTCCCTCTACAACATCTCCACCATGTGGTTATCTGGCCTAAGTCACCACCAGTGAACAGGAAACATATTATGTCCTGTGGAAATTAATTTTATCTCTGTTTAGTCCTAACTATTGCATAGTCCCTCTTTATGTTAAATTCAAACTAATATATTCTAAATTATTAACAACTGGTTTTAATTCTAAACCATTAGTGCCTAATACAGTGAGCCTAAATCACTCATTAATGCTCCCTTACCATTAATAATCTTCTAATATCCCAAGAGAGATATCATTCGAATCCCTGTGCATTTCTGGCAGATATCCTCTGAACATTCTATAATGTGTTCATATTCCTATTGAAATGTGGAGCTTGAAGCTACATATTATGCACTAGGTGGTGACTGATTACCAGAGTAAAGGCAAATTATTACTTCATTTGACAACACTCTTGACATGAAACTTTCATTAATGCAACCCAAACAGATGTTGAAATAAATCGTACACTACTGAACTGTTGTCTATAACCCTAAATTGCTTAACAGATGTATACCTTTCCTGTAATTATGCAGTTTGCTTTTGGCTTTCTATAACTACTGGAGTACATTTAAGTTTGCTTATATTAACTATGAGCTATCTGTTTTATCCTTTCATTCAAATTAAAAGCAAAATGAATTTTAAACATTTTAATTTCATATTTAATATCTATAATTCTATTAGTAGCTGCATATGACAGGAAAAAATGATAATTGCAGTTTAAACCAAATAAAAGTTTATTTCTTTTTCATGTGGAAAACATTAAGAGGAAAACATAGTCCAAGAATGCCATAGTGACTCCATTGTGCCACCAGTAGCACTTAGTTATTTTTGTCTGTTTTTATTTTCTTTAAATCTATGGTTATGCATGAGCTCAAGGAACACAAGAAAGTGTACCTATTATTCCGGCTTGCAGTGAGTTCAACTAAAATACGGGGTTCCTACTAAGGAAGAAAGAGAGATTACACACTCAGGAGGAAGGAAAGAATATACACTCTTTCCAAGCATACATGGAATATAAACAAGAGTTTTTAAATCTATTAGACAATAAATCAAATCATAACAAATTCCAACGTATTAAGAACCATAAAAAAAGATGTTTTATATTCACAAAAATTAATGTTTTAAATACCTGGCAATAAAATATTCTTACACACTCCTGGCAGAAGTTTAAATTTGTTTAACAATTTTGAATGTTATTTTGTTACAGAGTAATATTAAATATTTGTAACTTATTCCTCAACAATTCCATTCCAAGTAGAATCTCTTTAATTTCTTTGCCAGGAGACTTGCACTAAACTGTTTGTAATAGCCGAATACTGCAAAAAAGATTCCAGCAACAGCAGAAAATATGAATGACTTGTCTTACATAGCAGGCATATCCACAAGGATAAACCTTAAAAACGTGAAGCATCACAATAATTTAAAGGCATAAAAGAATATAAAATTGTAAGGGCGTTTGTGTAAATAATAATATGTAAACAATTTATTATTGGTGATACACATATGAACTGCTTTCAAAAGTTAATGAAACTGAAGGATGATGAAATCAGTGAAAAAGATTCTCTTTGGGGGAAGGGAGGGAGATAAAGACCATCGGGGACAGGTCAATGGGGAACATAGATTTGCTAAGTGATATTCTACCTCTCAAGTTGAGTGCCTGTTATATTGTTGAAATTGTATGCATGCATTGCATATACTACTTTATATACAACATTCTTCACTGAAAACATGTAAAAGTCAAACAAAATATAGATATATTTTTATTAAAAGAAACATATGAAACAACATGATAAAGAAAGGTACAAATAAAGACACAGATATATAAAGAAAATGCAAACTAAACATAAGTAAGACTTAATTATGAGACCACATGGAATTTAATATTTAAAGAACCTAAGTCATTAAAGGGACACATTATGTAATAATACAAGGCACAATTTATGAATATGTGACAGTCCTAATTCTGTCTGGAGCAAATAACACAGTCAATGAAGCAAAAACTATTAGAAAGGCAAGGAGAGATCTGTTTCAATATTTTATGCATTTATTGATGCTCCAGAATACCTGAAACAGGGCTTGTAATACTTGTTATTAAAATTTGCTTTTTTTAATGAATAGAAGAGATTATTATAATGGAACATTTACTATAACCAGTGAATTCAGGAGGATTACTACAAAAAAAATTAACAATGTAATTTAAAAATCCCAGAATATACATATATATGCATATACATATATACCTCCATTTTTACATGTATTTCTATGTATAATTATCTATCTATAAGACATGCTAAATTTTTTGAACCAAAAGTATTTTAAAGGCCAAATGTGTGATTTTAACCTAATAAAATTTAAAACAAATAATAAAGAATTTCCCAATTACGTTTCTGGATTGAAGCAAGAAACATGCAAGTGATGTTACAAATTATTTAGAAAACAATTAACCTATATTTTATACAAAGAATCTATGATTAGCTAAATGATAGAGAAAAATGTGAAGACATTATCTTTCTTATCAAGTTAAAGAAAATAGTGAAGTAGCTAAAAAATACTTCGTGTTATTTTACAAGTAGAAAGTGGAAATTCACAAAGATAAGAGCTAAAATTGAATAAATAGGAAAAGAGCAAAGATAAATATAACCAGTCTTTTTCTAAGTATGAAAATGTCATTTAAAGGCTTTGTGAGACTGAAGAAGCAAGAAAGAGAATGAAAATAAATTGTTAAGGGAAATTAAAACAGATATGATCACAGATAAAAATTAGAATAAAAATGCAACACTATATTAAAAAATTTTAAATTTAAAGTAACTGAATAATTTACTAATAAACTAAAAATACCATTATACATAAATAATAAAAATAAAATAGAAAAAATTGAAAATTTCATTTGAAATCTAACAGTGAGAAATATGCTAGAATAACAATATTTTGCCACTGAGTTCTATGTGAAATTTAAAGAATACAGTATTACAAATAGGGAAATAGCTGTGAAGTTACCTTATTTCTTTAATATACATGCATGTTATTCCAAAATAAAATAATGATGGAAAATAAATTCATAGGTCTGTAAACATCATTTAAAAGTATAAAATAGTAAATTCATCTTAATGAATACCAGGAACTTGATCAGAATTTGTTTGCTATTGTCATCATTATTTTTGTAGCAAATACAATGAAAAATGAAATAAAATGTTTGCATCATAAAGTAAAAATATAAACATGAGATTTAAATATATGATAGTCATAAATATGTTGTATTACTAAATAAAATGTTAGAGGAAAAAAAGGCATTCCTTTCCTGGTGAGAACATATTGTAGTTTGAAGAAGCCTAAAATACTCTGGGGGATTAAGGAATCTTCTAGAATTCACTACAGTGACTGAATATGAGGTAATACTAAAACATTAAGCTGTTCTCATAAGCACTAAACACTTAAGACTGAAATGTAAAAATTATTCTAAACATAATAGCAACGAAAAATGTAAACTACTTTGTAAATAATTAGCATAGCAACATAGGTCATACACACATAAAATTGTGGTAACTGAAAGCCATACATCAAGGTAAGACCAAATAGTGATATAGAACATATTTATGAATAAAATCTTAGTGCCATAAAACAGAAATTCTCTAAACTCCAACTATATATTTAAGTTTATTTCAACTAATATTCTGACAGGATTGGCATTTTGGGATGGTGATGGTGAAAATTAAATATTATAAACTTAAACTCAAATGAAATAACAGATTTTATGGAAAAGGAAAAGTGAGATGTGTAGAAACAAATAAGTAGATTTATATATGAGATAAAATGCAGAGAAAGCAGTAATAGGACCAAATTAATATGAGAATTTAACACACAACAAAAGTGTATTTCAATTTAGTAAAAAAGTGATTTAGTAAAGTTGGTGCTGCCATAATTATTTATAATTCTAGAAGGCAATAAACCTTGCACTGTATCTTACATTTTAAACCAAAATAAAATGCAATTATACTACATATATAAATTTTTGAAGGTTGAAAACTTAAAATTATAGAAGAAACTACAGTCAAATATACTAATAAGCACGGTGGACAAGAACATAACCAAGATGGTATAAAAGTATAAAAAACTAAACCTATTTATTCTTATGTAATTAAAAAAATGACAAAGGACATTATAAACAAAATGAATAGATGCATCATAAATTGGAAAGTAAATTCATTGCAGCGAAAGTGACAAAGTATTGTTACTTACAATAAACAGTAAAATATTATAAATGAAAAATAAATAAAAGATAAAACAAAAATGGTGAAAGGAAATTCATAAATCCACAGAAGAGCAAAACAAAATATAAATAATTATTATACAGCAAATGTTAAAACTCACTATTTGTCAGAGAAATTAACATTAAAATACAAATAAGTTACTTATTTTTAGCTTCAGACCAGCAACAACAACAAAAGCTAGCAATAACACTCGCTTGTTGAAAATATATAGAAAAGTATTATACTTTCACACTTTGGCAGTAGAAATGTATACGTGTAGCCTTTCTGAAAAGCAATCTGATGAAATCTATTAAAAATAAAAGAACACTTACCCTGCACCTCCAAAAATTCACAACTAGGAATATTGCACACAGAACTAATCTTATATGCAAAGACATTTGGATAAGGATGTTGTATTAGTCCGTTTTCACACTGCTAATAAAGACATACCCAAGACTGGGAAAAAAAAGAGGTTTAATTGGACTTACAGTTCCATATGGCTGGGGAGGCCTCAGGATCATGGTGGAAGGCGAAAGGTACTTCTTACATGGCAGTAGCAAGAGAAAAAATGAGCAAGATGCAAAAGCGGAAACCCCTGATGGTTATCAGATCTCATGAGACTTATTCACTATCATGAAAACAGTATGGGGGAAACCGCTCCCAAGATTCAAACTATCTCTGATTGGGTCCCTCCCACAACATGTGGGATTTATGGGAGTACAATTCAAGATGAGATTTGGGTGGGAACACAGAGCCAAACCGTATCATTTCACCCCTGGCCCCTCCAAACCTCATGTCCTCACATTTCAAAACAAATCATGCCTTCCCAAAGTCCCCCAAAATCTTAACTCGTTTCAGCATTAACCCAAAACTCCACAGTTTAAAGTCTCATGTGAGACAAGGCAAGTCACTTCTGCCTGCGAGCCTGTAAAATCAAAAGCAAGCTAGTTACTACCTAGATACAATCAGGATACAAGTATTGTGTAAATACAGCAATTCTGAATTGAAGAAATTGACCAAAACAAAGGGGTTACAGGGCCCAGGCAAGTTGGAAATCCAGCAGGGCAGTAAAATTCTAAAATTCCAAAATGATCTCCTTTGACTCCATGTCTCACATCCAGGTCACACTGATGCAAGAGGTAGGTTCCCATAATCTTGGGCAGCTGCTGAGCTGTGGCTTTGCAGGGTATAGCCCCGCTCCTTGCTGCTTTCACAGGCTGGTGCTGAGTGTCTGTGACTTTTCCAGGCACACTGTGCAAGCTGTGGGTGGATCTACCATTCTGGGGTCTGGAGGACAGTGGCCCTCTTCTCACAGCTCCACTAGGTGGTACCCCAGTAGGGACTCTGTATGGGGGTTCCGACCCCACATTTTCCTCCCACACTGCCCTAGCAGAGGTTCTCCATGAGATCCCTGCCCCTGCAGCAAACTTGCGCTGGGCATCCAGGTATTTCCATATATCTTCTGAATCTAGGTGGAGGTTCCCAAAGCTCAATTGTTGACTTCTGGGCACCCACAGGCTCAACACCACTTGGAAGCTGCCAAGGTTTGGGGCTTGCAGCCTCTGAAACTATGGGCCGAGCTGTACCTTGGCCCCTTTTAGCAACGGCTGGAGCAGCTGGGAGGCAGGGCACCAAGTCCCTAGGCTGCACACAGCATGGAGACCCTGGGCCCGGCCCATGAAACCATTTTTTTCCTCCTAGGCTTTCGGGTCTGTGACGGGAGGGGCTGCTGGAAAGTTCTCTGACATGGCCTGGAGACATTTCCACCATGATCTTGGGGATTAACTGTCAGCTCCATGTTACTTATGTAAATTTTTGCAGCCATCTTGAATTTCTCCTCAAAAAATGGGTTTTTCTTTTCTACTGATTGTCTGGCTACAAATTTTCTGAATTTTTATGCTCTATTTTCCTTTTAAAATGAAATGCTTTTAACAGCACCTAAGTCACATTTTGAATGCTTTGCTGCTTAGAAATTTCTTTCCCCAGATACCCTAAATCATCTCTCTCAGGTTCAAAGTTACACAAATCTCTAAGGCAGGGGCAAAATGCAGTCAGTCTCTTTGCTAAAACGTAAAAAGAGTCACGTTTGTTCCGGTTCCCAACACGTTTCTCATCTCCATCTGAGACCACCTCAGCCTGGACCTTATTGTTCATATCACTATCAGCATTTCAAAGCCATTCAACAAGTCTCCAGGAGGTTCCAAACTTTCCCACATTTTCCTGTCTTCTTCTGAGCCCTCCAAACTGCTTCAATCTCTGCCTCTTACCCAGTTCCAAAGTAGCTTCCACATTTTCAGGCATCTTTTCATCATCACCCCACTCTCGGCACCAGTTTACTGTGTTAGTTTGTTTTCACATTGCTGATAAGACATACCCAAGACTGGGAAGAAAGAGAGGTTTAATTGGTCTTACAGTTCCACATGGCTAGGGAGGCCTCAGAATCGTAGCAGGAGGCAAATGGCACTTCTTATTGAATCCACAGCATGATTCAAATAATCTCCCACTGGGTCCCTCCCACAACACGTAAGAATTATGGGAGTACAATTCAAGATGCAATTTGGGTGGGGACACATAGCCAAACCATATCAGATTTGTATTTCAGAATTGTTTGTATGAGCAGAAAACTGAAAGCAACATGAATGTTCATCAGTGTTTTGATGCTTGACTGTATGGTGGCCCATCACACCATGAAATGACAGATAGTCATTAAGAAAAATAATAAATTCTAACACTAGTTGTTTGCATGAAGGAATTCTCATGAGAGTTTTTTCACAAATTTTATTTTTAGATTCAGGGGGTACATGTGCAGTTTTATTACCTGGATATATTGCATAATGTTGAGGTTTGGGTACAGGTGATCCCATCACCCAGGTACTGAGCATATTACCCAGTAGTTTTTCAGTCCCTTCCCCCAACCCCCCTCCCTACTCTAGAAGACCCCAGTATCTGTTGTTGCCACCTTTATGTCCACGAGTACCCAATGTTTAGCTTCCGGTCATACATGAGAACATATAGTATTTGGTTTTCTGTTCCTGCATTAATTAGCTTAAGATAATGGCTTCCAGCTGCATGCATGTTGCTGCAAAGAACATAATTTTATTCTTTTTTATGGCTGTGTAGTATTCTACAGTTATTTTCTTTATCCAATTCACTGTTGATGGGCACCTAGGTTGGTTCCATGTCTTTATTATTGTGAATAATACTGCAAGGAACATACAAGTGAATTTGTCTTTCTGGTAGAACTATTTATTTTTCTTTGGGTATATACCTAGTAATAGAATTAGATTTCTCAAAGAACTTAAAGCAAATTTACCATGAGGTATATGAAAACGAAAGCTAATATGGGAGAAATTAGAAAATTCATTTTCTGCTAAGGAATAATACATATACTATTACTTTTAAACATATAGTATATTATTATATAAGTATATAATGTAATATGTAATAATATACACAACTATATGAATGTGAAGCACTTTGAACTTCTGAATGACTTATTTGTGTGCTTATTGGAGAGTGGTTTGCTGTAGCACAAAAAGGAGAAGCTATGGCGAGAAGCTACCACAGTACTAAGTTGTGTAGAATTATATTAATGGCAGCGGGAGTGATGAAAACTTTATAATTAGAAAATTATTTACATCTGTATTATTCAATAAACTTGTAAATTTCCCATATGTGGCTAATAAAATTGAAATTAAATAAACAATTTAGTTCCTTGGGCACACTAGCTATATCTCAAGTATTCAATAGCCATATGTAACTATGACTACCATATTGGACAATAGCAGAAAATTCTGTTAAATAGCATTGTTTTAGATGTCAGCTAGATAAACATTTGGAACAGTGGTTAGAAAAATCTTGAAAAGTTATTATATTCCATTTTTTAAAATAAATTCAAAGATGTCCTTGGCAACATTTTAAATATTTTGTCTATGTTTCCAGACTTTATGGACCCTGTTGTATTTATGATGTTTATATCTTCAATGTATACTTAATGAAAGATCAAAATGAAGTAAAATTTTCAGTTTTGTGGATGACAGAAGTTTGAAAGCGTAATTTTGGCAGAGGTGGCAAGTAGCCTAAACTAAGACATATTGTCTCTGTCTCCTTTAGTAAGAGTAGCCCTATTTTTAGTTTGGCCTATTAAACACCAGAATAGAAGGTATATAGTTTCCAGTTTTTCTTACACTAATGTGTAACTATAGACTTAAAAGAAGAAGCACACACACATACATATATACACAACTGAGTCAGCTAGAAGGGTTGAACTTTCTTTTGCTTTTTTTTTCTTTTTTGGGAAGGCACCTTGGAGGGGATAGCTGGAGCTTCAGTGCTGGTTGTGGAACATGAGATGATCTGGAAGAGAGAAACCATGAGTCTGATAATGGAAAAGGCTGGAAACCAGGGCTGCTGGGGACATAATGAACCATTATAGAAGCCTTAGACTACACACCTCTGAAGTAACTACATTTAGTACCAAGGATGGCCAGCAGGGAGGAGAGAGGGTGGCAGAGGAAGAAGAATGAAAATATCCCTACTTTGTATCACACCTGATTACAGACACATTAACATCCTCAACGTAAAAGATGTCAATGTATATTTAACACAAGATAACATAAGAAAACATATATGAACATATTATTTGCAACTTTCAAGTAGCAGAAAGTTTCAGGTAAGTTATCACTGGGGACAGACATGTAAAATGGGGTGGATGCACGCTAAGGAGTGCTATAGAGCTATTAGAAACTTTGAAACAAATATATAATCAATAATGGAAATTGATCACCAGAAATATTGTGGATTATAAAAATAAAAGAAACCAATGAATTTTAACACAATAGTATCTATCTAAATTTTAAAATATGACCACAAAATGCAATTGTATGTTTTATAAGTACAATATACACACATAGAATACATCATGTTTCTTCAAAAGTGCAGTGAAATGAGAATGAAATACTGATACAAGGAAAAAATAAGGAAAAAAGAGAGAAGATAGAAAAAGAAAAAAGGGAGGGGTGCATAATACCATGAGGTGATAAACTGATAATTAATTAATTATATATTAATATGTTCTGCATTTGAGGTACAAAACATTAAAAATATTTGTTGCTATATTAGAGGGTATATTAAAGGGAAAGATGACTACCAGCAGTGAGACTAGTTGCCAGTACACAGACTCATGTGTACCATAACCTATGACATAATAGCTACTCATTTAAGATGTATTTAAATAAATGATTTTTGAATATAACCCAGTAAGGGTTTTATATATTTCTGATATTTGAGCACCATTAGAATTTATAAAATCTTCTTAAAACATTATTTATATATATATGATTGTGAGGTATTGTGTTCATAATTATCCTTTTCTTGTTCACCAAACAAGCAAGTAGCAGCTATGCAAGGTATAAAATTTTTTTAGAATCCTATTTCTATGGCATTATTTATTTTCTAATATAGAAACTATCACTGAAGGCAATACAATTTAATACATGTGTATTTTGCTTTAAGTCAATGAATAGCATGCCAACTATTATACTTTGATTCTTTCTTTAGCACATTTTCCAATGTGTTTAAAAAATGATCTGCCAGTATTTGCGTTCCGTAGGCTAAGGCACATCTTCATCACCAGCTAATGTATTTGTTCTCAAAAGACATGAGCAGAAACGACTGAGGATGTCTCCACATCTGTCTCCTCCAGGTGGCAGTTGTACTTCCTTCCCCACTGTTTCATTCATTAAGACTCATCTAGTCTTTTAAAAATTGGCAACTGTTTTGCAAAATTTGAGCATTTTTCCCCTTCGAGGAATGGATCAGACAATTTGTAAGACTGATGAAATTTTTAAAAAATAGTTACCAAGTAAACTTCATGGCCTCAAAGATATGGCTCCCTGTTGCTCAACCTAAGAGTGTAGTTTACCGACATGATTTTCAGCATTATAAACAAATCTTCAATCCGAAATATTATTCCAAGAGGGATTTGGATAAGTAGTTTGAAAAACAAACTATGTATGTTTTTACAAAAGCATTGAAATCTGAATCTTATCCTAGGATGAAATATATTTCCCTCCCTGCAAAATCTTTGGAATATGTAAAAAAGTGACTGGCATATATACACTGAATATATGTAATTGGATGCAAGAGGTCATAACAACATCATAATCTTTATGTTTAGAAATAAATGTCTTTGAAACTTTAAAATAGAGGAGAAAATAATTTCTATGTTCATGTTTTTTTTTAAAGATGAAAAATTATTTTTATAATCTCATTTATTCATTCAATCATCGGAGAAATAATTGCTGAGTTCCTTCTATGTTTAAGGAACTGGGCTAGTTTCTGTGACAATCAAGTACTACTTTGAGGAAGTTTAGATATTAGTATGACAGATTATAAGTATGTAGTAATTTTGGTATGAAGTGAGCAATAAGAACTTTAAAAGAGGCTGGGCGCGGTGGCTTATGCCTGTAATCCCAGCACTTTGGGAGTCTGAGAGGGGCAGATCACCTGAGGTCAGGAGGTAGAGACCAGCCTGGCCAACATGGTGAAACCCTGGCTCTACTAAAAATACAAAATAGCTGGGGGTGCATGGTGGTGGGTGCCTGTAATCCCAACTACTCAGGAGGTTGAGGTAGGAGAATCGCTTGAACCTGGGAGGCGTATATTGCAGATTGCAGTAAGCCCAGATCACTCCACTGCAACGCAGCCTGGGTGAGAGAGACACATTCCACCTCCAAAAAAAAAAAAAAAAAAAAGAAAGAAAAGAAAGAATTTTAAAAGATTTTAAAAGAAATGCTGACTGGAGAGTAAAGTGTGTTCAGGAGATAATTCTCATAAGCCAAAATGACCCAGGGTAAAAACATGTTTCCCGCCTGGAATTCACGTCATTGTATAATTTTCTCCTCTTGAGTGTGAGTTCGTCCTAGGTACTTGCTTCTATCCAAAAAAAGAATGTAAAAGTGGTGGGATGTAACGTCTAGACAGGGTCATAAAAGACTGACTTGTTGACTGCTGTAGGCACTGTTAGGCTCTTCTCTCTTGCTTGTACTAGTAAAGCAAATAGCAGCAGTGAGAGGTGTCTTACAGAGGAAGGAGCGCATGTGCCAAAGATGGAACGTCAGCTTCCAGCCAACAGCCAGCAAGGGGCTGGGGACTTCAGCCCATGACAACCTGTATACTAATAATCATGTGAATTAACTCATGGAATAGACCTTCTTACTGTTAAGATGGAAGATGACTGCAAGCCTGTTAAATACTGTGATCATAGCCTTGTGAGGGACTCTGTGCCAGAGGTCAGTGTTGTGTCTGAATTCCTGACCCACAGAAATCATGAGATAATAAATATTTGTTGTCTTAAACCACTATGTTTATGTATGCAACTTGTTAGGCAGCAACAGATTACTTTTAGCATGTCTGAGAGGAAAGGAATTGCAAATTCATGTAATAATCTTTGGGAAACTTCTATAGGCTAGACAGCAGGTATGCAGTAATGGACAGAACAAAGAGCTGCGCTTGTTAACCTTATGGTCTGCTAATAAAATATCCAACAATAATTATACAAATCATTATTTAATTTAAGTTGTGCTACGTTCAATGAAGGAACTGTGTAATGTGCAGGGAGGCCATAAGATAAAGGTACCCAGTCTAAGCTTGGGGGTAATGACTTCGCTCAAGAAATGATATTTCATCATATGAAAAACCTGGGTAGAAGGGTGACAATGGTATATGAGAGGAAAAATAGAAAAATCTCTTTATAGACAGGAAAAGTATATGGAAAGAACTTGGGGCTTGAAACTAGTGAGACAAAGACTTTTATATGTGGTGGGGCACAGTGGCTCATGCCTGTAATCCGAGCAATTTGAGAGGCCAAGGCAGGAGGACCATCTGAGACCAGGAGTTGGAGACCAGCCTGGCCAACATGGTGAAACCCCATCTGTACTAAAAATATAAAAATTAGCCAGGCATGGTGGCAGGCATTTGTAATCCCAGCTACTTGCGAGGCTGGGGCAGGAGAATCACTTGAACTTGAGAGGCAGAGGTTGCAGTGAGTCGAAATTGTGCCACTTCACTCCAGACTGGAAAACAGAGTGAGACTCCATCTCAAAAAAAAATAAAAGACTTTTACACATTGATACTCTTATGCATCAGTGAATGTTGAGATTATTAACTAAATGCAAAGAAAATATGTTTAAGAAATTTACTCTTTTTTTTTTTTTTTTTTTGAGACAGAGTCTCGCTCTGTTGCCTATGCTGGAGTGCAGTGGCTCAATCTCAGCTCACTGCAAGCTTCGTCTCCCAGGTTCATGCCATTCTCCTGCCTCAGCCTCCTGAGTAGCTGGGATTATAGGTGCCTACCACCATGCCTGGCTAATTTTTTGTATTTTTAGTAGAGAAGGGGTTTCACCGTGTTAGCCAGGATGGTCTCGATCTCCTGACCTCGTGATCCACCCACCTTGGCCTCCCAAAGGGCTGGGATTACAGGAGTGAGCCACCGTGCCTGGCCAGAGCAATCACTCTTATGGAGAAAACACAAATTTTAGGAGGCCAGTTAGGAAACAGAGAGATGATGGTGATTTCATCTCAGGTGGCTATGATGGTAATAGAGAATGAAAGACAATATGATACGCTGTAGAATGCAATCAGATGTACCACTACAACTATAAAATTATAAAATATCTCAATTTTCCAAAGGCACAATCATATACTAAATATACATTTTTGTTTAATCAAGCAGAAGTACTTAATTCTGAGTTGTTATATATAAGAATTTTCTTTATATAATGGGAAATAATGCATGAGGCAGAAAAGTTATAAAAGATTAGTTCTACTTTGCTACAGATTTCACTAGTATACTTCTCTAGAAAAATGATCATACTAACTTATGTTGAAGGCTTTGATTTCTGTCTAAAACTTCAGTTAATTATATTTATGTTTATATACTCATCCTTTACTTCTGTCTTAATTTCTAGCATGACTACAACAATGGACACGGATTGAAATACTGTTTTTCTAATCATGTGAGGAAGAGGAAAGGATGCCGTGTATAATAGCAGATTTATTACTCTTATTTCCTCAACATTTTTTTCCAAAAGTTCAACGTTCAGTTTATCTGTGATGTAAAATAATATAATGCCAGACATATTAAAAAGTAAAATTTGCCAATGGGAGTTGAAGGAAAATCACCTTCTACTTCAATATCATAGATTTCAGAAGGTAATTTAGCCTAATAATTTGAAAAATAATTTCGTTTTCAACCTAATTTTGTACAAAGAAAAGTATTTCATATTAAAAAATGTTGCATATTATTCAGTTACTTAAAAATATTGTAGTCAGACGATATGATTTCTGGACTATGTCTTTGTTAATGAGACTATGTAGAAGAATCTTTGAAATCCTATTAGACAGTTATAAGAGTCACTTAGAGTAAAATTTATCCTGATATGGTACTTTACTTTTCATCTTATACTGTACCTCAAATAGATAAAGAACAATTAAGAATTTTCTCTAGATAGAGCCTATGTTATGAAGATCAACATATGAAAAATTATATACTATAAAATTATCTCTTATAAAGGATTTTAGAAGATAATAAGCATTCATGCCTCTCCAGAGGACTATGAAATTATTAACTTTCCTAACGTACATACTTTTTTTTACTGTAGCAGGTTTTGTGGACATATATTTAGGTGAGCCCTTTTATTATTTTAAGGGGCAGTACTGAGAAATTTGACTGCATTTTGAGTTTGATACCACCTTCAACTTCAAACTCTCTGATTCTTTTAATAAAAGCACATCGTGTTTTGCCAAATGCTTGTGCTTTCCCAGGAGTCTATTTCCCTGTCTTCATTTAATGATTATTGGGCATAATTGTTCAGGTTTCACTGATTAGCGTCAGTCACCTTGACAGCCGTTTTAACCTTATTCTGATAAAGGGCAAACACTGTCTCATCATCTTTGGGTTATTACACTTGGTTCATACTCAGTGATTATTGACTCTGTACCTCCAACTCAGATTTAAATAAAAGGCCACTTATACCATATTAGACAATCTATGCTTTAGTTTTATGAAGGTCATGCTATGTCAGGAGCTGTTAAGTCGTCAACCTATACTCCAAATATCTGTTCAAAGTTAGCATTAAACGGACCCCCAGAAATATATAGTAGAAATACCATAAAGCTGTGTATGAAAAAATTAGAATGTGTTTACTATTACATTAAACAATATTGACAATAAAACTATTTAAAATTGTATTCAGAGGAGTGTTCTAATAATCACAGCTTAGGGTACATAGAAATTTCGTAAATGAACATTTATGGATCATCTACTGAACAAAAAAATACAGGGTTGTAGAAACAAGAACCAAAGATAATGAATGATTTTACCCACCTTTCTGCAATACCTAAGGAATTTCCTTTAAACAAAAACAAAAATAAAACACTGTAATAGGAATATGTGGGAACACATTTTTATAAATTAGTGGTGCTGATCACCATATTTTACCGAGCACCTCAGACAAAAGACTT
Source organism: Gorilla gorilla gorilla (assembly GCF_029281585.2). Classification (NCBI taxonomy): domain Eukaryota; kingdom Metazoa; phylum Chordata; class Mammalia; order Primates; family Hominidae; genus Gorilla; species Gorilla gorilla. Next base: position 85,415,150 of record NC_073238.2, on the reverse strand, counting down.
AGGCAATATTTTCCATAGGAAAATTTAATCCTGTAACACTGCCAAAAACAGTTATGAAGTCAGTCAAATAATATCTTCTTCCCCAAAGCTTGGCAGGAAATTTGTGCTGTTCCTAAAGAGAAAGTGCTGCTATCAAGATATCTGCCTTTGTCATTTACAGACCAGTTTACTACTGAGAATTTTTTCACAGTGGAACTCTGAAGTGAATAATAACTAATAGAGGAAAGAGAAAAAAGACCACTTTTTCCTAGGGCTGAGTTACCACTGAATCACTGACTGAATCACTGTTTCTTATTTTGACTAATTAATCAGTTACTATTTCCACTCATTATTGTCTTTATTTTCCTTACAACATGAAGCAATAGCTATTTTGTTTCCTTTTTACAGTGAAGGAAACTGAGGGTCATAAGATTTCAGAAATTTACCCAGGTAGTAAGAGGTGAAGCCAAAATTAAACTCGGGTTTCTTTGGTGACTAACAATCTAAAATTAGCGAAACTATTATTTTTAAAAATCATGTATCTCATAAGTTATCTTTCCTAAGAAAAAAAAAATTATTAACCTAACTTGTAAGAATTGAATGGAGTACGTTCTTTTAACTATGTGTTCCAAGGTACAGACTTCTGGCTCACTTTAGTTATCAGAGCATTTAAAAGACATGGATAACTCAAACATTTTGAGCTCTATGGAAAACATATACGGGGATATTTTTGTCCTAGTGGTGCCAGAAATTTAAATCAATTGTATAGTCTTTAAACGTTTTTGTGTAAAAACTGTACATTTGTAGTTAGTATGTAACAACTATTTACAATTATAAGGTATTATGTAAAACAAAGGCTAGTCATAGATTACTATGATTCAATATGGGGGCATAATATATGATATATGTGAAACCACAAATCAATGGGGAAATGAGAGCTGCTTTATAGAAGTTGTTGGGAAAACACATTTACTATCTGAAGAGAAAAATGAAACACTGGATTTCTACATTAAATTGTTTTTTACTTTTTATTTTTATTTCAATAGTTTGGGGGTACAGGTGGTTTTTGGTTACATGGATAAGTTGTTTAGTGGTGTTTTCTGAAATTTTAGTGCACCTGTCACCCAAGCAGTGTACACTCTACACATTATGTGGTCTTTTATCCCTCACCCCACTCCCAACCTTTCCCCCAAGCCTCCAAAGTCCGTTATGTCATTCTTATGCCCTTGCATCCTCTACCTTACTTTTTACAAAGATAAATGGTTAAAAAGACTAAAGACGAAAATATAAAATGTCAAACTCTAAATCTAATACCAAGAAATATAAGAGACTAGTTGATATCGTTTGGCTGTGTCCCCACCCAAATCTCATCTTGAACTGTAGCTCCAATAATTCCCATGTTTCGTGGGAAAAACCTGGTGGGAGGTAATTGAATTATGGGAGCAGGTCTTTTCCACGCTGTTCTCATAACAGTGAGTACGTCTCATGAGATCTGATGGTTTAATAAAGGAGAGTTCCCCTGCACACACTCTCTTGCCTGCCGTCATGTACGATGTGACTTTGCTCCTCCTTTGCCTTCTGCCATGATTGTGAGGCCTCCCCAGCCATGTGGAACTGTGAGTCAATTAAACCTCTTTCCTTTATAAATTACCCAATCTTGGGTATATCTTTATTAGTAACGTGAGAACAGACTATACACCAGTGCCAGAAGGAACTTCTAAACTTGACATGAACAGCACCATCTATAACGTGAAAATGAGATGGATTTGATTAGATCGAAGTTAAATAAATTTGTTGAAAAAAGGACACTGTGAATAAGCATAGGAGTCAGGAAACAGATTGATAGATGTTATATACAACCCACAAGGAATTAACATCCTTTGGCTCTACCTTCAAAATAGGCCCAGAACCCCACCACTTCTCACCAGCTCCACTGCCAAAATCAACTTCAAGCCATTATCATCTCACCTGATGCTGCTGCCATAGTTTCTTGACCAGCCTCCCTGCATCCACATTTGTCCATCTACTGTCTGTTTTCAACACAGTAGCTGGAATATATTTTTAAAATTATAAGCCACGGCATGTCATTCCGCTGCATGACAATTGTCACTTGTGTCCAATATCACTCAGAGTAAAAGCCATATTTCTTCTTTGACTAGATCTCCTACTACCATTAACTTTCCTCTAGTCTTCCTCTTCCTTAAACACCTACATTGTGTTCCCACCTTAAGTTTGGCTTACTTCTTCCTGGAATATCTTCCTCCAGATATCTTCATAGGTAATATCCCTGGTGTCTCCGAGTCTTATTTAAAAGTCATCTCCTCACACAGTCTCATCCTAATCACCCCATTTATTCATGTAACCCATCTTCTTCTAATTTCCTTATCTTGTTCTACTATTCCTCTTTTTCTTAGCACCTGTTTACTTATCACCTTCTAACACACTATTTCATTATCACCTTTATAACTCACATGTTTATTGTTTCCTAGCCCCACCATTTATCCACCCAACCTCCTGACCCACAAAATAGAATGTAAGTTTCATATTAACATAATTTGTCTTTTGTTTCACAATATATTCTCAGTACATAAAACAATGCCTACAACATAGTAAGTGCTCAATAAAAATTTATTTAAAAAATGAATCAATGCATGAACTAAAAAATAAAATTATAAGATATTTCTGAAAATCAACAAAACGGAAAGGCATAAAACTCTCTAGAAACGTAGGCATGCATGTGAATACATCTTTTAAGAGTAAATTCAAAAGATTAACACATGTAAGAAGAGATATACAGGTTCACTAGAACAATACAAATTAAAGTTATTATGAAAAATTCTATGTAAGAGATTAGAAAAATTCAAAAGTTGGATAATACCATAGTTTGATGATATGCGGATACTAGTAACCCTCTTCATGTACTATTAAGGGACATAAACTGGTATAGTCACTTTGGAATGTACTCTGGAAGTTCTTCACTAAGTAAGTTATGTTCAGGGATCCCTTGGCTTGATATTCATCCCAGTGGAAGTATATATGAAAATATTTATCATAGTATTTTTTGAGCCAGCAGGACATTGGAAGTGACCTAGTTATACATGACTAAAGAGGTAGATAAATAAAATATACAGTTATACAACATGGAAACCTATGAATTAGTTAGAAATGAATTAGATGTACATCAAACAAGTAGTGAAGTTATAAAAATGAATGCTGAAAAATATGAAGAAAGAACATACCTAAAATGCAATTTTAATATATGCAAATTAACAACTCAGCCCTGCATATTTTAAAAGGGTACGCATATACTCAAGAATGTAGATCAGCCACATTGTAGTGGTTGTTTTTTTGGGAGAGAAGAATGGACATGATGATCAAAACCAACATGCATTTCCAACAGAACAAGAGCATCATAGGCTTCTGGGCTTATTACAGGGTTATTTGCAGCTTCTGTTGCTTCTATTAGTTCCCTTCTTCTTTAAGCTTTTGATGTCCTTCCAACACCTTTGGAATCAAGTCTCTGTATCATATCTCTTGTAAGAAATATCCAGATTGGTTTCTCTTTCCCTGACCATTTGCTAACTCATGTAATACTTGATGACATTTGCTTTTGATAGCTGAAGGCTATGATTAACTCAATCTTCTAAAGCTGAGAGAAAAAGAAAAATAAAGAAAAATGGAAAAGATAGGCACATCAGGTACTGTTAGTGAATGGAAAACAATGTTGATTTAAGAGTCTAATCAAAATATATTCATAAATTAGAATATATTTAAATATCTCTTCACCCAAATTTTCAATTTGCTAAAATAAACAAATATAACTATATCAAAATAAAAGCTTTCTGCGGGGAAAAATATACAATCAACAAAATGAAAAGGTAACCTATGGACTAGGAAATAATATAAAAATATTTGCAAACCAGATACCTGATAAGTGGTTAATATCCAAAATGTACAAAGAACTCTTATAATTCAATAGCAGAAAAACAAATAACCTGATTAAAAATGGGCAAAGAATCTAAACAGACATTTCTCTAAAGAAGACATAAAAATGGGTAACAGGTATAGAAAAAGTGTTTAACATCACTAATTATCAGGGAAATGCAAATTAAAACCGCTAAATCACCTAAGACCAGTAAGGATGGCTTTAAAAATTAAAAAAAAATAACAAATATTGGGGAAGCTATGGAGACAACGGACCCTTGGATATTTTCGGTGGGAATGTAATTGGTACAGTCATTGTGAAAAAATATATTGAGTTTTGTGAAGAAAATTTAAAATAAAAATTCCATATTACTCAGAAATCCTTTTTCTGGATATATACCCAAAGGAGATGAAATCACCACCTTGTAAAAATACCTACACTTCCATGTTTATTTCATCACTATTCACAACCATCAAGATATAGAAGAAAACTAAATACCTATTGGTAGATGAATGGATAAAGAATTTGTGGTATACCTCCACAATGAAATATTCCTCCTCTAAAAAAGGAGATCCTCCCATTTGCCACAACATGAGTGTACCTGTAGCACATTAAGTTAAGTAAAATAAGTCACACACAGAAAGAAAAATATTGCATGATCTCAGTTATATGTGGAATATATATATATATATATGAATTCAAATACACAGAGCTACAGAATGAAACAGTGGTTACCATGGGTGGAGGTGGAAGAAAACGAAATAAGGAGGTGTAAGTCACAGGACACAAAATAGCAGACATGTAAAATGAACAAGTTTAGAGATCTAATTTACATGAGGACTAAAGTTATTGAAGTTGTATTGTATTAGACATTTCTGTTAAATTAGATTTTAGCTGCTTTGTCACAGAAAAAGTAACTATGTGAGATGATATGTTAATCTGCTTTACTATGGTAACCATTTTGCTGTCTATATGTATTCCATAACCTCATGTTATGAACCTCAAATATACACAATATAATTTATTTTTTAAGAAATTTGCATTTGTCAATAGTTTATTATATCTATCTATCTATCTATTTATCTATCTATCTATCTATCTATCTATCTATCTATCTATCTCTCTGTCTATCTACCATCTATCTATCAATCATCTGGAGTGAAAGAGAAAGGTTTATAATAGGTCAGGGAAATGACTGTGGAATATTGTAACAACAGTGGAAGAAGGCAGGCTGCCCCCAGGAAGGGAGTATAGTTTGGGGTAAATCAGTTCCTTTACCCAAGGGAAATTCCTGGAAAGTGGATCTGCTGTCAGGTCTCAGCAGCCAACACTCCTGGCAGCTGGGGAATGAGTAACTCAGTCCTGAAGAAGGAGACAGAGCAGCACGATGTGGTGGCCACTAAGATGCCAAATTTCTGTCACACGATCCATTACACCAACCCGTACCCCCTCCCTGACCACGTGTGCCAATGCTCAGAATGGGTATGCAGCTAGAATAAAAACTGGAAGAGCAACCCTTCATCCTCCTTCCTTCCTTTATCTCCTTAACCATATATTAAGGTGGGAATGGTGTTTCTTTTGGCGGCACTTAAGATGGTTACAACCATACTCCAATCTTTAATTCTCTTGTTCATCTATTTATTCGATGCAATTTTATTGTCTTATTACTATGTATTTAGTAGTTTAAAAAAACTTCATTTTACCCTTAAGTTCAAAGAAAGTGTTATTCGGCAAATATTTTTCCAGTTTTCTTTATCTAAATATGTATCTTGATATCAAGATAAAATAAATGCCATATGATGACAGCCTCATGACAGAATTCCAAGAGCTTCCAAGAGGAAATAAAATGCTAGCTACAAAGTATCTACTTTTCTTCACATGTAGTTTGTCTTGCAAGCACAGAGGAGAGAGCTGTCTTTCAGAAAGCAATTTGTCAGCAGGGAAGCCAAAAACTTTCCATCTCTTTTCAATAAACATGAATTACGCTCTTATTCAATGGAATTTTTAAGCTCGTTAAAAAAGTAAACTCTTCTTATTGGAGAATCATAAAAGGAGGATTCAAACCTTAGGTAGACTAATACTGACAGCCTACTCCATATATCAAAGTATTTGAAATGCATGTTACTATCTCTTGACTTTCAAGGTATTTTATGTACCTAGTAGTATAAAGATTTAATATTTTGGAGTGAGGTAGTCCTATGTTCAATCTTAATTGGATGATGTTGAGTAAATTACTTAATTTTCTCAATTCTCAGTTTTCTTCTCCGTAAAAGCAGGGTAAGTATGACAATCAGTGACATGGAAAGAAATAGACGATCAAAGCAAAGATTTGTTTGTTTGCAATCTAAGGAAAATGAATTTAAGTATCTGGAACAATTATTTATATAAATTTCTTAAATAAATTTAGGATTAATAACAGCCATTGCTGTAGAATTAGGGAGTCATCAAGCCTTCTGTGTTTAAGACTACTAATCTTTGAAGTCCCTGGTTTGCAGAGCAGCTACCTGGAGGGCACATGAATTAGCGATATCAGTGCCTTGTGACTTTGTCATTCTATGACTGTTTTGGACCGCAGTGTTTCTTACCAATGATCGACTGCAAGGACAAAAGAAAACCCTGATCCTATAAAATTAATTCTTCTTATAGTAAAAGGACGAAGTGTCCATGGACATGGATCTGGACACATACAGGGTCTATCCAATACTGACAATTCTCCCAGAACTTGGTCCCTAGGCTGAGCTCTGTGGAGTAATGGACATCCCTAGAGTATTCACTGAAAAGAAGCACAAGTACAGATTTTCGTAGATTGAGCTTGAGTTTGAGAAAGCTCATGGTCCATCTTCAAAGTCAAACAGTGGTTCATGCAGGAGCTAGGTATATGATGTCATCACAGATCAGACAATATCACTGAGTGGTCAGTTAAGAACCACCTTTATTTTCTTTTCCTTCCTTTCCTTCCCTTCCTTTCTTCCTTCCTTCCTTTCTCTTTTCCTTTCTCTTTTCTTCCTTTCTTTCTTTTTCTTCTTTCTCTCTCCTTTCTTCTTTCTTTCTTCCTTTTCATTCTCTTTCTTTCTTCTTTCTTTCTCTCTCTTTCTTTCTTTCTATTGTAATAATGTGTGGCACAAGAAAGCAATAGAAGTAATACATTTGTTCATTATCACTAGAAAAATAAGCTGTTGCGACTATATTTATGCTCTAGAATTACAGAACATGTCATGCTGACTACAGAGGAAATGACTATATACAATCTACCACTGTTTCTATTATATGGTTCATTAATTGCCCAAATTCTAGATAACTTCATGGTGTGTGTGTGTGTGTGTGTGTGTGTGTGTGTGTGTGTGTGTGTATGAAGATGTCATCAATGTAGTTTTCTCAAATGATCATTTCCTAAACTTTGTTTTAGGATGTTTACCACTCATGTCATGATTTAAAAATTACCTGTAGTCAGTAAGATAAAGATTCTATAATTTCAATAAAACCTTATTTATTTATTTATTTATTTATTTATTTATTTATTTATTTTTAAGGCTAGTCAAATGAAGCAGTGGGAGAAAATCTAACTAAAATATAGTTTTATTTAAATTGCACCAGACTATTTTGGTGGGGGAGGGCAGGAGTGCAAGGGAAAGGAAATTGAAAAGCACGGTTCCCCGCATTCCAGGGAGACTGTATCAATGCTGTTATACCTGATGTTAGTACATTTGCTGTTTTTGAAGCAGTTTTAAACTTATGAGGTCATTGTTCAGTGAGCTGGAGGTCTTGACACTATGCGCATTAATTGTCTAAAAAGGTAAAGCTCAGGGTGAACTAGAGTAGTTGAAGAAACTAAGAAAGAGGTAGAACTTAAAGTGGGTTTATGATGGGTGAGTAGAATTAAGTGTGAGAAGAATAAAAATCAAGAAATATCTCTAGAAAGAAAAGCATACTCAAAGTCATGGGGTTATAACTTTGTACATGTTGCTTAACTTCTCTGTTATAGATTGGTTTCCACTGGGAGCAGACTCCAAGAATGAGACTGGAGCACAGGACATTTGTTAGGGAATGCCCTTGGAATCCACACTTGCAGAAAGGCAAGGAAGGGAGTAGGAATTTTCAGGGAAAGAAGTTGAGCTTATGAATTCCAAATGATAAACCCAGCCAAACATCTAGTGTGCTTGAACCATCAGAGCTGTCCTAAGTTGGGAGAAAGAGGGTAATATTTTATACACCTATTATGCTCAATCATTGGATGCCATTGCCCTGTGAAAGGAGATATGACTTTAGACAAGAAATATTTCTTCGTCTAAGGTGGTCTCCAAAGCAGGCTGATATCTGAGAGCCACTTTTTTTTAGCGGCTTCATTCACATGCAATTTACTACTTTAATCATTCAGTTCAGTGACTTTTGTTCACAGAGCTGTACAATAATCACCACTGTCTAATTTTAGACTATCTCATCAGTCCGCAACAAAACCCCATAACCATCAGTAATCACCCCCCCCCCCCATTTTTTCTCCCTACCCCAGCTTCTGGCAATCACTGATATACTTTCTGTATATTAATTTGCCTAATCTGGATTTTTCATATTAATTGAATAACACAATATGTGTCTTTTTTACTGGATTATTTTCACTCAGCCCAAATATTTTTAGATCTACCCACATTGTATTATAAATCCATATTTTTTCCTGTTTATGGCTGAATAATATTCCATTGTAGAAGCATACCACATTTTGTTTGTCCATACCTCACTTGCTGGATATATAGGTTGTTTTTATTTTTTAGTTAGTATTGACAATGCTGCTATGAACATTTGTGTAAAAGCTTTGTGTGGACATGTGATTTTATTTGTCTTTGATATATACCAGTAAGTGGAATTGCTAGGTCATATGAAAACTTTGTGTTTACCATTTTAAGGAACTACAAAATGTTTTTTAAATTGCAACATTTTTTATTCCTCCTAGCAATAAAGGAAGGCTCAATCTATTTTTGAATAATATTCTTTAAATTTTCCTTCTAACATAAAGATGACTTAAATACAATATTGTAATTTTAAGGCACTTAAGCACATAATGAAACCAATAACATTATATATTGTGTTTTCAAGGCAAAAAATTAAAAACTAGTGAAAATGTGTCATCAAGATATGATACTGGTGATTATTTTATCACAGAAAATTGGTAAATATTTTCAAAATTGATTTTCAAGTGAACATTTGATATTGAAAAGTTACCAGCAAATTATACTGATGTAAATGTAGCATTTTGTAAAGATAAACTTGAAACAAATTGGAAGCTGAATCCAGTCCCCCTTTAAAACAATGGAGGATTTATTTATTTATTTATTTTTTACTCTGTAAGTAATGATAACAGTTCTTTCACAATACTTCGTACTGAGGAAAAAATAATGCTAGTGACATTGAGAGGCAGAGAGAAACAGAATAGGATTCTGACCAAGGATGCATTTGTATACTTTCCTGGCAAATGGAACAGACGCCCAACATGGCTGACACGTGAAAAGCAGGTTACCTGAGATTCCGAATACAGCGGTCAAGCCAGCCACACCCTGTTCCAAATAGTGTTGTTGCCTGGCCTTTTTTGCCAGCTGACCATATTGTGCTTTGATTGCCAGATCCCCGAATCTTATAAAACTCAGTAGAAAAAAAATGCTTGTAACAAAGACAACATTCTAAGGTACAAAACTGCAGGGAAGAAGGTAAAAAAGAAGTGACTTTAATGAGATGAGGTAAAATAATAAAGATGCCAAAGACAGAAAAGGTCAAATGTACTAAAGTTAACTGAAGCAGCAGTCACCGTAAAGAAAAAGCCTTTCAGATTTTCAGGTTTCAGTCAGCAATTCTGAAATAGCACACTTGGCATTGATGTGTCAATACTGCATACATGTGCCAAATAGGAAAGGATTTTTCTTCTGCCCATTCATATCATTGTGACATTCCAAATTGTCATTTGAAAAACAGTCTTTTAATCTTTATGAAAGAGAATGATTATGAACTTCTATTTACTTGATGATGAATATTTGGAGAACACAGGGCTTGTTTTTATTTATTAAAGCTCTTTAAAATTAAATTTTCAGTTATAAGTAATTTTTTAGGGAGGGTTTTGGAATAACTTGGCTTGATTAAACTGGAAACTATTTCCTGAAAACTATCAGAAAAATTTAATAACTAGAGTTATATTAAATGTTGGGTGAGTTTTAGACAGTGTGATCAAATAAGAGCACCGATTTCATTTAAAAAATATCATAACACATTCTTATCTCCCTTGCAATAGGCTCAGATAAGTCATTATTTTAAGAATGTTCTCATGAAAATACATAACTCCACATCTGTAAATTTTGTTGGCCATAATTTATATATTCCTTTTCATCAGCATTGCTTGGAAGTATATTGTGTTTAAACTATTTAAGAGGCCTGCTGAATAGATTCAGCATTCGTGCATATTGTAAACTGGTGATCTTTTTGGTCTATGGGGCAGAATTATTACATGTCATTCTTTTCTCTTTTTCTGATTGCTCATGCTCCTCTTCTTTCATTTATACGCAGAGACAATGCCATTTCTTCATTTACCTCTGTACAATCGTGCTCTCAGACTCTTCATTTGTAGTGAAGCATCGTTTTGAAAATAACCTTCCTCTTGTTTTAATTTAATACTAATACTACTAATAAGAATAGCTATTGTTTTCAGCACTGAGAACATCTCATGTATGCATCAAAAAGCATGCACACATTATTCTTCACAAAACCCCCAGCTAATAAATGCAGAAAGACCAGAGAAGCTAGCTATTTTTAACAATAATAGAGAACTTATAAGATATAAGGGGAACATTTGTATGCGAGTCCATTTTATGTTGAGACAACTCATTTCTTTCTTCTTACATTATCCTGATTCAGTCAAAGCAATTGATTTCAAACAAATAAGATGATAAACTTTCAGGCAGCCCTCCCTAAAATTTCCTCAAACTAGAGTATAAATGGAGGCCAATAGACTAAGTGACGAAAAATTTTAAGGTTATAAATCAAGTTATACATTTATAAATCAAGAAGGTTTTTGACAATCCTATATTCATCTTTCACATTTTCCCCATCTTCTCATGGCTACTCTTCTTGTGGCTACTCCTCCACCATAAGTAGCCTCCTATAGATGCACAGGGACTCCACATCTTCTTGTGGCTACTCCCCCGCCATAAGTAACCTCCTATAGATGCACAGGGACTCCTTGATTTCAGTTCGATCTCCATCATTCCCTTTCTTACAATTAATGACCCTTTGGCCCTTCTCATGGTTTAGGGGTCCTCGCATAATCAGCCCTTGGCTGTAAAGACATGTGGGAACAGCCTGTACCTTCCCTGAACATAGGCTTGGAGGCATTTGATAGGAATTCTTCAGTTCTCCATGCTTGGGTGCTTGGAGTGGTACAGAGAGGATTGTGCTGCAACCGAGTGGATGCAACCCTTTGGCTCTTGTAAACTCCTCCTCCTATTAGGAGTGGCATAGCTTGAGAAAGGCCAGAGCAGGGTCTTTGAATGAATGGACCCCAGAGAGTGTCACTTCTTCCTCGGCTCTCAGGGCTGTGTAAGAAATCACCCAATTCTGGGACATGTTTTTAGAAATAATTCCACATTTCTCAGAGCCCCTAAAATCCCTTAATTCAATCCATGCATGGGTCTGTTCTAATCTAAGCAATGCATTCATAAGGATTTTCACCTTCAATCAATAACAAAAAACATTCATCTTGTAATTGTTGCATTTTATTTATTTTATATTTCTTGAAATAATAATGAAACAAAATTATGAAAGAGTTTTCACCACACTGAAGGAAGTTTGAGAAAGCTAAATTATGCACCTAATTGAGGTGGCTATTGGTGATATTAAAATTTTAAGAAGACCCAATAAAACTTGGCTTATTTTCTAATTCTCTTTATGGCTAAAAATATATATATATAAACCTAAAACCAAACCAATGCAAACAAACTTTCAGGATTCCTTGATTTTTAGAGTAAGCTGAAGTCCATGGAAGACAGATGAGTGATAAGTTCTTAAAACAAGATGTTAATATTACATTCTCCTCAGGTATAGAAGGTGAGAGCCAGGCACACCTAACACATATGTCAACAGTGAAGCAATTCAGATTTTTCTATCCCTACAGCAGTTCGGAGACAATGATATATGAAAATGTATTGACTTGAAAGAAGAAATTAATTAAAAATGAGAAATTCATAAACGTGGAGGTTGAAGAATTCTCCAGGGTCACTGCCTTCCTGCAAAATAAAGTTTCTGTGGGTTCTCTTTCTGAGTGATACTCCCTCTCTGCCAACTGAGTGTGACTGAAATGAATGTCCCAGACAGGTTTGTGGCTTGAATTTTCTTCACTACCTGTTCAGGTAATCAGTCAGAAAACAATGTGAACACCATTGCCTATGTCAATTAAATTAGGTCAAAAGTGTAACAGCAGTGGAAAAAAAAAAGATCAGACAGTTAGGCAAAAGCCCAAGACACTAGAGCACCTTATGTTATGAGCAAACAATTCACTACACAATTTCTAAAGAGAGTAAGCTCACAAACTGTTAAATACTGTTTTCCTTTGGGTAAAATTTTAATTAAAAAAGCAGCATGGATGCAGATTTCAGATCGTCACTATTCAAATAGCTGAGAAAGCTGTTTGAATTTTAAAAACTCACAGTATATCATTTAAAAATGTTTTTTGCATGTATTTAAATATGATTTTATCAAAGTTTGTAAGATCACAGTAGAACAATGGAAATCCAGGATAAGGTTAATCCTTGTGTGATACTGTGAGGAGTTTTAGAGGTTTTATCTCCTTAGGTTTTGGTGAATCTAATAATTTCCTGAGAAAATTATGATGATAATTAAGTAATTTCAGAATTGTTTTAAAATAACCTGTTCAAATGTCGTGTTTCTTTGGATAGCAATTACTGAGTAAAAAAAATGAATGATAATAAATCAAATAGTTTCAAGAAGATGTTAAGAATTAGCTAAATGTATAACTGATATTAGGAAAAAGAAAAGCTAAAAGCAAAATAAGGTAAGCAAAATTGACTAATTGAAATGCTTTCTTTGTTGCAGATATTATATGCTATGGCATTATTTATTTTTAAAAAGGGGAGTTAGAAATTGGCTCTTGTTCAATGATAAATAAACTTCTAGAGAATTTTTTAAAATAAGAAACTTCATAAGTACTTAGATTTCACTTATATAATTCTACTTTGTTTTAATTTTACATAGTTTATTTTAGACTTCTATACTATTTCTAGAAATAAACCATATACTGGTTGATAAACATAAGCTTTATTTTTCTATTTCCAGAAGTTTTACTCTTATGCCCAGAGCAAAATTTATCATTTCAAAAATTGTAGTACATAAGCATTGAATTCAGTGTATATATTATAGAGCTTTCCTTGTTATTCCTTTGATATTGTTGCTAACAAAAGCATTTTCCACAATGGAAAGTGTAGGTAGTCAAGAATTTATTTATATGAATTATACACATACATAAAGTAGGCATACAGATTTATGTTTTGTGTGACCCTTTTAACTCTCTATACTTGCTGTTAAGTTGTATATTTTTCCATGGGAGCACGTAACTCATGAGAAAATGAGTAACACTGAAAACTCAGTAAAGTCTCAAAAATAGGCATTAGTTCTCAGACATGACTCTCCTTTTGGGAAATCAAAGATTTTATTGCTGGATAAATTAATGTTTCAAATGTATGAATACAGATGCTGTTTGCAAATTTGTCACAATCTGTCTCCCAGCAGAAGAATTTATACTGTATACAGTAATAGAAAACAGAAAACTGCATATTTCACTAAATTGCAGCTGTGTGTGGAAGATTTATGTGATTATTTTTTGTCAGTGAAACATGTAGTGAAGCACTCATGTATTTCACTAGAGTATTGTAAATGGGCTGCATATATTTATTTTTAAACTTATTCTACATTTATTTCATGAAATATATAATGCACTTATTGCATTAAGAAGAACCATATTAAATCTGTTCAGAGTAATTTCTTTATTTCAAAAGCCAGTTTACATTTTAAATATTGAACAGGATTTTAACATTCAACTTTAGAAGAGTAACACATGTTTTTCCATCCAAACGTTTTCTTAGACCTTGAAACTGTGCCAACACCCAAAAAAATCAACTGTAAATATATACAATCAGCCATGAACTTTATTATTATTGGCAACTAAACTTAAGCATAACAGGCCCACAGAAAGTATTGTATATAGAGAGAATTATCTAATTGATCATGTCATTGTGTGTACACATATGTGCATATGTGAAACTCTCACACAATTTTGTGTAAATTGCTTACATTTTGTGTTATTAATGTGTGGAAAAAGCTTAATATTGTAAAATATGCCTCATGGTGCTGGGACAATTTAAAAATCTTCCTTTTGTTTATATTCCGAGCTGGAGAGAGTAGTCTTTTTCCAAAGAAGTTTGGAAAACAGTCTTCTTCCAATTTCTCATAATACTAAACTATACATAAAACACCAACCTATGATGCCATAATACCCTAGAGTAAGGGAACATTACAGTTAAAGAATGTCTACAAAGTAATTTCTAGAGTTTGTTTTTTTTAATTGGCCAGAATTTGTATGTTAAATCAAATTGAAGCCAAGGATTCAAAAGATTAATTATTAATTTGTAGTTTGAGAGGAAGCTTTCTGGAAAAGCTGGAAGAATAAATTGAGTTATAATTATTTCTTGCTCCAATATCTAACAAAATAAATTAAAAATATTAGTAAAGAGAGAGAAAAAAACACCAGCATCCTTCAATTAAGGAATGCTGCAATTCCACACGATGAAGCATCAAAGGAAACAGCAAAAGAAATAGAAGACTTGTTTTTAAAGGCAAGGCTCAGCTTTAACCCTAATCCCCATTCTCTAGAACAGGTAGTAGAGAGTCAACATCCTGAGAGATTTCATTAATGCCCCTAATTTAGAAAAAAGTGCATAATTAGAGTTTCTCATCTTTATTTTCTTCTGTAATCTTGAGGGAGGAGGGAAGGACCAGATAGGAGAAGGGACTCATGAAATAGGCGATGTGGCCAACCTAGTTTTACATTCACTATCGAATGCATAAGATAGAGAATATAACAATAAAGTGATTAAAAAACAGTAATTCATAATTTTAAATATGTGCTTATGGAAATAAGATATTACCATATAAGTGTAATGAATTATATCAGATGTTTAACATAATATCAAAAGAAGAAGAATCCCAGGCCTACAAAACAGGCTCTGATGAAGTCTGTTAAAAAAAAAAAAAAGTAGCTTAGGTAGAGAAATTGGTCTCAGAAAGATGTAAGACAACATCATAGAGTCTGTTAAATGTATCTTCTCAGTTTAATATGCAAGAATACAACTATAGGAAAATGCAAAGAAAAAGATAAAGCAAAATTAGCAAAATAAGATGAAGATTTAAAAAGGAAGATAAAGAGGAGGAAAAGGGAGAAAGAAGAAAAGAATGGAAAGAAAATATAGTAAGAAAAGTGACATTGTCAAGATGACAGAATAGGAAGCACTGGAACCTTCCATTTCACTACAGATACACTGATTCAATAATTATTTGCAGACAAATTCCCTTTGTGAAAAATCCAGAAACAAAGTGTGCAAATTGAAAGGCTCAATTTGTACCTAAGCCACTTTTTGTAGCCGGAAAAGAGCCCTTCTTAGAATCCTGGGGTTCTTCTTTCTTTTCTGATATTTTGTTAAATATCTTATATGATTCATTCTACTGGTGTGGCTTGTATCTTATTTCCACAAGAGAATACTTACAATTGTGAATGTGAAATCACATTCATCAAAGCCAGTGGACAGATCTGTCACACATTCACACTGGACTCCTTACCCTCAGCACAGGCCACACAATCAAGAAGAGACCCCCAGGTCAATGCTTATCTCAGGGCTAGGAAAAAGTTTGTCTATGTGTTTAACATCCAACTTTTCTTTGTGGGTTTTCCAGAGAACTGACTTCTGTACTGCCAAGCTTGCAGCCCTGATAGGATTAGAACAATCTAGCCACTTGGGGGATAAACAAAGACAGAAAGTTGGCCTAGAAGTCATCATAGCTCTTCTTAGCTCAGCACAGAGCAAATAGAGAAAATGTTCCCAGCTCCCAGCTTCTCCTTCAGAGGGAAATAGTTGATCAATGAATTCAATGCCACATTTTGGAAGGCTGCCCCCAGAACTAGTTTTTGTCTTGCTTGTCTTGGGGCACTGACAAAATCAGACACAATCTACCCATCTGGGGGCTACTGAAACACAGATTAAGGTTTGGGCTGGTAGTCACCATAGCCTCTCTCTAGATTCGCACATAGTGCATGGTTAAAAATAAACCCAATTTCTAGGTTCTCCTTGGGGAAAGAAAGAATTAAATGAAACATCACATGATCCGATATTTTGAGGGAGGGCACCTGAGGAACTCGCTTCAATCTTACTTGTCTTACTTCAGTGTGCTGATATGACCTGGAAAACTGGATGACATCTGGGGGTTATAAAGAACAAGAAAGAAGCTTGGAGCAGTACAAAGGTTTGAAAAGATCCCAGAATCTCTGGCTAAGCTGACTGATTTGTAGTCTTCTTCTATATGAGGCCAGTCTTAAAAGACTGGGAAAGGAAGCTGTTTTGTCTAAAGCACAGACACAAGTATAGAAATTCAAGAAATGTGAAGAAACAAGAGAATGTGCTCCAAACAAAGGAACAAAATAAAATCCCAGAAACTGACCCTAATGAAATAGAGAGGAATGATTTACCTGAGAAAGTGTTAGAAATAACCTTCATAAAGATACTTACTGAGGTCAAGAGAATAATGCATGGACAATGTGAAAATTTCAGCAGAGATGGAAAATAATTATAAAAAACAAAGAGAAATCATAGAGCTTAAGAATACAATAACTGAATTAAAAAATTTTTAAAACAGATTCAACAGACTAGATCAAGCAAAATAATGAATTAGCAAGACTGGAGACGAGTCATTGAAAATAATTCAGTCAGAAGAGAAAGACATTAATCTATGTGACACCATACAGTTGACCAATACATGCACTATGAGAGTCTAAGAAAAAGAGAAAGACAAGGAGCAAAGATCTTACTTAAAAAGAGAGAGAGAGAGAGACTTAAAATTATCCAATTCAAACTACTTAGAAAAATAAACCACACCTGTCAAATAGAAATACTAAACCCAACAAAATTATCTTTCAAAAATAAAAGAGACATTGTATTATCCAGACAAACAAAAACTGAAGAAGGTCATCATCACTAGAACTGCTTTACAAAGTTTGTTACAGGGATTCTTCAACGTGAAATGAAAGAACACTAAACAGGAAAAGGATAGGAAGCAAAATGATAAAAGAAGATGGTAAAGGTAAATATATAGCCAAATACAGAGTAATATAATGTCACTGAATAAATCACTTTTAATTCTAGCGTAAAATTTAAAAGACAAAAATATTTTAAAATTATAACTTAAAATTATGTTAATAGATACACAATATAAATAAATGTAAATTGAGAGAGTAATAATATAAAGTGTGGAGGGAGAGAAACAAAAGTGTGGAGTTTTTTTATTTGATTAAATTTAAGTTGTTGTAAGCTTAAAACTGACTGTTACAAATATAAGCTATTTTATGTAAGCCTCACGGTACCCATGAAGAGAATACCTATAGAAGTTACACACAAAAAGGAGAAATGAATCAAAGCATAGCAATATAAAAAATCAATAAAATACCATGGAAGATAGCAAGAAAAAATGATGGACAGAGTAACAGAAAGCAATGAACAAAATAACAATGGTAAATCCTTCTGTATCAGTAATTACTTTAAATATAAGTGGATGAAACTCCCCAATCTAAAGACGTAAAATGCATGGATGGGTAAAAATAAAAGATACACCTATATACTTTCCTCAAGAACTCAGTTTAGATTTAAGTATACACACAGGATGTATGTGAAGAGAGAGAAAAAGATACTTCATGAAAATGGAAAGTGAGCAAGAATGTCTATACTTATATCAGACATAATAGACTTTAAATCAAAATCTATCAGAAAAGACAAAGACATCATATAATGATAAGAGGGCCAATTCATTAGGAAGATATAATAATTTAAATTATATGTGTACCCAACAACAAAGCACAAATTATACAAAGCAAGCATTGACAGAACTGAACTGAAAAATAGACAACCATACAATAATAATAGGGAATTATAATACCCCACTTTTGATAAAGAATGGGATGTCCAGACAGAAGATCAACAAGTAAACAGAGTAGTTGAAAAATAGTGTAAACAAATTGAACCTGATAGATATACAGAGAACATTCCACCCCAAAGCATAACAACCTACATTTTTTTTTTCAAGCACACACATAAAATTCTCCAGGATAGGTCACATCTTAAGTTACAAAATAAGGCAAATCAAATTTTAAAAAGATTGAAGTTATATCAAGTGTGTTTTCTGACCAAAATAAAATAAAGTGAAAACTCAGTAGCAGAAGGAAGAGGGGAAAATTCACAAATATGTGAAAATTAAACGACACAGTCTTGCACAATCAATGCAAAGAAAACGAAGACAAGTTAAAAGATATCTTGAGACAAATAGAAAGAAAATTCACCACACCAAAACTTATGGGGTACAGCAAAAGCAGTACTAACAGGGCAGTGTGTAGTGTTAAATGACTACATTAAAAAAGAAGAAAGACCTAAAATAAACAACCGAATATTAAATCTCAAGAAAGTAGAAATAAAGTACAAATTAAGATTAAGCCCCAAGTTAGCAGAACAAAAAAGGAAATAAAGTTTAGAACAGAACAAATAGACTACAGAAAAACAATAGTAAGAAAAATCAACAAAACTGGACTTTTTTTTTTTTTAGAGACGTTGTCTTGCTTTGTTGCCCAGGCTGGAGTGCAGTGGCGCGATCTCCGCTCACTGCAAGCTCCGCCTCCTGGGTTCACGCC
Source organism: Gorilla gorilla gorilla (assembly GCF_029281585.2). NCBI lineage: Eukaryota > Metazoa > Chordata > Mammalia > Primates > Hominidae > Gorilla > Gorilla gorilla. The sequence continues at coordinate 85,396,257 of NC_073238.2, read as the reverse complement.
ATTCTCCCGCCTCAGCCTCCTGAGTAGCTGGGACTACAGGCGCCCGCCACCACGCCTGGCTAATTTTTTTGTATGTTTTTAGTAGAGACGGGGTTTCACCGTGTCAGCCAGAATGGTCTCGATCTCCTGATCTCGTGACCCACCCGCCTCCACTTCCTAAAGTGCTGGGATTACAGGCTTGAGCCACTGCACCTGGCCAAAACTAGACTTTTTTAAAATAATAAACAAAATTGACAAACCTTTAGCTAGACCTACTAAAAAAGAAGAAAAAAGACACAAATAAAATCAGAAATGAAAGAGAAGACCTGACAATTTATACCATAGAAATAAACAGATCATAAGATACTACTATGAATAATTATATGCCAACAAACTGGATAAACTAAAAGAAGTGGAACCACTTTGAGAAACATACAACTTAACCAAACTGAATCATAAAGAAGGAGAAAGTCTGAACGGACCTACAACTACTGTGGAGATTGAATTAGTAATCAAAACTCCCCCAAAAAGTACTGCCCTGAACCAGATGACTTCGCTGTTAAATTCTACCGAATATTTAAAGAAGAATTAATGGCAACCATTCTTAAACTTTTCCAACTTAAAGAGGGAACATTTTCAAACAGTCTTCTGTTTTTGCCACTGAGTATAATATTAACTGTGGGATTTTTATATATGGCCTTTACTACTTTGAAATACTTTCCTTCTATACCTAATTTGTTGACTGTTTTTAGCATAAAATAGTGATGAATTTTGTCAAATGCTTTTTTTGGGCATCTATTGAGTGATTATGTGATTTCTATCCTTTATTCTGTTAATGAGACATCTTATATTAATTAATTTTTGTATATTAAATAGTCTTTGGGCCCAAGGGATGAATCCTGGTTGATCATGGTATATAATGCTTTTAATATGTTTTAATTTGAATTTGATTTGCTAATGTTTTGTTGAAGATTTTTGTAACTGTATTCCAAGGAATATTAGAATGCAGCTTTATAAAAGCAGAAGTGTGTGACTTTATTTCTAGGTTTTCTATTCTGTTTCATTGGTCTATGTGTCTGTTTTTGTACCAGAACCATGCTGTTTTGGTTACTGTAGCCTTATAATATAGTTTCAAATCGGGTAATGTGATGCCTTTGACTTTCTTCTTTGCTTCTAATTGCTTTGGCTATTTGGACTCTTTTTTGGTTCCATATGAATTTTAAAATCATTTTTTTCTAATTGTGTGAAAAAATGACATTGCTAATTTTATAGAAATGTCATTGAATCTGTTAATTGCTTTGGATAGTATGATCATTTATAAAATATTAATTCTTCCTATCCATAAGCATGGAATGTTTTTCCATTTATTTGTGTCATGTCTAATTTTTTTCAGTAGCGTTCTTCAGTATTCCTTGAAAATTAAACAGAGGAGATCTTTGCCTCCTTGGTTAGCTGTATTACTAGGAATTTTATTTGTTTAATGACTATTCTAAATAGAACTGTGTTCTTGATTTAACCCTCAGCTTGAACATTGTTGGTATATTAAAATGCTACTAAATTTTGTACATTGATTTTGTATCCTGAGACTTTATTGAAGTTATGTATCAGTTCTAGGAGCCTTTTTGGGGAGTCTTTAGGGTTTTTTACTTGTAGAATCATAATGTCAGTGAAGAGAGATAGTTTGATTTCTTCTTCTTTTTTCTTTTTTTGGATGCCTTTTATTTCTTTCTCTTGCCTCACTGCCCTGTCTACGACATCAAGTACTATGTTGAGTAGGAGTCGTGAGAGTGGGCATCCTTGTCTTGTTTCAGTTATCTAGAAATCATAGACTCTATAAGGAAGTAAAACAAATCAACAAGTAAAAAACAAATAACCCCATTAAGAAATGGGCAAAGAACATGAACAAACACTTCCCAAAAGAAGATTTACAAATGGCCAACAAACATGAAAAAATGCTCAACATCACTAATCATCAGAAAAATGCAAATCATAGAGGCAAAAAAAAAACTACTGTATAGATAGAGAAACAAGGCAACAATGAAAGCCTTCTCAGCAGTCTTGGGTACTCTGAGACCCAACAATTTCATGAATTTGATGCTGCCTCTGGCTGCATCACTAATTCTCTGGGCCAAGTGGACCAAATAGACATCTACAGAACTCTCCACCCCAAATCAACAGAATATACATTCTTCTCAGTGTCCCGTGGCACTTATTCTCAAATCGACCACATAATTGGAAACAAAACACTCCTTAGCAAATGCAAAAGAACTGAAATCATAACAGTCTCTCAGACCACAGTTCAATCAAATTAGAACTCATGATTAAGAAACTAACTCAAAACCACACAATTACTTGGAAATGGAACAATCTGCTCCTGAATGGCTCCTGGGTAAATAATGAAATTAAGGCAGAAATAAAGAAGTTCTTTGAAACCAATGAGAACAAAGAGACAACATACCAGAATCTCTGGGACACAGCTAAAGCCGTGTTTAGAGGGAAATTTATAGCACTAAATGCCCAAATCAGAAAGCTGGAAAGATCTCAAATAGACACCCTAACATCACAATTAAAGAGCTAGAGAGGCAAGAGCAGACTAATCCAAAAGCTAGCAGGCGGCAAGAAATAACTAAGATCACAGCAGAAATGAAGGCGATATAGACACACACACACAAAAAAAACCTCCAAAATACTCAGTGAATCCAGTAGCTGTTTTTTGGGAAAAAATAACAAAATAAATAAACCACTAGCTAGACTATGAAGAAAACAGAGATGAATCAAATAGACACAATAAAAAATGATAATGGGAATATCACCACTGACCCCACAGAAATACAAACTACCATTAGAGAATACTATGAACACCTCTACACAAATAAACTAGAAAATCTAGAAGAAATGGATAAATTCCTAGACACAGATACCCTCCCAAGACTAAACCAGGAAGAACTCGAATCCCTGAATAGACCAATAACAAGTTCTGAAATTCAGGCAGCAATTAATAGCCTACCAACCAAAAGAAAAGCCCAGAACTGGATGGATTCACAGATGAATTCTACCAGAAGTACAAAAAGGAACAGGTACCATTCCTTATGAAACTAATCCAAACAATTGCAAAGGAGGAAGTCCTCCCCATTTTTATGTTTTTAAACATCTTTGCATGCTTATTTATTTATTTCAATAGTTCTCAAACACATTGGTTTCAGGAACTCTTTCCACTTTTAAAAATTATCAAGTGCTCCAGAGCTTTTGTTTACATGGTTTATAACTATAGATTTTTATCATATTAGAAATTTAAACAGAGTTTTAGAATTATATTGACTCTATCTTATCTATGTAAAATTAAAACCCATTATAGATCAACCCATCATATTTTATTTAAAAAAACTGTATTTTCCAACATAAATATTAAGTTAGAAGGGTGGCATTGATTTACATTTTTATGATTCTCTGGAATGTCTGAATTAATAAAAACAGCTTCTGTCATCCATCTATTGCAATCTGTATCTGCATCTGAAATAGCTGAAGAAAATCCAGCCTCCTACAGATTTGCAGTTGGAAAAGAGAAGAAAATAAATATGTCTCATACTAAACTATAACTCAATGAGAGGGAGTTTCTTAAAGTCTAGTTGTAATATGGAATTATATCAATGAACTTTCCATACTCTTACATTAAAATCTACTGGCCTATTTTGCACTTTGAATAGCTGTTTAGCCATGCATGATTTTGTAATACCATGCATTCACTGGTCATTTTGGTAAATATTGGGTTCACAGATTTACATGGGTTTTACAAAATCTTGACATTATACTACACAATATAAAAATAACCAGATTTATTTTTCCTTTGATTTTTTTCCAGAGGGATCTTCAAGCACAAAATGCTGTCAGTTTCACAGGGACAGATACAATGTTTCCACAATTCTAACTGTTACTTGAAAGCTGCAATTTTGTCAATGATAGTAAATAGTTTGTTTTATTGTTTTCCTTCCGTGGCAAATTCTCAGATACTCAAGTGAACACCCGTAGTTTGTCTTTTAGTCATTCTTTGGATAAAAATATTATTCTATGAAAAATGTGGCTAGTTTAGTAAACAACTGAAGCAGGTACACAAAAACTTATTTTCAAGATAACCAGATCATGCCTCAGAAGTGCTTTATGCATATGTCCTGTTTTTTTTTTCTCTGAGACTATTACAATGAGATATATTCAAGAAGGATTTAACAAAACTGAGGATTTTTAATATTGTCTCAAGAACATACTTAAGTGAAGCTCGCTCTTTTTTTTTTAACTGCTAGTGCATTGTGGTGAAGAATACAATGATTGCAAATACTGTTGGCTGATATTGCTTTAATTTGTACTAAGGAAGCAGCAATTTTGCTGACTCTTACTTTAGCATAATCAGTGCAATTCCCATACAGTTAAAAAAGCAAATATTCTCTCAGTATTATGAAAATAGTTTTCACTTTGTACATTCCTTAGGATCTCAGGGATGGATACCCAGGGCATTGCAGGCTGAACTTTAAGAACTGTTGATATCTTTCATTTAGCCTTCATCAATCTATTAGGCATTAACATAACCAAAATTTCATTCTTATAAATTTTATAATGGTTATTTCTGCTTGGTGGGATCTGAGGTGTGCTTTTTTGCACTTTGCTGTATGGCTTTAGTTATATGTAAGTACTATTTTAATAAAAAAGATGTCATATTCTTAAAAATAAAGAGAAATCATGAGAGATACAGTGATTAAAATCAACCTAAAATAAGGGCAAACAATAAAAACAAAGATAAAGTAATAAAAGTGAGGCAGCAGGAAATGATTATTTCAGAAAAGAGAAAGTTAAATGGGACTAAAAAAGGAATATGCACACACACACAAATACCAAACGAGAGAGAACCTAAAGGATTTTCTTGTCCACACCAAGGACAGTTTCTAGTTTCTTACTGAGAAGGAACTAGAACTCTGAACGGACTGTATATCAACTATTGCTTGGTGCATACTAACTTGTAGATACGTCTCCTTACAGCTCATAGGCTCAGTCATCTTTAAAAAATGTTTTTGTCATCTTCACAGAGATTCTGGAAAAAAAATCGTTATAAATGTCAAATCCTGTAGTGAGCAAACTCATGTAAAAGATTTTCTTCCTCTTAGGATGTGTCCACATTCCTCCTCTTCCCCACTCCCACACAAACATTCACATGCAAATCTTGCAAACCTATTCTTAAATCAGCCTGCTTGTTTGGTTATAAAACATACAGCATTCTATTCCTTATTTCTGGTCTATTATTAACAAAAAAATACTATTGTAAATGGTTTTAATTGTCCCTAACACATAGATACATAAAACTTACAAACTTAGTACACTATTTTTTTTATGTTTTATCTCAACAATTGTACCTTATAGAGTACTTACAACCCTCTTGTTTTCTAGTGACATCCTCTCAGTAACAAAGATTAAAATTTGAAGTCAACATTTTTCAACTGTGAAGTACTGGATCCAATTACTCACAGCAACTAAAAGCAGAGTTTATTTTAATAGGATTTTCAGTAAAACAAGGCATATAAAAATCAGATGCATAGGCAAAGACTTTTTCATCTTTAATCATTAAGCTACCAGTACAAATTGAGCCCTGAAGTTATTTCATTCCCAAAGGAGATCAGAGATTTAAAGAATTCAGGGGGATTAAACATTCGTGTTTGAGTGAACAAGCTAAGTGTTTTTGTGCTTGCTATCATTAAAATAGTATTTTCAATGGTTTATTTTAGATGCATATACTATATATTTTCTTCTTTATAAAATGATGTCTTGTAACTCTTTCTAGGAGTTGGCATTAAAGTCTTGTAGAATGAATGTTTTATCATTCACTCTCCCAAATTTACTTTATGCATATTTAAAGTGAAGTGGGTTTTTGGTTTTGTTTGTTTCAGAACATCCTTCTTCCTATGTGGATTGTTCTCCTTGGAGATTAGACATTTTTGAGGCTCTAATTGTCTTGTTTACCTTATAATTTTTGTGTTAGGGAAAAAATACTAAGAATGGGAGAAAAATCTCCCATTAAGCTATGGCTTTGGAGGGTAAGTTTTAGTGTGTGACTACACAAGGATCTAACAAATCTTGCAAAGTTTCAAAGTTTGTATGATAGACTTGATGATAGCATACACAAGCTTTTGTACCTTTCAATATATGACTCACTTGCTATACCTTTTATTTCTTATGCAGGATAAGGTGTGTAAATGAAACATTTCCTCGTCAGAGGCTTAATAAGCCAGATGTACAAATAAGAATCATTGTCGGGTATTGTAGGATTCAGACAAGTAAGTACATTCTTCTAAAAATGTATACTATATTTTACAATACATAATGTAAATAATACCATAATACCCAGTACTACTTTAGCCACTGCCTTATAAAATATGAACTCATGGGCTACAAAGATAATGTTTATAAAACAATACACATAATGAAAGTTAGAACTGAGGAATAAGTCAAGAATTGTATGAAGATTAAGCTAATTGGCAGAAGCTACTTACCTAAAATGCTGAAGGAATGTGTTGACAGAGGAGGCATAAGGCCCAACGTGTTATAGCTAAAAATAGCCATATCCTGAGCCCTGTGTTAGGGGCATTGCAAATTTTTTCTCATTTATTTTTACAGTTCAATATATGAGATAATATATCAGTTATTGTGTTCTTTTGCGAGTAACAAAAACACTAAGTTAAATTGGTTCAAATATTAAAGAAATGTAATATCTCACAATAATTGGAATTTTAGAGATAAGGCAGGCTTTAGGTACAGTTCTGTCTGTGGCTCCCTCTTGTCATCAAAAACTCATGATATTTCTTGATCCTTTTATTCTGCCTCGTTAACCCTTCATCTTGCTTCGGTCTAGCTCATGTCAGGGTACAAGTGGTCACCAGTGGAAACTGAAGGCAGAAATGACTCCTTTAAAATTCCATTTAAAAGGGAAAAGGAGAAAATCAAGCATATAATACAAGGCTTTTCTTTGGTGCTATTTGGTCTGTTTATTTCACTTGCTCAATCATGAATGAATGAGAGGACATACACTAATGACATTAACTGAGTTAGAATAACCAGGATTCATACCAGGAGATGAGGATGAGGGGCACCTTTCTCTGAGTGATTTTTGAAATGGGTAAATTATTGAACAAAACTGGAGAACAAAGAAGGTGGGTAAAGTTGTGGATGGAGGTTGACCAGGAGGTTGTCCAACAAAGAAAGATGCTTTTATCACTATGACCGTTTTAGAATTAAGTGAGCTGGGACATAAGTAACTTATGTTAAGTAACTTCCCTAGAAATACAGCACCATGAGAAGGAAAACTGGGGTATAAAATTTAGGTGAGTAGTCTCAGAACCTTTATTCTGGGTTAGCACTGCAGTTTTTAGATGGTAGCCATTAGGTCAGGATCTTGTCCTCAGGTGGCTCTGCATACCAAGTCTATTGCAACAAGAACCAAGCAATTTTAACTTTCCAAGACAGGAATGGAATCAGCTCCATGTGCAGAGCGTGTCTCGTCTGCTCTGTCTACCACATCTTGCCACACTGAAAGGATTCAATCAGTTTTATGCCCTATGCTTTCAAGTGTAGTCATTTAAAATCCTTGCCTCCAAACTGATAACTAGATTTTTCTTTATAAGAAAATATTTCAGAAAAAATTAAATACCTAGCATTGCCAAATCTTAAGTTTTTTGTTTGCTTCCAATCTTTGTTAAAAAACATATTATAAATTTAATAAGAACCCTGAATTACCCCAAGTCAAATTTCATTCATATCTATCCCTCCCTAGATAGAACCATTTCCCTGAGTTGGATTTTCTCTTATTCTGTTCCAGCTGCTATTAGAAAATACCTTAAATTGGATAATTTTATAAACATCAGAAAATTATTTCTTATAGTTCTAGAGACTGGGAAGTTCAAAATCAAGGCTCCAGCACATTTGGTGTCTGGTGAGGACAAGATCCTTACAGATGGTGGCTTCTATGTGTCCTCACATGGTAGAAGAGGCAAAGGACTTGCTGCCTGCAGACCCGTTTGTAAGAGTACTAATCCCATTCCTGAGGGTAGAGCTCTCATGACTTAATCACTTCTTCAAGACCACACCTCTTAATGCTGTTACATCTGATATTAGTTTCCAACATATGAATTTTGGAGGCACATCAACATTCAGACCAAAGCGGTATTTATTTCTTGTGTATGATATTAAATTTCTTGTGTATCATATTTCTTGTGTATCATATATCATTTCTTGTGTATCACATACCTTTTTAATGCATGCATAATTTTATAAACAATATTTACATATTTACTATTGTTGTATATGTTTAAAACCTTATGTTTGTTCTATATGTTTCTGTTTTCACTAATTATTATGCTTTTCATATTGGTCCATATTGATATATGTGGTTTTTATTCATTTATTTTGACAGCAATATAGTATTTAGCTTGATGAATACTTTATAATATTTTTAATCCTTCCTTCTGATTAGCATTGCTCCACATTCTCACACCATTGTATATTTTTATACTTTTTAATATTTGCCAAACTGAAGAATATAAAATAGTATTTCATAAAACTTCAACTTTAATTTGTTAATTACCATTGATACTAGGAGACTTGTCTTGTATTTACTGGCCATTAGATTTCCTTTTCTTACATTGTCCATTTTGTGGTACTAATTTGTTGGTTTTTAAAAACTATTTACGCTGGTTACTAATATTTTGCAAATATATTTGCATAGTCTTTGCTTATCTTACACTTGGCAATGTTATTTATTTTATAGATTTTGTTAAAGTTTAATATATGCAAATTTATCAATCTATTTATTGATTTGTAATTTTTTAATGATTGTTTAGTTTGTATACTATGTTCCATACACAGGTCTGTTGGATAAGACAATCCTCCATGGCCTCTGAGCACTGTTGCACATCTTTAATATATAGACAAAAATACAAGTTCTGGATTGCTCTTTACAAAGCCCATTCCTCAGGGTTGTCTTTGCAACAAGTAACTTTAAAGGATGAGGTAATGTCTCTCTCTAGACAAAATGGAGGCTTGCTTATCACTCATTATAGAAGAGACAGATTTTCTAAGCTCGAGGTTTCTTAGCTTCGATACAAAAATCACTGTTTGGAGGATATACCTGGGCCCATACCACAGTACTCCATGGAACGTGGGGGTAAGAGGAATCAGACATAAACAAATAAGCTCATGTTCTAGATGTATGCAGTGCTATGAGTAGTAAGTCCTTAGTCTCCGACTTAAGAGTCTTGTGTCTTCTGCCATGAGTTTCTTTGTTATCTTGTAAGAGGCAAAAAATTACAGAATATTACAGGTTTCGGTGCTTAGAAACATTATAGCATAGAAGAGGCAAAGAGTCCTTTCATCATGGAGCCTGCATTCTAACAGAAAGAAAGAGACAACAAACAACACAAATAAGGAAATTTTGTAACATACAAGAAGAAGTTAAGTGCTATGGAAAATATGAAGGAGACTAAAGATTGGCAGTGCTGGGACAAGAGATCATGCTATTTGTATTTTGTCTATATTTTTTTCATAAGGCTTAAACAAGGTTAACCTATATTTTCTTCTGAAAGTTTAAATTTTACTTATTGTATTTTGGTTTATAATTTACTTGGAATATATTTTTGGGCATGCCAGTCATCCAATTTTATTACATTTTTTCATCAGGATAACCAATTGTCTCCAGGTCCATTTATCAAATTCTTACGGGTTATTTTAAGTGATGAGAATGGTATTTGATTCCACGATGAGAGATACATTCAATGATTTAAAATATTAGTATAGGTGTAGTAAATGTTTTGGTGTAATTTGGCTTCATATTAAAAAAATCTTTCGAAAACAGCTATAGTTGACTAATAACACAACAGGTATTCTTTCCTTTAAACAAAGAAATAATATGGTATTCAATTATTAAACAAATATTTGCTGGTCATCATCTTCTGAATTATTTTACCTTGATGCATATAGCATGAGAATATACCTACCTTTTCATTATGGCTAACCACTAGCCAAATTTCAGTAAATTTGGGACACCATCCTGAAGATCAATGAGAAGGAGGAAGCCTAGTATGGTTTTTCAAGTATATAACCGAATGTCTATTTGTATTAGCTTCAGTGGTTCTTTTCTGGGAATAGAGCTTTCAGAACGTTTATTAATATTAAATGTTAGAAGTTCCGTTTCTATTAAATAATGAAAGAGAAGCAATTTATATTATTTATTCTAGAAACCAACTATCAAAGTAACTCTCTTGCTTCAAAATATCTGAGTACCCTTCAGATGGGGAACTTTTACAAACCATCTTATTGTTTAGCCTTTCTTATCACAGAGAGACTATCACTGTATATAACGATTAAAGCATCTATCCCCATTACAATATTGCTCAGGTACTTATTTTAGAGCCAGTCAACATATGTGAATCCAGAGGTTTGCAGTTTTGAATTAATTATAAATTGATGGGTTTAGTAATATGAAGACATTGGACATAGGCACGTTACATATTTTCCTAAGTCTCTGAATTTCATACTCTCTTCAATGTCTTTGAAAATTATTAGTCAGTATTTCAAGGGAGAATGGCTTTCCTCCAAAAGTTTTGACTAGCAAATACCAGAGGGTCTTTTTACTAAAGACCTCCTGATATCACATTATTCCCCATCCATGTTTCCAAATTGGCATCAATGATTATGATTAACTTAAATTGTTTTGTGGGAACTGCAAAGCTAGTATATTAGCATTGGCCCTATCCTTCAACCAAGGCTCCATTTTAACAGCTGTTGGACAGGTATCTTGCTGTCAAAGTGGTGTGGACTAGACGGACCATCTCTAACACCTCTTGTGGCTCCAAGATATTTTTAATTCTATTAAGTTGGTGGAATATATCCAGGGCAGTGGTTGAAAAAAATTTGTGCCAACATACTTTAAGTAGTAATTATAATCTTTTCTTCTCACAGTTGTTCATCTTTTTAAAAAGTCATTTCTCCGGCTTATTTAATTCCTCAAAAATCAAATTATCATCCATTATACATTAGCATTTGCAAACTTTTACATTCATGGTTACTTCCTACTCTCACTCCCATAAGTCTGTGAAAGACAGCTAGTAAAATCAGCCCAAGAAATTCTATCCAACTGGAAAGCAAATGAATAAACAATAAATAAATAAACAAACAAACAAAAATCACATATTCCTTACTTGAAAAATGAAGTTTTCTTTTATCTCATAGCTAGCTAATAACTACTTGAATCTAATACTAAGAAAACACAATGAAACCAGAGTTTACTCACCTTGGAGTAGGGTGTATCATTCCATTTGTTCAAGCTCCTCTAATCCACACATTCTTAATTTTCTCAAGTCTCTTACTTAACACAATCAGGTTTGCACATACGTCAGAAATAATGCCATTAATAGCAAATTCTAACAGCCACTGAAATCCTGGCCTCCACACTAAATAGTGTCTTCTTCTCAGATAAGATTATTATTAAGAGACCAACATTTCAATTCTGACTATACTACCAATCAGTTATGTGACCAGGGACACATTATACAACTTTCATTGACAATTTCCTTAGCCTTGAAGTATATATAATATTTAGCCTTTATGTTTTTAATGTTGCTTTTATATGTCTATGGTGTTTGATTTTGCATATAGTGTATACAAATAATATGTGCATATTCAAAGTCTCTGAAAATGAAAAAGTGCCTCAAATCATTATTAATATCTATCTCCATAGACCATCATCATCTATATCATCTAAGCACAGTTAGAAATGGAGAAACTTTGTGAAGGGTACTTAATTGAAAGTGGACTGAACAAAGCAATCCCAAGGACTTTTCTTCAAACTATCAGAAAAGAGACACTTTCTTCTGTTTGGGGCTACTAGTTGGAAGAAAAATGTTAAGTGTAAGTCTGCAGATAGTCATATTAGCCACTGCACAGAGAGCTTGCCCAGAAATGAAGCAATGAAGTTACCACAGAGGATAGCAGAGCTAAGAAATGGAGAGAGAGAAAGAGAGAGAGAAGGGACAATATTACATATCTTTGAAGACACACTTTGAGTATTTTTTCAAGCCAGATTCTTCTTTTGAACACACCAGTTACATTAATACATCAACAAATTCACTTTAGTTGATTTTAGTTGTTGCTATTTTTATTTATTTAATTAATTAATTTATTTTTGAGACGGAGTCTCACTCTCTGGCCCAGACTGGAGTGCAGGTGCAATCTCGGCTCACTGGAAACTTTGCCTCACAGGTTCAAGAGATTCTCCCACCTCAGCCTCCCGAGTAGCTGAGACTACAGGTGTGCACCCTAATTTTTGTATTTTTGGTAGAGACGAGGTTTCACCATGTTTGCCAGGCTGGTCTAGAACTCCTGACTTCAGGTGATCTGCTCACCTTGGCCTCCCAAAGGGCTGGGATTACAGCTGGGAACCACTGTGCCCAGCTTAGTTACTGCTATCAAAATTAGAGTTGATTTTTTTAAAAATTTCCCTTCTCAGAAGTTGAGTTAAAGAGTCAACTTTGTTTATAAAATCTTTTTAAGAAAAAGTATCCTCATTCCTGAAGGAAGATATCAAAGTCTCCCGGAGTTATAATGAGTTTAGTCATGTATTCTCATGCAGAATTAAAAGTTACCTCCCACTATCTCATCCCATAAAGTGGACACAAAATTAGAATATGCCCTTGAGAATTTATTCTGAATATCAGTCACTGAAAGAGAATTCTATTAAAAGTTCAGGATATTTTTGAGAAATATATGCTCTAGCACTAGAGAAATAAGTAGTGTACAAACTAGAGTGAACACATTGGCAATTACTAGAGACCGAGAATGGAGAATGCGCTGTGTATAGAAAGCCCAAGAGGCCTCTTCTTTGAGATTTTTTGTGTCCTTGATGTGTTTAATTGCTTCTATGACTGTGTTTGTGTATGTTAAGAATCAGAGAAGTTTGCAGGTCAGTCCTTTGGACATTTACCAAAAAGCAAAAATAATAGGTGTACATATATTGTGATGTTTGAGAATGCCTAGGGAAGCTGTGCTGTTTGAGTATTCATAGATCCAGAGGTATGGCTATGGCCTGCTTAGAACATATGGCGACTGGACCTACTCTGTGTTGACTTTTGTCCTAATTTCATAGTGACTTTTTCATGGCATCTGAGTGTATCTTTGGAAGGGAGGAGGAGCAAGGGAAGCACAGGCAGGGAAGAAATATGGTCACGTCATTCATCAAGACATGGATAAATAATGTGGATGTGAATGACCAGAAGAGTTCAAATCTTGCCAAGCCATTTTATTAGAGGGCTTTGAGAAACTAGCTAAAGATATTCTCTTTTTTGTTTGTTTGTTTGTTTTGTTTTGTTTTTTGTTTGTTTGATTTGAGACTGAGTCTCGTTCTGTTGCCCAGGCTGGAGTGCAATGGCGCAGTCTCCGCTCACTGCAACCTCCACCTCCCAGGTTCAAACGATTCTCCTGCCTCAGTCTCCTGAGTAGCTGGGATTATAGGTGCCCGCCACCAGGCTAATTTTGTATTTTTAGTAGAACCACCAAGCCCTGCTAATTTTTGTATTTTTAGTAGAGACGGGGTTTCCCCATGTTGGCCAAGCTGGTCTCGAACTCCTGACCTCGTGATCCGCCCACCTCGGCCTCCCTAAGTGCTGGGGTTACAGGCTGGGGTTATATTGCTCATCCTATTTTCTTATAGTTCCTTAAATAGCAGCATACTGAGGAGTGTAGATCTCACCCTTACATGTCTTTTAATGCATATTTATTTTATAAATATAAAGAATTTTCTAAAATTTTGCATGTTACATTTTACAAGGGGCATATTAATCTCTACATGTATTTGTTTTAATTCATGTCTTGTAGAATTTATGTCTGTGTCTGTGTTCCATATTTCACAGCTAAGAAAACTGAAACTTTAAAAACTCTGATAATTTAGTAAATTTCACACAGCTAATAAGGATAAGAGAAGCACAAGAGAATGTACGCTCAAAAATACTCTTTGCAAAAAATACACTTTGCAAAGTTACAAAACAATGGATCAACTCTTAATCTGTCCTTAGACAAAGAGGAGGAAAATATTCCCCAGCAACTTGAAGTCTTAGTGATCTCATTCTATAATTATATATATATTCCTGGGGAATATATATATATAGTCAGAGTTAATAAAGGTCCAGGTGCCATTATCCTAAAATAGCAAGACTTATGAATGGGAAAGTTAGAAAATGCCACATTTTATCCAGAGGAGTTATCGTGGACCGAAAGCTAATATGAAGTAAAATGGAGTTAATATAAAATCATCAGTGTTATTTCACTGTGAAACCTGGTTTACAGCAATCTTCTGCACCTGGACGTAAGAGGTTCTAATTCCTATGAATTATATGTGTAGACAGCCAAATTTAGGCAATAAGAACCATAATACACTGCACAATTAGTACTCCTCTCACTTTGCCCTGATGTATAACAATATGTCGTTCCCTACAATACCCCCAAAATAAATCTCTTCATGCAAAGAGACAGATCGATTCAATCAAAAATCAGTTACAATTGTTATTTGGTGTTAGGATGAAAGAAAATAGCAATTTTACTGTGTTCTACGTGAAAGATCCAATAATAGGGAGTAGAAGCATATTTTAAACATAAGATGTAATCTCTAACATTTAGAATTGTCCAGCAACGTAAAAAATTGCTTTCCATATCTGGAGTTGAGACATTTGGAAATGGAATTTGTACACAAAACAGATAATGCATAAAATGTCTCCAAGATCCTTCACAGTTTAAGAATATTTAGGCAGGCATGTTCTTCTTTTCAGAAAGAGGGCAGCAAGTAGGCACAAACATTGTGTAATTTGGTATCCAGTTTCAGGGACAACTGAAATCACCCATCTTTGATATACTCAAGGTCCAGCAAATGGCAATTGCCACAAAAAAAAAAAGAGACTTTAAATGGAACTAAATATTCTAGTTGGCTAAAAGAGCTTCTGGCCATCTAATGAACGAAACTTTAAAAATGAAGTTATTGAATACAGTCTCTACTTCTAAATAATATGATATATGTGTATGTATGTATACATATATTTACATATATAGACCTTTATTTTAGGTTTGGGGATACATGTGAAGGTTTCTTACATAGGTAAACACGTGTCACAGGGGTTTGTTGTTTATTTCATCACCCAGGTATTAAGCCCAGTACCCAATAGTTATCTATTCTACTCCTTTCCCACCCCAGTGTCTCTTCTTTCCTTCTTTGTGTTCATAAATTCTCATAATTTAGCTCCCATTTACAAGTGAGAACATGTGGAATTTGGTTTTCTGTTCCTGCTTTAGTTCGCTAAGAATGATGGCCTCCAGCTCTGTTTCCTGCAAAGGATATGATCTCCTTCTTTTTTATGGCTTCATAGTATTCCATGGTGTATATGTACCACATTTTCTTTTATCCACCATTGATGGGCACCTAGATTGATTCCATGTCTTGCTTTTGGAATAGTGCTGCAATTAACATATGCATTCATGTGTCTTTATGGTATAGTAATTCATATTTCTTTGGGTATATACTCAGTAATGGGATTGCTGGGTTGAATTGTAGTTCTATTTTTAGCTCTTTAAGGAATCACCACACTGCTTTCCACAATGGGTGAACTAATTTACACTCCCAATGACCACATATAAGCATTCCCTTTTCTACACAACCTTGCCAGATGCTGTCATTTTTTGACTTTTTAGTAATAGCCATTCTGTCTGGTGTGAGATGGTATCTCATTGTGGTTTTTATTTGCATTTCTCTAATGATTAGCACTATTGAGTTTTCTTTCACGTGCTTCTTGGCCGTGTATGTCTTCTTTTCTTGAAAAGTGTATGTTCATGTTCTTTGCCCACTTTTTAATGGGGTTGCTTGTTTTTATCTTGTAAATTTGTTTAAGTTCCTTACAGATGCTAGTTCTCCAGCTGAGGGACAGTTGAATTTTTCCTGGGACAGCACCTCTAGAAAGAATGGCAGGCCACCATCTTTGCTGTTTGGGAGACAGCCATTTCAGCCTTTGGCCATTGGAGAGTCTGAGCCAATGGGGTTGGTGGGGAGGGAAAGGATCCCCCAGCACTGGAGAGTGTGAGCCAAGTGGTTGATGGGGTGGGTGGAAAGGATCCCCCAGCACAGCACAGCTGTTCTGCCAAAAGGTGGCCATACTGATTGTTTAAGCAGGTCTCATTCCTCCTCACTGGGCAGGACCTTTCAACTGGGGTGTCCAGCCACCCCCATCGGTGTTCTCCAGCCAGCAGAGATTTGTAACCTCCCTGAGACAGAGCTCTCAGAGGGAGGGTGGGCCACCATCTTTGCTGTTTGAGCAACTTAGGCATTCTAGCCTTTGGGCCTTGGAGTGTCTGAGGTGACCAGGGGCTGAAGCGGACTCCCTGCACAGAACAGCTGCTGTACCAAAACCTGGCCACACTACTTTCCTAAGTGGGACCTTTATCCCGCTCCTCCTCACTGGGCAGGTCCTCTCAACTGAGGTCTCCAGCCACTTCCTACAGGTGCCTTTGGGCTAGCAACAGGACCATACCTCCCTGGAACAAAGCTCCCAGAGGGAGGGACAGGCTGCCATTTTTTTGTTTGTTTGTTTCACAGCCTCCACTGGTGACACCTCCAGGTTCTGGAAAATCCAAGGTGACTAGGAACTGGAGTAGGCTACAAGTTTACCACAGCATATCTACAGAAAAGTGGTCAGACTCTTACATGGGAGAAGCCGTTCCCATATCTTCTCCCAGGTCAGGTCCTTGAGGGCCTGGGGCCCAGCTACCCCCCTCCAGGGCTACCAAGCCAGTAGCAACTTGGCAACTCCCTGGACAAAACCTCCAGGGGCAACTGAAAGCCTCTTTGCCACTGCCTCTGCAGTGGAACTGCCCTTGCCACCCTCGGACTAACAAAGGAGCAAAGACCCCAAAGGCCTTATTCATACCTCTAAAAAGCTGCAGTCGACCCTGGGAGAGGAGGCCAGTTCCACCCAAATCAACCACTAGTAACCAGACAGGGAACTCCTGGCTTGGGCCCACAGCAGACCCTCCATCCTGGGCTGATTGCACTGAGCGATTGCTGACCTGCATCTCCCTGGGGTGGAACCCCTAGGGGACAAACAAAGGACCTTTGGACACAACACTATTAAGATCCCTTCGTCTGCTGCTTCCAATCTGGGGAAGAAACATAAGCCTGAGATCGCCCAGAGCTGCACTGGGCAGCCCAGGAGTGTCAAGCCATAATCTACAGCCAGCACTCAAGGGGGAGAGGAATCCACACTTTCAGAGCATTGAGAGGGAACATAGATGCAACTGTGGGGAAACATAGAGGAGCCACACAACCGAGCCACAGTCTACCAATTGACCGATAAGCCTAAATGCCACCTGCTGTATCTCATCCTAAAGCTTCAAACCAAAAAATACCTCACTAACATACCCCCCTCTGAAAAATATAGTAATACAGCTCTTTTATAAAGAAAATGGAGCTTTCAGTTTTTCTCAAAATGTATTTTTGTTTCCTTTTGACTAAGTGATATTGTTAGAAACAATGGCATGACAGAAAACTCACTCTGATAGTTTCCAAAAAGTCATCATTTGGGAAAGTTCAAGACTAATTATTGAAGTTTCCTTGAATAAAGTTTAAATTCTGAATACTGTTATTCTTCATGAGTTATGTACATATTTATTTTTACAGTGTTTTATACATAATTTAATATTTAAACCACTTGCCATCTTTGGGAATTTAGCTTGACATTTCATTCAGCAACAAGTAGGGCCTTTGTTTCTAAATATATTTTTCAAAATTCTTGCTTGTTCTGTTTTTCACTTTCAAAATTATTTCTGAAATTTAATTGACATCTTAATGAATACATATTTTATATCCTTTGAAAGTAAGCCAATTATAGAAGCTTTCCTTAAAAGGCTGAAGCAAAAAAAAAGATTATAATTTTAAAAATTTGAGAGAATAATAGTAATTTTCTCATAAAATAATACTGTTTAGAAATAGAATTGAGTCAATTGACTTGCTGTTTAAGAAAGAAAAGCTTTATAAATCATTACTAAAATGTTGCTTTATGAAAATGAAAAACATTGGTAAAAAATAGAAAGTGCTGTAGGGATATATGTTCAAAACATACAAAATCTTCCAACGATTATATGGTTTATAGGAAATATACAAGATTAGAGCTAAGAGTTTTAATAGGTACAAGCAATTTATAATTACAACTCTAGTTTCCACATTAGTCTGAGGAGAAAGACATTTGAAATTAGGTTTTATCAATTGATAGTTCATATTTGTCTTATATGCTTGGTGGAAATACAGTGCAAAAGAATTATTCTTGTAACAGGTATATTACAGAAACAAAATTTTATTAATAGCCAATGTAACTAGTAGTTATACTAGAACATATTTGCTGTTCAGATGGATTCTTATATCCTTATTAGCATTTCTTACAAAAATAGCAATAGGCTCCATAATAACTACAATGGTCATTTCTGTTACAAACACATACCCACAGAGAGAAAGACTATAAGGCAGTTTAAGTGCTTCCACAGATGATTATAGTGCCTCATATAGCCTGAAAACTTGAAGCCTTTCCTTCAGAAATAGTACAAATTGAAACTGATTGAATTTGTTGGTTCCATGACAAATGGTCCAGGAGTGGGTTATTAGTAGGTACATTACAGTTGCTTTCATGTGTGGAGAACTTTACAGTTTTGTATCATTTTCTTTCTAAAAATAGTACAGCCATGAACTTAGACAGCAATGTGTTTACAGGGTCTTTCATACCTAATCAATCTGCATCTTTAAATCGCATTCATTTGTTTTCTTTCATGCATTTGGGTAATAAGTATTTCCTGGCATCAGTCCTATACTCTGGAAATATAAAATAAACGAGAAAATTATTTCTTTCTCTTGAGGGACTTGTAATCTACTACAGATAACAGTAAGTAAATAAGTGAAATAAGAGAAATAAGGAAAAGCAAAAAATTTACATGGCAAGCACAAAGCCTAGAGTCTTCATTTGTAATTTGAAGTTGAACAGGGGCTTTAAAGGATGTGTATTTAAGGTATATCTTAAAGAATGAATTATTGTTGCCAATTGGAGTCAATGTTAGATAAAAGCAGTGATTCGATTGGCACTTCAGAGGGGATTTAGCAATGTTTATGGACATTTTTGATTGTCGCATGTGAGTAAGTAGTGGTGCTACTGGCATCTGGTGGGTAGAGGCCAGGGATGCTGCTACACACCCTGCAATGCTCAAGAGAGCCCTTAACCCCACCTACCGGAAAAAAAAATAAATTGTCTGGCCCAAATTCTCAACAGTGCCAAGGATGAGATACATTGAAATAGAGGCATTATAGGCAAAAGTGATACAAAGAGGAAAGCACTCTATAGGCTTATAAAAATATAAATTTCTTGATGTGCATAGAGGGATTGGGGACAGGAGGAGAAAGAGTGGCCATAGGACCATAGAAAGGAAAGGTTTGTATTTTTTGGCAGCACATATGTGAATAAAGACACATTTTTGTTTTTCTAAAGGGCAGTATAGTAGTGGAAAAATAAAATAAGAATGGGTCTTTAATTCTTACACTTTAAAGTTTAAAACAAATATTAACAGATAAACAGTGAGTTCAATGAAAGCTCCTATGATCTTAAAATGTAAAGAAGCTACATTAGAAGTAATATGTAATTTATTTTTGACAAAACATAAATTACTAGAGGTGTGTGTGCATTATTACGCAAATTGTATTTTATCAGAAAAATATGTGTGCTCTCACATCACATGATAACATCTTCTCTCACTTTACAATATGCAAACTTAGAAAAGTTTCATCAGATGAATTGATATCTGATAATTGATTACCGAAATAATTAGCTGGTAATTGTGGAATATAGATAATATTTTAGCCTACAAAATGAAAATAAGGTAGATTCCATTCATGGCATGTGTCCTTAAAACACTATATCTGTCTACAGTGCTGCTATTTCTTGAAGTAGTGCCTTGCAGTGTCTGGCAAATACTGATTGAATGGTTGTTAGTATGAATACATGAGTGAGTAAATAAAAGGAGGAAAAGGAAAAGAAAGGAAATGAATTGAGACAAGGGGAGGGAGGAAGGAAGGGAGGGAGGGAGGAAGGGAGGGAAGAAAGAAGGATAAGGGGAGGAATTACACCTGTTAAAAGCTCAGAATTAAATTCTATTAGGACAAGGATTTTTTTGAGTGTTTTGGCCACTGCTGAATTCCCAGTAACTAGAAGTATGCTTGACACATATTAACGCTCAACAAATATTTGTTGACTGACTAAATGCCCTACTGTCACCCAACATCCTGCTCTTCAGTATGCATACAAAAGTTTTGTTGGAGTTAGGAAGGGCTGACATAATCAGTGATTATATCACTGATGACTGTATATTGGGGCAGCAGAGATATTAATTGTATGCATTATTTAGGAGTGACCCCTAAAGTGAAAATAAACAACAATTTTGCAATGCCTCGATTGTTAGCAATAGATTGTCTTGGCTTAACCATGGATTTTGAATATTCGGAATTCAAAATCATGTGTGTGTGTGTATGAGAATGGGGGGGGGTGGGGGAAGGAGAGAATAAGACAGCCAAAGCATATTCTGATAACAGAGAGAGAAAAATAAGACATGATTTAAGAAGCAATAGAAAATATAAACTTTTTTTTTTCTGCTACTAAGTACACCTGAAACCAATATTGTTCAAGAAATGAGGACATTTACGATACCATGGTTTCTTTGTTTCTGGCATAAAGCTATAAACAGCAATGTGCTTTGCACACCAGGTATTTAACAGTGCTTGCACAGTGTCCATGTAGAGCATCTGATGCTTTTTCTTTTTTAACAGATCTGGTCTCCCTATGTTGCCCAGGCTGGTCTCACACTCATGGCTTTAAGAGATCCTCTCGTCCTGATCCCCTGAAGCACTGGGATGAGTCACTGCACCCAGCCAAGCGTGTAATTCTTAAACTTTATGCAGCTCTTGGGGGTGTGGCCTACTGAAAGAAGCACTAGAGATTAAACACCTCTCATCATACCATCTTAGCCACAACTCTGTGACCTTTGATCCTTTCTCCCTCAATGTCCTTATTTGTTGAATAGGGATGATAATTCAACCTCTACTAACCTAAAGACTATATGGAAAGATAGACTCAGAAATAATTTCAAAAATAGATTTTTAAATTTTGAATGCTGATATCAAAGTTTAAGATAATATGGATCTATAAGATAAATCAAAATAAGCCTATTTTGCATGCTGTAGTGTGTTCTTTCTGTATTTAGGAGGGAACAATTTATTAATTTGAAAATGCTCTATAAAATTTTCTGCTTGTGAATGCTGATAAATTTAAATGACTTTTCACTTGGGAAGCTTTTGTCTGTGGTTATAATTACCTTTTCAAGAAGAATTTTTATTGTTCAAGGAAGAATTCTGTAAGTTAGAAATTCATTTAGTAAAAAAAGGAATATGGGGTGTTAATATATTTTTTTCCAAAACTCTTTTTGTCATGTACTCCTAGTAGATTTGGTGTTTCCTCATGGCTTGCTACATCTGTGTTATTCCAAAAGTAAACTTTTTGCATAAGATCTAATTTAAAATTCTGTGCTACCTAAAATTACTGGTTTGGGACAATAATTTTACATTAGTGCTTTTTAAAAAAATTTCTCCAGCATGAATTTACTAATGTAAGAATAATAATTCCATTTAATATATTCTTTTGTTTTAGGTGTCACTACAATATCTACTGTGAATAAAAGTTTAGGAGTAATTTTGCCTTTTAAATATCATAAACATTAACAAATGCTATTTGATTCTCTTACAAATTAAATGAGAAGAGCCACGAAGTTTTCCTAACCTTTTCTGTAGCTCAATAAATCACAAACAGACAAGGAAGTTAAGCCCTACTTCAGTGGAATATCAGCAGACAGAGGTAGCACACATTCTCTCAAAATAATTCAAAACCTGTTTCAATTTATCAAATGCCTACTTTATCTGTCAAAACAATGTCCTTTCTCAAATAAAGGGCATTGTTTCTGTAGCAAGAAAAGGTTCTGATGTATTGTTATTTGCAAATGGATGGTGGAATAACGGAACAACAGGCAGTGTTTCCAGCTAAGAGATCAAGGGCCAGAATGCATTACAAATCTTGTTAAAATAAATGAGGGTAAGAGCATAATTCCAATAAAGACATTTATAGTCTTAAACAATCTCTCACTCTTCTTAAAAGAGATCTTTAAAATGAACCCAAATCCTCCCATAAACACCAAAAGGTTTTTGCTGCTTCTCTCAAAGTTCAATATTCAAAGAAACAGAGATTTGTAGAACTCGCATGCAAAATAGATACCAGTACCTTTTCAATGTGCTGACATTGTAGAATTTTACTGATGCTGCTAATCTTTCTATCTGTTGCATTTGTCTGTGCACCTGGGATTCAAGGAGGAAAATAGTTGTTCATATAATATCCAAATCTAAAACATATTTTATTATGAAATGCTTAAATAAATAACTATGCTTATTTTGTAAAATTAATCTTAAAAAAGTAATATACCTTATTGTAAGTGACTTTTTGTTAGATCATTTTAGTACTTGAATATGTAGCATCTACAATAAACCTTTTAATTCTAAGTTATGATTAAATATTTCCTTCTTTAACAGTATGAAAAAACTGAATATAATCACAACAACACCAAGTAATAAAGATGTGCTTTACCTGTACAAGTTAGCTGTTATGTCTTCCCTATGATTGCGGGTTGTTCTCCTTTTCTTTATTCTAGCTATTTGTTTAGTTTATTTTTTTAAATGTAACCATGACTTCTACCAGTTACTAGAATATATTCTTAAAACAAATCTATGGCACTCTTGTCTTGAAAATAAATTCTACATTAAGAAATAATATTTGGAATTGATAACTATAAAATACATTAGTTCATGATCATGAAATAATATAATTGATCATAAATGCTATAGTATTATGTGAATATCACATAGTGATATGTAACACTGCTGTTATATATATTCACATAATACTATAGTTGAATCACTTTTAAAAATAGTAACTATTAGGGAGTTATTAAAGATATATTGACCACATGAATTATCTGAGAACAATTCCTAGAAATGAAAAACATTTTGCTTCACATAGAGTGTCATGTAGATTGTGAAGTTTACTGCCTGAAACTATCACTAAAGTTTTATCTCCTGAAACTAAGTTTTCTCATTTATATAAATAATAGTTGAATTAAACAAGAAATATTTGCAACAAATTGTAAGTTAAGAAGTCAGAAAAAAAGACAGGTATTGAGTTAGAATTATGACTTCTCTTAACAAAAATACTCCAGCATTCACCAAAGTCCTGGCTAAAGGGAAGTTTCCATGAACACACTTTCTCCTCATGCTTCTAGATAGCTCATAAAAGGGAAATAGTAATTGATGCCCCTTTGGCATACTCACATCAAAATTATCAACTCAGCCTATAGAATTTGTTCCAAAGTGTTTCAATAAATAACATAAATAGGCCACACCAATCCAAATATTCCCTAATTTCCTGTTATGTACTATATATTGTGATGTGCATTAGAAATATAATGATTATTTATCCTACCTTCAGGGAGGTCTCAAATCCAGGGAGATCTCAAATCCATACTAAAGGAACAGCTTGAACTTTTCAATTGTTTTGCCCCCATTCTCCATACTATCTCATGTACTCTAAGTCATAAACTTAGTTCATTAAAATAAAAATAAAAATCAGACAGTAAAATATTTTTAAATTATTATTCCACACGCTTTTATTATTCACTTTTTTATTTTATGACAAACAAATATGAATGCATAAACATGATATACATTCATAAACCCATTTATATCCATATTTCAAGGAGCATGCATATGTACTTGTGTGCAAACATACTCATAAATCTAATCATCTATCTTTCCATGTACCTATCTATCTATTTATCCATTCAATGACAATAATGAAGACTTTTAAAGCTTGATTCAAATAGATTTGAACCCAAATTCTGCTTCAACTCCTTACAAGCTATTTGACTTCAAACATGTCAGTAAACATCTCTCTTCCTCAGTTTTCTCCTCAGTAAAATGGAAATAATATCTATTTCACTGGTTTGTCTTGAGAATTAAATTTTAAAAAATGCCACATAGATAGTTGATTTGTAACTAATAAGTGCACAATAACTGTCATCAATCTTTCTTATTAGTCATACCTTTATTTAGGCAATGTGGTGCAATGGTTCTGAGCATAGATTTTGGAAACAGATTACCTCATTATTTGTATTCATATTTCACCTCTGCCACTTAGTATTTATATGACTTTGAGAAAGTTCCTTTAACTTTTGCTGCCTCATTTTTTTCATCCATAAAATGGGAAAAACAGTACCTATTCCATAGAGTAATTTATATTCTTTATGCTTAAATTTGTGTATTTAAATGTACATAATCACTCTCATTTTGAGCTCTCTGCTGCTACTTCTTTCTTTTCTGAATGTATGAATAATTTTTATGATCCATTAACACTTTTTTCTACTCTGCAGGCAATTGTTTCACAAGGCATGGGGAGACATTCTGACCTTTGCAATTCAATGGCCTGGGACAGAAGTGGTGACCATGGGAACTGTTGTTTACATCACCGTTCGATGACATGAGGCACTGAGGAGTAAGAGCAACAGTTCTCACTTTCTTCTTTAGTAAACATAATTTGGGGGGTGAAAGGCTTTTTGTAGAAATCTTTAAAATGTATTATGTATATGTGAATGTACATGTGAAATTTATAATCTGGGAAATGTGAGTATACAGATTCTTGCATAATATACTTCAGCTAATTGCATCTGTTTCCAATAGTATGGTGCGTGATAAAAAAAAAAATGCTGTACTTATATGGGGAAATTTGACCAAGGTGTCCCAGAACATGTCTCTACTTAACAGAATGCATTTGGAAAAAAAAAAAAAAAAGAACACAAACCTTGGGATTTCTTACCCATTATCATAAATGTTGAAGACAGACATCTTTTTTTAACTCTGCAATAGGGTCTGTCTGTGCTTTAGATGCTATCTAAAGTAGAACTACATGTGAGAAGAGAGAACAGCTATTAATACATGAATGATGAATAAGACTTCATCATGATGAAGTTTCTGTTTTGAAGATTTCCGACAGAACACTCTGATTTCTGTTTTGAGACTTGCCTCTCAAAACTAAGGAAATCAACAGCCGTACCAATACCTCTAAGTACCTGACAATAGAGTAGGACAAGTGACAACTGACTCATCAGCCTCCAAACACTTCTCCTTACAGTGTACCTTGATTCTATGCAAGGACTAAGGAAAGATTAAAATGCAAATATATTACTATTTGGAACAATACATTATTAATCTATCATTATCATTAACTTTTGGAAAAACAAAAGTAATTTCATCAGATTAATAAAATAAATTCTAAATAAAATTAATTCCAAGAAAATTTCCTATCCATCCAAGGGTAGGAAAAATCAGTCAGAAAAAAAAATGTCATTCTGCAGAATACCAGCTTGGAAGAAACCTGATATTAAAATACCACATGAAGACACCGAAGAGGAACATAAGGAGAAAAGATCATTCATGGAACAACTTTTGTCTAGGAAAACCCTCATTCACAATCTGTGTCTAGAAACTAAAAAACAATTGCATTGAATTTGGAACATATACAATGATGATAAACTATAATTTACCTAACTGACTGTATTGTTTGGTTAATTGAGATAAATTAATTAGAGGAGAAAAACTGATGTTATAAGTTTAGAATATCTTGCACTGCAAATGACCAATTGATTTTTCGAAGTGTTCATGTTTTAAAGAAAGTTGCACTATAGAATGTTATTTTGTTTTAAAAGAACATAAACTATTGCAAAAATGAGTGACTTAAAACAATGTGTGAGACATTGTTTAAATTGATGCATTTTGTGCTACAAACCAAAAATGTATATATAATATAGAAATTATTATGGGTATTATTTATTTTTTACTAGTATTGCACATATTTTTAAAAGCCCAATTACCTTTTTGATCACATTATAATTTATCTTGCTTTTGAATATCTAGGGACAACATAGAAAATGTTTTAAAATCTTTTAAAAAATGTTAATAGCATCAAGGCATTTTCCCTAACAAATGAACTGTAGGAAAATATAAGACTTTTCAAACTATAAGGGCATTTAATGATAAATGTATGTATTATTCAAGCTTCTGATCAATATGAACAAACATTAACAGACTAAAGCAGCTATAATAATGCAATGATTTAAAACAATAAAAATGCCTCTGTAAATATTAAGTCAATAACTTTCTTCTGAAATATAAAATGTGCTTGCCAGAGAAAATTAATATGATTTCTCGCATGTAAATTACCATATTTTAAACAAAAGATATCTTCAAGAACCATTTTAATCTTTGCTATATTTTACATATAGTACTTTCAAATTCATATTTCAGCGTTGACATATTTCAAATAAAGAAAATGGACTGTTGTAATCCTTTGTATGGTGTTTTCATTCAATTAGCTCTATCTTTCTTTTTCTAAGCAAACAAGATGGCAATTTACTCAAAGTCAACCCATAATAACATATATCAGCCAGAGTCAAACAAACACAGCACTGCTCTTGCTACACCTTTTAAAATCAAACAATTTTAAATAAAAGCAAACATGAACATAAATAGTGTTTCCCTTTGGAATTTGACTGTTGACAGAAAAATGATAAAAACATAAAAATGGTTTGAATTTGTAAGGAAGTTAAATAATTCAGGAAATGTTTTATTAACTGATAGCAGAGAGAACAGGATTTTGGTCTTTGTGTTATAAAGTAATGAAAAAATAAAATATATGATATGTGGCTGATTCATAGAAAAAAGCTCTTCCTAACCATATTAAAGTTTCACAAGGTAGTTAAAAACCACATTCTTATCAAGCACTTACAAAAGTAAAATTTTGCTTAAATATCCATTTTTTTCTTTTAAATGTTAGTTCCAACATTTTCAAACGTGAAGAAAAAGTTGTTTGTCTGTACATAGTTTTCAAAAAGGGTTTGTGGTTTATATCTTCAACTTACTATAACAGAAACTTAAAGAAAGGAGAATTTGAAACTGCAAATACTTTAATTGCTTTTATTTTGTTTTGTTTGGTGTTTTGGACAGTTAAGTGCTTGGAAATTATCTTATTATTCTTATAAGATGAAAATAGAAGGTTATCATTTCCAAAATACCATTGCCAAGATTTTTTCTTTTAGATAAAATATAAGAAAATATATTGAAAAATAGTCTTAGGCAAATTGTAAATTTTAATAAAAGTTTATAATTATATATTTATAGGAAAGTATTACTTTTAAGAAAAATAAAAATTATTTTAAAATTTTATTAGTTGATTCCATATGCCAAAAGAAATATAGACTTCGTAAAAATATTAAAATTAAACACTATTTAATTTCCAACCTACCCCCATAGAGTACAAATTAAATGTTAGTGTTACAAAGGAATAGAATTATACACTCTTAGGCTTGGAGTCTTGCTCTATTATTTACTAGCTATGTCGTAATTGGCACATTATTATTATTTTGAGTCTCAGTTTCTTTATCAGAAAAAAATGGTTAGAGTAAAATGGCTGTGGTGAGAGTGAAATAATGAAATACATATAAAAGACATAAGAAGGCATTTCCTCAGCCTTGTTTATGTATCTTCGTTTTCCCTGAATCTTGCACAGTGCCTACTCATGATCATGATCAATGAACAGCTTGAGATTAGGAAGAAAAGAAAAAAGAAAGAAGCTAATTATACAACAATTTTATAAAATGTATATCTTTTCTTCTGGTAGCTATAAATTTCCTTTAGATATTTAATCTGAATTATTTGTATGTTTACAGAGCTTTATTTTTGAACTTGCTAAACATTTTAGATTAAAAAGGAAAGGCTGAAAGAGATGCTCTCTTATAAACCTAGTAGCATTCTAACTTGGTACAACTTGTTTGGTATGTGGAACTTAGTACAACTCTTTTGTACAATATCTAACGAAGAAGCATTTATAATTTTTGACATAGTAATTCTGCTTCTGGTATGTCAATCTCAAAATATAATAGAGAAGATGCAAAATAATATGTGCATTCTGTTGTCACCATGGCATTATTCCAGGAATCGTTGGAAATAATCCTTATGGAAGTTAAAGCCTAGAAGCTGTTAGTATAATGTCTGGAACTATAGATAATGATTGACAAATATTAGCACAAGACGAAAATAAAAGCACAAGTGTGCAATAATAAACAGTTCATTTGATGATTCTCTGGATGGGATATTATGTGCCATCATGATGAATGCAGTTACATGAATAAAGACTTCTGAAATAATGCTAAATGTGTACAGGAAGGTATAAAAGCTCACTGACATGACAACTACCATGAAAAGTAAACATAGGAAAATATTATTATTAGGATGGTTAGATGTGCAGTGTTTTCTTCTTTTCTACTTAAGCGTTTATAACGTTTTTATATTATTAGCATTTTCAAAATTTCCAGAACAACACAATATCTTCATTGTGCTATTTATCTTACTTATTAAAAAAATAACATGTAATAATTCTATAATTGCAGTTATGATTATCCATACATCTACCTACCTGAAGTGCCAATCTTATAACTACTCCCATTTTTGTATCACTTTTTTATTTCCTATATGCAGGTATTAGTTTACAAACACCAACACAAGAAAAATAATATTTGTATAAAGAAATGAAGTTTAAGAATTATTATTTAGGGTACATATTCAGAGTGAAAGAATATATAGATAGGAGAGACTGCAGAATTCCATACCATTGTTTAAATCCCCACCAGAAAATGTGTCTAGCTGTGTATGAATGATATGGAAAACTGGGTATAATGATCATTTGCCTGAACAGAACTATTTGCATGAGCATGGGCTTTGAGAATTTTGGTAGAAAATATACCCAATACAACTTAAGAAACACGTTTTGCTCTAAGAGTGATCAAAGCAAACATAGTATTCTATCATAAGCATTCATGTTTATAGTAGTGATGATATCTCAAGGCATTTTTAACAAAAAACGGGTTTTTTGGAAAATGTTTATTTAAATCATAGGCCTTTGTGGTAGGTTGTTTTATTTTTTCTGGTAGACCTTTAAAAATGATACTCTTAGATAATTTTGTAAACTGATATATCCATGAAAACATTAAATCTATAAAATGAAGTGAGTTATGTAACTAGCCTATGTAACTAGTGGAAGACATTTCCAGGATATGATAGATATATTATTAAGTCAAAACAAAATAAAAATTATTCACATGGATTCATGTAAATATGAATTTGTGTAATTAAATATGCTTCATTTTTTAAAATGTTGTCCATCCACTTTATTCCTCATATGCATTACCTTCTCTATGGCTGCCTTGGGATGCCCAAAGCAAAGCAAAAAGTTAGTAATACCTGAGATGAGTTTCATTGTAGAGTGTATTATTGGTGTTACTGGTGTATTTTATTATAGCTTAGTGGGTAGACTTTCTTCCTGAGTGTTGTCTGTTTTCCAACTTGTTGATACTCATCCACAGTCTATTTCCAAGTAATGTAGTTTAAAATTCTTGAAGAAAATATCTGAAGTAACGTAAAAGCATTGTTTGATTAATTTTACATAAAAAGTTTTTGATCAGAGGATATACCCTTGAAATTTCCCTTAAAATATCAGAAATATTTATAAGAATGATAATAAAGAATTATTGAACAAAGCCCAAAGAGGAGACAGTGGTAATATTTGTTAAAACTTGACAATTTTACAGGCTCTCATTTATGAATGAGTGATAAACTTCTTCGTAAATAGTACATCATTTTAAATTTATACTTTTAAAAAACGATAAGGAAGATACATTTTTTTCTAGTAATTCCTTAGATGAAGGATGTAAGACTCACAAGATTTAATAACTTGCTTTATGTTTCTAAGGAATTGAAAACCTTGATTGAGTGACAACTGTTGTAAAATACAAATAGCACTTTTAACACCATAAAATGTAGGCTATCATGGAATATGGTTCCAGCATACATAAGTGGCACACATTGTCTGCAAGTGGAGCTAGTGTGCTAAAGCTAAATGCAAAATGAAGAAAAGCAGAATACATTTTTTTCTAAAAATAAAAGAATTGCAGATTATTCTAAAATATCTAATATTTTTTGAAACTTTTTAGACTAGTTTAAACTGCCAAACCTGCAAATGACATTAATTGTTATGTAAGCACAAAACAAGTTATACTAAAGTAAGAGTTTTTGCAAATAAATTTAGAGACCTATGTTCCAGTCAGTGAAATCAAATGTTTTACATTCAAGTTCAGAAAAGAAAGAGCACATGTGATTTTTAGAGGAATTTGTACTGGCAACCATGTTTCTTCCAAGGCAATACTAACCATGACACTAAATACTCTAGTATTTGGAAAGATAATACAGTAAAAGTGATTGCCAATGACAACTTTAAAATGAAAAATTTCTTGCCTAATTAAAGCATGATAATTAATAGTATCCACATTGAACTCTTTTGGAGTTTATATCCACTTTGAGTTACAAATCAAAATCTGGGAATGTGCTATGCTTGTGTGTATGTCTTTAAGACTAGAGGCAGTCAATGATATATGTTTTTTCTACTATGTTTTACCTAAAACCTAGGGAATTATGCTGGAATTATGTGACACATCGAGTTCTATGTGTGATACCTGAAGCCATTTTCAGATATTGCTCATGGCCCAGGCCCAATAATTGAATAATGTCATTGCTGTCTTGATTAAATATTGACTACTAATTTAGTGAGGCAATCAGTATTGTTAAGGAAGGTAATTCCGAAAATTAGTACTCAGCTAAAATTAGCAAACAAGAAACCTTGGCCTCACACATATGCATATACCTAATCTGCAAATCTGTGTATCATCATGAGATAAAGCAAATAGGACTATTGCATTCCAATTCTGTACAGTCTTCTTAATGCTTTTCATCCTCTGTGATTTATATTCTTTAAGATTTCATATTGTTTTACTTTAACCTAATTTTATTTGTAGAAAGTTAAAAATGAGTACCAATTCAAGTTACTGGAAGCAAAAAGTGGATAATGTCAGTTGAGACCACAGTAAGGCATACAACAATACAGGTATCAATGCAGGTATCAAAATCTGAACATTTTTGTACGACACAAGATAAGTTCAGAAAATTATCTGCAGAGCAGAGCAAAGATAAAACGTCCTTCAGAGGTTTAGAAAGAGTTCTGAATCCTCAAAGTCTAAGCATTCACAAGGCACTTGAGTACTCTAACTTTTAAGGTTTTTAGTGCTTGACTTGCTTTCTAATAGTCTGCTAGTTGCAGGCAACATTGAGCATAAAGATGTTGACCATACGCAGGAGAAAAAGATAAAAATCTTCTGCTAAACAACTCAGGGGAAAGATGACGACATTACAAACTAGGGCAGAGATGGGGCTGTACCTTACATTGCAGCTCCCACACATGCTCAGGAATAAGTATGGCAAAAAGGCTTCCCCAGTTAGGCAAATTAGGCAAACTATTACACATTTTAAATTGAGGGACTTATTTCATCACGTGATTTCCACATTAAAAAAAATGTTTGAATGAAGATATACCTAAATATTATTGTCTCTTTAAAATAATTTCAACTTTTATTTTAGATTCAGAGGGATATGTGCAGATTTGTTAGATGAGTATATTGTGTAATGCTGAGGTTTGGGGCACACATATTCCTGTCAAAAATAAGAATAAATAAATAAATAACGACTGTAGTAGCTAACAGTGAATAACATTGCAAGTTACTCATCACTGCAAGTATAGATAGCAGAAGCAAAGACATGCTTCATTTTGGTGAGAGGGCATATACTTTTTAAAAGAATATCTAAGACTCTGTGGAAAGAAAAGAACTATTTCTGTAATGTTAAGAAACCCATATTTAGAGTGGAATTGGGGATAAAAAGTACATGTGTCAGATACCCTGTGAATTAGTCCTTTCTCATACTGCTAATAAAGACATACCCAAGAGTAGGTAATTTAGAAAGGGAAGATGTTTAATTAACTCACAGTTCCACATGGCTGGGGAGATCTCATAATCTTGGCTAAAGGCAAATGAAGAACAAAGCCACATCTTACATGATGGCAGGCAAAAGAGCTTGTGTAGGTGAACTCCTCTTTATAAAACCATCAGATCTCGTGAGACTTATTCACTATCACGAGAACAGCACAAGAAAGACCTACCCACATGATTCAATTATCTCCCACTGGGTCCCTCACATGACGAGTGGGAATTATGGGAGCTACAATTCAAGATGAGATTCGGGTGGGGACACAGACAAGTCATATCACCTTATCACATGTCCCAAAGCATTTTTGTTCTCTACAAACCTCAGTGTTCAAATGATTCATAACACCTTAAATATGTTTTACAATATTTTGTGTATTTTCTGATCACTAATAAGTAGGAGTTCTGCTCTGTGTTCACTCTAGAGCCTTAAATAAATGCTGATTTTGGGTCCTAAAGGCAGAAATAGAAGGTCTTGAAACAGAATTTAATTGCTTTTTAAACATTTGATAACAAGTATTACAGGCAAGTAGAAGTCTTTCAGGATCAATGGAAAAGCTTCTGTGATCTTATAATCTCACCAATGATTTATTTTTTCTTATATAGCTAAGCAAAAATTCCACCTTTGATTTGGTCCTAATATCCCTCCAGCTTTCTCTCAAAATAGGGTTGCATTTTGCTTGTTATGTCATTTTATTTCACCTATAGCTCCAGAAAATGCACCTAAAACATATTCTTATAGTTATTACATTCTGCACCTTACTTTCTTTTGTTGAAAATAAGAACTGTGTGTTTTTCACCTGTGTGTTTCTGGCCATGCATGGTAAACTGTATAGATTTCAAATTAAAATACTTTGAAATAAATTGCAAAATAGATTTATAAAATTGAATAAATAAAATGTATATTTGGTGAACAATAATTTACTAAATTGAAACTATTTTGTTGGAAATTTGAAGTATACCATATATAAATCATAAGGATCACTGTTTAACAAAATTATGAGACAAGGAATGATGGATAAAGTTGCATTAGATCAATGACACATAACTGTGGGCTCATTAGTTTGAATGTGAATTGTAATTTTAAAATAGAGTTCAAAAATGGTTTCAAAATTAATTCCCCACAGAAAAGATTTTAAAATCTCATATAGTCTAAAGGCTTATGATGAAATTAAAAACTATGATAGTAATCTAAAGAATAATAGCTAACATTTAAGTAGTTTACCATGTGGCACACAACTTACAATTATCCAATTAATACTTGAAATTCTATAATATAAGTCCTTCCAGTATTTCTGGTTTAAAAATGATTCACAAAATGTATGTAATTTCCCTAATCTCTGACAACTAATAAGCAATGGGGTTGGGTTTAAAACCAGGCACTGCAGCTGTAGCGTCTGTGCTCTTCACAGTACACAGTTAAATGGGTGTATAAAATGTTAAGAAATAACTGTGTTCCTTAAAATCATATGTTGGAGCTCTAGCACCCAGGTTTTCAGAATACAACCAGTTTGAAGATAGGGTCTTTAAGGAGCTAATTTTGTTAGGATGAGATCATTACAGTGGGTTTTAATCAAAAGAGACCAAAGAAATACGAAAACAGAGGGAGAAGACAGCTATTCCTAGGCCAAGAAAAGAGGACTCAGAAGAATCCAACTCTGTAGACACATCGGTTTCAGACTTCTAGCCTCCAGAACTGTGAAAAAACAAATTTATATTGTTTAAACTGTCCAGTCTATGGTTCTTTGTTATAGTGGCCTTAGAAAAACAAACATATTAAACAAAGAAAAGGCAAGCAAATTTAGTAGTATATACCCTTAAGAATGTAGGCATAGTTTTGATAAACTATTGGTAATAACTCAATTAGTCATTTTGTAACAATCACAGTAATACAGACATCATGTATTAAAATGTAAGACAACATGGACCTCATAAGATAGTAATCAGTAAAGAGACATGCAACAATATAAACATTTTATGGTAAAATGTATGGCTTATGAGGGCAGAAAAATGGCACTGTATCATGCTATCCCTAAGATAAGGTATTATATCATGCTGTACCTAATATAAGGTATTAGTCCATTTCTGCACTGCCATAAAACAAATACCTGAGACTGGAACATTTATAAAGAAAATAGGTTTAATTGGATCACAGTTTTGCAGGTTGTACAGAAAGCATAGCACCTTATGCTTCTGGGGAGGCCTCAGGAAACTGACAATCATGGTGGAGGGAAAAGGGGAAGCAGGCAGGTCTTACATGGCAGGAAAAGAAGCAAGGGGGCCAGGGGAGGTGCCACACAGGTTTAAACAATGAGATGTCATGATGACTTACTCACTATTGTCAGAGTGCCAAGGGGAAAATCCACCCCCAAGATCCAATCACCTCCCACCTCTAACATTGGAGATTACAATTCAACATGAGCAGGGACACAGATACAAACCATATCATTCTACTCCTGACCCTTCCAAATCTTATTTTTTTTTCACATTGCAAAATATGATCATTCCATCCCAACATTCCCCCAAAGTCTTAATTCCTTCTAGCATTACTGAAAAGCCCAAAGTTCTAAGTCTCCTCTGAGACAAGGCTAGTCCCTTCCACTTATGAGCCTATAAAATCAAAACATGTTGGTTACTCCCAAGGTACAATGGTCATATGGGCAGTGGGTAAATGCTCTCATTCCAAAAGGGAGAAATCAGACAAAGCAGAAGAGCTACCAGTCCCACACAAGTATGCACAAAAGTGTGGCAGTCATTAAATTCTTAAATTACCAAAATAATCTCCTTCAATGCCATGTCCCACATCCAGGACACACTGATGCTATGGATGGGCTCCCAAGGCTTTAGGCATCTCCATCCCTGTGGATTTGCAGAGCTCAGTTCCTGAAGCTGCTCTCAAGGGCTGGTGCGGAATGCCTGTTGCTTCTCCAGGTGCAGGGTGCAAGTGGCTGGTGCATTTATGATTCTTCAGTCTGAATAAGGGTGGCTCTCTTCTCACAGCTCCACTAGACATTGCCCAAGTGGGGACACTGTTTGGGGGCGCCAACCCCACAATTCCCCTCTGCACTGTCCTAGTAGAAGTTCTTCATGAAGGCTCTGTCCCTACAGCAGGCTTCTTCCTGGACATCCAGGCTTTTCCATACATCCTCTGAAATATAGGTGGAGGCTCCAAAGCCTCAACTCTTATATTCTGCTCACTCACAGGCTTAACACCACGTGGAAGATGTCAAGGCTTATGACTTGCACCCTCTGGAGTAGTGGCTTGAG
Source organism: Gorilla gorilla gorilla (assembly GCF_029281585.2). Lineage (NCBI taxonomy): Eukaryota > Metazoa > Chordata > Mammalia > Primates > Hominidae > Gorilla > Gorilla gorilla. Next base: position 85,360,848 of record NC_073238.2, on the reverse strand, counting down.
GCTTTGAGCTGATGCTGGAGACCAACCAGCCAGGACATGGGAAGCAGTGTCCTAAGGCTGCACTGAGCATCAGGGCTCTGATCCTGGCCCACAAAACCATTCTGTCCTCCTAGGCCTTCAGGCCTGTGATGGGAGGGGCTGCCATGAAGGTATCTGAAATATCTTTGAGGTCTTCTCCTCATTGTCTTGGATATTAGCACTTGCCTTTCTTTTAGTTATGCAAATTTCTTCAGTCAGCTTGATTTCCTCTCCTGAAAATGGCTTTCCTTTTATACCACATGGCCAAGCTTCTCTTTTAAATGTAAATTCCAATTTTAGGTCATTTCTTTGCTCATTCATATGAGCATAGGTTATGAGAAGCAGCCAGGTCACATCTTGAATGTTATGCTGCTTAGAAATTTCTTCCTAAGTCATCACTCTCAAGTTCAAAGTTCCACAGATATCTAGAGCAAGGACTTTCTTCTAAAACATAGCAAATGTGGGGCTGGGCACGGTGGCTCATGTCTGTAATCCCAGCACTTCGGGAGGCAGAGTTGGGTGGATCACGAGGTCAGGAGATTGAGACCATCCTGGCCGACATGGTGAAACCCCATCTCTACTAAAATACAAAAAATTAGCCAGGTGTGGTGGCATGTGCCTGTAGTCCCAGCTACTCAGGAGGCTGAGGCAGGGGAATTGCTTGAACCTGGGAGGTGGAAGTTGCAGTGAGCCAAGATCGTGCCACTGCACTCCAGCCTGGTGACAGAGCAAGACTCCATCAAAAAAATAAAAATAGCAAATGTGACCTTTACTCCAGCTCCAAATAAGTTCCTCATGTACATCTGAGACATCCTTAGCTTGGACTTTATTATCCATATCACTATCTGCATTTTGTTCACAACAATTTAACAAGCCTCTAGGAAGTTCCAAATTTTCCCTCATCTTTCTGTCTTCTTCTGAGCTTTCCACACTTTTTCAAACTTTGCCCATTACCCAGGTCCAAAGGTGCTTCCACATTTTCTGGTATCTTTGTAGCAAAGCCCCACTCCTCAGTACCAATTTTCTGTTTTACCTCATTCTCACACTGCTATGAAGAAATACCTAAGACTGGGTAATTTATAAAGAAAAAATGTTTAATCGGCTGACAGTTCTACAAGGTCTTCAGTACAAGAAGCCTAACTTTGGCTTCTGGGGAGGCCTCAGAAAGCTTACAATCACGGCAGAAGGCAAAAGAGAAGCAGGAACATCTTACATGGAAGGAGGAGCAAGAGAGGAAAGGGGAGCTTTCACAAACTTTTAAACAACCAGATCCCTTAAGAGTTCACTCAATATTGTGACACAGCACCAAGAGGAAAATACACCCCCATGATCCAATCACATTCCTCCCAGGCCCCACTTCCAACATTGTGGATTACAATTCAACGTGAGATTTGAGTGGGTGCACAGATCTAAATCATATCAACACTTAATACAAGTTAATTGAAAAAAATATGCATTGTAAATTTTGCATATGCATCTTTGCAGAGATATAACTTTGTATATTATACTCTAACTCTTATTTATTGTGATTTCTTGGTATTATCAGCCAAGACTACTTTTTACTCCCAGAATTTTCAATGTAGCAATAGCATTAATGTATTGAGTATTAATGTAATACTTAAATTACTAGCATTGATTTTCTCCTACAAAGCGTGTTTTAAAATATTCATAAACAGGCTTTCTATAAATTGAATTTTGTAAGTACTGATGTGGTCTGTTTGATAAACCTGCCCATTTTTCATTCAATAGAATAATATGAAACATAAATTTTACTTTTATTAGATTCTGGAGAATTAGTAAATGTGCAACTTAATACGTAACAGACACACACTATCCAATATATGAATATGATTTTAGATTGAACTGTCATTAATTAAAGTGATTGTAGACAAAATGAGGTCATAGTAATAGATTAATGGTACTTTAAGTATGTGTTAAGTAGCATAATGCTTAACAATGTCTATGGTGATCACAATTAACACTTACTGGTGAAATTACACAAATAATAGTCAAACTCATTTGTTTGCCATGTTACTGTAAATTTGTGAAAGCAATAAAAAATAACATCATCACTTTTTTGCCACAACTATTTTTAATAATGATACCCTGGCATCACAGTTTTGGTAAAAATTATCCATTTCACAAATCAAAAACACAGAGAAACATCAACAAGATGGCAAAACAAGAAGTCTCAGATCTTCTACCCCTATAGGAACATCTATTTAAAAATGATATATTGACCAAAATCCCGTATGAAAAGAATCAAAATAAACTGATTCAGAAGAAATTGAGATTCTAAAGACATAGAGATCTATTATTTACACGACAAAGAATTCAAAATATTTATTTTAAAGAAGCTCAGTGAGTTATAAGAGAACACAGATAGATAATTAAACAAAAATCTGGACTATAATACATAATCAAAATGAGAACTTCTACAAAGAGAATTATACATTAAATAAACCCTAGAGATTCTGGAGCAGAAGAATATAATAACTGAAATAAAAAATTCATTAGAGAGGTTCAACAGTAGACTTGATCAAGCACAAGAAAGAACCAGAAAACTTGAAAACAGTTAATTTGAAATTATCCCATCAGAGGAGTAGAAAGAAAACAAGAATGATAAACGAGTGAAGATAATCTAAGGTATTTATTAAGCATCATTAAGCAAACAAATATCTCATTATAGGAATTTTAGAAGAAGAGAAAAGAAATGAGTAGAAAGTTTATTTAAAGAAATAATGGCCCCAAACTTCCCAAATCTTGGGCAGGATATGTACACCCAGAAATTGAAAGTACAGCTAGCATATTTAGCAATCCCACTTCTGGGTATATATTCAAAATAACTGAAATCAGGATTTCAAAGAGACATTTTCACTCCCATACACATTACAATATTATTCACAATAACCAAGATATGAAGCAATCTAACAGTCTTCAGCAAATGAATGAATTTTTAAAATGTGATATATTCATACAATAAAATATTATTCTATCTTTGAAAAAAGGAAATCTTGTCATATGCAATAATGTAGATGAACCTGGTGTATATTATGCTAAGTGAAATACATTAGTCACAGAAGGACTAATGATGCATGATTACACTTACATGTGGTGTCTTAAATACTCAAACTCATAGAAACCGAGAGAAGGTGGTGGTTGCCAGGGGCTGGGGAAGGGGTAATTGAACAGTTGCTGTTTAATGGGTATAAATTTGGTTAAACAAGATTAGTAAGTCCTAGAGATCTGCCGCACAACATTGTGCCTATAGTTAACAATACTGTATTATGCATGGAAGTTTTTATTTAGAGCATAGACCTCATGTAAAGTGTTCTTAGTACAGTGAAAAATAACATAATTACAAAACTTAAACCTGGGTCTTTTTTACCATACTTTGGTAACTACAAAATGGAAACATATTGGAAAAACAACACTGGTCTAAACTTTAAAGCACTAGTTGGAGATAGTCTTACTATTGGAAATTATTGGCAAAAGGTACCCAGTCTATTTAATACTGCTGTATCCAAAGTGCTCACATGTCTAAATGGAAACTTTAATTCTAGTAAAATCCCTTGCTAGTATGGGGATTTTATTATTTTCACTAGCTAATATATTAACTCTCACAAATCATAGGATTTGGGAATGGAAATAAATTTTCTGGGTACTTCATCTAGTTCAATCTACTCATTATATAAATAAATATACTAGTCCAATCTACTCATGATATAATTATTTATATATTACATAATATTTATATATTTATATATGTATTATCATATAGTTAATAAATATTATATGATGAGTAGATTGGAAGATCATCTAGTCTAATCTACTTATTATATATTTATTATTTATATATTTATTATCGTATGGTATATTTAATAAATATTATATAGTGAGTAGATTGGACTAAATTATCTTCTGAGAAAATTTTAGACCAAGAATATTTTGGTCAAATTTGGTTGATTGGGAGTGGACAGAAGGATAAAATTAAGGTCTCTATCTTCTTCACTAATAAGGAGGGAAGAAGAATCAAACAATCCACAAAGTGTTTACAAGGTTTCTAGGTATGAGTTGTTTCTTCCAGTAATCATTTGTTTGCTTATTTTATAGATAGAGTCTTATTTTAATAGACATTAACTGGATAATAAAAGAAAAACCTGATTATCTGTATTCAGATTTATGACTAGAGAAAGTAAAGAATTTAGAGATTACTTATAACTACTATGCAGAGAGACTTTAAGGACTCTTTCTGTAGCACCTCTATTTTAAAAGAAGTCTCTAGTCTTCTTGTAGAAGAGGTTCTTTCACTGCCGGTTGTGCCTTATGAGGGTTGGTCCTCATTGAATTGCTTCTTTAACCAAAGATACACAAAGTGCAACATTAGATAGATCAATTCCAGACCTGGTGAATCAGAAAGTTCAGTGTATTAGCAAATATTCAGGTCAGCTTCTTTTCACAGAGGCTTCAAACAGTAGTAATTTAAAGAAGGTAAAACTCAATTTTTTCATAATTTAGTGAAAGAAGTCAAAACTTTCTGTGCTGACAAGAAGAGACAAAACCTTTCAAATAAATGGAAGATTTGTCATTGTAAGAAAGAAGAAAGCTTGAGCTATCATTATAGGGGAAAGAAACAGAAGACATAGGTAATAAATCAGATTGATCATTTTGTTGATGGGATGATAAGGTAATTCATATATTATTCATTTATTTTCGTTTTGAAAATAAGTTTCAGAGAAGCCATAAGCAAATATAGGTACTTGTTTGTATATACACATGGAGACAGTGGGGTTTAAACTGAAGACTTCAAGGGCTTATAATAATTCTGTATTCCTAACATTTGGTGTAGTCCATGTTGCTAAAACAATATGTTAAGTGAATAAATTATGTATATTTAAAATGTATGATAATCACATTTTCTTGTGTCTATGTATATTATCTACTAAAGTGCTTATAGCTATGGTCTCTGAAGTCCTTAAAAACGTTTCTAAAGTATTACATAGAACGCTTGTTTGCTTAAATTCAGCACTAAGTCATTGCTGAAGAACTAAAACACAAACGAAAACCATCAAAATTCTAATTCCCCCAGGCCACCATAATTTCTACGTAATAGTGAATTTCTGAGATTTTTCAAACATTCATTACAGTAGTCTGCTCAGTTTCACTTTAATCTGAACTGTAAATACAGCAGTTAATTTTTTTCTCTGCATGCTGTATCATTTAAGCCTATAGAATATGCTGGAAAGGAAAAAAAAATAAAAACAAGGGCAAAGAACTCTACTAAATAGCCATAAAATTCTTCACAAAACGGAAAATGGAATGGTTATACTGATTATTTTAGTGCCAGAGATGTTCCATGTTGCAAGTTTGACACCTTTTGAAGTTGCATTTACTATTTTAGGCGGTTAAGGCACTATTTAATGAATCAAGTCAGTCATTTAGTCAATAAGAGTATCCTTGCCTTTTAAAAGAGTTAATATACCTTTTTCAATGATGCTTCAGTTATGAAAAATAAATAGTTAAAACACTCGACAAATCAGACTTAATATTAGTTAAAATGCCCCAGTGATATACATCTTGTTTTCATACAAACTCATAGACTCACGAAGGAAGAAGCATTCTCTGTTCAGAAATGTCAGTGGAATGAAACAATGTCATAGAATAATGATCTCTTGTTCCCACAAATGCCTAGGGAAAACTAAGATATTCATTTTCAAAGCAGGAAACATTGATCCACTGGGTATGTCCTATTAAAACAATTTATTTTATTCCATCAGATAGCTGATGTAAATTCAGTCATTTTAGTCTGATGGATATGAATTTCAGAGAATGGCAATTTTGTGTTATAATACTGCTAAAGAGATGAAAATCATTGCATTTTGCTTTGGTTTATTTGTCAGAAAATGGAATTAAGTTTGTTCATGAACACACTAAGGTTTAATGTTAGCAATTTAGAAATGGTATATACTGATTTTATTTTTCTTTGATTTCTTTTCGGTAAACCTTTTTCAGTTCTAATGGTCATTCAGTTACATAATTCTGAATTATGTGCATTCTATTGAGAATTCTATACATTGTTATATATCAGAAAGTCAGTACTATAACATAACATATGAAGATTTGTGGCCAGTGACTGTTCAAATGAAGGTAAATGTTACCATAATAAAACAAATGATGGAGAATCATGCCTGGTTTTGATAGTATTTTAATCTGAACAGCAAAATGGAAAGATAGCCAGAGCTCCAGGGGAAAAGACAAAAAAGCGGAGATTTATTTGTTCGAATAATGTGCATGTACATGCATATAAGTTTGTGCACAGATGATCTGTAGGTAGACACATTTCCCATGATGAATAGTCACATAATCTCTTAGAATATGTTTCATACCTGCCCTTACGGTGTATATTGTAGCACATGTGTTTTATTGGTAGTTCACTGTACTTTAGTGATACAAATTAATGAATTCAGAATAAACCTTTATATTGTTATTTCATTTTATCAGAATCTAAATTCCCTGCTATCACCATTTCTATGGCTGGGTAAATGCAGTGATTTTTTGGCAGTAAAGCACTTTAAACTATGCAAATAAAAGTTAGAGTCAAAGGACAAAAAGTACTTTTTTATTAAAACAATGTCTACTTTCTTTCAAAAAGAGGTCACACACACAGCACTTCTGAAATGACTTTATAGGTAGTGAGATTCAATAAGAGGAAAGCTGTACAAAATATCCAAAGAAATGTGTTTATCTCAGGGTTTATCATTTTATTTAAAGGAAATGGGTATCCAATTCTTTGCCAATATACATCAAGAAAAGGTGAGGTCATGCCATACACTTATCATGCAGTGTCACCTACTCTAGCCACTTCTGCTAAGCTTCTCATATTTTCTCCTTTTTATACCTATACAAATCAGTCTGGCATACGTTCTAATTTTTTCTGTACCTTCTTCATATAGCTTTTTTTCTGTAAAGGTAGCTCCTATGTTGAGACATAATGCTGTTTAAACTGAAAAAGACTATCCAGGCATCATCAGTTGGGGAAGATACTATACAGTTGAACTTGGTAGTTTATACAGATACACAGCACTGTATATTGTAAGTAGAAAGGGTAATAATGGAGATTTGCCAAGGAAAGTAAATCAACAATGAGAACACTTGGACACAGGAAGGGGAACATCACACACTGGGGACTGTTGGGGGTGGGGGGAGGGAGGAGGGATAGCATTAGGAGATATACCTAATGCTAAATGACGAGTTAATGGGTGCAGCACACCAACATGGCACATGTATACATATGTAACCAAGCTGCATGTTATGCACATGTACCCTAGAACTTAAAGTATAATAATAAAAAAAATTAAAAAAATAAAATAAAATAAATAAATAATCAATAGTTAAGAAAAAAAACAAGAACTTGGTTGTTCTCGTTGAGGCAGAATATAAAACAAGACTTACTGGCTAGTAAGCCAGAGTTTGAGTGACCTCAGACTCAACAAAGTTCCTTCTGCCTAAGAACATAATGTTAACAGAGTTCCAGCAGGCACATTTAGCTTACATATGCAAAGTAAATGGCCCTAGATTCTCAAAGGAGATCATTGGTAGGGCAGGTAGCCAAGTGTGTCTGTACAGGTTGGCATTATGTGGGCTTTAAGATTGCTGTTTATTTCCCTGAATATAAGGACACCAAGTGGGCATTGTCCAAGTTTTCACACGTCCCTGTACTGGCTGGTCACTGACTGTTAGCTATGCAAATGTCACTAATGTCTAACCGACTTCTTCACAATACACACATACTGAATGAATATTAGATCAAAGAGTCACTCTAATACGTATACTTACCATTCACAGTCACATGTTAAAAAGAGCAATGCAGAGCCAAGATTGCTTTATTATTTCATCCTGCTTTGACACAATGTTTATTTTTTTCATTTTTCTTCTCTTCTGTTCCTTCAGATTTTGACATGCTGTACTTCTTACTCAAATACAATTTGACTCATAAAATAAATAAAATAAAGAAACAACAACTAAACTTCCTCTCTCTTTTCATCAGGTCCCATGTTCACTTCTCCGTCTAGGTTGGAGTCAACCTCACAGTTGGCTCAGAAACCTTGAAATCTGGAGATTTTCTCCATCGTGAAATATATTATTTTAGGTAATTTTCACAATTAGATGACACAATAGATTAACTAGAGCTTTACTTGGAACCTCTTTTAAATTCAGAAATCAAAATAGAAGATGCATTTTATTTTAATATTTGACAACTCAAGAATCATTCATGAAACATTTCTCACTTCTCCACCCACTGATGTTTTTATATGTTTCACCAAGAGCTATTTTCTCCAAATCATTCTACCATCTGAGATACATTAGGGCAGAAACATTCCTTTTCAAATGTATTTTTAGTGACTTTTTTGCTTGGTAGAAAAAGATCAATTAGAATACACTTAAATACTCTAATTTAGTATTAAAAATTATAACCGGTAGTACCAACATTTTCTTGATTGTATTTCTAAAGGAAAAGTGAAATGAGGATATATATTGGCACTTTTAATGGAATCAATCAATACAGTTCCAAATCATTCTGCTTTATCTTAAAGTGCCTTTGTTAAAAAATCTATAGTGACTAATTTATGAACTCCTAAAACCATTTAATAACATGGTTTAAGCTTTGAGGTGTTTCATAACTTTAAAAAGTCCAATGAGTGCCATAATCTCAGAATTACTAACTTCATTTCATGTAGTAGAATATATACAAAAGGGCCTAGATCCGCCTTAATTTTACTGAATATACTTCTTTATACAACCCCTTCTACACCTGCATTATTTCTGCTATCATAAGTCAAAAAGCTATTTCTGTTTAGAAACGCTGAGGTCAGGAGAGAATTTGTTAGCAGGTTGCATGTTTAGAGTAAAGTGAAAATATCTATTGCCAGAAAATGATACAATTTTAAAGATAACCTATGTAGGTACAATGTTGATTCTTATGTTTCAGTCACCAAATGTGTATTTGTGCCATACTGCACAACAGAAGCTGTATAATCTTAGAATATTGACAGCTGACTTTTTATAGTTTGTTTACCAAGATCTTGGCTTAGTTTTATACACATATGTAGCATTTATATGTATGTGCCTCTTAAAAGAGTTAATATACCTTTTTCAATGATGCTTCACTTATGAAAAAGAAATAGTTAAACCACTTGAAAATCAGACTTAATATTAGTTAAAATGCCCAGTAATATACATCTTGTTCTCATACGTACAAACTCATAGACTCACAAAGGGAGAAGCAATCCCTGTTCAGAAATGTTATGCATGTGTGAGTGTGTGTGTGTGTATAATGTTTGGAACATCCAACCATTTATTAAGTGAGCATTTCAGCTTCGTTAATCACACATGGAAAATAAAATATATGACATATTTCCTAGTAGCAAGTACATATAGGCTTAGTAGGGAAAAAAGACAACAAATATAAGTTAATAGAAAATAATATAAAATGATTCATCAATTAATGACTTTTTTGGGATGTGGGGGCTAATGGTTTCCTTAGGAACTGAGGGGAGATGGAGATCACTGTAGAAAAGTCAAATACAAGGTAAATGGCAAGGTAGTGTTTTGCTTTGCACTGGCAGACCCATAGAAAATGTGTAGGCTAGAGATATAGGAAGGGGCTTCCCAGATTATAGTAAAAGCAAAATGAATTCAGAGGCTTCTTACGTCATTGCCTAAATCAGTTATTCTCACATGGGAGTGATTTACCCCGCCTCCTCCAGGAGACATCTGGCAGTGTCTAAAGACATTTTTTATTGTCATGACAGGGCTGTAAGTGTGAGCACTGAGAAAGCCGGGAGTGGGGAATAGGGAGCTTGACTAGTATCCAGGGGTGCTGCTAAACTTTCTACAATGTACAAAATAGTTCCCTCATAAAAATTAATTGTCTAAAATGTCAATAATGCCAATGTTGAAAAACCTTGGATTAAATGTACGAGTCTGGCTAGCGAGTTTCTCACATCTTGCATCCTACATTAGCCTGTAGGACAGCTAAAATAGTGCCCTCCCCAAATCTATCTAGCCATATAAATGGTAGTAGCATGATTTTTAGATCTTAATGAAAAGATATAGTAACAGAAAAGCTTATTCTGAACCCATTAAATTGCATCACTGAAACCAAGTAAAGTGCAAGTAAGTAAGTCTGTGTACCATAGCATGTACCATAGGCTGTCTTTCCACTTATTTAATTTAATTTATTTGTTTTTGTTTTTGTTGAGACAGGGTCTTGCTCTGTCACCCAGGCTGGAGTGCAGTTACACAATCATGGCTCGCTGCAGCCCCAAACTCCTGGGCTCAAGTGACTTTCCCATTTTAGCCTCTGGAGTTGAATAGCTGGGTGGGACTACAGGTGTGTGGCAGAACATCCAGCTAATTATATAATTATATAAAAATTGTATAATTTATATTATATAAATTATAAATAAATATATATGTATATATAAGCACATGTATATGTGTGTGTGTGTGTATGTGTGTATATATATATATATATATATATATATTTTTTTTTTTTTTTTTGTAGAGACAGGGTCTTCCTATGTTTCCCAGGCTGGTCTCAAACTCCTGGACCCAAGTGATTCTCCCACTTTGGCCTCCCAAAGTGTTGGCATTACCAGCATGAACCATTGTGCCCAGCCTGTCTTTCCATTTATTTAAATCTTCTTTTAATTTCTGTCAACAATCTTTTGTAGTTTTCAGTAACCAAGTTTTGCATTTAAATTTACTCTTAAGTATTTCATTTTTTAAATGGTATTGTAAGTTGAATACATTTTTAAATTTATATTTTGAATTCTTCATTGCTAGGGTATAGACAGTTATTTTTCAATATTAGTCATGATTCTTTTAATATGTGGTATAATTCACCAGTGAAGCCATCACGGCCTGAGTTTGTGTGTGTGTGTGTGTCGGGGTGGCAGGGGGGAGGGGGATATTTTAAAATTATAGATTTAATCTCTTTATTTGTTATAAGCCAGTTTATATTTTCTATTTCTTAAGTTACTTTTGGTAGTTTGTGTCTTTCTAGGGCTTCGTTCGTTTCTTCTAAGTTATGTGGTGTCCTGGCATAGAGTTTCACAGTATTTCCTAATTGTTGTTTATACTTCCGTAAGTTTGGTAGCATTGCTCTCTTTCTTTTCTGATTTTGGTAATTTACATCTTCTCTTTTTAAATTGTATGGTTAATGTAGATGAAGACCCGTCAATTTGTTGTACTTTTTAAATACCAGATTTTGGGCAATCTTAGATTTTCTTTATGGTTTATACGTTTATCATTTAATTTATGCTGTAATCATTATTGTTCCTTCTGTTTTCTGTATATACTTAGTTTGCCTTTGTTTTCCTAGTTTCTCAAGGTGGAAGGTTAAATTTGATTTCAAATGTTAACTCTTCTTTATAGAATTTATAGCTATAAATGAGCTCTGTTTTAGCTGTATCTCATAAGTTTTACTTTGTTGTATTTTAATTTTCATTAATCACAAAGTATTTTCTATCTTTCATTGTGATTTTTTTAACCTATTGTTTATTTACGTTGCTTAATTTTTGCGCATTTGTGAAATTCTTAAATTTCTTTTTGTTCTTATTTTTAATTTAATTCCACTGTGGTCCAAGGACATATGTTGTACTTTTTCCATCTCTTTTACCTATTGTACTAGCATATGGTCTATTCTGAAAATATTCCAAAAGGTTTTGAGAAGAATGTATTTGTCTGATTTTTGGTGGAGTGTTCTATGGATTTTTATCAGGTGTAGATGGTTGATAGTGCTGTTCAAATATTGCGTTTTATTTTTGAGCTTCTGAAAAGCTATTACATTAGTTGTTTAAGTAGATTATTAAAATCTCCAAATACTAATTTTAAATTCCCTCTCTCAGTTTTGTCAGCTTTTGTTTCTTGTATTTTAGGGCTATATTGTCAGTTGCCTGTAGGTTTATAATTATTACATCTTTTTAATACATTGACTTTTTGTCACCATGAAATGCCCCTCTTTAACTTTAATAACACTTGTTTGTTTTAACCTCATCTAATTTTAGTATAGTCAGTCCGGCTTTACTATCGTGGTGGCTGTTTTCACACTTCTAGCTTTTTCTTTTCAACTTATTTTTTTTTTAATCTAAAGTGCATCTTCTGGCTAGCTGTGGTGGCTCATGCCTGTAATTCCAGCACTTGGTGGGGGCATGGTGGTAGTATAACTTGAGCCCAGGAGTTGAAGACCATCACGGGCAACACAGCAAAATGCCATCTTTAAAAATAAATAAATAAATCAATAAATAAGGAAAAATAAATAAAGTATATTTTCTCTGCTAGAGTATAGTGGGAACATGTTTTATTTTTAAATCTAATGTAAAAATATCTGCCTTTGAATGGATTATTTTATCAATTCACATTTAATGTTATTATTAATATGATTTGATTCATATCTTCCATTTCCTTTTTGCCTAATATATATCTTCATCTATTTTTCTACCTTTGTTCTTCCTTTAGTGACTTATTTGTATTAAATGTGTATTTTCTGGAGCAACATTTTAATTATCTTCATGCTTTTTAGTTACAATTTTAAATTATTTTATTAATTATTTGAATTATTCCTAGAGCTTACAATATAATCTCAACTTATCAAAAACTTACAGATTTCTGCTAACATAATTCAAGTGAAATATAGAAACTTTACTCCTTTATAGAATCATTCTCTCCAAACTTATGCTGTTATTGTTACACATATTATGTGTATACATATTAAAAATCCTATGATCTATTTTTATAATTATTACTTTATATAATATTTGTATTTTTAAAAAGCTAAAAAAATAAAGGGCAACTGTATATTTAGAGAGTTTGTTGTATCAACCTTCTTAATTACAATTTCTGGTTCTCTCCATTTCCTCTGATATATTTAAGTTACATTTTGGTGTCATTTCCTTACATCAATACAGCTTTGCTCAAGCCAACTTCTTTGTGCTTTTATTGGTAAATATGTTACATTTACATGTATCATATCCCAATAAGATAAATATAAATATTGCTTATGCAACTGCCTCTTAAACAAGAATAAAAAGGATAAGACATATGTAATTATACTTTCTTTTGTAATTATATAATTTTCTTTATTGGTATTTGTTATTTTTCTGTGTACTTGAATGATCATCTGGCGTTATTTGCTTTTAGCTTAAAGAATTTCATTTAAGTATTTCTTGCAGAGCAGGTGTGCCGGCAACACATTATATACATCTTTTTTGGTTTGAAAACATTTTTATTTTGTCTTCATGTTGGAAAGTTATAGTTGCTGGATACAGAATGTATAACTGACAGGTGTTTTTTTTTTAACTTTTATCTCATTGAATATATTGTCCTTATGATTTCAGGTCTCCATTGTTTCTGATGAGAAGTCAGCTGTTAATCTTATTGGGGTTCACTTGTAGGTATTAGCTACAGTTTCTCTCTGACTGCTTCAACATTTTTTGTTTTACCTTGCTTTTTCACACTTTGAGTTGGATAGGTTTAGATGTGATCTCTCTGTATTTATTCTATTTGGAATTTGTTTAGTTTCTTGGTTGCATAAAAGTTTGTTTTTTTTTTTCATCCATTTGACAAATTTTTTGCAAATATTTCTTCAAATATTTTTGACCTTTTCCTTTTTCTTCTGTTTTACTTACTCTTGTTAAATATATGTAGGCATGCTTAATGGTGTTTCATACGTCTCCAAGGATATTTTATTTTTCGTTGTTTTTATCTCTGTTTTTCAGTCTGCATAATATCAATTGATGTACCTTAAAGTCTTGCTGATTTCTTCTTCTCCCACCTGAAATACAATGTTGAGCCCTTCTAGGGAAATTTTTACTGTGGTGATTGTACTTTTTATCTCCAGAATTTTCATTAGGTTTTAAAACATAATTTCCATATTTTAATGATATTCTCCCTTTGATGAAACATTGTTACTATACCTTCCTTAATTATTTGGGCATGGTGTTCTTTAGATATGTGAACATATTTATAAAATTACAATAATATAATAACAGCTTTAAAATCTTTATCTGCCAACTCCAATATCTAGGTCACTTCAAAACATTTCTATTGACTTTATTTTTTCTTTTCGTCAAAGTTTCTTATTTTTTAATTGTTGTTCTTGTTGTTTTGAATGTCTCGTAACTTTTGTTCAAAACTAGACATTTTAGACAATTTATTGCAGCATTTCAGGGTACTGATGCCCTAACCAGGATGCTAATGTTTACCTAGAAATTTAGTTATTTTATGACTTGGCCAAACTAACTTACATCTTTTCCGATGGCTACATAGGCATCACCTCTGGGTCAACAGAATTGCTAATAGTTGTGCTTCAGCTTTGTTGGCTAGTCCGATTGCTCTCCCTTACCATTAGATGTATGTGTGTTTGTGTGTGTATGTGCACACACATGCTCATGTTTGTGGCTTACATACTGCCATGACAGTTCAAGTTTATGTTTTTTCTCTGTTTAGCCAGGAACTAGCATTTAGATTTTCTCTCTCTAATTATTCCCAGGAGGACGCAGCTTTGAGTATGCATATATACTCTCAGATATCCAAGAATTAATGTGATTTTATTTTTAAGTCTGGCTTCCTAGAAATTACTCCTGGGTCAGAGTAGCTTGCTTTCAGCCAGTTGGGTCAGAGATTGTGCTTAATCCCCTAGTTCCAATGAGGATTCCACTCTCTATTTATTGACCTACATGAATTATGGGGAAAGTTTTCAAGTATTCCCCATGACCTGTTCCAATTCCTCCTGAGTGAACACTGCTTAGTATTTATGCACAACATTCCTGATCACAGAGGGTGACTGTGATCTCAAGACTGCTCTTCTTATTTGTGTCTTTTCCTGTTTCTCCTTGTTAAATTTCATACTGCTCTGCCTCTTCATCTGTAGCTACAGTATCGACTGCACTCTTGATCTTTATGGTTTTGAACAATGCTTTTGGAAGAAGGGGACTTCTTCTCCTTTGGGAAGAAGGGGCCAAGCTCTATTAATTGGCCCTGGTGGAGAAGTTCCTAGTTTTTTTGGCTTGCTCCTCCTGGCTTGGGACCTCCACTACACATACTAGCTGTGGTGTGAGTGTTCCTATAGCCCTTTGTTTCTGACATACTGCATCTGGAGTAGAACTTATGCCCAACAAGTGAGGAATGGCTAGAGGAAGATAACCCTAGTCATCTCAGCTATGTCTTCCCAGAATAGAGCTTCTGTCATGCAGGGCCAGGGGAAATGGAAAACGCCAGCACTCTGCTCTCCCTGAGATAAAATTGTAACTCCATTCTGAAGTTAAAGAAAGAAGAAGCCTTCCCTTCTTTCTTGAGTACACCCATCTGAAGTAGAGGGTCAGGAATAGTTTCCATAAACTGAACCGGTTTATATGGACCAGAGTAGATTTCCTTGAATGAATATTTTCCCATTTGCTGTATAACTCTAAGCAACTTTTGAGAGGCTGTAGGTGCTTATTTTACATATATATGTACATACACATATATATGTTTGTTGGGAAGAGTCTGCCATGCTCTTCACTCTGCCATTCTAGAATTGAGTCATATAACATACTTGTGTGTGTGTGTGATAGCTGACTGCAGCTCATACCATAGTGTTCTCATTAAAATGTTCCAGGCACAAGGACAACTGATCCTAAAAAATGCAAAGACATCCTGAGAAAACGCTGTCTCACAACTAGATCCATAACAAACACAACTCTGTGGGCAATAAGGGTGGGAAAAGAGTGGAGGAATGGGTCATAAACATATTGTACAATGGAAAGCAATTACAATATACTGCTGAAAGAATCAAAAGCAAAACCAAAACAAAAAAATGAAGTGGAGGACATAATATTTCCAATTACTATTTTAAAAATCTACTTTACTCATGGTTTACAAATTATAAATAAAAATTTAGGAAATATTTAATACAAATACGCCTGTTAGAACCGTTGTCAATATCTTTTGTGAGCTGTTAAACCATTTATAAAATTCAGGGGAATCATGTTTTAAATAGCGAATTATTCTGAGTTTTAAAAATGTATTTCCCACAGCTTCAGAGAAATATAAACTACCTCTGGCCTTACTCTGTGCATATTAAACACTGGTTAAGAATATTCCTTAGTTGATAGTTTGTTCTTCCTGAAATGTTGCCTCTAGAGAAATTCCTAATGACAGCCACTCCTCTAAGCACTTTATTACAACTGCTTATCAATTAATTAATGAACAGAGGAATATCTTTAATGAAGCTTCTCACCTTTTTGGGAAGGCCAAATTAAAATCAGAAATCCCCTCTAGTGTGAAATAACAATTTTCCACTTTAAGCTAAATGATGTTATCAAAACCAAAGCGCCAACTGGTGTGTTTTCATTTAGTGGCATGTTTTTCAGTGTCCATTATTTCCAAAAAGTATGGCATCGTGTGTGTGAGTGTGTTTGTGTGTGTGTGTCTGTGTACATATGTATACCCATACACATATAAGTATATATATATATAACAATTATACACATATACACACACACATATGTGTGTATGTATATACAGACATACACATACCCACATATGTGTGTGTGTGTGTGTGTATATATATATATATATATATATTTGGTCTAAATACTTTTCACATAACTCATTAGAGCAAAATTACAAGCCATAGAGAACATGGTTCTGTGTCAGCCATCATGGAACAGAGATAAAAATAAATCTCTCAATATAAAGAATTTCATCCCACAGCTGTATAGCTACCTACAAATTTTGCATGGTAAGGAATTAACCAGATGGCATAAAAATTGCAAAATTAGGGGCTGGGTGCGGTGGCACATGCCTGTAATCCCAGCACTTTGGGAGGCCGAGACAGGAGGATCAGGAGATCAGGGGATCGAGACCATCCTGGCTAACACGGTGAAACCCCGTCAATACTAAAAATACAAAAAAAATTAACCGGGCGTGGTGGTGGGCGCCTGTAGTCCCAGCTACTCGGGAGGCTGAGGCAGGAGAATGGCGTGAACCTGGGAGGCGGAGCTTGCAGTGAGCCGAGATCGCGCCACTGCACTCCAGTGTGGGCGACAGAGCAAGACTCCGTCGCCCGCCCCCCCCAAAAAACTGCAAAATTAACAAGGAATTTCTGTTCTAATATAGAATCATATTTCTAACAGAATGTATTTGTTTCTGGTTTTCTTTCAAAATAATTCCGATTATTATATCAACATTTAAAAAATAATCTTTAAAGATTTCCATCTGTTTTCTTTTTAAGCCATGTTTCATTATCATTATCATCAAAGCATCAAAGTTATACAATCTGTTGTATACAAAATTAGACACATAGTCTTCCTTCTAAGAGGTTCCAGTTAAGAACAGCCCTGACTTATCTAAATGTAACATATGACAACACTCATATTATTTTTGAATTTTTTTTTAGTTTGCTAAGTATCTTCCCACCGTAGAGAGAAAATTATGTTATTAATAATATTGTCCAGTATATTTCTTTCCTGTACCTGTAAAGGAACTTCCATTTCAATTTTCTTTACTCTTTCTTTTCTCTAAATATGTGGTGTGTTTTTTCCTGTGGCTAATGAAAAATTGAAGATCCTTGAATGTCATGTTTGGGACTTTAGATAGTATTTACTGGAAATCAGTAGTTGTCAAATATGTTTTTAATCACAAGAATATGAAAAAATCTGCTCTTTTTTGGGTAAATCATAATGCATTGGAAAATATAATTAAAGTTACCTACTCTAAAATCAAATGAAAAACTACTCTTTTGAGATTTATCTTTAAAAGTAGTGACAAACTAAGGACAGTGAGTATATTAACAATATTTATAATCTCGAACTTACTTTAACACATTTGAAATTTTGTTTCTGATAAGAGCTATTGCTTTCTTGCTCATTTTCCTGATTAAGGTACAGTAAAATATGTATATAACAATAAAATTGTGCTGTATTAAATATTTCTTATGCATAACATCCTTTTTATTAATTAATATTTATGTGTGTGTGTTAATAATACCAGAAGTATTATTGAAGTCACATTTGAAACTATGTGAAATAATTTGAAATTCTATCAGCAGATTACTGAGAAAAAGGAAGAAATACGAGATTCAAAGAAGGGTTGGATTTTCCAAGGTTTCAGGATGCTGTTTATCGAAGGAATCCATTTGGAAACTATACCCCTTTATTCAGGATTCTGCCAAGACAATTTTGTTGAAGCTTCTCAATTTCTCTGTATGTTTGTGTATTTGGGTTAGCTAAACTAATTTTAATTATTAAATTTTAATCCCATCATTTAAATATTAATAATTTATTTTACCCACTTAAGTTAGCTACGCTGGTTTTCTGTCTCTTTTGTCTTCTCATAAAATTGAAATACTTGAAAGTAGTGGCAAAAATAGATTTTAATCAAGGCTTTTCTATATCTTTATGCTGTATTATTTTGGAATATACAGATAAATCAGTCTTTGGCTCCCAAACAAACACACAATTGAATGGAAAGACGAATAAATATAAATAAGTAAATGTAATAAATGCTCCAAAAGACATTCATTCAGAATGAGTTATTATTTTTTGACAATTATGTACCTCCTTTTCAAAATTCTACTTTTCATATTTTGTTTTCACAAGTCCATATGCAAATTATACATTTATTAACAAAATATTTCCCTTACTATTTCATTTTTATTAAGAAAATAATTATTTGCTTATAAGCAACACATAGCAAAAGACATTACAAATTTGATTTTGGATATGAAATACACTGTTGACTTTTTTATTGATACTAATAGTATTTAAATACAATATTTGGATGGTTCTATTTATAACAGCTAATAATTGCTTATTGAAATTAATGAAATCTGATCTACAGCAAACATTCCATTGAAATGTTTTAGTAATGATTCATTTCTACTAGAATCAATGGCATGTGTAGTTTATAGATCATGTCGTTACAGAAGGAAGGGACCTATTAGATCAGTAAGTCTAGGCTGTCTGCCTTGGTGGAATATAGTCCCCAAATAGAGGACAAAGCATTTGATCTTAGCCAAAAGGCCATGAACAAAAGCTATTTTAATTTATTGCAATTAAAATGAATGGGATTCAATCTAACACATTTATGAGGATGCGAAAACTATCGAATCACATTCATTTCAGTGGGGTGTGTTAGTCATCCAATTCTATTCATTTCCATGGGGATCCATTATTTATCAAATCACATTTATTTAAATGGGGATTCATTAGCTAAAAAATCTAATTAGTTTCCATGTGCATGCATTAGCTATCATGTCATCCTTCCTTTCAAAGACAATTCTCTAGTTATCAAATCCCATGCACTTATGTTTGGATTGGATTCTAGAGTTTGAAAAAGCTGTTACTCTTAATTAAATGATGGCAATAAACTGTTATTGTTATTATACTGTTGAATATTTAAGAGTATTTTCTAAATATCCAAAGACATAGTCACCCCAATTTTCAATAGCTAAATGAAATGTTCTTTCAAACAATAAAACATTTAATTTAGCAGGTGTCCAAAGGACTGGTATGATTTTATAAAGACATGGTATTATCTTTTCAGCTCAGGGTGTATCACTTTTTTTTCCTGTAGTCTAGCCTTTAAGTGAAGTTTTCATGTTCAGAGGGATTTTCAAAATGAAGGAAAAATGTCAGCCTGCTAAGACACCATAAGATTAGGTCCTTAGATTTATGAATTATGTACACTAAACCCATGCAATAGTATATGCATCATTATAATTATAATTGGATTGATTCTATTATTATTTCTTGGCCACAATTTCACCTTCTCAATTTTTTTTTAATTCATGCTTTAGGGAAACCAGAACTTTCTTATGTCAGGTTTCCTCGTACCAAGTTAAAAAAATCACAGGATATTATCCATTGTTGAGATAGATTAAGCAACAAATTAAGTTACTTAAGCCAACATATATGCCTTTCTTAAATTATCCCGATAAATCTCCAATATATGCAGACAACTATAGCTTTCATTGGCCTTAAAATATATTATATTTCAAGTAATAAAATGACTTAAGTCACATTAGTTTATAAAAAGTACATAAACTTTCTATAATGTGAAAATATTATGAGTAATATCTTCAGCTTGTGTTACTGCAAGAAGCCTCTTGGATTATTATGTGTTTACAACTTTGAGATAGTTATTGAATTATTTAGCTCTTTTTCAGTCGTAATACCATATTTCACTAATTGGAGGACCGTGAACATTGTATTTCATTTACTTTAAATCTAGCAATGCCGTTATTTTCATGAAACCAGTTGTTTTTTTAGAAAAATACATGAAAAAGTTAAGAATTATATGTAGGTACTTCTTTATATAAGCATAAAAGTAAAATTTTGTGTGCCAGATACTAATCATTTTAGATTATTTTTCAAATTCAATCTCTTTAAGTTAAAATGTATGTGATTATGTCTATTTATTTAATACTAGTTTAATATTATAATTTTATATTAACCATATTTTAAAAATAAAAAACAATAGAATAAAAACAAATTAAAAATAAATTTATATTGACATGTTGAAATATCAGAATATACAGAATTGAATTTCATTAATGCCATTTATAATCTCTGAGACCTAGGCAACATACTTTGCTAGAGTTTCTATTTCTTCATCTGTGAAACAGGAGTAAATCAAAGCTACTTCCGAGATTGTTGTAAGAATTATATGATATAATCCTTGTACATTGCTGTTGAAGCTCAGAAAATGATACCCCAAAGTATGGTGCATTGGCACGCTGAGTATTTTCAATTAAAGGCAATTGAAAGGCCTCAGAAGCTGCTTCAGAATCAAGATTTCTCTAAACCTCTTTTATTTTTCTTCTTCCAAACTCAGGGAAGGACTGTCACTGACGCTCTCTTTTCTGACTGAGGAAAGTTCTTCCAAAAGGAATGCAATTGTCTTGAGCTCCATTACTAGGAAGCTCATCCAAAAACAGTGAAGATTAATCACCAGAGGAGACATTAAAAGTCATCATTATTTTCAGATAAACCTTTGCCTATTCTTCAGGAGGCTATCCCAACACAATTTTATTAGCTGAGGAAATTTATCTGCATAATACAACAACCGTTGCTTATCATGTAGCTTGTCCTGTTTTCCTCCTGTAACGTATCACCACCTCCCCACAAATTCTCAAGCTTCTAGTCCTTTATGCTATATAATCAACAATCTGGCCCCTCCTTTGAGTGACATATTCTGTGAGGCTCCTCTGCACATGCATGTTATTAAAAGGTTTTTTGTTTGTTTATTTTGTTTGTTTGTTTGTTTTCACTGTTAATCTGTCTATTGTCAGTTTATTTCAGCAGACTCAATTACTGAAACTTCAGAAGGAAAGTTTAAACTTCCCTACACTGCTTACCATAGTACTTGTATGCATGCCCCCATAATACCTGCATAAATCTGTAGTACCTGTAAGAATATAGTATGTGCTTAATATGTTAGCTATTTTATTTCTAGTAAATTTTTAAATGATAAAAACTCAACTAATAATCAACCATAAACCAGGAAGGATTTTTTTTCATTTTTTCTTATGTAAAATAGATAAGATCAGCCATATTTTAAAATGTAATACCATTATAACTCAGCACTTTCAGTCATTTTGGCAGGATTATCAATATTTTATATATTCACTTATGTATGCAAAATGTATATTTGTTTTTGTTTGTTTGTTCGTCTTGGGACTGAGTCTCCATCAACCAGGCTGGAGTGCAGTGGCACGATCTTGGCTCACTGTAACCTCCGCCTCCCAGGTTCAAGCAAGTCTCCTGCCTCAGCCTCCCAATTAGCTGGGATTACAGGTGCCTGCCACCACGCCCGGCTAATTTTTGTATTTTTAGTAGAGACAGGGTTTCACCATGTTGGCCAGGCTGGTCTCGAACTCCTGACCTCAAGTGATCCTCCTGTCTCGGCCTCCCAAAGTGCTGGGATTACAGGTGTGAGCCAGTGTGCCCGGCTGTAAAATGTCTATTTGTAACTGAAGCAAATAAAGATAATCCCAGGCTTATCTACAATTATTTTGAAACGTAGAAGTTTTCCTCTCATAGATATAATATTCAAATTGTAGTTGTAATCTTCATCTCAGTAAAACATGGCATTGATGGGAGGGTATTGAGTGGCTGTAGAAACCATGGAGATAGATCAGCATGTGAACGATGCCTGTGGGACCTTAGGTTTTCTCCTTTCTTGTGAGTAAACATGGAGGTGCTAAAAGGGTTAATAAGCTAACCAAAGTCTTGAACTGGAGTAAAATGTCTCTTTATTCAGATAATTCAGCACTAAAGTGAAATGATCAGTGCCTTGCTCTAAGGAAGTAGGTACAACCATGTTTCCTGATGGACTATTTGTCTACATATGGTCAACTAGTGGTTTTAAAGAGCATCCTCCATTAAGTCTCATAAGCCTCATTTATCCTTACCACCTATCTTTTAAATTTATTACCTAAATGTTATGTTGAACAGAAACAGAGAGAGCTGAGTGCAGTGGGTGGCTCACGCCTGTAATCCTAGCACTTTGGGAGGCCAAGGTGGGTGGATCACGAGGTCAGGTGATCGAGACCAGCCTGGCCAACATGGTGAAACCCCGTCTCTACTGAAATTACAAAAAGTAGCTGGGCGTGTTGGCATGCGCCGGTATTCCTAGCTACTCAGGAGGCTGAGGCAGGAGAATTGCTTGAACCCGGGAGGTGGAGGTTGCAGTGAGCCACGATCCCACAACTGCACTCCAGCATGGGTGACTTCATCTCAAAAAAAAAAAAAAAAAAAGGAAACAGAGAGAAGAGATGAGACTTTGAAAGACTGAGCCTTTCAAGCACCTGAATGTCAAAGGGGAAGTGTAAAGTATTGAATCTAATGTAGATTATCAACTTTATCAGATTTGATCTTCCTCCTCCCTCCCATGCCTGTGAAGTATAAGATTAATTATGGAAAAATACAGAAACTTTATTTTTCTTGAACATCATGGAGTTGTATGGTTGATCTTAATCCTATAATACTTATTTAACTCAGTACATATCCTACACATTGGTTTGGCAAACTTGCATTCCAGATATCATGAGCTTTTAAGGTTACACAACCTTTAAACTCACGTCCCACTTTAATAAATGGTGGGAGTGAATATTTAGTTAGATTTTCTTCTCAATCTATTTTTAGGAATCCTCAAATAGGAGACTTTGAAATTTGCAGATTTATCCACAATGTAACTTGTCTCATTACTATTTTTCTTTCATAAAAATCATCTATTTTATTTAATGTTTGTAATTTGCTCACTTATATTTAGTATTCACTATTCAATACATAAAATTTAAAAATGTTCAATCAAGATTCAATGCCAAAAGGGCCACAGATCACATTGACCAACAGCACCTTAACATTCCTCTTAGCTTAACTGACAGCCAATAGGTTTCTCCCTGATACAGAACTATATGGCTTCTACTTCCTTGGAGCACTTACTTTAAAAAGCTTTCCATTGTAAATTTTTTTCTCTACTCCTTTAAGATGAAAATCTTCTTCCAGTCTCCTGCCAGTTTTCCAACCCAGGAATGTTTTCTCTAGGACTCAAGAGCCATCTCTTTGAAATGTAATCATCAACAATGATAGATTCCCTATCTCCCTGTCTTTATGGGAGGGTAGAAACCAAACTTTGATAGTCAGCAATTAGTCAGCACAAAGGGCCTGATCACAATAACTAACGTCCCCACTCAGGCTGTCTTCCTGTGTTTTCCCACTAGCTCAACCTAGTACTTAAAAACCTCCCTAGTTTTTGCTTACACAGTTCAGTCTCTCTACCCTATTGCAGTAGTCTTGAAGAAAGTCTTCCTAGTCTAACATCATCCAGTGTGATTTTTCTTTGGTGGTGTTTGTCTTACTCATGACTGTGTACCCATTAGTTAGCAGATTTTGTTAATGAGTACATATTCTGTACTATGCTAGAAATACAATAACAAGATGTAGGCCCATCTCTTCTCTCAAGGATCTCACTGTCTGCTGGAAGGTACAGGCCTATAAACCATATAGAGAATACAGTCACTACTACCATATAGAGAATACATTCACTACTTTACCCGAATTAACCTATGAACCTATGCATTCCCTAGATATTAGCGATTGACCCACTAAAGTTCATGGAAGAAACACTAAAATATAAACAGAAACCATAGCCAGAAATCCAGAAGCCTATTTGAGAGAATTACACGGCAGACATTCACTGCCTTTTGGCTTCCCTTTTTTCTTCCCTGTTAGGAGAAAGGCAGTTATTCTAAAATATGACCCTTCAAGTTTTCCTGGAAGAGAAAACAAATGGTGATGAGCAGACAGGGAAATATCTCTGGACTTAATACAGTTCCATCTTTGGGGCAAAGAAAAAATTATAATTCTGGGACAGTGGGAAGATCAGACTTCAGTTATTTTAGTCTGTATCATGGATATAATACTTCAAAGACCATGTTTATATTGCATTCAAGTACTTATTTTTAGCCTATCTCAGAAAAGAAGGCAGAATTCATAGCATGATGAAAAATTATAAAGTTGTAAGATCTGCATTCTAGTCCAAGTCCTTTCAGGAGTAACTTTAAGACATTGGGAGAATCCACTATCTATACGAATTTCTCAATATCCTCAGTTATGAACTGAGAAATACTGAAGTACTTAAATCCAAGATTCCATGTATATTAAAAATATTTAACTATTTGTGAGTCCAGAAAGCAGACACACTCAAAATATTTTATTATATGTCTGGTGACTATTTTTTGTTTGTATTTTAGTGATTTTATTTAATATTAATTATTTGGCCCCTTCCCCTCCACTGCCACATAAAGCTCTTAAAATTCTGGTTCTAATCTATCTCTGTAGCTTCCTCTCTGTCAACAGCCCTCTGTTATTCCCTGTGATCCATTCATGCTGAATTTTTCAAGAGTGTCTCACATGCCAGGGCCTTTTATATTCCCTATGATGGAACTCTCTGACCATCTTTTTTTTGCCTGACAAAACTCTTCTACTTCCTGACACAACTCAACTTCTCTCTCTTCTGTTAATCAGCCTTGACACTACTGCTCCAGGCAAATGCCAGTGGCTGCCTTTCCTGTCAATGGTTAAACAAAAATTATGGGAGCCCGTTGTTTTGGACTGAGTTCCTACACCGGGTCCCAACAGATCAGACCAAACCAAAATGGAGTCACTCATGCTAAATGCCACACAATGAAACTGAAATTGGAAGGCAGCAAATAAATCTCCAAACAGGCCAGTTTGTTTTTTCCTGAAAACAGGAGATTCCAGTTTACCTGAGTCATTGTAATAAGCAACACCCTTTTGCTTGAACCCTTAGGAAAACGTAGCTTGAAGTAACCTGATGCTAACCAAGGAGCTTTTTCCTGATGTTCTGTTGCGTTGTTCCCATCTTATAAAACCCATTGCTCTGCTATTGCTCAGTGGAAGCTCTAATTCTGTTTTGCAGAACGAAGGCTTAACCATTTCATGAATTGCAAATAAAAGCCCATTAGATCCGTATTTTGTCTTTTGACTCTTTGTTTCCACATAGTTGGGTCATACCTCTATAAAAACACGCTGTAAAACAAGATAAAGTTGTGGCATCATGAAAATAGTTAACTCTGTAGTCAGAGAAGCCCAATTCCCAGTTGGAGCATTGTGCCTTTGAGCTATGCCTAGAAGGCCAATTTATTGAATCTCTCTTAATCTTAGTTTCTTAACATTCAAAAGGAAATACATATTTCTGTCTCACAATGTTATTATTAGTACTATATGTAATGGCTCTAACACACAGTAAATGCCCAATAAATGATGTTTTTCAAAATGTCTGTCAGTAGAAGAAAAAAAAACATTTATCTTATTCGTGCTTTGTGATTTAGCTAAACAAAATTCTCTTGTATATCTTCTATATCACGGAGGCTACTTTTATGTTTTCATCATGCAAACTAACTAGAGTTCTGATGTCATACTCCACCTTGGCAGAAATATTGTAATTGTAACCTGTCAAGGTATTCGCCACTTAGTTTATGCAAGAGTCTCCATTGTTAAACCTCCTTCTACCTCATCTTCTCTGTTCCAACCCTTGGGCTGAGAGGGATCATTTATGCCCTCTGCTATTCCAAAAGTGACAGTCTTCACTCTGCCCTGGGGTTTCCTTCATCACTAGAATTGACTCATTAGACAGCATTAGAATTCATGGTGGTGGTAACAAGGAATCTTCAGCAATTATCAGGAATAACCTCAATTTGGCAAGGAATCCATTGTAGTAAATAACTTTTCACTGAAAAACCATTAAATAAAATGTCATGTAGATGTTTAACCATGGAATAAGAGATAAAGAACAATGGTAAAAATAAGTGAAGACTGGAACCTCAAATTCAAACAGTCTGTGTAACAAATGAGTTGAAACATCGAGTAGTTGCACTAGCAACATGGAAAGGTGCAATCTATATCCTAAGGGGTTATGACAATAAAACTCCTGATCTGTTGATGTGTTTTGGTTATGAACCCAGTAACAGTTTTAATTGTCTTATAATTATAGGAGGGGATATGGAATTAGAAAAGAAGGGTCTCTGTTACACATCTGTTGACTATGCAGTAAGGCTAGGAAGGGCTTTCATTTTTAGGACAAAATACTGCAGTTCAATTATCAATAAGCACTTATTAATTAGCAGTAAATTTAATATAATAAAAAGCTAACACATGGGTAGGAGCAATGAAAGGCTTTGAAATATGGTATTATTCTGGCCGGGCGCGGACCATCCTGGCTAACACGGTGAAACCCCGTCTCTACCAAAAATACAAAAAACTAGCCAGGCGTGGTGGTGGGTGCCTGTAGTCCCAGCTACTCTGGAGGCTGAGGCAGGAGAATGGCGTGAACCCGGGAGGCGGAGCTTGCAGTGAGCGGAGATCGCGCCACTGCATTCCAGCGTGGGCGACAGAGCGAGACTCCGTCTCAAAAAAAAAAAAAAAAAAATATATATATATATATATAGTATTATTCCCTACAATGTTAAAGTATATTATATATATGTGTGTGTATATATATATATATATATATACACACTTTAGTGTGTGTGTGTGTATTCAACATATATTATATCACGATTTTATTATATAGGTATTTTATGTCAGCATATTCGTCATAACAAAATTGTAACACTTACGCATATAGCAACAAATGAGAATGCAAAAACAGACCTTAATTTCAGAGTTAGAATATTCCTGCCTTCTATTGATAACAGTTAGATATTTGCGAAAGAACCATAGTCTACAACTAAATTCTCAAAGACGGAACCATATGAACTATAATTTTATATGCTTTTAATTGGCAATTTTTAATACCTCATACTGTAATGATGACTTTTTTCTGCTAGAATACCTCCTCCGATTTTTCTTCCTGAGAAGGTGCACCACGTATCATATGGCTGACTCCTGGCATTTTAGTTTCAACCTCCCTGGCTTTTGAAAAACACTGTACAACTCACAGTTTCTGTTTTTCTATCACTGTAACAGCTTTTTGAGATATGCAGCCTTACACACTGTGCATTTCAGATTAGAATCTGTCCTCCACCCCACCCCAACCCGCCCGCCCACCGCCAACATTTTTAATCATTTAGCTTTCTAGGAGCTTCATCATTTCTGTTAATGGAGAGAAGACATTTAAACATGTATGTAATAATTGTATTTGCAGTCTGATCCCTACTCTAACTCTAGTACAAGGACATTTGGTCATACCTATTATGGCACCTTCTTTACAGTATCCCTTACTATTCCTTAAACAAGAGAGATTATTTTTTCATCTCTAAGATGATAAAATAACACACATATTTGGGGATTAAATTACTTGACATATCTGTCTCAGAAATAATTTCCTTGAGATAGCTGTACTATTTACTTTCTAGTGATTAACAACTCATTCAGAAAACACATTTTGTCATTTGAATTGGTGATTTTAATTTTGCCAGAGATTTTGAAACCAGCTGTACAAATGGACTTGAAACAGTTTTGTATTTTTCCTTAACAGTAGAGTCTCAACCTTTCCAACTGTTTTTAAAGTGACAAAGGACAATTATAAAATTCCACTAATATTTTTGTGTTGGTTATTTTAATAAAGATTGTGCTTATCTTTTCACTCAAAATAACAAGGGGACTCAAAATAACAGTAAATGATCATAATAAAATCACTTTTCTAAAAATAATTCCCTATGTAACTATACCCCTCAAAGTAATATTTCAATGTAGATATAACCAATACAGGTTATTTTCCCTTGACATCATTTTGGGAGATAATTTTTAAAAATTAACTTTTCACACAATGTTCTATATGAACCTTACGTTTTAATTCAACTGAGTAACTGTTGTATTCAAGAAAGAAATAATAAAATTTTTAAAGCTTTTACTTTTCAAAAGATTAGTTTTCAAAAATAGAAAGTAGTTTATCCTTTCTACAAATATTCACTGCCATTATCACCTTTTCATGCATTAGTAATTGAGATATTTTTGGTACATCTTAATCTATAGATTGATTTGAAAAAAGATACAAATCTATTTCGAATACACATTTGTTTTAATGTATATATGAGGAGAATTAGAGTGATTCCTCTCTCAAACTTATAAAAATATAAAACCCAAGTATATGACCAATAGAGAGTTTGAAATTTATGCCAAATCTGGTTTCAAATACACTTTCTCTGCACATTTTTCTGATCCTGTTAGTTTTATTTCCTCTCGGAGGATAATGCAAAAAACTTGGAACTTACTGTTGATTTTATTTTCTATGTGTTAATATAAATATGTACATGTTGAGCTAATAACATGAAGTGAATATATTTTTTTGGTCTAGAAGTGAGTTTCACAATAAGAGAAAAAATATTGGCCCGGGCACGGTGGCTTACGCCTGTAATCCCAGCACTTTGGGAGGCCGAGGCAGGTGGATCATGAGGTCGGGAGACCGAGACCATCCTGGCTAACACGGTGAAACCCCGTCTCTACTAAAAATACGAAAATGAGGCAGGCGTGGTGGCATGTGCCCGTAGTCCCAGCTACTCGGGAGGCTGAGGCAGGACAATCACTTGAACCTGGGAGGCAGAGGTTGAGATCACGCCATTGCACTCCAACCTGGGTGACAGAGTGAGACTCTGTCTCAAAAAAAAATAAACAATACAAAATATTGAAGAACAATTTCTCAATCTGTACTGCTGGATTGGTGAAAATATATTTATTTAGAAAAACGTGATTATGGCAAATTGTGGAATGATGAGATGGAAAATATAGGCCCAAATTTAAAACTATGGCAAAAAGAAAACATTTTAAAATTCATTTCCAGCAGACTAGAATTTAGTCTTCAAAGACTCCAAAGTCAAGTCATTAAATAATAAGGCAGTTTTTATTGGGTAGAAATGCGGGATATGCAATATAATTAGATAGTAGGCCCTGGAGGATTTACAGGATTTAGGAATTTTTTAGAGTTAAAGAGCTAAATAAGTCAGTATTAAAAGACCTACTCTTGATATGAATAAATCCCACATCTGTAAGCTGTTTTGGAATTTTGCTTTGAACCTCATGAGATGCTGAAATGCAACAGTCCTTTCCCTCCAGTGGGCTTCATTTATCTTTAGTTATA
Source organism: Gorilla gorilla gorilla (assembly GCF_029281585.2). NCBI lineage: Eukaryota > Metazoa > Chordata > Mammalia > Primates > Hominidae > Gorilla > Gorilla gorilla. The sequence continues at coordinate 85,331,181 of NC_073238.2, read as the reverse complement.
TTGGACAGTTGTGTGATGTGCCTTTCCACTCTCCCTTTCTCTTTATATATATATTAAATGTCTTTTTCTTTAAATGTATGTACCAAATCATTTAAATTAAGTGCTAACATATTTTCAATACCAAGAGATTATTTTCAGATTTTAAATGTTGCATCACAGAAATTTTGTACCACTTTCTTTCTCATGATTTAAAATGGAAATATATTTCTTTCACAACTGCCTTCTCAACATAGGTATAATTTTTCAAAGTATTTATAATGAACTCTTAATTTAGGAAGGGAAAACAAAATCTGATTCAACACGTGATAGGGAATTTTATAGGCAGAAAATTCAATAACGGACCAAAATATGTTTTGTACTCCGATAGGCATTCTGAGGCATTGTTTAGATTTATTATATTTCTCTCCAGTTCAATCTCATCTTGTAGCTTTTCTTGTCTCCCATGGGCCCATTTCTCTTGGTTTGCTTTGTCTTCAGGTCTATATCTGGAAATCTCCTTTCTTTATTTTCCCCTATTCTTTCTGTACAAGAGGTTCCTTTATTTAAGCGCTTTCTAGTCATTTTAATGTTTTTAAACAAATAAAAGAGGGCTGCATGCATGTATTAATCCATTTTTAATAGCCACTACTGAAAGACGGGGCATTTTCTTGGTATTGTTTTGAATTGCTATTATCTAAAAAGAGGTTTATTTTTATCAATATCTATTGTGACATCCAGTTAAAATGACAAAGACTCCCATGCTGAGCAAACTGAAGCAACCCTTGAGTTCACTGAATAAAAGCCTGAGACTGGCAGCAGAGGATTTTTAAAATATATTTTTGTTCATATTCTATTGATGCTATGGTTCCCCTTAAATAATTTTCATGTACTATTAAGAGAACATGGTATTTAGTATACAGATAACTTTTTCACAATGTTATTAAGTTATGTAAGATTTGGTGCATTGCTGCCATCTATGGACAGAAAAGTGAATATTAATTTTAACTTTGTGTGACATTTTTACATATATGTACCTTTTATAAACCTTTTATAAACCTCTAGAGAATAATTATACATTTATTAATACATGCAGAGAGAGTCTACTTACTAACATCTATTAAAGTTCTGAAAATAATTAATCTGAGAGAAACCAATTCAGGGAGCACAGGTACCAATATCATAGCACTGTATGGCTATAGTGTATTAGCTGACAAATATTTTCACATACCCATCTTTCAAGATTATAGATGGAAGAAATACAATTATTTATTAGCCTCACTTTAGAAATCAAGACGCTGAGGCTAAGAGAGTGTCAGTGATTTTCTCAAGTCACTGAACTGATCAAGGAAAGAATTTGCTTGAAAGCAAGTCTACTGGTCCATTCTCTGGGATCTCTTTGTAATCCTTCACAGTGCCTGGACTTTCATAACACTTATTCCTTAGTCCTCGCTCAAGTAAACCATTAAGTATTGGCCATTATTACATAATCAGAGCTCTGTTCATTCATTCGCAAATATTTGAGAATCTACTCAGAAGCAGGAAGTGTTCTAGGAATTGAGAGACTGCTGGGATCAGGAAAGACAAGGTCCCTGAATTCTTTAAGTTCACGTTTTAGTGCAGAGAGATAGAACAAAAGTGTGTACATAAATGGATGGTCAAGATCACTTCAGAAAGTGGTAAGACCTATTCAAAAAGTATAATTGAGTGATAATGATAGCAAAGATCAGGCATTGCTAATCATTATGGAAATAGAAATAAAAGTGCAGTCAATCCTTTCAGGAAATTATAACCTAATTAATAAGGCAAAACAAATGATGCTATAAATTATGGTATAATACAACAATATGAATATCAGAAAATAGTTTGAAAAAGCACATCACTGTATTTATATCTCACCCTGTGCTTTACAGGTACCAAATTAATAAAGCTCAGTACTGGCTAGAATGCTAAAGGATGGCTTCATAAAGGTCAGAGGTCTCAGCGAAATCACAAAAATTGTTATGACTACATTACTGAGGCAGAGGAAACATTTTTTGCAAAGGCATGAATCTGGGGAATAATGAACAAATGAACCTTGTAGGATAAAGATACAGAAGCATATATATTTTCCAACATGGGCATTTAGAGCAACCTCTAAATGTGTGTATTCTGATTTACATTCCTGAAATACTTAAGAAGTACTGTTTGAAAAATATAGCGAGGAAATTAGCATGTAAAAGGAAATATAACGTATCAAGTAAAAAATTAAGTAAATCAAGTAAATATCTGCTAATATGTGGTGGTCTCTGTATGATGTGGGGATTTCTTATTGAAATATTTCATCCTTCTTATAACTGAATGTAACTTTCTATAATATGTCATAAAATATTTTTGTTTATTGATGAATTCAACTTAAATTCCAATAAGAATAATTGATTACTTAGAAAAATATATGCACAGGGTCTTTGTATTCTAGGAAACCATAAACTAGTATGAGAAATTAGATATTTTTTGGAAAAAAAAGATACAATTTTATTTCCTTGTTGTTAAGGGCTCCTCATTCCATTTCTAAAGTGCATCATTGAGGAATGTAACACTTTTCTAAATGTAAAGAATTCAGATCAAGTAGCCATAAGCAAATAAATGGTAACCTTCTTCCTCTTTATTATGTTAGGTATGAAGGTAGGCACATAGATGTTTGAGATAGTGCCAATAGTTTTAAATGATTTGTAGATATATATTTACTTCCAAGTTACGTTCACAGAGTAGACATTTATCATTGAACTGGTTAATTGGTTCAGTGTAAATAATCCACCCTGAATCTAAAACTCAAAGTGGTTCTTTGGGTATGTAATTGAGCCAATGAATTGACAAATTGTCAGTTCACCTCTCTATGCAATTTGGCTGCACTTGACTCTCTGTATAAAGCAATGATACTAATTGAAAGCACTAGTACATTTAGCCGTTACTCAGACACGACACACAGCAATAAACCAAATTTTCTAGTTTTATTCATCTATCATGAATCATGTTATTGCTATGAAATGCATTATGCAAGCTATGTTCTATTTTCTTCAAAAATTACATAAAATGAAATCTGAACCGCATATTTTTACAGCACATGCTATAATGAGCATTTTTTATTCAAGTCCTTTCAGTGTTTTCCCCTGCTATTGAAACCTGACTGTTTTTTTTACTCCATTACTAACTTAAAATGATTGACATTGTTAAGAAAAGGACTATAATATACTGCATCTGAACTTTTTCATTTGAGGATTACTGTAAATAATCCTGCGCATGCCAGGGAAGCATGGATAACACTTCCTTCAGTTCTGTTTCTAATTTCTTAAAATACCAGGAGATGCTCTGCATTTTGTTCCTCCACATCAACTTTGTATCGATTATTTCCTCTTGCTTTTCTGAGTATGTCTGATTTCTTGCAACATTTGTTTTCTTATAGTTTTGTGATATACACACATACAGAGACACATGTAAATCAATTTAAGAGTAGGGTGTAGTAAAAGAAAGTTTTCTCATAGAAGGTATATTTCTGCTTTGAGGATTATTCATTAAAGTCTAATATATTATATATGTATTAAAGTCTAATATAGTTTATATATATATATATATAGAGAGAGAGAGATACTATATATCAGTCTAATATATTAAAGATAAAGGGCAGGGAAGAAGGGAGGCAGGGAGTGAGGGAGAATGTTCCAGGACAAGAAATGAAAAATGAGAAAGAGACATATGCAAAAATATAAAGGCATGGATAAATTTAAGGTCTTATAGCAGCATCAATTAATATCAATTAATTTCTGGAGCATAAGATGCATGAAGAAAAATACAGAAATATGAACCCATAGAGTGAGATGGACGCTGAATCATGCAAGCCATTGAATGACATGCTGAGAACTATAGAGTTTATCATTTTTCAAAGGCATGGAGAGAAGAGAGGGAAGGAAATACTTTGAAATATTTTATCGAGAAATTATGAGATGGTTAGATTCTACTTGAGAAAAATCATTTGATTGAGGTATGGACAAGGGATTGAGTGGAGTCAGATAAATTAATAGTCCAGGTTATGATGACCTAATGTACTATCTTTAGGTATTTAAAAGAGGAGAGAGAAGTGTGGAACACTTAGATGACACAGTTATCCAGGCCTGTTTACCAAATAAATGTGAGAGCTAAACAAGGCAGAAGGTTTCTAGGATAACCTCGTATTTACTGGCTTGAGCAGTTAGATGGATGATGATATCCTTAACTGTAATAAATAATATGCAAAAGGAACAGGTTTGGAGAAAAAAATGATTAATTCCTTTTAAAATATGTCAAATGTCCTAAATACGAAAAAAAAAAAAAACATGTACAGTTAATTTTATCACCCAGGGAAAATAACAACTAAATATGTGCACAAATATCATTTTGAAACATCACATGTGGGGGGGTATGAAACTCTGCCTCCCAGGTTCACGCCATTCTCCTGTCTCAGCCTCCTGTGTAGCTGGGACTACAGGCGCCCACAACCACGCCCGGGAAATTTTTTTTTTTGTATTTTTTAGTAGAGACGGGGTTTCACCGTGTTAACCAGGATATTCTCTATCTCCTCACCTCGTGATCCGCCCGCCTCGGCTTCCCAAAGTGCTAGGATTACAGGCGTGAGCCCCCGCCCCCGGCCTTCATAGCTTTTAATCTATTTTTTCAGGATGGTTGTGCCAAAGATTCACTTTTATTTCATTAGGGTGCAAACGTACAGTGACCACGGTCACAGAAAATATTCAAAGACCTTACAATCTACCAAAAACAATATAGCATGAAAATTATTTTTATAGGGCTTTTAGGATATTTCCTAATTAATTTTATTTATTTATTCATTTTTAAACATTACAGGTTTTTTTTAGATATGGGGCCAAATGTGCAAGCATGTTACATGAGAATATTGAATGATGTTGAGGCTTGGGGGTATGAATCCCAACAACCAGGTAGTAAGCATAGTACCCAATTAGTAGTTTTTCAACCTATGCCCCCTGCCTGCCTCTCCCTTCAAGTAGTTTGTAGTATCTTTGCTCCCATAATTATGTCCACGTGTGTTCCAAGTTTAGCTCCCACTTATAAGTGAGAACAAGTTCAATTTGGTTTTCAGTGCCTGTGTTAATTCACTTAGGATTGTGGCCTCCATCTGCATCCATGTTGTTGCAAAGAACATAACTTCATTATCTTTATGGCTTCATAGTATTCCATAGTGTATATGCACCACGTTTTCTTTATTCAATGTACCATTGAGGAACATCTGGTTGATCCCACGTTTTTGCTATTGTTAATAGGGCAACAATGAACATAAGAATGCATATGAGTGTCTTTTTGATAGAATAACCTATTTTCCTTTGGTTATATACCCAGTAATGGGATTGCTGGGTCAAATGGTAACTCTGTGTTAAATTCTTTGAGAAATCTCCAGACTGCTTTCCACAGTGGCTGAACTAATTTACATTCCTAGCAACATTGTATAAGCAGTCCCTTTTCTCTGCAGCTTCTCCAGCACCTGTTTTACATTTATTTTTATATATATATTTATTTTTTTTTTTGAGGCGGAGTCTCGCTCTGTCGCCCAGGCTAGAGTGCAGTGGCCCGATCTCGGCTCACTGCATGCTCCGCCTCCTGGGTTCACGCCATTCTCCTGCCTCAGCCTCCCGAGTAGCTGGGACTACAGGCGCCCGCCACCATGCCCAGCTAATTTTTTTGTATTTTTAGTAGAGATGGGGTTTCACCGTGTTAGCCAGGATGGTCTCAATCTCCTGACCTCGTTATCCACCCGCCTCAGCCTCCCAAAGTGCTGGGATTACAGGCGTGAGCCACCACCCAGACCCTATTTTTATTTTTTAGTGTAGCCATTCTGACTGGTGTGAGATGGTATCTCATTGTGGTTTTGATTTGTATTTCTCTGATTAGTGATGCTGAGCAGTTTTTCATATGTTTGTTAAGTCACTTGTATGTCTTATTTTGACAAGTATCTCTTCAGGTCCTTTGCCCATTTTTTAATGAAGTTACTTTTGTTTTGCTCGCAGCATTTTATTTAGTCATTATGACAGATTTAGTCATATACTGTGGCTTTTACATTTCTCTCCTGGTAGATAATGTTAAACATATTTTCATGTACTTATTTGCCATCTGGTTTCCTCTTCAGTAAAATGTCCATTCATGTTTGGAATTTTGGGGGACTATAGACAATTTATGTTATTGCAGTAAACCAAAGGGAAGAGGATGGGAGCCAATACTAGAAAAAGATTAAGGGTAAGGAGAACAAAGATTCAATTTTAATATTGGTTCTTTGGAGGTGAGAATGTGAAGATGAGTAAATTCATGTATGACATCCAGGTTTCTGATCAACTCATTATAAATTGAGTGGCCAATTCAATTGGTTGAGGAGGAAGTATAAGGGAAGGTATAAAAAGAAGAGAATAATCAAGAGATTTTAAAAAGAAGTTTGACATAGCTATAGAGATATGTGAGGGCACTTCATTATTTTATTCAGGAAATCTAGGTATCATTTTAATATGTGATTCAATTTATTCATTGGATTTGGTTATTTCAATTTGTCATTAAAGTGTGATAGCCTAGGAATTGGTTGAGCTTTTCTGGAAAGGTGATTTAAGATGGAAAAATAAATGGCTAAAAACAAGAGATAAAAGCAGGTAATCCACATAGGAACATTTGAAAATATATTGTACAATAAACACTTTCATCCCTTGTAATCAAAGAATTGAGCTTGATAGTCAGTCTGCCGATCAATACATAATTCCTCATGTTTATTACATGGATTACTACATAATTGTAAAACCCTTCTTCAAACACAAAAACATAAATCATGTTCCTATATGTAACATGTCATAGAAAATGAAGAGTACTTCTTTCTAATTTCATCTGCATATTTCAAATAAGAGTACTGTGAGGCTACAGTATCTAGACATTTGAAACAATTCTATGCAACACCTGGGGAAATTAGCGTCTTCTATACAAAGAAAGTGGAATACCACCCAATTTTTTACAACTTTGCTATATAAGAGCATGTAGTTTTGGGTTCTTGAACCATAGGAAAATAAGCTACAGATTAAAAGATCATAGACACCAAAAGACAAATACTTTCATAGGTGAATCCTTCCAAGGTGAACCCAGCCACAAAGTCTGCAAGATGCTAATGATTCAGTTGATGTTAACTTGATAACACTGGGCAAATGATTGTGCTCAGGAGGAGCTGAATAAGGTTTAAAGGTTAATGGCTGCTTGCATAAGTATGCACATTGTATTTAGATAGACATCAATTCCCTTTATAAAGAATTGTTCCGGTGAGACTAGTAATTTCTAGTTACCAGGCTTCAAGCCTAGTCCTAGGATAAAAAGTAGGTCAGAGTATCATAAGAAATATTCATACCATATTATCTTCATTGATGTTGGTGACTGTGTATGTGTTTAACAAATTTCAAAGTGAAACAAACTTTATACAATTTTAAAATACTTGTAAATTTCAATTATGCAAAGCATCAACTAAAACTTTATGGGGTGATCAAAATAAAATACCGCAATGAACAATAGCAAGGCTTAAAGACTAGTGTGTTCTCTATAGTAGAGGCTAATTTAAATCTGCTAATTACTCAGAATAGTGAACACCATTTTGCATAATTTGCATTATTATTGAAATATGCTATGCAAAGCAAAAATATACAAGAAATAAATTAGCAAAAAAAGAAAAAGAAATTCTAGTGCTATCATCCGTTAATGATGACTATTACTCATATTTGCTAAACATTTAGTTTTTAAAATGTATCCTGTAAATACCATTCCCATTACAATGCACTGTTAGGGTGCCTATCTTATTTTAAAAGTTTGGAAAATTTTATATTTCATGTAACAAATCTCAGGAGATAAATATTTCAATAATTTTCATTGACAGTTGTTTCAAATATGTTTTATATTTTTTCAACATGTAACTTTTGTGATCTGTCGATTTTTGTGGAAATGTTAAACTCTTCATCACTCCTGCTTTTAGTTGTTCAGGCCCACCCCCAACCAAAAGTTCAGCTAATGACTTTAGAATGGCTGTGCTTATTTGCATGAAGATACTGATATGCCAGGATTCTCTCAGATACTGATCTGTCAGTCAAACCCTTTATCTTGAATATAATATCTAACTTCCACAGTATAGAAAGCTGTCCATTTATCTAAGACGGTCCCAGGCAGGCATATGCTGTCTTGGACTACATTCTTTCTTTAATATATAACCCATGTCTCTTGAATTGTCAGGTAATTTGAAAGGAAAAGTATCACTGTACATCTTTCTCATTCAAATTACATTGTCCATCTTCTTTCTCTTAGCCTGTACTCTGCCTATATCTCCAGGAACCAGCTAACAGAAAGACGTGAGCAAGCAAGAAAAAAAGAGAAAGTAAAAAGAAGAAAGAAAGAAAAATAAATTGAACTTGGAATCTATAGAAAGAGCAACAATGAGCTCTAGTGGCAGGATGTTATAATGTCAAGCATGGGTGACATTCAACCATGATAGACAGTTTTCCCTTCATGCATTTAGTAAAGATTTCTCAGTCCTCAAAAATGAAGATTAATTTGTAGAAATAATCATTCCTCTAAATCACAATCTCATTAACTTCTACATAACATTAACTACCTGGGTAGTATGTTTATAATTTAAATATTGCATTAATTTGTCTGTTATGGTTATTTTTTTACAAAACAGCACCAACATGATTATTCTATTAACAACATATTTTATGTTTGAGATGACATAACTTATACTGCATCTCATCAAGTCATTCTTAAGTTAAACTTGGATTTTAAAAGACTATTGATTTATGTGCTGAGCACTTGATAATATATGTGTACCATCTCCTCCCTCTGCTCTGCCATCTGCTCCCTTCACGCACAAAGGCAAATTTTTAAAACAAGAAAAGTGCTTCTTCTCTCTCAATCTGACAAAACTATATTTTAATTCTTTAGTTCAAGGCAATGGCAATGTTCAAATATAACTTACTACTTATACGCCAGACATCAGTTGAAAGAAGGCCTGAGTTTTTATCTGCTCTTACAACTTTGGACAAAAAGGAGGTTTTATGTATTTATTTTTAGTGCGGTCCTTTTATCTTCAAGTTATTTTAATTCCAGGTAGTTAATCATAGGAGCAACTAATGTGTCTACCTTAATGTAGAATTTTCAAAACTCTTTATTCATGGAATACTTATTAAGTAATCAACATTTATTAGGAACTGTGATAGATGTTAAATGATGTTTATTCAGTGTTATACAGAATTTTCTCTGAACAGCAATGATTATTTTATTCACATTAACCCCACTTTCCTTTAGGAATACTAAAGTTTGGAGAGTTTAAGTGAAACACAAAGCTTGTAAATTTTAGATCTCAGCTTTGAACTCAGATAACCTGTCTTCAAATCCTGACTTTTTTCTACCACACCTCACTGCTACTATCTCAGAGTTATTTTTTAAGGCAATTTATCCTAATAGATATATCAATACTGCTACCAAATATACTGCTATATTAGACTTTACTATTTATAACCTGTTCTTTTATTCTCTTTAATCCTATCAGAATAACCCCTGAATGTAAGGTAGAAATGTTATTTCACTCATAAAGTTTACACTGTGAAATGTCTACTACTGTAAAAGGAGTTTTGAACAACAAAAAAGGATGCATATGTTAATTAGCTACATTTAGTCATTCTGAAATGTTATATACTTTAAAACATCATGTTGTATGCTGTAAGTAGCTACCATTTAATTTGTCCATTTGAAAATAATAAAAATAAAAAATAAAATGCATTTAAAAATGCATCTGATCTTAACTAACACATGAAATGAAATTATCAATGCCTTAATCCTGAAACAGAATGTGGCTAGCTATGCTTATGTGAACTAGAGAAAAGTAGGAGACGAAGAGAGGGGGCGCTTAAGAGAGGGGGTATGATATATCGTTCACATTTTTTACAACACTTTCAATTGCAAGTCTAAATTAGTCAGGGATTTTTATCAGATCCAAACGGAAGGAATTTTGAACATGGGCAGTTCTACCATATGGGATAACAGCATGGGGCACATGACAACAGCTTCCCACTGGACAGGAGTGTAGAGGGTTGCTTAATACCTGCTAAGTACATCAATTAAAAATCCTTACTACTTGTAAGAAAATGGCATTTAAGAATCACGTTATTTCACAGCTGTTACATTACTTTCCCTGCAGAATTACAAAACTGCAAATCCCACTTCAGTCCAGTCTGGAGAGATTACCTGTCATGTTTTACCCAACAGGCGTATTGTATCTCAGAAAACCTTCTGGACCAAATTTGTACATTAGTCTCAAGTTAGCTTCTAAATCAATATACTTCAGTAATTTTGCCTAATCAAATTTTGTGTAAATAAAATAAACACACAAACAAGAATGATGGTAGAATCTATAGCTCAGTTAATGTGATGGGGTTGGGAACTTTCAATTCTCACACAACCCCTTTGGATCGTTAACTTGAAACTTTCACTTGAATATTTCACTAACAAAATACAGCTGTGACATGTTAAGATCAGCAAGGAAAGTTCCTCTATGTCGAATCAATTTCAATTCCACCCGTTTTCTTTTCCTTGCTCATCATCAGTTTTGAACACAGCTAAGGGCAGGGCACTGAGTGCAGTGGCAAAGACAGCCTGACACACTTTCTCTTCACATTTTCAGTAGCTCACTGAGAAGGACTGAATCAGTGGGGAAAATAATTGAACTGAAACTTCGAAGACTTCTCGGTGTGGCAAAGTTGTAATTGTTTCTCATTAAATATTAAAAATAGATGAATTATTCACTTAAAAATTCTATAAATCTATGATTTGTTCAGTGTTAAATTAAGCCTTCCTTTAATGTATTTGTGCATTTTTAAATTGAAAATAGGTATCATTGTTGTCTAATATCAACATTATTTCTTATCAGTTTTATTTAAGCGCTGAAAGATGACTTAATTGTCAATATAATTACATTTCAGAAAAGACAATAATTAGGACATTTCGGGTTAAGACTACGCCACTGTCAAATGGCATTTCTGTATGTAAATCTCTCTCTCACTCTGTCTTGCTCTTGTTACTCTCACATTCATTCTCTATCTCATTTTTTCTCTCTCATATTAGGACACCTGGGTACCTACAATTCAATACACTCTTTTATAGTTAATTATCTGGGTTCATCAGTTTCTAATTTTTTTATTTTTATTTTTTATTTTATTATTATTATTTTTTGAGATGCAGTCTCGCTCTGTTGTCAGGCTGGAGTGCAGTGGCGCAACCTCGGCTCAGTGCAATCTCTGCCTCCCGGGTTCAACTGATTGCCCTGCCTCAGCCTCCCGAGTAGCTGGGGCTACAGGTGCACACCACCATGCCAGGCTAATTTTTTGTATTTTAGTAGAGACGGGATTTCACCATGTTGGCCAGGATGGTGTCAATCTCCTTACCTCGTGATCCGCCCGCCTCGGCCTCCCAAAATGCTGGGATTACAGGTGTGAGCCACTGCACCCGGTCCTAAATTGTTTTTACATTTTAGTAATTCTAAACACATTCACTATTACAGAAGGTCAAACATTAATTCTTTTAAATTGTATAACTTTAGCTCCTTCATTAGCTTCTCCTTTAGCATCTGTAATATATTGCTTCATTTATTTTCAAACTACCATCATTTAGACAGTTTATGAGCTTCTAAGCCTGGTCAAATTTTTTTTATTTATAAATTTTTAACCAATAGACTGCTGTGTTTAACATGAATATCTTTCAAAAATGCCTTTGACTATCAAATACAGAAATATAATGACATTTCAAGGACCCAACATTTATATAGGGCAACCCAATATTGTAAAAATACATTTAAAATGTGTTACTGAGAATATTTTCTAATGGACATTAGTGTTGTACTGTTTTATCATTAAATTCTTAAAATTACATAAAACAGATAGCAATAAATCATTACAAAAAGATAATATGCCCAGTTCCATTTAGACAGTGATTCAGGTGAGGCGATTAGATATTCAAAAAGTTTTTCTTCACTTGCCCTGACGCTACTATAAATCAATTTATTCTCACAAAATAAAACTGATGTTAACAAACCACATCTACTATGTGCTGACCACAAAGCTCTTCTCTACTTACTAAGAAAATATTTTAATGAGAAACATGGTAGATCCAATAACACTGGTACATTGATTTATTTTGGAATACTAGCCTGCATCTCTTCAACTTTTCCCATAGCAAGGAATGAAGTGATACTTTTTTTCTTTTGGAAATATAAAAAGTCCTTCAGGATGTATCCCTAGGTTGACTTTCAAGGAATTGCTCTGGAATTTTGATTCAGACCTTTCTGTTCTGTGAGAGATGCCGTTGCAGTTGGTCACAAATAAATTACACCAGCTTGTTGCCCATCATTTCTAATATCAAATAATGAACACACCTCAGTGTCACCTCATAATTCCTAGCTAAAAACAGAATCTAGAAATAGATATAATCAAAATTCTAGCTACAGGAAATGCAGTACCCAGGATATGTATTTATTTGTCTTTAAACTTTTCTTTAAGCCTGCATAGAAATAATTGAGGCAAGTCCTAGGGCATTGTGCTATTAATAATTCAATAGTACTGACTGTGCAAGTAGTGACATATCGAGCAATGAAAATCTGGCAATTCATATTAATTGATATCCTCTAATAAGCTTCTCCAGGGCATCTTTACTAGTTTGTACCACCTTTCAGCCAGACCATTTGCTTGAGGGCATTGAGATTTAATAGTAAAAGTCTGAATATATATTTCCTTTTTATCTTAAATGAAATCATTGAAGACTCATTTTCAGGAAGAGTAGAGACTACCAACTCATTTAATGCTAATAAGAAGTACAGATCTATAATTAGAGAAGTTGAATTTTAAATTAAACTGGAAACACATTTTTTAAAGAGGTTGTTTTCTAAGATTAAAACAACCTTTTTAAAAAAGTCATTCCACAAACTTCTTGAATTTCAATGGCAAATAAGATGCCTACTGTAAGATTACCCTGAATATCAGTATTCTTTTTTTGAGGTCATTGTCATTACACAATTAATTAAAGACAATTGACAAAACTTCTTCCTAAAGAGCGATAGTGAACAATTCTTAAACTTGACACAATGAGTGCATCAAGATAACGTGAGATTATCATCTGAAGGAAAACTATGTTTTCATCAAAACACAGAAACTCCACAGCTAAATTGCTCATGTTAAAATCTAAAAATTTTTTTTGTTTCCTCAAGTAACTTATATGCCAGTCACCAGCTTCACATTCAATGTGACATTTCCTTTTTAAGAAGTGGCCACTCTAAAATCCTGTGCGGTTACCAATGTGATCTGATTGGCCTGAAAGGGTAGGTCAAAGAAGACTCCTTATATAACTCCCAGGGAAGCTGACCCAGTACAATCTGAGAATGTCAGTGGCAGATGGCTCATAGAGTCTTCCTGAGCTATTACTCCCTCAGGCTTTGAGACAGGTGTCTGGTGATAAGCATTGAACAACAACAACAAAAATCTACACTGAATGCATAGTACCACAATTAAGGGTTTAAGCTTAGAAAATAATTCTCAAATAGAATTATGATCCATCTATGCTAGAGGCAACTGTAAGCACTGGTTGCTTTTTAAAGACAGAGACAAAGATAAGTAGTTCTTGATTTTGTGATTCTTGATAATATCAATATTTTCACCCTTGAAAAGTAAATAGATCTCCTGTAGCTTCATGGGTCCTTAGTGGAATGCGTAAGTTGATGTCTCAGTGATGGCTCTAGGGAATGGTTGAATATCACTGAATTTGGACATTTAAGTGAAAGACTTGATTAATTTGTATAACTCATAAATTATTTGTCTTAGGGCCTTTTACTTAATCTGTATATTTTTCTTGGCTTTCTTATCCGTAAAACAGAAGACAAATAACATGTCTGTCTAAGGGGGATGTTGAAGAAAAAAAGGATGTGGAAACTTACCCTTAAACTTAACGCTTAAAAGAGTACTTCTTGTAATAAAATGTAATCTGTATGTATATTTCTTGAGTTAGCTTCAAAAGTATTGTTTTATAATTCTAGAAATTTTGAAATGGTCATTCATTGTTAGGAAATAATATTATTCACCTTTAATTGCATATGAGATTTAAGACCTTTGTAATAAGTATATAATATTTATAGTATCATTATAGATGTTAGATAAATGGAATTCAGTCGAGAAAAAATTAAGACAGGTAAGAATGGCATACAGATATGTATACCCCATGACTCCATTCATCCCTATGATCCCAGCACAAGTTTGCTGCCTTTAGTAAGTAAATAAAAGAGAACAATATTTTCACAATATAACATTCATAAAAATAAAATCATAGATATTTAAAATAAACATAAGTTTTCTTATTGCTGAGACATTTTCATAAAGACTTCAGAGTAATTAGTGAAAAGTCCTTGAAAACATTTTCACAATACATGCAGTAAAGGACTTATCTGACTCTTTATAGAAAGTCTCTAACACATGTAGATAATATAATAAGGGAACACTTAGGATCTAAATCGCTGTGATGTTTTATTTTCTGTTTATTGAGATGTCATATGTTGCCACTATTATAATCTCTTGTGACAACAATGGTGACTAAGAAATGTATCATTGCCATCTTTATGCTGTTTAAATTTTGTGCAGTGAGATGAAAATTAAATCACAAGTACGTAAATAATATAATTCCACATTGTGATCTGTGCTGTGAAAGAAATTTGAAAAGAGACATGAGATAAGATCAAACTGGAACTATCCATGTGAAAGATGTTTGGTGGCTGCATTAGCTAGAATGGTAAAAGGAAGGTTTTACAATTAGGTGAAACTTAACCTGGGAACCAAATGATTAGTGTAAGCATTTAGGTCTGGACAGGGTAAATCCAGAGGTAATGCCTTCAGAGAGAAAAAAATGGAATGCTCAAAGGACCAGAGCAGAAATGAGATTGATATGTTCAACAGAGGAAGAAGGGCAGTGTAGGTAGACGCGGCAGATGGTGAACAGTTCTTAAGCTTGACATATTGAGTGCAATCAGTGTGAGAGGAGGTTGAAGAAACAGACTAAATCAGGCCATGTTTGGCCTTTTAGGCTAGATTAACATATCTAAATTTCATTTTAATTTGTAATAAGGACTTATTGTAGGTCTCTAAGAAGAAAAGGGGTAGCACACAAATTTAGCTTGATAAAAATTTTTAAATTAAAATTATAAAATACAAGAGAAGTATATTGACTATTTTTACTCAATTCTTCCATACAAGTTACTTATTTTAACTTGGCTTTGTCAAAGATTTGAAGGTATATTGTTAAATTTATAATATGAATAATATTTGAAGAGTAGGAATATTTTTCTAGCTGACCAAAATTAATTTTCAGTTCATATATTGCAATTTGTTGCAAGGTTACATGTTACAATTCATAGTGTTTATCCCAAACACGAATAATACTCTCTCTGGTGGTGAACCAGCAAGATACCATAATCTTTAAAGCAAAACAATGTTTGAAAAATAAATATTTACAGTGCACTGAGAGGAGAAAAATGTTAATATGTCCAAAATATTCTAGAAAGTATCTTCATATAGCTAAGTAAAATGTAATATCATGCATCCTTCCAGTAAGCAATGAAGGAGCTAGGAAATCACTGCATTTATTCAGCTGTGATAGACATCAGATGTCCTATTATGTCTTATGGAACTTGCTAAATTGTTTCTGAAGTAGACTCACTGTGCTTTCATACAATTTCTTTTGGAATTTGATGAATAGCAATAATATTAATACTGAAGGCTAATAAAGTTACAGTGAACATATATTTTCAAGCCTCTATAGGTGACCTTTTTTTTTTTTTTTTTTTTTTCAGACAGAGTCTAGCTCTGTCGCCAGGCTGGAGTGCAGTAGTGCAGTCTCGGCTCACAGCAACCTCTGCCTGCCGGGTTCAAGAGATTCTCCTGCTTCAGCCTCCCGAGTAGATGGGACTGCAGGCACATATCACTATGCCCAGCTAATTTTCTTTCCTTTTTTTGTATTTTTAGTAGAGACGGTGTTTCACCATGTTAGCCAGGATGGTCTCGATCTCCTGACCTCGTGATCTGCCCACCTCGGCCTCCCAAAGTGTGTATCTTACTTTTTAACTCTACAGGAAGCATGAAGATGACATAAGTTTACATGTGGATGTGTGTATCATCAGAACATTGGTAAAAACAAAACATCCTTCTTATACAATTAACATACGTTTATTTCTGTGAATATTCATACTTTGAACAGCTTCATACTTTAAACAGCATTCGTACTAAAAACTGTGTCTTTAATTTCTGTGACACCATGTAACTGCATGTTTTCCCTCATGGGAAATTCAAATCTCTTAATATTAACTGTCCATTGTCAAACTACTCCTCTTACCTTACTTCAAATAACTCGTATGCTCATTCCTCACATTTCAGCACCATAGGCCCTTTTCTTTGTTTCTTTCTTCTTTTCTTTTTTGCTGTTGTTTGTTTTTAAAGCCATATCGTTTTTCATTTTGTAATCCTGAGTCCCTAACTTAAATGTTCTCTGCTCATAAAGTCTTTTGCTAACACAACATTCCTTCAGACCTATTTCTTTCCTTTACAATTTCCACCTTCTTTTAATTATATAATGTCACTCATTTAACTTTGTTCTTATATTGTTTTTCTCATTTGATGTCTGCCTCTTGTTCCACTCCTCACTTGCAAATATAAGTATGTAAGAACCACATAGAAGTTTATATTTCTCATTCTGGAACAGTGCCTGGCTCATGTTAGATATTCAGTACATTTTGCTGAATGAAGGGTATTGTAGATGGAAATAGAGTTCCAACAATCCAACTTCATGGTTCTTTAAATTGTCTTCTCTTTAGTGAAGAAAAGGGCCTGAGTGACCTTACTAGGATATATTTAGGTCCCAAAAACTAATGGGTGTTTTTGCTTTCACATGAAACGAAAATTGCTTAACCTTTAACCCAGGAAGCTATTGAAGTCAAATAAAATATAGAGACGCATTTTTTCAATGAAAACATTTTATTTGGGAAGAAAGAATGGCAATTTGGGGCATGTACGCACACGGGGTGGTCTTAAGTATATCTCAAGGATAAACAAAAGGTTAGAGGTTTTATTTAAAAAAAGGGAAATGTTATGCTTTGTTCTTTGAGAAAATTCATTGCCATTAGTAAAGTCTTAGGGAGCTGGCAGGTTTTGACTGGCAAGTGAGGGCCTTAGATAAAACATTCAGGGTTGTTTCAGTGGCCATTAGATAAAACTGGTTTCAGGTTACGACAGGCAATTTCAGCAACTTGGCTTGTAGGAAATTATCTTCCTGGAGCAATGTTATGTGCTCTGAGGGCTTTCTCCCCCTGGCTTTTTGGGTCTGTTTTAATTGGGTATGACAAAAATGACCAAATTCATACGACCAAATTTCATAAAGCAAATTGACTAATGTAAGTATCTGTAACGGATTCCAATGTAGCCATTTTAAGCACTGAGTATGCTCAAATACTAAGAGTTCAGTAAGACTTGCTCACCATTGGCTAAATATAATTATGCTGTCTCCTTCTTTTTTGACAAACCCTCATCCTTATTGACAATAGATTATTTTGGGAAATTGTGAAGGAACACAGGATGAGCAGACTTTCGTTAAACAGCCTTTGTTTACCTAAATGACAATCTAAACAATAAACAAATGAAAATCTAATTATAATCTATTTCAAACTTTTGAAAGAGAATATAGTGAAAGCATAGTATATGTAAATACACCTTACAGCTCCATGTTTGCTTTTTCTTTTTAACTTTTATTTCAGGTTAAGGGGTACATGTGGAGGTTTGTTACATAGGTAAACTTATATTACGGGTGTTTGTTGAACAGATTATTTCATCACCCAGGCACTAAGCCTAATAACCAATAGTTATTTTTTTCTGATCCTTTCCCTCCTCTCACCCTCCACTTTCAGGTACACCCCAGTGTCTTTTGTCCTCCTCTTTGTGTCCATGTGTTCTCATCATTTAGCTCCTGCTTGTAAGTGAGACATGCGGAATTTGATTTTCTGTTGCTGTGTTAGTTCTCTTAGAATAACGACCTCCAGCTCCATCTATGTTCCTGCAAAAGATATGATCTCTTTTTTACGGCTGCATGGTATTCCATTGTATATATGTACCACATTTTCTTTATTTAATCCACCATTGATGGGCACCTAGATTGATTCCCTGTCTTTGTTACTATGAATAGTGCTACAGTGAACATACCAGTGCAGGTGTCTTTACGGTAGAATGATTTATATTCCTTTGGGTACACACTCAGTAATGGGATTGCTGGGTTGAATGGTAGCTCTGTTTTCAGCTCTTTGAAGAATTGCCACACTGCTTTACACAATGGTTGAACCAATTTACACTCCTACCACAGTGTATAGGTATGTCATTTTCTCCACAATCTTGCCAGATTCTGTCATTTTTTGACTTTTTAGTAATAGCCATCTGACTGGTGTGAAATGGTATCTCATTATGGTCCTTATTTGCATTTCTCTAATGATCAGTGATATTGAGCTTTTTTTCATGTGCTTGTTGGCTATGTATGTCTTCTTTTGAAAATTATCTGGTCATGTCCTCTGTCCACTTTTTAATGGGTTTTTTTTTGTTATAAATTTGTTTAAGTTTCTTATAGATGCTGGATATTCGACTTTTGTCAGTACATAGTTTGCAAATATTTTATCCTATTCTGTAGGTTGTCTGTTTATTCTGTTGATAGTATCTTTTGCTGTGCAGAAACTCTTAAGTTTAATTAGATCTCATTTTTCAATTTTTGCTGTTGTTGCAATTGCTTTTGGCATCTTGTCATTAAATCTTTGCCTATGCCTGTATAAAAAATGGATATTGCCTAGATTGTTTTCCAGGTTTTTTTTTATTTTTTTTTTTTTGTTTGTTTGTTTGTTTTTGAGACAGAGTCTTGCTCAGTCACCCAGGCTGGAGTGCAGTGGCACGATCTTGGCTCACTGCACGCTCTGCCTCCCAGGTTCACACCATTCTCCTGCCTCAGCCTCCCAAGTAGCTGGGACTACAGGCACCCACCACCACGCCTGGCTCATTTTTTTGTATTTTTAGTAGAGACGGGGTTTCACCGTGTTAGCCAGATGGTCTCGATCTCCTGACCTCGTGATCTGCCCGCCTCGGCCTCCCAAAGTGCTGGGATTACAGGCATGAGACACCGTGCCCAGCCTTCCAGGGTTTTTATAGTTTGGGGTTTTATGTTTATGCCTTTAATCCATCTCCGGTTAATTTTTGTATATGGTGTAGAAAGGGGCTCAGTTTAAATCTTCTGCATATGGTTAGCCAGTTATTCCACCACCATTTATTGAATAGGGAGTCATTTCTCCATCGCTGGTTTTTGTCAGCTTTGTCAAAGATCAGAAGATTGTATTTGTATGGTCTTATTTCTGGGCTCTCTATTCTTTTCCATTGGTCTATGTGTCTGTTTCTGCAGCAGTACCACACCATTTTGGTTACTGTAGCCTTGTAGCATAGCTTAAAGTTGGGTAGTGTGATGCTTCCAGCTTTGTTCTTTTTGCTTAGGATTGCCTTGGCATTCGAGCTCTTTTTTGATTTCACATAAATTTGAAAATAGTTTTTTTCTAGGTCTATGAATATCATTGGTAGTTTGATAGGAATAGCATTGAATCTGTAAATTGCTTTGGACAGTATGGTCATTTTAATTATATTGATTGTTTCAATTCATATTGCTTGTTAAAATCGACTTCATTCACAAATAAAACTCAAATAGGTTGAGAAGTTGTGTATATGTGAATAATTAACACTAAAAGAGGCTCTGCGCCTTAATCATTATGCACATGGATTTAGGAATCAGAAACTGAGCTTGAATCATGGCTTTGCAATTTGCTAGTCTATGACCTTGGACAAGTTATTTAAATTCCTTGAGGCATATTTTTTTCATCTGTGAATTGAACGTAATATATTTTGCACAGAGATTATTGTGAAGATTGTAAGAGATCACCCTTATACAGTGCCTGGAGCATTGTTTGGCACATAATAAGTGCTCAATAAGCAGTAGCTTTTATTGTCATTCTCATGAGTTATTTAAATGCTAAAATTTCAACTTTTAGAGAAAATCATTATAACAGAAAATAATTTAATAATGGAAATATTCATTGTAATATGTAAAAAAGTTAAAATTCAGAGATATTCTCTAAAAATGAAAGCCCCATCAAAAGCCCCATGGAATTCAATTTCTCTATAAGAATAGAGTTTTGAAAGTCTAAATTAGGAGCTGTGCTATATAACAGTGCTCAGAATGACTCCACACTAAAACATGTTGTCAAAAATCACAGATATTGACACTAAGAGAAAATATTACACCAAACAAAATTAATCTTCAAATCCTCGCCTCCAAATAAAGCCTTCTCATATTCCCTAAACACAAGTGGAATGTTTGTATATCAATATTGACTGATTTAATATTACATCATAGGACATAGTTTTTCAACATAATTTTTGAATACAAGAGCATCACTATGAAAGATAAAATTTGTTTTAAGAAAATATATCTTAATTACTACATACAATAAAATATATAAAACTTATTCTTTATTCAGTGATTCTGGTATTAAAAGAAAAATTAGAAATAAACTTTAGTCCTTGATTTTTAAATTTTACCTCCTAATCTGTTGTAATTGCAACTTGTCTCTTCCTAAGCATCTCTTTACTGTAAAATATACAGCACAAAATAAATGGAAACATTAGATAACCCAAAACTCAAAAAATAAAATTTCCTCTTTATCAATGTCTTTCTCTCCCCATTATATATGCATTTAATAATGCAGCCAATTAAGGTTAATGCCATTCAATCGATTGTAGTCCAATCAAGTCATTATATTCTTTTCTTGTACTGTGTTTTTACTTTTAGAGTTGATCAAATATTCTGTACTGAGATGTGAAAATGTTGTTAAAATATTGTGTTTCAATTATTTGGATATTCAGGAATATCTATAAATCAATCTCTAGTTTGAACCCCTAATCCTGGAATGAGAAGGCGAGCACCCAAAAATATTCAGTGGAAATGTTTCATGTATAGTAACAAAATTGACAGTGCATTTGCAATATCCTTTCTTGTGATAGCAAAACACTTCACAGTGTCACAATTAACTCTAAAGATTCATACAGGTAGTTACATATATGTCATTGCTTTTTTATTGTGGAACAGTATTCCGTGGAAGCAAACATATTGACCTTATTATGCTGTATAAATATAATTGTAGATTTTGCATGAGCCTATTCATGCATTCTTTGGCTCATATAGACAACAACCTACTCTTTCCTTTGCTCAGTTTATTAATTTTAGAACAAAGGAGGCTTCGGAACTTTCATCTCAATGCAACTAGAATAAGCATTAAAGAATTGACTACACTCTTGATTCCACTAAGACCAAGAACAACATGATCAAGGTTCAGGAACTACTTTTAAACTCCAGTTGCAAACACTTTGTCAGTTTTATACTGATTATCTTAGCAAAAAAATAAAATATGTCTCTCTAGGCAGAAATCCTCTTACAAAGTGGATAGACCTTGTGTACCCAGTGACAACATAGATGATAAATATGGAACAGGCCCAGGAGAAAAATCCCCCAGCTCCCTGCACCAGTGTATCCATTATGCTAGCATACAGAAAAGGCCATGTGCTCTGGAAAGTAAAATCTAAATGATCCATTCTTCATCTTACTCTCTATCATTCATAGGTCATATGAATATTATTCTACCAAGAAATGAAGAGTTCCAAATATGCATTTAAAAATTCAATTTGACTGGCATTTATTAAGCATTCACTATGAACTTTGCTAGGCAAGGAGAATTATAGAGATAAAGATGACAAAGCTTTTAAACACATGCATTCTCAAGCTAGAAATAAGGTAAAATATTATATTTTTGGTTAATCATAAAAGATATAAACCTCATTTCATAAACTTTGGGCCTGAATTTATGAAATATGAACACCACTACTCTCTTCACTTATGTAGGTCTTTTCACCTTCAAGTATTATATATATTTATATATTATATTTACATAATGTATAGATATAAATTATATGTATAAAATATACACTATGTATATATGCTAAGTAAATATTTCCCTTCTCATAATGTTTTATTTATTTTTAAACTTTTTCCTCATTTTATTTTTATTGATGGATTGATTGATTTTTATTTTAATAGCTTTTGGGGGAACAGGTGGTTTTGGCTACATGAGTAAGTTTTTTAGTGGTATTTTCCCTTCTCACAACTCTTAATATCACTAAGCATCTGGTCAATTTATTAGAAGATGCATAACAAAGGCATTTTGTAAAAAGTAGAAATATTAATGCAACAATGCCTTTTTAATTGGCACATTTGCAACAACACTGTACAGTTTCAGATTATAAGCATTTTATAATTATTCATCCTATTGCCAATGTTCATTTTTAAATAAAATATTTTTTATTTAGAAAAATAATTTATTTTATGTTTATAGTTTGTCTCAGTAGAATAAGGCATTGAGTTTTCACAAATGGCCATAAATGATCAAAAATGTGAACAATTTTGGCAAAAAAATAGAGTTTATCTTTAGAGCATGTATTATTCTGCTATGCTAAAAACATGTAACCTAGAAATGAATTTTACATATGGTATAATATTTTATTGAGAATTTTGTAGTTTACACATTTTAGTGACATATTTTCTTCAGATTACATTCTCAAAGCTGTTACATATTTGTGGTTCCTTAAAATTTCAAACCTATACAATTTCTGAATTTAAAAGATTGCTCCCAAGAATTTGTCCAAAAGTTGAAAATAATTTAGAAGGAATCAATGCTTTAGCAAATATTATTTTATTATTTTACAAGCTAAATGAAGAGGAAAGAGTACAGAAGAGGGAATTCTGGGCTTCCCTAGAAGACATAAATCTTAAGTTATATCATTAGTCTTTTCTATGACCTTAGGAAAACCATTTAATATTCAACATACTTAGTGTCATTATTGTAATTTGAATGTTCTCTAGCAACATTTTCAAGTTGTTTATAGGAATTCTGAATTACTCTTTTTAAAAGTAAATATATTAGGGAGTATGCAATCTGCTCAAATCTTGTTCTATAAAAACAATTCACTAAACATGTTCCACAAAACCCAAGAGTTCCATACAGACTTTCACGGGAGGTCCCTGTAGTTCACATTCTTTAAAATAATAGTGCCAAACATTATTTCTCATATCTACTGAGTTGATATATTCACTGGTCAATGCAAAAGCAATGAAGGGTACAATTGCTCGTGCCTTAGCATGATTCGAGATACTAAAGCTTGGCCTAACTAGCAGTTAGACTTTACCAGCATACACTAACAATAATAGTAATGCTAAAAAAAACTCCCAAATTTTATTTAGGAATGCCCTGATGAAGCAGAAAAAAGTCACTTTTATAAATCTTGATTTTTGAATACAGATCCTTTAAATAAAATATTAGATAAATAAAAACTAGATATATAAAAGATATGAAAAAGGTGTGAAAAATGGGAAGTACAAATGAAGTACTTCTGCTGCATATGCCACTGCAAATTATTGTCTCCAGCAAAAAGCATTTACACGACTGTGAAAGTTTAGCATTGAACTGCTACTATTTTCATGAAGAGTTCTTTTTACTTTGAAGAACATTGATAAACTATGGTTGTTTAGATGTCGGTATTTAGTAGATACTTCTCAAAAATTAATGAAATGATCTTGCCACCTCAACAAAAATAATGGTATTTTTGTCTATGATAAAACTGAAATTTTCAAGTGCAAGCTAGGATTTTGGAAAAATAATACCCTTCCACATAAGCTTAACATCTTCCCAATGTTAAATATTTTTCTCATGAGCTATGGTAATATTAACAGATGTGATTTAAAAAATATATTGCATATTAAAATGTTTAAATATGTGGTGGCTCACACCTGTAATCCCAGTAGTTTGGGAGGCCAAGGTAGGAGGATCACTTACGATTTCAAGACTACCCCAGGCAGCATAGAAAGACTCCACCTCGGTACAGTGGCTCATGCCTGTAATCCCAGCACTTTGGGAGGCCAAAGTGGGCAGATTACCCCAGGCTGAAAGTTCGAGACCAGCATGGCCAACAAGGTGAAATCCGTCTATACTAAAAATTTAAAAATTAGCCGGGTGTGTTGGCACATGCTTGTAATCCCAGCTACCTGGGAGGCTGCAGCACGAGAATCACTTGAACCTGTGAGGTGGAGGTGCAGTGAACCAAGATCATGCCACTGCATTCCAGCCTTGGTGGGGGTTGGGGGGTGCAGAAACTAGCTGAACACAGTGACACACAACTGTGGTCCTAGCTACTTGAAAGGCTGAGGTGGGAGGATTGCTTGATCCTGGGAGGTCAAGGCTGCAATGAGCTGTGATCATGCCACTGCACTCCAGCCTGGGCAAAAAAGTGAGACCCTGTCTCAAAAACAAATTTAAAAACACTCTCAATAAATGCATACATATATTTCATATATTTATAAGTAAATATTGGTAGATGTGTATAAATCAGTGAACCAATATTTTTAAAAAACAGTATTTTTCAAAATATATTGCCTACGATTTTGAAATAATGTATGAGTAAAAAATACATTCAAATGGCGAGATAGAATATTGGATGAGTGTAGCAGAATACGGTAAATTCATTTATGTGGTTTAAGATTCTACATTGCAATTTGTATTCAGGAAACTACCACTTGTCTGTTTAGTGGAGCGTCAAAAAGAAATATAATTATCTGAAAAGGCTTTTAAATTCACTTCCTTTTTCTGAAAGAATATAAACATCAGACCAGATTTTCTTTTCATATTTTAGCCAAAACATATATTATAGATACAGTGCAGTAGAATATATGAAAATCTAATTGTTTTCTAAAAAGACAAATTTGCCAAAATAGATTGCTCAATAATAGTTGCATGGGAAAATGTTTGTTTTTATAAAAATATAAGTTATTTTTGTTAAAATGTAATAGATTTATTAATGTTGGTAAGTGAATTAAAAATAAATATTTTAAAAGTAGTGGGTATAGTTTTCAATTTAGTAAATATTACTAGATAAAAACCAAAGACACAAAAGGGTTTTGGGGCTCCTCAATTATTTTTAAAAGTGTAAAAAAGCTGCGGAAATCAAAATGTTTAAAACACTCTAATTCTGAGGAACAAAATTTTCCCTCTTGGCTTATTATCAGTCTCATGTGACCACTGTGTAATGCCATTAATACTAGATAATATCTGTAGCAAAAAGACTAAGAAGTCTACATTAAGAGAAATACACTCCAAACTAATAAAGAGTTGTCTTGGTAATATTGATGTTACAGACTTTTTCTGGTGTTGTATTCCTTGTAAATATACAACTGCTTTTCAAAAACTTAGAAATCAGCTATTTATGTCTTTGTCTATTAAGGACAATAATTTAGAAAAGATAAATATTCTATAGAATATGGAAATATTTGAAATAATGGTAGGATACATATATATTTGAAATATTTGAAATAATGATGGAATAATGGTGGAACAAGTATGTTGAATTATTTGATATTAACAAAATTAATATATAAAGGATCTCAAATTTAAGACTTGTTACTTCCCTTTAATATTTTGATATAAAATAGAATAGAATTTTTGAAACATAAATTAGTATATAGTCAAGAAATGTATATATACATACACATATATATGCATATACATATGTAGAGAATACTATATTATTCCATTCTGTATTTTTTCCTGCATACATATGGAAAATGCATAAAGCTCTTAATAGAGACAAGGAAATTTTCTAGGGAAATCCAATCTACCTGTTGCATTTCATAGGTTGTACAGCATATAAAAATACACATTTGATTCTGAAGGTGATAAATGAGAAGCAGTAAAATGTCCTAGCACTAATATTTACACACATACAATATGTAATGCTGTGTAGAGCAGCATTTTAATTAACACTTTATGAATTTAATAGGAATTTTAATTTATGTTGATATCAATATCCACTCAGAGGAATACCATTAGTTTTGATTTGTTTCTTTCCATGCCTCTATCTAGGGGTTCCTGTGCTGTCACTTTGAATTATACTAATTTATTGTGTTTATTTTTTCTACACATTCAATTTAACATTTTTAAACACTCTGTAATAGTGTGAGATAAGTAGAAATAGTATTATAGACTCCATTCATTAACTCATTTTTACATCCTAATACTTTTTCTTACAGGTTTCTATCACTTTTTTTGCTGATCATTTAATTTGTCCTAGCAGGAAGAATTTAATTTCCTGAAAGATAACAAGATCCAGGAGTTACTCTGTGATTTTTCTGTTGCCACATTTTATATAGCTCAGATTGTCATAAGTAGGTTGTGAGTTTTTCTAAGGCACAACCTTGAGTTACAGTTCATATTTACTCCAGCCAGACCCTGGTATGAAGTTGTTTATTCACACATTGCGTGCTATGTGGATGTGCTCTAACAGGCTTTATGTTAACTACTGAGTAAACACAGATAAAACAAAAAATTCTTCCCTTAGAAATTCATGGGCTACTGTGTAGATTAAAAAATCTACATGCAATTAAAATGAATGTGATCAGTGCTCTGAGGTTAAGTACAATATAGTGATATGAAGGAAACAAGCAATCCCCCAGACACGAAATTTTTGATATTTATTGCTACCAACTGATTGAAAAAACGTTTTCCAAGCGGGGGAAAAATACTAAAAGAGTTTTGTCATTCTCAACGTTTCTGATATAGGCCAGTGAGAGAAACAGAGAAATATGGCCCATGAAAGTGATGAGGCGTTATGAGTTGTTATGGTAGATAGTAAATTTGAAACTGGGAGGATATCACTAGCAAATTTAAATTTAGGTCTTGATTTACTCAGATTGCAGTTTCCAGGGACTGTCCAAAGGACGGCAAAGGCCAAATATTCTAGCGAGCGAAGAGGAAGACCCAGTGACTCTCATAGGTACAATAAGAGTCAAGTATAGGGCAGAAAACCTAGTTCCCTACATTTATACAATGCACTTTTACTGAGCCTCAATTTTATCTTTCATGTACACGTAGCACTATTAGGTCTTTGAGGTAGGGGCACTGCGGAAGAAGGGGAGTCACCTGAATGAATAATAAATAGCCCTTGACTTCTAGTATGGAACAAAGACAAATACACCAATATGGACCATATATCAGAATAAATACTTTAAAATTGCTATATATCAGCTATAGAATTTTAAAGAAAAGATTATGTTGGCTCTAGATGATTAGGGAAGGCTTGCTAGATAGAACATTTTAGAGGTGCACTTTTAGGATAGATAATTGTTAGCAGTCTAGAATTAAGTGGGCAATGAAATTATCTATACATATGTGATGAAATTAATGTCATAGTAGAACACACGATTTCAGAACTCAAGAGTTTTTAGAGGTATCCTAATCCAAGCTCCTTGATGGACAGAGGAGAAAACTAAGACCCAAAGAAATAAAGTGACTTACCTAAGGAAAACCTAGTTAATAAATAGGAGTCATAGGACCATTACTCACATTTCCCAAATGTCAGAATTGAGTTTTTTCCATTATTTTCCTCCTTTACTTCCTTTGCTGATGAATTCACAAATATGCAGTTTTTCATGAACAACCATTCAATATTATGTACCTCTGAGGTCTTTTCATGGGTTATGAAAACTCATAACTTACAACTTATAAAATAAAATATTCATAAAATATTAAGACTGCAGACTCAATGTTTAAAAATATACTATACTCTAGAGTCATATAACACAGTCCTAATGATTTTGAACTACACTACATGGTGACCACTATTAGCTCCAATTTATAATAAGGATTTGATTCTTCCCAAGGCAATGAGAGTAAATCCCCACACAATTTCTTACTGTAACTTGTTCCAAGCAATTTTCAGGGGTGGATTAGTCAATGAAATGTGGCATTCTTTTGCTGCATTGTGTGATGTGACTTGAAATAAATTGAAACAAATAGGTTTAATTTGCCATGGAACACATGCCATTAAGTGGCTGAGAGCTTGTGTTTTACCACATAGAAGGCATGTAAGAAAATAAGCACTAAGGAAAAATAATTTAGGCATCACGATGTAGTTTTGTCTACCTCAGCCTTCTCAGGTATAATAGCTTTCACTTGATTTACTTTTTGTTTGTAGATGGACTGCCAATACTATCTATGGTATTGACTACAGTGACACAGGAAATCATTATCAAGGAATTGATTAACTTTTAATACGTTGTTCTAATGTATGAATGTTTTGGTTAGATTAACACATCTTAATTTTAAAATAACAACAATAGTCCTAATGGATCCTGGAGTTTATCTAAGTTATTTTAAAAAACTGCATTCATGCCAAAATATTACCGTTAGTGAGAATTCCAAATTAAAAGATTATTTTTGAATAATCTGGGCTTGCTTCAGTTATTTTTAAAAACATATATGTGTTTGCCAACAACATTGTGCGACACAGTAGTGTACTACTTCAATTAATAGAGACTAATGAGAAAAGAAGGTAGATATACTACATAAATGATGAAGAATTTTGGTCTGGGAAAAGGTGTAGATAATAATGAATTCTTCAAATGATCACGGTATATGTTAGTATAGAAATGCTAACCTTTATAGAACTATTGTCAGTAGTGGCTACTGTCATAGTGGTGTTGAAAGAAGCTATTTTGTTTCATCAAAACAGCATCATCTATCACATGAAATCGATGACAACGTTTTAAATGTTGATATTTTGTATTTAATTAACTTGGATTTATGTTTGTTAGAGTCAGAAGAGTATGTAGTTTACAAGTACTTTTAAGTTTGCTATATGATAAAGTATATTATAATAAAAATAATTTAATTAAAAACTAAATGTCCATGTGAATATTTTATTAGGTTTGTACAACCTTCACATTTTGAGAAACAAATATATATTCATCTTTAAATATATTTAAAGACATGCTAAGTGATATTAATTATGTAATAAAAGTTCACATTCTAATAGCATATTTTTAGTGTTATTCAATTAGATACTATTAATCACAATAAAGAGTACCTCATTTAATATTTATACAATATTTTGGGAGAATAGAAGTTGAATTTTACCAATTTATTTTCAATCCCTATTAGAAAAAGTTCTAACCATTTTATTAAATATTAAATATTTTCACTGAATGTTATAATTGATTGTACTAATTGGCTTTCTAACTTTTTTATTACCTTGCAATAAATCTTCTTTGTCTATGGTTATCTATTATTTTATTTCACGACTGGATTAAGGTGCTAGTGCTTTTTTCTAATATTATTGGCTAATTTTTTATAATATTATTGATTATTTTCTAATATTGCTTTTATAATGTTATTTCTCTGAATGCTTATTTCAAAATTATGCTATTTGAAATATATAATCATAAACTTAATAAAAAAAGTTTTAGTCTTTTGTTTATATTGAACTAGATTATTGGACATGAAAATGATCAGCATCTTGAGAGGCTGAGAGAATTTTTGTGATGCCATCTTTAGATGTAGTTCTTTAAAATAATTAATTTAACAATATCATATTTATTGTATGCATACACTTTGCATATTCTATTTCTCCTTAAATTAATTGAGTAATTTCTCTGAAAATTTTAATCAAGTTTATAAAACAAGTGTCAGTAAGTTTTAAATGAGAATATATTGCTCTATGTCCTGGATTATTCATGTTTTTTCTTTTTGTTTCTTGATTAGATGTTATAAAATTAAGTTTATTTCTTTTGTATTGCTTATTTTATCAAAACACATTTTTTAAAATGTAAAATATTATATTAAATTATTATCCATGTTTTCCTGTTTTAATTAACATTTTTATTGGATTTTTTTCTTTAAATTCCTAATACTTAACCTTTTGTTGATAAAATATATATGGTATAATGTGATTCAAAAATGAGCAAAATAATAATAATAATGATAATCCCATAGACTTTACATGTATTTTCTTTTTAGTTTGTATTTTCTATTTTATTGAATGTTGTTTTGGTGCCGTGTTCCACTTTTTCTTTTCCTTTTAAATGATTACACTATTTACTTATTTATTTTTACTTCTATCACTATTATTTGAATTTATTATGTTATTTACAAAAAGTATAGACTAAGTAATTTCTAATTGGGGAAATTTATCAAAGTTTTCTTTAAGATTATCATATGTTTATTTAATTTTTAAACATTTTCACCACTGAAGAAAAAAGGAAAAGCAAGCATATTATCTGCATATAACACAAATTGTTAGAGTTCCAGCTATTAAATATATCTTAGTGATTTTATTGTTTTAGTTATATGTATTCTTTCCTTTTGTCTAACTTTTCATAAAAATATGAAAGCTAATATTTTATTTCTCTCAAATTTATTTATTTTGATATTATAATATTACTTAGAGTGCTATATTATCAATCACAGATGTTTAAAATAAAGGATCTTCCTAAAATAAATTAGAAAAATTGTTCATTTTTCTTTATTCTGGATTATATTAAATAAGCTAAATAAGTAGTGAGTATTTATTCATTGTAATTATTTGCAATAAAAATATTTTATTTATCATGAATATTACCTTCTCAACATATTTATTGTAAATGTATTTTTTATATAATACACATAAAATTTGCATTTATTATGGATTCTACTTTAAATCCTAAGACATAATTTGTCTTTTTAAAAATTTTTTATAAATAGTTCAATGAGTGGGAAAAACATGCATAAGAACAAAGGAATATTTTTTACTTTCTTATGATTTCCTTTTCTTAGGATGATGGGTTACAGAAACTCATCAATAACGTGGCATATCTTTAACTGCAAGCAATAAAAATGAAAAAAATAGAATGCAGATGAATGGAGAGTAAAACAAGACCTGGTGCTTGCCATCATGGCCTATGCAGTATTTTACGTGAGTCATCAATTTGGCTCTAGGATTTCTGATAGCTAGTGTGGAAAGAGAAACTTTCGATTATCAAAATCCATCTGTCCACAAGAAAAACAAATAAATAAACAATTTAAAAACCTACTTACTCATGAGAATTAAAGCGGTTCTTTGTACTTACAGCAGTGGGGAAATAATCTAAGATGCCCTAGTTAGGGGACATTAAATAACTACATGTTTTTGAATGAGAAACATTATCATCTTTACAGTGCATTTTATAGGATTCTTTTTCAGAGCAGACTTCAATATTACTCAGTGACTTCAAATCAAAGTAAAAATAATGAAAGGCAGCTGAATGGGAAGCAAATACAATATGATCAAATGTGAGTGTGAGGATGCCGTAGAATGTTCTGGTCAGGAAAGCTGTCGGAGATTTATAAAACAAACAAAAACAACCAGCCGGTCTCAGTCTATAAAACTGAGAAAGCTTGATTGCCCGGGGTGAATCAGAATCTAATACTCCAAAATTGTCTTCCTTAGCCTCTTCCTTCTGGTAACACTGATATGGAATCTAAAGTCAATTTTATGTCCTTTCAGAAGGAAATTAATGATTCTTGGCCAAAATGACACTGATGCGGGTGATCTAGACTCTCTCATCTTTGGAAAGCTTATTGGTGAAACACCCAGAGAAGGAAATTTAGGAATTACCCTGGAACAAGATAGGTGATGGAGGGCTGCAGATTGCCCTTGCTTGACTGTAATGACGAATCAGTATTAGATATAAAGTTGCGATCGCTATAGTATTTTTCTTCCTTTCTAAAGTTAATTTAGTTAATTTAGTTAAGTTTCTATCATACAGATTTTCACGTTGACATTTCCTAAAATGTGGACAGCTCCTCCATAAAGAATTCCTGTCAACCGGGCGCGTTGGCTCACCCCTGTAATCCCAGCACTCTGGGAGGCTGAGTGGGGTGGATCACTTGAGGTCAGGAGCTCGAGACCAGCCTGATGAAACCCCGTCTCTACAAAAATACAAAAAAAAATTAAAATAAAAAAATAAAAAATAAAAAATTAGCCGGGCTTGGTGGCGCACGCCTGTAATCCCAACTGCTCAGGAGGCTGAGAGACGAGTATCGCTTAAACCTAGGAGGCAGAGGTTGCAGTTAGCCGAGACCGTGCCATTGCACTCCAGCCTGGGCAACAGAGTGAGATTTCATTTTAAAAAAAAAAAAAATTCCTATCAAGGAACCCCATGTGCGGGTTTGCAGAAGGGAGAATTGCCAGAATTATGAGCAATGTGTACCAAATCTTGTAAGAATAGATTGTGATAAGCTATTTATGGCTCTGATATCGATGTGTATGATCGTTGGTCTGGAGATGCCAAAATGAAGGTGCAATAGCGCAGTGATTTTGTGGTTTATTGAATTTTTTTATTCCAACTTTTAACTCTATTTGATAGCCTTTCAAATACTTCAAAAAGTACTGTTTTCCACATTAGCAATGACCTTGGAATTTTCCTTATGAACTTGTTTAAATGTTACCATTTGTTCATTTTATTTTATGTAACTTTTTAACAGTCTCTAAATTTTTAAAATTTATAGATTGGGTTATTGGATGCTAGAAATCAGGGACTAATTTTTCCTATGACAGCTTTTACTAAATTTTCATTAAAATGTAAAAAGCTATTTGAATACATCTTATGATTATTAACTAATTCATGATTTCAAATTAGGAGTCTGTAAAGAAAAAATAATAAAAACATTTCGTGTAAAATTAAGTAAATAATTACATAATAAGTGAATAGAGAAATTATAAGTAAAAGTATAGTCTATTCTCCAAGGAAGGTGAAAAATATATAAGAAGAACACTTTTCCTAATTTTCTAACATGGTGGTATTTTCTTTTTATCCTTACAAACAACAGATTACCTTATTTTTCTTATCTACTTTGATAAGAAAATCTACTTTGCATATGTAACACACATGCAAAAAATACAGAAATGTACATCTCAATGCATTATATCACAATGAATAGCACATTACATATCAATGTAATAATGTTAGTACTCCAAAGTATGCATTCCAATTTCTCCTTGAATCATTGCACAGTTCTTACCCAAAATAATTACTGACTTCATGGTAACATTTTTTCATGTCTTTCTTTTGTTGTTTAGCAACTAAGCATATATTTCTTAGTAGTATAGTTCAGTTGTATAGTTTAATTTTTAAGAAGTGGAATATTTTATACATTCATAGAAACATTTGTACATGTATTAGGGCATATGTTATATTATATAACTAATCATCTATATACATAATTTTGTGCATACATAAGTTTACACACTTTCTTGGTGTACATATATTTCTATTTCTATGTTACTACCTCTAAAAGTAGAATTGTTGGAGATTTGCCTATGATATCATAGGCAAATCTCCACTTTTAAAATATAATGCCTAACTAATCTCAAAAAGATGTGCCAATTATACTTCCACCAGCGGTAGATGAAAGGTCCTTTTGTTTCAGGTCCTCAGTCAAACTTTACTGTCAGGTTTTAATTATAGCTACTTGGTAGATGTGTATTAGCAGTCCATTGTGTATATGTTTTCTCAAATGTATCAAACATTGTTTTTTACTGAATGAGAGTACTACATAAAAGTACTAATTGAAAAACATACATATTTAGCAACTAAAATTTTACCATAATTTTATTTGTTTGATTTGAATACAGTTATCTTTTTTTTTCTTGTGAACAAAGATATCAGTTAGCAATGAATTACGTTTATTGGTTAGTAATATGCATAACAAAACTCATTATTGAGTCTATTAACTAGGAAAAACATTGATATTTCCCAATATAATAGAACGGTTTGCACAATGTCTTTTTTATAATATCTATTTTATATAATCATTTTCAGTATGTTATAGAATTATCATATTTAGTGTCCCATAGTTTAGTACTTTATATGAATCAATTCCATTTATGAGCCTTAATTTATTTTCATATTAGTTGAAAAAGAAAATCAAGTGCTATTAAATCATTTTCATAAAGTTTGAAATTAGGGAACAGTTTCAGAATCTGAAACTCTAAAATTATTGGAATGTAGTTTAGATCATCACTTTTATTTTCAAAAACCACTTTCAGTGTAGCATACTCATTTAAATTGATTTTGTCAAATCCAATTTCCAAAGATACATTTTTGCTAGTATTAAACTAATAGAACAAACATTTGTTTGCTAGTCATGGAAGCCCTTTTAGAGAAATGTGCAAAGTGTTTAAATGTTTTGTAATGTCAACCAAAAAAAAAAAAGGCTAAACCTTAGTGTGCAGATGTCTTATAATGGCAACCCCAAATGGCTAACCCTTAGAGGAAATAACAAATTCAATTTCTTTTCAACAATTCAAAACACAAAATTGGTATCATGTTCATACATCCTTCTGTAGTATAACACTGTC
Source organism: Gorilla gorilla gorilla (assembly GCF_029281585.2). Taxonomy (NCBI): domain Eukaryota; kingdom Metazoa; phylum Chordata; class Mammalia; order Primates; family Hominidae; genus Gorilla; species Gorilla gorilla. Next base: position 85,296,751 of record NC_073238.2, on the reverse strand, counting down.
ATGCTGTCTTATTCTGTGCTGCTATAACAAAATGTAAGTAATTTTTTTAAGGGAAATTAATTTTCTCACAGTTCTGGAGGCTGGGAGGTCCAAGATCAAAGCACCTGTAGTCCTCACATGGCAGAACAATGGAAGAGCAGGCTAGCAAGCTAGCTGAATGCTGTATGAAACATCTGTTATAAGGACTTTCATTCCATTAACAAGGAAGGCACCTCACAGCCTGATCACCTCTTCAAGTCTCCACCTCTTAATACTATCACATTAGCAACATCTGAATTTTGGAAGAAACACATTCAAATCATAGCACATGTCATGTATGTATTTGATCAAAGAGAGCATTAAACATTTTGTGGTTCAATGCAGTAAGTGAAACAAACAAACAAAAAAACTAACCCAGCCATTTATAACTTTTTGCAGAAGTGTGGTGTGCTATCCAGATTTTCTCTTTCAGGAAGGAAGAACCCATTGTCTTAGATGCTGGGAGTATTGATGGCTGAAAGCTCTCGGCTGATTTACCTCTTTGCAGTTGGCTTGGACTCAAGAGAGCTACCTTGCCCAAACTTTTGTCCACCATTTCCGGGGCAGGCTGAATCCAGTGATAGTTCAATGTGATGTATAAATGTCCTGATCCCTTGCCTTTACTTAGAGCAATTTTGTAAGCCTAACCCAGCTCTAGAGCTCCCTGAAGGACTGACTAAATCTTTTACTCTTACTTCAGTACATTTCAACTTTTCCCTCTTTCCCATCCTACAGTTGTTCATCCTAAGAACCTCCATTAACTTTTTGCATGAATTTCTTTCTTAGAGTCTTGCTTTCAAAGACATTTACCCAACCTACTAGAGTCATTGCCAGGAGAGGTCCAAAAGAGCAGACTCAAAACTAAGATTTTGGAGCTAGATCATTGTTAGCAGGCAATGAGAACCCCATCAGTGGTTGTAGATGGACTATTCATAGTCCTTGGCATATGGTAGCAGTACAACTGTTAAAAATTTCACTCAACTAAGGTAGCACACTGGAAGTAGAAAATGAAATGGCTGATGCAGCATATTAAGAATTTGACATGTAGTGGAGGAATCAGAAATCATAGTTATAAGGGAAACAGAATTGGATAGCTGTTGCTTGGGTGTTAAACGCTTTAGAGAAAGACAAGTGAAGTGTGAGGCCAGAAGGTCCACTTAAGAGCTAAAAATAGACTCTTATCTCCTACAATCAGTGGGCAGAAAATCTAAAGACTAGGTCTAGGACTCAATATAGGAGCAAGCAGGAACTAGGGAAGATTGAATTATCAGTCCTGGAAGGTACACCACACTACCATCAGGCTGAGAAGTAAGTGTGTAGGATAAGGGATGGGAAGATCTTGGTTGAAATTTTTGAATTTCTGGAATTCCCCGAGAATCGAATTTCTCTGCAGTCATAGCCTACATCTGGCTCTTCAAGGCTAGCACTCTCCCTGTTTTGGAAGACAATGCAAAGGGCTCTTCATTACAAGACAGGAACAACCCTAGATATCTAGACAAAAAAATAAGGACGTCAAACATGACTTAGCCAGCATAGTGCTAGACATCCTAAGGAAAAAAACACAAAACTCTATCTAAATCTGAATACTCAGTAAATAAGTATTCACATAACCCAATAAAATAAATACAGGATTGCATTCTGAAAATACCGAATCAAGAGAAGATACGTAGATAACAAGGTCGGTTAAAAGAGAGTTTATCAATATGGAAACATTGTCTTATGACACAGAATGTAACATCCAGGCAAGGACACTGACATGCTCTTAGGATGGCTATTAGAAGCATAAAGACATAGCTGTATACATTAAGTTAAAATGTCAAAACTGCTCTGGTAGATGGTGACAGAAGAAATCAAAAGGCTCAGATTATTGGATATTCTAGAGTGCATATATTCTGTAAGGTTGCAAAACACGCGATGTGGACATTTTGTGAAAGTGTGTGAACATGGCATTATGAAATCAATAAGAGACTCTGTTAAGCTGGGCACCAACATCACCAAGAGAATCAATGGAGGTTGTGCTTGTAGGTTACGTTTTATGATGGGAAAACCGTCTGTGAAAGGGCACTCTAACTGTACTCAAGCTTTTAGTCTGTGCCAGGCTGCCGACCTGTGTGAATGCCTCCTTACCAAACATACACTTTAACACCCCATGCTTGTTTGCTTTATTTTGCCTGTGTATTTATTACCCAACATGTGATCACGCACATTGCACTTGTCCATGACCCTCCTGCACAGACATTCTTCTCACCTGGCTTGAGTTTCAACACCCTGCTTTAGGCCACAAATACTCAACACACACACACACACACACACACACACACACACACACACTCATGCAGACACCAGCTTCTGTCCTACCTAATGGATTTTCGACGAATCTATCCAGGAAGGGAAAGCTAAGGGGAAGAAAGGAAAAAGTGAAAGAGAAAAGAAAAATGGAAGAAGAGATAAAAAGAAAAAAAGAAAAAGACTTTACATTATGGTCTGAAATCATATTGTTATTGCTTTTACATTTTTGCTTTTTTTGCTTGTGCTTTTAAGTAAGATCAAATTTCAGCTTTTGTCTCTAAATTTTTGCTATTGTTCTAGAATAATGTATGAAAAATTTCATACTTTCTTTCTACTTTGGAGACCACTTTTATTCCAATATGTCTTATATTAATCTTTCATACAGTCATGGATGTTTCTGCACTCTCAATTTTACCACTTTTGCTATTCATCTTCATTACTGTAGTTTTATTGTATTTTTTGATGTTTATTAGAATAACTTCTCCCGCTTTGTTCTTTTTATTAAATGTCTTTAGCTATTCTTGGTCCTTTGCATTTCTGTATACATTTTATAATTAGTTGCCAAGAATACCCTTTATTATCTGCATCTGCCTGCAAAACAGATCAGCAATGTTGAATTACGTCAAATTTTTTGTTTCTGGAAATGCCATCTCATCTTTATTTTTCAAAAATACATTCTCTGGGTATAGACATCTAGATTGAAAGTTATTTTTTATTATTTAAATATATCATTACATTTGCATTTGTTTTGGTTGAGAAGTGTGTTAGTAAAGATAAACTAGATGTAATAAACTGTGTTAGTGAGGTTATGCCTCAGTGAGTATCTCTAGCCTCAGTACTTAAGACAAAATTCCTCACATGCAGTACACATATCATTTTTCCTCAAACCATTCTCAATCGAAAATACAAACTGAACACGGTGGAGTCTGGGGAGGGCATGTGAGTGGCAGTCAGCGGCGTCTGAGTCCGCATTGGCAAGCTGGGCTGGGTGTCGGGGCAGGCAGGACTCCTGGGGCAGCGGCTCAGGCTCCATGCCCTTGAAAGTCCCCTATAGCTATAGCAAAAGGAAAAAATTGTCGGTGTTTTTGTGTGTGTGTGTGTGTGTGTGTGTGTGTGTGTGTGTGTGTATGTTCTGTTCTAATTCCTTTATTGTTTTTATCATGGTGGTTAAACTCAATCGCAAAGATTGTCATTATCAGAAGTGGAACATTCATTTTAATTTTAGTATTCTCCAGGCAAAGACCTTTAAAGCCATTCCCCTGTAACCCAGTGCAATGTAGAAAACATTACATTTCCTGAAAAACTTAAGTGCAATATTAATTGTATTCCACACTTTTAGTAGTTCAATTCGTCTCTAAACTTAAATGCAACATAGCTAACATACAGTTTTCCTATACTTGAAAGGGAAATTCGCTCCTTATAGTCTTTCATTTAGGTCTTTGAGCTTTTACCTTTCTTTGATTCTAAGTGGTGTCTAGAGCATGTTTTCTAGAACTGTTTTGGAATTTATTTGTATAGTTATCTATAGAGTTGATTTACTCTTGAATAAAATAAATGCCTATTATTGTAAAAGTAGCTAAAGGTTCCTAATTTTTTATCTCACCATTTATTCATGCCCATATCACCATTCCCTTCTTATCTATTAATACAATAGTATGCTTTTGATTAATAAACATTGAGATTCTTGACATTTTACTGTTGTACTTGCATGTTGCTAAATTCTCTCTTTCTGCTGTTTTCACAGTCAGGTTTCCTTATGGAGATACATAGTTCTGATTTTGTTATTCCTAAGTTTGCTGCTTATTACCCTTTTATGCACACATTTTAAAAACTTCTGAAAATGCCCTTCCTGTAATGTACAATTGTGAGGGTCATTTGACACTAAGCAAAATGCTTAGGCCACTGATTAAAGTGTTAAATATGAGGTCTAGGATCATCCCCTGCTGGATATTTTTAAAAATTGTTCTTCAGTTTGACACTGATTAACAGCTATGTAAACAAGGATTACTGTGTCTTGTGGTGTGTAGGAAAGAGTGAAAAATTATGGTATTGATTTTGTTCTAATCACAAAGATTTTTTGTGGAATGAGAGGTTTACTTATAAATACCAATAGTAGTGTATTCAAATAAAGTAATTTATTTACATTAGTGTTACTTTGTCATAACGTAATTACTCAAAATGTAATTCATGTGTAAATCAAATTAATTAATACCAGAAAACAATAGACACAACAATTCCATTTTTGCAGCAATTGCAATCAATAATATGAAAATGAGAAAGTAAATGTAAGTACAAAACCAGCCTCTGTTGAAAGTAAGTAAGCACAAGCAATCCAGAAAAATCAATTACAATATTAACTTGATTTATTCAGTAGGTGACATTTTATATTATATTTGCTTAACTACATAAAATTAATAGTAATTATAAGCAGAGTACTTGAAAATAAAGATGAAAAAACATAAAATGGTGTGTTATTGTCTAAGTTCTTAACTGTTTTTTGGAAAAAAGAAAGTGGGGGGATGCATAGGGAGGAAACAAGGAAAGAAGAGAGGAAGGAAGGAAGAAAACAGAAAATTCACCTAGGATTTAAATTAATTCTGTACTTTCACTGAAACTGTTTCAAGTCCAACTATTGTATAGATGATTTTCCTTTAAGATTCTTTGAAATTCTCAATAAATTTGGATTAGAAAATGATATTAATTATTTACTACTGCAGTCCATTTTATGTAAAAGCCTGTGCCTTATTTAAAGAAATATTAATAATGCCCCAAATTAAGAGCCTATATGAAATTTCACTGCGTAGACATGACCAGCTTCACAGGGGGGAACATTTTCTGAGTTCATAACATGTTCCATAACACGTTCGTGCCTGAATTAAAAAAAAAAAACAAAAAAAAACTAGAGCAAGCTATTGTTAACAAATAATTATAAATTATTCTTTCGTGTAAATGAAGACCTTCCTTGTTCTACCGAATGTTTCCTATTCTAATCCAATTTAAGGTAGTATTAATGGAAGAAGTGTATTTCACCCTAACAAAAATGATTAGTATTTTTATAGTATTTTTAATGAATATTTTGTACTGTATCCTTTGTTTTATTTTACCTATATTATTTAAAGCAATTATTCCATTTTGGTATATAAAAATATCATAGAATTAAAAAGCACTAACTTTGAATGCATGTTTTATCAAAGATGAAGACACAGCTATATTTCTAGTGTTAAAAGAGAGGCTATCTTATATTTATACTCTATTTTATATCTTCAAGAGTGTTCAGAATGGATTGAATTTGTTTAAAAAAATATGTTAAGAAGGGCCATGCCTGGTGGCACTTGCCTATAATCCCAACACTTTGTGAGGCCAAGAGGATAGGATCTCTTGAGGCCAGGAGTTTGAGAACAGCTTGATCAACATGGGGATACTATGTCTCTAGAAAAAATAAATAAACAAATAAGCAAGAAAGCCAGGCATGGTGGCATGAATCTGTGGTCCCAGCTACTCGGGAGGGTGAGGCAGGAGGATCCCTTGATCCCAGGAGCTCTAGACTGCCGTGAGCCAAGATCACACCACTGCACTCCAGCCTGGGCAAAAGAGCAAGACTGTCAAAAAAAAAAAAAAAAAAGAAAAAGAAAAGGAAGACTTCAAGCACCTGGTTGGTGTTGTTTGTGGTATCTTACTTAGAATGTATTTAAGTTCTCTGAGAAATAGTAGTAAATAATTAAATATTTGATTTAATGCTTATGTGCAAAGTACTGTAAGAGATAAAAAGAAATATAAGGTTTAATCTTCAGTAAAAAAATTCAGAGATCATATGGAAAGTGAAGATATATGTTTCTGTATAAATTTATATAAATAACATCCTGATTTTAAGAAAGTTATAAGAAAGTTAATCATTTACCAAGTGAAAGCTACAAAAACTTAGTGTATCGATTTTAAAGTGAAAGAGATCGTGCTTCTCCCTGGGGTGTTCAGTAGAAATTTCACAGAGGAAGAGAAACCTGAGTTTCCCAAAGACTAATTGGATCAGGTCTGGCTTAGTTTTCTCCCAGATGTTTGATATGAGAACCGCATCCCTGAGATCAGATGTGGGTGAGGATGTGTAGTTACTTGAAATGGCAAAGATTGGACTTTGTCACATGACTTAATCATTGCAAAGCACTGATTGCATAAGTAAGAATAACATTTCTGGCACAACAGCAGGTTCACAAGACGAGAAGCGATGACAGAAACAATAGGTCCAGAAGAGCTACTAATACAAAGATAGAGGGGATAACAACAGAAATAGGGAAAACAGTGGACTGGGGTAGATTACAATAATAACAACGACAAAAAATGGTGCTGGAGAATTGAGCATTGTTTTTGTTCCTGACCACTTATAGAGCAATTTAGTAGAGAAGGGTAGGGTTTTTGTTGTTGCCGTTGTTGTTTTTTAAGTAACCATTTTACTTAAATAGATTTCACGTTTTGTTTAAAACTTTGTCAAGTATCTGAGAGAAACAATTTCATGACAAATTTCAATGGCAGTATGGTTTAAGTCTAAAGTGATATTTGGGTGTTCAAGTGAACATTGAATTATGGGATAAATTTTAAATTTTAAAGATTAAATTGAAAGATTAAATTTGATTCTTTTGGCAGTATGATCTGTGTACCTGCAGTTGCCCAATTTCCCTCATAAGTGAGATATTATAAAATTATAGGACAATATGACCATCAGGAAATTGACAGTGAAAAAATAAAGATAAAGAATATTTCCATCACCACAAGGATCCCTCATTTTGTCTGTTTATAACCATGCCAATTTCCCATCTCCATTCCTTCCTTAAACCCAGACAACCACTCATCTTTTCTCTATGTCTATAATTTAGTCATTTAAACAATAAATGCTACGTTAATGGAATCAGGCACTATGTAACCTTTTGGTATTGGTGTTTTTTTTTTTTCACTAAGCATAATCCTCTGGTGATTCATCCAGGTTTTTATATGTACCAATGGGTGATTGCTTCACATTGCTGAATAGTATTCCATGATACGGATCTACTACAGTTTGTTTAGTCATTCACCCATGTACAACCATCTAGGTAGTTTCTGGTTATTGACTATTGTGAATAAAGCTGCTATATACAATCATGTACATGTTTTGTGTCAACATAAGGCTTGATTTCTTCGGGATAAATGTTTAAGAATGTTATAGCCGAATTATATGGTAGTTGCATATTCAGTTTTATGAGAAACTACCAATCGTCCACAATAACTGTACTAATATACATTCCCACCATCAGTATATAAATGATCCATTTGCTTTTCATTTCTCTAGTATTTAATAATATCATCCATTTTTAATTATACCCCTTCTCATAGGTGTGTGCTAATATCTCATTGTGGTTTATTTGCATTGCCGTAATGGGAAATGATGAGGATCTTCATGTGTTTATTTGTCCTTATTTGACATTTCAGTGAAATGTCTCTTTGTCTCTTTTGCCCATTTTATAATCAGATTTTCATTTTTTTTTTACTCATGAATTTTGAGGGTTGTTTATTTATTCCAGATACTAACATTTTGTTGAATATATGATTTGCAAACATTTTTTCCAAGATGTGGCTCTTAATATGGTCTTTCTTAGAGCAAAAGTTTTTTTTTGATTAAGCAAAATGTATATTAATTTTTTTATTTATGAATTATGCTTAGTATCAAGTCTAATTACATTTTTTGCCTAAACATAGGTCCACCTATTATTCTCTTATACTTCTTTCTGAAACATTTATATTTTTAATTTTTCATTTATAATGTATGGTTTCACCTCTTATAACTAATGGACATAACTCATTTTGAGTTAACTTTTGCACAAGACATAACTTTTTCTTTAATTTGGCTATGGATATCTAATTTTTAAGTAAAATTTGTTGAAAGGCCATATTTTCTTTATGGAGTTACTATTGTTCTTTTGTCAAAAATAAATCAGGCATATTTGTACAGGTCTATTTCTTGTTTCTCAATTGTGTTCCATTGATCTATGTGTCTCACCTCCTAATAAAACAAGTCAATTGAGTAGATTATTCCTCCCACTTTATTTTTCTTTTTTAAAATTATTTTTACCATTTCTGGTTTCTTTGCCTTTCTATAGAAGTTTTAGAATAATCTTGTCTATGGTATATTTGTCTATTGCATATTTATGTACAAAAATTAATCTTCCTGGGATTTTGATAAGAATTGCATTAAACTTGCATATCAACTTGTAGAAAACTGATATCTTTATTAGGCTGACTCTTCTAATCCATGTACACTATTTGTCTCTTCATTTATTTAGCTAATCTTTGATTTCTTTCGTTGATCTTCTAAGTTTTCTAAATAAAATTCCTGTATGTGTTTTGTTAGATGTGCATATTAAGTATTTAATTTGTTTAATTATTGTAAATACTATTGCATTTTAAATTTCAATCTCCACATGTTCACTGATGGTATATAGAAATACAAACTGAATTTTAATTTTGTATTATATATACATAATATATTATAAAATTTGCCATGTTAACCATTTAGATATACAATTGAGTAGCATTAATTGGATTTACAATGTTAACAAACATTTTCATTAGCTATTTGCAAAACTTCTTCATCATCACAAACAGAAGCCTTGTAATCATTAAAAGACAATTCCCAATTCTTCTCTATAGCCAATGGTAATCTTTAATTTATTTTGTCTCTATACATTTGCCTACTCTGGATCCTTACTTCATACAATTGGAATTAAACAATATGTGTCTTTTTGTGTCTGGATTATTTTACTTAGGATGTTTCCAAAGTTCATCCCTATTGTAGCATGTATGAGAACTTCATTCCTGTTTATGGCTGAATAATACCCCATTGTATGTATATACTACATATTGGTTTTCATTCATCTATTGATGGAAACAGGAGTTGTTTCCATCTTTTACCTGCTGTGAATAATTTTGCAATGAACTGTGGCCTACAAGTATCTGTTTGAGTCCTTGTTTTGAATTATCTTGTGTATATACATAGAAATGAACTACTGAGTCACATGCTAATTATAATTTTAGTTTTCTGAGGAACCATTAAAGTGTGTTCAACACTGGCTGCACCATTTTTCCTTCCCACCAACAATGCATGAAGCTTCCAATTTCTCCACATTCTCACCAGCACTTGTTATTTTCTGTTTTTATTTAAAATAATAGCCATTTTAATGTGCGTAAAATGATATCTCGTCATAGTTTTGATTTACATTTTCCTAATTACTAGTGATTTTTTTCATGTACATATTGGCCATCTTTATGTATTCTACAGATAAATGTCTATTCCCGTTCTGTGACCATTTTTTAATTGGGATGTGTGCTTCTCTTGCTGAGTTTTGGGGTTTTCATATATTCTACATATTAATCACTTACCAAGCACGCAATCTGCAAATACTTTCACTCGTTCTGTGGGTTGCCCTTTTACTCTACTGATGGTGTCTTTTAAGCCGGTAATTTTAATGAAGTCCAGTATGTCTATTTCTTTTTGCCTTGTTGCTTATGTTTTTGGAGTCATCTCTAAGAAATAATTGCCAAATTTAATGTTCTGAAGGTTTTTCCCCAGGTTTTTCTTCTAAGAGTTTTATAATTTTATTTCTTTTTTTTTTTTTTTGAGACGGAGTCTCGCTCTGTCCCCCAGGTTGGAGTGCAGTGGCGCAATCTCAGCTCACTGCAAGCTCCGCCTCCCGGGTTCACGCCATTCTCCTGCCTCAGCCTCACGAGTAGCTGGGACTACAGGCGCCTGCCACCACGCCCGGCTAATGTTTGTATGTTTAGTAGAGACGGGGTTTCACCCTGGTCTCGATCTCCTGATCTAGTGATCCACCCGCCTTGGCCTCCCAAAGTGCTGGGATTACAGGTGTGAGCCACCGCGCCCGGCCTATAATTTTATTTCTTACGTTTAGATCTTTATGATAGGTTTTTACATATTTGTCTTATATCTTACAATCGTGCTCGACTAACTTATTAGTTCTAGGAAGTTCTGTGTGTGTGTGTTTTACATAATCAGGAACGTCTATGTAGAAAATCATGTTATGAGCAAATAGTCTTATATGTTTTTTTTTTCTAATTTGTATCCCTTTTATTTCCATATTTCTTATTGCACTGGCTAGAACTTTCAGCACTATATTGAATAATTATAGTGGGAGATGACAACTTTGCCCTATACCCATCTTAGAAGAAAATCATTTAGTCTTTCACAATTAAGCAAAGCGTAGAGTGTTCGTATTTCTGTATATTACATGCTCTTTTATCGAGTTGGGTAAGTTCCTCTCTCTTTCTATTTTTCTAAGAGGTATTTTTGTTTCATTTAGTGTTGTGTGTATGTATTTTTTGTTGTTATTTTGCATTACGAATAGGTGTTTAATCTTGAAAACAAATTTTCTTCTGCATCAATTAGTGTGACCATCCATTTCCTCTTTTACTTGTTAACATGGTCAATGGTATTTATTGATTTTCAACGGTTGAACCAGACTTCGATGACTAAAATAAATCCTATTTGCTCAAGAGGTATAATTCTTTCTATATGTTGGTTTATTTTATGGCTAATATTTTATTAAGGATTTTTCTCCTACATTCAAGAGGGCATATTGGTCAGTAGTTTAATTTTTGTGTATTCCCTTTGTCTGACTTTGATATCAGAGTAATACTAGCTTTATATGATAGATTTTGAAGCTTTATTTTCACTTCTAATTTTTCAGAAACATTGTGTATAATTGGTGTGTTTCTTTAACAACATTTGGACTAGAGGGTTTTTTGGGGGGGAGCAGGAGGAGGTGGGTGGTATAAAATGATAAATTTATTTTCTTTAATTGTTATAAGGCTATTTATGTTATCTATTTCAAAGTGAGTGAGTTGTGGAAGTTTTTTTTTTTTTTTTTTTTAGGAATAGTTTTATCAAAGCTGCCCAATTTAACTATGCAGATTTATTCAAAGTATCCCACTATACTTTTAGTATTTTAGTATCTGCAAGGTCTATAGTGGTATCCCATATTTCATTCCTGTGGGTTTTTCTGCTATAGTATGGAGAGTTACTGTCTAGAAGTTTTCTGTGTTTCCAGGTTGCTCCTTTCCTGTTCCTTTGGCTAGAGAGAGGAGGTCTTTGTTAAGACCACTTTTGCTTGTGCCTTTGGTTTTTTCCAGCTTGCTCACTCCTTGTTTTAAGTCTGGGATATATGGGAAAAGAGAAAACTCAGAAATTCACCACCATACCATTCTTCAAACTCTCCTTTTTTAAAGGTTTTCTTATGTTTTTGTTGTATATAGTGTCTAGGATTTTTGGTTGTACTTAGTAGAAATAATAGAGAATAGTTCATCTTCATCTTCCTGAAGTGGCATTTCCAGAAAGTTTTATGGGCAGCTTTTTAGTTGATTCTACCCGAGATTATATCCCAATAGGAGTAACCCAGTAGAGCACTGTTGGAAAAATAAGTATCACAATTCTGATCCTTAGTCTATCCTTTGACAAATTATCTTCTATGGCATTGTTTGTTTATTTATAAAATTGGAACAATAAGTCCTCTACCCTAAAAAGAATGTTGATAATGCATCTAAAAACTCTTGCTTATAGTAATACCTTCCATCTGATCTTTAACAAATAGATTTGTCCAATTTTATAGATAGCAAATGTTCATTGAAAAAATATGTAGGAAAGTCACAAAAGCAGAAAAGAATTTATGAAACCAATATTTTCCCCAGAACTCAAAACAATCTATATCTAACATTTTTATGTATTTTTATCAGCATTCCCTAAATGCTTAATATTATTTCATGCTATGATAACCCACTTCTAAAACAAAATATTTTAGCTTTTAGATCATAGTTACAGCTTTATCTACCAAGCTTGCATTAAGATTTATGATTTCTCTCCTTGTTTTCACACAGAGTTTTAGTGAACACTGTCTTTATAAATGTAAGCTGCTCTTAATAACTTAATTACAAAGGAAATTCAGTTATTTAATTTCAAAATACAATATTTCAAAGGAAAATTGTACCTTATTACATAAATAAGATAAACACACAATAACAATAGTTGCAGTTATTTTTTGAGCAGTTAATAAATAAGAAGTTCTTTATTGGTAATATCAAATGTTTATACTATAATATAAATGGATTCTAGAAACATTAACATAGTGGCTTCTTCTTGGCTCAATAAACTCAATTTTACTAATAATTCCTTTTTCTTCTCACCGAGGTGGCCCAAAAGGAGAATTTTCCACACAGTTTAAACTGCAGTATATATTTCCATCAGATTGCCTCTCTAGCATTCCCACATAGATTTTGTTCACTATCTCTTTGCTTATGGCATGGAGACCTACTTGTATCCTGCTCCATTATTAATGAATTCAAATGGAAACTTCCCATGAACTGTGAATAATTGATCCTGTTTTTTTTAGTTTTTTTCTTCTATCATCTTGACTACCATCCTCAATTTTCTTCATATCCCTGTCATTTCTTGCTGCATCTTTGCTCCTCCAAGATTGCCATCCTGTGACAATATTCTTCAAGAAGAGAGAAATGCATTCTTAGATGAATGAAACCTACAATGGTGTGAATGTCATCCAAAGTTCATGTGCCAGAAACTTAATTTCCAATGCAACAGTGGTGAGAGGTGTGTCCTGATAAGAAGTGCTTATGCCGTGAGAGCTCTGACCTCATGAATGCATTAATTTTGTTATGGTGGAAATGGGTTAGTTATTGTGAGAGTGGCTTTCTTATAAAAGCAGGTTTTGACACTTCTTGCTCTCATACTCCCGTGCCCTTCGGCCATGGGATAATGTAGCACAAAGGCCCTTGCCAGATGCTGGTGCCATGCTCTTAGACTTTACAGCCTCCAGAACTGTGAGCCAAATAAATGTCTGTTCATTATAAATTACTCAGTCTGTGGTATTCTGTTTTAGCAACACAAAAGAAACTATGACAAAGTGTAAAATAATTGTAGGTGTTATACATACACTAAAAGAAATTGCTAAATTATGTTCTTCAAAAAGAACACAAGTTATACCAGAAGAAACGAAAAATATTAGAAATAGAAGAGCAGCAGAACAGTAAATATCTATACAAACATAACAGATTATTCTCCTCTTGAGTTTTTATAAAAGTTTTATGGTTTAAGGCAAAAAAGTAGTATTATTGGATGAGTATCAGTATTTCAATAAATGTAGATGTATTACATAAAATGTTATAGCATAGATGGGGTAGAGGAAAATCTCTATTGCTGCAGTAAGGTTTCCACATTCAAAAAAGAAGTTGTAAACTACTAAGTGCAGTTAGATATTGAGGAGTTAACTATTACTATTTAATCACTAGAACAGCCATCAAAATATATAAACAGAGATATTTTCAAAATCATGATAGATCAATTAGCATAGAATCCTAAAACATTCAAATAATCCAAAAGCTGGGTGGAACCTTCAAAGAGCGGAAACACAAACAAATGAACACACAGAAAACATATGATGAAATGATAGACCTATATCCAAATATTTAAGTAATTACATTAAATATGTGCTCTAAATACAACATACTGTCAGATTAGACTTTTAAAAATGACCCAACTATATGTTTTCTACAAAAAATAATTTCAGATATAATATGTTATAAAATAAAGATTGAAGAAGATATATCAAGCAAGTATTAATTAAAAGAAAAATAGAGTGAGTATACTAACATCAGTTAAAGTGGACTTCAGAGTTAATAATATAAATGCGCAGGGATAAAGAAGAACATTACGTATTGATAAAATGGTCATTTCACGAAGAAGATTATGATGATCCTAACTATGTGTGCACCAATAACTGAACTTCAAAATATGCAAAGCAAATAATGACAGAATACATCATGGCCAAGTGGAGTTCTTGCAATAATGTAACATTGGCTCAATTTTCAAAAATTCATCTGTGTAATTCACCATGTTAATGATTTAAAGAAAATAAAACATAATTGTATCAATAAATGTAGATAAAACATTTGACAAAATTAAACACCCACTTATTGTAAAAACTCTAAGCATTCAAGTTTAAAAAGAAAGAAACTTATTTAACTCAGTAATCGGCATCTGCAGCATACTTACTGCAAACACCGTTTTAATAGTGAATGAGAGAATGCTTTTCCTAGATCAGGAACAAGCTGAGAATATCCAGACTCACTACTCCTATTTATCATAAGACTCTAAGTCTTAGTCAAAACGATAGACAAGAAAAAGAAATAAAAAAAGTAAAGTTTGCAAAGTAGAGATAAAATTACTGCCATTAACAAATGACATTCTTTTTTATAGAGAAATCCCAGGAATATACAAAAACTTTCCTAGATATAATAAGCAACTTCAGTAAAGCTACAAAATACAATGTGATCATACTAAAATTAATCATACTTCCATATTCAAGCAATAAACAATTGGAAACCATACTTTTAAAAGTACCATTTATTGGCCAGACACAGTGGCTCATGACTATTATAATCCCAGCATATTGGGAGGCTGAGGTGGGCACATTGCTTGAGCCCTGGGCAACATGATGAAACTCCATCTCTACAAAAAAAAAAAAGAAAAAAAGTTAGCTGGGCATGGGGGTGAGCGCCTGTGGTCCTAGCTATTTGGGGGTCAGATGTGGGAGGATAGCTAGAGCCCAGGAAGTCAAGGCTACAGTGAGCCGAGATCACACCACAGCACTCCAGCCTGGACGACAGAGTGAGTCTGTCTCAAAATAAATAAATGAATAAATAATAAAATAAAATGCCATTTATAACTCCAAAAATATAATATAAAATATTTTGAATATTACAGAAGTCTTATATAAACAGAGATAAATACTATGGAAAATTCAACACAGTAAAGATGTCAGTTCTGCCCAAACCAATCTTTAGTCTTAATGCAATATATGTGAAAATCCCAAAATCCCACGAATTTTTGTAGACATACAGAAACAGAATCTAAAATACATAAGGAAAAGAAAAGGAATTAGACTAGTGACAATAATTTTGAAAGACAACAATGTTTGAAAATAAGCATTACACAATTTTAAGAACATTTAGTATTAAACCTACAGTCAACAAAAATTGTATATTTGCAAACAGAGAGATAGGCACATAGATGAATGGACCAGAAGAGAATCCAGAAGGAGACCAACACAAGTATGACTTTTTGATAGCGCTCCACTTATTCTCATTCCACTGGGCTATGAAGCACATCTTCAGTGTTGTCCAGCTTGTCATCTGTCAGGAGTTCAGAACTGGCATATTCATAGATAATGTCTCTAAATATGATCCTGAGTGATAATTTTACATCCTCAACAGCCTAAGATTAACACTCAGATGATCCAGAACTTCCTATGTGATTTGCAGAGGAAACTCAGAGTGCAGAAAGAATCTTCGACGGAATGGCCTAAGATTGGAGATAATGAGAATCAAATTTGGGAAGCCTCATGAATAACGACTCCATTTGGGGTGGCAGATTTCAGTAGCAGTTCCCATCACAATGCCCCCATGTTAGGCAACAGCTGTTGCCTTTTATCATATTAGCACAGAACACATACTGATATAGTTGCATGAAGCATATCTTAGCAGAGTGTATTAGTCTGTTCTCACACTGCTAATAAAGACACAACTAAGACTGAGTGATTTATAAAGAAAAGAGGTTTGATTGACTCACAGTTCCACATGGCTGGGGAAGCCTCACAATCATGGCAGAATGCGAATGAATAGCAAAGTCACGTCTTACATGGTGGCAGAAAAGAGAGCTTGTTCAGGGGAACTCCCATTTATAAAACCATCAGATCTTGTGAGACTTATTCACTACCACAAGAATAATACGGGAGGAAACTGCTCCCATGATTCAATTATCTACCCCCAGGTCCCTCCCATGATACATAGGCATTATGGGAGATACAATTCAAGATGTGATTTGGGTGGAGACATAGCCAAACCATGTCATTCTGCCCCTGGCTTCCCCAAAATATCATGTCCTTACCTTTCAAAACCAATTATGTCTTTCCACCAGTCCTCCAAAGTCATAACCCATTTCATCATTAACTCAAAAGTTCACAGTCCAAAGTCTCTTCTGAGGCAGCGCAAGTCCCTTCTGCCTATAAGCCTGCTAAGTGAAAAGCAAGTTAGTTACTTCCTAGATACAATGGGGGTAAGGCATTGAGTCAATACCGAAATAAATTGGCCAAAACAAAGGGGCTACAGGCCCCATAAAAGTCTGAATTCCAGTGGGGCAGTCAAATCTTAAATCTCCAAAGTGATCTCCTTTTACACTATGTCTCACATCCAAGGCACACTGATGCAAGAGAGGGGCTGCCATGGCCTTGGGCAGCTCTGCCCCTCTGGCTTTGCAGGGCACAGTTCCCCTCCTGGCTGCTTTCACTGGCTGGCATTGAGTGTCTGTGGCTTTTCCAGGCACACGGTGCAAGCTGTCAGGGAATCTACCATTCTGGGGTCTGGAGGACAGTGGCTCTCTTCTCACAGCTCCACTAGGCAGTGCCCCAGTGGGGACTCTGTGTGGAAGCTCCAACCCCACATTTCCCTTCTGCACTGCCCTAGGAGAGGTTTTCCACTAGGGCCCCGCCCCTGCAGCAAACTTCTGCCTAGGCATGCAGGTGTTTCCATACATCCTCTGAAATCTAGGTGGAGGTTCCCTAACTTCAGTTCTTGACTTCTGTGCACCTTCAGGCTCAATACCATATGGAAGCTGACAAGGCTTGGGGCTCACACCCTTTGAAGCCATGGCCTGAGCTGTATCTCGGCCCCTATTAGCTATGGCTGAAGCAGCTGAGATGCAGGCACCAAGTCCTTAGGCTGCACAGAGCAGGGAGACCCTGGAACGTGTCCGATAAACCATTTTTTTTTCTCCTAGGCCTCTTGGTCTGTGAAGAGAGGGCCTGGTATGAAGGTCTCTGACATGCCCTGGAGACATATTCCCCATTGTCTTGGTGATTATCATCAGGCTCCTTGCTACTTATGCAGATTTATGCAGTCTGGTTGAACTTCTCCTCAGAAAATGGGTTTTTCTTTTATATCGCATCATCAGGCTGCAAATTTTTCTAACTTTATGCTCTACTTCCCTTGTAAACATAAGTTACAATTCCAAACCATATATTTGGGAATATATATAACTGAGTACTTTTAATTGCACCCAAATCACATTTTGAATGCTTTGCTGCTTCGAAATTTCTTTTGCCAAATGCCCTAAATCATCTCTCTCAAGTTCTAATTTCCACAAGTCTCTAGGGCAGCGACAAAATGTCAGAAGTCTTTTTGCTGAAGCATAACAAGAGTCACCTTTGCTCCAGTTTCCAACAAGTTCCTCATCTCCGTCTGAGACCACTTCAACCCGGATTTCATTGTCCATATCATTATCAGCATTTTGGTCTAAGCCATTCAACATATCTCTTGGGAGTTCCAAAATTTCCCACATTTTTCTGTCTTCTTCTGAGCCTTCCAAACTGCTCCAACCTCTGCCTGTTACCCAGTTCCAAAGTTGCCTCCACATTTTTGGGTATCTTTACAGCAGCACCCTACTTTACAGGTACCAATTTATTGTATTAGTCTGTTACCGTGCTGCTAATAAAGACATACCCAAGACTGGATAATTTATATAGGAAAACAATTTAATTGACTTACAGTTCCACATGGGTGGGGAGGCTTCACAATCACTGTGGAAGGCGAATGAAGAGCAAGGTCACATCTTCCATGGCAGTCTGCAAGAGAGCTTGTGCAGGGATACTTCCATTTATAAAACCAGCAGATTTCATGAGACTTATTCACTACCATGAGAACAATATGGGAGAAATCGCCCCCATGATTCAATTATCTCCCACCAGTCTCTCCCATGACATTTGGGGATTACAGGAGCTACAATTCAAGATGATATTTGGGTGGAGACACAGACAAACCATGTCAGAGAGGCCAACGAAGACTCTGAAAACACTAAACAAAAAAAGTAGATTATTCATGCCTCTCCTCTCTCCCTGTATGATCTATACACATTTTCTCAAGAAAAATTGTTACCTGGGAAGCTGACCAGTGAGGAGCAAAGGGAGAAGATCTTTTACAGCTAAAAAAATACCATTGAGAAGTTTGAATTTTATATTTATGTTTTCTCAACTCTTGTTTGACTTAGAGTTGCAAGGAATCAGACAATAAGATGCTATTATCATATGCCTGCTGCATAATATTTACAATCCATTTGTTATAAATGACGCCCCACTAGAGAAGGTTAATAATAAATTAAAAGCAGTATTTTCTTCATGTTAAATTTTGCTATATATTCTACATATATTTAGTTAGTAGCCTATTGTATTATGTTTCAAAACTCTCATGATAACAATAAAACAAATCAAACAAACACAACTTATTTTAAGAGAGACTTTACCTTAATAAATGATTTCCCAATCATACAGAGTTTATTAACTTAGATATGTTTCAAATGAATTGAAAAAACAATTATTATTTGGACAATGTGAATGCTATTAGTTTATCCAATATATATTACTGTCGGTTAAACCTCCCGAAAATAAGAACATCTTTTGTCCCACTTTCTGAAACTTAAAAATAAGAATAACATTTGAGGTAGAAAAATCTAACATTTCCGTAAAAATCAAGTTAAATAATCCATTTAAAATATGCTTGTAAATTGAAATTTATTTGTACCTTAACACCAGAATTATCTTCTTTGGCTCATACCACAGATTACCACCAGATGGTGGTAGAAGACTGACTAATACCTTCAATATTATCAGTGGGCAAGGCATATGTGCTTGGCAGTTTTAAGTTTTTGCTTTTTTCAGCCCTTTTTCCACATCCAAATAATTTCTCAATTCTTTACTAATACAGCTTTATTCTGTGCATAGGACTGAGGCTATTGGGACCTGAGGGTTGCTAGGATTATAAAACAGTAAATAATAGAAGAAATAATTCTCACCCATCTAAATTTAAGAAAATGAAACAAACTCTCAGGAAGATTAAAAGGTTAGGGAAACATTTGTTAAATTTCTTATTTTCAAATAATTGTAGAAAAATATATAATACATTTTTCTATATGTAAATACTAGATTTACATATTCTATATATTCTTTATACTATGTACATGTATAATGTACATGTATTATATTGTACCATGTATAATACAATTATTCATAAAATGAAAGAAAAACATCTGCTGTGTGAAACCTACTACTTCAGCATGTACATGATAAGAAGTTTGGAATTCTTTTAATGTTCTATTATTGTTTCAATATCCAACACCACAAAAATATTGGAATCTTACTTTCAAAGAATATGATTGACCTTGTGGCATTTTCGTATTGCACACAACGCACAAGTGTGGCTTTGTAGGTACACAGGCAAGACACGCTATGGAAAAGAAAGTAAGGGTCAGGCTAACTTTTCCTGGTAGAACATT
This sequence comes from Gorilla gorilla gorilla, assembly GCF_029281585.2. NCBI lineage: Eukaryota > Metazoa > Chordata > Mammalia > Primates > Hominidae > Gorilla > Gorilla gorilla. The sequence goes on along the minus strand of NC_073238.2, from coordinate 85,277,019 downwards.
GTCCACGCTAAAAATGAATTTCATATTTTTTAACTCTTCCACTCTCTTTGAATTATTTCTCAATTTGACACATGACCTAAAATTCATAATCCATTAGCTCCACATTAATTTTAATTGTTTCACAGATATGTTCATACAGAATTTTAAATGTTTGAAATTCTTGTGTAATGTGAAATCTAATCTTCATGAGAGGTATTTTTTCATTTGCCAGTAAAAATTCCTTAAAATGTTTATTTATATTATTTTCGAGAATAAAATAAAATGTATAACAAAAAATCTTTTTTGTTATTTTAGGATTCCTAATACATTCTAGAGTAAAGGATTATTTTTATTCCTTTGCTTGTCTATTAAATACTTTAATAGAATAGCATCTTTAACATTTTCATCATGGATTTTAATTTTTTTCATCTTTTCCATAGACAAGCATATTCACAAACCTAACCACTTCAGCCAAAGGTCAACTAAAATAAAAGTTGTGGCATGACGTGATTAAAAATCAGGATTATTTTGAGGGTTTAGCAGTATATGATTCAACAAATAAAAATAATTTATATATTTATGTGACTCTCCTGATAAATATTGTGCTTGAATTTTAATAAGAATGTGTCTAAATTTATTTTATCTCAAATTAACAAGTGAAAAAAACATGCTTTTATCATTAATAGACATTGTTCTTCATTTCTGAAGAAACCTTCAGGAAAGCAATGTATATTAAAATATAATATTACATTTTAAATGTTTTTGTTTTGGTAGCTCGCTCACTGAGGGCTTGGCAGAAATATTGCACACAATGATCAAGTTAAAATGAGATGGGTTTTGATTAAGTTAGTTTTTATTGTGTAAATGTGGAATAAAAGTAACTAAAATTTGGCAATATCAATCATATATAATTCTTATTTTATTTTCCTTTATTCTATTTTGGCATTCTTCTGTCACTACCTTCAGATACTTTCAAGACAGCACAATGTTTATTTCAGTTTCTGCAGTAATGCCCTGTGGCCATTTCAAAACTTGAATGAGTGGCCTAAAGTTCAAACCATTCGGCTTACTTAAGTTCATTTTTAAATATTTGTATTTAAAAAATGTAATCGTTATTATTCCTCTTTGTTCTCTAAAATATTACCCAGGGAAAAAACTAAGTCTGTATATCTGCTGGGCAGCAATCAGCTTAGAGCTGAGGGGTGGCTGAGCTATTTAGACTGAGTGTGTATGTCCAGTTCCTCAAAGTTTGTATAATTACCTATTGGATTCCTAAAAAAAATGATCTTAAATGTCAGTTTTCATTAATTACCACATAGTGCTGTTGTGCTTTACTATAATTGTGCAATCTTTTTCTGTCCTTGTGTCTCTCTCAAAGATGAAAAATAAAAGTAGATCAAGAAAAGTGGCAAGAAAAACGAGAGAAAGTGTACAAATTGGTATGAGTGAGCATTCTTTTTTTGCATAGTTAATAACTCTTAAGCTCCTGTAGGAACAGAAATTTGTTATTCTTATTTAAAACCTGTCCGAAATAATTCCATGCCTTAAAATTTACCTGTTACAAGAAAAGTTGTATGGCTACATTTTCATATTCAAAAAATACAATGCAACAAATAGTTCCTAAATTGTTGCTGGATAACTCAGGCATTACCAGAATACATCTCTATACCTATAGGAATTATTGGATTCTCCATAGATAGCTGTATTTTTTCTTCGTTATTTCAGGTAACATAGCATTCTTTTAAGCAGTAGCTTTTTGGAATAGATTGTGGTCAGCTTTCTATAGGTACAACTATAATGGAAGGTTTCATATAAAGAGCAGGCAGATGAGCTTCGTTGTTAAAAAAATGATGCTTTCTTATTGCATTCAAGATATTCCAAGCAATTTTGAATTAAAAAAACAGGATTCTTTATCTTAGTTTGTCACTTCAGATTTTCAAAAACTACCTCCCTTAAGCATTCTGAGCTTTAGCCACAGAAAATTACTAAATAATCCTGTCATGTCATATTCTTATATGACCTCCAATAATTTTTTTCTCCCATTCTTGAAATCAGGAACACTTCTGAAGTTCCATCAATTTTTCAAAATCTTGTTCAATGGTTATATATTCTCAAAAGTTGTTGGCCCCTACCTTCCAAAAATCAGTTATTTTCATAATATTTTCTCCCTAATTATAATTATAAAACTTTTTGCAATATACTTATTAAAATATCAATGACACATTTAATTTGTAATTTCATAGCACTGAATACAATATATGGCACATAGTAGGGTTTAATAAACTTGTGCCTTATTAAAAGAATACAAAGATACAAAATTTAAATATCAAAGTAGATGTGAAAAAGAGAAGAGGTTAATTGTATATGTTAAATCCAAGTTCTCAAATTTTCTGCTCCTGTTGAAGGTACAGACTCTGGAGTCTAACTGCCTGGGTGTAAATATTGATCACTTTGTAGCTGTATTCTCCAAGTCAGGTTTCTTAACACTTATGTTTTTTTCCTTCACCATCAAAATGAGGATGGCAATAGTTTTTATTTTAGGATTATAATCAGGGTTAAAGAAGACAATATATACAAGGGCTTAGAATAATGCCTAGCAATAATGCGTACTCCAGAAGTATTTACTATAATTAATATTATTGTGCTGAGACCAGCTAGGTTGGGGGGCCCCTAACTCAGCGGCGCTAGAGGAATTAAAGACACACACACAGAAATATAGAGGTGTAAAGTGGAAAATCAGGGGTCTCACAGCCTTCAGAGCTGAGAGCTCCGAACAGAGATTTACCTACACATGTATTAACAGCAAACCAGTCATTAGCATTGTTTCTATAGATATTAAATTAACTAAAAGTATCCCTTAAGGGAAACGAAGGGATGAGCTGAATTAAAGAAATAGGTTGGGCTAGTTAACTGCAGCAGGAACGTGCCGTTAAGGCATAAATCGCTCATGCTATTGTTTGTGGCTTAAGAATGCCTTTAAGTGGTTTCCGCCCTGGGCGGGCCAGGTGTTCCTTGCCTTCTTTCCCGTAAACCCACAACCTTCCAGCATGGGCGTTAGGGCCATTATGAACATGTCACAGTGCTGCAGAGATTTTGTTTATGGCCAGTCTTGGGGCCAGTTTATGGCCAGATTTTGGGGGGCTTGCTCACAACATTATTGAAAAGTCTACATTTTGAAGCACTAAACATTTTTTTTCTGACCACTTTAAATCTTAGTGCAGACATTTAAAAATATGGTTTCATGAGTGGTCTGGTACAAAAAAGGGATATTTAAAAAGTAATAAAAGAATCATGAAATAATAATAATAAAAATGAACAAACTATTATGCAGGCAACAACTTGGTTGAATTTTTAAAAAATTGTGCTGAGTGAAAAAAGCCAGTCTTAATAGATTGAATACAGTATTATTCCATTCATGATAATATTATATTAATGGAGAATAGATCAGTGGTTATTAGGCTTAAGAAAGTGGGTGGGATGGGGAATGTTTATAAAAGGGCAGAATGTGGATCTTCCTGGTGACAGAACAGTTCTGTATATCGAATGTGGTGTTGGCTACACATACATGAACCTAAACTTGATAAAAATGCACAGAACTAAATGTACACACACACACGCATGCTATTCATAATGAGAACAACTTGGAGAAGCAAATTGGAAAATGATACAAATGTAATCAGAGATGTCCTTACAATGACTGTGCAGATATCAACTACATGAATGAAAAGAATGCTAACTTCAGCAAAAACTTGGAAAGATTCTGTGGGAAATATACTGAAATTTAAGAAATCTTGCAAAGGGAAACAGCTGTCTGATCTGCTTCAGGAATTACCTTGACTGCCAAATTGTACCGGGAAACCTGACTCTGTCTATACCTTTCTACTTGGAAACAAGTGCTCAGTGAATATCTGTGCATTTCATGCTAATATATTTCTTATTCACTTGTTTTAGAAAATGCCATGTCATGTATTTCTGTGGATAAAGAGAGGACATAAAAATAAGTACAAGTAAGGCTTGGGAAATCTTAAAAAGTTTGGCTGCTTGAATCAATACCAACATCCTGGTTGTAATATTATACTAAGTTTTGCAAGATGTTATCTTTAACAGAAACTGGGTAAAGCATACATGAGTTCACTCTGTATATTAATTTTATATCTGCATGTGAATCTATAATGATCACAAAATGTAACATTTAATTAAAATGTATTAAGGATCAGGCTCATGATTTGTTCCAAAATGTTTCAGTAATACCTAAGCATCTATTTCTATTTAGGGATTAAATTAGGTAGTTATATGTACTATAAAAGAGTAGGATCAAAACATTGATCTTGTTACCATCTCCTTTTGCTTTTGCTGCATTTCATGAACAATAAAGAACAGAAAAAGTAAACTTAATGGTATTTATATATTTCATACAAGCTGTTATTAAATAAGCAGTCCATATTTATTATAATATTAATTAATTCAAATCTGAAATGATAGTCTTTTCTTGATGGTTATCTAGCTGATTAATTCTTTTTACATTTACTTTCATATAAGAAATCCTCATCTTTGAAGATTAAGTATTTTCCCCACCTTTCACATTTGAGGTAACGAATATCTAACAAAACCTAATGCCAGGCAATCTCTGGGTAGTACAGACCAGACAATTATTAACAATTTAGATAAAACAAAAGATTTTTCTGGAAAAGGAGTGATTTAATATCAACATTATTTGAAACTGCTGATTAATTCTTTTTACATGTACTTTCATATGAGAAATCCTCATCTTTGAAGATTAAATGTTTTCCCCACCTTTCACATTTGAGGTAAGGAACATCTAACAAAACCTAATGCCAGGCAATCTCTGGGTAATACAGACCAGACAATTATTAACAATTTAGAAAAACAAAAGATTTTTCTGGAAAAGGAGTGATTTATTACTAACATTGTTTGAAACTACCAAGCCATAGTGATAATACAAAGCAGTCTAGCTTTCAGATGATTTGATTGCTATTTTTAAACTCCGGGTGGATAATGGAATAAAGACCCTCCCCCTAACACCCATGTTCACTATCTACCCTTTCTCACCCCTCATTAGGCCTCGGTCCTTAATAATGTTTCTCACTTCCTTCCCTGCCCTTGGCATGATACATGAATCCTAGATCAAAACAGAAATCATATCTGTCCTAGAGTCAGCCCAATCATATTGTAGAATTCAGAAAAGGCATAAAAAATCTAGCAACTTCCTGGGATATGTCAGAAGAGGCAACTGAAGGAGATGGCCATGGAAAGAAAAGAGAAGAATATAAAGAGCTAAATAAAAAGATGTTAAAAGTTATCTGTTAAGGTAATAAGATCACAGGCCATTTTATCTGCACCAATCAGAAGGTTGCTAGCCTTAGATTTCTGAGTATTACATAGTATTTTTCATACTGGACTTGGGGAGGTTAAATGACACACCTGAATTCATATTGGAATTCATATTGAATGAATTGCAGACCAAAAACTTAGACTCAAGTCACTTGTTGACTCATTGACACACAGCATATTTAGTGCATAGAACTTGCACCTCGTAAATAAATACTATCTTAAAGTTTCATATAGTTTGCACATGATACAACAGAATCAGAAAAATCAGGGAAAAAAACACTTATCTTTATGAATTAATATATTTTACTATTGTTTTGGTTACTTTTACAAGCACGTACTATCAATAACCGGAGGAAGGAAAGCCCGCCTACCTTTTTTGTTCCTAATCTTATTATATAGCACACCAAGTCAAGGCCCATTACCTTTCTTGGCATGCAGTAGATTATCTTCTAAGCAAACTCACACTTGGACTTTTTACCCTTTGACTTCCTGTCTCTCACTGATCTGTGTACCATACCAGAGGCTTCCCTACAAAAAAAGGTTTAGGATTTTAAGATCCATAGTGACATAAATTAAATGAGAACTGTCTCTGTGGAACAGTAAAACAAAAGCCATTTAACTCTTAGATTTGCTGACCTTTTGATCCTGCATTTGCAAAGAAAGTACTACTCGATCAGGGTCTTGGCTTCTAAGAAGCCATTGAAATGGGCCCAGTAAAGTTTTTAATATTTTATTAGAACATTTTGCTACCTATTGTTTGTATACATCTCTCAGGGGGTGAGAATTTGTTTATGAGTGATTTTTAGAAGTGTGTATATAAAAATGTTTTTTCTAGGTTTAGTTTTCTTCAAAGTGGTTTTATTTTCCCTTGGGCTTGATGATGGTACATTAAGTTCTACTTGCAAGAGGAAAGGTGTTTGTATACTTAGATGGAGACAATATTTCTGACATTAAATAAAATTCCAAGAAGAAGCTGACTTACCTTTATTGATATAAAATATTAAAGCATTTATTTTCAAGCATTAAATTTGAAACAAGATCACAGGATTCCAGGTAAGGTCACTTGAGGTTGGTTTCTTTTAGAAAAGTGTGTGGTAAAGAAATGCATCTTGAGATAGCCTGCCTCCATGATCAATTTTTTGTCATTAAAACAAGTGTTTTCAGAGTCTTCTCTTGGTATTTTTATAAGAATGTGGCCAGAACTGACAAATAGAATAAAACCTTAATGTAAAATTTTATGAATAATTTTTAAAGAAAAATATGTATACCAATGTGTTAAAAAACATTTTAAATATAAAATTGCAAACACCATGAAAGCAAATTAAACTTTTGTAAGGTCATTTGGTGTCATTGTCTACCATGATTGAATGGCCATACCCCTAGCTCAGATAACCAACTTAAAAAATTTCATGAAAGGTGTATGTTTCTGCAAGACAATGCTAGATTTTCTAATCATTTTTTTCTAGATCCATTATTTCTCTCCCAAAGTGACATATATTACCTAATGCATATGTCCCAAAGTGACATACATTACCTAATACTAAATACTAATCTTCAGTACAACAATACAAACTAGAGCAGGTGTATAGCTCCATGTAACAAAAAAAATTATTAATGTAGTCAAATTCAGAAAGGCTCATTTGATTTATAGATAGATCTAAGAGAAATAATTGCATATGCTTTTGTTTTGTTTTATTTTCTCCCAAATTGAACACTCTGCTATTCTGTAAACATTTAATAAACATTTAATATAATCCAATATTAAAGATGGCAATTTTAAGAAAAAAAACCTGGTAAATTTTTCCAGTTTTTCTCATTGCTTGTGTTGTGCTATTTTTCAGTAAATATATTGAAATCACATGATTATTGCTGACACTATTCAATTAATTTAGCATATGTAACACAAACACAATTGTTTCCTACGTTGATCTTCATTTGTTCTTCAATTTACTCTTCCATTAATTCATTCAGCACCTATATCTTGGGTAATTTCTGTGATTCACAACTAGTGCCAAACACTGTTGAAACACAACAAAGTATATGCTGTCAGAGTCTCTTTTTTTCACGGAGCTTGTCTTTGTTTCACGTTGCTGTAATGGAATACCTGAGATTGGGTAATTTATAAAGAAAAGAGGTTTATTTGGCTTATGATTCTGGTGGCTAGCAAGTCCAAGATTGGGCACCTATATCTGGTGAGGGCCTCATGCTGCTTGCACTCATGGTGGAAAGCAGGACAGTGAGTGAGTGCAAAGAGATCACATGGTGAGAAAGAAAGCAAGAAAGAAAACCAAGGAAGCCTTTTTAACAACCTACACTGAAGGGAACCAATCCTTTGGTTCCAATCCTCTTGGAACCTTCTTTGGAACCAATCCTCTTGCTTTCTGTGAAAGCAAGAACTCATTCACCCACTCTGGAAGGCATTAATCTATTCAAGAGGGATCTGCTTCATGACCCAAACACCTCCCATGAGGCCCTACCTCCCAACACTACCACATTGGTAATCAAATTTTAATATGAATTTTTGTGGGGCCAAACAATATTCAAGCCATAGCCAAGCTCATGGCTAAAAGTGTTAGCAAAGTGAGTAAGCAAGTGCCTTGCTGCATATGAAAAATTCAATGGTGCTTTAAAACAAATAGGCGAAATGACTGTAGAGGATCAAAAATAAGCTGACAAAAGGATTTGGCGGCTAAGTTGGCACCTGTATGAGAAGTAGAATTTTAGATAGTCAAAACTGAGAAGGGTGTTTCCAGTAGAAACAAACAAAAAAACAAAAACAAAAAGGCACAAGGGAAGAAGCAGAGAAGGGTAAGTGATAAGTACGGCTTAAGAGTTTTTGCAAAAGGTGTGGTAAAGGCAATGACGAGGGGCCAGATCCTAATTGGTTCATCTGAACTTTGATATATTGCAGAAAGGAATAATTGAATATGCAGGAGTTGAAGAGAACATGTCCTTCTGTTCAGATAACAGATAAAAATGTAGAATTATTTGTGTTTATACTACCCACATGGTATTTTGGATATCATACTGAAATTGAGAGAACACATATCTGTCCATCATTCTTTGTCAGAAAAAAGAATTATTTCAGGACCCTGGATCTAGGTTGATTTTTGAAAGTAAAAAGTTACATTTAAAGGTGCAGAGTGAAAGATGGAAACAATAGAGGAAAACTCAGAAAAAGAGTTGGGCATTCTAATATCAAGATCAGTAACTTTATTTCATATTTGTAATATAATTATTTTCTTCTGCCAACAAAAAACAATTAGAAAAGTGGCCTGTTCTATCTCCTGGCTTCTGTTTTCTCCATGAACTATGCATTTCCATTTTCATAGGCACAGAGCAAAATATATATCTCTATCTACATATGGCTATATATGTATAAATAGATATGGATGTGTGCAGAATTCTATAGCAATATATAATTCAGATAGGACTGATAAGAAACAAAATATTACAGAGATATTTAAATTGTTTTGAGGAATAAAATATTATAATTTTAAACACATTGATTTAGGAACTAAGTACAATTTCTGAAGTTTATTTACAATGATATATCCAGCATTAATGATAGTTTAGTGTACACTAGTATACTATCAGAAGGCTGTCTTTATAAAGGTTTTAGAGTTTCTTTGTTTTATGATTTACAACTATTCATCAGGGTTATTTTCAATTTTTTGTTGTTGTTGTTGTTGTTGGGGGTTTTTACTCAAGACTGCTTCTAACCTGTCTTTTCAAGACTACTGAAATTAGGCAATTAACAACATTAGTGTATTGATGGTCTTGTCTGTAGGAATGGTAATAGGCTTCAGAAGATTAATAGCATGAGTATAGTTTCATAATGAAACATCTGCAGAATAACCATTAAGCATATTTTTCATGGTGATTTCTATTCTGGCACCTATAACAGAATTCATGATATTCAGCTAATAATGTAAACTGACCAAATATGTATGTGAAAACCTTGTTCCCCCATGGATACGTGCTATAGAATGAGGGCATTAGTACTTGGGTTATGAATAATTCAAATATAACATAATTGACCAATAACATTACAAATTCAATTCACCTGTATTGTGCCTTGAGCTGAATATTAAACAAAAGCCAATAAACTTAACTAGCTAATTAATATTTTCCATCAATAAGAAAATTTCATACACACATTTATTCATTATAAATACTAACTGAACCAATATTTTTAAAGTTTTCTGATTATTTTAAGAAAGGAAATATACGTGCAAAGTGAATTATATTTTTCTTTTTAAATTAGGAATATACATAATAGCCACATTAATTATAAAGATACATGCAGCTTATATGATCCTTTCAAGCTCAATAGGGTACAATAATGCACATTAACAGGCAACATGAAGAAGCAAATCCTCCATATCTGTCTATCCCAAGTAATGTCTGATGAATCCATTGCATATACCCATCTGCAGTTGAAAGGTCTCCTTTTACCTAAACCCATTTTTTTCTCCATTTCAGGTCCATATGGGAAGCTTATTCAAAACAAGCAGAGAAAAATGACTATGTGAGTACAGTCTCCTGTATGAACACAAATTATTGTCTTTGGCTTTCATCTCACCTTGGGTTCACATTTGTGACTTCCCCAGAGGGAATATGTACAATTTTCCAATACCTTCTTAATGTTCCTGGTAGAGTCATAAAAGGTATCATTTAGAAGGACATATTTAAGCTGGGTCAAGCTCAGCAACAGTAGGTCAAGAATCATGAAGTAATTGGGAATTTTGTGGGGATGATGAGAAGTTCAGTGTCATGGGGTGATTCCATGAATTGTAAATTAAAGACAGGATGGTGATAGGGCAAAAGTTTATGATAAAGAGTTTATCTGAGTTTAGATTATAAGCATTGCTGTTCTCCACATTAATGGGATTTGATATTAACCTGGAGATAATGAAAATAATTAAAAGATAAAGCATTACCCATGCTGGTGGCTATGTGAATAGCGGCTCTGTTGAGAAAGGATCACCAGAAAAAATCTTAGGAGACTACAATCACTACAAGATTGTAAATATGAGATGATGAAGGACAATGAAGGCCTAATAAATAGGGACCAAGATATAAATAAGTAAGGACTGAGAAATTTGAAAACTCTAACTGAGGTAGATTAGACAGATTTGATAATAGACAGTGCAAAATAGCAGGGAGTGAATGGAGAGTCTAAAATTGTGCCAGATTTTCCAGTTTAGCAGACAGGGATGTGATCACTCTATTACAAAAGAAATTATAAATTGAAGCAAATGCTTACCTGTGAGAAAAAAAGTTTGGCTTTTGATTTCAGTTTGAAGTCCCTATATATTTAAGTAAATAGGATCACTTGATCCTATATGGAAATAAAATTTGGAAAGAAAATTTGAAGCTCAAGATATTAATCATAACAATGGGAATAGATGACATCATCTGTGGAGAAAAAATAAAGGGAAAACAGAGGAGTGGAAAACCTCAGCTTAAAGGAAGAGGCATTTTGTTTCCTATTTCTACCACAAATAGCATTGGAAATTTGATAGTGATTGCAATTAATCTGTAAATTGCTTTGGAATATTTTAGCAATTAATTCTTCCAGTTCACACACATGGAATCTCTTTCCATTGATTTGTGTCTTCTTCAATTCCTTTCATCAATGTTTACTGTTATTAGTGAACAGATGTGTCACTTCCTTTGTCAAATTTATTCCTAAGTACTTTACTTTTTGATGGCATTATAAATGGAACTGTTTTCTTGATTTCTTTTTCATATAGATTATTATTTATGTGAAGAAATAATTATTTTTGTATGTTGTCCCCCATAACTTTACAGAGTCCATAGTTCTAACAGCTCTTTAGTGAAGTATTTAGGTTTTTTACATATAGGATCTCTGCCATCTGCAAACAGGTATAATCTTACTTCTTTCTTCTGATTTGGATCATTTTATTTCTTTTTCTGTCTGATTGTTTTTGTTAGTACTGGAAGTACTGTGTTAAATACAAACGGTGAAAGTGGGCATTTTTACCTTGTACCACCTCTTAGAGGATAAATTTTCATTTTTTCCCCATTGATTATGATATTAACTATGAGCTTTTAATAAATGACCACTTTCGTGTTGAGAAAATACTGTTCTATACCTAATTTGTTGAGAGTTTTTATCATGAAAAGATGTTGACCTCTGTACAATGTTTTTTTCCTGCATCTATTTAGAAGACACACGCACACGTATGTTTACTGCGGCACTATTCACAATAGCAAAGACTTGGAACCAACCCAAATGTCCAACAATGATAGACTGGATTAAGAAAATGTGGCACATATACACCATGGAATACTATGCAGCCATAAAAAATGATGATTTCATGTCCTTTGTAGGGACATGGGTGAAGCTGGAAACCATCATTCTCAGCAAACTATCCCAAGGACAAAAAACCAAACACCGCATATTCTCACTCATAGGTGGGAATTGAACAATGAGAACATATGGACACAGGAAGGGGAACATCACACACTGGGGCCTGTTGTGAGGTGGGGGGAGAGGGGAGGGATAGCATTTGGAGATATACCTAATGTTAAATGACGAGTTACCGGGTGCAGCACACCAACATGGCACATGTATACATATGTAACTAACCTGCACATTGTGCACAGCACATGTACCCTAAAACTTAGAGTATAATTTAAAAAAAGAAAAAAGATCATGTGTTTTATATATTACATTTCTTTAGTGTGATACATCACATCGAATGCTTTGCCTATAAAACATTAACCCTACATCCCAGAGAAAATAATGAATAGCCAAAACCATCTTGAGAAAAAAAAAAAAACAAAGTTGGAGACATCATATTCTTTACTTCAAATTATTAAAAGCAATAGTAATAAAAACAGGCACACAGACCATTGAAACAGAGTAGAGAACCCAGAAGTAAACTCAAGCAGTAATTTTTTACAAGGTCACAAAGAAGGCACATTGGGGAAAGGACGATATCTTTCAGGGTTAGGAAAACTGAATACCTAAATGCAAAATAATAAAACTGGACCCTTATACCATACATTTTGCTTCAAAAGAAGCAAATGAATTAAAGACCTTAATGTAAGACTTGAAACCATAACCTTCTATCATACATAGGGGAAAAGATCCCTGGTATTGATAGTGGCCATGATTTTACAGATATCTCACCAAAAGCACAGGCAATAAAAGCAAAATAAATAAATAAATAAATGGAACTATGTCACACTAGAAAGCTTCTTCACAGCAAAGGAAATATTCAACAAACTGAAAAGCCAACAGATTTGGAGAAAACTATATGTGAACCACATATCAAATAAAGATATAATATCTAAAATATATAAGAAACTCATAACTCAAAAGCAAAAACACAATTACAAAATGGACAAATGACCTAAATAAGCATTTTCCAAGGAAAGCATAAAACATATCCAACAGTTGTGTTAAACGGTGCTCTAAATCAGTAATCATCAGGGAAATATACATCAAAACCACAGCGAGATAAGTATTAGCAAGGGTGTGAGAAAATAGATAAAATTTGTCCTTTGCACACTTGGTGGCAATGTAGACTGTTGCAGCCATTGTGGAAAGCAATATAAAGTTTCCTTAAACAATTAGAAATAACACTGCCATATAATTCAGCAATCTCACTTATGGGTATATATCCAAGAAAATGAAATTATCACCTTGTAAACATATCTGCACCTTTATGTTCATTGCAGTATTATTCATAATATCTGAGCTATGGGGAAAAATCTGTATCCACCAGCAGAGGAATGGTTAAAAAAAATGGTGATATACGTATACAATGGAATACTTTCAGCCTTTTAAAAGGAGATCCTGTCATTTTTGACAACATAGATGAACCTAGAGGACATTATGCTAAGTGAAATAATCTAGGCACAGAAAAACAAATATTGCATGATCTCATTTATATGTGGAATTAAAAAAAATAAATAAAACAAAACAAACCCCAAATAAACAAAGAAAACAAAACTTGAATACATAGGAGCAGGGTACAACAGTGGTTACCAGGGTCTGTGGGTGGTGGAGAAGAAATGAAGAGACGGAGGTTAAAGGCCACAAAGTTACAGTTACGTAGAATGAGTAGATCTAGAGTTCTAATGCACAGCATGAAGTCTGTCATCAATAATACTGCATTGTGGCAGGGCACAGTAGCTCATGCCTGTAATCCCAGCACTTTGGGAGGCCAAGGTGGGTGGATCACATGAGACCAAGAGTTCAAGACCAGCCTGGCCAACATAGAAAAACTCCATCTCTACTAAAAATACAAAATTTGCTGGGCGTAATGGCCTGTAATTCTAGCTACTCAGGTGGCTGAAGCATGAGAATCACTTCAACCCGGGAAGTGAAGGTTGCAGTGAGCTGAGATCACACCACCACACTGCAGCCGAAAACAAACAAACAAAAACACTACATTGTATACTGGCAATTTGCTAAGAGAGTAGGTGTTAGGTACTTTTATCACAAAAATGGTAACTATACGAAATAATCGATATGTTAATTTGCCTAAGCATAGTACATGCACATCAAAACATCATGTGTATCCCTTGAATATGTATAATTTTTTGATCTAACATGTTTATTAACACATTGAATAAAAATACATAATAGCCAAAAAGTGAAAACAACTCAAATGTATACTAACTGTTGAACAGATAAATAAAATGTGATATATTTAATTTTATATGAAGTTAGACAGAGGTAGAATATCAGCATTGGAGATCATGATAAAATGCCAGAGATATTGGAGAAGTAAAGGAGACAAAAGCTGCATTGAGGCCAACGAAGGGTATATAAAACGATGTTCAGAAATAGAGTCAGTCAGCATTGCTAGAAGGCATGAAGTCCTTTAGGATAATTAATAAAAGATAATGTTAGCCTTTGGCTATAATAATTAGCAGGCAATTGGTTACCTTAAAAAGAAAATTTTCAATAAGTGGTAATGGTAGTCATTTAGTGTTTATCTAACTCACCAACTTTTAACTACGTTTGCATCATAAAATAGAAAAAATAATTTTTCAAAGAGTTATTTTTTATTTCAAAGCAGACACAAATCTACCCACTCGAATAAACTAAACTATTTGAGGTAGTTTAGATAGACACTTGAATAATTATTACCCTTTAAAGATTTTGTTTACATTTACCTATTGACTATCTAGGACAATATAAATTATTTAAATAATAATTAAACCTTTTGTGTATTATAGCTGATCTGATATTCATAGCGCAGGAATGACAGAAAATATAATTAGGTCATTCCCCGTGTCCTTATAATATGGCAAAGCCAAGTGATTTGCATGCACATTACATTGCCTTTTAACCTTGCAAAATTATTTGGCACCTTTATCAAATCGGCACATGAATATACTATCTAAAAAAGAAGCTGGACTTTAAAACAAAAACACAGAATCCTAAGGAATAAAAGGAATCTGCAAAATCACCTCCTCCAAATTCGTAGATATCAGGCCCCCAAAGTTTAACTTACTTAAGGAAATATATTTAATCACTAGATGGCTAAACCTAGAACCCACATGACCATCTTTCATATGCTTTCATTACTTTCAAAGGGAAGATGCAAAGCTTGGGGTACTGATATTTAATTTTGTTACAGGTAGTTAGATAGGCATGAACAGGGCAGGAGAGTGCTCTCCTCCCACCCACTAGAAATGCTGGGGGATGATTCGGCAATTATCTCATTGCCTCTCTAAACATGATAACTCAGTAGCCAGGGAGAGAAAGTCTCCTGATGGTACACATCTGTTAACATTAAAAATGTTAACTGAATGCATACCCCAGGGAGAAACATCTTCCTGGGCATGTACATTAAGGGACAAAAATGGCGAAGCATGATCTTTCGGGTATACCGCACCAGAAAAAGGAAGAAAGCTTCAGATGGGCATGTGTATAACTCCCTAAACACACTGTGTGTGCTCACTTCCCAAGGGTAAGGAGGGCTCTGCGCATGCGGGCAGCCCACCCCAAGAGAAGAATCATAGGAAAGAGGCGAGCTTATAAAAGTCCTAGGATCATGGTTAAACAGGGCACTTGACCTTCTCTCTTTAACCCTCACATGCCAAACTGGGTCTCTTCCAAGTGCACCTTCCTTTCTTTCCTGTTCTAAGGCCTTTTTAAATAAACTTATATTCCTGAAACTTGCCTCAGCCTCTTTTCCTGCTTTATGTCCCTCAGTCAAATTCTTTCTTCTGATGAGGTAAGGACTGAAGTTGCAATGGACCCGTATGGATATGCCACCGGTAACTCTGTGTAACTTGGATCTCTTCCACCAGTAACAATTTAACATGAATCACTTTCTTCCATTCATTTGCACAAATGTGTATTATTTGTTTCAAAAATGCTTTAAAGGTTTATATTAATTTTCTCAAACTACTTCCATTAAAAAAATGCTTTAATCTCAAGACGTTATTTCAAAGCAAATTTAGATAACAGGACTGATCAGTAATTAAAGATTACCATTGGATACAATTTACTTAAACTAGTATTATAGGCATAGGATTAGCTCTATTTTGCTAAGCCTTCAAATGTATGGGGCTGGAGAATTCATTGAAAAAGGTTAAGGTTCAAATAACAACGTGAGGTCTCCCTAGAGTACAGTGCTTGAATCACATGCTTCCAAGAATAGCAAGAAGAGCATACAATTTGCCCACCATCTCTTCCAACCCCTTTTCAATTATAAATTTGTGTTCCCATGATGTCTTGAGGGGAAAATTATTACAGCTCAAGTCTATCTTAATACATGTTATAGTGAAGTAAAAATGGCTACTGAATTAACAGACTAATAAATCA
This sequence comes from Gorilla gorilla gorilla, assembly GCF_029281585.2. Taxonomy (NCBI): domain Eukaryota; kingdom Metazoa; phylum Chordata; class Mammalia; order Primates; family Hominidae; genus Gorilla; species Gorilla gorilla. The sequence continues at coordinate 85,260,866 of NC_073238.2, read as the reverse complement.
TGTTCAAAACCAAGAATTTTCTCATGTCATTCCTGTTCCAGTGTAGCCATAGATTCTCTCCCTTGTTGTAATGAATCTTTGATGCTGGAACTTCTGCTTAGCAGTGTTATATTTGCTAGATGAGATCCGAGTTCAGTTGGCCATTCAGAAAGGAGGAATTGGGTTTTGCCAAACCTATTGTACTAAGCATCACCATTGTAGATGCAACTCAATGCAGCTTAGGAATGTGAGAGTTTGGTTGGTACTTGTGGACTTCAAGCCTCTTAAGCAGTGAGAGCATAGGTCCTATGGTTGAGGCCCAATCCTTCAAAAGTTACCGGTAAACTTTGTGAGCACTCTTCAGAACAATGCTTGGCTTTGAGACTTCCATGTCCCTGTAGACAAGATCCTAACATATTACTACATGATTTTATAACCATTGCTTTCGGTTTACATACAGAGAGACTCACCAGTGAAAGATGGTGAAGTCTTGGACCAGAATTGGTGCTGTGTCTACAGGTGCACAAAATCTAAAAGATGATTTTGTATTCCTCCCAAAAGACCACACAACACAGCCAAGGAATGTTTGATTATATTTATATTTATATTTATATTTATATTTATATTTATATTTATATTTATTTATTTTGAGATGGAGTCTTGCTCTGTCACCCAGGCTAGAGTGCAGTGGCGCTATCTCGGCTCACTGCCAGCTCCGCCTCCTGGGTTCATGCCATTCTCCTGCCTCAGCCTCCCAAATAGCTGGGACTATGGCGCCCACCACCACGCCTGACTAATTGTTTTGTTTGTTTGTTTGTTTTTTGTTTTTTTTTGTTTTTTGTGTTTTTTTGCATTTTTTAGTAGAGACGGAGTTTCACCTTGTTAGCCAGGATGGTCTAGATCTCCTGACCTCGAGATCTGCCCGCCTCGGCTTCCCAAAGTGCTGGGATAACAGGCGTGAGCCACCATGCTCAGCCGGAATGTATGATTTTTTAAACTGCTTGAATCATAGAACGACTTGTCACATACCTTTATCCCAGAGGTACACATATGTAAACATAGAATACGAAATTTTTCTCAGGAAAGGCAGCTTCTGCTTCACAGTGATTCTCCAACTCTAAACATAAAGAAAAAAAAATAAGAAAGATACTTTTTAAACAGACATTGCTTCCAGAGTCTTCTCATCCCAGGTCTGGAGAGATGTGCAAACCCAGGAGCAAAAAGAAAAAGAGTGGTAGACATCGAACATCAGCAAGGTTTGTGAATAGATCCTACGCAATATCAGTGCTAGTATAAGCTTTCTTACTATGGGACTGAAACTTGGTGTATCTGTTGTCTACCTTGCTGGGTAATTTCCTCTAATTCACAGCTTTGTTTTTTTGATCTATGTCTTCTTTTTCCTCTAATTTGCTTAAACTAAAGTATTAACAAAGGAATTGACTTTTTTTCTCCAAATCCCCATCTCAATCTAGGAATATTTAAAAAAAAATACTTGAAAACATTCTAAAATGCATTGAACACTTGCACAGTTATAGTATTAGAATTGTTCAAATCTTATAATAAATTACTTCCTTTGTCCTGCTTATTTGGAATTATATCTGTAGAATTCTGCAAATGAAGGCGAAATAGTTACTGTAAATGTTTTATTAAACCCAATTTGTTACTGATACAATTTCCTTTCTTTCCCGTGCCTTTGTCCTCATCTCTCTTATTTTTCCTTATTTATTCTTTTTCTACCTTCCTTTCCTTTTCATTTTGGTTTTGGTTTCATTTTTACCATCTGGGAATTTTGGCATAAAATTATATTTTATACTCAGAAGAAGAATGCAGCAGTAGAGTACTACTGTTATTACTAGTAGTATGCTGTGTTTGGGGGTTTGGAATGGTTGCAGGATATTAGCTTGTCCAGGAGCGACTTTTCCCCTAGGGTCCAATTTGCATCAAAGATGGGTCTTAGACAAAGTCTGATGTACAAGCAGTTTATTCTGGCAGTCGTCTTACAAGTCGAATAGAAGGAACAAGCTGGCATGGGCTAGATACAGTCAGGGAGTCAGATGATTACCTGACCAGAAGGGTCTCCATCTAGAGACCATTCTGAGTTTGAGTTCTTCCTCCTTTTTTATACTCTTGTTCAGCCTGGGTCAGTTACCAGGAGTTCTTTCAAAAAGGGAGTTTAAGTTATTCCTGTAAAGAGTAAGCGTTGTTTTAAAGGTTCTAAGAGCTGCATCTTTGCTGAGGTGGTTTTGTCTCCTGGAAACCTCCAGGCCAGGTTGCTTCATATTGCTGAGTGACACATAGTGTTGGCCCTGTGATATGCATGAGTGAACCTTACGGCTATCATCAATCTTATAGTCACATTGCCTCTGTAGTAGTAGTAGTGTCAAGATTAACACAATTATTATCCTTTTCTTTACTATGATCATTTTCATCTTAACTCATGCAAAAGTTGCCTGACTTTTAAATGTTAGCATTATGTTTCCCCAGATGTGTAGTGAAAGTCTCTCTCTAATTTATGAAAATGCTACTGTGGAATTAAAAGCGCAATGATGCAATGCAGAAAAGATCAATATCCTTATAAAATAGGAAATTAAATACACGGTGAGAATTGGTATATATATTTTAAAACATGGTGATAAAAAAAGGCCCTCAATATTACATGGTAGATTTTAGAAAATTAGGAGATCTAATGAAGAGTATTTTGCAGAAACTTCATTTGAAATGATTCTGCTTCTTCAATGTAGTAGAAATTAACTAGAATTATAGTTTGTCTTGAATTTTTATAAAATGTCTATATATGATATATATGATGAAATACTACTCAGCCACAAAAAGGAATGAATTAATGGCATTCACAGTGACCTAGATGATATTGGAGACTATATATATATACATATATATATACACACATATATACATATATATATACACCATATATATATACACCATATATATACACCATATATATACACCATATATATACCATATATATACCATATATATACCATATATACACACCATATATATACCATATATATACTATACATATATATATCATATATATACACACCATAGTTTTTTTATCCACTCATTGATTAATGGGCATTTAGCTTGGATCCATAATTTTTCAATTGCGAATTGTAGTACTATAAATATGCATGTGCAGTTATCTTTTGTGTATAATGACTTATTTTCTTCTGGGTAGATACCCAGCAGTGGGAATGCTGGATCAAATGATAGTTCTACTTTTAATTCTTTAGGGAATCTCCACACTGCTTTCCATACTGTGGCTGTACTACTTTACATTCCCACCAGCAGTGTGGAAGTGTTCTTTGATCACCACATCCACGCCAACATCTACTGTTTTTTGATTTTTTAAATTATGGCCATTCTTGCAGTAGTAAGGTAGTATTGCATTGTGGCTTTGATTTGCATTTTCCTGATCATTAGTGGTGTTGAGCCTTTTTTCATATGTCTGTTGGCCATTTGTATATCTTCTTTTGAGAATTATCTATTCACGTCCTTAGCCCACTTTCTGATGGGATTTTTATTTTCTTGTTGATTTGTTTGAATTTGTTGTAGATTCTGGATATTAGTCCTTTGTCAGATATATAGATTGTGAGGATTTTCTTCCACTCTGTAGGTTATCTGTTTACTCTGCTGACTGTTCCTTTTGCCATGCAAAAGCTCTTTATTTAAGTCCCCGCTATTTATCTTTGTTTTATTGCATTTGCTTTTGGATTCTTGGTCATGAAATCTTTGCTCAGTCAATGTCTAGAAGGGTTTTTCCAATGTTGTCTTCTAGAATATTTATAGTTTCAGGTCTTAGATTTAAGTCCTTAATCCATCTTAAATTATAAAAATCCATTTTGTATAAGGTGAGAGATGATTATCCAGTTTTATTATTCTACATGTAGCTTACCAATTGTCTTGGCACCATTAGTTGAAAAGGTGTCCTTTCCCCACTTTATGTTTTTGTTTGCTTTGTCAAAGATCAGTTGGATGTAAGTATCTGGGTTTATTTCTGGGTTCTCTATTCTGTATTTGGGTTTATTTCTGGGTTCTCTATTCTGTTCCATTGGTCTATGTGCTTATTTTTTTCTTTGGCAGAGGCTGGAGCACAGTGGCATGATCTTGGCTTACCTCCTCAGCCTCCCAGGTTCAAGCGATTCCCCTGCCTCAGCCTCCCAAGTAGCTGGGAATACAGGCACGCGCCACCATTCCCGGCCTAATTTTCTGTACTTTAGTAGAGATAGGGTTTTACCTCACAATCTGCCCACCTTAGCCTCCCAAAGTGCTGGGATTACAGGCGTGAACCACCGCGCCTGACCTATGTGCCTATTTTTATGTGAGTAGCATGCTGTTTTGGTGACTTTAACCTTATAGCATAGTATGACATCAGGTAATATGATACCTCTAGATTTGTTCTTTTTGCTTAGTCTTGCTTTGGCTACTCAGGCTCTTTTTCAGTTCAACATAAAGTTTAGAATTGCTTTTTCTAAATCTGTCAAGAATGATAGCAGTATTTTGATGAGGATTATATTGAATTTGTAGATTGCTTTTGACATTATGGTCATTTTCTCAATATTGATTTTACCCATCCATTATCATGGGATGTATTTCCCTTTGTTTGTGTCATCTGTGATTTCTTTCAGCAGTGTTTTTTAGGTTTCCTTGTAGAGGTCTTTAGCCTCCTTGGTTAGGTATATTCCTTTTTTTTTTTTTTTTTGCAGCTATTGTAAAAAGGGTTGAGTTCTTGATCTGATTCTCCACTTGGTTGGTGTTGTTGTATAGAAGAGCTACTGATTTGTGTACGTTAATCTCGTATCCAGAAACTTTGCTGAATTCTTATGTCAATTCTAGGAGCTTTCTGGAGGAGTCTTTAGGGTTTTCGAGGTAAACAATCATATCATCAGCAAACAGTGACAGTTTGACTCCCTCTTTACTGATTTGGATGCCTTTTATTTCTTCCTGAGAGCAAGACCCTGTCTCAGAAAAAAAAAAAAAAAAAGAGGAATATGCATTAAGTAGTTGTTTTTGTTGGGAATTATTTTTGTTTGTGTGGACTGCTATAACAAACTTTCATAGACTTACTGGCTTATAAACAACACATTTATTTCTCACAGTTCTGGGGTCTAGAAGTCTGAGATCAAGGGGTCAGAGTGATAGGGCTCTGCTGGGATTCGTCTTCTGGGTTGCAGTCTGCTGGCTTCTAGTTGTATACTTACATGGCAGAAAGAATGTGATGTAGCTCTCTGGTCTCTTCTTATACGAGTACTACTAATTCCATTCATGGAGACTCCACACTCACGACCTAATTATCTCGAAAAGGCCCATCTCCAAAGAGTATCACATGGGGGGTTAAACTGGGGTTTTAATTGTATAATAGAAGGGCACACACACTTATTCCATAAGCATTCCCTGAACCTGAGCTTCCTACAAACTACTAAAATCATTCTGATAATTGTAAAATGTTACTTTGTTACCATGGTGTATATTGAGGCTGAAGCCTACATTTTATTTAAAATACTCTGTTTTTGCTTAGAAATCAACAAAAATTTACATTTCGTATTATGACAAATCTGCATTTCCCCGAATATAAAATAAAAACTCCCCAGATGTTTTAGCAAAATTGATTCTCCATGAAAATCCACTGTGTTTGGCCTATATCTTTAAATTTGCTTCTCCCATCGCTGTCTAACCCTTGGACTTCAGTAGTCCATCTTCAAATCAAGCAATATCTTGTGGCTTCATGGTTGAATTCATAGACTCTGGAGCCCAACTGCTTCAAATCACTGCTCTTCTACTTACCTTGGGCTCATTTTGCAACTTCTTTAAATGTCAGCTTTGTAATCTGTGAAGTGGTTTGGGTAATAATATTTCTTTTATAGGGATATTATTACAAATATTGGAGCTAGTCTGTTCATAACGCTTATACAAAAACATTAGTATTAATATCATGTGGAACTAACACTCTCTCTTACATTACTGCACAGATGTCACATATTTAGGGAACTCATCATATCCTTTCAAAAACCATCTGGCGCATAGGAATTACTTAATGTGCAGTTCTTATTCTGATTATTATTGGCCTTTCAAAGTCCAGAGAAGAAGCTCCTTATCTCTAAAAATCACGAGTAAAATGATTTACCAACCAGTTATACCATTGATTAGCCCATATGTATTTTTATTTGAGGGAATTATAAACAATCCACAAAAGTTATTTCCTTTCCCTTCTGAAATATGTGAATAGAATGTATCACCTTTTTTGCAAATAATGAGCATTTTCTATTAGGGTATTTTTATTGTTTGAATTATTTTCTTATATTTAATAATTTATGGATAATTAGAACATTAATAAAATATTTTGCATATGTATTAATAATATATTATTTCTTGTGTAGTTACATTTTCGTTAATTCTGTCCATAGTTCAAAAATTGGCATGTTTTTCTGTGAGAAAAGGTTAAGACTCACAGTTTCATAAAATGGGACAGCTGATTTGAATTTCTGGCAGACAAAATCACAAATTGATGTTTAAAATGCTGCTCTGCAAAATTGACCACTCTAGTTTTAGCTGAAATCATCTTTTCTCTAAGCATTTTAATTTTTTCCTGTCCTGGTATATGCCTCAAATTTGGAGTATAAGACTAGTACCCAGAGACTATTTAAATTCATAAAATTCATATAGAAAAACAATTTAACATTTTATGCATACTTTGCTGCACTAACAGATATCCATAAATTAAGATACCTATATTTTTCTGCCTAACAATGAACCTGTCTGATTAAAACGTGTTGATTAAATATGATATTGCAGATCCTCCTTTAATTGAAACTCTAGAATTTCATTTTGGGATCCAGTGAACAATTTTAAGTGCCACTCAAAATTATAGGTCAAGTCTGCTCTTTTTGCTCACACAAATCTGCAAAGCTTCCATGTTTTGGAGATGATCTTCAGAGGGGAAGAGGCCAAATGGGGTGAAGTCAACTGCTTGCTGGCTGTGACAATACAGTAGCTGTCTACATAGATTTTCATGGTCCTCTAACACATATCCTGCCTATTTTTTAAGCCACCAGACTAATTAATGGAGCCCATGAAGTTCCAATAGAAACAGAAACTGCAACTGGTATGTGTAAATCAGGGCTTGACAAGCCATAAAAGGCATGTGGCATCTAGGTTATAGCACAGGCTTTAGAACTCAGTAGAACTGGGGTCAAATCTAGGTCCTCATCACTTAAGGTTTCACTGTCTGGATTTTAATTCTTGGCCTCATTTTCTTCAGTTGAAGAAGGACAATAATAAAAGTTACCTCACAAAATTTGGGGACAGATTAATCACATATTTGTACAGTGTCTGAGACATATTAGCACCAAAAAGTAATCATTTTATAAAATGTGCTGGTACTGGCTGGTACTGCCACAGATGGTAGAACCATTCAGGCTAACAGCTCAACTCACAACATGCATGGCAAAATGAAAACCAAGTCTAGATTTTATTTTAAGAAATCCTGTCCTTCTTAGTGGGATAGGACAGTGGTTTATGTCTTCTGCCTTAATTAAACCCACATTGCCTCTGACTTCAGAACCTCGCTACCTGTTTTCCAGCTATGCTGCTGGAGTACCTTGCCCCATTTCCAGTGTGGGCTAAGGGATTCTTCTTAGATATGTTGGTGATTGGTCAGGACATGGGTTTGAGTCCTCTTGAGTAGGACTTTGACAGATGTCCTGGCTTAATTATCTCTCATTTAGTAGCAGACCATTCTTTAACTTTTTGATCCAGCTGTTGGCTAAATTCTTGCTTTCACCTAGGTCAATTATACTACCTGGTCACCAAAATCTTGCCTAGAATTCGGGTGTTGCTACCACTCTTCTAAAGATGAACACCACCAAACCCATTAGAACTCCAGATCATAGCCCTCAAATCCTGGAACTAAGTCTGAGGCTGTCTTCTATCCTCAAGTCAGTTCTCTAGTTTGCCTCTTTGATTCTTGTTAGTAGCTGTTGCCCTTGTCTAATATAGATGTGGGATCTCTGTATCAGAGCAATAACCCTTTCTTCACTACTACAATCCTGTCTTGGTTGTGAATTGTGATTGGCAGACCCCATTATACTAACCGTATTCCTTTCAGTAATGGTTGATTTAGGTGTGGTCATGTAACCTAGCTTTCACCAATAAGATCTAAGAGGAAGACTAATGAGAAACTTCTAGAAAAATTAGTCTTCCCAGAAAAAGAGGTTTCTATAAGAAGAAAACTCATTTTCTCTCACTACCACTTTTACTATTCAGAATATTGTTATGTGAGAAGATCCAACATTTAGAGCTGAGGCATTGATCTTTCAAACATTAGATGAGAAACCTGGTGATAAAAGTCAAGGCCATGATAGAATAGAAAAAGCAGGCAAGGGCCTAGGCCCTTGAAGACATAACTGATGTATCAAAGAGCCCAGTGGATGCCCAGCAGTAGGTTTTCTGTTTGTATAATTTGACCAAACTCTGAATATGGCCTTCAGTTGCTGTTAGCTATAATATCCCCCGATTTAAACAATATGCATAGTAATAACGTCGAGTTCAATTTTAAAATTGTATTAGCATTCAAGGAATCTAAACCTTCTTTGTTAAAGTATTCAGTGAATCAGAAATTTTCTACTTTTTCATGAACAATTCACTATGCAAAAAAGTATTCAGAGGATTTTTATTTTTTTGTATTTCATTTCACTTGATTATAACTTCAGTATTTTTCTTTCCATAGGGAAGACGGTTCACTAAGAATCTTATCACATTCTTAGTATATTCTATGTTATGTATAAGGCATGTAACAAAGAAATGCCCTTAAGGAGCAGATAATTGACAAGAAGAGATGAAAGTTGCTCATAAATAACTGTAATACAAAGCAATATAAGATACATAGTCTGTGAAAAAGCAAGATATGGGTTGTTGTAAAGTAGAAAGATTACTTCCATTAAGTTCTTTCTAAACCAAATATCTTAAAGAAGTATAAAGGAATCTTGAAGTAATGAAAAAATTAAAGGTTTTGAAGTGGGGAGAATATTTGAATTCAGTTTGTAAGAGCTTACAAAGTGAGCGATCCTGTATATGTTAATTAAACTCTCTGTTTTAACATTTACATATTTGTAAAATGAACATAATAACACCTTTATTTAGGGAGTTGTGATGCATATAAACCCTCTGGGACATAGCTGTGACACTATATATTTTAATTTTCTCATTCACTTTGGATGTAAGGAACAATTGTTTTAGGATAAGGAATGTCTTTTTTTATATTTCTATTTTGCACTGATTTGTATCCTCATACATTCATTCACTTTTTTTCTTAAAACAATCCTAAAAAATAGGCATTAGAGTTAGCATCATTTATAATTTTATAAAAGGGATTTATAGTGTATGGATTTTGTATTGCTTTGTGAAAGGCCAAAACTGGGAACCTACATGACCTAAGATCCAGTCTCATTTTTCAATAATCTGTCCCATGACAATGGGTGTGTGATATAACCTCTCATGTCCACATTTAACACTTTATAAACTAGAAATGTTCATAGAGATAATCTCTAATTCCCTCGATAACTCTTTGGCTACTCAAATGATGTAGCCTTCAAAAACAAGAAACCTGGGCTTGAACTTTGATTCAGGTCCAGTTTTTTTTTTTTTTGATGGTGCATACTCATAAATGAAATGATAATTAATAAGAATTTGGTACACTTCAAAAATAATAGTTTAACCTCACTTTCTAACTTCAATGCCTCTAACACACATTTATTACTATTAAATCATTCATAGTTTTAGTTTTAAAATGATTTGCTGTCATATATACAAATATCAGATAAGATGCTTTGAAAAAGAATTATACACCCTAGCAGAAATGAACACAAACAATGCCCTGAACTTGGTTTCTAATGTTATGCTCTATAAAAATAATAAGGGTTCTGTGGATGATTGGCTGGATATAAAGATTGGTGAGGAAATACAATATGAGGTTGGGGCACCTTTTCGTCACAAAAAATGTAAAACTGTTTAAAAAATAAAAATGCAGAGCCATGTCTAAGGGACATAATTATAAACCTGAAAGAGCTTCCAATGTCCAAAGCTGAAACAATTTGAGCAACAAAATAAATAGCATATATTTTGAATAGCATTTATAATGAACTGGATTATAGCACAAAGCATAAAATACGTATTTATGAATCTGTATTGATATAAATAAAGAATCAAATAAATAAATGTGGGACAACAGATAAATCTTCCATGTAGAACTATTCCACATAATTCATATAAGTGCACCTCCAAGTAGTGGAGCTAAATCCTCTCCCACTCCACCAGCATGGGCTGTACTCAGCTACTTTCTTCCAAAGAAAAGTGTATGCAAAGGCGTGGGACGGTGAAGGAGGAGTAGGAGCTGGAAGTAATTTCACAGAGGAGAAACCTGGCAAAAACTACCTAAGTCAGTGAGTAAGGTTTACATCGACCATGTTAAATCATGTTGTATCATGTAACCCTGATATGATGTAATCAGAAGGGCATTTCGTCTAAACGGTGTTTTTCTCTGAAACCTTAAAGCCCAATATAATCAGAAAAATCTCAAATAGACCAAAATTGAGAAACATTCTACAAAATATCTGAGTCGCACTCATCAAAATTGTCAAGGTTATGAAAAAGAAAAAATGACTGTCACAGGCAAGAAGAGCTTGAAGAGACATGATGACTAAGTGAAATAAATGCAATAAGGTAACCTAGAAGGAAACCTGAAATAGAAAAAAATGACATGAATGTAAAAAACTAGTAAAAGAAATAAAAAAATAAAGCAGGGGTTTACTTGAGAGTAACATGCCAAAGTTGGTTAGTTGTGACAATTGTACCATGGTTATGTAAGCAACAGTGTATGCTTGGTGAGGAATATACAGGAGTACTCCATAAATCTTTCTGGAAATTTACAGCTATTTTAAAATTAAAAGTTTATTGAAACAAAAGGAGATTTGGGGTTATTATATTTCTTCTTATATTTTAATTTGTGATTATATAAGTACTGAAAATGAATCGTCCTGTATGACAGATGATGAATTATACCCTTCAGTGACCTTTAATAAATATCTTTGACTTATGGAGAATTTTGCACTTGCAGCTCAAAATGTGTTGTGTGTATGTGTATTAAAGTATTTATGTATGAGTGCATATATATTGCACTTATCCAAGCATTTTAATTATTGTCACTCTGGGTTTCCTGGTCACTAGTGTCATAGATTAACATTTTTTCAGCTACAATACATTAACAGTTAAAATCTAGGGCTGACAGAATTTATGACATGAGTTCTTATTAATGATCTATTTTCCCCTAGCAATATAATTAGTGGAAAAGTAAAAAAAAGTCAAAAATAATTCTATACAAAATGAAATACTGTCAAAAGGAAACCTAACTAGTGTAGAGCAAAGGGCTTGAGGAAGAGTCCTTAGTCTCTCTCTATTTCTTGGTGTTGATAGGAACCCACCGTTCATCATAGGATAATCTCATTTTATGTTCATTCTTTGCAGGGACATCACCTGGATTTTGCACTAGGAGTATCCTGTATCCCAGCTGCTTCCTCTTGCTTTTGGGGAATGGGTGTGAGTGACCTTTCAGGTAGAGAAGGAAACATTCTCAGCTTGAGCACCAACTGCTTGGAGAAATTGCACACCAACGCTGGGAATATCAGCTGTCCTAAAACTCGGACATGGAAGATTTCTTCATCCTCTATAATTAAACACAATTCCTACCCTTATCTTATCTACTTTAAATATAAGTTCTACTTTGTGGGGAGGCCTCTTGGCTTGGATCATATCAGGTTTCGGGGAATAGTGTCAAGTCCAATTGGAGATAAGACTAATATATATGACTATCAAATCATATGTTAATGTTATCATCTGCATTGACCAAATCTTTAGGCACATCCAGGCCTGAAATCTTCTGCTGCTATATAATGATTTTTCAAGAATTCTTTTGCAGACCAACCTAGACTTTTCTTTAAGATTTTTCTCTTGCACAAGTTCTGCTACTCAGCTCACAGACCAGCCAGAATAGCCAGAATTCTAAAGTATCTAAAAACATCACTATCTTTGTATATCTAGTCTTCTGAGGAATCTCTTTATAGTCTATCAACAGTAGACTGAAAATGTAGAATTATTTTGTTGCTTCTTCAAAGGCATTTCTTTATGTCCATAAATGCTTTTGTCCTATCATTTATTTTCTTAAAATATTTCTAAAAAAATGTAATTTGGTCCTTCCAAAGACAACAGCTATAAAGATGTACCCTAATCTAGTCTGTCTGCCTTAAGGTAACATCTAAAAACTCTTACCAGATTGAGAAGTGACAAGGGACTAGAAAGAAATGCTTCTGAGAAATGAAAAAGACATAAACACATAAACTAATGTCTTGGATGTGCACTTTAGTTACCCATGTTAAAGCCTTTATGTTTGGAATCATGGAACTAGGAAGCATGAGACAGCCTGCTGGCCCAGAGAGGGTTAAAAAACACTGTAAAGTAACTGGGCAACACATTTGGGAGACCATGATAAACACCAGAATTTCTCATATATGTTGTGACTCCATATGGACAGATAAACATTTTTGTCTTATATGATAATGTCCTGATTTGTAGGAGGCATTTCTAGACAAACACATCATTTTGGACTAAAAATGAATGCTTTTCACTAGTTATATCTAATGGCAAATATCAAATTGAAAAATATATTGGGAGGAATGAACTTTTCATTTTGTAATTTAGGAGAAATACAACAAAACCTACCATTACAAAAAAAGGTTGAAGATTTTGAGAAGAATATAATTACTGGAAGGATGATAATTAAGTAGTAACATAGTATTATTTTAGTGAAGAAGAAAACAGAACAAGAAAAAACACATTAAACTTTTGCATATGAGAAAGAATGAACAAATATCTATGCAATAAGACAAATTGGCTTTTTTTTTTTTTTTTTTTTTTTTTTTACGGATTCTCTCTCTGTCGCCCAGGCTGGAGTGCAGTGGCGCGATCTCAGCTCACTCCAAGCTCCACCTTCCGGGTTCACGCCATTCTCTTGCCTCAGCCTCCCGAGTAGCTGGGACTACAGGCGCGTGCCACCATACCCGGCTAATTTTTTGTATTTTTAGTAGAGATGGAGTTTCACTGTGCAAGCCAGGATGGTCTCGATCTCCTGACCTCGTGATCCGCCTTGCCTCATCCTCCCAAAGTGCAGGGATTACAGGCGTGAGCCACCATGCCTGGCCTGGCATCTTAAATTATTGACAGAGGAAGGCTCAGAGTGGTGGCTCAGGCCTGTAATCCCAGCACTTTGGGAGGCCAAAGTGGGCGGGTCACCTGAGGTCAGGAGTTCAAGACCAGCCTGGCCAACATAGTGAAACCCTGTCTCTACTAAAAATACAAAAAATTAGCTGGGTGTGGTGGCGTGCACCTGTATTCCCAGCTACTCATGAGGCTGAGGTAGGTGAATCACTTGAACCCAGGAGGCGGAGGTTGCAGTGAGCCGAGATCGCACCATTGCACTACAGCCTGGGCAAAAAGAACGAAACTCCAACTCAAAAAAAAAAAAAACAAACAAAAATTTAAAATAAATAAATATTGACAGAAGGAAAAAAACACGCTATGACAAATTTGGGGGCTAAAATGTGTAAAAAGAAGAAGAAAACAAATACTGACTGACGATGGGAACCCAAAAACATTGGCAATGAGAGAATGCCCTGTGCAGAAAATGTTAGGAGGTTGTTTCCAATCAGAAATTTGAAAGCCACAAACTAAATTGCTGGATCCAAATTGTCAAGGTTGCCTAGGTAGGATGTAGGCAGTGAAAGACACGTTGCATTTGACAATTTAGTGGTCCTAGAGAGAGTGCTAGTGATACTGGTTTTAAAAAAGATACAGTTTAATTAGAGTTTGGTGAAAAGAACAAAATTGAATGGACATGGCATGGGAAGAGGCAAGAAGATGAGGCAGTGTGTGCGTAGACCGCACTTTCAGGAGGTTTGATCATGAATGGAAGGAGAACCGGGACATCTGCTTGAAGGCAATAAAGGTCTAAAGATGCATTTACCTAGAAGCTTGTGAACATTGCTGTAGGTCAGAGAATCATCAGTGCCAAGGTGAAAAACAGAAGCAGAAAACCAGTGAAGACTGATATGAGTAAACCCCTAGCCCATGTGGTATGGGACGGGGAGCTGCAGTTCTTTTTGGAAGGGCGAATATGAGGATGAAGAAAACCTGTAAGTTTAAAAATAACTATAAAAGTAGCATGGAGAATTTTTCTGTGAGACATCTATTTTCTCTTGGACTTGACTGTGTGAGTGTATGTATTCATTTGCAACAGAGAATCTGGCTATGTTCTTTGAGAAAACAATTTGTAAATATTCGCAAATATTTGAGAGTGAATTCTAGAGAGTTTTTTCAGAGTCCTGATACTTTTAGTTTTTTACTTTTAGTAATTTTAGTTTCTTTTCGATGAATATTAATATCCTTTCAGGATATCTCTGCATAAGAAGTTAAAATGAAAGTACGTTGGATAAAAAATAGAATTTTCTCATAATTATACACCACTGAAATGATACAGACTTGTATTTCAACAAAATAGCTAATATAGATAGGAAATCGATAGGAATAATATAGATAGGAATAAATAAATAATATAGATAGGAAAAATAGGAGAAAGGGGAATATGAAATCTGCAACCTACTGTTCTTAGGTTCCATTTTCAAGCAATACTAAAATGAAAACATTGCAAATGGAAAAGAATTATAATAACCAATATCACAAGTGAGCTTCAGATTATCACAAGCCAGTGGTTTCATTGTAAGAAAATGTCATGAGCTACAAAATGTTAAAATAGCCAAATAAATGGAAAGACAATAACCAAGGATATGAAATTTGTGTTTCCAATTCAACAGTCCTTATGCTAAGTTCCTATTTAAATTTTCTCTTTAATGTTTACTTTCAAATCAAACAAACGAAAAAAATATAAGTGTGAAACCACGATAATCAATACAGGACTGTTATCTCTGGCATCTAGCTAAGAGTTTAGAAAGTCAGACTGAATTTGTGTTAGAACTTAAAATTACATGTGTGTTATATGTTAAGTTTCTAGTTCAATTGCTGTATTTTAAAAATAAAGTAATTAATTCCAGGCAAGTAACTGTAAATATGAAAATGGATGTTAGACATTGTGGCTCACCACTTCTGGGAATGTGCAGGGATGAAATTTATTCACATCATTGAACTTAAACGTGGCCATGTGGTTTATTTGGACCATAACGTTTAAGCACAGTAGATAGATATCCATCCTTTTTGCCGGGAGGCATTTAGGAGCCAGTGCTTGGTTCTTCACTCCCCTTCCTTCTGTTAGTAGTCTTAGAAACACAGGACTATATATCTGAGGCCTCTGTGTGAAGAAGAAATAAACATTTAAGGTGATGAACTGATGAGACTATGGATTATTTTAAAATATGCTAACATCCTACCCTATCTTAAATTATATAAGATGTTTAATTTTTTGTCAAACATTTTGATATCAATTTATATAAGTGAAGTGTAATTGAGAAGATTACACGAGATAATATAAAAGAGGACCTGGTTTAATAAATTTTAAATAAATGTTAATTACTTCCCTTCCATATGTGTTTGATGCATATTTGATAGAAGGTTTAATTTTGTAACGTTTTAAATATTTTTATTATTGTCTTTCTATGTACTTACAGTATGATTAATTCAGATGGTGTCCAATATTATCAAATACTGTGTTAAAATATTAGATTATAATATAGATACTCTTCAGTTTCTGATGGGAGTATGTCCTGGAAATCCTATCATAAATTTAAAAAAAATTGTAAATAAAAAATGCACTTAATGCCTGGATAAACCCTTTGTAAAATCAGTAAATTATAAGGTGAAACATCATAAGTCCTGAGGCTCTATGACTTACAATAGGGTTACATCCCAATAAGCCCATCAGAAAGTTGAAAAATACTAAGACAGATCATCATTAGTTGGAAAATGTATTTCTTCTAAGGAAGCAGAAATAATTTATACTAATGAGCATATTGGTTTTATCATATATATACATAGTGTTAGCATGTAATTGATTAGTATAATTTTAGCCTGTGTTTCAGTGAAATAGCCAAAAAAGGATATTCTTATATTTATAGTTGTGTTAGAAAGCTGAGTGTTTGAAAGATAGGTTGTGCAGATATAATCTAAATATCATCACTGTGAAAGAAAAATTGCACTATGCACATTTAAAAGGTAAGGTAGACTTTATTCAAGATTATTACAATGGGGTAGAGGGATTGACCTCAGCTCCACAGAAATAAAAGGCAGAAGGATTTTTAAAGCCTGCAGTGAGCTAATGGAAAAATACTGGAGTTTTCATGGGGAGGGCCAACTGTGTCTGCTGATTAGTACTTATCAAAGGTAGGCCCCTATCCTTCCACAGAGCCTGGGAGATAGGGGCACTGTCTTTCTTGATGATTACATTTTGAGGAGATGAATCCCACCTCCTTGAGAAAGATATTCCTGGGATGTAAACCTGGCAAGATGCTGGAAAAATATTTACATCTCAAAGGGACAGAGAAAAAATTTACAATGAAAGTTTTCTAAAGTAAATGCCATTAGAAAAGAGAGGTCAGTGGCCTATGGTCAGGGAGAAACCTGTCTAAAGTTTAGTCAAGCTGAGGGGAATGTTAAGGTCATCCTGATCAGCACTTATCTCATTATTTTTATTATTCAGTCATGATCTGTCTTCACAGAGACACTTCACATACCTCACAGTATGAAGAAAATGTTTTCACTCCCTGAAACCCAGCCTCGGCATGTAACCTTCATATACAATGAGGTGCTTGGACTACATTAGTGGGAAGAAAAGAATAATTTACATGAAAAGTGATGAATGCTTTTTCTATCAAATTAATAAATGGCTATATTTGAATTAAAATAGGCTTAAGGGATTCAAATTATCTGAAATGCCATAGTGTTAATAATTTCTATAGTATGAGTGTTCATAAAAAGAGAAACTGTCATGTAATAGATAAATCATTGTAGGTATTTTGTTTCTTCTTCAAAGGCAGGAACAAAATTCATCGTTTGAATCATTATTTAGTTTATTGAATCGGACTTTCTTCGAGCATTTTAAAATGTCTCTCAGCTGTGGCAGGCATTTTAAAGTTCCTCTGATTCTCAGATATAAATTATGACTCTTAAGACAATATAGTAAACTCTAGGACTTAGTTTATCAGACAAGCAGAAAAGCTAAAAAAAAAAAAGAGATTTTAACTTTCAGTTTTATTGCTACTCAATTCCTTTTGCTCTGGAGGGAGGCTCCTACCACAAGCCAGGTCAAAACAGTAAAAGAGTCTGGCTCCAGTACAAAAGTAAGACATGTCACTTTTTACACATTATGTACTCTTCACCGCCAGTTTTTCCCTGTCGTCTGCTGTTATTTAAACATCCTTTAAATTTCATTCCAAGGAATGGTTCCTCATTTCCATGGTTAAAGTATTTTTACCAAATGTGAGCAACTCTTTTTTAACCAATGAGATGGAAAATATTTCAGAGTTCTATTGCTCTTTGTCATTAATTTTGGTGAATCCTTTCAGTGAACTGTGCTGAACTTTTTCACAGAACCTTGTAAATATCTACTTTCCACTTTAAAAAAGTTAAAAATAGGAGTCCTTGAAGTATTGAACTAGAGAGATGAATTAAATACAGTCACTGCCTTCAAGGACAGCAGAGTCTGAATGGGGTGGGAGGATCGGACAAACAAATTAAAATGTGATATAATATTTATTATAAAGATATGTACATGATGACGAAGAAGCAAAGAGGAAGAATACCTAATAGTCTGGTCATCTGAGGAAGATACATATTTTATACTGTGTGGTTGTAAATTGGTCTTTCCTCCATAAGCCTGTATTGATGAGTGACTGTGTATTAGAGATATTACCACTCCCTTCAGGCTCCAACTACCAAATAGCAATTAACAAGTAAAATAAATTAAGTATGTATCTTTGTGGTGTAAACTCACTAATATATGGGTGTCAATTTGTTACCACAGTGTAACTAGCCTATACTAACCGAAACAGAAATTGTGACTCAACATAGGGTGATATATTAGTCCATTATCTCGCTGCTAATAAAGACATACCTGAGACTGGGTAATTTATAAAGAAAAGAGGTTTAATTGACTCACACTTTAGCAGGGCTAGGGAGGGATCAGGAAACTTACAATCATGGTGGAAGGGGAAGCAAACACATCCTTCTTCTCATGGCAGCAGGAAGAAGTTCTGAGCCTAAGGGGGAAAAACTCCTTACAAAACCATCAGATCTTGTGAGAAGTCACTCACTCTCAGAGGAACAGCATGAGAGTAACCACCCCCCATGATAAAATTACCTCCCACTGCGTCCCTCCTACAACACGTGGGGATTATGGGAACTACAATTCAAGATGAGATTTGGTTGGGGACATAGCCAAACCATATCAGGTGCCATCTTAAAGATTAGCCAGTAGCTATTGAAGATTCACAATGAAAGTTTTCCAGAAAGAGCAGTACTCATTCTAAGTTCTGAAATTCAAATAGATGTTAATCAGATGGAATGCAAAGGAAGGTCATGCTATTTAGAGAATAATATTATGCAGAGCTCTTTGATATGAAAGAACAGAGAATATTTAGCATACTCTGAAAATCAGTACAGGAAGGTAAGTGAATGGATATAAGATTATTGGTAGGGGAGCAAACTGGATAGGTAGGTACGTTTTGGATTATAACTGATATTATATTCTGTGAAAAGAATCTCAGACTTTTATCCCAAGTATTATGTAGAATGTTTGCGTATAATAAATGCTATAAATTTTAATAATTATTAAATTAATTTTATATGTGTCATTACATATGAATTAAATTCAATTCAGTAGTCACTCTTTGTAAGTTATTTTCTAATACATTGTCTTTTTTTTCTTAAAAATTAAAATAGACTGGTTCAATGTGTTTGAATAGTGAACTTTCAAATCAATTTCATTTTAACTATGGGAATTCCATTACATAATGTAACGTTTCTAGAATTTTAAACGTTTACTTTAGATGCCATAGGCGAAAGTGGAAATCATTGTGCTAATAGAGCATCATGGTGGTTATTCTGTCAGCCATGAAATATAATTATTAGAAAAGTGAGGAAAATAAATACAAATATCAGTTCCTTAAATGAAATGGCTGAGCAAATTTTAAATTCATGAGGTCCCATGGATATTGTGCTGCTTGGAAATATTAATGTGAATATTATGGTGTCCAAGTTTCATGATAAGTGGTTACTGAAAAGCTGGGTTGCACTGCTAGCCAGTTTTTGGCATGTGACTGCATTAATCTTGAATGCAGGGCTATATTAATCCATCTTACTTTCTTCTCAGCAAAAATAAGAAATGTGTCATCCTCAAAACAAGCCTCTAAACAGGTCAGCATGAATTTGAAAGCACGTTGACATAAATGAGGAAGAGCAAGAAAAAAATGTGTCCCTGCAGAACATGAAGATGTATTGTGGCAGAAGAAGAAGTTAAGGCACCTAGAAAAATGAGTTGCTGACTGCCTGTTTGTGTAAGTAAAACATTGTTCTATAGAATTCATTTTGTAGAGCTGATAGGAAGTTACAAATTAGTACCTCACGTCAAGGCCAACTATATAAGGAGCTCTTTACAGTTACAATAAATTTTATGTTCTTTTCTCAGTTAAAAATCTGGACACACTTCAATGAAATATATGAGTAGAGAATATCAATATATGCATTTTTTAAAAAATAACCATGGAACATGAAAATACAGATTGAAAAAACTTGAAAAGGGCAACCAACTAGTTAAGCTAATGCTCAGACATCAACTTTGGAGTGCTTTCGAACTGTGTGTATGTTATATGAAGCATTATTGTAGAATACTTGTCTGTGTAATCTATTGAACATGGATACCATTTGTTCTCATTTGCTTTACTTCCAAAAATTTAACTTTCCAGGTCTTAAAGAAGATGTCATTGAAATTTAGCCCTGCTGTTAGTAGTTGCTAAATTAGACCAAAAATTCCTGCAGCAAAACTTAATGTATAGGCTTATTTTCTGAGTTATAAAATGATTTTCTTAAGTAATTCTACAAAACTTTATTGAGTGCCAACAATATGGAAGACACTCTTCTAATCTAGGGATGTACAATTTTAGAAAATATAACTATTATGCTTACTGTCTATCACAGTAAAATATGACTAGTTATAAATAAGTAAAATTCTGATATGTCAAGTGACAAAAGATTTATGGAGAGAATAAAATGTTTTTTGTATTGGGGCTATACTTCTGATCAGATAACGTTTCAGCAGCAATAGTAAATGTATTTTGATTAAAAAGGTAAAAAATATGACATTCAGAAAATCTATAATTAACATGATAAAAAAAGTTAAAAATATGACTTTCAGAAAATATATAATTAACATGTGTCAATGCTTTTATTCAACCTACTAATTAGAGAAGGGAAAAGGAAGATGGTAACATTGATTCCAAAAGTATTTTGAGAATATGATCTTTTATAGTCACATTGAAAACAAGACTTGTTAGAATAAAACTTTTAAACTAGATACAAACCTTGGTTAATATCCTTTACGATAATAAAGCACAACTTGTGGGATCGTCTTTTTATCTAAACAGTACTTTTCAAGTTAGCCTGTAACATAACTTGAGTTTATCTCTATCAAATAGGAAATAACAGAAAATTTATCCTAGGCAATTAAAGAATCCTTAGATGAGCTTCTTAACCTGCAATGTCCAATATCACTTTGAAAGGACATGGAGTACTCTTTTTTGATTTCCATGTTTCTGATAATTTTTATTAGCAATTCTCTACCAATATTGATTTACAATCCTGTACTTTCCTTAGTTGAGGTATACAACTATTTTTGGCTAATAAGATATGAGTAAAAATTATGGTAACTTGCTTATACTGTGCTGCTGTACTAAAAGGTCACTCATGATGCTTTAACATCTTCCTTGCTCTGCTATGCCAGCTGAAAGAGATACATATTTTATACTGTGTGACTGTAAATTGATTGGTCCTCCATGAGCGTGTATTCCCAAATGACTGTGTATTTGAGATATCATCAGTCCCGTCAGGCTCCAACTCCCAAATAACAATTATCATGTAAAATAAATTAAGTATGTAATTCACTGTGTTAATGCACTAATATTTGTGTGTCAATTTGTTACCATAGCAGCACTAGCTTATACTGACCAATATAGAAATTGTGACTTAAAATAGGGTGACATCTTAAAGGTTAATCAGTAGTTAATGAAGATTCATAATTATAAGAAGTTAAAAAGATAATTATTTATGTACATAGTCCGAAATACTTAGTAAATTCTCTTCTGAGGTTCCTTGGAAGGCAGATCATGTATTCTATAAAACTGTATTTCTAGAGAAATAGTTTGGAATAATAATAATAGCACATGCTTGTTGCTGTTATGGTCTGAATTGTGACTGGCTGACCCACCCCCAAAAATTTATGTTGAAGCACTAACCCCTGATGTGACTGTATGTGGAAATAAGGACTTTAAAGAGATAACTAAGGTTAAATGACATCTTAGGATGGGGCTCTAATCCAGTATGACTGTTGTCCTTATAAGAAGAGACACAAGAGATGCACACTCACAGAGAAAGGGTCATGGGAGGACACAGAGAAGTCAGCCACCTGCAAAACAAGGAGAGAGGCCTAGGGAGAAACTAAACTGCTGTTGATCCTGGACTTCCGGGCTCCACAACTGTTGGAAATTAAATGTCTGTTGTTTAAGCCACCCAGTGTGTGCTGTTTTGTTATGACAGCCATAGCAAACTAATGCAATTTCTATTGACGGCATTTGGCAAAGAATTACAAGAAAAACGTTAGCTCAGAAAAAAAAAAAAAGACTGGTTTACTCCCTCAATTTGACCTCAATTTTTCTAAGGCAGAGAGAGGACTGAGAAAACTGTGTGTCTCTCAAGGAAAGCAAAGAATATATATAACCAAACAGGATAAATGCAGAGGAAAAAAATAATCTCCCAGAAGACAGTTCTAAGGGCCACATTAGAAATGACAATTCTTCCAGGGAGCAAAATCAATGCCTAGCTAAGACATATTTAACATTCTAAGGGTAGAACTCTCATAATTGCTAGAGTAATTGCTGGATATCTTCCAATTATTTCCCTTTCAAATATTTGTTATTTCTGTTTGTATTTCTAAATTCTGCATTAGTTGGAATGGAGGAAATAGAAAATTTTTCTTTTTTAGTTCATAAGAAACCCAACTGGACTGGATGTAGAGTTTACCACATGCCACAATTAAATCCCAGGCTTTGCCACAGATTCGGTATCTGGATGGAATTTTTGTTTATTTCCATTGGGAATAAGTTGAGTATTCTAAATGTGGGAGAAAGGAAATGATGGGAAATTTGATGCAATAACAGGATTGCAGTAGAAACAGTGATGCTAATTTATTGCTCTCCTGTATTTTAATTCCTATTTAAGTTAGAATGGAGTAGATGATAAGTACTAGAAATAAAACGTGACTGGACATGTCAAATATCCTTATTAGACTAAGGCTATAAAATTTGGAGGTTCATTCTTACCAAAGCATAAACAACACCACCCTAATAAATAGAAGCAGAAACACAAAGGAAACTATAGATTAGCTTATGTGGACATCTGGGAAAAGAATGTTCCACACAAAGAGAACTAGGTTTGCACAGGCTCTGAATTAGGAGTGTGATCAATCTTTCTGAGGAAATTTCCATCCTTACATGCAATGCCTTGGTATTGCAAATATATTTATCAACATTATAAACTCATTTTACAGCTTAGACTAAGCATTGAGTTATTATGCCACTATTGAATATTTTTAGATAAATATGCATGTAGATTCATTTGAACCTTTTGGAATTAATGTTAACTGTTTTATATCCAACCACATTGAACATTAACTCATAGACATCTGAAGATCTGTTCATAGATTTCAGTCTGGTTCGAATATTATAATATTAAAACACAAGCTACTTTTTAAACATCTTAAATACTTTCTCCCCATTTTCAGTCACAGCTTCTTAACTCTGTCTAGAAACATACTGCAAAAATAGAGGAAACCTTAATTTGTTTTTCTGACCCTACCAATCTTACTGTTTAAAGAACTTTTCTTCATTTACCTAAATGAGAAAGAAAAAAAATAAAATTGAATTGAGATATGTGCTTTATAAGGAAACATAACCCATTACATATTTTACTACTAACACTTTTTTATTTTTTTGAGATGGGTCTCACTTTGTGCCCAGGCGGGAGTGCAGTGGCACAATTACAGCTCACTACATCCTTGAACTCCCAGGTTGTGTATCCCTCCTGCCTGGCCTCCCAAGTAGCTGGGACTATATGTGCGCACCACCATCCCCAGCTAAGTTTTTGTTTGTTTTTCAACTTTGGGTAGAAATGAGGTCTCACTGTGTTGCTCAGACTAGTCTCAAACTTCTGGGCTCAAGTGATCTGCTTGCCTCAGCCTCCCAAAGTGCTGGGATTATAGGCATGAACCACCACACTCAGCCTATTACTATTTAATACTATTTTTATAACATGAACAAAGAACCAACAAAAATGTATTTCTACTATAAATATTCAAAGATGGTTTTTCCTTACTAATCAGAATGCCATTTTCCTATTTTCTTTATATTTTGTCTTACGCTATTTAATTCAATAGTTGAGCAGTTGATTTATATGAAATTCTGTTTCTAATGCCCATATGTTATTAGGGATGAATTATTTCAAATACCTAAGAAGTTAAAAAAAAATCTCAATGGGTATTTAACCTTTACAAAAACAAAGTATTTAAAAATATCAATAAAATTTTCATTTTTAAAAATACTTAAAAACAAATCTTATGTTGTATATTTAAGGTATACAACATGATGTTATAAAATACATACAGGTAGTAAAAAAATTACTATATGGATGCAAATTAAGGTATGCACTATCTCACATAGTTATCCTTTTTTTGTTTTTTGTGGCAAGAACAGCTCAAATGTACTCATTTAGCATGAATCCCAAATATTGTTTAATTTTATTACCTCAAGTCGTTATTGGATCTCTAGATTTGTTTAATCTAAATAGCTGCTATTTTATGTTCTTTGATCTATATCTCCCTATTCTCCCCAGAACCCACCCCTAGCAACCGTTGCTCTCTGTATACAGTCAATCCTTGAATAACACAGGTTTGAACTGCATGGCTTCTGGCAGCAACAGAACATTGCTAATGTGCACTCGCTCTAGTGTGCCACATGCTTGGCATCTGTGGGAGCCAGGGCACTGCCTCAGCTATGGTGCCGGTTGGGTGGGAATGTGACTGCTCTGGTTTGTAGGAGGCCTGAAGTCCCTGTTTTATTAAACTATTAAGACTATTCTGAAAATTTATTTTATTGCAAAACTAAGCTTAATCCACTTGTCATCCTATAAATATCCAAACAGAATAAAAAGATTCATTACTTACTGCACATAAGTATGTTCACGAGTCTGAAAACACCTCAAATTTTTAATGTTAATTACAGTAGAATATCAATGTGGATTGGTTTATATTATGATTTTATTTATTATCATACCACAGAGGAAATCAGATACTCCAATGGGATATTTATTCTGATAGCAACAAAATTATCAATTAGTTATGGTCTGTAAACATAATAGAATTTTTAAAAATATTCTCAGATTTTTATTACCCTTCTTCAAGTTTGTGTGTGTGCATGCATACCTGTGCTTGTGTGTGCATTATTAATCCTGTTTAATGATCACAATGACCTTATGAGGAATTATTATCAACCTTTATATTACAGTTGAGGAAACTGAAATACAGTGAGATTAAGTAACACTCTTGTTCTTTTCTGTTTTGTGTAAAATCTCTCCCCAAACCTAGTGACTTAACTTGAATACTTAATTTTGCTTATGAATTTGCAGATCAAAAGTTTGGAAACGTCATTGTTGACTAGTTCTCTGATCAAATCAAAGTTTTCGGCAACTGTGGCTGGAAAATCCACCTCCAACCCAAAATGTCTTCACTTGCATACTCGATGCCTCACTGCCTCTGTGCCTCTCTTTCTATGTATGAAGAGTATCCTTGCAGCTTGCACTTATCAGAGCATGGCAATCTCATTAATAAAAGTAAAGAATGAGAAAACAGTAAAGTCTTCAATTACCGTTAATCAAGGAAGTCAGGGATATTAGCATAAAGAGAGTTTCAGATAATATAAGAACACCTTTATAAATTACCTAAGTCTTTTTAATCTCTATATTTTATAGTGAATAACAGAATACATTTAAGATATGTTTATTATTAAGACTATAAAAGTAGCGGTAATAAGAGATACTATTGCTTCACTATGCAAATTTTTCTGGAGGTGGAAAATATGTAAAAAAAATAAGATGACGGAAAAATTCTATGTTCATAGGATCTGTTTGGGAGGTAGAGAGGCTTGTCAAAGGAGTGTGTCAAGCAGTCTTTTTGGAAAATTAACATATAGGGTTTGTTTTGTAGATTTCTCAAATACACAAAGAAAATTTGATGTGCTGTTAATTACAGAAAAGATTTACAATATTCTTTTCTTATATTCTATGTCTTTTACTATTTTGTAAGGGGAAAATATCATACAACACACAAAAGATAATTTATTTTAGCTTTCTTTGACAATTAAGTTAATCATTCATCTCTCTTTGACAAAATTTATCACCTTAGAAGCCTGGATAATAAATTTGTATAGGGAGATATTGGCTTTGCTGATAAAAATACTTTAATAGTAGTATCAGGTTCCCTGTGGAATGAAGAATATGCTCCACATGATAAGAGAAAAGGAAGAATGGCCCTAAACATGGGGTTCAGGAATAAAGACTTGAATAAAACAAGTCCAATTGGAAACTTTCAGTGAAATGCTAAGACCTGGGTCATGTCACCCTTCCCAGTCATCACCTGCTCTTCTTCCACCCCATCAATTATGTAACAAAATTGCAAAGTTATATTATACTTGATTTGATTACATTTATTGTGAAAGCTCAATCAGCAATATGTTTATATCCACCTTGATACCTGACTGAAAACTGTAAGTCAGAGGAAATTATAGGTGGGTTACATCTATCTGCCTTAATATGTAGCAGAAAGGGTATGGAAGAATTTTAGTTAATAAATTACTACAACGAGATGTCAGATATTTCTAAACTTTGATTTTTAAAGACTCTTTCTTAAATTTTAAAATATTTAAGATAAATTATAAAATTTTAATATTAGCTATAGTCACCTTGTGGTGAAAGAGGTCACCGGAGTTGATTCGTCCTTTCTAATTAAAATGTTGTACACTTTGACCAACATTTCTTTCCTCTCATCCTCCTGCCATCCCCTGGTAACCCCCATTCTACTCTCTACTTATATAAGTTTAACTTTTTTAGATTCCACATGTAAATGAGGTCATGCAATATTTGTTTTTCTGTGCCAAACTTATTTCACTTAGCATAATGTCCTCTAGATTCTTCCATGTTGTCAAAAATGACAGAATTTCATTCTTTGGAAAGGCTTACTAGTATTCCATTGTGCATACATACCATATCTTAAAAACCCTCTCTGTTGCTTCTGAGAACTTAGGGTTTTATCCACATTTTGGTTATTTTGAATAATGCTGCAAGGAATATGGTATAGCAGACATCTCTATAGTTATTAATAATAATGTATTATATATTTCAAAATTGCTAAAAAAAGTAGATTTCAATGTTCTCACAACAATGGAATGATAATTATGTGTGGAGATGGATATATTGATTAGCCTGATTTGCTCATTCTACCATTCATACATGTATGGAAACATCACATTGGACTCCGTAAGTATATGCAATTATTATCTTTCAGTCAAAATAAAATATATTTGTAAAAATACTTTAATATTGGAATTATATATGGATTTTTAAAATTTATATATTATAGTTTCTATTTCCTGAAATAAGGGGAAATAAAGCATGAAAGTACCACTTTGTGTTGCTGAAGGCTTTGAATAGGAATAATGCACATTATTTCTACACGTAATTCCATTGCATGCCCATATATAAATGCATGTGAGGCTGGGATACGTTGTTTGCCAAGTGACCAGAAAGAAGAACAGGTGTTAGATTAATAGCTAGTGGTCTCTAACCCATGTGGCATGAAACCATGGTGCCTGCCTTTTTATCTTATATGATCTGGCTATAGAAATATATCTGCACATGTCTGTGATCATGTGCACCACTTTTAACCAAGATTATTTTGAAATTGTTGTCCATTGCTTTAATTTTATAATAAATATGAATTATTTTAGAACAGTAAGTATTTAAACAAAGAAATGAAACAGCCCTTTTGTCAAATTTCTAATATAACCCACACACTTTTCTAGGTATTAGGACTTTGGAGATAAATTTTGATGTTCTTTCACATTTGTAAGACAGAAAAGTATCTAATAAAGTATACACAGAATTTTATGAAAACAAAAAAATACGAACTTAATACATCCCAAGTGTTCAAAACAAGTTTCTTGGAGAAGATAATGTCTACTGTGCATCATGAAAAACAGATGTAGTCATATTCTGGGGGTGTGGGGACAGGAGAGCATTTACAAATTCTCCCAAAATGTGTAATCTATATGTTACCTAGAGGATATGAAAATACCACCATGTTCTAATTTGGTCACAGAAAAAAATGAGAAATTTTCAAAATGTGGGTAGAATGAATATAACTTTATCATAGTTGTCTTCAAAAAGTTCATGGAAGAATGCATATTATGATAAAAACTATCCACCAGTTTAAAATTTTCTTTTGTACCAAAATAAACTCATACTAACTTGTTAAAGTATGGCTGAACAGGGTCTAGTGTGAGGCACTAAGAAAGATAACACATCAGTTTGAAAAGAACCCCTATCAGAAAAACATGGATTATGCTAAATTTAAGCAAGAACGATATCAAATTTGTGGTAAAGCTTGAGTAGAAGAATGGTGAAATCATGTATGCTTTCCAAAATTTGTGGGAACAACATCCTGAAGAAATTAGCAGCCTACAAACGGATAACATGATTTAAGTAGAAACAAGAAAATGTTGAAGATACAGCTGATAGCAGAAGACCATACACATCTATTTTGGGAAGAAAAAGTTAATTTTGTCCATGCCCTCATTAAAGAGCACTGATGACCAGCAGCACAAACAATATCCAGTACCACAGACATCTCACTCTGGTCATTTTACATAATTCCTTGGAAAAAATTAATGGAGAGCAGATGTTCCATTGGATGGGTGCCAAAACCACTCCTTCCAGATAGCTGCAGAAAAGAGAAGACTTGTTTTACATTGTAAACAAGTGGGATCAAGATCCTGAAGCATATCTTCAGAGAATTGTGACAAGAGGTGAAACATAGTTTTACCATCCTGAAGACAAAGCACAAGCAAAACAATGGGTACCAAGAGGTGAAAGTTATTTAGCAGAGCAAAAGCAGATGGGTCAAGAGCAAGGATCGTGGCAACAGCTTTTTGAGCTGCTCAAAGCACCTTGCTTGTTGACTTTTTGGAAGGCCAAAGAATGATAGCACCTGCTTATTATGAGAACATTTTGAGAAAGTTAACCAAAGCTTTATGAGGAAAACTCCCAGGAAATCTTCACCAGAGAGTTCGTTTCCACCATAACAATGCTCCTGCTCATTCCTCTCAGCAAACAAGGGCAAATTTGTAAAAGTTTCAATGAGATATAATTAAGCATCCACCTTAAAGTCTTAATTTGGTTATTTCTAACTTCTTTTTATTTCTTAATCTTACAAATTCTTTAGAGGGTGCATATTTTTCTTTAGTTGATAATATGAAACAGAGAGCATTGGCTGGGTTAAATTCCTGGGACCCTCAGTTCTTTAGGAATGCTAAATGGCTGCTATCATCCCTTACAAAGTGTCCTGAATTTGGTTGAGAAACAGTTTATATTTCTTATTTTTATCTTTTCCTTCCATTTTCCATGTACTTTTTGAAGTCCCTTATATGACAGTATAGTATTAAATATAATAGCATATATAATTTGTGTATAGTATTAAAATACAGAGTACTTATAATATAAATAGTAGTTTATGTTATATGTATTAGTATACATATATGTATTACATTATAGTAGTGTAACATTACATATAGGTTATTTATGCCACATATTACATAAAATATATGTGCTGATATTTAGTAAAACTCCATAATTTTTACTTGAAGTTTCAAGAAGAAAAAAGTAATCTAGGAATAATTGTTAAATATTTTAAACAAGAAACATATAATTACAAAACAATATTATTAAATACAGAGATTTTAAATTATACTTTTCCCCTCTATTTTTAAAAGGTAGACACATATTAGTAAGTTTCTATTAAAAATGGTCAAAATAAGTTAGTATCATCATACTTTCTCCAACATTCCTTTCCTGCATCCTAATTTTAAATATGTAATATAAGTGTGTATTATATGCTTTATGTGTGTAGTATATGTATTATGTATGTAATCTATATATACAATTTATATTGTATATTTATTCTTTATAATGTTTATGTCATTTATATTTTATAAATCCACAAGGTGGATAGCTTTAGTTTTACAATTTAAGTACATTATTCACAATCTGTTCTCTTTCCCAAACCTTTCCCATTTCTTTTTTTTCTTTTCTTTCTTTCTTTCTTTTTTTTTTTTTTTTTTTTTAGTTTTGCTCTTGTTTCCCAGGCTGGTGTGCAGTGGCACAATCTCGACTCACTGCAACTTCCACTTCCTGGGTTCAAGCGATTCTCCTGCCTCAGCCTCCCAAGTAGCCGGGATTACAGGCACACGCCACCACTCCCAGCTAATTTTTTGTATTTTTTTTTTTTAGTAGAAACAGGGTTTCACCATGTTAGCCAGGCTTGTCTCAAACTCCTGACCTCAGATGATCTGCCCCCTTTGGACTCCCAAAGTGCTGGGATTATAGGCATGAGCCACCACACCCAGCCATCCTTTTCTATTTCTAAGTCTTTTGAGTTATTTTTTGGTTTGCTGAAGTTTCTTACTTAGTAATAAACTTTATATTTAATTTCAACAGAAGTTAATGGGTACTGTATTCCTTCAGGTCTTGAAAGTGTTAATTTGTCTGCTTTCTATGTTTATAACTAAAGGACAACTTTATTGACATGAAATTATTCATCACACATTCATTTCCAAATTTTTAGACATTTTGCTAATATGTGCTGTCATAAAGAACTGCTATGAAAAGTCTGAGGCTAATCTCTATTCCCCCTACTCCCATTCATGACTTTCTTCTGTCTTGATTTTCAAATGTTTTTAAAACTTTGAATCTTTTTTTAGATCACAATATTCTCTTTCAATCTCCAGTACAGGTATTATTGAATGTCATAATCTATATCTTTGATGTTTTAAAATATATTCTATGTGTTGTTCAATTTTTAAGAAATATTCATTATTAATATATCAATCTAACATTACACATCTGTGGTCTTTTCTGTGTTTTATGCTTGTTTTTATTTTCCACAGTAAAGCATTGTATTCATTCATTAATTAATGCAATGTATTAATTAATTGTAATTATTGTAATATAATTGTAATTCATTAATGAATACAATGTAATGTGTAAAACAGTATTAATTCATGTTTATTAGATTTTTCTGCTATTTCTAATATGGCTTTTATGTTTTCATTGTTTTCTTGAAATTTGCTCATGTAATCATTTCACTTGGATATCTAATGATTTTTGT
Organism: Gorilla gorilla gorilla; assembly: GCF_029281585.2. Taxonomy (NCBI): domain Eukaryota; kingdom Metazoa; phylum Chordata; class Mammalia; order Primates; family Hominidae; genus Gorilla; species Gorilla gorilla. The sequence continues at coordinate 85,230,055 of NC_073238.2, read as the reverse complement.
CTTTGACATTCCGTATTTCTTCCTTGGTCTCTTCAAAAAATCTGACAAATTCCTTAGATGCTATAGAAACTATTTTCTTACTTCCTTTGAAAATTCTTGTCAGTTTTTTTTCATTTTCCTTGATTTATTTTCTTGATCATTTTCTCTGTGTCTTCAAACAGACCTTGTATGCATTATTTTTTTCTATTCTTTCTTAATTTTGCATGTAAATATCACTTATATACTATTAAGAGGAAGTGAGGCAGGCTATTATTTATACTTGATTTTGTCTTTACAGAGACCCCCTTCACTGAATCCTTTACACTATAGCATTTCTCCTGTTGATTGTTGACATTTATGGGTCTGTGGCTCACAGCAAAGTCCTCTAATTACAGTCTATCTGTGATGAAATCTTGGAATTAACTTATTTCATTGCTTCACCCTATGTAACTTTTGGGAATGTCTACAAGCTGCAGTTTAGAAAAAAAATGTATTAACTTGTCCTAAATAGCAAAACTCTGTTAGCACTGAGAATGGAAATTAAGCAGAATTTTCCGATACTGTGTTAAAAAAGAAAAAACCGAGACCAAGAAAGCAAATAACTTAGCTGCTTGCTACTGAAAATGCTTTCTGAGAAAGACAATATGTACCAGTTTTTTTTTTTTTTATGAAAACTAACAGCTCACCCATAAAAAGTTCCAATAAGTGGCCTGCTCATCAAGACTGCTTAAAGATCTTTGGTTTCCTATGCCTTTGAGCCAAAGCAATGACGTCATAAGTTCTTCAACATCTCAGTGAGTTCTCCACCTTGTCAAATTCACTCTACCCAAGAAACTCTGCCAATGCTGTTGTCCCCTTCAGTTTGACCTCTTTTTGAAATTTAATGGAGTAGAATCAAATCTACCTTAGTAATATTTCCCTCCTTCAAAAGCTAATCACACTCTTATACCTCTATTTAGGGGCCAGATAGAGAGGGCTGCTGTATTAACAAAGCCTGAAGAGATGTATGTATGCTTTTAGGGTTCTTTTATTTTTTTTTTCCTTTTCATTTTAGTCTGCACTTCACTGCAGTGTTATAGAAAAATATACATTACAGTTTTGCTGCCTGAGAATTAGGCTATTTCCTGTTTGCTTTTCTATTTCAGGCAGGATCTTACTCTGTCACTGAGGCTGAAGGGCAGTAGCTGGATGAAGGCTCACTGCAGCCCGAAACTCCAGGGATCAAGTTATCACCCCATCTCACCCTCCCTGGTAGCTGGGACTACAGCCGAGTGCCGACATGCGTGGCTATTTTTTTTTCTTTTCTTTTTTTTTTTTTTGTAAAGACGGGATTCCTTCATATTGCCCAGGCTGGTCTCAAACTCTTTGGCTCCAGCGATCCGCCTGCCTCGGCCTCTCAAAATGCTGGGATTACAGGCATGAGAGACCACGACCGCCCTGTTTGCTTGTTTTAATAGAAATGGGGGCTGTTTATATTTTTTTTGTTTTCTGTTCCTTTTCTGTTGCTTAGAGAACAGAAAGGTCAATGTTATTGCATTGTTTCTTTGAAGATGTAGTTGTTTCTTCGAATCCTTTTTTGTTGGAGGGAAATGAAGAACATATATACTGACCAGTTTTAATTGGAATTATCTCAGTAATGCATTATTTAAATAAACTAAGCATCAATATGTTGAACAAGAAAACAAGATCACGATTTCAAGATTTTTATTATTTAGATGGAAATCCATTGTGTGTGTGAATATATGAAAATCCTCAGAATGAATTTTCACTCTCTATCATTTCACAGATGAGGAGATTGAGTTTAAAATTGCATTTCTTCTTAAAGTTTACATTTCCAATAGCCCTGGAAGCACTAGGTTTTAGACTCTATCCCATTTGCTTATTTTGGTTGTCACATTTCCTGAATTCCAATCAGAAGAATTAGTTTCTATGGCAGAATTAGTTTCTATTGATCTCCGTGCTAATGGTAACTGCCTCCTAACCGACCAAACTATGGTTGGTCATAAAGTTTCATTTTCTCACTATTAGCTTCTATATGCTACAAGTTTGCCTTTTTGTTGTCTTCCTGAATTAAAAAAAAAGGGAAATAGGTTTTTGCTATACACATAAGTATTATAAATTTTCTCTTATAATCAGAAAACAAGCTACCTTGCTGGGTATTCACACATTGCTTATTGGATCCAGTTATTTATTATAATTAAAATACATGAAGAAAGGTTTTATGATGAGGGATTGTGTAGTTAATCATTGACATGGCGTTCTTGAAAAGGAAATCTTGAAGCATCTTTACAAATTACTTCTTTGGGATAAAAATACAACCAGTTTATGGACAGATAGCCGATGCAAATTTCTCAGCAGTGACAGGAAACATACCAGAGTTAATTACAAATCTGGATTTCTTAGCCTGGAATAAAATAGCCTTTTCTTAAGTCTAAAATTAGTTCAAAGTAAATGTGAGCTAGTTCCCTCCTTCTTTCTTTCTTTCTTTCTTATTTTCCTTTAAAATTAAGTTTTAAAACTCAGAGTAAAAAATCAGAATGGTATTTTACAATGCTAAATACTCACTACTATTTATATGTGTTTCCCTTTTTATGTTGAAAACAAAGCTTTCCATTGGATTATGTACTTATTAAGTACATTTACTTACATAAATGAACATAGTAAAATGATTATGTCTTGGTCTATTAATTAGAGAATAGCTTCTGATGTGAAATATTTCAAGTAGAATCAGATTATATTTACCAGCATTAGGTTTGAGAAGAGAAATAACCAGGATGAATGAAGGAAAACTAAACATTTTTCTCTTTCAATTGATTCAGTTTTACTAGACCTGGCACTGAAACATAAATAAATATGGAGAAAGAAGACAACACTTATCCTTTTTCAGGACTAAGATATGGGAGATACATGTTCTTGTCTCCCCATTTCCGTACACTGAACTTTGCATCCACTGACACAAATACGTTTTGTTTATGGGATGAATAGCAGCTTTAAGTGCCTTTGAGTTAAGGAATAGAAAATAAGACTTTAAGTGGCCAGCTGATTTCCTGGGTACACTTAAAGATATATTTAATAGAAAATGACAAAACTGTTGACTAAATTGTTGTGTTAGAAGATTTTTAGCTGTCAGTGACTGAAAATTCAAAGTTATAGTGGCTTATCTAAAAGAATTTTATTTCACTTTAATGTAAGTAAAACACACCAAGTGATATGTTGTCCAGGTCTAATGTTTTTGGACCGTGGTATCAGAGAATGTTTCTATCTTGTTCTCCACCATTCACATATTACAGCTTTATATGAAGTGATACAGCTTTCACCATTATAATCTTACCCCAGACCCCAGAAAAGATGGGAGAAAAGGGAATGGAATAAGGAAAAAAATTCTCCCAAAAGTGCACACTCCACTTGCTATTAAGTCCCATTACATAGTTCTCATATTTCTATATCTAGATGCTAGGGAAGTCAAGGTATGTAAATGTTATTTTGGGTGTTCATAACCCAGTGAAAAAATGGAGAGTTTTATTACTCAAGAAGGGGGAGAAATTGATTTTGAAGGACAACTAGTGATCAGTTACACTGTTACACCATACTAAGTTTTCAGACTCAATTATGAAATATACTGTAACATGTAAATTAGAATGTAAGCTTCTTGAGACCAAGGACTTCTACTTCTCAGTTTTGTAAATGCTCTATCCCCAACATGTAGCACCCTATCACATCATAGGTACGTAACAAAAATTTGGTATTTTAATTGCTTTATTGAGGTATAATTGACATAAGGCTCTACATATTTAATGTATATAATTTGATGAGTTTGGAAATAGGTATACACCTGTGAAATCATCATCACAATGTATGTCATAAAACTATTGTAACTTACAAAAGTTTTCCCTCATCTTTTTTACTTATAATAACGATTATTCTTTGTATTATCATTTTGTGATATGAACACTTAACATCTACACAAAAAATTGTTGAAGGAATACATGTCCTGATAAAGTGGAATAAGCTCAGAAACGATGAAACTTAGATTTGAATTTTGGTTCTTAGATTTTTTTTTTCTCTGCTTGAATATGTGCCCATTACTTAATGTCTCAGTGCCTTATTTTCCTCTTTTTTCAGTAGGGTTTGGTCCATTTATCCTAGGAGACTTTTTATAGCACCAATCAAGACCTGAACTATATAGAAAAAAAGGCCCAATCTGGACTCCTATAACTTTTTAAATTGTAAAGAAAATGTTTAGAAACAATATTTTTTATTAAAGTACCTCTTGCTTATAGAAAAGTACACATAAATGCATAGGGAAAATTTTCACAAATTAAACAAGTCTCTTTAACCAGCAGACAGATTAAGATAACATATTTTTGGTATCCTCAAAGTCTTATTATCCCATCTAGTCACTACATTCCAAAGCTAACTACTAAAATGACATTATCACCATAGACATATTTTTAAAGCTTTAATATGTTTGGCTTTTTTCCATTAGGATGATGTTTTTGACATTCATGTAATTTTGCATGTAGCAATATCTTCTTTATTCTCATTGCTGTATTCATTGACCATATATCTATATCCATATAGCACTGTATATCATTTATATATTATTATATACATATAATAGCTATGTACATCATATATGTATCTTTATATATAATACGTATCAGTTATTTCATATATTCATATATATAGTTTTATATGATGTGCATGTGTATTCACACACACATGCACACACACATATGCATCCTAGTGTTGATAGAATTGTGGATTATTTCCAGTTTGAGCTGTAGATATATACATATGCATTCTAGTGTTGACGGAATTGTGGATTATTTCCAGTTTGGGCTGTTATAAAAAGTGCTGCTGAGAATATTCTCATATATAATCTTCTGGTGATGACTAGAATTTCTGCTAGAAATTATTTCTGTATCATAGGAAATGAAACGTTTTAATAGATATTGCCAAACATTTTCTCCCAAAAGTTATACGATGTGTACTCCCATTATCATTATGTGATAGTTGCTGTTGATCTATGTGATTATCAAAAATTAATTTTAACTTTCAGACTTTTAGCCATTCTGGTAGGTATGTGGTAATATTTCATTGTGCTTTTAATTTGCATATCCCTGTTGAGTAGTGCTGATGAGATTTTTATAAGGTTTTTAGACATGTGATTTTTTCTTCTGTAAAATATGCAGTCTTTAATCATTTTATTTTCTTAATTACTGAGACTTTAATATTCCATGTAGATACCAGTCATTTGTTAGATATGTGAATTATAAATATCTGGTGCAGTTGTATAGTTTACATTTTTATTCTCTTAATGTGGCACTTGAGTGAGTAAAATTTAATAAGTCGAATGTACATCAATTTACATTTATCTTTATAATAGTACTTCTTAAAAAAACTTTGACAATAACAGGTTCATAAAGATATTCTTAAATTTCCACCCCAGAAGCCTTATTATTTAGTCATTTTCATTTAAAATTGTACTCTATTTGGAATACATATTTTTTATATGGTAGAAAACAGGGGTTAGTATTCAGTTCATATAGTGTCTTAGTCCATTTTGTGTTGCTATAAAGAAACACGTGAGTTTGAGTCTAAAGAGGTTTATTTGGTGCATGGTTCTGCAGGCTATTCAAGAAGCATGGCACTAGCATCTGTTTCTCATCAGGGTTTCAGGCTGCTTTTACTTATGGCAGAAGGCAAAAGGAAGCTGGCATGTGACAAGTTCTCATGGCATGAGAGAAAGCAAGAGAGAGAGAAGGGGAAGCACCAGGTCTTTTTTGTTTGCTTGTTTGTTTGTTTTAACCAGCTTTCTCAGGAACTAATAGAGCAAGAACTCCCTCCTCAGGTCTCACTCCAGGACATTAATCTATTCATGAGGGATCTGCTCCATGACCTAAACACCTCCCATTAGGCCCCACCTCCAACACTGCGGATCAAACGTCAACACAAGATTTGGTGGGGACAAGCACCCAAACTATACCATATAGTTAGCCAACTGATCCAGCATATTTGTTCAGGAGGATATCCTTTTCCCACTGCACTGCAGATAAACCTTTGTCATATGTCTTTTGATGTATGTATATGGGTCTGTTTGGGCGCTTTTGTTCCATTCCATTTGTCTTATTTGTTTTCCTGGTGTCAAGAGACACTATTTCTTGTTATATCTAAACATAAGTTTTGAGATCTATTAGTTAAGGCGTTAATTTTTTCCTTCCTCAATATCACCTTGGCTATTCATTTTTACATTTTCATATAAATTTAAGAAACAATCTGTTAGTTTTCATACAAGCAGATAATAATAATTATTACTGCTATTCTTATTATTGTAACTATTATAAACCTTTAGGGGTTTGTTTGAGATTGAAGTGAAACTATAGTTTAATTTGGGTACAACTGACATCTTTAAAAATAATTCAAAAATATTGAGTATTCCAGTACATTGATATGGTTTCTGTGTATGTATCTATGCCTCCTTTCATGTATCTCAACGATGTTTTATCATTTTTTATAGTATTCTTGCACATACTTTACTTTTAATTACACATTTGAGCTTTAATCTCAAGGATTTTAACCTTTCAAGTATGGTTGTCTTGACAATGTAAAACTCTATTCTTTCCCAAGTTTTTGTTTTTGATTTGCTTATTTATTTATTTGTTTTCAATATATTATATGTTATAAATATTATGACGATTTAGGAAATAAATATACACAATCTTTTTTCTATAAAAATGAATACTATCTTTTTTTGGTCTTTTAAATATATATTTTAAATAGTTATGACGTATATACAAATCGCCATCCTAGTTTTTCATTTTACATATCATAAATATTATTTAATATATCTACATATTTTCTGTTACTATCACTTTTTAAGACTGGATAACATTTTTCTCTAGTGAACAATGCACAAATTATATAATAATCCCCCTGTTAATAGATACAAACTTTTTTTCATCAAAAGAAACTGAACATTCTGCCCATAAAGCATTCATATTTCAGATAAATTTCTTAAGGCATATTTTCTGAAGTGGAATTATCTGGTCAAAAACTATGAGCACTTTGATATATGTTTGATATGTCTTGCTATCTGTTATGCAATGGCTTTTACCTACTCAGAGTACCGATAGCAGGATGCAAGAAAATAGTCATTTCTGTATGTTCACCATCTGTATGCAACACCATTTAAAAAGCAGTAACAAAAGACCTAATACATCTTTGATTATCCTTTATTTTGCTTCTGTTTACATTGAACATTTTAATCTATGTTTGTTCACTGGTTATGTTTCTTCTGTTGTGTATTATCTGTTAACCGACTAAGAGTCAGAGAGAAACCTTGACTAAATTTGTGCATGTTGGTAACCTTACTGCCATCGCTTTAGGAAAAATAACCTTTGACTGAACAATAGTGTTTTTATATGCAGCATTGCATGCGGATGTCTGCTCCCATGAAATTAAAAATAAAATCTACTTTAAATTTTTTGAGTTTGGAAACTAAGCGACCTGGAAGCTGCCACTATAGATAAAGAACCAATGAAAGAAGTTCAGCCAGGACTGCCCTGAACTCGAACTTCTCTCTAGGGCTTGGATACCATTGTTTTCTATAGAAATGAGGACACCAACATTCAGAAGGTAAAGAGAAATTCTGGGGGCCTGAGGTGCGCAGTATTGACTTTTGTGTATCTTCCTTGATGCTAAATCCAGTGTCTTAATCTTCTCAGTATCATTGGTCAAATCAATGCCCAGACATAGCACAGAGATTTCCTCGATTTTCTCGTCACTTCCCACTTCATCACAACCCAAGAATATCCTTGGATAAGTATAATGGATTATGGCTTTAAATGTCATATTCAGAGGGACAAGTGCTAATGACCCAAATGTGCTCTGTCTATGGCATGACCTCTTCACATTATATTGTATATCCTCCATAATGTGCACTGTGTCTAGCATCTCCTCACGTAAATAATCTATTAATAAATACTCTTATGCATGCTCTCCTTACATTGCATGTTACCTTTTTTACATTACAGATGCATGTATGTTTCTTCCATGTACTTATTATCCTCAGAGTATAGAAGTAATTAGGCAGACTTGTGAATGCCCTGTGGCCTTAGAACACAAATCCAACAAAGATAGAACTAAAATGCTAGCAGCTTATTTCTTTGCTTGCAAAAAAGAAGATATCCTTTCATCTGAAATAAATTTTTTATCTATCTATTATCTATCTATCTATGTATCTATCTATCTACCTATCTATCTGCCTATCTATCTCAAAGTCATGACATTCTAATATACATCTGGGTGCCATATATAGTGCCTGCAACTGGGTCATAAATGGAATTCAGCATACTGGGGACTGAGTGTGGCTCCAGGGAAATGTACCAGCATAAGTCACCAAGCCAGCTGTAAGTCACCAATCTGTATTCTTGATAGGACAGCGTTGGAGCAACAGCAGCTTCTCATAATCCTGGGGGTACTTATTCCCCTTATAAGTCAGTGTTCCTGCAAACTTGTCTACTTGTTATTAGAAGGCTCATATGTCACTTGTTCTGGAGGAAAATTAAAGCGTAAATGAGAGAGTCTTGGTTTTGTCATTGTAGACTTTTCTTGAGAGGATGGAAGGAGGCTTAAGAGAAAAAAAGAAAGAAATCCCCTTTTTCTAAATGCACATACCTCCTTTCTATCTTCTCTCAGGTACTGCCTATTCTTTACCAGCACCCTGCAGAAAGGCAGACAACGGTTTCTGGGCATCAAAGTGAGAGGTGACAGCGTGCTGGCAGTCCTCACAGCCCTTGCTCGCTCTCAGCGCCTCCTCTGCCTGGGCTCCCACTTTGGCGGCACTTGAGGAGCCCTTCAGCCCACCGCTGCACTGTGGGAGCCCCTTTCTGGGCTGGCCAAGGCCGGAGCCGGCTCCCTCAGCTTGCAGGGAGGTGTGGAGGGAGAGGCACGAGCGGGAACCGGGGCTGCGCATGGAGCTTGCGGGCCAGCTGGAGTTCCAGGTGGGCGTGGGCTTGGCAGTCCCCGCATTCGGAGCAGCCTGCTGGCCCTGCCGGCCCCGGGCAATGAGGGGCTTAGCACCCGGGCCAGCAGCTGCGGAGGGTGTACTGGGTCCTCCAGCAGTGCCGGCCCACCGGCGCTGCGCTTGATTTCTCGCCGGGCCTTAGCTGCCTCCCCTTGGGGCAGGGCTCCGGACCTGCAGCCCGCCATGCCTGAGCTCCCCACCCGTGGGCTCTTGTGCGGCCCGAGCCTCCCCAACGAGCACCGCCCCCTCCTCCACGGGACCCAGTCCCATCGACCTCCCAAGGGCTGAGGAGTGCGGCCGCACGGCGCGGGACTGGCAGGCAGCTCCACCTGCAGCCCTGGTGCGGGATCCACTGGGTGAAGCCAGCTGGGCTCCTGAGTCTGGTGGGGACGTGGAGAACCTTTATGTCTAGCTAAGGGATTGTAAATACACCAACAGCACCCTGTGTCAAGCTCAGGGTTTGTGAATGCACCAATGGACACTGTGTATCTAGCTACTCTGGTGGGGCCTTGGAGAACCTTTATGTCTAGCTCAGGGATTGTAAATACACCAATTGGCACTCTGTATCTAGCTCAAGGTTTGTAAACATACCAATCAGCACCCTGTGTCTAACTCAGGGTTTGTGAATGCACCAATCAGCACTCTATCTAGCTACTCTGGTGGGGCCTTGGAGAACCTTTATGTCTAGCTCAGGGATTGTAAATACACCAATCAGCACTCTGTATCTAGCTCAAGGTTTGTGAACACACCAATCAGCACCCTGTGTCAAGCTCAGGGTTTGTGAATGCACCAATCGACACTCTGTATCTAGCTAATCTGGTGGGGACCTGGAGAACCTTTGTGTGTAGCTCAGGGACTGTAAACGCACCAATCAGCGCCCTGTCAGAACAGACCACTGGGCTCTACCAATCAGCAGGATGTGTGTGGGGCCAGATAAGAGAATAAAAGCAGGCTGCCCGAGCCAGCACTGGCAACCCACTCGGGTCCCCTTTCACAGTGTGGAAGCTTTGTTCTTTGGCTCTTTGGGTCCACACTGCCTTTATGAGCTGTAACACTCACCGCGAAGGTCTGCAGCTTCACTCCTGAAGCCAGTGAGACCACGAACCCACTGGGAGGAACAAACAACTCCAGACGCGCCGCCTTAAGAGCTGTATCGCTCACCGCGAAGGTCTGCAGCTTCACTCCTGATCCAGCGAGACCACGCACCCACCAGAAGGAAAAAACTCCGAACACATCCGAACATCAGAAGGAACAAACTCCAGACCCGCCACCTTAAGAGCAGTAACACTCACCGCGAGGGTCGGCGGCTTCATTCTTGAAGTCAGTGAGACCAAGAACCCACCAATTCCGGACACAAAAGGAGAGTACTACTGCATGTGACATGAATCACAGAAAGAAAAATCCAACATGGTAACTCATCCCCCTCATTACTGCCAGATCACATGAGCTCTGAACCTGAAGTGACTTAAAAACTACCTAACATTAGCAAATCTATTTTGTTTCAAAATGAAATTATATTGGCTTTTTCCTAATTACCTACTTTAGTATTTCCTTTGTAGAAATGAGTATAATACAAAAAATATAAAGAAGAAAGTAAAAGTTAATCTTTTGTCTAAATATAATGGCTATTAACTTTCTGAAATACGTAATTCCAGGTGTTCTCTACACATACTGTATATATTTTATTTATAAAATAAAATACCATGCAGTCTTTTGTAACATGTATTCCTTACTTATTAATATGTTGTGAGTATTTATGCCAATAAAACTTACTTTCTTGCTTTCAGTAAGTTGTATAAAATTCACTGTATGGATCTATCAAACTTTATATTACCATTCCTCGGCTAGTGAAAATTTATAAGGGCAAATTCTCATCCTAATTCACGAACATAAGTGAACAACGATAGGAGCTCTAGGTGTATTCTATGTAATTGGTGATTAAATGGCCTACTTCACTTGCAGGTTGTCCTCAAAGGTGTAAAGGACACACATTCACAAGACTGAGAAGGAAATACACAACATTTAGCACAAGTGCCCAAATGCACCAACCCTCTCTCCCTCACTTAATATGGGCTACTCTTCTCTACCCAAACTAGAGAAAGATTAGATGTTTGTCTCATTGGTGTGGGGCAGTGTCTGTTTACAGTCTTAGAAAACAAAAATTGTTAATGTCATCTGCAGATAAGAGAACATAGATTTAGGGTTCAAAAAGAGGAACTTCGTTTTGGGGCAAGTGGGCAGAAAAAAACTCATTGAACCTGCAGGAAATTGTCCAGCACTGACTCACACACACACACACACACACACACACACACACACACACACACACACACACACAACACAACACAAATTAACCATTCAATGAATTGTCCTGCCAGATGAAGCCAAAATAGAGATGCACTTGGGGACAGAAATGTTCAGAACTTTTAAGATAAGACTATTCTGGGGAGGTAGGAGACTATGCTAAGAAAGAAAAAGGTGACCCAGTTCAGTATGCAAACCTCAGCAAACCAGGGATTCACAGTTCTTAGCTGGTCTACAGTAGCACAAGGGAAAGTTGATTTTCAATAGTGAAGCTGACAAAGCCAACTTACTAAAAATCTTTCAAGGAGTAGAGCAAGATCATTCAAACATTTCTCTGTTTAAGACTTTAGGAATTTCTGTTGTCCAGCCAAAGCCAGGTGATTATTTTTAAAAAATCCTACCCTTGAAGAAACCCTAGGGAAGGCATTCTGCAATGGGCTTTATAGAGCAACTTCTCACTGAAACATCACCTAAGAAATTCCTGAATTTGCATCATTATGTACACTGGTAAAAAGGAACACAGGTAGATCAATAGGTTAATAACATGTTTATTTTAAATAATTCCCATTAGTTAATTTGAGAGGAATTATAATTCACTGTAATAATTTTATCAACTCTGATGCACAGCAGTAGTAAATCTAAATTTAATTGACTAATCATAAACAAATATGAGATAAATTGTTTAATAAATATTTACTGCTAGAGTATTTATTGAGAAAGTAACATTGGAGGATACTATTTTACAGACTGAAAATATAAAAATGTACAAAATATACAAAACCTCTGCACTTAGGAAGTACACCTTCTATTGAGGGGAGGGGCTGGGCAATGGTTTCATGAGCTGCAATAATGTATCAGCCATCAGTGAGAAGTAGGTAAGTTGGAATGGGAAACAAACAATCATTCTCAGTTAAGGATTTGTCCTAGCGAGAAGAGATTGCCAGATAGCAAGTGTTAGAGTTAGCAAGTGTGATGGTTAACACTGAGTGTAAATTTGATTGGATTGAAGGATGCAAAGTATTGATCCTGGGTGTGTCGGTGAGGGTGTTGCCAAATGAGATTAACACTGGAGTTAGTGGGCAAGGAAAGGCAGACCCACACTTAATCTGTGTGGGCACCATCTAATCAGCTGCCAACTTGGCTGGGATATAAAGCAGGCAGAAAAAACGTGAAAAGCCTAGACTGGCTTAGTCTCCCAGCCCACATCTTTCTCCCGTGCTGGATGCTTCCTGTCCTTGCACATCGGACTCCAAGTTCTTTGGCTTTGGAACTCAGGCTGGTTTTCTTGCTCCTCAGCTTGCAGATGGGCTATTGTGGGACCTTGTGATTGTGTGAATTACTACTACTTAATAAACTCCCCTTCATGTATATATTGATCCTATCAGTTCTGTCCCTCTAGAAAACCCTAATTCAGCAAGTATATAATTTATAATTGTGCACCAATGTACAATGTAATGAAACTAATTATATTTAATCTATATTGTAATTAATTTTAAAATAATTTCTAATAAACTTTTAAATGTCTTCAGACAGTAAATTTCCCGGGTAAAATTATGAGGTGGCAAACTAGGCACCCCCTACTGCATTTGAAATTTAGACTTTAAGCCAGGGCAGACTAAATCATAACCTGCAATGTAATAATGTCTGGATAGTCCTCTGTCATTTTGGATGAATTCCCTCTTCCATAATAAATTGAAGCTTGTTAATAAATATTGAACAATAAAAATAAAATTATTTTCAATTGAAAATCTAAATTACAAGTATCTGAAAGCCTTTGTATCATAAAACAGATTATGCAAATATGTTACATAGAATGCAAACTTTCTGCAAGTATTTTATTATTTGAGCTGTCGATTCTAAATAGATATGCTAAATATGACCTATCTGTGGGAAGAGATATGGTTCATTATCTGATGTGAATGAGTTGGCAATCTGCAAATGAAATTCAGTAATTTGTGGATAATTGAATTTTTTTGTTTAATAGTTATCTATTCTAAGTTCCCATTCCCCTAATTATCCAGCCTTTATTATTTGTCCAGCAACTTAAGACAGGTTTATTTTCCTTTGGGAAACATAAATAGTCAATGTCTTTTGTTTTTGCCAGCATCACCATTACTAAAGCAATGGAGATGTCCGTTCTCTGCCTCTTTCATACCCTGGTCTTCAAGATTATTTGTTCAGGAAATATTTAATGAGTACATGATTTATATAATTTTTTTGTAGACACAGGGTCTTGTGCTATTGCCCAAGTCAGTCTTGAACTTCTGCCTTGGTCCTCCAAAGTGTCGGGATTACCGGCTTGAGCCACAGTACTGGGCTGAGTCCCTGATTTGATCCAACTTTTGCGTTCTCTATTTTTGGTAGAAATATAAATGAAGCAGTGTTTGTTCCTGAGCCCTTAAAAAATTCACAATAGTAAAATATGTAGGAAATTCAATACATAATAATGTTAACATTGGGATGATGTCTTATACAACTCCTAAAGTCTTATAAGCTAATATCATATAGGGGAACAAGACAATTGGCACGGAAAAGCTGATGTTTGACTTATATTTCAGTGGGGCTCACTGGGAGAATATGAATGAGGATAAAAAACCTCAAAAATTTTCCTGGCAGAGAAAACAACGTGAAATAAAGAAAATGTGTCTACGGTCCAGGATATAAAAGTGAAAACAGAGAGATGATATGGAAGATACTCAGATTTCTGAGGGCTGTGAATATAACAATAACATAATTGGACCTGTTATTCCCTAGAGTACCTGGCATTGAGACTTGCACAAATCATTTGCTCAATTTAATGTCTGCTTTCATTTGTTAAAACTAAATTATTTCTCTTGAAGTTGCAAGATCTCAGATTGGATTGGGCTTTCTTATTTTTCTCCATTATTTCATTTGGGATATTCTTATTCCCATTCATCAATTTCTACTACTCATCCTTCCTTTATTTCTTCTTTAGTATTCATGATTCGATATCAGTACCTTTAAAAAAATTAATTTATATTTTCTCTCCTGGCATGGTGGCTCATGCCTGTAATCCCAGCACTTTGGGAGGCTGAGGTAGGCGGATCAGTTGAGGTCAGGAACCTGAGACCAGCCTGGCCAACATAATGAAATCCCGTCTCTACTAAAAAAAAAAAAAAAAAATTAGCTGGCATGGTGTTGCGCATCTGTAATCCCAGCTATTCTGGTGGCTGAGGCAGGAGAATTGCTTGAACCCAGGAGGCAGAGGTTGCCATGAGCTGAGATTGGGCCACTGCACTCCAGCCTGGGCAACAGAGTGAGATTCTGTCTCAAAAATAAAATAAAATAAAATAAAATAAAAATAAAAATAAAATTTATGTTTTTCCTCTACATTCCTTAATCTACATTATTTTATTTCAACTTCTTAATTTGCTGTATCTTTGTATGCACATTGTCTCTCTTAGACACATCCATTCAAAGTCTTCAGGTATTGACAAGGATCCCCTCCCTGACCAAACTTTAGTGAGAATCGTTTGAGCTCTCTTCTTGAATAAGTACCAACCTTCAACCTGCTGTCCTGCCCTTGGCTTGCTGAGTGCAGTTTTAGCAAAGAATTCTGCTAAATTAGCAGTTCCCACTGTTGATGTTGATATCTGATGATATCCTCATTCCCTACCCTTCACATCTAAGTCCTTGGCCTAATTTTAGCAAGAATCCTGTTAAGCAAGTTTAGAGAATCCCTCTATACTTGATGTCTGACCACGTTCCTCGCAGTAATTTTCTATCCACTCACTCCCTCACTCTACTGGTTGGCCATAATTTTCCAGCTTTCTTTGCTGTAATCAGAGGTGAGTTCAATCTTTCTTCTCTATTGCAATATTATCTCATCTATTGCAATAGTCTTATACAAAGTCTGTTTTACTGGTTTAAGCATATGCCAGAATAATTTTTCCATTACGATTCCACCTCCATGTGAATAGCTATCACATAACTATCCCAGGCTTGCATTACTACCTGCTATCTTTTTGAATACAAATTATCTCAGTCAATTCTCAGATATATCATTATATTCCACCAGATCTCTTAAATGGACTCAGTATTTCTTAGAGATATCATCTGTTTCTTATCCCAGGCTTGGAATCTTAATATGATTCTGGAATCATAATTCTACCAACCTTTCCCATCACATTCCAGTTATGTGCATAATTTATTATCCATATGTTCTACATTCATTCACCCCTCTCCTTCTACCTGCTACTTCTCTAATTTAAGGTTTCATCAATCCGTGTCAAAACATTTCAATAGCCTACTTATCAGTCAGTCTCTTTCTATTCTTTCTCCCTTTTAATATTCCTATAAAATACCATCAGCTTACTTTCCACAAAACCAAGCTTAGAGCCTATTAAACCTTGCACAAATATGTTTATTACTCCCAGTGCCTAAAGATGTTGTGCTTCCCAAAGACTATATGCAAGCATCTGGTGACACGTAAAATAATCTAACTTAGCTAATAAGCATAAATTTATATAAATATTATTATATCATATTAATATGTTACATTATATTCAGATATAATTATAATAATATTATAAAATAACACTGCTATTTTATGTGCATCTCAATTTTTTTCTTAGTAATTCACTAATTGAGCACTACTAGTAGTTAACAGCTGTCTAGCAGAAAAGACAGGCATAGAAGAATGAAGGAGATCATTAATCCCTGGCTCAGAATCACAGTTCTTCTTTTATTTATATGCCCTTTGCTCAATTATTTAATATCTTATATTTCAGATTTCTAGTTTGTAAAACAAAAATAATTATAGAATTTACTTGATTTGGTTGTTGTGAGAAATGAGTAAGATAGGGCTTATAGGTTAGAACAATGCCTAATAATTAATGGATCATTCAAATTAATGTCAGTTATTAGTATTGTTATTCACTACTAAGAATCCATAATTGTATATTAGAATTTGCATTGTGATCTGTTTCTGTTTTGTTTTGTTTTCTCCTTCTTTCTCTTTTGTCCAACACCTCATGGGCCAGTGCTGAAAAAATAGGATTTTCAAATTTATATATATTTTTTAAAAATTAACTCACTTTGGCATATAGAGAAAGCACTTGTCACAGCATCACAAATGAAGATTTAAGATAAGTACTTAATAATGCTGTTATAATTGTCAATCATGTTAAGATTAGGTCAATAAATTTGTGATTTTCTTTTAACTTTGTGAAAAGATAAATAGTACTTCCACACAACTTGTCTTTTATCATAAAACTTGTTGACTTTCAAAGAGAAACATCCTCACTTACTTATTAAGCTGTGGAAAGGAATTCATCTTTCAAGATAAGATATTCAGTCCATGATATAGTCCACAGAGCTGGGGCAGGGTTTGCAAATTGGCATAAATAATTTCGAGCAATTAAATTTCTCACAAAGCAAATTTGTGACCAGCATATTACCATGAAGAGGAATGAATATGATAATTATAAAACTCAAATTATGTAATCAAAACTTTGATAAGAATGAGTCAGGTGCATTATGTTATCTAAAATATATGATTAGGAGTTTATCTCAAAAATCATAGAAAATATTTTAAACGTTCTGAAAACCTCTTAAATTACCTTTCTAATTAAAAAAAGATAACAGGTATAACTAGAAATAGAACACTTTTATAATATTTTCTGAGTATTCCCAAATAAGTAAATATACTTATGAGAAAATATAAATCATCAACAATTTTTCATAGTTGTATCAAAACAAATGTTTGTTTACAAATTATTTATATATTTTTGGAAAGATTTTTTAGAATTCTACTCTATCAAAAAAGCTACATTTTTTAATGTTTTATTTTGAAACTGAGGAAATGTAAAGATAGTGCAGAAAGTTCTAGTATGCCCTTTACCCAGCTTCCCCAATATTCACATATTACATAACCATGGTATAAATATCAAAAATAAGAAATTAACATCTTTACATGACTGTTAACTAAACTACAGATTTTACTTGGATTTTCCCAGGTTTCCTACTAATTTTATACAATCCATTTTGGATTTGGCTGTCACTTAACAAAATGAATTTAAGATTCATTCTGTTGCCTGAATGAAGTTGTCCCTTTTCTTTATCAAGAAATATTTCATTGTATGCTATAGTTCATTTAGTCCTTCATCTTTTAGAGACACTTGACTTGTTTCATTTTAGGGTTGGAAGGATACTATAAATACTCATGGACAGTTTTTGTCTGTGAAATCCATAGTGAGAAAGCAAACATCTTAATTAAAAATATCTTAAAGAATTTGAAGAGTCACAGCTAATGCATGTGGGGCTTAAAACATAGGTGATGGGTTGACAGGTGCAGCAAGCCACCATGGCACACGTATACCTGTGTAACAAACCTGCACATTCCACACATATATCCTGGAACTTAAAGTAAAAAAAATAATAATAAAGTTAAAAAAAAAGGAATCTGAAGAGTTAACTTAGCAGAGAAATACTAAAGGCAACAAGCATTATTCAAAAATTTTCAACAGTGTTAGTCACTAGGGAAAAGCAAATAAAGCAAATTAAAATCACAATGAGATCGCACTACATCTTTTTTGTTGCTGTTTGTTTCTTTGCTTTTGTTTTTTTCTTTCAGACAGAGTCTTACTCTGTCACCCAGGCTGGAATGCAGTGGCTTGATCATGGCTCACTGCAGCTGTGACCTCTCAGATTCAAGCAATCCTCCTGCTTCAGTCTCCTGAGTAGCTGAGACTACAGGCACATGCCACCACACCAGCTACTTTTATTTTCTTTTCCTAATTTTTGCAGATATGGTGTCTCACTATGTTGCCCAGGCTGGTTCAAACTCCTGAGCTAAAGTGATCCTCCCACTTTGGCCTCCAAAAATGCTGGGATTACAGGCAGGAGCCACTGTGCCCAGTCTCACCACACCTCTTAAAGTGATTTTTTTTTTTTTGACAGAGTCTTGCTCTGTCACCAGGCTGGAGTGCAGTGGTGTGATCTTGGCTCACTGCAACCTCCACCTCCTGAGTTCAAGTGATTCTCCTGCTTCAACCTCCCAACTAGCTGGGACTACAGGGGCACGCCACCATGCCCAGCTAATTTTTGTATTTTTAGTAGAGATGGGGTTTCATCATGTTGGCCAGGATGATCTTGATCTCTTGACCTCATGATCTGCCTGCCTCAGCCTCCCAAAGTGCTGGGATTACAGGTGTGAGACCCTGGGCCCCGCCAATTTTTTTTTTTTAAAGCTGACAATTCAAAGTGCTGGTGTGTATGCTGGTATATATAAATATAACTGACCTCTGCATGTTAATCATAGTAGCTAAAACTTCCACTATGATGTAGAATAGGAGTGATGAGAGAGGGCGTTTTGCCTTGTTCTCCATCTTAGGGTGAAAATGTTAAATCTCTCATCATTAAGTGTCATGTTAGCTGTACCTTGTATTTGGATGACCTTAATAAATTAAGAACATTTTCTTCCATTGCTAATGCACAGGGAGAGAGTTGTGTTTTTCTTCTTTTTTATCATGAGTAGATGATGAATTTGGTCATATGCTTTTCTGCATCTACTGAAAAAATGTGTATATATTCTTTATTATGTAAATACAGTAAAGTTCATTGACTTCAAATGTTGGACTAATTTTGCATTCTTAGATAAACTCCACTTGGTCATAATGTATTTTCATTTTTACATATTGCTGAGTTTGATTTGTAAACATTTTGTTTAGAATTTTTGTGTCTAGGTTCATGAGAACTATTGCTTTATAGATATTTTTAAAAATTTTATCCTGCATATTCAAGGAATATAACATGATGTTATGGAATACATATACATGGTAAAAAGGTTACTGTAGTGAAGCAAATTAACATACCTGTCATCTTACATTGTCACCTTTTTTGTTGTTTTGTAGCAATAACAGCTAAAATCTTCTCATTTAGCACAAATTCCACATACGGTATAATTTTATTATCTATAGTCCTCGTGTTGTACATTAGATCTCTAGATGTGTTCATCCTACGTAACTCCTACTTTGCGTCCTCTGACTTTTCTTTCTCCACCCTGCTCCACCCTTAGTAATGACTACTTTATTCTCTCTATGTGCATATTGATTCCACATATAAGTGAAAACATGCAAATTTTTATTTCTATGTCTGGCTTATTTATGTTAGACTAATGTCCTCCAGTCTCATACATGTTGTGACAAAAGGCAAGAGATTGTTCCTTTTTAAGGTTGTGTAATATTCCATTGTATATAATCTACAATTACCTTGTCCATTTGTCTGTTAACCAACAGTTTGTTTTCATATCTTGGCTATGGTAAATAATGCTGCAATGAACATGGGAGCACAGATATCTTTACAAGGTAGTGATTTCATTTCCATTGCGTATATGCCCAGAAGAGGAATTGTTGGGTTATACAGAAGTTCTATTTTTAATTTCTTTAGAAACCTCCATATTGTTTTCCATAATAGTTCTATCAATCTACATTCCCACCAACAGGTACAAGTGTCCCATTTTTCTCCACACCCTAACTATCATTTATTATCCATTGACATTTTGATGACAGCTATCCTGACAGGCATGAGGTCATATCTCATAGTGTTTTTTATTTGCATTTCTCTAAAGATCAATAATCTTGAGTTCCTTTTCATATACCTGTTGGTTATTTTTATGTCTTATTTGGATAAATATTTATTGAAGTATTTTGCCCATTTTTAATTGGGTTATTCATTTTTCCACTACTGAGCTGTATGAGCTCTTTATAAATTTTGGATATTAACCCCTTATCAGATATATGGTTGTAATTTTTTCCCAGTCTATAGGCTTGCTGGCTTCTAAGTAGAATTGAGAAGTGTCTACTGAAACTTAAATTTTCTTAATAGATATATTATTCTTCACATTACCATTTTTTGAGCGAGTCTTTGTTATTTGTTTCAAGAACTTTGTTCATTTTATCTAAGTTGTCAAATTAATGGTCATAGCATGTTTACAGTGTTCCCTTATTTTTTAATATCTGTAGGTTCAGTAGTGATGTGCTCTCTTTCATTCTTGATATTAATAATATATCTTCCCTCTTTGTCAGATTCTTGTTAATTTGATTAATCATTTCAAAAGAAACTGGATGTTTGTTTAAATGATGTTTTTATTGCTTTTCTGTTTCATTGTCATTGATTTCTCTATTAATTTTTATTATTTCCCTCATATTTTATTTGAGCTAAAATTGTTCTTTCTCTCTAAGACATTTCATCCTTTCTAATATATGCATTTAGTGAAATAAACTTCCCTTTCAAACTTCCTTTAGCTGGAACCTCCCCAATTTTATGTAAGTGATTTTATTTTCATTCAGTTCAAAAAGGTTTCTTAAAGTTCTCCTGAGATTTCTTATTTGACCCATAGTTCCTTTAGAACACACACACACACACACACACACACACACATACATATACATATAATTACTTTTTTGAATTTTGGGATATCCCAGACATATATGTATTATTTTCTAGCTTAATATGATTATGATAGGATAACATATTTTGCATACCTCCTATTCTTTTACATTTTTTAGTATTTGGTTTATAAGCCAAAATATAATCTAGCTTGGCAAATGGTCCATGTGCTTTGGAGAATAATGCTTTGGTCCATGTACTTTCCAAGTATTCTAGGGTGAAGAACTTTGTAATTGTCAATCAGGTCAAATTACTGACAAGTTTATTCAGTCATCTGTATCCTAACTGATTTTCTTCCTATTAATTTTATCAGTTACTGAGAATAAAGTGTGACGTCTGCAACTACCATTGTAGAGACAGGTTTTCACCATGTTGCCCAGGCTGGTCTCAAACTCTTAACATCAGGTGATCCACCTGCCTCAGCCTCCCAAAGTGCTGGGATAACAGGCGTCAGCCACAGCACCTGGCCAGAATTAACTATTATGTAATAGCTCTCTTCATCACTGATAATATTCCCTGTTCTAAAGTTTACTTCGTTTGATGTTAATACAAGAAGTCAACCTTTCTTCTGTGTAGTGTTTCCATATCTTTCCCTATCCTTTTACTTTTAACCTACTTATGTCTTGCATTTAAAGTGAATTTCTTGTAGACAACATACAGTTGAGACTTACTTTGCTTTTTAATACAACATGAATATGTTATCACATTTTTATTATTGCCTATTTAACTTTCTTTTTTTATTATACTTTAAGGCCTAGGGTACATGTGCACAATGTGCAGGTTTGTTACATGTGTATACATCTGCCGTGTTGGTGTGCTGCACCCATTAACTCATCATTTACATTAGGTATATCTCCTAATGCTATCCCTCCCCCCTCCCCCCACCCCACAACAGGCCCCGGTGTGTGATGTTCCCCTTCCTGTACCCAAGTGTTCTCATTGTTCAGTTCCCACCTATGAGTGAGAACATGCGGTGTTTGGTTTTTTGTCCTTGCGATAGTTTGCTGAGAGTGATGGTTTCCAGCTTCATCCATGTCCCTACAAAGGACATGAACTCATCCTTTTTAATGGCTGCATAGTATTCCATGGTGTATATGTGCCACATTTTCTTAATCCAGTCTATCATTGATGTGGTTCCAAGTCTTTGCTTTTGTGAATAGTGCTGCAATAAACATACGTGTGCATTTGTCTTTATAGCAGCATGATTTATAATCCTTTGGGTACATACCCAGTAATGGGATGGCTGGGTCAAATGGTATTTCTAGTTCTAGATCCTTGAGGAATCACCACACTGTCTTCCACAATGGTTGAACTAGTTGACAGTCCCACTAACAGTGTAAAAGTGTTCCTATTCCTCCACATCCTCTCCAGCACCTGTTGTTTCCTGACTTCTTAATGATCGCCATTCTAACTGGTCTGAGATGGTATCTCATTGTGGTTTTGATTTGCATTTCTCTGATGGCCAGTGATGATGAGCATTTTTTCATGTGTCTGTTGGCTCCATAAATGTCTTCTTTTGAGAAGTGTCTGTTCATATCCTTCACCCACTTTTTGATGGGGTTGTTTGTTTTTTTCTTGTAAATTTGTTTGAGTTCTTTGTAGATTCTGGATATTAACCCTTTGTCAGAAGAGTAGATTGCAAAAATTTTCTCCCATTCTGTAGGTTGTCTGTTCACTCTGATGGTAGTTTATTTTGCTGTGCCAAAGTTCTTTAGTTTAATTAGATCCCGTTTGTCAATTTTGGCTTTTGTTGCCATTGCTTTTAGTGTTTTAGACGTGAAGTCCTTGCCCATGCCTATGTCCTGAATGGTATTGCTTAGGTTTTATTCTAGGATTTTTATGGTTTTAGGTCTAACATTTAAGTCTTTAATCCATCTTGAATTAATTTTTGTATAAGGTGTAAGGAAGGGATCCAGTTTTAGCTTTCTACATATGGCTAGCCAGTTTTCCCAGCACCATTTATTAAATAGGGAATCCTTTCCCCATTTCTTGTTTTTGTCAGATTTGTCAAAGATCAGTTGGTTGTAGATGTGTGGTATTATATCTGAGGGCTCTGTTCTATTCCATTGGTCTATATCTCTGTTTTGGTACCAGTACCATGCTGTTTTGGTTACTGTAGCCTTATAGTATAGTTTGAAACCAGGTAGTGTGATGCCTCCAGCTTTGTTCTTTTGGCTTAGGATTGTCTTGGCAACGTGGGCTCTTTTTTGGTTCCACATGACCTTTAAAGTAGTTTTTTCCAATTCTGTGAAGAAAGTCATTGGTAGCTTAATGGGGATGGCATTGAGACTATAAATTACCTTGGGCAGTATGGCCATTTTCATGATATTGATTCTTCCTATCCGTGAGTGTGGAATGTTCTTCCATTTGTTTGTGTCCTCTTTTATTTCATTGAGCAGTGGTTTGTAGTCCTCCTTGAAGAGGTCCTTCATATCCCTTGTAAGTTGGATTCCTAGGTATTTTATTAGCTTTCAATATTTTTCAATAGGTGGTAAATTTCTTGAGAAATATGTTTTGTATTTTCACAATTTGATTCTTAAGAAACAGCATATTTCCTTGAATATAAAAATGTCAACAAATATTTGTATAATAAATAAATCGCTGGAGAAGTATAAGTAAATGTTCTTTTAATAAGAGGAGAGTAGACCTTTCAGTCTAGTTCAGTCATTAGCCATGTCAGTTGATGTATACCACTAACTTTCTCATCTAATTTTCTCACCCTTAAACTGGGTTTTTTGGAACAATCGGATACACAGGTTGAGTATCCACTATTAAAATGTTTGGCACCAGGAGTGTTTTGGATTTGTTTTTTTTTTAATTTTTGTTTTGGAGTATATTTATATACATAATGAGATATCGTGGGGTACAGAATCCAAGTCTAAACCCAAAATTCATTTATGTTTTATGTACACCTTATGCACATAGCCTGAGGTAATTTTGTACACAGTTTTTAATAATTTTGTACATGAAATGATTTTGAGTTGATTATTTCTTTTGTGCAGTTTTCCACTTGTGATGTCATGTGTATGCTCAGACAGTTTCAGATCATTTTCTCTGTGTGGGAAAGATTATCTATCACTGGAAATTGAGGTTAACTGAAATAATAATATTGGAAAAATTTTAAGTGTGACATTACAGAAAAACCAAAATATATGTTAAATTTTTAAAAAGGAGCTGTTAAAACCTGCCAATAGAATGTCTGTAGAATCATTTTCAATTAGCTAAAAAAGAAACCACAATTATAGGAAAAATCCCAGTATAGATTAAGTGAGTTACAATCAAAATGGGAAGATTTTTGAATTCAATCAGCTCAATAGAAGCCGCAAAACTTGTGTAAGAGTTGACTGTAAAACTTCTAAAAACAGGCTCTTAGAAGGACTTGCAAAAAAAAAGTTGTGATAAAAATAAAAGTATAATTAGCTGAAAATAAAACTTAAAAACTTAACAATGCTCAATGAGCACATGATACACCAGGTTTCAAGAAATTATGTGACAAGACTGGGGGATCCTAGGTTGTCGCACTGCTGTGCTTGGCAAACATGGCCTTGGTAGAGTCACTCCAATCATTAACTGTTTGCGGTCAACTCATGCTGCAAGTCACATTTAGTGGATATCCTGATCACCAGTCCCAGATAATATTGAAATATCAAAAGAGTCAAGTTGGAAATTTTTCTCTCTTCATTGAGTAAGTAAATAAGTAATACTGAAAGGAAGAATTTAATTAAATACATATTTAAATTGCATTTGTTTTAAAGATAATATTTTAATTATTATTGTGCTGATGTGTGTGTTTGTTGTATTATTTCAGGTTTTTTAAACATTTAGGGAACTAACATTTTAGACTTGTGTTTTTAATTTTAAATACTGAAGAGAATTTGAGAAATTAAAATGTTACATATTACATTAGTGTTTGAAACAATTTTGTGCATGAAACAACTTTGTGCATGAAACAACTTTGTGCGGAGTATTTTATGTGTGTGATATTCCACTTGAAAGTGTTACATTAGTGTTTAAAAACATCTGATTTATTTGATTAAGCATTTGATCAATTACATATTAGTGAAAGCTCAAGCTACAAAAATTATTCTTATTCTTGATTATTAAAAGGTGCTAAAATACATAACTGTTAATGAAACTAGCATAGAAACAGTAGTGTATAGAGATTGGATGATTTTATAAAACTTACAATAATTATAAAAATTAATTTTAAAAATTATACACAAGAGAGACAACAAGATTTCCTTATAAATAAAAGTGAAGCAAAAAAAGGATGTTGTTAAAGACTTACTTGAACCACCTATACAATTTTGCTTCTAAGAATAAATGTTTGATCAGTAGCTATTGCATATAAAATTTAAATAATCACTGGCTAATATATTATTGTGAAATTTATGACTTAACATTGGTTGAGGAGGTCATTTTGACAATGTCTGACATGGAACTTGGTGGAAAGAAAACAGAATTTTAACTTATTTTTTCTAATATTTTTGGTCTTTAAATCTAGCAATGGTCAAAGGTAGATTTCTTCAATATGTACTGTGTCAACTCACATATTTTTTAAAGTAGATAAAAGTTATTGATTATTATTATTCATACTGTTACTATTTTAGGTCTTGGACTGTGACTTAAAGTTTAAATGCACCATTCCTCTAAAACACATAGCCATATTTGCACAATTAGCTTTTGTTTAGCTGAAGGCAGATAGGCAATCCTAAACACATGAGGCATAAAGATTCTGGGGACTGAGAGATTTTTAACTGGACCACATGCATAGTAGGTGTTCAATAAGTACCAAATTACGTTTAAAAGCTTTTGCTTGGTACCAGCAGTTATCTTTTGCTGATTTGTTAATAACTGTTTCTCCCCACATTTCCATTGGTAATTTCCTTTTCTATCTTCTTTCCAAGACATTGTGCTCTTTCTTCTCTCTTCTCTAGCAGGCTGGCTATGTTATTTTTCTAATTGCTGATAAAATTTGTTTATAAATGATATAAAACTGTGTGTGTGTGCACATGCCTTTGGGTTTGGTTGGGAAGATTAATTTGACTGCCCCTGGATGTTTGTTATTGGATTATATGAGAGCAGACAAATCTGCTAAGATGTTAGAGGTATTGTTCAGGCACAGCTTTACTCAAGGAAAGATGTTACTTTTGATCTTGAGGGTCACAGAGCTTCTACCTAAGTATTTTCCTTCCTTCTTGACCCTTACTCTTTTACTTTCCTTCCTTCAGCATACAAGATTCTGTCTTCTGTCTCAATTCTCAGCCCATCGTGAACCAAAAATCTTAGTCTTTTGTGTCTTATGCAATGTTACTGCCTTAAGCTAGTCCTTTGTCTTATAAAGGATGTGAGTGTTCATTAATGCACATTAATACCGATGTGAGTAACTAGTAGATATGTAATAGTACAAGATATTAGGAACACTGTGGAGTCTGACACTATTTATAGAAACTAAATGTAGGGGCAAAAAAGGTGGAAACAGAAATGCCATTTGTGATGAAGAAAAATTTTTTTAATTTAAATTTCAATACAATGCTAAACCCATTTCAAGGTTTTCAGATTACGTCTTCACTGATCTGAGCCCTTGGTACTCATAAAGCAATTTTAAGGGCAGGGAGGGAGATAGGTGGAGGGCAGATGGCAAATGGGGGCACATTCTCAAGGTTCCCGTTGTTAAGTAAAATATTTCTAATGATTCACTAAAAATGTGTTTATTTTGGCCAGGCGCGGTGGCTCACGCCTGTAATCCCAGCACTTTGGGAGGCCGAGATGGGCGGATCATGAAGTCAGGAGATCGAGACCATCCTGGCTAACACGGTGAAACCCCGTCTCTACTAAAAATACAAAAAAAATTTAGCTGGGCGTAGTGGTGGGCACCTGTAGTCCCAGCTACTCGGGAGACTGAGGCAGGAGAATGGCGTGAACCCGGGAGGCGGAGCTTGCAGTGAGACGAGATGGCGCCACTGCACTCCAGCCTGGGCGACTGAGCAAGACCCTGTCTCAAAAAAAAAAAATTGTTTAACATTCAAGTCTATTTTATGAAGAGCAATGCTTGTTATTATAACAAGCTTTTTTTTCTTTAAAATTGGCCATTATTCCAGGAAGATTCTGTGAATTAACTTATGCACATTTATTTAGTCAATGACATACACCTCCATCCTAGGAGTGGATTTATGTACCAGTTTAAAAATCATGGGTGTATTTCTATGGAGAAGTTTAGCCATGTTCCTACAGGTAGTATTTTAAGTTATAACCTAAGATATGGGTGGTCAAATGCTGAAATTATAAGCATCTTGGCAAGGAAATCCTTCCAACACACCCATTTATAAGAAAGTCTCAATTATTCCATTCATCTTTTTTCTAAATAACTGAATACCTTGAATCTATCATCAGGAAGCCAAATAGTGACATTTAACTAAGAAGTGTGGTTCTTCAAGGGTGGTTAAATACTGCATTGCCAGAGGAAATGAGTTGGGAATAAGACATTTCAGAAAGCAGATCTGAGACCTCAAAGAAGTAAACAAATTATTCAGTAATTATACTCACATTCTATAAGGAAACATGCATCTGTCAAAGAAAATTACAGTTCCTCCATACAATTTCAAATGAATGTTAAATGGTATGTGAAAAATATAAAGGCTGTATTTAAAATATATACCTTTATTCTCTTAAAAATATAATATGTACCTTTATTCCTTTTATGTAAGCAATTTAAATTGAGGTAGTATTGCAAAACAAACACACTATTAGTCATATTTCCATAATAGGAGGAAATAAGATTCAGGATGCTTTTAGTTCACACAGGTAAAGTTTAAAGGAAATATAAATGCTACTGAAAATGCAGACATTGAGGCTGAAGCCTAAATGTTTAACATTTCAAAGGTGCATAATCCAACTAGAGAATAGTAAAGAGCTTTAAAAAAATGGACTGGATACATTTAATATTTGTTCTACCTGTGTTTAGAAGTTTATTTGTTACTTTGCATTTATTATATCTATGCCTCTCAGGTACTCTCTCTGAAGCTACATATAACATTAAGTTTTAATATTAACAGAAGAAAACTAACTTTCCTCAAACTCATTATAGACAATGGAAAATCAATGCCAAAATGAATTGTTTCACAATTCAGCTTGTTGTAGTAGTTACAGCATTGCTGTTGACATACAAACATATTGATATAACTGGTAATCATCTCTTCTTATGCTACTAGCACTGTCCACCTTGTTTGTCACCTGCAAAGGTTCTATTGATTTATATGGGGCTAAGAAATTTAGGACTATATTTTCTCCTCCTTTGAGTTACAGAATTAGTTTTGAGCACATTCACTTAACCAGGAAGAGAAAGAGACTCACTCAACTAAATATACATGCTGAATGACCTAGTTGTTGAGTCAATGAGTCAATCAGAGGAAGCAAGGCAAGAAGACAAGAAGACAAGAGTTTCCCATATCATTCCCTGGGATACAGAAAGACCAGCTAGCAAGACTGGGAAAGTTTTAAATGTGAATTTTGCCCAGCTCACTCTGCAGGCTTCAGTTCATCTTATTAATATGCATTCAGGGGAACACTGGGTTAAGTAACAAGGTGTCATACTAAAGTATGAAGAAAACATGCTATGCTACATTTATTCACAGGAGAAACAAGGACCGAAAGTTTTTCCATTTGTCTTAAAAATGCACGGCATTTGTAGGTACTGGAAAATATTTACAGACAAAACTGATATGTTGTTATAATTTTGCTTCCATACTTTAGGCTTTTTAATAGATATCAAGAAGCGGGGAGGAAATGAAAAGCAATAAGTTACAAAGCATATACTTTTGAGGGCAATGAATCCTGCTCCACCAGGCCTTCCCTTCCTAAAATACTTCAAGAATTTAACTTTAAATTTTTCCAAGAAAGTCTCACAGAGTCACCAATGAGAAAATAATTATTTATTACATCTTTAGTTTTTAAATAAATAAATATAAAATTGAGTCCCAGATATTTCTATACTTATCAAATTTTATATTGCCAAATTACACCCATTGCTTCATATTAAGAAGTGCAGGTGTTAATTAGTGTGGTGATGTAACTATGCTATGCAGCAGCTTGTCCAAGTAATCTATAATTGGCAAATTATAGATTACTTTTTTCTTACATAAAGGTAAAAATAATTATAAAATACATCATATTTTTTCAAGCATATTACCTATTATTCAGGTAATAGTAATTTTTGAAGGGAAATAATCAACTTGAAAAAATATACATGGATTCAGTTCTCTTAAGGAATAATATGTGTTTTTCCCAAAAGATCCTGATCGTGAGATTGTAGGACAGCTGCAATATATTCATGATGTTTGTTAAAATAGACAATAAGTACCAGATCCCCTGAGTATCCATAGTATAAAAATTCAGAGAGAATTTGGCAATAATTAGTTGCTGGATAATTATCCCATTGAATAGTAATCGTATCCTTCCATTTTCTTGGTAGCCCTAATTGTTTTTCTTAACCTTTTTAAAATAGAAGGATAATAATTTATTTCTACAAATTTGAACATTCTACAAAAAGTTAAAAACTTCTTTTTCAGATTTGCTAGCAAAAATTTTAGTACAAAAGTTTTGTAGATAGAGTACTGTATTAGTCCATTTTCACACTGCCATAGAGAACTTCTCTGAGACTGGGTAATTTATAAAGAAAAGAGGTTTAATTGACTTCTAGTTCCACATGGCTGGGGAGGCCTCAGGAAACTTACCATCATGGAGTAAGGGGAAACAGGCACCTTCTTCACAAGGTGGCAGGAGAGAGAAAAATGAAGGAGGAACATCTAAACACTTATGCAACCATCAAATCTTGTGAAAACTCACTCACTTCATGAGATCAGCATGGGGAAACTGTACCCATGATCCAATCACCTCCCTGCTTCACACATGTGAATTACAATGAGAGATTAGATTTGGGTGGGGACACAGAGCCAAACCATATCATTCTGCCCCTGGCCCCTCCCAAATCTTATATCTTTTCACATTTCAAAACCAATCATGCCTTCCTAACAGTCCCCCAAATTCTTAACTCATTTCAGCATTAACTCAAATGTCCATACCCATAGTCTCATCTGAGACAAGGCAAGTTCCTTCTACCTATGACCTTGTAAAGTCAAAAGCAAGTTGGTTACTCCCTAGATACAATGGGGATACAGGTATTTGGT
Organism: Gorilla gorilla gorilla; assembly: GCF_029281585.2. Taxonomy (NCBI): domain Eukaryota; kingdom Metazoa; phylum Chordata; class Mammalia; order Primates; family Hominidae; genus Gorilla; species Gorilla gorilla. The sequence continues at coordinate 85,200,148 of NC_073238.2, read as the reverse complement.
AAATGCTCCCATTCCAAATGGAAGAAATTGGCCAAAACAAAGGGGCTATAGGCCGCACGCAAGTCCAAAATCTAGCAGGGCAGTAATTAAATCTTGAGGCTCCAAAATAATCTCCTTTGATTCCAAGTCTCACATCCGGAATGTGCTGATGCAAGGGGTGGGCTCCCACAGCCTTGGGCTCTCCTTCATGGACTGACATTGAGTGCCTGCAGCTTTTCTAGATGCACAGTGAAAGCTGTTGGTGTATCTACCATTCTGGGGTCTGGAGGACTGTGGCCCTCTTCTCACAGCTCCACTAGACAGTGTACCAACTGGGACTCTGTGAGGGGCCCTAACCCCACATTCCCTTTCCACACTGCCCTAGCAGAGGTTCTCTGTGAGGGCCCTGACTCTGCAGAAGATTTCTATCTAGACATCCAGGCATTTCCATACAACCTCTGAAATCTAGGTGGAGGTCCCCAAACCTCAATTCTTGACTTCTGTGCACCTTCAGGCCCAACACAATGTGGAAGCTACCAAGGCTTGGGGCTTGCACCCACTGAAGCAATGACCTGAGATGTACCTTTGTCCCTTTTAGCTACAGCTGGAGCTGGAGGAGCTGGGATGCAGGACACCAAGTCCCAAGGCTGCACACAGCAGTAGAGTTCTGGGCGTAGCCCACAAAACCATTTTATCCTCCTAGACCTCCCGGCCTGTGGTGGAAGAGGCTACCACCAAGATCTCTGACATGCCCTAGAGGCATTTTCCCCATTATCTTGGTGATTAACATGTGGCTCTGCATTGCTTAAGCAAATTTCTACAGCTGACTTGACTTTCTCACCAGAAGATGGGTTTTCCTTTTCTCTCACATCATTAGGTTGCAATTTTCCAAACTTTTGTGCTTTGCCTCCCTTTTAAAATAAGTTCCAATTGCAGATCATACCACTCAAGGTCAAAGTTCCACAGATCTCTGGAGTAGGAGCAAAATGCCACCAGTCTCTTTGCTAAAGCATAGGAAGAGTGACCTTTGGTTCAGTTCCCAAGAAGTTCCTCATCTCCATCTGAGACCACCTCAGCCTGGACTTCATTATCCACCTCATTATCAGCATTTTTGTCAAAACCATTCAACAAGTCTCTAAGAAGTTCCAAACTTTCCCACATCTTCCTGTCTTCTGAGCTCCCCAACCTCTTCCTGTTCCAACCTCTTCCTGTTACCAGTTCCAAAGTCACTTCCACATTTTCATTTTATCTTTGTAATAGTACCCCACTCTCCATGATACCAATTTACTGTAGTAGTCCATTTTCACACCACTATAAAAAACTTCCCTGAGAATGGTTAATTTATATATATATATATAAAAGGAGATTTGATTGGCTCACAGTTCCACATGGCTGGGGAGGTTTCAAGAAACTTAAAATCATGGTGGAAGGGGAAGCAGGCCCCTTCTTCACAAGACAGTAGGGGAGAGAAGAATGAGGAAGAACTGTCAAATACTTATAAAACCATCAGATCTTGTGAGAACTTACTCACTGTCATGAGAACAGCATGTGGAAAACTGCCCCCATGATCCTGTCACCTCCTTCCTTTGACATGTGGGGATTACAATTTGAAATGAGATTTGAGTGGAGATACAGAGCCAAACCATATCAAGTACACAAATGTGATGTAATTTATTGTGCCAGGAGATATCTTACAAAGACTCAGAAGCCACCAGGAAGCTCTGACCTCACATCTGCTTGGAATTTACCTCAATTCTTTTTATAAGGATTAAAGCTTCCTCTGAGGTGATTTCTTTGTTGATTCTGTCAAACCAACTCTCTAGGAGCCCAATAAATCGTATATTCTTATCATAGACATTTAATATGTGATAATCACACAAACTACTTACTTTCCCAAAACTTTTTATGAAAACTTTATATGGAAAAGGAATGCAACATAGATATTTTATTGAATATTTAATTTTTCTAGGCATCTAATACAACTGGATATACTTTACTAGTTCTGATTAACATTTTAAATAATCTGACATGCACAGTGAACTGTGTCAAGTTTTGGTGTTCTAAAAATTAAAATATATATTATTTATATATATCAGAACTATATATTTATAATATATGTAATATATCAGGACTACATATATTATATATATCAAGACTATATATAAAATATAAATAAGACTATGGATATTATATAATATATTAAGACTATATATAATATATAAATCAGGACTATATTTATGTGTGTATATATGTATCTCTGTGTATATATATATTTAAGAGACATAGTTTACAGAAAACGGATTCATAAACATAATTTTGGTAGAATAAATAAGGATTAATATAGACGACACTAAAGAGTAAAGATCCAGGTTTTTATATTACACACACACACACACACACACACACACATATACACACTCTCTCTCTCATTCAACCTTACAATTATACAATAATGGATGGATTGAGCAATATTTTGTATTCCCAGATTTATGTTGTAAGTAACATTAAAATTTCTACCCCTTCAGTTGCAGCAAGAGAAAATCCAGCATAAATCTTACTGAAGGTTCATATTTCAATTTTAAATGCAGGAATTTGAGCTGTAGTGTCTTACCTGAGAGTAAGTTATTTGTTCTGGGAATTCTCCTGTTACTAGTTTAAGATAGATGTTGGTACAAACCTTTATAAGACATTTCTAAGAATCTCTCCTACCTCTTGCAAATGTCTTTTAAACACTTCTAGAAAAGAGGGAACACATCTTACATTGGACTGGAATGTTTTGCAATTCTCAGAAGTGATTTTCCATGCTTTCTTATAACCACTTGAGCCTTTTTAAACAGTAACTATAGATGTCAAGTTCCTCCTGACCCACTGATTTCTTTAATATTGTCATTATAATTGAAAATTCAGATTTATAAACCCAAGATAAAGAAAAGGTAATCTCTTTTGGCACACCAATGCTGAGAGGTCTGCACTGGTTGGCTGAGGCCATTTTCCATGACAAATATACAAATCACAGCTGTCCTCAAGTGTAGATTTATTTTACAGTGAGCTTTCCTTGGTAGGAATTGTTATAACTTATATCTTTAAAAATATCTTCAACTATTATATAACTGAAATAGAGGATAGTAGAAAATACTTTAAGTCATTTTCCTTATAGCAAAACCACAGAGGACAAAGCACTTCCTTTAGTCACTTTGACTTTATTAAGAACTCTCCAAGTATGCTTGTAATGATAGAAATGGCACTTCTCATGGCATTGGTTTTATTCAACAATATGAGATGAATATAGATTTTTGAACTAAATCCTTCAAAAGCACTCTTTCTTAGTAAGTACACATGGCAAATTTTCAGTTATGTTGAGGTATACAGTTAACAAACTAGAAGAGCAATGTAGGAGATTGCAGTGGACTAGGAGAGATTTATAGAATGAGCTCACTTTAACAGACATCAGGTTTATGAGTTTTCTTGAGAGAGAGAGTGCTTTTTTATTTACTCAGAGGGACAAAAACAATCATACCATAATATCGGACCAGTATTACCAATGGGAAAAGAGTAGCTGTAGTAAAAATGCACTTTGCTGCATGAAACAAAATGTTTATATATGATGAAAAAAAATTGTCTTAGGAAATGAAATGAGAAGCCCCAGGGGACTCAGAAATAAAAACACTGGAAATCAAATATCACATACTAAAGTCCTTTAATTAGTCTTTGTTTACTGAAAGGTATCTTGCAGTAACAGTTTTATTAAAACAGACTTTTAAAAATTGTGTTCTAAAGATGAAATAAAATAGTAAATACTTCATGTGAATATAACTCAATATGACACATCTCACTGACCAAGAACTAATTTAAGATCTTTTTTACTATTATGGAAAATCAAATGTATGCATCCTTAAGTAGCATAAAATAGCGACCCACAAAATTCAAGGTATGATTTCATACGTCCTTTCAGAGCCTTATGCAAGGTAGTTCTGGCCCACAGGGAAGAAATGTACTGTTAACATTACTATAATTGTGAGTTAGTGAAACAAATGCTTTATAGAAGCTTTTAAAACAATTATTGCTCTAAGATTTATCATTTACTGGCCATTTGAGGGCATATGCTCATTGATTTAGCCCCTAGAGGAATTATTTTCCTTTTGAATTAAAATAAATAGTATAGTAACAGCTGTCTTACATTGTTGTATCTGGAAAAAGAAGAGTTCTATGTAAATTGAAATAGTGCCCCTGTTGACAAAAATATGTTGTATTTGTTCAAATAAGTTTATAATTAAAATTTAGTTTCACTTACTACATTCTTGCCTAGTATCTCCTCCACACCACAAACCATGGCAATGTAAGAGTGTATTTATGATGGAAGTTCATTTTATAAAGCAAAGCACTCCAAGGTAATTTAGAGACAAAGGAAATGAAGTAAAGACCTGTGACAATTGTCCATGTGATTCATATTAGAAAATAACTCTATGAATTCTGTTTAAAAAAACAAGAAAGAAAAGATTATTTTTACTGGGAATTAAATATTCATCACCTCCTGTTACCCATATGTTTTTGCTTATTGCTATAGATATAGAAATACACACACACATACACACATGTGTATATTAGAGGTAGGAAGATGGCTTTCAAAAATTACAGCAGGGTAGGTATTTGTCTCTCACATAAGCAATCAGCCACTTTGACTTCCAATCTTCTAAACGTCTCTTGATTTCAATTCCTAACATACCTCCTTTTCCAAATCCATTACAGTTCTCTGATTTCTGGTCTGAGATATCTCCTACATGAACTGTTGCAATAAATTTCTAACTTGATATATAGACTCTAGGTTTCACTCTCTTCTTACGGAGTCCTCAGAATTTCAGTTAAGCATGACCATTTAAAAAGTGTTCTTACCACAATAAATAAAAACATAGCATTTTATGTTTAATAAACCTATACCTTTAATTTCACTATATGATTTCAAATTATTTTCCCAAGTGAATATTTACTTAACAAATATCAGTTCTCAAATGTTTTTGTGCTCAACATACTCCCCAATATGAGGTATTATAGACTTTCTAGTATTTGCAAAATTAATGAGTGTAAAGTGGTATATTTTTATGGTTTTACTACAAGACGTCTGATGAGAAGAAGTAAAACTGTATTAAAAATAAATTCACACATATGTACAAACACACATATACACATAAAATATAATGCTTCTTATAAAATGCCTCTATTTAATAAGAATTTCCATTAAGGACACTGAGGAATATGTTTAAATATCCTAATTCTGGTTCTTCTAAAATGCAAGCACTTTCTAGCCACAGGTATAGCATCCTTGAGTTGTATCCTGTGTGCTAGTCACATGAATTGTTTCTTAAACATGCACGCTTGTTTATATTCATGTTCATTACAAGCATGACCATTTTGGTGAATGGAGTGAATTTCAACTCATCATTCAAGGCCAACTTCATGGTAACATCCCCTTTTGAGTCTTTCGAGTTCTCACTAACTCTCTCTCCTTGAAGCAAATTTTATAGTTCTGTATCTAATGATGAACAGCATCTTATTCACGACCAGTTGGTAAATCACTCTATCACACTGAAATATGGGGAGATACACACTATTTCCATTTCCAATTTGTGTGTGTGTGTATTTGTGTTTTAAATCGGGCACTATGTGCTATATATTCATCTGTGTATTCTTAATCCTTAGCACAATGTCAAGCATAGCAGATGCTCAATACATTTGAATTGGATTCATTTTGGAATCAATCTTTCTTAATGAATCAATATGTGGTTAGGCAAAACGGGCTCTGGGTAAACCCATAAAATATACTTAGTTCTCGGTAGTTGCAGGTCTACTTTAAAATACGTGTAGTTTAATTTTTTAATTGCTATTATAATGTTTGTAGTGTAATAAACCAAAGAGGAATTGTATTTATTTTTATTTTTTAGTTTACAGTAATGTTTTAGTGTGTGTATTTCAATTGTACAACATGATAATTTTTTTGTTTGTTTGTTTTGTTTTCAGAGATAGGGTATTGCTCTGCCACCCAGGTTGGAGTACAGTGGCTCCATCACAGCTCACTGAAGTCTCGAGTTCCGGAGCTCAAGATCCTCTGCCCTCAGCCTCCCGAGTACCTGGGACTATAGACATGCACCACCACACCCTGCTAATTTTTCTGAAAATTTTTTTGTAGAGACGAGGTCTTCCCACCTTGCATAGTGAACTGATTACTATAGTCAAGCAAATTAATATATCCTTCATCTCACATAGTTACCTTTCTTTTATTGAGTGTGATAAAGAGTATTGAAAATTTACTTTCTGAGCAGATTTCCAGTATACGATACAATATTATTAACTACTGTCTTCATCTTGTACATTAGAACTCTGAATTTATTCATCCACAGAGGATGTTCGAAACACATACCGAAAATCGCCAAATAATTTAAGGAAGGCTATCAAGTGTACTTTATTCAAATATATTGCCTACTTAAATGCATTTAAATAGTATAAATATACACAGAGCCATCCTAATGTTAATCTAAGTCTATCTGTCTTCTAGAGAGATATGTGATTTATATTTCATCAAATCTAAGACACAATCGATTCTAGGAAGGTTCATTATTGATACAGCACTAAGTAGAAAAAAAACCTGATGCAATGCTATCATCTATAATTTATCATATTATATGTTATAATAAGTTATTCAATAAGTTATACTTACTTAAATGCAGATTTGATATTATCCAAAAAACCCATCAAAATAGAAACATATAAGCAAAATAAATTGGATATTTCCTAAGGTATTTTACATTTAGAGTCAAATGCTTCTGAAACACTGCTACTCTGAGTCATTGAGGTCAATTTTTTTTCCACAAAAGACAGTTCCATCAAGAACATTGATGTGACAACAATGTATGGAATCTGTAAAGAACTAGTAGCCATTGAACTGCATTCTCAAGCTCATTAGGACTTATATAGAGCAGGACAACTTTTGATTCTTGTTTCAGGAATATTTTTTTTTTTTTTTTTTTTTTTTTTTTTTGAGACGGAGTCTCGCTCTGTCGCCCAGGCTGGAGTGCAGTGGCGCGATCTCGGCTCACTGCAAGCTCCGCCTCCTGGGTTCACGCCATTCTCCTGCCTCAGCCTCCCGAGTAGCTGGGACTACAGGCGCCCGCCACCACGCCTGGCTAATTTTTTGTATTTTTTAGTAGAGACGGGGTTTCACTGTGTTAGCCAGGATGGTCTCGATCTCCTGACCTCGTGATCCGCCCGCCTCGGCCTCCCAAAGTGCTGGGATTACAGGCGTGAGCCACCGCGCCCGGCCTCAGGAATATTTTTAAATGGATTTCTGTATCACCACTTCCATCTCTTCCTCCTCAGACTATTTTTCTCCCTGTAGTTAATGCTCTGCTATTGTCTTGAAGATTTTGCTCAAAGTCACTGATATTCATTCTGGGTGTCTTGATGTTTGCAGTTTTGGAAAGTTGTGCAATCATTGATATCTACCTCATATCTGTTACCTAGACAAAAACTACTGGAAGATGCCACTGACTATAAAATGTATCCCAGCTTGGGATCTGAAAATATGCAAAAAATGTGTGATACACAGTTACAGGAATATAGCATATTTGCTGACATTAACTGCAGGATTTTACATTTTGTGTTGGATTAGGTATTAATATATTTTAAAATGTTCTCTTTTTTATTATTAAACAACATTTTATTTTATTATTTTTATTTTATTTATATTTATTTTTATATTTTATATTTATTTTATTATTAAACAACTAAAAGGCCTCAAGCAAATATATATATATATATATCAATTTTTGTAACAATGGTATTGTTGTTGTCTTTTCATGAATTAAGCACAATATTTTTCCTCAAACTGTCATTTAGGTCAGGAACTGAAGCAGAAAGGTCAAACAGTTTCAAAGCTTTGAATCATTTCTTTCTTTAAACAAGACAAATATATTTTATTTAGCCAAAACAGGTTATACCATTGCTCAAAAAATAATTTTTAAGGAAGTACCTCCCTATCAACAGAAGATCTATCTACATTTGAGTGACTTCACCAGGAAGATATCTCTAAAAATTAGTCAAAATGAGAGCAATCAGAATAAAGTACAGTAAGTTTCCTAAAATAAGCCATGTATTTAGTTATTTGGGTGACATTCAGGGGTTCTGAGGTCAACATACTGACTACAAGAACTGATAAATACTCCTGCAATGCTACTAGAGTTGTTATAATCACAAATGTCTGTTTTTTTTTTCTTGGAACATTTTGCAGTTCTTTAATTACTAAAACTGTGTTAGTTCACCTGATTCAATAAGTCTATTAATCAAAGAGTAGCTTCTTTACAAAGGAACACTCTGCTAGCCAAGGGAGATAACACTTCAAACCTTACAGGTGGTGTTAATTTCTTGTACTCTTCCACTTCTCTGCCTAGCAAAGCCTTTGCTTCTGGGTTCCCCAAACTTACTACATCATTTTTAAAGGTTAACTGGGTATGATTCTCAACTATGCAGCATATACAACATCTTTTAGTTTTTAGAGAAGTCAAATTAATATAGATTTAGATCCCTTTTTTGTTAAGACAGTGTTTAGGGGAGTGAGGATGTGATGATGTTCTAGTCCAAGTCATCAGTTCACAGAAGTAAGATGTTAAGTTGCTTCATTTGCATCTCCTGGCTTCTTCCAGTCTCTTTTCTTTTCTTCTGGCTTCTCCAAAATATCTATGGGGTATGATTAACCTTGTGTTGCTTCTGTCATGCTACAGAATTGAAATCTCTCATAAGCATAGACGAACAATCTAAAGATGACTTTTTGTGGAAGTCAGGGATAGGAAGTGGGTTGCTGCTTTACAAGAATTTTGTCCAAGAACTAAAACAAAGAAATCTCCTTATGAAATGTACCAGTCTTGTCATTTGCATCTCCTTTCCATTTCTTCTGATACTAAATCTCTATTATAATTTCCTTAAAGATCCCAGGGTCATTTCTTGCTTCTTCTTTCCACCTTTCTGATTTTTCCTCCTGTCTTATTTCTTATCCTTTTTTTTTTGTCTGCTTCCCTCTGACCTTTCCTACTCCTTTTCTTTCTTTCATTTCCTAAATGAACTCCTTTCCTAAGACAATTAATATACAGCTTATTGGCTCCTTAACAGTGGATAGAAAACAGAAAATTTTGAGAACAATGAATTCTGTTGAATACCATCTAAATACTAGCCTGCCACACCTGCTGTAGCACATAACAGAACTAGAGCCTGAGTAAGAGGAGATTTGAGAACAAATCATAAACTAATGAAACAAATAGATAAAGCTAATATTTTTACTTTTTTTCTAGATTCTTAGAAAAGATCTTACATCTAGAGATCTAAAAAAAGTTGTGTTTGGGGATAGAAAAGGTAAAAAACAAAGAGAAGAGAAAAGGATAGAAAGATAAGGACAGATAAAGTTCACTGCATACAAGGGGAGTTGAAAGAGTGTTAAGCAGAACATGGAAGCTTGCAGCTAAAGAATGCACCCTGGCCATACTTTCCCCCATGACTCCAGACCTGTAGGTGAGCCTAACCTGGAAATCCTTGTCTTTCCTTCCCCAAGTATATTCTCCAAGTGGCCTGAATTCTGTAACTAGTAAAACTATTTTATGTGTTTTGCTATGTGGAGGGTGGAATTTGAAAAGTTCATCCCTTTCAATCTGATTGTTCTTCGTGAACTCTTCTTCCTTTGCATGCACCAGTAGCGTATTCTTTCAAATAAATTAATTGTACTCAAGTGCTGCTGAAAGAGAGAAACCAAAAGATAGGCATTGTGGAATTTAGGGGAACACAATACAAATATTCAGATGCTCATGCCCCCTTCAATATTATGGTGGAATGCATACATTTAGTCAGTTTAGCTATTCATTAAACATTTAATACCTACTCTGTGCCCAGTAGGTTACTAGGTGCTAAAACTTGGAAACTTGCTTCCAAAGTCAAAAAGATCGGAGTCAAAATCCAAAAAGATATCCAAATACACATGTGATTCCTCATCTGTGAAATGATAATAAAACCTATGTGATAGAGTTGCTTTGAAGACTAAATATGATAATGCATGCATGCTTAGCAGAGTGACTGGTTTATAAGGGACTCTCTACACTTACTAGGTTCAATTTTTCTTATCCCATCTCAGATGACAGAGACTCATTCATAGTTCAGGGTATAGGAATACCCAGAGAGATTAGAAAAGGCTTCATAAAATAAATTATATTAAAACAAAACACTGCATGTTCTCATTAACAAGTGGGAGCTAAATCATGAGAACTTATGAACACAAAGAAGGAAACAATAGATACTGGTGTTTACTTGAGGGTGGAGGGTGGGAGGAGGGAGAGGGGCAGAAAAGATAACTATTGGGTATTGGGCTTAATACCTGGGTTATGAAACAACCTGTACAACAAACTCCTGTGACACAAGTGTACCTATGTAACAAACCTTCACATGTACCCCTAACCTAAAGTAAAAGTTTAAAAGTATATATTCAAGATGAATCTCTTTTTCTTCAGATTTTTAAATCAATTTCATATTTTACTTCTGTAAAATAGCTTTTTGATTATTAGAAATGATATGTGTCCAGTGTAAAAAACTTACTACAAAGCTATAATATTAAGAGCTAATATTCATAGAAGGTAATGTCCTAATCCTATGATTTAAATTTTATTATTATATCAGTATTCTAACTTGACAGATGATAAAACTAAAGCACATAATGGTTACACAAATAGTTCTGTGACACAGAGGTGCCAAATGAAGAAAGTAAAACTCAGGCAAAATCCTACTACAGGGAAATAACCAATGACATATGTGAACTAATTCTATGCTAAGATTAAAATATAGTAGTATGCATAATAAATTGTATATAATAGTCTGTACTTAAAAAGTGCTCTCTTATACATTTTTCTTTCAAAGATATTTCCAAAAGTACCTTTAATTTAAATATAATTACAAGTAAACAATCTCATTTTTAGTGACTGTATGATATTTATTACATATATCACCCATTTACTTAAATTCCTAATGACAGAACTACAAAATTGTTCCCAAATACTCACTTTGGTAGAAAACACTGAAATTAATATCTTAGTGTCAATATTTTCCCTCCACCATTTCTGAAGTAAATAGATTTGCTGGAGAAAGAGTTATAACTTGCTAATACATATTGCTAAATATCTTCTAGAACATGGGAACTGATTTACAAAAGCTTTTAAAATAGCCATTCCCTGTATCTTGGTGAAATCTCTGTATTATAATTGTTTGGTCTATTCCCAGTAACATTAAAAAGAAAACTTTATCTTGACTCTGGACAATTATTCTTTATCTTTTAAGGATAATTTTGGGTGTAGTTTGCAAGTGGTCTATAGAATTTTGTTCACCACATATAAAAATATGCTCTTTTAAGATTTTTTTTTGTTTAGCACTGAATTAGTATTTAAGTAGAAATACATATTTAAAATATTGAATCTTATCCAATAACATTTGTAGATTTTTCAAATTTATTCAGCATTCTTTTAAATCTTTTAACAGAGTTTTATCTTTCTAGAGTACAAATCTTACACATTTCTTATAAGCTTTATCACTAGGTAAACAAACACCAGGCTAGGATGGAGGGTAGGTCTGAAAGTATTCTGAAGAGTACATTGTAAACTGAAGAAACATGTATGTAGATCATGTGCAAATTCTTAGGCAAACATCATTATGGGATATTCTAAAAGCTTCATATTGCTAAGCATGGCTGATGAACAGGGAAGTGAGAGACCACTCTTTTTTACTTGTGACTATGTTTTAAGAAAACTATATATTTTTTATTTTTACTTTGTCTATCAAAGTTATCTAAACTGGCTGCTGTTCGGGTAGTTATAGCCTAGTGCATTAAAAAGGCCAATTCTGGCCGGGCGCAGGGGCTTACACTTGTAATCCCACTACTTTGGGAGGCCAAGGCGGGCGGATTATCACGAAGTCAGGAGATAGACACCATCCTGGCCTACTTGGTGAAACTCCATCTCTACTGAAATACAAAAAATTAGCCGGGGCTGGTGGCGCATGCCTGTAATCCCAGCTACTTGGGAGGCTGAAGCAGGGGAATCGCTTGAACCTGGGAGGCAGAGTTTGCAGTGAGTTGAGATCACGCCACTGCATTCCAGTCTGGCGACAGAGCAAGACTTCATCTCAAAAGAAAAAAAAAAAAAAGGCCAATTCCGGCCGGGCGCTGTAGCTCACGCCTGTAATCTCAGCACTTGGGGAGGCCGACGTGGGCGGATCACAAGGTCAGGAGATCGAGACCATCCTGGCCAACATGGTGAAACCACATCTCTACTGAAAAAATACAAAAATGAGCTGGGTGTGGTGGCACGCGCCTGTAATCTCAGCTACTTGGGAGGTGGAGATTGCAGTGAGGTGAGATCAAGCCACTGCACTCCAACCTGGCGACAAAGCGAGACTCCATCAAAAAAAAAAAAAAAAAAAAAAAGTCCAGTTGCATTTTTGATGTTTGGGAATTGATGGTTTTTCAATCCTCATTCTTCTTGCCAGAGTGCACATCAGAGTGACTAAGAAGGCCCTCTCACCTTTTGCCTCTGTAGAAAGGTGGGGATATCAAGCAGCACAGATTCTAGCCCAGGGACAGGACATCCCTACCCTGGCTGCACCCTGACCAAAACAAAAGTCGCAAACAAGTCCCACCCTTTACTGACCTTCTCACTAGAGCCCTGCTTGAGCCCTTCCCTCCTTCCCTTTCTGGGACTTTCAGGCTTGTTATAAGTATTAAACACACTTTATGCGTGGTTATAGGTGAGTGTCTTAATGACATCCATCTCAACATTCAAATAAATTCCTGGTTGGGCAATCTTCTGCCTCCAGTTAGACTGATCAAACAGTTGAGTCTAGCTTAGAATAACTAATTGTTTTCCTTCCTGCCTTTCACATGGTGAAGTTCTGGTCAGTGGTGTAGGTCAAGATGATGCATTATACTTCCAGACCTGGCTCAATCTTTACAGCTTGATCTTAGAGAGCATTTTCTTTTCCTTTTTTTGAGATGGAGTTTTGCTCTTGTTGCCCAGGCTGTAGTGCAATGGCGCAGTCTCAGCTCAGTGCAACCTCCACCTCCCAGGTTCAAGTGATCATCCTACCTCAGCCTCCCAAGTAGCTGGGATTACACATGCCTGCCACCACACCCAACTAATTTTTGTATTTTTAGTAGAGATGGGGTTTCACCATGTTGGCCAGGCTGGTCTCGAACTCCTGACCTCATGTGATCTGCCCACCTCAGCCTCCCAAAGTTCTTGGATTACAGGCGTGAGCCACCATGCCCAGCCTTAGAGAGCATTTTCTTTTCAATTCTTCCTGGTGAGATGCTGATAGAACAAGGTGTAAGGATGTGTAGATGATGGAAGCTCTTGTTATGCTGGGTCCCCAATATTAGTGATTGAGTCCAGCCTACTTTTTGTCTCTGCCACCAGTTGTGGGACTTTATGAGATTTTGGAGTTTATTTGTCACAGCAGCTAGCATTATATTAACTAGTATGCTGTTCATAATATGTAGTTAAATAAATTATAACAAATGTTATTGAGGACAAACATTTTGCCTCTTCAGATTACTGGAAATTTCCCAACATTATTTTAACAACAGAACCTGTGAGTCCCAACTCAAAAATATGGACTTTCAAATAAGTAATATCAAAATAGATCAAAGCATTTTAACTCTATTAAATAATGTTTTTATAATAAGCTCATTCATAGATGATATTCAAATTTACCTTTACTTAAATTATTCACCTGTAAAATAATTACATAAGTACATCACTTAATTTTGAATATTTAAACTTGTCCTCAGAGTCCCAAGTATTATAAGAATGCAATGGCAAACCATAGTCTTGATGATTATTTTCCTCTGGGCATTGCGTTGATGGAAAGATGTAGAAAGACTGATAGTTGGCTGGGTGTGGTGGCTCAGGCCTATAATTTCAGCACTTTTGAGAGGCCCAGGGAGAAGGATCACTTGAGGTCAGGAGTTTGAGACCAGCCTGGCCAACATGGTGACACCCCATCTCTACTAAAATTACAAAAATTGGCTGGGTGTGGTGTTACACGCCTGTAATCCCAGCTACTTGGGAGGCTGAGGCACAAGAATCACCTGAACCTGGGAGGCAGAGGTTGTAGTGAGCCAAGGTACAAGGTTGCGCCACTGCACTCCAGCCTGGCCAACAAAGTGAGACCCCCATCGCAAAAAAAAAAAAAAGTAAAGAAAAGAAAAAAGACCGATAGTTGAAAAGGAAGGTTGAAACCCATCTTTCAGGAAGAAAACATCTCAATACCTCTCTGATCCATTAGGATTAATTATTTTCTATGATTATTAACAGATTTACCACTCACAAAATATTCTTTACCAAACACAGTTCAGCTAGGCGTGGTGGCTCACGCCTGTAATCCCAGCACTTTGGTAGGCTAAGGCAGGTGGATCACGAGCTCAAGAGTTCAAGACCAGCCTGGCCAAGATGGTGAAACCTAGTCTCTACTAAAAATAGAAAAATTAGCCAGGAGTGGTGGCAGGTGCCTATAATCCCAGCTACTTAGGAGGCTGAGGCAGGAGAATGGCTTGAACCCAGGGCACGGAGGTTGTAGTAAGCCAAGATTGCACCACCACGCTCCAGTCTGGGCAACAGAATGAGACTCCATCAAAAAACAAACAAACAAACGAACGAACAAAAAACAACAAAAATGCATATAATAGAAAGAGAGGTAATCAGGAGATAATATTCTGGTTTTTTATATGCTGTGTCACTGAGTTTAAGGATGAACAGCTAAGATAATTCAATTAATTCTAGCTGAACATATGCTTTAACCATAAGAAAACTGTTTGATTTTCTATTTAAAAATATATTCTGGTGAGTTTGGAGGGAGCCAAGCTCAAGTAATGCAAAGGTATACTCAGATTTTTGTTTATTGTTATGTGTCTTTGGCATTATTATTACCTAAAATGTGAGATAACAAGTTGTAAAAAGTTTACAGTAAGCATTAGCTTATTTTATTACTAATTGTAATAAAACTTCATTAAATAAAAAAAAATTAAGTGTAAGTTAGCTGGGTACAGTTGTTCACACCTATAATTCCAGCACTGTGGGAGGCTGAGGTGAGAGCATTGCTTGAGGCCAGGAGTTCAAGACCAGCCAGGGCACCATAATGAAACCCCATTTCTATAAAAAAAAAAAAGAAGGAAATTATCCAGGTGTGTGACATATACCTGTGGTTCCAGCTTCAGCTACTCAGCAGGATGAGGTGGGAGGATTTCTTGATCCCAGGAGGTTGGCTCTGCAGTGAGCCATGATCGTACATTGCACTTTAGCCTGGACAACAGGACGAGACCGTGTCTCTGAAAACAAACAAACAAGCAAACAAACAAAATCACCAAAAAAAAAGTTCAAATCAGTGGAGAAAATTATAGTTGTGAGGTTTGAATGAAGCTCCCAGTGTTAAAGGGTTTGGGTTTCATTTGCCAGAAACTCTTATATCTTCAAAAGTATACGTTTTACCTTTGTGATCCTCTTTTTTCCATGAAACCTCTTACATTTCTGTAATTATGTTATATGATATATCTTTAACAATATTTAGTAACAAAAGTATATGAATGAATCTGGAAAAATCTTACTGGTTTTGTAGAGTTAGCTTTTATCTCTCACTCTTCTTCATATTTGCTAAGTGTTCTGAAGTGAAAAATACAGTACTGTCTTTTTAAATGACCATTGCAAAGATAATGGTATTCACCATGAAGTTTAATTTTTAGGGGACATGTAAAAGAAACCTAGATGCCAGGATTTTAAAGACAATCACTTAGGATTTTTTAAACTGTAGGTAGCATTGTATGTGACTGCATAAGGTCTGAGAATTATGTTAGCATATCTTTTGTGCTGAGAAACTCCAGTTTACAATGACAGCTGTTGATAATCAGTTCTGGGATAAACATTATTCTGGATCCTTATATTTTTAAATAGTGCTAAAATCAACAAAAGTAGATGAAATATTCTATAGCAAGGCATTTTCTAGTTATTTTCCAAAGATTTTCGATGCAAAAATAGACTTCCATGGGACTATTAAAATAAAAAGGCTTGTTTAAAAATTTAAAATATGAGAATATATCTAAATCCAGAAAGAAATATAATAAATCTCTTCTGACTCATCCTCAGTCCAAACCTATTTTTAAATCAAAAGACTTAGCTTATTTTTTCAAGGATAGCATAAATATGCATGAAAAATGCAAAAGACCTTGATATTCAGATTTTGACCTTTTTGAATATGCCTTATGAATTTATTTCCACATATTGCCATTTAAGTTCACTTTCCTGTGTCTTAAGCACACATATTTACTGACCATTTAAATTACTTACCAACACTTATCCCTGAGAGTGTATTTACATTTTCGTCTTTGTCTATAACTGACTTTTTATCTCTTCTCATTCTAGAATATATTATTCCCTGACCATGCTTTCCTCTGGATCACATTGAAAACCAGTTTCTATTCCCTAGAATTCTGGCCTTTTCTATTCTCGAATATTATCCTAAAGTTCAGGTTTTTGTTTTGTTTTATTTTGGCCTTTGTTTTGCTTTTTTTTTAAAAAAAAATATTTTTTGTCAAGCGCTTTAGCGTTGGGAAAAACATCTGTTCAATGCTGGCTCTTTCACATATCATTATATGAAATCAGGGAGATTTAAGGCTATGAAAATTTTACAAAAGCTTTCCTTATCTGTCAGCATAGCAAATGAAATAATGCAAGATAGTGTAGTGCTGTGCTGCAAAATAATAACTATCATTATTTTGTTATTATTATTACTCTCATTTTTATCCAGTGATGTTTACATTAGAATTATTCCTAAATACAATGAAAAAACTATATCACTAAGATCACTGATGAAGAAATAGAAGACTTTTTAGAATGAGGTTGTTAGTTTTAGAATGAGGTTGGAGCAGGAAATTGAAAACTCTGCCCTAAAGATCCATGCACCCAACCATGGGAGACCTGCAGAAGTAGCTGGTGACCCTGTAAAGAAGTGAATTTCTATAACCTTATGGAATTAATATAAATGTCATTTTATTGTTTTAGTAGCTGTCTGGTAAACCTGCGCATAATGATTATTCGATACTATTATCAATTTCATTTTTCTATATATTAATATTGCCAGCATTGCAATTGGACAAGGTAAACTTTAGTTTGAAGATAAATCCTTACTAAAGTACCACAAAGAACTTTTTCTTAATAATAAGCATGATTAATAAATATGATTCTACCACTCAAATGAAGGATGGAAAAAAGGAAGGGAGATAACACGTGGGGGTATTTTATCTGCCCTATCGGTACTTTCACTTATATTACATCATCCTGTCAACACTTCTTTTTTTATGGTACTAATACATACTGTCTTCACAATAAACTGCAAAGTTTCATAGTAGCTTTCCAGATAGTGATGAAATCACAAGGGTATCTTGCCTCCTAATGCTGGTTTGTGATACAGTCAAGTTCCTCTAACTGCAAAGTCAATACCATTTCCATTACACAATCTGGTGTGGATATAAGTCTAAGTAAATGTCAGCTATTATATGAGAGAATTCTTTCAATGAAAATAACATAGAAGAAATTGTCCCAATAATGTCCTAAATTAATTATCTCAATTTCTGTGTAGATAATATTTCTGTAGTTTGTTATGGAGTATAAAGCTTTATAAAATTTTTATAAATTCAGCAAATATTAATAAGAGTTTAATATATTATGTTTAAATTGTAACATTTTTTCACTCATGTTGTAATATTACTTCACTTGGAAACTATAATTTAGAAACTATCTAGTTAGTAGAGTTTCTTAAAATGACCTAGGAATTTTTTATGCTTTTGTAAGAAAGAACTCCAGACTAAAATGTTAAAAGGTACACTAACTTATTTGCTAAGCTACTCTGTTTCAGGCATTTAAAAATTCTGGAAACTAGAAATGTTTATAAGTTATTTTTCCCTTTATTTTGAATTATCAGTCTGTTATTAAATTTAAGATATTTAAGAATAAAATCAGAATATTTGTTCATGTTTTGACTCTGGATGTACAGACAAAGGAATGCACATGCATATATTTTGTGATCAGATTGATAACCTGAAAGATAACCACAAGTTAATAATGAATTACTTCATACAACAAATTTTAATTTAACATTACTATATGCCAGTAACTAGATTAGCGACCACAACTGTGAGTGAAACAGTCAAAGTCCTTGTTATGAAGCTTAAAATCCAGCCTGGGCAGTAGCTGTTAAAAAAGGAAATTGTACCATTACATATAAATTACAAATATAATACATGGCACATATTGTGAAGAAAGAGAAACTTCTAGTTTCCTCAAAAACAACCCAGTGTATGTCTTTTGTGCTAATGCCTGATATAATTTATAAGCAATTCTTTCACTTTTAAAAATGTCTTGGTTAGAAAAAACATGTAACAAGAACTGTAAGTAACTTTTAAACATCTTTTCATTACTGAAATAAATCGTTGATCATGTCATACTTTTGTTGATTTGATATTATCTTCTGCTTGCTAGTATTTTGTTTAGAACTTTTGCATTTACTATACGTAAGTGAAGTTCATGCTTAGGATGTTTAGTGTGTATGTGTGTGTGTACAGTCTTTATAAGGTGAAAGCAGTAAAGTTAAATTTGGTTTTTCTATTCCTTTAAGTATCCTTTAGATTGCTTGGTTTGAAATTTGGCATATTTTTTGTAAAATCATTTTTTGAGGGATCTTTGATAACATTCTCTATTTGTTTTCTGTGGAATTAACTCAAGAGTTTTTTTTTTAACTGGGGTAATATTAATAAATTATAGTTTCCTAAAGAGTTATCAGTTTCTTCAAAAATATTTATATGAAGATGTTAAACTAATACCCTGAGTATTTTAAGTTTTTCTCTTTTGATGATTATTCTTTTAGTTCATATTTTGTATATTAATGATTTATATATTAATATTTTTAAAATTAGGTTAGTGAGATATGGCTTGTTATTTCTAAGTGCTCTGTTTTCTACTCATAAATAAATGTATTTTATACTGAATAGATTTCTTTCTGTTTCCTTTATTTTGTTGTTCTTTTTTCTAAGTTCTTAATTTTTAAGGAATATTCTTCTTTTAACTTTTTTTCCATGCCGAGGCTTATTTTGTGGCATAATAAATGCCAATTTCAGCCATGGTTTATTGCTATTCTTGCTGTTTTTCTAAACACCGCTGTGTAAGCTGATTTTTGTGTGTAAGTATGTACAAAGTTGGAGGTGTCATAAGCCAAGTCATTCACTTAACCCCATCCACAAAGCAACATTGCTTACTGGACTCTTCAGTAGTTCTCTTTTCCAGGTGACATTGAGAGTATAATAAAATACTTCACTTTGATGAATTTAGGCACCAAGAAAATCTATAATGTAATTCAGCAGCAGTGCTCAATATATAGGAAACGGTATTTCCAAACAAGACACTTAAAAGTAAAACTTGCTTTAGAAAATTTGTCACATTTAAGTCTGAAAAATCAGGCCAAGTGTGATCCATTATATAATGATTTTCTATTTTAATTTTAGTTATGTTCGTTTCTACATCGCTTTTCAGAATCTATGGAGTTAATTAGGACAATAATATGAAATCAATTTTGATGACCTTTTCTTCTTAGTCACTAATATTCACTGTATCCTCATGAAGTTCCACTTCTATCCTCTTATAAAATTAAGAGTAAAAACACATAACTTGGCATCCAGTGTCATCACCCTAGTGCAAAAACCATTGTTTTTGGTCTGAGTAATTGCAATATATCCTTAGCTAGTCTCCGTGTTTTCACATTTGTTTTACTCGATTCATTCTTTCATTGTAGCAAGAACAATCTTTAAAAACATAAATCTGATAATTCCACTTCAAATTAAAACATCTCAATGGCTTCACATCCTCTTAGAGGTAAATCTGAAATCATTAACATGAATTGTAAGGCCTTGTGATGAAGATAATGCACCCATATGCCACTAATTTCATCAGACTCTACGTTTTGCCTCCCTTACTTTGGCCTTTATATCGATTCCTTACAGAGGACAAGTTCTTTTTCCTTCTGGGAACCTTGTGCACTTGATTACTGTCACCTATAATAGTCACATTTTTAATTATTTCTCCTTTTCTAGGTATACATCTTTGGGTCATTTTTCTCAGAGGGGCATATCGTAGCCATCCAATCTGTAGCACCTCATTTTTCTGTCATTTATCACAAGTTGTAATTAAAGATTTAATGATATGATTATGTACCTTCTGCTTTCACTATTCTCTTAATTCCAATTGCATGAATTATGTCTGTTCACCAATGTATATCCAGCGTATCTTAGCACAGTGGCTAGCCATAGTCCCTTGAAAATGTTGTTTTTGATAGATGGTTTGAATATCACCTTACTTTTAGTAAATTTCTTTTATATTGCTATCTTGTTCTATGACAACCAGGGCTGGCAGATTATCATTATTTATATGTTGTATATTAAAAAAACTGAATATTAAAAGGCACTCTAAATCCCAAAGTCATATAAATTCAGAAGATAAGCTTATTTAAATTCCCATTTCCCATTAACTACAGTGGTGTTTGTTTATTTCTATTCTCGTAATGAGCTATTTAATTGGACAATTCAAGAAGGCTATGAAACTCCATAGCTGGGCTGACCATAAAAATTATTACATTTAAAAAAAATTGGTCTGAATTTTATCGTGAATGAAATAAAAATTAACCTTTGAGAACTTCACATGTAAAATGACTATGTATTTATTAATTTTGCTGCTATATTCAGACCACAATGCTGGAGTGAAAAAAATTATACTATCTACCTCATAATTATTTTGATATAAATTTTAAATTATAAAAAAGTCTGAAATGCTCATAGTTGCTCAAAGAAAATATGAAAATAGAAAACTGAGTAACAGCACATGTTAAAGTACAAAATGCATACTAGAAGTGAGCAGAAGATTAAAACAAAATTCAAGAGAAATTAAGATTTTCCCATCCTTGAAACATAAGAAACATGGCTCTCCATAGTCAACATAAAGAGAACACCATGCCAATTAATGTGTGGCATCTTCAACAATGGTTCTACAGTAACTACCATAATGAGTTTCCTAGGGATGTGTATCCACTATTCCTCAATATAGCCAGACAGAATAAAAACAAAAATTAGTTCTATGTGGAACTAACATGATAGCATCTTAATAAACTGAGGCAGAACCATCACTGGGGTTTTTTGTTAAGTCATCTTATTTGAGCAAACAGAATGGCAAGTTAAATACAAACAAGCTTATTGTGGTTATTTAGAACATATTATGCCAAGCAATAAGTCTATTCTAAAAAGAAGTCTCTTTTTTTTTTTATACTTTAAGTTTTACGGTACATGTGCACAACGTGCAGGTTAGTTACATATGTATACATGTGCCATGTTGGTGTGCTGCATCCAGTAACTCGTCATTTAACATTAGGTATATCTCCTAATGCTATCCCTCCCCCCTCCTCCCACCCCAGAACAGGCCCTGGTGTGTGATGTTCCCCTTCCTGTGTCCATGTGTTCTCATTGTTCAATTCCCACCTATGAGTGAGAACATGCAGTGTTAAAAAGAAGTCTCAAGTATCAAATTTAAATAGTTGTTTCTGCTTTTAAGTTAAACATTTCTGTTCTCTGTGTATACTCTAGTGAGTGACAAGAACAGCTAGCAATAGATATACCAGTATTACTCTCGGGAGTTTGATATGACAAATACAAGATTATCTAGGAACCAATCATACCATAGCTCTTTCTTCAGTTTTAGTATAATGAAAAGATTCCTTCATAGTTGGTTTTAACCCTTATACATAGCTTGCTGTGTTTGATATTTCAGGTAAACTACTATTCTAAAAGACTATTTGAAATACTAGTACTTTCATTTAATATTAACCTTGTTAGAATGGCCATTTTGTCATCTGTCAGGTAAGAAAGACTAGGGTATTTAATTGAAGGAATGTAGCTTTATTTTTATCCCCTAAATTCTCAAATTTTGTTAGGAATAGCGCCATAATATATATTAGCAGTTAAATTCATACGCTTAATTTGAAGTCAGATACAATTCTATTATATGACTATCTTGAGAATTACTCACTAGAGTAGTGAATTTAGTAGGTAAGATTAGATGATATCATGCACTATCTGAACAAGCTATAAATTCTATGACTCAGTAACTTCATTAGCTTCTGTATCAAGGCTTCAGAGGCTAATGATCTCACACATATCTAAAATAAGACAGAGAAAGCAATAACAGTTATTTACAATTTTGTCACCGTGAGGCAATGTATATTATCGTTATCTGGTTATTTATTAATGAGAAATGTTAAAAACTCTAGTTAAATTTATGTATTCCCTCCTGAAGTCAGATTGTTAAAAACACTAATTTTATGTATTACCTCCTAGAGCCAGATTGCTAAAACTTGAAGTGTTTTGGGTTGGAGTGCATCAAAATATTCCACAACTATTTCAACTATTATAACACTGAATGAAAGCTGTTTTTGATCAAAGTTGTTCCATTTTATGAAACATTTAGCTTGAATTTGTCACAATAGATTGGATTTGGTTTAAACGGAATGTTACATAAGCCTTTAATCAAGATTTAAATGAAATTTATTTAGGAACAAGAAAACCAAACTAAAGCTAATTTCAGCTTCTCTATCATTTTTAATTATTATTTCCTAGAATAAGAGCTTGTAACCAATAAGGCTTTTTTATGTCTTACACAAACGACAAATAGCAATGTTTTCAAATGTGTTGGCTAACAATGACAAACAATAAAGACAACTTCCTAAAATCCTAAAGCCAACAAGGAAGAAAAATTGTTTCAGCAGCATATGGTAGAAATAGGGTTTTTTGTCACAGCAGAAAAAATAAATGATTGGCAACAGGTTCAATTTATGAATATACACATCGAAAATGTGTGATATCTCAGTAATTAAATTGTAGACAATAGCATATCCCCAAGTGTAAGGTAGCATATAATGTTATCAACAGCTAGGTGAAATTATCCAGCTTGGGACATCATCCAGAATATGATAAAATAGGTAAGGATAAATTACTTTTTTCAAGCTGCATAAACAAAGGATAAGGAGTAAAATAAGAGAATATTACTATTAAATAATTACTGATATTTTTCATTTTAAATTAAGTTATTTAGTTATCTGTTCATTCTAAGAATCATAATCATAATATCAAAATAATACTTTTTCTGGTTATCTATATATACAGAATACTTTTATGGCTGGAAAATTAATTTGTTTAATTAGCTAAGATTACTCAATGGAGACTTTGTAGTGCAGTGAAATTGGCTTTAAATATAAATTCTACAATGTGTTATCATAGTAAACTAAAAGCAAGCTACTTAAATCTTGCTAAACTCTATTTATAGTTTTATCACCATAATAGTGAGATAGCAACAAAAATGGACATAAATTTATGGTTTGAACTAAGAACTAAGATATCATATATAAAAAAACAAAGCAAACAAATAAAATTCCAAATTATTTGAACATCAGCCACACAAGTGTTATCTGTGGACTGAAAGATTTAACCAAATATAATTCTTATTTATTCTTTTTTTGACAGAGTAGTATATTTCAAGCCATTCTAGTTGTAATTTTTCTTAATGAGCTTCTTTTACTTGAAATTTTGGAAAAAGTAGAAATAGTTCATAAAAGTCAGAACCACTATATATGGATGACTTATATGCAGAGTTACTATTAGTTGATTTTGACATATACATTCATTCCAGTAATATTATAATTGTGCTTCTTGTTTGAAAGTGAATCTAACCTCATCATTAGAAATTTCATTTACTCTACACATTAAGAGCATCTGTCTTAGTATTACCTTTTTAGCTTCCACAAATATTCTCAATTAGTTGCTTGTCTTTTGAAGTATACAAACTACAGGCTGTTCCGCAGTGACAATTTCTCATGTATAAACTATGCATTCAACAAAGGTCTAATATCCAGAATCTATAAGGAACTTAAATTTACAAACACAAAACAAACAACCTCATCAAAAAATGGGCAAACGACATGAACAGACACTTGTTAAAAGAAGACACACACATGGCCAACAATCATATGAAAAAATGCCCACATAACTAATCACTAGAAAAATGCAAATCAAAACCATGAGATAGCATCTCACACCAGTCAGAATGACATTATTAAAAAGTAAAAAAAAAAACAGATGCTAATGAGGTTGCAGAGAAAAGAGAATGATCATATACTGGATGGGAATGTAAATTAGTTCAGCCACTGTGAAAAGCAGTCTGGAAATTTCTTATGAAACTTAAAACAACTACCATTCAATCCAGCAATCCTATTACTGGATATACACCCAAAGGAATATAATTCATTCTGCCATAAAGACATATGTGCTCATATGTTATTCTCAGCACTATTCACAATAGCACACACATGTAGTCAACCTAGATGCTCATCAGTAGTGGACTGGATAAGGAAAATGTGATACATATACTCCATGGGATACAATGTGGCCATAAAATGAATGAAATCATTTGCAGCAACATAGATGGAGCCAAAGGCAATTATTCTAAATGAACCAATGCAGGAACAGAAAATCAAATACCATGTTTTCACTTATAAATTGGCGCTAAACATTAAGTACACATGGATACAAAGAAGGGAACAATAGACACCAGGGCCTACTTGAGGGTGGAGGGGAGGAGAAGGATGAGGATCCAAAGGCTACTTATTGGGTACTATGCTGATTACTTCAGTGATAAAATAATCTGTAACCTCAACCTCTGCAACATGCAATGTACCCATGTAACAAACCTGCACATGCAGCCCCGAACCAAAATAAAAGTTTTGGAAAGAAAAAATAAATACATTAATTAATTAAAACAAACTAAAAATAACATTAAACACAGGTCGTATTACATCATTCTTCTGTAGTCAAATCAGTAATATTATTGTGAAAATTAAAAATATCATATTTTAATTTTTAAATTTCAACTCACACTCTGGGACTTCTTTTCCTTTTACTTAAGATAATCTCTAGGCGATTTCTAAATTTCCTTCATAGGCCACTGTTTTTTTAACTCTATGTATGTAAGTATTTCAGCTTATGTCTTACATTTATTAGAAACTAAATACAGCAATTTTACATTTTTAATAATACCAGAAGCAGAAAGATTAACTACAAAAATAATTTTTAAGCTATGTTTCACTCTCTATTTTACAGAAAACACGGGAGAGACATCAAAATAAATGACTCCTACATTCAAAAATAAACATGGAATTTAAATGTCATCATCATGGGCTTACAAAAAAAGCAAATCCCAAATTTAGAGTTTATATGTAAAGCTGCTGTGTTTCTCAACATTATGCATGGGCCTCATCATGGTAACATAGTAAAGTCTATGAATCCAAAATATAAGCTAATATTATTATATGTGAGGAAATTAATCAACATAAATATATCTCGGATGCTCATGCACAGCAAACAAAAAGGAATATTAAAGAAAATATAAAGATAAAATATAATCTTTTCTAATTTGCATACTTTCAAAATGCTATAGAAAAGTATTTCCAAAGTGGTGAGGCTCTGCTCACTTCTGGCTCAAGTCAGGTTCACAACTCAAGCCTGTTTGTCAGCCTCTATTGAAATACATCATGTCAAATAATTCTTCTTTGAAAAGGGGCTTATTAAATATTTACGTTCTTGCCCCATAGGAAAGGTGTTTTTGTTTATATTTTCACTTAATCTAACCACACATTCAAGTAAAACTCCCCATGATAGTAATCTGAACAATTTCACCTTCATTTTTCCTTCAGTATATACAGTGAGGCATGGAATTCACAACAGCATATGGAAAACATATATATATATATACACACACACACACATATATATATGTATATATATATACAGAATGTTGAAAAACACAGCAGCTTTACATATAAACATATACATATATACATATATATAGTATATATGTGTGTATATATATACAAAAGTGTATATATGGACATGTGTGCGTCTGTGTGTGTGTGTGTGTTTCTGATTTTCTCAATGCCTTTGTATTTTTTTCTGGCTTGCAAATCCCTGAGGTTAAAATCCTATTTAAAGTTCACATTTGAGTTTATAATGGTTCTGTTTGTGTACTGATTTAGATTTAATCATAATGCAAAATAAAAAGAACACATAACCTTTTACATCTAAAACAGATTACATAACGTTTATAATTAATAAACATTACCCCATGGGTAAATGGCATTCTGCATGACAATTTTATAGCATCATTAATATCAGTGGAGAATGTCAAAGTACCCAAATGTCAAAGCATTTTATTTACCTTGCGAATATTGTACTTATAAAAAATGGTGTCACACCTGTGAATTGATACTAAAGTTATCATGGAATTTGGGGAACAATTTATAAGCACATGATGAAGGAGTTAAATTATTACCTAAACTTATACAAGACCTCCATGAATAGTGTGTTTTTAAAAGCTGATTTTTTAGCTGAGTTTGTAATGTCAGTTTAGAATTAATGAAGGTATTGTAGTGTGTAAATATGTGATTTGCCAGGGAGAAATAAGAATAACCCAACAATTTGCTGAGTATGGATTCAAATCAAACTCTTAGGCTATGATAATTGTAGCTAACAGTTTTGCTGACTGAGGGCTCAATTGGAAAACAGACAAAGTTAATTGTTCTATAATATATTTAGAACTCCATTGTTGAACATTATTTCACTTCATTTCAATAACTGAAACTTGATCGCTCGAATGAATGTCTCTTTGGATATTCTCCAATACAGGCCATTTATACCATCTTTTAAAAATATTTCTACTGGAAAAATAATTGTGTTTTTCAAGCTTCCTTCTCAATATTGAAAATCTTTCTGCTTCTTCTCACCTAACAGTCTCATTTTTGAAGGTCATTTATGACATACTGACCCCTAATATCACAAGGAACTTTATAGTATTCCTTATTTCTTTCTTTCTTCTTATTTTTTTTTCATTCCTTGTCTGTACCTCCACAGAGTTTGTGAATTCTTAATGTTACTTAATGTGACTTAGGCACAGTGCTATATACTAAGGTTAAAACATTAAATGAGATACGGTTTCTGCTTTCAAGAATATTTAAGCTCCAGCCTGTTCCTTGTCATTGCTTTTGGAAGATTCATCATTCACATTAAAGTATCTTCTATACTCTGTTTTCTAGCTGCTTTGGTCACTTCAAGTCTAATCACATCACTTGCCACCTCATTTTCTTCATGCCCATTATCTACATTCTAAATAGAATCTCTTTTTCTTAATTCTTCAAAGTTCACTTCAATATTCCTCTTTCATAAAATGCTTGCTGAATGTTAACGTCTACATCTTGTAGCATTGTCTGTCAAAAATAGAAGCATATTTTACCAAAATATTCATACCTGAAATAAACAAATAGTCATTCAGGGCCTAGTATACACCAGGAATACATTTACTTTTATTGTTGGCTTATATGTTGACCATGACCTCCTCATATGCAAACAAACATAAATTATCTTTGAAACTGCATCTCTGCCTAGAAGAACATCTTGTTACCTTTTTAATTAATATTTCTTGGAATGAATCTATATTCTTCAAAACAATACTAAGGATGGTATTATCATCCCGTAAATCTGTTAATATGTCTGGAATGATTAAATTATCCCACAAACAATCACTTGCATTAAGCTAAGTAGATAACCAACGTCACATGTCAAAAAAGATTATTTACTGTCTTTGTCACATACATTTCATATCTATGTAATGAAATAAATATAAAATCTAATAAGGTATCTGTAATAGTTATTTTAAGTCAATAACAGAGACAGCATTAAAATGTTTCAAAGAACAATATTTGCATTTTTTTTCTATTTTTTATTATACTTCAAGGTCTGGGATACATGTGCAGAATGTGCAGGTTTGCTACGTAGGTATACATGTCCCATGGTGGTTTGCTGCACCCCCTCAACCCATCATCTACAGTAGTTATTTCTCCTAATGATATCCCTCCCCTTGCCCCTACCCCCCAACAAGCCCCAGTGTGTGATGTTCCCCTCCCTGTGTCCATGTGTTCTCATTGTTCAACTCCCACTTACCAGTGAGAACATGTGGTGTTTGGTTTTCTGTTCCTGTATTAGTTTGCTAAGAATGATGGTTTCCAGCTTCATCCATGTCCCTACAAAGGACACGAACTCATCCTTTTTTATGGCTGCATAGTATTCCATGGTGTATAGGTGCCTCATTTTCTTTATCCAGTCTATCATGATGGGCATTTGGGTTGGTTCCAGGTCTTTGCTATTGTGAACAGTACTGCAATAAACACAGGTGTGCATGTGTCTTTACAGTAGAATGATTTATAATCCTTGGGGTATATATCCAGTAATGGGATTGCTGGGTCAAATGGTATTTCTAGCTCTAGATCCTTGAGGAATTGCCACACTGTCTTCCACAATGGTTGAACTAATTTAGACTCCCACCAACAGTGTAAAAGCATTCCTATTTCTCCACATCTTCTCCAGGATCTGTTGTTT
This sequence comes from Gorilla gorilla gorilla, assembly GCF_029281585.2. Taxonomy (NCBI): domain Eukaryota; kingdom Metazoa; phylum Chordata; class Mammalia; order Primates; family Hominidae; genus Gorilla; species Gorilla gorilla. The sequence goes on along the minus strand of NC_073238.2, from coordinate 85,171,539 downwards.
CCTGACTTATTAATGATCACCGTTCTAATTGGCATGAGATGGTAACTCATGGTGGTTTTGATTTGCATTTCCCTAATGAACAATGATGATGAGCTTTTTTTCATATGCTTGTTAGCCACATAAGTGTCTTTTTTTGGAAAATGTCTCTTCATATCCTTTGCCAACTTTCTGGTGGGATTTTTTGTTTTTTTCTTGAAAATTTGTTTAAGTTCCTTGTACATTCTAGATATCAGCCCTATGTCAGATGGAAAGATTGCAAAAATTTTCTCCCATTCTGTAGGTTGCCTGTTCACTCTGATGATAGTTTCTTTTGCTGGGAAGAAGCTCTTTAGTTTAATTAGATCCCATTTGTCAATTTTGGCTTTTGTTGCAATGGCTTTTGGTGTTTTAGTCATGAAGTCTTTGTCCATGCCTATACCCTGAGTGATATTACCTAGGTTTTCTTCTGGGGTTTTTATGGTTTTAGGTCTTACGTATAAGTCTTTAATCCATCTTGAGTTAATGTTTATATAGGTGTAAGGAAGAGGTCCAGTTTCATTTTTCTGCATATGGCTAGACAGTTTTCCCAACAGCATTGATTAAATAGGGATTCCTTTCCCCATTGCTTGTTTTTGTCAGGTTTGTCAGAGATCAGATGGTTGTAGATGTGTGGCATTATTTCTGAAGCCTCTGTTGTGTTCCATTGGTCTATATATCTGTTTTGGTACCAGCACCATGCTATTTTGGTTACTGTAGCCTTGTAATGTAGTTTGAAGTAAGTAAGGTAGCATGATGCCTCCAGCTTTGTTCTTTTTGCTTAGGATTTTCTTGGCTATATGGGCTCTTTTTTGGTTCCATATGAAATTTAAAGTAGTTTTTTTTTTTTTTTTTCCTAATTCTGTGAAGAAAGTCAATGGTAGCTTGATGGGGATAGCATTGCATCTATAAACTACTTTGGGCAGTATGGCCATATTCACGATATTGATTCTTCCTATCTATGAGCATGGAATGTTTTTCCATTTCTTTGTGTCCTCTCTTATTTCCTTGAGCAGTGGTTTGTAGTTCTCCTTGAAGAGGTCCTTCACATCCCTTGTAAGTTGGATTCCTAGGTATTTTATTCTCTTTGAAGCAATTGTGAATGGGAATTTGCTCATGATTTGGCTCTTTGTTTGTCTACTATTGGTGTATAGGAATGCTTGTGATTTTTGCACATTGATTTTGTATCCTGAGACTCTGCTGAAGTTGCTTAACAGCTTAAGGAATTTTGTCTGAGGTGATGAAGTTTTCTAAATATACCATCATGTCATCTGCAATCAGAGATAATTTGCCTTCTTCTCTTCCTATTTGAATACCCTTTATTTCTTTCTCTTTCCTGATTGCCCTGGCCAGAACTTCCAATACGATGTTGAATAGGAGTGGTGAGAGAGGGCATCCTTGTCTTGTGCAGGTGTCAAAGGGAATGCTTCCAGCTTTTGCCCATTCAGTATGATATTGGCTGTGTGTTTGTCATAAATAGCTCTTATTATTTTGAGATATGTTCAATCAATACCAAATTTATTGAGCGTTTTTAGCATGAAAGGGTGTTGAATTTTATCGAAGGCCTTTTCTGCATCTATTGAGATAATCATGTGGTTTTTGTCATTGTCCTGTTTATGCAATGGATTACATTTATTGTTATGCGTATGTTGAACCAGACTTGAATCCCAGGGATTACGCCGACTTAAATCGGGTTGGATAAGTTTTGTAATGTGCTGCTGGATTTGGTTTGCCAGTATTTTATTGTGGATTTTCACATCAATGTTCATCAGGGTTATTGGCCTGAAATTTTCTTTTTTTATTTTGTCTCTGCCAGTTTTTTGGTATCAGGATGATGCTGGCCTCAAAAAATGAATGAGGGAGGAATCCCTCTTTTTCTATTGTTTGGAATAGTCTCAGAAGGAGTGGTACCACCTCCATTTTGTACCTCTGGTAGAATTCAGCTGTGACTCCGTCTGGTCCTGGGTTTTTTGTTGTTGGTAGGCTATTAATTACTGTCTCACTTTCAGAACTTGTTATTTCTCTATTCAGGGATTCTACTTCTTCCTGGTTTAGTGTTGGGAGGGTGTGTGTGTCCAGGAATTTATCCATTTCTTCTAGATTTTCTAGTTTATTTGCATAGAGGTGTTTATAGTATTCTCTGATGGTAGTTTGTATTTCTGTGGGCTAAGTGGTGATCTCCCTTTATCATTTTTATTTTGTCTATTTGATTCTTTTATCTTTTCTTCTTTATTAGTCTGGCTAGCAGTCCATTTTGTTAACCTTTTCAAAAAACAAAGTCCTGGATTCATTGATTTTTTGAAGTGTATTTTGTGTCTCTATCTCCTTCAGTTCTTCTCTGATCTTAGTTATTTCTAGTCTTCTGCTAGCTTTTGAATTTGTTTGCTTTTGCTTCTCTAGTTCTTTTAATCGTGATGTTAGGGTGTTGATTTTAGATCTTTCCACCTTTCTTCTGTGGGCATTTCATGCTATAAATTTCCCTCTAAACATTGCTTTAGCTGTGTCCCAGAGATTCTAGTACATTATGTCTTTGTTCTCCTTGGTTTCAAATAACTTATTTATTTCTGCCTTAATTTCGTTATTTAGCCGGTATTCATTCAGGAGCAGTTTGTTCAGTTTCCATGCAGTTTTGCAGTTTTGAGTGAGTTTCTTAATCCTGAGTTCTAATTTCATTGCACTGTGGTCTGAGAGACTGTTTGTTATGATTTCCTTTCTTTTGAATTTGCTTAGGAGTGTTTTATTTCCAATTCTGTGGTCGATTTTAGAGTAAGTGCTATGTGGTAAGAAGAATGTATATTCTGTTGATTTAGGGTGAAGAAGTCTATAGAAATCTATTAGGTTTATTTGGTCCAGAGCTTCATTCAAGTCTTCAATATCCTTGTTAATTTTCTGTCTCGTTGATCTGCCTAATATTGACAGTGGGGCGTTAAAGTCTCCCACTATTATTGTGTGGGAGTCTAAGTCTCTTTCTAGGTCTCTTAGAACTTGCTTTATGAATCTCAGTGTTCCTGTATTAGGTGCATATATATTGAAGGTAGTTAGCTCTTCTTGTTGCATTGATCCCTTTACCATTATGTAATGTCGTTTTTAGTCTTTTTTGATCTTTGTTGGTTTAAATTCTTTTTCATTAGAGGCTAGGATTGCAACCCTATCTTTTTTTTTTCTTTCCATTTGCTCGGTAAATCTTCCTTCATCCTTTTATTTTGAGCCTATATGTGTCTTTGCATGTGCAATGGGTCTACTGAATACAGCACACCAATGGGTGTTGACTCTTTATCCAATTTGCCAGACTCTGCCTTTTAATTGCAGCATTTGGTCCATTTAGATTTAAGGTTAATATTGTTTGAGTGTCATCCTTGTGCAGGGGCCGTGCTATTCTCCTCTGTATCGTTCCAATTTTAGTATATGTGCTGCTGAAGTGAGCCCTAAGGTTAATATTGTTATGCGTAAATTTGATCCTGTGTTATGATGGTATCTGGTTATTTTGCTGATTAGTTGATGCAGTTTCTTCATAGTGTCAGTGGTCTTTATATTTTAGGTTCTTTGTGCAGTGGCTGGTACCGGTTTTTCCTTTCCATATTTAGTGCTTCCTTCAGGAACTCTTGTATGGAAGGCCTGGTGGTGACAAAATCCTTTAGCATTTGCTTTTCTGTAAAGAATTTTATTTCTCCTTCACTTATCAAGATTATTTTGGCTGGATATAAAATTCTAGGTTGAAAATTCTTTTCTTTAAGAATGTTGAATATTGGCCCCCACTCTCTTCTGGCTTGTAGTGTTTCTGCAGAGAGATCTGCTGTTAGTCTGGAGGGCTTCCTTTTGTGGGTAACTCGACCTTCCTTTCTGGCTGCTCTTAACATTTTTTTCCTTCATTTCAACCTTGGGGAATCTGAAGATTATATGTCTTGGTGTTGTTATTCTCGAGGAGTATCTTTGTGGTGTTCTTTGTATTTCCTGAATTTGAATGTTGGCCTGTCTTGCGAGGTTGGGGATGTTCTCCTGCATAATATTCTGAAGTGTGTTTTCCAACTTGGTTCCATTCTCCCCATCACTTCCAGGTATACCAATCAAATATAGGTTTGATCTTTTCACATAGCCCCATATTTCTTGGAGGCTTTGCTCATTCCTTTTCATTCTTTTTTCTCTAATCTTGTGTTCATGCTTTATTTCATTAAGTTGATCTTCAAACTCTGATGCCCTTTCTTCTGCTTGATCAATTCGGCTATTGATACTTCTGTATGCTTCATGAAGTTCTCATGTTAAGTTTTTCAGCGTCACCAGGTCATTTATGTACTTCTTTGAACTGGTTATTCTAGTTAGCAATTCCTCTAACCTTTTATCAAGGTACTTAGCTTCCTTGCATTGGGTTAGAACATGCTCCTTTAGCTCAGAGGAATTTGTTATTACCCACATTCTGAAGCCTACTTCTGTCAAATCATCAAATGTATTCTCTGTCCTGTTTTGTTCCCTTGCTGGCAAGGAGTTGTGATCCCTTGGAGAAGAGGCATTCTGGTTTTTGGAATTTTCAGCCTCTTTGCACTGGGTTTTCCTCATCTGTTGGATTTATCTACCTTTTGTCTTTGCTGTTGGTGACCTTTGGATGTAGTTTTTGCATGGACATCCTTTTAGTTGACGTTGGTGCTATTGCTTTCTGTTTGTTGGTTTTCCTTCTAACAGGCCCCTCTTCTGCAGGTCTGCTGGAGTTTGCTGGGGTTCCACTGCAGGCCCTGTTTGCCTGGGTATCACCAGTAAAGGCTGCAGAACAGCAAAGATTGCTGCCTGCTCCTTCCTCTTGAAGCTTCAACCCAGAGGGCCACCCACCAGATGCCAGCTGGAGCTCTCCTGTATGAGGTGTCTGTCAACCCCTGCTGGGAGGTGTCTCCTCATCCAGAGGCACAGGGGTCTGGCACCCACTTGAGTAGGCAGTCTGTCCCTTAGCAGAGCTCAAGTGCTGTGCTGGGAGATCCTTTGCTCTTTTCAGAGCCAGCAGGCAGGAACATTTAAGTCTGTTGAAGCTATGCCCACAGCTGCCCCTTCCCTCAGGTGCTCTGTCCCAGGGAGATGGGAGTTTTATCTATAAGCCCCTGACTGGGGCTGCTGCTTTTCTTTCAGAGATGCACTGCCCAGAGAGCAGGAATCTAGAGAGGCAGTCTGGCAACAGGGGATTTCCGGAGCTGCAGTGAGCTCCGTCCAGTCCAAACTTCCCGGGAGCCTTGTTTACACTGCGAGAGGAAAATTGCTTACTCAAGCCTCAGTAATGACAGACACCCCCTCCCCCAGCAAACTGGAGCATCCCAGATTGACTTCAGGTTGCTATGCTGGCAGCCAGAATTTCAAGCCAGTGGATATTAGCTTCCTGGGCTCCATGGTGGTGGGATCTACTGAGCTAGACCACTTGGCTCCCTGCTTCCAGCCCCCTTTCCAGAGGAATGAACAGTTCTATCTCACTGACGTTCCAGTCACCATTGGGCATGAAAAAAAACTCCTGCAGCTAGCTTGATGTCTGCCCAAACAGCCACCCAGTTTTGTGGTAAAAACCTAGGGCCCTTGTGGTGTAGGCACCTGAGGAAATCTCCTGGTCTGTGGGTTGTGAAAACCTTAGGAAAAGCATAGTATCTGGGCGGGATACACTGCCCCTCAGGGCACTGTTGCTCATGGCTTCCCCTGGTTAAGGGAGGGAGTTCCCTTAGCTGTTGAGCTTCCTGGGTGAGGCGATGCCCCACCCTGCATCTGCTCGCCCTCCATTGGCTGTACTCATTGTCCAACCAATCCCAATGAGATGTACCAGGTACCTCAGCTGGAAATGCAGAACTCACACTCCTTCTGCATGGGTCTTGCTGGGAGCTGCACACCAGAGCTGTTCCTATTGGGCCATCTTGCCCAGGAGTCCATATTTGCATTTTTAAAAAATTTCTGCTGTGAAACATACCAGACCAGTAAACATGGGCTGTGGCAGAGTGCTGGAGTCCTGAATCACCTTTGTTTCTTCTGTGAGTCTATAGAGCTTCCCAGATTGTGAAAAGATAACTCTAGTGGATGGATATCCATCTGAATTTCTCTTCTTAAAGTCTTGTTTTGGTGATTACTGTTCGTTATCATCCCTGAAAAATCGTTAAGTCTTCTTTTCTTTGTTGCATGAATGGTAGTAGAAACAAGTATTACAAAAGTAGAAAATAAACTAGTGCTACTATTAGTAGTAGCCTACTCTTATTAGGCTACTCACAAAGAAATAGTAGGCTACTCACAAAGAAAATGAACAAAACATTTAAGAAGCATATTCTTATGAAAGGAAATAACTGCCATCAGAGTTCAGGAAATAGAAAATAGATATTCTTAAATTGCTCGTTCAATTAGACACATTTCTTCAAAATTTGGAAATCACGCCAAAGAATCATAAAGTACTGTCCTTGTAAAAGCCATAGAAAATAGTTGCGTCACATGAAAAACAAAGCAAAGCAAAAATTTTATTTTTAAGATAACAAAGAAGCATAAAAAAGCCAAACCCGGGTATTTTACTATGGTATATTCTTCATAATTTTGGCAGCCTTGTATATATTTCAAATTATATATGTTTATGTGTTGCAAGTTAAAGCAGGCTTCTTTTCTGCTCTACACATTTACAGTTTATTTTCTTGTATAGTAAATTATTAAATTATTTTTCCATGGCCATGTTACAAAAAGATTCTACATTTGACATTTATTTTAAAGCTCCTATAGCCAGGCTTCCCTCAGTTCGCCCTTTACTTTGAGCATAGGCTGTCACAAGCAAAATTAAGCTCGTCTTTTCAGACAGTGCCTGGTGGGCATAGAACCACCACTCTGCCTTGCTATCAGATTATTTTGCCTGGAAACCCAGATACTGCTTTTCTTTCCTTAAAAGCAGTTAGGCTTTGAGAAAACTCTAAAGTGATTTTGAAGGTGTAGAAGGGAAGAAGCAAAACAAATCTTTTGGAAATGATGTAGCTAATTAGAGGACACAATGTTAGTATTCTAAAAAGGAAAAAACTCTAAATCACTATGCTTTTGTTGACTAATGTTATAGTATAGCATTGTTCATATGAAAAAAAAGGTGTTTGTACACTATTGCAGGCTCTTTCTCCACAAATCCCACTTAGTAAGATTCTTGAGAAAGCTTCCTTCCTGGTTTCTGGGATAATAGAACAGCAGCTGGTGAAGAAGACACACAAAATGACTTCCAATCTCTTTACTCTCATCTCCAGTTGTTGAGAGATAATTGTCCATGAGTCTTTGTTTGCACACAGCTTACAAGTAGAGGCATGGACAGTCTTTTGTTTCAGACTATTTTTCAAGAATATTTTATTTGTTTATTTATTTTGAGAAGGAGTTTCACTCTTGTTGCCCAGGCTGGAGTGCAATGGCACCATCTCAGATCACTGAAACCTCCGCCTCCCTGGTTCAAGTGATTCTCCTGCCTCAGCCTCAGGAGTAGCTGGGATTACAGGCATGCGCCACCATGCCCGGCTAATTTTGTATTTTTAGTAGAGACGGGGTTTCTCCATGTTGGCCAGGCTGCTCTCGAACTCACGACCTCAGGTGATCTGCCTGCCTCAGCCTCCCAAAGTGCTGGGATTACAGGCGTGAGCCATTGTGCCTGGCCTTTCAAGAATATTTATATAGTGAGCAGCTTTGGAAGATAGAGAAAGTCTCACTCTCAGGAAGAAAAAACAGATATATTTGCTGCCAGTATGACAAACATAATGTCTCCTGTGGGGCAAAGTTTAGGAAGGTTTGTATGTGCTTCCTTATAAGTTCCCGATATGGTTTGGATGTGTGTCCCCTCAAAATTCCATGTTGAAATGTGGTCCCCAGTGTTGGAGGTGGGGCCTAGTGGAAGGTGTTTAGGTCATGGGGGCACATTCCCACCTGAATGGCTTGGTACCCTCCCTGCAGCAATGACTTCATGTCAGAGCTGGTTGTTTAAAAGAGCCTAGTACCTCTCTTGCTCCTTCTTGCTGTGTGACACACTAGCCCTCTTCCCTTCTGCTGTAACTGAAAGCTTCCTGAGGCCTCACCAGAAGCCAAGTGAAGGCTGATGCCATGTTTGCACAAACTGCAAACCATGATCCAAATAAACCCCTTCTCTTTATAAGGTAGGTATTCCCTTATAACAATGCAAAACAGGCTCAGGTATTCCTTTATAGCAATGCAAAACAAACTAACACAGTTCCTAAGTTCTAGATTTCTTACCTGTAACACCTAGCTGCCCATTGTGCTGTCCCCACTGGATTCAGGAGTGGGGCAGTAAGAAAAAATGTGGACATAAAAGTTCAGTCTGTTTGCTCCTTTGTGGATAAAACAGTCCTTTGCCTCTGACCAAGGATTCTCAACGCATTTATGAAATTGAGGCAATCTCACTCGTTAGCTTTAAGTAAATATTATTTCAGACCCAACACTGTTCTTGACACATCCTTCTAGAACAAAAGCCTTAATTTGCAGAGAATAGGAAATATAGCTTGTTGCTCTTAGATTACTGGAGTAAACACTGTGTAGCTGAGGGAAGCAAATAAAAGAAGATTTTAGTTTTGAAGGAGGGTCTGGAATACATGTTTTGTGCAGAACTTTATGTCAGGAAGTGTCAGGGCCACTGAGAGGGCCATATCTCTGATTCTCAGGATCCCAGAGCTTGTCTAAGTCTGGAGCTTAATCATGACAGAGAACTCCTCCACCACCCCATCATCAAGCTAACAAGCATCAAATGACAAGCAAAACACTTAAAGCTGAAGGAGGGGATGATTGAGAACACTCTCTGGCACGTGGACTCCTACCTGAAAACACATAGTAAACTAGAAAAACATGAAGCCTGTGCTGCACTGAGGATACCATAGCAGTAATAATGCCCAAATCCAGTCGCATTTCTTACTAGATTGACTGCAACCCTCACACTAAAAACTCTAATAGAAGAAAGACATGTTCATTTTGAGGGCATAAAATGTGTTAACCTCAGGTTTTTTCTGTCTTATACAAGATGTCCAGGTCAAAAAATTTTTAAATGACAATGCACGTTAAAAGGCAAGAAAACCCACTCCCAGGAGACAAAGCAATCAACATAACAATACTTACATATAAAATATTAGGGGCCTATAGCGAATTTTAAATAACTATCATTAACATGTTAAAGGCTCAAATGGAAAACATGGGCCATGTGTAAGATAGATGAATAATTTTGGCAGAGAGATGAAAACTATAATAATAAGCTTAACAGAAATGCTAAAAATAAAAATAAAATTATTTGAAAAGATAATTGAGATAAAGGATGCCTTCAGTGAATTACTCGACTAATGTTAAAGAAAGAATTAGTCAAGCTTGAAGATAGGTCAGTAGATATTTACCAAGCTGAAACAAAACAAATAAAAGAATAAAAAAGTAAAACCTAATAGTTGTGGGGCAATATCAAACAGCCTAACATATGCTATTGAAATTCCAGAAGAGCAAGAGAGAAAGAATGAGGCAGAAGAAGTATTTGAAATATAATGGTTGAAAATTTGCAAACATTAATGAAAGACAATTATCATAGATCAAATATGTTCAGAGAACACCTGGAAATATCAACAACAAAATATATACTTGTGTATTGTATTAGTCCATTCTCACATTGCTATAAAGAAATGCCTGAAACTAGGTAATTTATAAAGAAAAGTGGTTTAATTGATTTATGGTTCTACAGGATTTATAGGAAGCAAAGCAGCATTTGCTTTTGTAGAATCCTCGAGAGAGCCCACACTCATAGCAAAAATCAAACGGGGATCAGGAGTGTCATAGGGCAAAAGCAGGAAAAAGAGAGAGAGGAGGGAGATGCCACAGACTTTTAAATGACCCGATCTCATGAGAACTCACTGACTATTGCAAGGACAGTACCAAGGGGAAGGTACTAAACAAATTATGGGAAATCAGCCCCCATGATTCAATCACCTCCTATCAGGCTCCATTTCTATCTTTGGGGATTACATTTCTACCTGAGATTTGGGTGGGGACAACACCCAAACTATATCATAAATCATATTTGAATTCCTTTAATCCAAAGACTAACAGAAAATCTTCAAGGCACACAGGGAAGAAATATACATTTACAAACATACAAAAAAAGATAATAATGACAAGCAGACTTCTTATCACAGCCCATGCAAGTCAGTAGACAGTGACATGTTGTCTAAAAATGCTGAAACAAATGAAAAATACTGTCAACCCAGAATACCAGGCAAAAATATCTTTCAGAAAAGTAGGAAAAAGTAAGATCTCAAACAACCAAAAATCAGACAAAATCCACTGCTAACAAGTGTATATTACGAGAATATTTATAGAAAGTTTTTCATGAAAATACAATATGAAATAAAAAAGAAATCTTGGATCAACATGAAGAAATGTAGAGCACTAGAAATGGAATAAATAAAAATAAAATATGTTTAGTTTAAACCACTCTAAAAGGTAAGTGATTGTCTAAAGTAAAATCTTTAGAATTGTAGTGCTAGTTCATGTTATTTGTTAATGCAAAAATACATGATAACACTAGCACTAAAAATGAGAGGTAGAAATTGTTAATATAGTGTTACTAGCCCTTTATGCTGTATATCAACTGTTATTAAGATAGACACTGATTAAATAAAGATGTATAATCTAAATTCAATGGCAACAATTAAAATGATATTTGAATGAGTACAAATAAAAAGTCTATGGTGGAGATAAAATTGAAGCATAAAATTCTCATTTACCCTATGAAAAGACACAAAGAAGATAAAATATATAAAGAACAGATGGAAAAATAAAAACAACTGGCAATTTGAACTTAATCCAACCATATCAAATCAACACTTTCAGTTAGAGTGGTATGAATATAAGAATTAATAGAGTTGTCAGATTTGATAAAAAAGAAAAACAGCGAGACCCAAATATTTGCTGTCTAAAAGAAAGTTGATTTAGGTGTAACCATAGGTCAAAAATATAATGATGGAGAAAAATATACCATACCAAATTTGACCAAATGAAAGCTGGATTATCTATGCTAGTATCAGAAAAATTGGACTTTAGAACAATGAAGATTACCAAGGATGAAAAGAGGTATTATATAATCACATGGAAGTTAAATCTCTAAGACACAGCAATACTAACAGGTATTTACCTAATAACAGATTTTCAAAATAAAAACAGCAAAAACTGTTAGAATTGAAAGGTGAATAGACAAAGTTGCAATTTTAGCTAGAGACTTTAACATTCTTCTCCTAGTAATTGATCGAATAAGAAGACAGAAAATTATTGTGTACACATAGAAGATACAAAGATTATCAAACAGCATAATCTAGTCAATATATACAGAGGACTTCAAGAAATATTATTTCAAGAGCATAGTGAACATTTTTTATAGGGACACACAAAATATACACTAAAATAGACCATATATTTTTTAGAAAATGTAGAAATGTTAAAGGATAAATATAATAGTAAGTATATTAGTCCATTTTCATACTTAATTTCATGAAGAAATACCCAAGACTGGGTAATTTATAAAGAAAAAGAGGTTTAATGGACTCATAGTCCCACAAGGCTGGGGAGGCCTCATAATCATGGTGGAAGACTAAGAAAGAGCAAAGTCATGTCTCACGTGGTGGCAGGAAAGACAGTTTGTGCAAGGGAACTCCCATTTACAAAACCATCAGGTATTATGACACTAATTCATTACCATAACAGTAGTGAACAGTATGGGGTAAACCGCCCCTATGATTCAATTATCTCCACCTGGTCCCACCCTTGACATGTGGGGATTAGTATAATTCAAGGCAAGATTTGGGTGGGGACACAGCCAAACCATATTAGTAAGGTTATTCTCTGAAAATAATATAATTAAAATAGAATTCTGTAATTAGATATCTTGAAAATTCAAAAATATATGGAAATTTAAAACTATTCTAAATAACCCCTGAGTCAAAGAGAAAGTGTCTAGCAAAGTTCTAACACATTAACTAAATGACAAGAAAAATACAGCAGCAGGTTCTTAAATAGTTGTTTTGTTCAACGTCCTTTGTTATAATGTTGATTAGAGGAAAAAAAATGGTTCACTGTCTGTGTAGTTTGCTCATTCTCCCCATGTCTGCCTTGTTTTTTTCTGGGTACTCTGGTTACCTCTCACTTCCTAACGATCTGCACATTAGGTGAATTTTGGCTTCTCTGAAGCATTCCATTGTGAATGTGCGATATGTATGCACGTGTGTATGTGTGCGTGAGTGTGCCCTGTGATGGGATGGCATCCTGTCCAGGGTGGTTCTTGCCTTGTACCATGAGCTGCAGGGATAGGATCCAGCTGCTTACTACCCTGAACTGAAATAACTGGGTGGATAATTATCTTATTTGTTTTAATTAATCTTTTTTTAACTGCATGTGTAGCTCACATTTATTTGAATGATTAATATTAGAAGTGTTTTGGTCTTCATTGAGAAGTTCGCAGATGTTTTTGTGACCAGAAAACGTATATTATAGGAACTTAACTCTTGTTTGTATAAATTAGCCTGTGGTAAAATTGGTTTCTTTATACATCATTTTGCTGAAATTTTCAGTTTTAAAGAACCTATAGGGGATGTTAGGTGATGACTCACTGTACACAATATCAAAACTGGTAGGATATAGCTAAATCACTGCTTAGATGTACATTTATAGGATAAATGTAGTTAGAAAAGACAAAAGTCTCAAACCAGTAAGTTCAATAATATGAACTCTTATCCTAAGAAATTAGACAAAAAAAGAACAAATTATACCCAAAGAAAGGCTGATTCAAGATTTGAAAACCAATTATTGTAATTCATCATATAATGGACTAATGAAGAAAAATATGATCATGACAAAAAGTATTAAAAAATCTTGTAAAAAATGAACATCCATTCATGGTAAAAACTCTCAGCAAATTTGGAATAGCAGGAAATCAGACTTAATAGTAAAGATGGATAGCTTTGACAATAAGATCAGAAACATAATAATATCATTCTTACTACACTGATTCAACACCCTATTGGAAATCCTAGTCAGTGCAACAAGGCAAGATAATAAATGGCATAAAGATTTGACATGAAAAAGCAAAAACACAAAACATGTCTCAATTCACAGACAGCATGAATATCAGAATACCCCAATGTTTATGTTAACAGAATCAATTCCCAGAAAGTTCCGTAAATGAAGCTGTCACTAAAAACGTAGTATGTTTAGTCATGTTTGTTATTTATTCCATGGTCTGAATTGTGAGAGGTGTTGCATTTAGAAACAAACGAATCTACTGAACACAAAGAATCATCTGAAAATACACCTTTTTGGAAAACTTTCCTACTAAAATCTAACTTTTATTAGAACCTATTAAAAATTAGATTTGGTTATTTCCCTTGTAAAGCAAGGTCTGTAGAATTTCATGACATTCCTTCCTAGGTTCCTTGAAAAAGGATGTGAGCCCCGAATGAATCTTTTTAAGTATGAATTACTTTTTAAATAGTTTCTCCCTATGTAAACCCTTTGACCATGGAGACTTGAACAATCACTGCTTTCTAAGAATCATGATAGTAGTGATGTCTCGCCCTTATGTGGAAACCTGGATAACCACTAGAAAGTACTTTCTCTTTCTGAAAAACAAGTGATACATACACACCGATCATCTCAATAGTCTGAGGGAAGGAATGTAATGAAACGAGATTCCTCAGAGAACCAGTAAAAAAGGAAAGGAGTTCTTATTATTTCTACACTCCTGAACATACCCAACTACAGCTTCAGCAATACCTTGAATCTCTGTCCTTTTAGCCCAGGCAAGGCTCTGACAAATGGAATATTTTCAGCTATTAGGAACTTCCCTGACACTTTTTCTATGCTTTGAGCTTTCACGCAAAGCTTTCACTTGAGATATAATGAGCAAAATGGCTGTAAGGTGTCAGCAATTGGAAAGTGTTGTGTAAGGGATGACTTTTCCTACACATCCATTGTGAAGGTGTGTTAACTAGATGGCTTTAAAAATAGATCCACTTTCCCTTTTGTCTTCTTAGATTTGATCCTATTACAATCAGGAGAAAAATATATTCTCTATAGAATGCAAACTGCAAAATGTTACCAAATCTTTAGAGTTGAGGTATTACATGTAACTATGAGCAAATCATAAGGAAGTTTATGAAGTCTTTTTTAATACATAGAGAAATATACCTAATTGAGAAGCATATACACAGAAGTGATAATATATAAATCTTAATTTAGGTATTGTCTTTTAGGTCAACCATTTACTTTTCACGCTTTGTCACTGAGAGACAGATGAGAGGAACCCACTGACGATATTTATTCAGTCTTTCATGCTGAGCTTTTGGTATCTAAAACATATAAGTGATTTTGACAGCTATCATTTATTATTTTAATTAGGATATAATTAGATGACTAATGGATAATAAAGGATAGAATAAACGGTTGCATTTTAATAAGAAAATAATGTACATAGCTAATTTTATAGGGCCCATTAATAGATTCTTTTAACAAATAAGAGTTTCAACAAATCATTTAGAGAGTCAAGTCTCCACACACATTTACAGCTTAACATACATACTCATACACACATTCTATTTTAAATATACCCACATGAAAATACATGTAATGAATTTCTCTGTTTTATTCCACCTAGAGTGCAGTTCAGCCTCATCTTCCATGCCAGCCCTCCTCTGTCATGCTCCTCGCTGCTTCCCGGCCTTCATTTGTGATCTTTTTTTTCCATCTTTAACTTGCTAGAGTTCAAATGCAAAATCATTTCTCAAGGAGCTATTCTCTTACTTTCTAATTTAAATTTTATAACTACCCTCCTTCCCTTATTCTTATCACAGTTGGTAATTACTTACTATCTGTCTATTATTAAACACCAGTCTCCCTAGCTAAATTGTGAGTACTATCATGATAAGATTATTGTGAGCTTGGTTAATCATTTTATGTCTAGGGTCTAGCAGAATGCCTGGCATGGAGAAGATGCCATCCTCAATATCTGCTTCTTCCCTAATTTTTCTCATTTTTGTAAAGAGGATAAGGGCCAAAGATATGCTTCCTCTCTTTCTCTCTCATTCCTTAGCCAAACCATTGGCAAATCCTACCCAGTCTTCTTTAAATGTGCACTATCTTAAAATATGCTCTAAATTATACATCTGAGTACTTTTCCCTCCCTTTGCCTCTGACAGGCTCACCCAATCCTTTATAATCCACTGCCTGGGTTGCAGCAATAATATTCTAAATAATTTATCTGCTTTTCTGCTTGTTCCCAATCTCTAGAATTTTTTTCCCAGTAACTACAGGAATTATATGTAATAAAAATATATAAAAATATAGATAGATAGATAGATAGATGATAGACAGACAGATAGACGATAGATAGAGATGTATTAACTGCATATATAAATAACATCATGTAACTTCTTTACTCAAATCTTTCCAATGTCCTTCCTTCCCATTTAGAACAAATCCAGTGTTCTTCTTGAAGTTAATAAAGCTCTTAATGATTTGCTCCCTAACCTGCTTCATCTCTACCATCCTTGTTTTTGCTCTCCCACTCCAAACGTGCTCCTGAAACCGACCAACAGACAGCATGTCAGGGCCAATATACTTATGGTTCCACATGCTAGGCACCATACTCATGTGTTCATCGCATAAATGTAGCATCATGGAAGTCTTACATGACCATACACTCCCAAATAGTTCCTTTCACAATCATTTTCTATTAACCATTTTTAATGTCGTGAAACCTCATACTCTCTAGCATTTGAGTATTTTTTGTCTTTTTTTTCACTGAAGTATAAGGTTTTAGGAGTATAGACTTTTTAAAAACTTGGCTTAATTTTCAAGCAACCATTAGATTCTCAACAAATAAGTTAAAGTGAACAAATAAAATTTCAACACATAGTTCTTTGAAAAAGGAATGAGTAAATAAGTAAAATAATGAGTGCGTGAATGATAAGTTGGAACAGACAAATCAGGTTACGCAAGGAAACATTCTCTCTTGCAAGCAATAAACTATACCCAAAGAATAGTAAACTTCCAGATTTTAATACTGTTCTCATATATTAAACATGCATTATGCATCAGGTTTATTTATTACATCCATGATATGTATTAATTATGTTAGCCCATGTTTTTATGATGTCACTTATCTGCTTCATAAAAAAGACCCTTAATTTTTATAAGCCATCATATTCTGTCTAATTTATTTTGATTAGTATTCAAGTTTATTTATCATCTGGTTATAATCTGCTTCATTGATCATATTATCAATATCATTTGCTGTAAAGAATCTCTCATACCTCTTTTGTATCTTTCAGTGTGTTAAACATTATGCTGACACCAATAACTCACATTCTGGTTTCTGTACTATTATCCAATACAGGAAACTGGAACTCTTTGGGGACATGGCTAATTCTAGGGTAAGAGAATGGAACATACAACATGATTCTGGAGCATCTTCTAATATCAGAAAGTGGGACAGTACTCAATAAAAAAATCACCACAATAATACCAGTATGACAAAAAGCACAAGAGCTATCCCAAAACCTCCCAGTGCCCAAAGCTGGAACAATGAGAGCAAGAACAACAACAAAACAAGTAGAATTGGATTAAAATTCCATGTATAAAATAAATATCCATATGTCCATACTGATATCAACAAATGATTGAATAAATAAAAGTGGGAGAATAGCTGCATTTTTTGTGCAAAATAAATCCAAAAATTTCATCCATTTTCTCTGCCCTCAAGAGGGTGGAGCATAACTCCCCATTCCTTAAGTGTGGGCTGTACATAGGGACTTATTTTCTAAGAGTGCAGTAGACAAAGGGGAAAAACAGTAACTTTACAATGGAGAAACCTGACAAATGCTAATGGAGCCAGATTATCAAGGTTCACATCAACAGTAATATGTCATATTGCCAGTGTGTACCCTTAATATGCTGTGATGAAAATGACACTTTATCTCATTGGCCTGCCTTTCCAAAATATATAACTTCTGTCTAATCATGAGAAAAAAACATCAGGCCATCCAAAATTGAAGAATATTCCCAAAATATCTGGCCAGTACTCCTCAACTTTTCAAGGTCATCAAAAGAAAGGAAAGCCTGAGAAATGGCTCAGAGAAGGCTAAGAAGACACAGTGACTCAATATAATGTGGTATCCTGGATGGGACCTTGGAATGGAAAAAAAGGACATTAGATAAAAACGAAAGATACCTAAATAAAGTACAGACTTCCGTTAATGAAAGTATATCACTATTTGTTCATTAATTGTGACAAAGCTACCATGCTAATCTAAGGTATTAATAACAGGAGACATTAGCGTTGGATACATCATAACTATACTATCTTTACAATTTTTCTATACATTAAAAAAGCTTATTAAAATATTTATGCTGATCTCCGCAGCTGGTACATGATTAATTGCTAAAGCTAGAATTAGATTTAGAGCCCAACATTTTATCTATAAACAAACGGAGGCCAAAGAACTTCCACAGCTACCTGGACATTTTAAATATATCTTTCATTTTTAAGCATCTCTATGTCACATACACTTTTTCTTTTGACTTGTGTTTGTCCATGTCAGTTCCAAAGACGTTCCCTAATGAAAGTATACTAGGGACCAATCTTTTAAAAGTGATATGAAGTTTGAAAAGTTAGAAAATTGATCTAATAGTTAAGATTTGGGAAAATATATCTACAGTATATTTCTGTGGGTGGTATTCACTTGCTGACTAAAATCGTATTCCTTCTTCCACTCTATTGTTACACAGTAATTTTCCAAGATCTGTTAACGTTTCTTATTATTTTGAAGTAGAAGAATATAATTTCCTAGTTTTTATTGAGGAACTTGATTATTTCTCAAACTATGCCTATGGAAAAACGTACTTTTTTTTGTAAAGTCCAATTTTTTTCTACTGAACTCTCTTTGATTCATGTCAGTGGTATGAGCCATTAGAAAATTGTTTCTGTCCTTCACAGCTTTGTGTCAGATGTCAGTTTTACTTTGACAATGGAGACCTGAGCACAACGTAGCATTTGACTAAGGAAACAACTTGTCTTTTTCCCCCCCTTCTTTAGGGAATTGCTTTGTTTTCTTGTATTGGCAGAGGAGGAAAATGCTGACAAGATGATATTGAATTAGACTCAAGCCAGGTAGTTTGGGTCATTAGCTTATGTGCCAAGCAACAACTTCACATTTGGTCTGCAAACAAAGTCATTTTTTTAAAACTGGTAGTGCCAAATCTCTTTAATAATGTATCAACCTTGTCATCATCATTACTTTAGCACTGCAGAAATGCCACTATAATAAGCCTTCAATTTCATATTATGCTTTAAAAATTTTGAATCTAAATAAGAGTGATGAATCTAAATAAACATAATTAAGTTAAAGAGATAATATCTCTAAGATTTTTCCATAACTCCTTTTAATGAAGTTTTCATCTAGTGCCTGTAATTTGTTTTCTCATGAAGACTTTTAAAATTTAATATATATTTATAAAATTTTTGGCTGGGTGCAGTGGTTCACACCTGTAATCCCAGCACTTTGGGAGGCCAAATTGTTAGGACTGCTGGAGCCCAGAAGTTTGAGACAAGCCTGGGCAACAAAGCAAAACCCCATTTCTACAAAAAATTTGAAAACTAGCCTGACATGGTGGCATGTGCTTGTAGTTCTAGTTACTCGAGTAGCAGCAGGATCCCTTGTGCCCAGGAGTTCAAGATTGCAATGAGCTATGATCCCACCACTGCACTCCACCCTGGGTGACAGAGTAAAACCCTGTCTCAGAAAAATAAAATAAAATTAAAAATAAAATAAAATAAATTAACAAAATAAGATAGCATTAAATAAAGTAAAATAAAATTATTGAAGACAAAAAGAAAGATAGTTTGAGTGATAATAACAAAACTTTTATGAACACTTCTATTTCTGCCAAGATTGTCCTGAATTGATTTACGCATTTATTTTCAGCAGGATACTGACCTATGCAAAATTACAAGTCCAATAATTTTTAGGTCTGAGAAGTTAAAGTCTTAGTTTTTATATGAAGAATAAAATGTTACAATTGACACAATAATTATAACATTTGGCAAACAATGTATTATTGTTTGGCAATATACCAAATTACATCACAACCTCCACACCAGGATGTTAATGCTTTTGTGCCTGTAGTGATGTCTTATAATTTGTCATAATGTCAGGTACAAATGTGTTAGCATTTGATGGTTCTCTGCTATGTAACAGACAGTAGTGTTCTGACTTTGCTCTTTGTGTCTGCTAAACCATCTATAGTGACTCATTCATCCTAATCAGGTCATTGGTTTTTGCAATGATATGATGTTTTACTATACAGGAATACACACATCAGAGGATCACTTTTAATGTAATTGAAACGTTCAATATTCATATTTCATTATAGTTGTTATTATCTAGACCCCTTAGCAGAGGCCTTCTGACCAGAGTGACTCCATCTTGAATAGGGGCTAAATAAAATGAGGCTGAGACCTACTGGGTTGCATTCTCAGGAGTTAAGCATTCTTAGTCACAGCATATTTACCGCTAAGGGAACAGGTTAATAACGTTTACTGAACAGACCCAGGAAATGCCTGATGTCCTTATATCTTAAGAACAAAAGCATTCCTAGTTTAAGAATAAGTTTTGCTTTAAAGATATTAATAGAGATTCTTGTGGAAGATGATATTTACACAAAGACTCCACTGATAAAACAGGATGTAGTAAAGAAGCCAGTCAAAACCTGTCAAAACCAAGATGGTGACAAAAGTGACCTCTGGTCATCTTCACTGCTCATTATACACTAATTATAATGTATTAGCATGCTAAAAGACACTCCCGTCAGCACCATGACAGTTTTCAAATGCCATGACAACCACTAGAAGTTACTCTATGTGGTCTAAAAAGGGGAGGAACCCTCAGTTCCAGGAATTCCCTGCCCCTTTCCCAGAAAACTCATGAATAGTGCACCCACTTTTTAGCATATAATCAAAAAATAATTGTAAGTATACTTGGTCAAGCAGCCCATCCCACTACTCTGCCTGTGGAGTAGCCATTCTTTTGTTCCTTTACTTTCTCAATAAACTTGCTTTCACTTTACTCTGTGGACTTGTCCTGAATTCTTTCTTGTGTGAGATCCAAGAACCTTTTCTTAGAGTCTGGATCAGCCCCTGATATGGTTTAGCTTTGTGTCCCTACTTAAATCTCATCTTGAATTTTAATCCCAGGTGTTCAGAGAGGGACCTGGTGGGAGGTGATTGAATCATGGGGGTGGTTTACTTCATGCGGTTCTTGTGATAGTGAGTGAGTTATCACAAGATCTGATGGTTTTCTTTTTCCTTCCTTTTTGTTTTTTATTTTACTTTAAAGTTCTGGAGTACATGTGCAGAATGTGCAGGTTTGTTACATAGGTATACATGTGCCGTGGTGGTTTGCTGCACCCATCAGTCCATCATCTAGGTTTTAAGCCCTGCATGCATTAGGTATTTGTCCTAATGCTCTCTCTCCCCTTGCCCCCTACCCCACTACAAGCTTCGGAATGTGATGTTCCCCTCCCTGTGTCCATGTGTTCTCATTGTTCAACTCCCACTTATGAGTAACAACATGTGGTGTTTGGTTTTCTGTTCCTGTGTTAGTTTGCTGAGAATTATCGTTTCTAACTTCATCCATGTCCCTGCAAAGGACATGAACTCATTTTTTATGGCTGTATAGTATTCCATGGTGTATATGTACCATATTTTCTTTATCCAGTTTATCATTGATGGGCATTGAGATACCATCTCATACCACTTAGAATGGCCATCATTAAAGAGTCAGGAAACAACAAATGCTAGTGAGGATGTGGAGAAACAGGAATACTTTTACACTGTTGGTGGGAGTGTAAATGAGTTCAACCACATGGAAGACAGTGTGGTGATTCCCCAGGGATCTAGAACTAGAAATACCATTTGACCCAGCAATCCCGTTCCTGGGTATATCCCCAAAGGATTATAAATCATTCTACTATAAAGATACATGCACAAGTATGTTTATTGCAGCACTATTTACAATAGCAAAGACTTGGATCCGATGGTTTTATAAGTGTTTGACAGTTCTTTCTTCACATGCTCTTTCTCACCTGCCATCATCTAAGACGTGCCTGCCTCATCTTGTAAGGTGATTGTAAGTTTCTTGAGGCCTCCCTAGCCATGCTGAACTGTGAGTCAATTAAACTTCTTTTCTTTAGAAATTACCCACTCTCAGACATTTCTCTAGAGC
Organism: Gorilla gorilla gorilla; assembly: GCF_029281585.2. Lineage (NCBI taxonomy): Eukaryota > Metazoa > Chordata > Mammalia > Primates > Hominidae > Gorilla > Gorilla gorilla. The sequence goes on along the minus strand of NC_073238.2, from coordinate 85,150,258 downwards.
AGTATGAAAACAGACTAATACAGAACCCTTTCCAGTAATACTTTGGTTTATACTGATTTGTACAGTAGTTCAAAGACATGTAATATAATTCTTCACTGATTAAATACCATTCAATGCCTTTACTTCTATTTTTCAAAACTCTATTAATTCATTAAATAGTTATAATGGAAGCCTTAATACATTCATAATTATTTTAGGGTTTATTTTTATACATGGTAATAAAGTATGTGGCATGGTTTTTCTAAATGAAAGATAAAATTATTTGTTTATCCTTTTAATCCTTCATCCTGAGATGTAAAAATGTTGAGAGACTTTAAAAATGATTTGTATGTCAATAGGAGAAGGAAATAATTTATAACTACAAGTTTTCTAAACATGCCATATGAAAAGGGAGTTCAGGGGCCCATAATCCAAAAGAAGCCTCTTTAAAGTTTAGTAAAGATAATGAATAGATAGAGAGATAAGTAGATAGATGAAAAGTTTTCAGATGATTCTGGTATGTGGCAATTCTTGAGCACTACTGTTCTAGAGCAACTTCATCAGATAGTTTTCTAAGAATAGATTTAGAGTCTTCAGGGGAAAAAACTGATAATCAACCTGAGGTCAGGGAAGAGATATTTAAAAAGAAGATCTCTTCTCTACTCCCACTGCTTCACTTGACTAGACTTAAAAGAAAACATAACACTAAGTAAACAATCAAAAGAGAAGGTTAGCTAAGCAATAGGCATGTTTCTTCTTTTTTTGAAGGTGGGGTAACTTTGGGGAAACTGGAAACTGGAAATGATACTTTGCTGCCTGATATGGTTTGGTGGTGTCCCCGCCCGAATCTCATCTTGAATTGTAGCTCCCATAATTTCCATGTGTTATGAGAGGGACCCTATGGGAGGCAATTGAATCATGGGGGGGGGGGGCAGTTTCTCCTATACTGTTCTCATGGTAGTGAATGAGTCTTACAAGATCTGATGGTTTTATAAGGTGTTTCCCCTTTCTCTTGGTGCTCATTCTCTCTTACCTGCCGCCGTGTAAGACAGGCCTTTTGCCTTCTGACATGATTGAGAGGCCTCTCCAGCCACACGGAACTGTGGGTTCATTAAACCTTCTTTTCTTTATAAATTACCCAGTCTCAGGTATGTCTTTATCATCAGAAGCATGAAAATGCACTGATACTTTGCCATCTAATACCTCCTATGTAATTCAACTTTCTGAGGTCCTGAAATCTCACAGCCATTTTTTTTTTCTTTTCCTCACCTCAAACCCTTCTCCTTCTACTATTAAGTGTATGAATTGAATGATTGTATTATTACTGAGAGAGGATTTGATGAAGTAAATATGGAGAAAGAATAAGGTTTGCCAAAGGTTTCCCAGGTAGGCAAGACAAAACACATGAACACATTAGAATGAGGAGTAGACTGCCTAAAGATGAGGCTTATAAATTCCATAGATAGATTTTATATTTTCTACATAGGTACTAGCATTTGGGTTGGGTGATATTATCTCATAGCAACCAAAGGTGGTGTGATATCCCAGAGGTGAAGGTTCTGCAACCCAAACCCCTTTGTCACAGCCACTGTGAAAGAATCCATTTATCAAAGTACAGGATCATTGGGTGGGCATGGTGGTTCCTGCCTGTAATCCCAGAACTTTGGGAGGCTGAGGTGGGTGGATCACTTGAGGTCAGGAGTTTGAGACCAGCCTGGCCAACATGGTGAAACCCTGTCTCTACTAAAAATACAAAAAAAGTAGCTGGGCATGGTGGCACATACCTGTAACCCCAGCTACCTAAGAGGCCGAGGCAGGAGAATCGCTTGAACTTGGGAGACGGAGGTTGCAGTGAGCCAAAATGGCGCCACTGCACTCCAGCCTAGGTGACAGAATGAGACTCGGTTAAGAAAGAGAGAGAGAGAGAGAGAGGAAAGAAGGAAGGAAGGAAGGAAGGAAGGAAGGAAGGAAGGAAGGAAGGAAGGAAGGAAGGAAGGATCGAAACTTGCTTTTTACAATTCCTATAGCTTCATTCATTGGATTTATGATCCAATCAGTTATTTCATTCTTCCATCCATTTGGTACCTACTGGGGGTTAAGAACACAATGATAAATAAAACAGAGTCCCTTATAAATGAATAATTATTACTACATTGTGATTACACTATAAAAAATTATGGGCAAAGAGGCCAAGGAAATAAGATTTCATTTTTTCAGTCAAGAATTTGCTTTATTGAAAACTCAAACTGGTACAGACCTTCAATTAGAAGTAAAGGAATATAGAGTATTGTAATAAGAAGAAAAAAATGGGCAGGCCAAGTGAAGAAATGACGTGTTCCCAGGAAATCCAGTGTAGTGGTTTATTTTGGCAGAATGTTTGTCTTACAGCATTTTTTTTTACAATACCGTTAAATCCTGTCCTTTAGTGCTTTGGTTATCAGTTATACATTTGAACAGGATTAGCAGAAATAAGATAGAACTGGTGAACCACAAGGCAGGGAAAAGTGCACAGGTTTTGCATTTACACTGTTGGATTGGTGGCTCTATCACTTGTAGGCAGATGCCTTTAGATTACTTAACATGATTGTTAATTTTTTTCTGTAAAGTGTGAATATTATAATTTAGCCATTATAATTTAATCATTGCAGATGTGTGATGATTAAATGTATATATGTAGAGCCCTCAGAAAGGTGATTGCCCACAGTCACAGCTAAGTGGATTTGGGTGCTATACTTACAGCCACTGAATAACTTGGAGTCCTATAGGCTTGGATGCAATCTTAAATCCTATGAAATTTAATAAACTGACCATTTAATTGTAGTAAATTAAACATCAGGACTTTAATGGAATGGAATAGCTAATGTCTTTCTAATTAAATTATTTATTAATCATGTGACTCCCTCAATCTGAACGGACATACAGATATGTCTAATAAGGTGATCATGTGCAAATGAAGTATAAACACCATTAATATTTGAAAGATTCAGTCAACATCAGGAATTTTATGGCAATATAAATCTGCTCCTCCTCTAAAGGTATAGCGGCTTTCAAAAACAAGCTTTCACATTTATTTATTGTCCTGGTAGAGTCAATGTGATCAAATATACTCTCATGTGTATAATGTTATTTATATACAAATGTGATGATCCAGGGTCCACAGTAGAGGTTCTTTACATTATTTCAATACATAGATATGTTTTCTCCTACTACCAACCATGAAAATGAGAGGGGAAAGAAAGGGATGTGCTTTTCATTGAAAAATTGAGCCCCTAATGGCTCCTACTTGGCTACCTTATTCATTAGAGAGCCTCTGAGGAAACTAAATAGTATTCGTGAATGGCTCAGGAAACATTTTACATGCAAGGATTAAAGATAAATCACAATTAGAAAATCTTATTTTCATGAAGTGACTTTTTAATTGGAGGGAAAACAAGCTCTCAATCACAAATCAGTGAATAAACAACTTTGACAGACCTCCTTTCGGTATCCTCCTTGCCTCTTCTAAAGGTTTATTTTTTAATTATTATTTTAAGGAGAAAGCATTCTGTTCATCTAACACTAGATCTGATTCCTGCATCTACCATCCTCTATTTTCTTTTTAAACTAATATTTTAATTGCGTTTGTACATTTAATTTATGCCTTACTTTGAAGGTTTAGGAAACACACACATACACCCAACAGAAAAGGTTTATTCTCCATTCTGGAAAAAAAAAGAAAGAAAGAAAGAAAGAAAGAAAGAAAGAAAGAAAGAAAGAAAGAAAGAAAGAAAGACAGACCAAAAAACACAAGAGCAGTTAAAAAATAAATTGACAAAATATATAAAACAACGTTCAGTTATTGCATATCAGGCAACACAGGGGAATAGTACCTCAGAGGGAAGAAAAAAATAAACTCAGCCCTATTAGTTGTACTATTATACTCACTGAAGAAAGATTACAGACCTAAGCCATAAAAGCGAGCTGGTGGAGACCAGTGAACTGCCTGAGATGAAGAAATGGAAGGCTAAAGGAGGAGTAAAAGAAGGCCAACATGGCTAGAAATTCACAAGACAAAACAACAGAGAAAAGAGAGCTGCATTGGACATCTGCAAAGTGTTCCCTTGGAGTCCTCAGCTAGGTACTAATCAGCACGTGTGAGTGTGAGGATGATACCAAGTGTTGGGGAAAGAACCACCTAAAAAGAGCAAGGGAAAATGTCCTCTGAGCTCAGAGAGGATTGCAAAGTGTCCATGTTACCATAAACCAGAGGGGGAAGTCTTGTAATTCATGAAGAATTAAGGATGCTCACCGGGAAGATATAATAGTCCTAATGATTCACGCAACTATTACAAACATAAAACAGGTGGAGCAAAAACAGGTGAAGCAAAACCCTATATAACTGAAAGAAGAAATACACAAATCCACAACCATAGTTAGAGATGTCAGCACACATTTCAATAATTGCTAAAAGAAATAGAAAATTAGGAGGGATATATAAAACTTCAACAACACTATAAACCAAGCTGAAGTATCATTTTAATAAGATATTTTGTGTCTATATTCATGAGGGATATTGGTCTCAGTTTTGGTACTGCCTTTGGCTTGTTTTTATATCAAGGTAATCCTGGCTTCATGAAGTAAATTGGGAAGTTAATATGTTTCAGCTGTGCTCCCACCCAAACTCTCATCTTGAATTGTAATCATCATAAGCCCCACATGTGAAGGGAGAGAGCAGGTTGAGCTAATTGAATCATGAGGGGAGTTTCCCCATGCTGTTCTCCTGAGAGTGAGTGAGCTCTCACGAGATCTGATGGTTTTATAAGTGTTTGATAGTTCCTCCTGCATTTATTCTCCTTTCTGCTGCCTTGTGAAGAAGATGTCTTGCTTCCCCTTCAACTTCTACCACGACTATAAGTTTCCTGAGGCCTCCCCAGCCATGCTGAATTGTGAGTCAATTAAACCTCTTTCTTTTATAAATTATGCAGTCTCAGGCAGGTTTTTAAGGCAATGTGAAAACAGACTAACACAGACTTTTTTCTGCTTTTCCTATATCTGAAAGAAATTATGAAGACTTGGTGTTAATTCTTGTTTAAGCTTTAGATATAATTTTCCAGTGAAACCATCTAGACCTGTGGAATTTTGGGGGGGAGTTTTCAAATGAAAAATTCATTTTCCTTTTATGGTATTAGAAGGCTATGCAAACTATTTTATATTGTGTGAATTGTGACATTCTATGTTTTTCAAAGAATCGATCATTCTAAGTTGTCAAATTTATGTTTTGAGAGTTAGAGTTTTTTTATTATAATTTGATGTCAGCAAGGTCTATAGTGAAATCCCATTTCATGTCTGATAATGGTAATTTATATCTTTTCTCTTTTCCTGTCAGTCATGCAACGAGTCAGTTTTATTGATTGAACTCTTCAAACAGTAAATTTTTATTTTATTGATTTTTCTCTATTATTTAACTGCTTTAAATTTCAATGACTTTTACTTCATTACTTATTCCTTCTGCTTTAAGTTTATTTTGCTTTTTTTTCCCCTTGGTTCTTCAGGTTGGGGATTAGATTAAGATTTTTTCTATTTTTCTCAGGTATGCATTTAATGCTATAAAATCCCCTCTCAGCACTGCTTTTGTTTTATCCTGTGAATTTGAAATGTTGAATATTCATTTTCATTCAGTTCATTGTATTTTTTAAAATTTCACTAGAGATGTTGGCTTTAAACCATGGATGATTTAGAAATGGTTTAGTTAGTTCCTAAGTGTTCAGAGAAATTGATTTGCTTGATTGTCTGCTTGTCTTTATTGGTTTTCAGGTGGTTCCATTGTGATTGAATGATTTCACCTGTTTTAAATTTGGGTTTTTTTTTTTTTTTAATTCCATTCTGTAATATGTACCACGGGTACTTGAAAAGAATGTATATTCTGTTTTAGTGTAAAGTTGTGGACAAATGCTGATTAGATTCTGTTGGTGGATGAGGTTGTTAACTTCTATACCCTTGCAGATTATCTATATAATTGCCCTATCAATTATTGACAGATGAGTGTTAAAGTATCTACTGATAATTGTAGATTTTGTCTATTTATGCTTTCAGTTCTATCAGTTGTTTCATGAACTATTTGCTCTCCTGTTTGGTGGATACACATTTAGGATTGCTATGTTTTCTTGGTGAAATGATCCTTCTATCATTATGCAGTGCCTTTTTTATATATGGTAATTTATTCTTAAATCTACTTTATTTGATATTTATATAGCCACTTTTCTTTGATTAATATTTGCATGATATGTATTTTCCAACCTTTTGTTTTCAAACTACCGTTACTGTTATATTTGAAGTGTGTTTCTTATAGATAACATACAGTTGCGCTATGTTGTTTAATCTATTTTGTCAGTCTATTTTGGGGTGGTATATTTAGAGCATTTACATTTAGTTATTGATATGTTGGGGTTACTTTTGCTCTTTCATACTTTTCTGTTTTATTTCCATTTTTTTCTGCCTAATTTTGGGTTACTTGAATATATTTTGGAATCCCATTTTGACTTATTTTAGCGTTTTTGTATATCTCTTTATATAGCCTTTTAAGTGGTTTCTCTAGCTATTAGATTATGTACGCATTACTAATCACAGTCTGCTGTTTCATCAGTTTGAGTTCTCCCTATGTTCCCTTACCCTCTCCCACTTATAATTGTGTTCAACAATTCTTCCACAAACATTTCAGACCACAGTGGTGTTATAATTTTCATTTTACCCCTAGTATATGATTTGGAAAAATTGAGAACAAGGAAATTCTATTTACCCACATTTCATATGTTTGTCTTTGTTCCTTCTTAGTATTCCAATCTTTCGTTTTATTGTTTCTTTTCTTATTAGACAACAAAACTTTAGCCATTTTGTTTTGTTTTGTTTTGTTTGTTTTTGTTTTTGAGATGGAGTCTTAGTCGCCCAGGCTGGAGTGCAGTAGTGCTATCTCGGCTCACTGCAACCTCCGCCTCCTGGGTTCAACTGATTCTCCTGCCTCAGCCTCCCGAGTAGCTGCGACCACAGGTGCATTTCACCACGCCCAGCTAATTTTTTGTATTTTTAGTAGAGATGGAGTTTCACCATGTTAGCCAGGCTGGTCTCAAACTCTTGATCTCCTGATCTGTCCACCTCGGCCTCCCAAAATGCTGGGATTACAGGCATGAGCCACCACGCCCGGCCCCTTTAGCCATTTTTTAGAATCAATCTGCAAATAAATTCTCTTAGGTTTCCTTCATTTAAGAAAGTCTTAATTTCTGAGTATACAGATTTCATTTTCCCCAGGACTTGAAAAATATTGTGTTATTTTCTCAGGCAGTAGTTTCTGATGGGAAATCCACTGTCATTCTAATTGCATTTCCCATCATAGATAAGGTGACGCTATTATCTGGCAGCTCTTAAGACTTTAAACAGTCTTTCATTTTCAGAAATTTAAATATTATAGACTTTGTCATTATTATTTTTTTTTAATTTGTGGCAAGGTCTCACTCTCTTGCCCAAGCTGGAGGGCAGTGATGCGATCACAGCTCACTGTAGCCTCAGCCTCCCAGCTCAAGTGCTCCTCTCTCTTCAGGCTCCTGAGTAGCTGGAACTACAGGCACACACCACTACACCTGGCATTTTTCTTTTTTTTATTTTTGAGACGGAGCCTTGCTCTGTCTCTCTCAGGCTGGAGTGCAATGGTGTGATCTCAGCTCACTGCAACCTCTGCCTCCTGCTTTCAAGCGATTCTCCTGCTTCAGCCTCCTGAGTACCTGGGATTATAGGCATGCACCACCACACCTGGCTAATTTTTGTATTTTTAGTAGAGACGGGGTTTCACCGTGTTGGCCAGGCTGGTCTCCAACTCCTGATCTCATGATCTGCCCACGTTGGCCTCCCAAAGTGCTGGGATTTCAGGCATGAGCCACTGCGCCTGGCCCACCTGGCTATTTTTTTAAAAAAATTATTAGAAACAGGGTCTTATTGTATTGCCCAAGCTGGTCTCAAATTCCTGGGCTCTAAGTGATCCTCCCAAGTGCTGGGATTACAGACGTAAGCCACTACTCCTAGCCTTAATTTCCTTGATATTATTCTGAGATTTGCTCAGCTTCGTGAGTCTGTAGGTTTATTGAATAATTGATTTAGTCCAATCTGGAGAGGTTTCAGCCATCATTTTGTTGAAAAATTTTAACACACGCCTCTTCCTCCTTTCCTTCTATGATTTCAATCACATAAACATTGGATCTTCTGTTATAGCCCGTGGGTTCGAGGGTTTCTGTTGATTATGTTTCAGTCCATTCTCTTCCAGATTGGGTAATTTCTATTATTCTATCTTCCAGTTCATTAATCCTATTCTTTCTCTCCTCCCTTTTGCTATTAAGCTTACCCACTTTATTTTTGTATTTTGTATCTTATGCTTCAGTTCTACAATCTTCATTTGGTTCTTTATGTCTTCTATGTATTTGCTGAAACTTTTTTTTTTTTTTTTTTTTTTTTTTTTTTTTTTTTTTTTTTGAGACAGAGTCTAGCTCTATCACCAGGCTGGAGTGCAGTGGCTCTATCTTGGCTCACTGCAACCTCTGCCTCCTGAGTTCAAAGGATTTTCCTGCCTCAGCCTCCCAAGTAGCTGGGACTACAAGTGCCAGCTACCATGCCCGGCTACGTTTTTGTATTTTTAGTAGAGACAGGGTTTCACTGTGTTAGCCAGGATGGTCTCCAGCTCCTGACCTCATGATCCGCCTGCCTTTGCCTCCCAAAGTGCTGGGATTACAGGTGTGAGCCACTGAGCTGGGCTGAAACTTTCCATTTTTACTTTTGCTTCAAGTATGTTCGTAATTGTTCCTTGAAGCATTTCAACACAGCTGCTTTGAAATTACTATGATATAAATCTAATAGTTCTGTCATGTCAGTGTTGGCATCAGTTGATTTTCTTTCTTTCATTCAGTTTGAAATCTTCCTTCTTCCTGTTCTCTTTATAATGAATGATTTTCCAATGTGGGTATTATGGTATAAAAATATAGATTTCATTTAATTTTCTGTTTTAACTTGCTTTCCCTGACACCATTTTTACAGGAGAAAGGAGTGGGGCACTCTATTACTGCCAGTTGAAGATAGTAGTCTAAATTCTCTACTCAGTTTCCATTGCCATACAAAATGGGAGGATTCCTCCTTGCTACTGGACAGAAGTTCCTACTGAGACTTCTGGTCTCTACATAGGCTCCATGATGGTGAAGGCTTTATTAATCCTGAGTGTTGATGAGAGTCCTGACTCTCTACCATCTTCAGATACGGCCCACGTAGAGAAGGACAAAGGTAACTTATTAATGCTAAAAGGGGTGGTAGTCCAGGCTTCCCCTGTTTTCAGCACTGACATCACACATGTGGCACTCATTGCCAGTCAGTGAAAATGAAATTCCTAATTTCCTACCTGGTCTTATCTGACACTAGGCTTGCAGGAATTAGGGGAAGCTTTTTGTGGCCTAGTAAGTGTGAAATTCAAGGCTTCCCACTTGTCCTTTGCTGATGTAGATGAGTGTAGAACTACAGTTTTTCTATGACGCTTAGCTGGATCACAACAGTTACTATTTAAAGTTTGTCTTGATAGACTGTCTCTTTGGGCTAGAGAGAACACCTTTTGTCATCGGGGAATTTTTGTCTGTTTTTATTGCCATCTTCATTTTCTTCAACTCCAAGTTTAAGATTTAGGAGGCAAAAACAAAAAAATACAAAAGGCAGTCTTCCTTCTTTCTATCTTTCAGTGTCTTATAGTTTCCCATTAAATTTTAAACACTAATATTTAGTTCACAATTTTAAAATCATCTGAATTTTTGAATATTGCTGAAATATTACATTATATACTATTACAGTAGTCTGCTTGTCAGTGGTTTCACTTTTCAGTTTTTGTTACCTGCAATCAGTCAAGATCTGACAATATTAAATGGAAAATTCTAGAAATAAGCAATTCATGATTTTAAACTGCACATTGTTCTGAGTAGCATGATGAAGTCTAACACGTTCCTGCTCTGTCTTGCCCAGGATGTGAATTATCCCTTTGTCCAGCATATCCATGATCTCTAAGCTACCTGCCCATGAGTCAATAAGTAGCCCTTTGGTTTATAAGATTGATTGTCACAGTATCAAAGTGCATGTGTTCGGGTAACCCTCAGTTTACTTCATAATAGCCTCAAGTGCAAGAGTAGCGATGCTGGCAATTTGGATATGCCAAAGAGAAGCCAAAAAATCCTTAAGTGTGTAAGTAAAGGTTCTTGCTATCGTATATGGAAAGAAAAAAAACAACCATACGCTGCAGTTGCTAAGCTCTACGGTAAGAACAACTCTTCTATCTGAGAAATTGTGACAGAATACTGTTACAATTGTTCTATTTTATTATTAACTTTTACTGTGCTAAATTTATCAATTAAACTTTATCATAGGTATATATGCATACAAGAAAGCAGCGTATATAGGGTTTAATACTATCCATGGTTTCAGGCATCCACTGGGTGTTTTAGAACATATATCATGTGGACAAGGAGCAACTACTATACCTCCAAACTACTTTTCTACTTTATTATAACATGTATCATTTGGCTAATGATATTTTAGGTTGTCATATATATGTGTTAGCTGCTAACATACTCTTGAGGGGCTGGAGAGATGAAAAATTTTCAGTAAGCTACCAAAAACAATTTGTAAAAAGCCATTATATATAATAAGCAATAAATAACAAGTAAATGGAAAATAAAGATGGGAACATATTTGTACATAAGTGATAGTTATGACTCAAAGCAATGAGAGTAACACTAACAAACTATTTTTTTAAATCAAGAAAATTAAGAGATAACAGACTGAAGGCAAATGATGAATAAAAGCAGAGACAGTTCATTCATATTAGCAACCAAAGTCAACAATAATTGTTCACCAGATGTTTGATAAAAATTTGTAGATGATGCTGATGAGGTTGTCATCTGATAACATACTCATGTATTGCAAATTGGAATGAAAACTTTGTTTTACAGCATTTTGGCAACATAAGTCAAGACTCTTAAGAACTGTTTATACATTAACTCAGTATATCCATTGATGACAAGTCAATTAGCAGAATGAATATAACATCAGCAAAAAAATGCATATATGTTATAGCATTTCCCATGATACATCAGTTGAAATAGACTACTGTCTAATAAAATCTTTACATTTTTTCTCTGTGATGTTTAGCTGAATCACAGCCGTTGCTACTTAAATTTCCTGTCTTGATAGTCTGTCTCTTTCCTCATCCTTTGGGCTAGAGAGAACATCTCTTGTCATCAGGGAATTTTTCTGTTCTTTTTGGCATCTTCAGCTTCTTCAGCTCCAAGTTTAAGACTTAGGGGGCAAAATAATAATAATGTTATGAGACACATGTGGTATCTATTACTGAAAGTAGTGTTTATCAAAATATTTAGTGGCAAGGAAATAGAAAAAAAAAATTACTGTATAGAATAGTAGCTACAGAATGAACTCAGCAATGTAAAAAATATTATGTCTACATACCCATTACGTAAAACCATTAGTTTTCTAATAACAGTTTTAGAAAGACTGAGAGGAGTAAAAACACGATTAATGTCAGACTAAACTATTATAGATCTATATGCTTTATTTTCTGTCCTGTTACATTTCTAAGTGTTTTTTGTTGCTCTCTTTTCCATGGATCTCTTTTTAAATTTCTTTCTGCTTTTTAAGAACGTTTAAATCACTTTATTTTAATACATTAGCCACATTTTATGAGATTTTCTTTTAATCCAATATTTTTCTGTGGGATTAAACAAATGTCTTTCAATATATAATAGCTCTCACAAAGCAAAGTCCTTTGGGACATGCACAAGTTTAAATACAAAGTAAGAAAGTAACTTTAAGTAGAAACAGCAGGCCGGGCACAGTGGCTGACACCTGTAATCCCAGCACTTTGGAAGGCCAAGGCAGGCGGATCACCTGAGGTCAGGAGTTCAAGACCAGCCTGTCCAACATGGTGAAACCCTGTCTCTATGAAAAATACAAAAATTAGCTGGGCATGATGGTGGGTGCCTGTCATCCCAGCTACTTGGGAGACTGAGGTAGGAGAATCACTTGAACCCGGGAGGCTGAGGTTGCAGTTAGCTGAGACTGCACCATTGCACTCCAGCCTGGGCGACAGAGCTAGACTCTGTCTCCAAAAAAAAAAAAAAAAAAAAAAAAAAGAGCAAAGATGTGAATAAGTACTGATTGAATAGAAAATTAAGTGTTTTGGTGTTACTTCAAAGTTAGTATCTACTTTCCATTTTAATATTCTTAAAAGTGTTTATTATGAATGTAGATACATAATATCTCTAAGTCACTGAAAAAAAGAAAGTAAATATTTGACTAGTGAGGAATCTGCAGCAAAATGAGAAACAACAAAATATAAATTTTTAAAACTGAGTGAGCAGTGATTTCTATGTATTCCAACATATCTAGATTTTCTAAATTTGAAATATAGCCTACTTACTAATTTAAAAATTACTAAAACTAATAAAGTTAATGATAAACAGATCATTTGAAGGGTACTAATTGCTGTAGACTAGGATGAACTTGAAGGATCTATACAGATGTGTCAGTGAGTGATGCTAAGCAAATTTAATAATGCCACTTTTGGTTAATCCCCAGTAACCCTTCAAACAATTTTGTGGTAGGCTCACTAGTGAGGTCCCTGAACAATAGTCTTCAAATCAATCAAGATTTTGCCTCACTTTATTAATTCCTATTACTTACAGAACTTTCCTTAAGAATAGTCTTTTGTAAGGCTATCTGCCTAATCTTTCGGCTGTAATGATAACCCTTAGTACAGATTGTCAATTTTTGTATTCCCTGGATGTTAATGACAGAAAATTTAGATTCCCCATCTCACAAGAAGAAAACCCATAAAACCCATAAAACAAAGAGTTTACTAACAGTAAAAATGAAAACAGAACTTGACTTTGTCTACATATATATTTAAAGAAAATCTACACGGCTATGCATTTTTAAAAATCATAAAAATGTTATTAGGGTAGTCAGAAAGAATCATAGTTTTCAATTTTTTTTTTTTTGAGATGGAGTCTTGCTCTGTCACCCAGGCTGGAGTGCCAGTGGTGCAACCTCAGCTCACTGCAACCTCCACCTCCCGGGTTCAAGTGATCCTCCCACCTCAGCCTCCCGAGTAGCTGGGATTACAGGCGCCCAGCTAATTTTTGTATTTTTAGTAGAGACGGAGTTTTATCACGTTGGCCAGGCTGGTCTTGAACTCCTGACCTAAGGTGATCTGCCTACCTTGACCTCACAAAGTGCTTGGATTACAGGCATTAGCCACCATGCCCTAATAATTATATTTTTATGTTATTCTTTAGTTTGTTCAGAACACGTTCACATAATTATGGTGCTTGATAGCTGGAATCATATTTAAAAAGAATGTGTTTTACAAAGGACTTCTAGGACACATTTTAATAATTATTTCAAAAATGGAACATATATTACTTTGAGCTAGATGTCAAGCAAAAATACAACAGTAGCATGAAGAAACTGAAAATACCGGACAATTTGACACCCAGTGATTGATGTATCTGGGATCAATATTTTTTTGTAAAAGCTTTGTGAAAATATTAAATGTTTTTCTTAGCCCTATATAGTTTGTACACATTTAAGGACTGAATGAGAACACAAAAAACAGCACGCAAATTTTTAAAAATTAAAACATAAATTACTTGAAGTTATACCTTTAAAGTGTATTTCTATAAAATGTATAAAAAGAATATACGACATTTTAGAATTTTTAATTTAGGGTGAGAGTTATTTAACTTATATTCTGATTTCTACATGCAGACAATATTAATGTTATAGAAATGGACAACCTTAAAAACTAAAATATTAATTTTCAAATGTCCTTTATTGATGACAAATTTCTGATACACCTCTTTCAAACAAGATTTTGGTTATAAATAGAAAAATAACTGGAAAAAAGCCAAGTTCTTATTTTGCAACTTTTTATTAGTACTTTTGTGATTATTCATATGAAAATTTTAAGATAGGTGATATGGTTTGGCTCTATGTCCCCATCCAAATCTCATCTCTAATTGTAATCTCCATGTGTAATTCCCATGCAATCCCAGGAGGGACCTGGTGGGAGGTGATTGGATCATAGGAGTGATTTCTACCATAACATTCTCTTGATAGTGAGTTTTCATGAGATCTGATGGTTTAAAAGTGTGGCACTTCCCTCTCTGCCTCTCTCAAGATGTGCCTTGCTTCCCCTTAGCCTTCTGCCATGATTGTAAGTTTCCTGAGGTCTCCCCAGCCATGCAGAACTGTGAGTCAATTAAACCTGTTTTTCCTCATAAATTACCCAGTCTCAGGTAGTTCTTTATAGTAGTATGAAAACAAATGAATACAATAAGTAAAATCTTACATAAATTAAAGCAATATCTAAATTTCTATTTTAATTTAAAGGTATTTCAAAGTTTTCCTCCAGGATTTTAAGGGTTACTTATATGACATACTATAAGCAAAATTACAGAGCAAATAAGCAGTAGCCTAAGCATGTGCCCATGGGGTTATGCAGTACAAGGTAAGAATAAGGAAAAGTTGAGAAGAGCATTGTATATACCACTCTTGTATGCAACGGTTCATATCAGTCCTATAATTTCTATATTGCTAAATATCATTAAAAAATTTCAGAGTACCTAATTATCTCTTTATATGCATAGGAGGAAGAGTCTTTTAGATGCAAGGTATTGCTTCAAATAGAGAAACTTTTGAAAAAAGGGGAAATAAAATTAAATGCTATTATAAATACAGTCATCAGCCAGTTGCAATATTCCAATAATTTGCTTAAAATATATACCATTACTATAGTAAACTATGCATGAGAAGACTAGATGCATGTAAAATTTCTCCAAGCATTGTGATAATTATTTTGTGATGCTTAAATACAGAGGTAAATAACTCAGATAAACTTCCCTATTTAAAACTTTTTTTTTTTTTTTTTGAGATGGAGTCTCCCTCTGTCACCCAGACTGGATGGAGTGCAGTGGTGCAATCTTGGTTGACTGCAACCTCTGCCTCCTGGGTTCAAGTGATTCTCCTTCCTCAGCCTCCCAAGTAGCTGGGATTACAAGCACCTGCCACCATCACCAGCTAATTTTTACATTTTTAGTAGAGACGAGTTTTCACATTGTTGCCCAGGCTGGTCTCGAACTCCTGACCTCAAGTGATCTGCCTGTCTCAGCCTCCGAAAGTGCAGGGATTACAGGCATGAGCCACTGCACCTGGCAAGAAAACATTTTAAAAATAGACTAGACTTCAGGCTTTCAAACATGTTCTTGGTACAGTGTTTGAGTGATAGCAGGCTCTCAATGGATGGTTTTTGGATAAATGCTGCTAGATTCTGCAGATTGGCTCATTTGGCACCCTCTCTGAATCCTTTCTCCCTAGCATTCCTCTGTTATTGTGGTTGAACTCTAGGAACAAAATCATCTATATTTTTTCACAGCAAGGACTTGCCATATGACCTCAGTTAGGGCAAACAGATGTATTATATCTCTATAAGTCTTGGGAAAGCAGAAGTTAGTAATGTGATATGGTAGCTCTATATGAAAACATCTAACACAAGTGTTTGGTTCTCTTAGGGAAGATCTAGCAGAGACTTTCCTCTTTTTTTTTAAGTGATTTAATTGTATTTCCTAGGAGGTGATTTAATGGTATTTCCATTAGGACCATCCCACTTACATTTGGATACCGTTTCCTGGTCATATTGTTCCAGCGTTGCTGCATTACTGTACAGGTTTCTGGCAGGCAATAGTATTTTTCATGCTGTATACCCTTACCAAGCTATGTATTCAAAGAGTGGTTTGTTTAGAAGAAAATCTTTTTCTAATTCATACAAATTTGCCCTATGGGCTTGTTGCACCAGCCTCATTGCTAGCAATGTAGCATTCAGCCTTGTTTATTTTGTCTTTCTAGAAATTTTGTAGGCAAACTAATACAAGATTCCCTTTTCTGTTTAAAAGGATTACATTGAACTCTGTTTGCAACTTATAAAGTCTAATTGAAATGAAGTTCTTACTTCATTACCCTCTTACTGTATAACTGGTAGTTCTATTGCAATTAAATGAAATTCTCTTCTTCATGTTTCCCGTTTACATACTTACAACACCTACATTAAAGGAAACATTTGGACCAATAGTCTACAATGTTGGAAATGCTTTTCTTGGTAGGTATGCTCTTTCACACAGGTGAAAGCTATTCAGTATAATTGATTATATGAATGCTCACATCTTATTTCTTACATTTTTTCTAAATTATTTTCTTTGAATTGAAACCAAGCATAAAATCCTATGTATGTGAAACCAAGTAAAAAATGACTTGTTTGCTTCAGGAAATACTTGTAACTGTAAGATAATCTAGAAAACATCTAAAACCACTTCCTTACCAAGACTACAGTTTCTTCATTAGAACTACAATCACACATATCTTAATGATGGAAGGAATGTGTTCTCAGAAATGTGTTTGTAGATAATTCTGTCATTGTGTGAACATCACAAAATGTACTTAGACAAACCTAGATGGTATAACTTAGTGCTCCTAGGCTCCAAACCTGTAGAACATGCTACTGTACTGAATACTGTACGCAATTGTTAACACAGTGAGAGTATCTGCATATCTAAGCATTGAAAAGGCCAGTAAAAATACAGTACTGTAATTTTAGGAGACTACTGTTGTATGTGTTGTTCACCACGGACTGAAAAGTCATTATTTGGCACAGGACTGTATTCTAGTAAACTTCTACTTCATCAAGATTTGCTTCAAAACTCTTATATTCCTTCTTTATTAAGAGCTATTATATCTTCAGTTTTGCTCAATCTTAGTGATTCAGAAGCTAGACAGAAATTATTTAGGCAGATAGTTGAAGGTAAATAAGTCCTCGGCAAGGCTTCCCTTTTAGTAAAAAGCAGCTCCCCAATCATTTTCTTTTTCTAACAAAGAGCAGCCTGAAAAATCGAGCTGCAAACATAGATAAGCAAGCTGGAAACTTGCATGGGTGAGTGCTAGCAGCTGTGCCAATAGAAAAGGGCTTCTTGGAAGCCAGGTATGTTCAAAATGGAGGCTCCATCTTCCCTTTTCTTTGTCACTGTGTGTGCGATAAAGAGGCAGGCAATATGATGTTGGCCAGGTGGAGAACCTATCTGCAAAATAAAAGACTAGGGGGCGGGGCAGCCAGCCTCTTTGTGCACTATGCAAATGACACAGATTTTTCAACCAATCTTTCGTGCCCTATGTAAATCAGATACTGCCCCCTCAAGCTCACCTGAAAAACCTTCTGCATTTCACCATGGAAGCAGCAACCCATTTTCTCTGGGACCACTCTCTGCTTCCGGAGCTCTTCTTTCTTTCACCTATAAAACTTCCGCTCTTACCCTTACTATGTTGTGTCCATGTCAGTTCTCATGACTGTGGCTCAACGAACCTTGGGTAGTACCCCAGACAACAATGTGGCTTCAGTAGTATATTCTCTACATTTCAAATTCTGCCTTAAAATCAACCAGCCCAAGACTTCTAATTTAATTAGACTTAAAATTCCCTGGGGAAAAAAATTTTTTGGAACTAATAAAACAATGTTTACAATTCCTTGTTTCTAATGTATTTATTATAACTTAAAATATGAAGTTTACATTAGTAAATCTTTAGCAATAAAGCTTATAATTTGACTTACTTTCTTTTCTGTAAATGATTACAGACTGTAGCTGGAGATCATTTCTTGACACACAGGATTTATAATTAATTAGCTGACTAATTTCTAGTCAACAAAGTAAAATAAAACAAAGCTAATTGTCTCCTATGAAGATAAAATCTCTAAAATTTCCCCCATTAACACATGTTTAAACCTGACTACATACTAATTGGTTAATTGGTTATTTAATTTTAAATAAAAATGTTTATTATCTAAACAGTCCTCATTCCAACGTTTTGTTCTCTAATATTTCAAGGATCAAATATAGTTATGTGTGTGTGTGTTTGTTGAAATATGACCTAATTTCAAAACACTTTCCTACTAGAATCCAAAAAAAATTAAAGACAATCTACAAAATCAAAGAATTGCCAATAACCATCAATGGCTGTAAAAATACTATGAATTATCCATTTCAAGGGTCTTTGGATTTACAACAAACTCGAGTTCATTTTCAAATGTTTCCTCTAATTCAATTATCTCAATCATCCTGAAGTTCATCCAGCTGGCATGCTTTTTCTTGAGTCAATTATCAACCTCCTACAAACCTAAAAAGCTTTCCTTCACCTGAGGTCGTATCTCTGGACAGACATACAAATCACTATTGTTTCTGTTAGACTTAAAACATCTACATGAGTTAGTAATAGAGAAGTTTCCTTAAACCTAGTGTAGGGTTGCAGGCATGAACAAGGTGTTTAAGTTTCCTGAAAAGAAAAGCATTATGAATTTAATTTACTTTAGGAAAGCTAACTTCATCATTTTCAGGGAAAAAAAGGCCCTTAGCTCAAAATAAAAATCACTGAAGGTGGAACTTAAAATTTTTATTTAAAAAAGGAAAATAATTCGATTCTCAAGGAAAAAGTGAATAAATATGTCTCTAGGAAAAGAGTTCATGTGTTTTGCTGGAGATATAATTGAAAAGAAAATCTCTCAACCTTGAAAATCTCTCCACAAAGGCAATAAAGAAAACAATTTTATTGTTGAACAAGCATTAAACCAGAATGTAATGTGCAACACAGGTAATCTGCTAAAAGAGTTCAAATACACAAAGACCTGTCACCATCAGAAATTTTTATAAAATAACAAATCATTAAAAAAATTCCTTCAGCCTCTACCAACTTGGGTTCTCTGTTCCCTCTCTCATGTTTCTCATTTACACTCTTGTAACAGAAAAACCTTTGTGCATTCACACTCATCCACAAACAAGTTTCCTCCCAAATTAAATAAATGTTATTAATCTCACTTTTATATAATTTATACATATTTAAATAAACATATTTAAATCAACACTACAAAATTTAGTATTAATTTTTTGCAGTAATCACATGTTGATTATTTTAAAGACTAAGGCTTGGTGCAACCCTGTCTCTACAAAAAAATTACAAAAATTAGCCAGGCCTGGTGGTGTGCACCTATAGTCCCACCTACTTAGGAGGCTGTGGTGGGAGGATCACTGGAGCCCAGGAGTTTGAGGCTTCAGTGAGCAGTGATCCTGCCACTGTACTCCAGCCTGGGTGACACAATATAACCCTATCTCAATAAAAAGTAAATTTAATTTAAAATTAAACCTATTCATCATTGTAAAAAATAAACCCTGTTCTTTTAAAGATGCTAAATACATCTATAAAATGATTAGGTAAGGTTCCCCAAGAAAATACTTTTTTAGATAATTTCCAAAATTATCATTACATGGCACAATAATACATGAAATACAGGAAAAAGAATGCGTTTGACAGACTAAGTAGCTTTTATTCTTTGCCTTGAAATATTTTCTTCTTACAACTTTCCTTGGGGAAAATGTGTCCTTGTTGAATATACCTATTTAAATGTCCTATAAAATGGTTATGTTACTTGCTATAGAACAATTTGACCAGTTTATGCTCACACAAATAGAACTGTAGTGTTATATATCTAAGATCTGCCAAAATGTTCTTACCTACTACACTGAAAGTGCCCATGATCTTCTATTATTTTTCTTTAAATATTTTATGCTCTTGACAGAAATCCAATAGTGCTTGCATGGTTTGATGTTTTGGGTTTTCAAGATCATTTCAGTGGTTGATAGATCATGGTATCTATAAATATGCATTTTGCAGCTCTGTATCTGGTGACCTGCTACTGTATAAAATTAGAAATTGTTTTCAGTATAATCTTGCTACTGCAGCTGATACTCCTGATAAGTAATTATAGTTTTTTATAAATGTATTTCCATTTTGAATTTTACAGTGAAATGGCAACTTTTGCCATTTAAGGCATCAAATTTAGTAATTATAAACCAGACTATTACAATGGCTTAGGACAATATTTGAAATAAATGAAGTAGTAGGTATTTCATCTTCAGTGGAGGTGGATAGGCATCTATAGGTATGAAAATATATGCGTTTAACAAGTATTTAAATGATGACTTAAAGATAAATGAATTTAAATCAAAGGAACTTAAAATTCACTTTGCTATTGGCATAAACTTCTTTGATATTGTTCAGTGAAATATACTTCTCCTATTATAAAACCAACATCCTATTTTATTCAATTTATTTCATTCAAATACCTTTGGTCCCTTCTTGTGTGGGACCATTCATACTTTGCAAATTCTGTCTGTAAGACCCTCTAAAAATGTAGCAAAGATAAATCAAAATGTCTCTAAAGACCAACTAGAGTCAAGAAACATCTTGGCACTTGGAGCAGATCACCAAATTCTAGAAATATTTCCCATATTACCAAGTCTGACAGCTAAAATACAATTTTAATGATACCTTTTAAGGATATACAGCAACTATTGCTTGTTGGTTGTTTTTAAACGTCACTCTCACTCTGCCTCCCTACTACCCTACTTGTCCAATCTAAAAACAAAACAAAAAGCAAAATAAATTACTTTTAAAGGAGTTCGACATTCTCACATACCTACCTCAAAACATTTTGTGTGGATTTGCTGTGGGTCTTTTGAAATTTCTAATATCTTGTTTCAGAAAAAAGATATGCCAAATAAAATGCTCAAAAGTGCAACTTTCTTAGAAAGGAGGTATTCCAGACTTGGTCCTAGTGATTCAGTAGTATATTGCCCTTGGGTAGACACATGTTTTTGTTGTAGACAAATGTTTCTGTTGTAAGGTGGGCTATTTTCTGCCCATGTGTGGAAGTGTTTGATGTTTGAAAAAGCAATGCATATTATAAAGGATTAAAATCTTGTCCCCAAAAAGCAATGAGACTAGGGATATGAAACAAATAATTCAATTAAATTGATTCTGGAAAATCTGAGAAAATCTTACACATGGATATGGACACATACTTGGTACCCCAAAAATACATGAACATGATTATCACATGGTAGAACAAGCTTTTAACTAAAATATTGATAGGTTTTAAGAAGTATTTCAATATTTAAATGCTTTGTCATTCAGTCTTAATATCTATTACATATGTACAATGAACATACACAATATCTATAAAACTATATGTAAATAATAATCAGTGTTTAAAATATAAATGCATTTTTATCTCTTTTGGAATGTAAAATGTGAAATTGTTAAATAATATTTTACAAAGTTGTCCAAAAGCCAAAGTACTGTTAAAAAGGAAAGAAATAGCCTATTAATATTTCACATTTCTGTGCTTAAAAGGATTATTTTTTTAAATGTAAACAGAAATATATGCAGAAATTGTAAATATAGGCACCTCAAACAGTAGCACATTTACATATTTAAAATATGCATTGTTCCAAACAAAAGATGACAGTCGGCTCTTCACTGCTATGTACATGTGATTGAGAGGTAAGATGTGTGATCAGCAGTTCTTGCCAATGGACTCAAGAGAGGCTGTAACTTGCTTTGCTGTCAGACTCTCTAGTGAGCTCTAGTTTGGAGCTATCAGCAATTGCTAGTTTGTTTTGCAAGCTGCATAATGCTTTTATTCCAACTAAGGAAGGTACTGGATATTCAATTAGAATCAAGCTTTTCTCTTGAAGACCGAGAGAAATATTTTCTTCACTCTGTGCATCTTGAGATAGTGTCTTAACTAAATGACATCATTCTCCCTTGAAATACTTTTGTATAAATATCATACATACACATCATTAGGCCTCAATTAGTATTTAAGTAGTTATTAATAGATGTTTCTATTTTAGCTATGCATCAATACCCCATCCATTACCAATGAAAACAACATTTCAAATTCTTGGTTTAAATTCTATTAGAATATACTCTTAATAGTAAATTCCAACTATATTATTGGCTTACAAAGACTTTCTTCATTAGAAGGCTCTACTTGGCAATACCTAGGCCAGCTAGTAAGGTTTACTAGTTTATAAATTAGCAATTGTCACTGCTTTGAAATATATAATTTATTGTTATTGCATTAAAAAATTCTTGGAATATTGGTTTAGGTCATTTCACATTTATGCACTTAACCTTTTCAGTACTAAAATCCATGATTCTTTGGCAGGCTCTCAACAGGCTGTATAGTGCTTAATTTTTGTTCTCATAAATTGGAATATAATTCAGTAATATAAATTCCTTATCCAAAATTGATCTGACTCTGGAAGCTAACAAATTAGGCACATCATTTAAATGAGTTACTGCCTATTATGTCAGAATATTTCATTCATTTTCATGGTCTAATTACATCAATCAGTTGCATCTGATAACTTTTAAAGTAGGCTTGCTATAAATCATAAATATATGAAGAACAAAATTACATCGATCAATTATCAAGAGATCCAGTTTTATGAAGTAGTATGCCAAAGTTATATCATAGCTATTTTACTTAATATGTAATTAATACTGTTTAAAATTTGCTAATTTACATTGAATTTTAAAGCTGTACAATTTTAACAACAAAGAAGAATGCATTTTAACAATATTCTCTGAACATCACTTCATACTTTAATCCTCAAAACGGACCAATAATTTAAATTGAAAAATATCTTTATATCAGGACAAATGAAATAAAAACGGTTCTTCATTTAAATGTCTTTGTTACGCTCTATTTCAAAACTTCCTTTTACTTCTCTGGAAATCTCTTCATCCTGAATGGATTTATGTGATATTCCTTTTGATATTAATGCAAGCTGCACCTATCTAATTTGTATTGTTTCAAAATGACTTGTAGAAGCAAGGCTGTTAGAAAGGATGCAGATAATACAGCATGAGCCTTCAAAGATATATTTTTAGAAGAATCATTTCCAATTATCCTGGAATCATTTTTCCTCCTTGTGATTCCCAAAGAATTTTATTATTATTGGACAGTTTTCTTATTTGTCCCCTCATTAATTATTCATGAATTATCTTATTTTCCTTTTTCAACAGCTAGACTCTAAATTTCCTGTTATCTTTTCAACAGCTAGACCCTAAGTAAGCTTCTTGTTGGCAAGAATAATACCTTTGATCTAAGTGCTCATCACAGTGTTTGGACACAATGAGCACTCAAAAATTACCTGTTGTGTTAAAATACTTCCCATGTAAGCATACCTTCATTTTTTTTTTCAGTTCCCGCCTACAGATTTCAGATGAAATATCTGAATTTTTAATCAATATTTTTCTACTTCATAGTCTGTGACCTCAATTCCATTATGGAGATACACTATGGATTAAGAATGTTCTATAATCTAACTTTTTTTCTTTTGGGGATGGAGTCTTCCTCTGTCACCCAGGCTGGAGTGCAGTGGCAGAATCTCAGCTCACTGCAACCTCTGCCTCCCAGGTTCAAGCAATTTTTGCCTCAGCCTCCCAAGTAGCTGGGATTACAGCCATACACCACCACGCCCAGCTAATTTTTGTATTTTCAGTAGAGACAGGGATTCACCGTGTTGGTCAGGCTGGTCTCAAACTCCTAACCTCAAATGATCTGCCCATCTCAGCCTCCCAAAGTGCTGGGAATACAGGCATGAGCCACTGCACCTGGCCATATAATCCTAGCTTTTCTATCCTCACCGTGAAAGGTAAAAGTGTATGTTAGTTAAAAAGTATATCATGGCAACTTTGGCATGTGTTGCTTGTGTTATTTATTTATAATTGGTTTTTAGCAAAATTAAAATGCAGAGACAAAAATGTGGATGAAAGGAATACAATACAGAGCAACTGTAATTTAGATATGAGGTAAGAGCTACGAACAATGGGGAGGCTGTAATTTGCCATGGATAGAGTATCCTTTGCTACACTTATTCCATGAGTAAACTCTATTTCCTCAGTGCTGAGCTTTCTGAGAATCTGGATATTTTTACATTACTAAGGCATCCCCCTTAACTTGTATTCCCAATGCCATTCTCTCATGACCCTAATCTAAAATAAGTTTGCTTTAGTATGAAATCTACCCAATTAAAAATAAACACTCACTGTCCTACTATAGTGAGACTTCAGGAAAACATTTGGAAATATAAATGTATAATGTAGCATGTTAGTATCCAAGGTTGTTCAATATGACGGTTTTATTGAATTTGTTTTGTTTTTAGACCAGACTTCAATCATTGGTATGTCTGCTGCAACTCTCTTTAGCTAGTATGGAAGAATATGTAACTCTCTGAGAAAAGATACACCACACCACCATGCACAGTTTTGGAGAGAAAAATCAAGGCTGTGTCTTTTAACATCTTATAGTGTGAGAGTCATTGTGAGGCTCACACAAAACACAAAGCTTATTGGAAGAAGCTACCTTCCTAAGCATTTCAGCATTAAATATTACTTAGAAATACCTTGTGGAGAAATATGCACTTAGACACTGAGAATGAACTATCTAAAACAAGAAATTGATTATCCAACACTAGACACTGAATATGAAACATAAGACATGCAGAAAAAGATATGTAGACCTGAAAGAAGTTTCCAGGTATAATAGGAAGAATTCCAAGGAAGACCCTCCAATATTCTCATAACCTGGGTTTTGCAATCAAGCATAAATCTAGGTATAATTTGAAGAGATTTTTGCACATGGAAATAAGGTTACTAATTAGATTTGCTAACCTTTAAATGGAGAGATTATCTTGGGTTCTACTAAACTCATTGAACTCTGTTATCTAATTTTCCTTTAACTCTTTGAAGTATTTGCAGCTATTGATAAATATTGCATTTTTCCTTTCTTTATTTGGTTTCAATTGTCTGACTGTTTTTCTGTTCTGAACTGTGCTTCTGTGTTTTCTTCACTGTCTTCTATTCTTTACATCTCTCTCTCCCTAAAACTGTGTTCCATACTTCTGCGTTTTTTCCCCCTCTATCTCAAATAATTTTCTTTAGTTTCATGCGGTTCTGTGTCTTTAACTATTACTGTTATAGACAATTCTGTGTCTATAACTATATCTAGCTACATATATCCAATACATATTACAAAATTAATGGAAGCCAAATTAAACTGAAGTTTTGAATTTTTACTGCTAAATCTAAAGATGTGTTTCATCTGCTTGCTCTATATTTTCCTCCAGATTTTCCACTAACGTTGTCGATTATATATGTCCCAAATCTCCTTTCCAACACAATCAGTTCTTTTTCTTTGCTATACCTACAAAAGAACTATCCCTTAAGAAAAACCAGCTAAATTGCTTTGCATGGTCTTTCACAATTTGAATTTCTTTATCTAATTGTTTTCAAATTGGTGTAGAATCTACCTCAACTACTTCTCTCATAAATAATGCCACCTTCCCATTCTGATTATTCTCTTGCCATGCTTATTGCAAAATCATTATAGATAATTCCACATTTTTTTCCAAATTGTCCTGAATGCTATAGTTTTTAAAACACATCACTACTTTTGCCACTCACTTGACCAAAATCTTTCTAACCACATTGCATGCAAATTCTCCCTTCTCTTTGGCCCCACCTAAAGTATCATTTTAAACTTTTCTGCCCTCTGATTTCCTATATAATCATCCATATAAGCATGTCGTGTAGCTTCCTGCTAGCAGGAATTTCCTAATGTGTTACTCTCTAACAGAAATTCCAGCCTCCTGGTATTATTAGCCCCTGGCCCCATTCTATCTTTTCTTTATAAATTTCCTTTGGATTTCAAAATTACATGATGCCTATTTTTTTTTAACATCCACTGAGTCTCTTTTTGTTTTTGTTTTCTTTAGATAGGGTCTGTTTCTTCACCCAGGCTGGAGTGCAGTGGCATGATCATGGCTTACTGCAGCTTCAACCTCCCTGTGCTCGGGTGATCCTCCCATCTCAGCCTCTGGAGTAGCTAGCACTATAGGCACTCACGATCACGACCAGCTTTTTTTTTTTTTTTTTTGTATTTTTTGTACAAATGGGATTTCCCTATGTTGCCCAGGCTGGTCTGAAACTCCTGGGCTCAAGTGATTTGCCCGCTTCAGCCTCCCAGTGTTGGGAATACAAGCATGAGCTGCTGTGCCCGGCCTACTGGGCTTCTTTAATGATGTTGATTTTACTTTGCCTTACCTTGGACTTTCTCATGTTTATACCTCATGTTCTCATGTCAAATTGTATTTTTATATGCAGCCCCCCACCCATTGCCTTGTTCCTAGGCCATATTTAAGACATTTATTTTTATTTAATTTATTGATTTGAATGAATAAGTAGAATAAACTGCTAAATTTACCTTAAAAATAAATAATGCATTTACATTTATCTTTCAAAAATATTTTACCTTTCTCTCAATAAGTGTGACAAGCCATCTATTCATTTACATCATCCCATAAAAACTTCAGAAGGGCTGCAGGAAACATGACTGAACTATTGGCATGCCTTCACTTCCTGCAGTGTAGAGTAGTACAAGGTTTATTACTCTGTCAATTATTTCCCAACAATGATCATTCTTTCCTTGAACTGGTGTGTGTGTACTCTAACAATTCTAATACAAGCTGACACTAAATGGAATTAAATGACAGAATAAACTAATATTAGAAAAAGACAGTGTGTTTCTGTTGACCTATACACTGAAACTGGCTCAAAAATAAAATGCAAGAGCTAGAATTGTCTTTCCACAATGTGATATTTGTTTTGATTACCACTTTACCACTTTAGGGGGAAATTTTCTATAAGATAACATGGAAGTGTATATATAGCAGCAATAGTGTGTGTGTGTGTGTGTGTATGTGCATATACACATATAGATATAGTGTGTGTATATATATATATATGTATATTCAACATAACTGAAAACATTAACATACCCTTATAAGGTATTTTAAAACTCTTGTTAGTCATTTTTATTCCTCACCTATCAACTTCATTTGGTTTCTGTTAGATTTTTAGTGTGCATATTATACAGGGTTTCTTAGAATATAAAGTTCTCATGTATCATGCAAGGTTCTTGGGAATATTCACACTCTGTAGATCTGGGATAGGGTATGAAATTCTGGATTTTTAATATGCTGCTTTAATATGCTACAATTAATTGAATTAATTGGCAGTTAATGCTAGTGTTGCTGATATAACGACTGCTTTTAGAAGCAAGAAAATAAGCAGTTTAATCTTTCATTTCTTTTTTTATTATACTTTAAGTTCTATGGTACATGTACACAAGGTGCAGGTTTATTACATATGTATACATGTGTCGTGTTGGTGTGCTACACCCGTTAACCCGTCATTTACGTTAGGTATATCTCCTAATGCTATCCCTCCCCTATCCCCCCACCCCAGGACAGGCCTGGTGTGTGATGTTCCCCACCGTGTGTCCAAGTGTTCTCATTGTTCAATTCCTACCTATGAGTGAGAACATGTGGTGTTAACCTTTCATTTTTTTAACAGCTCTGAAAAACTCAAATTTCCAAATCTATCTCTTGAGGGAATATGAAATCTGATAGAATGTAAAGGGATAGCAACAAAGTTAATGTGTCTCTAGGTCATATTTTAAAATAATAGAAAGTCTTGCTATTTTGAAAGAAAGTATAACCTAATTTATAGAGTGATCCTTAACTCTGGAAATACATCATAATTACCTAACAAACGTTGAAAGAATACTTTTATTTTCTCAAAGCAGGACTTTTGTTCCTGCAATGATGTAGTAACAGGGAATAGATGAAACCTTTCACCTTAACCTAGAAAATTGGACAAAACATATGAAAAAATTTTCAGTCCTTGAGGAATAGGAGCACAACATCATGAACCCTGAGAAAAGGGAAACAAATAAAGGCTTATGAGTTCTCTGATTTCTGCCAGGAAACATAGATGGGTACCTCAAGGGAGCTTGGTGGACTTGGTGAGTTGGGGACACAGAGACTGGTGTTCAAAAAGTCTAAGTAGATGAAAGTTGTGTGGAAGAGTTCTTGATATAAGGAAACATGTCCCAAAAGAGCTCCAGAAATCTGCATGAGGGGATTTGAATCTTTGTTTAAAAATAAGATGTGGGCCAGGTGCGGTGTCTCACGCCTGTAATCCCAGTATTTTGGGAGGCCAAGGCGGGCGGATCAAGAGGTCAGGAGATCCAGACCATCCTGGCTAACACGGTGTAACCCTGTCTCTACTAAAAAAGAAATACAAAAAATTAGCCACACATGGTGGTGGGCACCTGTAGTCCCAGCTACTTGGGAGGCTGAGGCAGGAGAATGGCATGAACCTGGGAGGTGGAGCTTGCAGTGAGCCGAAATTGCACCACTGCACTCCAGCCTGGGCAACAGAGTGAGACCCCCTCCAAAAAAAATAAAAAATAAAAAGATGTTTACATATAGGATATAACCCCCCATAGGCTAATGAAAGTGTGACTGAAGAGTTATGGGCTAAACAGTTCCAGAACACATCAGGTAGAGTAGTATGTCTTTGTTGAGCACTTGGGATGCTCTAGATGCTCTAGAAGGGCCACACATTGGTAGTAGGGGCTAAACTCTCACAGAAGTAAAAAACGCTCTCAGTAAAACCTATCCCTGGCACATACCAAGAAACAGGAAGATATAACTCAAAGCATGCCCCCAAAACAGTCACTCAGGAAAGATAAACCTAAATGTGACAGAAAAGATAAAAAATAGTAGACAAGGAATCTGAACAGGTATTATAACTATGTTCAAGATTTAAAGAAAAAATGGGCACAGAAAAAAATGAGGATATATTAAAGAACCATTTATAAATATAAACATGAATAATATATCTGAAGTGAAAAATAAATTCCTAGAGGCAATTAGCAGCCGATTAGGCAATAGAGAAGAGTTGATTAATAGAGTTGAATATATAGCAATTGGAACAATTCAAAATGAAGCCAAGTTAGGAAAAAATATAAAAAGTAATTAATATATTCTCAGTACTCTGTTACAGTAACAAGCAGTCCAAAAACATGTATTTGAAGTTCCAGTAGAAAACACGTGAGAGAAAACAACAACAAAAAGAAATAATGACCAAGAAATGTCCAATTGATAAAACTGGAAACCCAGTGATCCAAGACACTCAAAATGACCTAAAAGAACAAACAAAACCACATCAAGACCCATTGACATCAAATTCGTGAAAACCAATGATAGAAGATCTTAAAAAGCAGGAGAGAAACAATATCATACTAGGCACAGAGAAACAAATATAACTGCAGACATTTTCTAGAAACCAAGCCAGAAGACAACAGAGTATATTCAAGTGCTGAAAAAAAGTAACCTGTCAACCTAGATTTCTATACTCAGTGAAATTTATTTTTCAGAAATAAAGGTAAAATAAAGACTTCAAAATAAACAAAGACAAAATTTGTTCTCGGCAGGTTTTGACTAAAAAATGCTACAAACTTCTTACAGAAGAAGACATAGGATAGTAGAAGACTTGGATATATACAAAGAAAAATGTCATTGAATAGCAATAAATATAACTAGTTATTTTTCTATTTTTATTCTGTTATGAGACATTTGACTGTTTAAAGCAAAAATATCTTGGACTTCATCATATGCAGAAGTGAAATGAAAAATAAGACAGGAAGAAATGGAATTGTAGAGTTTTCACATTATATGAAATAGTATGTGAAGGTAATTTTAATGGGTTAAATATGTACATGTTATACCTTAAGAGTCAATTAAATATGTGTTTCCAATAGGTCAACTTTGGATAAAATAGAAATACAATAAAATCAGTTATTCCAAAGAACAGAAAGAAGAAACAAACAACAGATGGGAAAATTTGGATATTAAGAGCAAGATAGTATATTTATACCTAATAGAGATCATAACATTGAAATATTATATGTACACTGCACATAAACTTTCCAATTCTAATTAACAGGAAGAGATTGTCAGACTGGGTTTAAAAGTAAAGCATGGCACACTATATCCTGTTAAAAATAA
Organism: Gorilla gorilla gorilla; assembly: GCF_029281585.2. NCBI lineage: Eukaryota > Metazoa > Chordata > Mammalia > Primates > Hominidae > Gorilla > Gorilla gorilla. The sequence goes on along the minus strand of NC_073238.2, from coordinate 85,120,355 downwards.
CACTTTACAGCCGGGCACAGTGGCTCACACCTGTAATAACACTTTGGGAGGCCAAAGTGGGGGGATCCCTTGATCCTAGCAGTTTGAGACCAGCCTGGGCAATATAGTGAGACCTTGTCTCTACAAATTTCTTTTTAATGAGCTAGGTTTGGTGACACACACCTGTAGTCCCAGCTACTGGGCAAGCTAAGGTGAGAGGATAGCTTAAGCTGGGAGGTCAAGGCTTCAGGGAGCCAAGATTGTGCCACTGCACTCCAGTGTGGCAACAGAGTGAGGCTCTGTCTTAAAAAATATTAAACTTTAAATATAAAGGCAAAAACAAAATAGAAATAAAAGGACAAAAATATATACCACAAATCACGAATCATATTAGTGTTTGAGTGGCCTTGTTAATATCACACAAAATAGATTTTAGTAAAATAAATGTGAGAAATAAAAGTGGATATCTGATAATTATGTTCACTATTTAAGAAGGTACAAAAATCTAAAACGTATACATACCTAGGAAAAGCTTCAAAACACAAAGCAAAACCCCATAGAACCAAAAGAAGAGATAGAAAAATTGACAATTATTTTCATAGCTTTCATCACTTTACATTTAGTAAATGCTAGAAAAATTAGACAGAAACCAGTAAGTATAGAGAAGACCTGAACAACACTATTAACCAACTTGACCTAATTGACATTTATAGTACCCTCTAGCCAACAACAGTGGAACACATATACTCAGTGGACACGGAACCAATCTACAATATAAACAATACAATATTGGGGTATATTTAATTTTCTTATATATTACAATAAGTCTACTGAAATGGGAGAATATTCATATACTTAGGAGTTGCATTTTTGAGAATACAAGAATCAAATGCCTGCCACTACAACCCAATGCATATATATATAAAAGATTATAATCAGTTTATCTACTATACTGACTTCTTAGACTGAGAGACTGAGTCACCCGGTCCCGATACACAAGCACTGTTAGCCAATAAAAAGAAAATTATACATGTTAATCATTGTTTCAGGCAACCACTTCCAACTCATCCTTGCACTTACACACATACTATCACAGATACTGTCACATACTATGTTATACTATCACGTAACATAGCTAGCCCCCACTGTCACTCAACTACCTTCCTGGACTCTGACCACACACACACACATTCAGACTCTATTCATGACATTGGGGTTTCAGCATCACTGAAAACTTTTGGCTTTGCTTGTCTTGGTTCTTTAGCTTTTAGTAAGGACTCTCCGTTTTAATATGTTATACCACTGTACCACCCACATGGACTAGAACTTTGCTACACACTATATGACTCTCGGACCAGTAGCATTAGAATCGCCTAGAAGCTTGTAAATCTCAGAACCCAACTTCAGAATCTGCATTTTAGCAAAATCGCCAGTAAATTCTTATGTACATGACAGTTTGAAAAGCACTAGGTTAAAATATAAGCTTCATGAAAATGTGAGTTTGTATATATTTGTATGTGTTGGTGCTATGGTCTGAATATTTGTGTGTGTTGGTGCTATGGTCTGAATATTTGTGTGTGTTGGCGCTATGGTCTGAATGTTTCTTTATACCTCTAAAATGTATCTGGTAGAATCCTCACCGCTAATGTGATGGTCCTAGGAGGTGGGGCCCTTGGGAGGTGATTAGGTCACTGGGGTACACCTTCAAAAATTGAATTAGTGTTCTCATAAAAGATGCCCAAGAGAGACTCATCACCTCTTTCCCCATCTGAAGATGCAGTGAAAAGACTGCTGTCCATGAAACAGTAACTGGATCATTCCTGGACATTGAATCTGTTGGCATCTTTATCTTGGAATTCCAGACTCCAGAACTGTGAGAAAAAAATACCTGTTTTCTACAAGCGACACTGTTTATGGTATTTTGTTATAACAATTTAAATGGACTAAGAAAATCTGACAGAAAATATATCTCTTTTTATTCATTATTCCCGTTAAATACTAGAGTTATCATTACATAGTCATACTCAATCATGCAGAAAGTGAATGTAGAAAAAGGGGAAGGAATAAAGAAATAAATTTAAGGTAACTGTAGGCTATATATATAGTCAGAAAGGTAAAGGAGCCTGATACATTTTATTTAAAATGACTGAATTTGTAGAAAGGCTGAAGCTTATCAAATCAAACAAGAGTGAATAAGATTTTCCGTGCAATTTTTTAAGCAAAGCCTATTAAACATAGCAGGATTTTTTTTTTTTTGGAAAAAGATGGGGTCTTGCTACATTGCCCCAGCTGGACTCAAACTCCTGGGCTCAAGTGATTCTCCCATGTCAGCCTCTTGAGTAGCTAAGCGTGTAAGCATTCACCACCAAGCCTCGCTGAATTATTATCTTATGACTAAAATACCTTTATTTGTTACTTATGTACTTAATAAAACTACAAATCCAGTTTATATTTTATATATGTATGCTGTATATGTAAATGCTAATTTTATGCTATAATCTATTTTTCCATGATGAGGAAACTTAGAGCACTTGAAGTTTGATTTTTCTGTTACTTTGTTAAAGAGCTATCATCAGAAAAATATGAATGATTCCTGCCGATATAATTATAAGTCACTCTAAGTGTTATTGGAAAAATTGAACAAGATGTCAAATCTTAATTCCATTGAAGTTGTTTAATAGTACAGTGTGTTTAACCACTATAAGTTAAATAGTTTTTTTCTCATAATCACATTTTGTTTTGATATGTGTTCTGGTGTCAAATACTACTCTAATTCATTGTGAAATTGCATTGATGTTCTATTTGCTGACCCATTTTCCAGCATGACTCATCCACTTACAATTCTCTTTTCAAATTATTTCTATCAGGTTTCACCTATATCACTCTTTCAAACATATTCAGACAAATGTTCTTGAGTAGTTGATAGAGTTTAAGGTAATTCATTTGAGAATGAAAATGTGGATCCTATACTTAAAGTAGTGCACTATTTTGGACTCGTAGGGAAGAAACTGTAATACTAACACATTTTTTGTCAGTAATGAAAACAAAAAAGTGTTTTTTAAAAAATATAAAAATATATACTTTTTGAAAGTATAAATATTTATAATTATATAATAATCACACATTACTTATTTATCAATAATTATGTCCTTATTGCTTTTTAGCCTTTTGAATCAACCTATAGCCAAAACACAGGTTAGCTAGTTATGACAAGGGAGTGAGGAAAAATGTAGAAAAGAGGTAAATAAGTTTCAAGTACAGTATTTAAAGGCATGTAATGGAAGATATAAAACTGCATTACTGCACATTTTAAGGAAAGGGAAGAGAAAAAGTGGAGGCAGTATAAGTCAGCTAAATCCTCGTCTTTCATGCAGATTCCATAGATAACCACTACAGTTAAAAGAAAATGTACTTAAAAATTTTTAGTCATTCTACGTTATTTTATTTTTAGTCTGTGACATATTACAAATATCTATAACATAATAAAAATGTGCCACTTATATAATGCTAGCTAAATAATCAAATTAGTTTAGAAATATCCATGGATAAGTAAGGATATAAATGAATCTCAAAGTGTTTGTGGTGAGAAGTATTTTAGAGTTACAGTTCTATGTTATCTGAATTTCTTCTAATACTCTACCAAAGTCTTCGGACTAGATGTAGTTTTACATGAAAGCCCACCGTCAAATCTTTCCTGTGTGTTAGATACTGAATACATATTTCCTAGATGAACAAAAGAATGCATGGATAGAAAAAAGAAAAGGAAAAGAAGTGCAGGTAATGGAGAAAAAAGAAGCAAGCAAGAAAGGGAGAAAGGAATCAGACAGGCTTGGAGAATTCAAGATAAACTTTCTTATTTTGTAATTTTTTTTCACTGTTATATAGAGGAAAATAATTTAAAACCTAGGTGAGGTGAGGAGGGATATATTTGCTGCTTGTAGAGCCTGGCAGCAGAGCTCTGTAATGAACACATATCTTCTCACTGCTGCCAAATGTTTTAAACATCAACATTAGAATGTTCATATACTTTATACATGCATACATTTGTTAAAAATGCTAAGCAATATTTTACTGAATCAGACCATGTTCCTCATGCTGGTTACATCTATCAGTTTGAATTGCTTTATTTTCTCACCTCAAAATTCCTGTTAAATATGTGGCAACTGTGGTGAATAGTTTCTTCATTCTTTACATTTTTGTTGCCCAGAAAATGTTCACTTGATTTCTCATTTGAGTAAAAAAGTAAACACAAAATGACTTCAGTGAAAAAGTAAACATCTTTATATAGATGGTATATTAGTCAGGGTTCTCTTAGAGGGACAGAACTGATAGGAGATATATATATATATATTATATGTATACACACATATAAGTATACACACACAAGTATATATATGTGTGTGTGTATATATACATATATATGGGAGTTTATTAAATAATATGTATATAAAAAAGGGGGAGTTTATTAAGTATTAACTTACATGGTCACAAGGTCCCACAATAGGTTGTCTGCAAACTGAGGAGCAAGGAGAGCCAGTCCGATTCCCACAACTGAAGAATTTCGAGTCTGATGTTCAAGGGCAGGAAGCATCCAGCAAAGGAGAAAGATGTAGGCTAGGAAGCTAGGCCCATCTCTTTGCTTCACGTTTTTTTCCCTGCTTTATATTTGCTGGCGGCTGATTAGGTCTTGCCCACCTGATTAAGGGGGGGTCTCCTTCCCCATCCCGCTGACTCAGATGTTAATCTCCTTTGGCAACACCCTCACAGACACACCCAGGATCAATATTGCATCCTTCAGTCCAATCAAGTTGACACTCAGTACTAACCATCACAGATGGAAGGTTTTTATCAGGTTATATTGTAAAAATGAGAAATTATTTTCAATATGGAAAGCCAGAGAAAAGAGTATCTTTGAGAGTTCTTTCCCCTTTGCTAGTCCTAGAAGTTTTGGTTTATTTAATTGTATTTGTGTTGAACTGAAGCCATCATTTACAATGATTTTCTACTTGTTTATGTGCTTAATCCTATGCCTAGCCTAGTGTATTTTCTTTTAATATTGTGACTGGATTTCAGCCACATCAAAGACAGTTCAACACCCAAAATAAGTACTTTGTTGCTATAGTAGGGCTACATTGATTTGGTATTAAATACATTCACTTGAATTAGTTTGTACAGTTTATTTTCTACCCTGTGTATCACCTCTTCCTTAACCACAAGTTTGCAAATAAAAAGCCAAGGGAAAGACAAAATCATTGTTCTGTACTTAATTTATATATTCTAAGTATTCTTAATTTTTCTCATCCAAATTTTTTGCTTATAATTCATATTTACATTAACATATATTTTTACATGTAGGCTCTTGAATATATGAATTGACTTGCATTTTTATGTTTATATTTAATCAAGCACCTGTAGTGTGTTTGAGAGATGTAGAGGCTGATCCCTCAAAAGGCAAAATACACGGCCACAAGGAAGCAGTAACACATAACAAATTTTATTTAAACAGCATGTTGACAGGATGACATGAAGGAGCAGAAGAAAGTCTATCATAGCACAAAAACTTCAAGAGGCATCAGTCTGGGGACATGATCCAGAAGGCGAGAAGAACTCATAGGCAGCAGAACTCACAGGTAGAAAGATTGGAGCGAGAGCTCATATATTATGATGGGAAGTCTTTGGGTCAGAGTATTCCAAATGACATATCAGGCTTAGGTCTATTATAACCCCAGAAATTATTTTATCTATGGCTAGCAGATGTTGGGTGCAGTTTGGCTGAGTATGCAAAGCAGGCAGACTCTAATGGCTTAAAAATTTTGTTTAAAGAGGCTATATTTAAAGCAATTGGATTGTTGACATTTTGAGTTTGGTATCAGTGGGCTTTTAAGCCCACCATAAACAACAGAAGGTCAACATACTAGAACCATCTTTAACCCATTTATATAACAGCACACATAAAAGTAGCTGATACATAATAAAGCTTCAATCTTTAATTGCTGCCAAAAGTAAATTGTTAATTATAAATCAGAAAATCATAACTATGCCTTTTATGATTATAGAATCTGATTTTATTCAATTGAATTCTTTTCAGCTATAATATTACAAAGGAAAGGAAACTATTAGGAAAAAGAAAAAAGTATGAAATGTAAATATCATTTTAAATGGTTTAGGTCTTTGAGAAATGTCTAAGTTTCACACCTTGTTTACCATAATTGTTCTAACTGAATGAAAATGATGAAAATAGCATTATATTCCTGTGCTTTAAAAAATTAGGTCAAAGGCTTGGCACAGTGGCTCATACCTGTAATTCCAGCACTTTGGAAGGTCAACATGAGAGAACTGTTTGAGCCCAGGAGCTCCAGACAAGCCTGGGCAGCATAAGGAGGCCCCGTCTCTAAAAAATTAAAAATTAGCTGGTGTGGTGATGCAAGCCTGTAGTTTCATCCACTCGGAAGGCTGATGTAGGAGGACTGCTTGAGCCCAGGAGGTCTAGAGTGTCATAAGTGGTCATGCTACTGCACTCCAGTCTGGATGACAGAGATCCTGTCTCAAATAAAAAATAAAAAGTGAAAATAAAAATTCAGGTGAAACATTCATTTCCTCTGTATTTAATACTTAGATTTCTCAACTAAAAATCCTACTACTGAGTATCTATCCAAAGAAAAAGAAATTGCTTTATCAAAACGACACCTGCACTGGTAAGTTTATTGTGGCACTATTCACGATACCAAGTCATGGAGTCAACCTAAGTGTCCAACACTGGTGGATTAGATAAAGAAAATTTAGGACATATACATCTAGGAATACCACACAACCATAAAAAATGAAATCCTGTTCTTCACACCAAGGATGCAGCTGGAGAACATTATCCTAAGTGAAATAACTCAGAAACAGAAATCAAATACCACAAGTTCTCACTCATAAGTGGTAGCTAATCAATGGGTACACATGAACAGAAAGATGGAAGCAAAAGACCCAGGGAACTCCGAAAAAAAAAAAAAAAAAAAAAGGTTGGAAGGGGTATGAGAGTTGAAAAACTATGTAGTAGGTGCTATGTTCAATATTTGCATGATGGATTCACTAGAAGCCCAAACCCCAGCATTACATAATATATCCCCTGAACTGGTACCTCCTGAATCTTAAAAAATAAATAAAGTAGTATCAATGGAAATTAAGACCACAAATATTTAAGTTCCAAATCTTACAGATAACTGTACAAGATTACTATTACACTATGTAAAGATAACTATTAAAATATGTATTCTTTTAAGATAACAATATGTAGTTTTCTTAAAGATTCAATAAAATTTATGACTAAATTGCTTTTCTCTGTATATAAAGATTCATTTGCTCACAATAGTTAAGGGTTTTCAGTCTATCAAAATGTTATAACAAATTTATTTCATCAAAATTTTTGTTTTTCTACATTTCAGCAATCATGAGCCTGTTTTCAAATACAATTTAGGGGATTTCTCTTTAATGCTAACATAAACTTTGGTTCTATATGAAGTTTTTCTGTCAACCGTCAGTTTTTCTTCTCCACCGTTCGAGCATATGTCTTTGTATTTAGTGCGACATGAAATTCATAGCTTGTATAGTATCATTCTTTACAATTGTTTTTTGTATTGATAAGGACTAGCTACTACCATTTTATTTTTTTTCTGGTGGTTTTGTTTGTCTTCTCCTCCTTCCTTTCCCTCTTTCTTTCCTTCCTGTCTTTCTTTGGGTAAAAGTGACTTTTTTCCTGGTAGTATGTTTTAATTTCTTGATTTTTATTTTTTGCTATTAACTGCTATATATTTTATGGAATTTTTATAGGAAGAATATAACTAGAAATTTTAATTATGTCAGGATTTTTTTCTATTCCTAGACCAATGACAAGATATAGCAATATTAAATACCATTTAAGTTTTTTAACTGACGTATTCTGATTAAAAATAGTAATAATCCATAGCATTTTTACATGTACACCTAAGATTTCTTTGACATTTTAACTCATAAGAAAGAAAATTGTATATTTAATTTTATCTAAATAACCATAGTCTTCACATTTCTTTAACAATTTTAATGACCTAAGATAACATGCAAAGTAACTTTGCAATAATCTAATACAACACATTTTATATTTTGAGAGGACTTACTCTAAATTTCTGGATCCTAATATAACATCTAAATATAACATCTTGCTCAATAAATAATATAACATCTTGCTCAATCTAAAAAATTTTATCTAGTCATAATGCAGGGCCAATTGTGTCCATTCAAAGTGAAAATAGAAATAAAACATTTACTCATCTTGATTCTTGGTTATTTTAATCTCATGGGGTGTGTAAGCCATTTTCTGGTCTTTTTTAATGGTGATGAATGAAATGAAAAATTAATGCTATGAAATTCCATAAACATGTCTGTCTCTTTTTGGAGTTCACTATATCACATTTGAATCTGCAGGATCCCTCAACTAACTCATTTCAAAGATATTTCAAAGATGTTCCTTCTCTCAGTATGTACTCTACCTAATAATCCTCCAGAAAGTCTGATAAAGCCAAATACATACAAATTGTGACATTTATAAGTCTACAATACATGTTTTCAATTAATCCAAAGAAAAGAAATAAAAATAGCCTTAGTGCTATAATATCTAGTTATATTTTATAAAATGCACTCCCAATGATAAACTCTATTGAGTTACTTTATCAAATCAGTTATATATTATCTATAGTTTAAAATATATTATCATGTAATACATATTATTTTAAATGTAGTTTTATAAACTTGTTTTTGTGTATCCATATGAAATATGCACAATATTAAAATCCACTTGTAATGGAACACATTTTGTCATGTACTTTTAATTTTTAATTTTTATCGGTACATAGTAGGTATATATATATTTATAGGGTACATGAGCTATTTTGATGCAAGCATACAATGCATAATAATCACATCAGGATAAATAGGGTATTCATCACCTCAAGCATTTAGCATTTCTTTGTTTTACAAACATTCCATTATACTTTTAATTAAAATATACAATAAATTATTAACTGTTGTCACTCTGTTGTGCTATCAAATACTAGATCTTATTCATTTTATCTAACTATGTATTTCATGAGAGCACATGTGAATCTCTTCCACCAGAAACAATAAAAATGGATCAAAAGGGAATATTCAGTAATTAACTTGTCTCAGTGAGTATATGCTCAATTCAAGTTGGGCCTTTTATTTAACTTAGAATAGCTGATACTTTTTTTATTTAAAGCTATTTGCTATATATTAAAAATATAATTAATATTGCATTAAATATATTCAATAGTTTTTATGGCATAGCTGCCATAATAAAATGTTTTTTAATTAGGCATAATTGGCTCTAAAAATCAAAATGCAATATTGGCAATAACTACGAAGGACATTATATATAAAATGAGAGCAATATAACTTCTATGTATAAAAGGATATAGTAAGATGAAAAAGTATAGTTGAGATTTTACATTCTTGTAATGTAAATAACAGTGTTCTTATTTCTTTGTGACCCATGAGTCCTTATAATACATTCTTTTTCATGTATTTTATTTATTTTACTTCATTATTCTCTCACATGTTCTCACAGTATTCTCTCACACTGCTAACAACCAAAATATAGATTAGAAATAAACTGTGTGGTCCAACACCTAATATATAGTTTATGCATAAAAACTCGAATGGAGATGTGTTAGTCTATATCATTCTAGATTTACATCCTACTTGAAGTGATGACATGTAATGGGAATACATTCTCTGATCCTTTATGACTAAAGAGAAATAAGTTGCCAATCAGCAACATGCTACATAAGCACTCATCTAACAAAAGTTTGGGAAAATAGGTGTAAATATTTCCTATGTTCAAAAAAGGAGAAGAAAAAAGCAAGTAAGAAAAATAGTAGTTAAATTTCAACAAAAATGTTGTTCAATATTTCCTTCCTAGGAAAATACTGTCTGTAACTTTTGATTACAATGAGAAAAATATTCGATTTTATTTGTTAATTGGGCTGTACAAAAGTCTGCTTCCTTATTAAATTTTTCTAATTTTATGACTTGATGAATATAAATTTTAAAACAACCTGATCTATTCTCAGAAATTTAATTCAAGTATTGTTTCTTTTCCAATAAAGGATGTGAATTTTCAGTGCTCTCCTCTGCTCTTCTATATGTCATATTTAATTTCATCTCTGTTTTCTATTTCCTTGACTGCATTTATCAGTCCAGTGCTTGAAACAGGCAAACAGCCCTGACATTTAAAGCAGAAGAGCTTGAATACCATGAACTTGGCATTCAGAATTACATTTTCCGGCTGGAAATTGCTGACCCTAACATCTTTCTAAGCATTAAACCATTTATTTAGAAAATCTTATCAGAAAGCAATATTTACTTCTTTGAATCCTATCCTGTTTTCAAACAGTACAAACTAATACCAGCTAAATATTTTAGTTGTAGCATTATTTAAACACAGACTTATGTGGTTCAAAACAATAAAACATTCATTTTCATTTAGTTAACTCTATACTTGCAAAGATACTACTATTTTTTCAAGTAAATGTAAAATTATAATATGCCTAGTTTAAATTAATTCATTTATTTAGGAATATGCACATTTAGGGTATTCAACACTCTCAAAATTAAAGAAACCATTGTTTTTGCCACCATGTGATAATGTTAGATATTATCACCCAATTTTATATGCAACAGCAAATGTTATGTTTGCTGTTTAAAAATTATTTAAAGGATCCAATTATGAAGAAACAATTATGTTCAACAGGTGAAGTGAATTACTTTAATTTACTAGACATAACTATTTAGTTTGTTAAGCACTCTATAATCAAACAAATTCATGCTTTAGGTGAGAAAATGTAAAATGTAATGAACATGAAGGAAAGCTTTCTCCCATCTGTTCCTACTTTTTGTTGTTGTTGTTATAATGTATAAATGTGAGAGATCTGTCTAGTGAAAGGCAGAAGAAAGTAAAATTTGTGACTACACTTATTTAAAATTACTAAATGAATTTTACTACATAACCTAGACACATTAACTCTATGAATGCATTTTATTTAGAATTACTGAATGTATTGAAATAAAATAATATATATTCAAAATCAAAATAATTATTTTATAAAATATGCAGACTATATTTGTACTGCACTGAGGGAACAAAAGCATTTTTAAACAGCAAGCTTTAGTTTTAAAGATAGTACATTTTCTTCTGCTGGGTGGTAATACATTTATTCTGTTCTTAAGCTTTTCTGGAATTTAAAGCAGTGCTTATATATTAATTTAGATCCTTTACAGTGAATTAGAGTACCAACTTAAGAATTTAAGTATAATTAAAAGTTTGTCATAATCAGTAATAAGATAATATCACCCAAATCCTACTCCCTTTTTTTTTTCAGGGGTCTCAAAACAGTAGTAGGACCAGATGACTATTTCTATGATGTGTCTGCCTATTCAGATGTCTTGTTACCTCCCAAAGTAAGGTCCCTAGCCCAGCAGCATCAGGTCACCTGGGCACTACCTAGAAATGTGAACTTTTAGGCCTCAGATGATTGTGATACAGGCTTAATTATGAGAACCACTGGCTTAGAACAGTTTCTACCATTCTTCTGTAATCATTCCCAAATATAGCTCTAAAAATTTCCCTGAGATATTTGAATAACCACAAGTTACTTCTTAGAATCACGGTTTCTCTTAGAAAAACAAAACAAAAAAAAGCTTAATTGTCTCAAAAATTAATTTGTTACATTCTATGATATACCTACACATGAGTTTTCATTTTTTGTTGTACTTCAGATGCTAGTACAGGTTCATGCCATGTAAGTGTCATAGTGAGAACATGACTTTTACTTACACTGAGATTCAAGCTATGACGCTGTTTATTAGCAGTCTGACCTGAAAGTTCTCCTAATAGTACTTTTCCAACTAATAGAAAGGAAATAATGATATCCAAGGGTTTTTTGAAAATTAAGTAATTCTTGCAAATTGTTTGGAACAATACAGGTGACCAATATGTGATCGTCCTTTTCCTATGTTTTTCTACCTATAACTTCTCCCTTTTCTTGCAAATATTTGTGTTTAATTACAAGCTGAGCCCCATCTTTCTAAAAGGTATAGCTTAATTCCAGCAGCCTTCATAAGTATAAAGTATGCCTTTGGTTATCGCCCTCTGAATATGTAGCACTTCCTCAAATTCTCCTATTTTATCCAATTATATTCATACATGTATGCAAATTTGCCTGGTCTATTTTGTTTTTCTATGGAAGTATCAGAACTCGAGAGTAGAAAGTATCATTAGCTTTCCCTCTTCATGCCACATTGTCTAGTTAAAAGCTTCCCAGGTGTCATGCACTTGTTGAGAGCAGACTACCTCCTCTTACCTGTACAACATTCTTTTCATCTTGGAAGAAAAAAATACTTAGGCATTGTGATAATTTGTCCTTCATTTAGTTCTACATTAATACAATTTCCAAATACTAATTTTACTTTTTAATTACTACTTTCATTCTGCTTTCACAAAGATCAAAGTTATTTTTCTTACCTTGGTTTAAGTTTTTAGTAAACCTGAATAAATTATTAACCATGCACTTTTTTTGTGTGTTCTACAAAATCAAAAAACTTTGCCACTACAGCTTATTTATTGCCTGTCACACATACTTGAAGATATTTTCTTATTCCACAATTTTCTGAAGTCATATTTAATATTGTCAGTGACTGTGTAATCTAACGTTCCTTTTTCTCTTTAGTTCCAACTTTACATTATGTTCTATTGGACTTAATAGTAAAATGGTTTTCTGTCTCATATTTCCTAATGTCTATTTTTTCCTTCAGGACCATTTTTATGGCCTGGATTCACTCACTATTTCAGTCATCTCCAATAGATATTAAAGCAGAAATCCATTAAATAAGTACAGAGGACACTTGAGAGGGTATGACTGTTTTCTTGAATTGTATGATCAAGAAAATAATGTCTAAAATTTCAAGAAATATATTCTTGTGAAATAAATCCATGTACTATGTTCTATTATTAAATACTTTTTCTTTTGCAACATTATTCTGAGTATATAATTAAGAACAAAAAAGCAGATACAGCTAATCATCACATAATTGACAAAAATAAAAGAAACACATATATGTAATAAGTTTCTCTAAAAAAAGCTAGAGAGCATTTAGAGAGCGTATTGAAAGATCGGGTTCTTAATTACATGCTAACAATGAAGATGTATCAAGAAATACATAAAACACACAGTCTTCCACAATGGTTGAACTAGTTTACAGTCCTACCAACAGTGTAAAAGTGTTCCTATTTCTCCACATCCTCTCCAGCACCTGTTGTTTCCTGACTTTTTAATGATCACCATTCTAACTTGTGTGAGATAGTATCTCATTGTGGTTTTGATTTGCATTCCTCTGATGACCAGTGATGATGAGCATTTTTTCATGTGTGTTTTGGCTGCATAAATGTCTTCTTTTGAGAAGTGTCTGTTCATATCCTTCGCCCACTTTGTGATGGAGTTGTTTTTTTTCCTATAAATTTGTTTGAGTTCTTTGTAGATTCTGGATATTAGCCCTTTGTCAGATAAGCAGATTGCAAAAATTTTCTCCCATTCTGTAGGTTGCCTGTTCACTCTGATGGTAGTTTCTTGAAGACAGTGTGGCGATTCCTCAAGGATCTAGAACTAGAAATACCATTTGACCCAGCCATTCCATTACTGGGTATATACCCAAAGGATTGTAAATCATGCTGCTATAAAGACACATGCACACGTTTGTTTATTGCGGCATTATTCACAATAGCAAAGACATGGAAACAACCCAAATGTCCATCAATGATGGACTGGATTAAGAAAATGTGGCAAATATACACCATGGAATACTATGCAGCCATAAAAAATGATGAGTTCTTGTCCTCTGTAAGGACATGGATGAAGCTGGAAACCATCATTCTCAGCAAACTATCACAAGGACAAAAACCAAACACCACATGTTCTCACTCATAGGTGGGAAATGAACAATGAGAACACTCGGACTCAGGAAGGGGAACATCACACACCGGGGCGTATCATGGGGTAGGGGGAGGGGGGAGGGATAGCATTAGGAGATATACCTAATGTACATTATGAGTTAATGGGTGCAGCACACCAACATGACACATGTATACATATGTAACAAACCTGCACGTTATACACATGTACCCTAGAACTTAAAGTATAATAAAAAAAAAAATAGAAAAGAAAATCCAAACACACAAAAAAAGAATTACATAAAACAAAATACTTCAAATGATTTGGACTGTCACTATATTGCTTTTATATCAGTCAATACAAATTTCTGTAATAATGACATTTGAACAGATTCTGAAGGAAGTGTGCAATTGAGCCATGTGAATATCTAGAAAGAAAACATGTTGGGTGAGGGGAGAGCAATTGCAAATGCCCTGAATGGAGTATGCCTGTTGAAACTGTAGAAGTACAAAGAGGCAAGAGTGTCTGAAAGGCAGTGAGCAAGTGAGGATATTGGGAAATGAGATTCAGCAGATAGCAGGTTCTAGCTCATGAAATTCCTTAAAGACATAAGGACTTTGGAATTTGACTAAGATTCAAAATTATTAGAAGGTTTCGAGTAGAGCCATGACATGATGTTACATATATTTTAGTAAGATTATATTAGGAGAGAATAGGTTTAAGGGCAAACTGGAGGCAAATGGATCAGTTATGAAAACTGATTCAAAGGTAAAAGAGAAGATGATCATGGAAGAACCTGGTGGTAGTGATGTAAACTGTAAGTAGAGACTAGTTTTTGAATAAATTTCAAGGAAACATCAACAGGATTATTTTGTGGAATAGATACGAAATGAGGAGATTCAAATATGACTATAAGTGTTTGGCTCAAGAAAAATATGGACTTATTTACAGAGAAGAATCCAGGAAAGGGAAGTTGTTGATCCAGATGTGGGGGGTTGGGCAGGTGGTAAGTATTCAAGTTTTTTACATATTCTGATAAGATGTCCATTTTACATATATAATAAATAAAGATGTAGAGTTTTCAATTAGCTATGTTAGTGTGGACTTGTGAAGTAAAAGCTGATTCCTAGGCTGTATGATAATTATTTTAAACACAATTATTAGCCCTCCATTATTTAAGTGGGTTACCAGTTTAGAATATGTATTTTTAGGGCTTAGGAGTCCTGAATTTTGAATATAAAATTATTTTGCATATCAAGACATCCCGAGAGTTCTTTACAAATGCCAAGTGAATGAAATAGGAACCCAATTAGTCCCTGAATGTGACAGACACGTAGAAGTAGGCCCTCCCTAAAGAAGCTGTCAGGCTTTTTAACAATGAGAAAAGACCCATCATACCAAGTATTTTTTTCCCATTTATGTACAAATTCTGAAAGTAGAAAAATGTGTACTAAGTCAAAAATAAATTAGGCAAGTCTGTTTATTCTACCACTGTATCTACTATTATAAATGAAACCTGGTGAGTAATTAATACACTTAGCAGAATGATTATTTATGTCCTGAAGCAAACACATTTCAATGTTTTAAATAACGCACAGAGAAAAATCACATGATTTCTCTCTCAAATGCCACCTTTCTGATATCAAAAGTTAAATTTTTATACAAATATGATTATAACTTTTCTTAGAAATATTTCCAAGTTTGTATGCCATCTTGTACTAGATATATGTAAGCTCATTCTATAAATTTTAAGTATGTATATGTAATTTTCTAAAATATATTCATGGTATGTCTTTGATCCTTGCATTCAATATATCAGAGTGTACAATGTGGAGCTATCCCGTACCAATAATTCCATTGTTACCTTATTCCTATCTATAAAACGTATTAAAATCTGTTTCTCCAACTGTATGCAGCCAATATAACTTCCATAATAAGATAAATATTGTCAAACATCAACCCGTCATGTCATAAATTATAGTGGCAAACTTCAAATGGTGTTCCTTACATTTTTCAGATAATCTCGTTAAATTACGTTGAATAAATGTTCTACTTAGCTGCTTGGAAAAGTGGTACAGAATTTTTAAGTCTACTTATCTCTGTTTTACACATTATGAAAAGATTTTTAAAGGTAGATACATTTTGTTTTGACTTAATTTGAACATGTATATCTAGATATAAAGCATCTAAATAAGAATATATACATTTGTAGATATAAACAATACCATAATCCTGATATAACTTGCATTTCAGCTTATGCTTACAAGTTCTGTATCTTTTACTGAACTCTAAAGTATTGCCTTAGAAGATGTATGATTCATCAGTTTTGGGACTCTGCATTATATATGCCTAACTACAGTTCAAACTTAGAGGACGTTTGTAACATATTTTATGTTTTGAATTTTAGCTCAAATTCTATTCATGGATGATACATGTTTGCTTATGAATTAATAAAATAAAACTCATTTATGTGCAGCCATTCAGTTCTACCATGGTTGTTCGATCATAATTTGCATTTCTAATTAATCATATTTAAGCACATAGTGAAAAGCCTAGCCATGTGTATTAAAGTCAGGTTTGTGAGTCATATTATTCTATAGGGCGTACATGGTTATTCTTTATAAGGGAAGTTAATTGCACAAAATTTTCAACTTAAAGAATAAAAAAGGAAATATATCTTCAACTATATTTAGATATCCCTACCGTATTCTCTCCTTTGAGTCTTAACTGAATCTCAAGTAAAGAAAATCAGCATTTTCAAATGGAAAAGTACCTGTTAATATCTGAATAGCATAACTTTAAATTTTCAAGGTAAATTATGTAAATATACGACAGCTAAATGTATGGCTATTTTTTCAAAAAGAGTAGAGCCAATGATTCAAGATATAGACACCATTTTCTAGTTCATATTTTTGTTAGTTTTATGCAAATTAGAGATGAAGGCCTTAATGCTAAAATTTTGTATTTAAAAATTCCCTCACTTTACACTGAATATTTATGATACATTTTTTCTTGTAAATCTGTTTGTGTGTGTATGTGTTTGTATGTAGACAGCAAAATATATATACATTGCTGTTGCTCTTTTACATTTCTTTGGCTGTTCCTCAACTAGTTTTACATATCTGTTGGCTACTTAGTTATCCTTCTAAGAAATAAGTTGCTTAAGGAAACTTCCTGTATTCTAAGACCACGAAGTATGTTATAATTTATTCTAATGCCTTTATAATACTGTTTCTTAAATTTCTTTAACTGCTTTCAATTTATTGACATTAAGTCATTCAGAATATTCCATTATTACACTTTTGTCTTTAGTGCCCATCTTATCTTTCATTCCTCATATCAGTGGGAGTTTTGGGTTTTGTTTCCCCCCAGTTTTGCAGGTCAAATAAGGACTCATAATAAGCTGTCCTTCTATTTCAGTTCTAGGGAGACCATAATAAACTCATTACTGCCAAATATCCCTGAACTCCAGTCTGGTTCCTGCTTGATTCATGCTGTTCTTTACAATCATTACCTTGTTTGTGGTAGTTAAGTGCTGCCCCCAGAACTCTGCTTTTCTGGGAGCTCCTACTAACAATTACAGCAGGTTGCCCTTTTTAATGGTAATGTCAGCTATTCTTCTATTGTCAGCTATTATAAATATTTTTGAGGATTTGTGAACTCCTTCACCAATAGATTTTTCCATGCCCTCTCAGTACTAAAGGGATGAGTAAGTGAGTCAAACATAATAAATTTACTTAAGCATTTCTAATGTCCAAAGACTTTGGATTCATGTCTCTGCATCAGGAAAAGAAAATCCTGGCATCTTAACCTGTTTAATATAGGCCACAAGTTTATTCCAATTTCCCATAAACCAGTCAAGCACGTGGTTAGTAGCTCTCACAGCCATTTATGCAAGAACACAGCGTCCTGATCCTCTGGAAGTGCAAATGCATCTTTCTGACCTAACATTACAGAGGCATTTTTTGATCTGGACCTCAGAGGTTTCTATACTGAGTTTTAGATAACATTATAATGTATTACTAAATATTTATTAGTAATATTGGCAATATGTACTCTATTATTCATTTATATTTTTACATTTGTTTCAAGTCAAAATCATAAGAGTATTGAGATTAATGCCATCATAAAGCTGAGTGAGGCGGTGTCAAAAGATAAATTCATGTTTCTGGCTGTTAATATCAATGTGAAGATATGCTTGATGTTGGCATAATCTTATCTGCCTTTCGGCTCAGTGCTGTCTTTGGATTCTCACCTTCCCCGACTTCTTAGTTTCAAATTTGTCTTCGTAATGTGTTTCTTCCTTCAATCCAGATCCTGCATTTGATTATTGAGATTTTTGTCTTGTTAAATGTTGCTATCCTCTGGGACACAACCTCTAGATGCCCACTGGTTCCCAGGTATTTTACCTTGCTTTTTCTTAGTAACAGGAAAAGTGTATTGGATTAAAGTTTTATGTGGATGTGTACTTCTTAAGCCTTATGTTCTTGCATTAACTTCCTCTTAATGTCAAATCTATAGTTCAACTGAGATGGACTTGCTTAACACTCATTCTAAAATAGCATCTGGATAAGTCTCCCTGTACTTTTATTTCCTCTGAAAGAAATAATCATTAGATTGGGTTTACTACCCAGGAATATAAGTCAGAAGTTGACATAAAACAACAAAACTCTAATAAATGCCAGTGCATTTTAATCCATTTGTACTACTATAACAAAATATCAGAGACTGGCTAATAGGTAAAGAAGAGAAATTTATTTTCTCACCATTTTGGAGGCTGGGAGATCCAAAATCAAGGTGCTGGTAGGCTCAGTTATGTGGTGAGGGGCATTTTCTGTTTCCAAGATTGCATCTTGCTATGTCCTCTGAAGGAGAGAAAAGCTCTATCCTTATATAGCACTAGGCAGAAGAGCAAGAGAGCCAAAGGCTACATGAAGTCTCTTTTATAAGATCTTTAATCCCATTCATGAAGGAGAAGCCCTCAGGGCTTAGTCACCACTTAAAGGCCCTCACCTCTCTTTTTTTTTTTCTTTAGTTTAAAATGAAGAAAGATAAAGTTTATTCTAAAAGTGAATTCCAAAAGTAAGGAATATGGGAATATAAAATATTAGAACAGCTTTTAAAATGTATTATAAGGAAACACAATACTGATATATTCAGCACAAGTTAAAAAATTCAAGTATAAATTATGTTTCATGTTAGTTTAAAAGGATAACATATTAACACATTTATTAAGAGAGAGAACCTAAGAAAAAATAAGGAAGAACTAAGAGCATGGCTAGTAACAGGCCACAGTATAGAAATTCAAGTGAAATGAATGAAGGGATTGCAGTATTCCAGGGGAATGGGTAGTATAGAGTTTGAATTCTCTGAAGAAAAAAAAAAGCAGGGTGGTGGGATAGAAGGTGGGGCAGAGAATTAGGCCAGGAAAATTGAAAGGAAGGTGTTCAACAGGTACTACAAAGGAAGCCTTATTATGATACTTAACACTTAAAGCTAGTTCTACAACTGTGGAGAAGCTGGTAAAATGGCTTATAGGAAGGAGTATATAAACAATGCAAATGCTTAGAATTGAACTTATGATTATTAAAATAAGCCATTTAGAAACTTCATAACAAAAAATTAAGTGCTTTATATTCTTTAAACAATCATGTTCTTAAAAACAGTACAAAAGAAAGAAGAGATGAGTGTTGTATCGGTCTGCCCTTATTTGATTTGCCTAAAGAAAATCTAAAGTATTATGTCCATTATGTTAATCTGATGACTTATCTGGGGAGAAGATATTCACTGTAATGTATTGTTTTTTCCTTTTCTTAAAAGGTTAACATTTTCGAGGTCCAACCCTCAGACCCTGACCTGGCGACACATGAGAGACCTACACTGACACAGATATTTTGCCTGTCAGTCTGGCTAAGAGGCTCTGCTCTGAGTCTGGAGCATTGCCCAGATAAGCCAGCCAAGTTCGTATTTATTTAGTTAGATTAAATGACAAAGACTTTGAGTCAATACACCTGTGGGTAATTAACCTGGTTGCCCTGCCCCCAAAAGAGCCATCCTGCCTGCCAATGATCAAAGGTTAGTCTTAGCAACACATGAGTAAACAAGTTATTTAGATAAACTCCCTTACATTATTTTGTACCTACTTTAAGCTATCTACTCAAGGTAAAGATTAGGCTGCCTTCAAGCCAGATCTATTACTGAAGCTATGCAAACCTTCCAGCCTTCCAAGGTTTATGTCTATATCCTATAATTTCATCTTACAATGTTTCTAACCACACTGACTGATCCCTACAAACATGATATCTGAAAAGACATTAATAAGCTGGAAAAGCTATGAATGATGCTTATCAAGATAACAAAATCTTAGACATAAATTAGCTAGTACAAAAGTTAGGCATGCATTTAAAAGCAGATTAAGAAGATGGTTGAAGTCCATCAAAATTATGAAAGTACATGTCATAAGATGGTAGAGAAAGTAAAGCTAAACAAAACGATTTGAATGGGAATATAATTGGAACTAGAGAAATTTACAGAGGGCAAAAAATTACCTTATTGAGAATCGTTAAAGTTAAGAGTACCTGTACATAATATTAGTGTGAAGCCAGGAGGTGAGAAGTCTTGTGAAGACCCATGAAGAGGTGGAGGACACCCGAATACTAGAAGTCAAAGTGAAGAGAAGGCCCATTGGCTGGCATGCAGGAGATGTCCAATAAATACTTGCTGAAAAAATGAAATCAGTTCCAGGACATGCTCAGCCCAGGGTCAACAGATGGGAATATCTATTGTGGTTAGAATGTAGTGAATAGGTTAATTGATAGTAGGCAGAGATAAAATCAGATTATAAAGAGTAGGAAATAGGTAGAAGGAGGGGAGCAAAGGGGCAGGCTGGCAGCACTGGAGGTGGGAACAATCAGGAAAATCCCTCATGAACCCTAGAAAAAAGAAAGTTATAATTAGTTTGAGATACAACACATGTCGTATCAAAATCTGAGCTGGAAACTTTGCTGCCTTTCCTGCACTTGTAATTCTATAGTCTTTCTAAACCACTGTAAATACTTTTGCCAAATGAATTGGGAAGAAAAATATGTTGGTGTAATCAGTTCGCCGTAAAGATATTTGTAGATAAAGCGAGAGGTACACTGTGAACGTGTTTCTATGTTTCTATATGGAGACCCTGATATGAGAATGAGTAAGACTGTGGGCTGTTAAGATAACAACCTGGTAACCTTCACATGTAGGTATGTAGGAAGTAGTATTTGTCCTCTCCAGTTGAGAGTAGGACTAATAATCCTGTCTACTTCTGACTTATTAATTTTAAATGGTTTCAACCAAGAGAAATGTAACAGCCTTTCAAAATGTTTTCTCTGTTATCACAGCTTGGGTGTTATCTGTGGTATGAATCTATTCAACACCAGCAGCAAAAATGAAACCCTAATTTAGTATTGAAATTATATGGGGTCAGGCATGGTGGCTCATGCTTGAGACCAGGAGTTTGAGGTTATAGTGAGCTATGATGCATTCCAGCTGGGCAACAGAACGAGACCCTGTCTGTGAAAGGGGGGCGTGGGGCGGGGGAAAGAGAGACAGAGAAAGGAAATAAATAAATAAATAAATAAATAAATAAATAAATAAATAAATAAAATAGCTCTTTGCTCTGCAGTTACACTGCCTTTCAGAGGTCTGTATCTACAACTGAACCACCTAGATAGGAAGACTGAAAACATCCAAAAACTACACAGAACAATGATCTACAGTGTACATTTGCTTTGGATATAGACTGAACTTAAGGTGAAGGCTTAATGAGTATAAAAACTGGCTAATTATAGTACTATATTGTTTTGAGGAGTTTTGTGTGTGTTTTCTTTTTTTGTCTGTAGAAGGTAGAATGTGATCTAAACCTTGAAAGATATGTTGGGTGAATTTTTTTCTTTGTTTATTATACCTTAAGTTCTGGGATACATGTGCAGAACATGCAGGTTTGTTACATAGGTATACATGTGCCATGGTGGGATAACATTAGGAGAAATACCTAATATAGATGATGGGTTGATGGGTACACCAAGGCCCTCACCTCTTAATACCACCACACTGCCATTGAGTTTTAACACCTGCATTTTAGAGGGAACACATTCAAATCACAGCAGTGTTTCCAAATAGTACTGTCCAATATAACCAAAAGGTACAAACAAAATCCTTTGAAAAACTTTTAATACATTTAAAAACTGTATTAAAAAGATGACTTAGTCCCAATATTTTGAGTGTACTTATTATACAGATCAAAATGCATTGAAATTTTAAAAAAGAAAAATCAGAAATAACATATGGCCTTTGGATAGCAACAAAAGCACAATTCAAAGTAATTAAAATCCTGACTATAGATGTTATTTAGGATACAGTTCCCTTTATCTGTTGAAGTTATCTCCTAGGCATATTTAAATCCTGAGTTATTCCATCCTGTACGTAGATAAGGCAGGAAAAATTCAGGTGCTATCCTAATAAAAAGCCACATTGATGTTTATTAATGCCTTACATTTGAATGATGAGTGTGTGGCTGAAGCTTTCTGAATGTGGCTTCTTTTCATCCAGAAACTTATAAGTGAAAGACAAGTTATGTGTCCCCATACACCCAAATATAATAGTGAGACAAGAATTGCAAAACTTATCTGTACATATTTGCAAGTAATTATACTGGGCACAATTGCAATGCCATGAAATTTTACAGTGTGTACTCATATAAGGTTCTAATAAATGTAAAGAATATGGTTCAGCCGCAGACAGAAAGCTTAAGCAAATACAGAGAGGTCCCAGTGCCTCAGGTGCAGCTCCTAGAGAACTTTCTCAATTATAGAAAATATGTTTTGTGTTTGGACAGTGAATTCTCAGGATATTTCTAAGATACGTTAGTCACAAAAGCCAAGGTTCAAGTTTACTGGGGGATCTTTTATACCCCATTAGTAGCATAACGAATACCCTGCTCTATAACCAAAGTAGGTTTTAATGATTGGTATATACATTTTCAGTAACAAACTTGACAACTTATGTATCCCAATAGGGAATTTTCAGACTTTAAACAAATATAAGCCGTTGTCTAGTATGTTTCATCCCTATCTTGGCCAAAGACAAGTACTTGAGTTCCAGGCATTTCTCGCTATCACTATAGAGCTACCATAGACTATATTCATATTAATCCTACCCACTTCAAAAATAAGAGAACAGTAAGCACGTAGCAGTCCCTGATCCTGCTGCAGTACAACTATTTTCAGTTCTCTGAAAAAGGAAATGTGTTTTCATTAGGGCCTGGTTCTTCTTCCTGAGAGTTCATTTCTATTACATTATTCTCTCTTAATATAGCCTGCATTCTCTCAGATCTTGTTTCTGCCCTCGGAAACATATTTTTATTTTCCAAAAGAAATTGTGCGTATTTGCAGCATTTTTTTTCTTAGCCTGCAAAAATGTAGAAGCTCAGAAACCTTTTGGCAATATGAATAATCACAATTCCATTTAGCCCAGGCTGATGGCTTTTGGCTGATACAACTTTCATACAAAATTTGCGGGATTTCTATGTATCAGAAATCTTATCACCTCATGTGACAAAATCCACATCCACAACTGTTTCCTAGACAGACTGATTTCACTTCTGAGTGGCTTGTCAAACAGCTTAAGAACAATTCCCATAAGATTCTTTGAGCTTCTTTAGTGTTTGTGGTTGTTGTTATAGACCTAATGCATCATCTACTAGGTACTGCCTCAAATCTTTCAGCGTTCTTGAGGTTCTGGCAGCCACATCCTTAATTTGAGCTTTGGCTCCAGGCCTCATATTGCTTTAAGGATACATTATTAGCAGAGAAGAGTGGTGATGATAGACAGTTATTTTTCCAAACTAGCAAGTCCTATCTCTTCTATATTGTCTCTAAATTTGGCATGCAAATGGAGGATTGCTTCTTTATCTCATCTCTCTCTCCTGCAGCTATTTATCATTCACAGTTAATAAAGCCAACCTGCCACTTGCAGTATTTGGTCCTGTGATCTCCTTAGTCAGATCTAAACCTCATTGACTACATTTACTTTTTTCCAAGTTACCACACATGACAGTTTGGCCATTTCTATTTTAACTGTGTAACATGGACAGGCAGAGATGGGAAAAGCATAGAAGGAACCACCAGCAAAGGCTGAGAAAATAGCAAGCCAATGGTTTTCAGGGCTGAAAAAGCAGTGAGGTAGGTAATTGTCACAGCATTCTGGAAAATGGGATGCCTGTCATCTTCTCCCAAAAATGCCACATGTTTTAGGGGTGTGTGTGTGTGTGTGTGTGTGTGTGTGTGTGTGTGTAGCAGCATTCTTCTTCCAGTTAACAATTTTTATACGAGTTAGCTATTGCTGAGACATTAACCATCCCAAATCTTAGTAGCTGGAAAACATGGCCATTTATTTAGATCATAATTCTGCTGTTACTCTGGTCTAGACTAAGTTCAGCTGATCTGACCTGGTTTGCTCATGTGTCTGCAGATGATTGACAGATTGGCTATAAATGAGTTATTTCAGATGGCCCCACTCCCAAATCTGGAAGCTGACTGGGATGACAATGGCAGTTACCCCTGTGCTGTCCATTACCCAGCAGACAAATTCAAGCTCCTACTGATGGTGGCGATAGCCCATGTGGAGCGGCTAATGTGAGGACACAGGCTGCGGTGGGGGAGGCAGGGCTGGGGCTGTGTGCTTCATAAAGCCAGAGGGAGTCAGGAACAGGTGAGAGGCACGCACCCTACCGAGTTGGCAGGCCAGAGCCCTGTGCTCCCAGGCACAGGTGCAGCCACTCAACCGCAGCTCCAGATACCGGCATCCCTGGCATCCCTGTGCTCTCGGGGGTCCAGGAAGCTTCCTGCCCCCACAGGCTTGAAAGTGCCTGCTCCCACTCATTGGCCTCTCCCTGCTCCCAGCACCCACTCCAGAATGGAGCAAAGTTGTGGCTAAGCCTAGACAGTGTCCCAACCTGTACAAGCGTACGTGCTCAGGGAACATTGACACATCAGCCCCCTGCCACCTTGCCCCCCTCCAGACTTTGGATACTGACAAGCGTGGTAGGGGGATCTGGGTGGGGGGACAGTAAGGGCATCTCAGCACAGGCCTGTGGGTGCCTCTCAGTATAGACAGCCCAGGTGCCATGGATGGCATGTTAATAGCAGACAGGTTCCTGGGCAGGAAGAGGTGGGTTCCCAGTGAAACTCCACCTTCAGTCCAGGGACAGACTGAAACCTGGAGACCAGGCTGCCAGTTCCTGGGGAAACCTGCAGCCCGGAGTGAGAACTTCATTGAGGACCATTCGGCCAATTGAATGGTGCTTTTTCCAAGCCTGCCTGTGGCTACCCATGGGCCAATCAGCATGGACTTCCTCACTTCCAGGCACATAAAAACCCCAGAATCAGTCAGGCTCAGACATTCTTTGGGACAACCTGCCTGCAGAAAGGAGCGACCCACTTCGGGTCTCCTGAGAGCTGTTCTGTGGCTCAATAAATCTCTCTCCACTTTATTCACCCTCCAGTTGTCCACATACTTCATTTTTCCTGGACACAAGGCAAGAACTCGGGCCCACCAAATAGCAGGACTGAAACAGCTGTTACACAAATGTGCTGAAACACGACCCCTTGCTCACCATGTTGTGAGTGACAAGAAGGAGAGAAAAGCTGCAGCCATTCAGGGAGCCCAGACCTAGGGACTCCACAAGCCAGTCTGTGACACCCTCTTTGGGACTCTGCAGTTCCTGGCATCTCCAAGCTTCTGGGTACCATTGTGTTCCTCTCATCCAGATACAGGTGCCTGCTGCAGAAACCACTAGTGATACATCTGATCCAGCCACAGCCTTGCATGGAGCTGGTACCTGTGCCAAGGCCTGGAGCTGCATACCCCACCACAGCAGCTGGCTGACTGGCTGTGCCCAGTGGCCAGACCCCATGCCTGCTCACTCACACACCCCTCACCACTCCACACCTGGCTCACCCTCAGCAGCTGTGGGATCCAGACCAGCAGCGTGAGCTGAGCTCAACCTGCCAGACCAAATGGGTGGAACGAGTCCAGCAGGCCCAAGCAAAATGGGTAAAGGCACCACCGGCCACAGAGGTTGACTGGAAAAGCAACACCCTAAGGATCATGTGACACTACCATGACCAATTGATCCCAAAACTATCAACAAAAATTTGCAAGCTGATATGGTTTGACTGTGTCCGCTCCAAAATCTCCATCTTGAATTCCCGTATGTTGTGAGACAGACCCTGTGGGAGGTGATTGAATCCTGGAGGCAGGTCTTTCCCGTGATGTTGTCATGACAGTGAATGAGTCTCATGAGATCCGGTGGTTTTAAAAATGGCATTCTCCTGCACAAACTCTTTGCCTGGTGCCATCCATGTAAGACATGACTTGCTCCTCCTTGCCTTCACCATGATTGTAAGGCCTCCACAGCCATGTGGAGGTATCATACACTGTATATGATATAACTCTGTTAACGATGAAGCAAAGACAAATTTGATGGTCAATGCAAAAAAGTGGGATTGGGCCTAAAATGCTTTCTACTCCCTACTGAGCACCTCTTCTGCTGTTAGTATTAACTACAATGTTATTAAAATGTCACAATTTTAGTGAATAGTTTTGTGAGAGATATTTGCTGCTACTGCTCATATCTTTTGAAAATTGCTCAGTCTCAGGTGTCTTTATCAGCAGCATGAAAACGGGCTAATACTCAAGCTTTTGGGGGTTTACATTAGGAACTTAAAGTTACATCCACCATATTCTAATGGTCAAAATAAGTCACATGGCCAGGAAAGAGTGAGGACTTAAACTTCACATCTTTGTCTTTTTGGAAAGGAGCTACCCACTTTGGGTCTCTAAAACATCCTCTGGGCAGTTTTTGATTACATCACTGATCAGAGGAAACTACAGGACCACTACTCTTTATCCTAACCTGATATTTCTAAATGGTCTTGGAAACTAGAACTTGCATATTTTTCTACTGATACAAGCTTTTTCCTTGATCAGCAAAATCACAAAACTTGTGTTAAAAAGTATAATTTTCATTCTCACATGCTGAAAGAGAAACATATAGAGCCACATTATAAACAAGGGTTTCGGGGTGACGGAAAAGAAAATACATAATTTATTGCTTATGAAATTTTTAGCTTATATGCTACACATTTTTTTTCAGTGGGCTAAGATTATATGTTAAGTAACACTACATAACAAAAACTCGGCTGTAAGTAACATTTGATTAACGAATGAATATGAATGTGTGTGCTGGATGGTCATTCTTTTATAATTTATCCTGAATGATTTGTGCTTTCTAAAATCTTTGAGGTGAAAAATGTGACAGTTCAAATTTAAGTAGTAGTATCCCAGAAATGATGAAATTGAGATAATGTAATGAATAAATGACGACCTGTGGACAGTCCAATATTAGAAGCCAGAGATAGGATGAATGATATAAATTCATTTCAATAACATTTAAATACTCACTGTTCAGGAAATAAAACAATGAAGATACACAAGTACATCTTCATGGTACTATTGAAAATCTGAATAACATATTTTTTCTTCTCGTGTTTATTGTCTGTTGATACGTAAACCTCCCTTCTGAATATGTCGCCTTGTGGACTTTGGGGTTTCCACAAAACTGCTTTTAAGTGTGAATTTGAGAACCATGTAGATAAATGTGTTTAGAATATTTTCTCTCTCAGGTTTATGAGAAGTATCAAAACTACCCTAGTCGTAATTAGAATGTAACACTTTTATTTTAGATTATCAGCATAGTAATAGTTTTCATTTGTATATTGCTGTATGTTATATACTTTAATTCATAGAAATAGCTTCCTATTTAGAGTTAAAATAGTAAAGTTCAGTAACTAGACCAATATGCTAGTTTGCAAGAGCTGCTTTGATAAAGTATCACTAACTGGGTGGCTTAGAACAACAGAAATGTATTGTTTCACACTCCTGGAGGCGAGAAGTTCAAAATCAAGGTGTTGGTAGGGCAATGCTCCCTGTGAAGGTGCTAGGGAAGAATCCACTCCAGACTTCTCTTCTGGCATCAGGTAGTTCTTTGACTTGTGGTAGTATAATCTTCACATGGCGTTCCCCCTGTGTACATGTCTATTGACTTTCCAAGGTTAAGTAATCTTATTTTATTCCCTTAAAATGTTATATTAGGATTTGCAATAATATGTATTAAATTAATTTTTTAAAAAAAATTGTTATCAATGTTTATAATCAACCAAAATAACATTTTGGTTTGTGTGTGGCAAAGCATAGACACCACATGTGCTACTTTTGGGGTGCTCATTGTTAAATAATTTTATTTGTAAATGCGTCTTTGTGGAAAGGTATACAAATATAAATACAACTATTGAAAGGTATAATTATCCGGGCCTTTGGTAAAAAATAAAATTACCTAAAATCTGATTGTGGTGAAAATCTAGGATTTACAATAACTACAATTAAGGTCCCTATGGCTTTAAGACTACTAAAGCATACTGGTTGAATATGATAAATAATTTTTGAAGTTTTACTGATGGACAAACATGATATCAATTTGTCTTCATTATCAATAGTAGGAGACTTGACATTGATGTGAATATGACTACCCTATATGATATAACTCTCTTAATGATGAAGCAAAGAGAAATTTGAGGGTCAATGGGAAAAAGTTGGATCAGGCCTAAAATGCTTTCTACTTCCTGCTGAGCACCCACCTCTTCTGCCATTAGTATTAACTACAATGTTATTAAAATGTCACAATTTTAGCAAATAGTTTTGTGAGATACATTTGCTGCTACTGCTCATATCTTCTGTGAAACTCACAACATGAAAAAATTAGCATCAATTCCTCATCCTGTAAAGAAGATAAAATTAACTTTGTGAAGAGATTCTCTTGGGCTGTTTCAAATGAATCTATTAATTTATTTAATGCATTGCTGCTCTGGTGTTAAAATAGTTAGAAGAGTAAAACATGTTATGGACCAAAAACAAAAATCCTTAGATAGATGTAGATATTTAGACTTAGAAGCTCTATAGATGTCATCATTTATATAACCTTTAATAAGTCATAAACTTGTAAACAAAATAATGAAACTTTGTTCTAGAAAAATTGACATGTACCCTATAACAAAGTTTTAACAAAAAAACGTCAAGGATTTTATGGACTATCTGTAGACTCTGCAAATCTACTATCTGTAGATACCTGATTTCAGGCCTCTCTGCAGGCCTCTGCTAATTTTGTACATTGTGTGTGTGTGTGTGTGTGTGTGTGTGTGTGTGTGTGTGTGTATACATATATATATATCCCTATAAAATAAAACACTCTGAACCAATCAAATCCTTTAAGATTTTTGAGGAAGCTGAAATTCAAGAACTTTAATAAGGTTTTATAGGGGATAAAGTAGAATTTAAAAAGATAATTTGCAAAAACCATTGTGTTGAATTGAGTATGAAAAGAAATATTAAGTTTTTGTTTTAAAATTTTTTGATGAACAATCTACTTACAAGTTGTGAGAACTGTACTTGAACACTGTTATTTACTTCATGGATTATATATGTCATGTAGTATAAGCAAAAGAGTGAAAATTTTAAATACAAAATGAATAAACTTTTATTATCATAGTATCCATTAATCCTAGAATAATGATTAGCTCAACACAAAATAGTGTCCTTCACAAAGAAATATTAGATAAAACTAAGCTGTGCTTCTAATTAGCAAATAAATTTTGCTATGACAGAATTAAAAAACAAAATAAGAAAGAGCAAAAGCATATTTAAGCCTTGTTAAAAATATTTGTCACCAGAGTAGAGCAATAAATTCTTATGATACTTTGATATTATTTACTCACATTCAATTTTATCTGATTGGTGTTGAGTTAATCATCAAACAAAAATATACTACTTAATAAAGCCAATTATATACAAGTAGGCTTTGAATAATTGAAAGGTGCAACATTTTAGAAAGTGTTGACTATACAGGTAGTTAAGGCAGATTTCTTGACTCTGTTTACCTGTTTTCAGGACCAGTAAATCAGTCATAATGATAATTTAATGATTATAAAGTACATTTTGTCCACTTAAATAATACAATAAATAAGGAAATAAATGTTGAAGTGTTATTGAAAACACTTTTAATTCAACCACGTATTAAAAATTATGTAGGTTCTGCTACTTCTCTGAACTAATTACCAGTGTCATTTCCATAATTATGTACCATATTCATTTCAGAGAGCAACATTTAAAATGGAAATAACATAATTTATCATACCCGCTTCAATAAACTGTATAGTTGAAAATATGCACGAATAAATTGTAAGGTATATGAGCTTTTGAATCAGTGGTGTCACAAAATGTCTGGGAAGTAAACATGAATATTGTTAAGTTAGTTATTCTAACCTTGAGCTCATGACTTTTTGTACTCCTTTATGTAAATTCAAAACAGTAAAATAAGCTTCATGCAAATTTTTCTATTCTGAAATCTGTGATTATGTAGATAAAAACAGTTTAATTTTACCTTTTCAAGGAGATATTGATATAAGCATTATGGTCTGTATTTCAAGAAAAATGCTTACTTTTTGATAAAACAAAGTTTGTAAAGCACTTTTAAAGCTTGAGAGTGACTTCTCATATGAAAGAAGTAACACAATGAATTTAACATATTCTTCAGTAATTAAGGTGACAGTTCAGTAACAAACATTTCTTGAGCTGGGGCAATAAGAGCATAAGTTCTAGAGAAGCAATGTGATTTTAAGTATATTAAGTATATTATATCATTTAATCCTAAAAATTAACACAAATTAAGGGCTTGGCAGAGACTCTGAGAAAAGTAAAAAAGATTATAAATATATTGGGAAATAGTTTGATTATAACCAACTGTCTTTCTTGCTCCCATCTCCCCTATGCTCTGCACTCTAGTTGCCAGAACTGGAATCCATAAAATCCCACAGGCTAAACATTAACAGATAATCTGGAACTAGATTATAGTTGTAAAGTTCCATTAATGCAAATCAGCTTACTCTATTTGCTAGGCTTGTTTATCTGCTTTATCAGCCAAGACAGTTAACCAGGTTCTTCTAGAGAGGGATCCCTTTCCTTTTCTGATGGTTAATACCAAGTGTCAACTTGATTGGATTGAAGGATGCAAAGTATTGACCCTGGGTGTGTCTATGAGGGTGTTGCCAAAGGAGATTAACATTTGAGTCAGTGGACTGGGTAAGGCAGACCCACCCCTAATCTGGTGGGCACAATCTAATCAGCTGCCAGAGAATATAAAGCAGGCAGAGGCCAGGCGTGGTGGCTCATGCCTGTAATTCCAGCACTTTGGGAGGCTGAGGTGGGTGGATCACCTGAGGTCAGGAGTTCAAGATCAGCCTGGCCAACATGGTGAAACCCCATCTCTACTAAAAATACAAAATTAGACAGATGTGGTGGCACATGCCTATAATCCCAGCTACTTGGGAGGTGGAGGCAGCAGAATCATTTGAACCTGGGAGGCAGAGGTTGCAGTGAGCGAAGATCACGCCATTGCACTCTAGCCTGGGCAACAAGTGAAACTCTGCCTCAAAAAATAAAATACAATAAAATAATAAAGCAGGAAGAAAAAAGTGAAAAGGCGAGATTGGCCTAGGCTCCCAGCCTACATCTTTCTCCTGTGCTGGATTAATCCTGCTCTCAAACATCAGACTCCAAGTTCTTTAGTTTTGAGACTCGGACTGGCTCTCTTTGCTCCTGAAGCTTGTAGACAGCCTATTGTAGGACCTCATAATCGAGTAAGTTATTACTCAATAAACTCCCCTATGTATATATATATCCTATTAGTTCTGTCCCTCCAGGAAACCCTAATACACCTGTTTTAGCTAGACTTAGAATTCTGGAATGGAATTTCACTCCCAAGCCTTAGCCTTCATTCCCAACTGGCAGACCTTCCTAATTTTCCCCCTTTTACCGGAATCGCAGCATATTGCCTGCTTTCAGATTCCCATTGCTATATTACAAACATCTGCACAATATCCCTATTAGCTTTGCCCTTCCAAATACGTTGACATAAGAGATTGTCTCTCTGTCTAGGCACTGATCCTTGGTTGCCTTTTGCTGGTCACTGGATTTATTAGAAAACATGACTTTTTCTCATTAAGTGTTGCTGAACTAATTTAATAAATCATTTATTAGTTTTTTTAATTGAAGATAGATTAGGTGACCTAAATCATTTTCTTTGTTCTCTCTGACCGATACTTTTGATTTTTTTTAAATTTGGGGGTTCTTGGTAAACACAAATAGCATCAGTTGTAACTAAGAATGCATATAAAATAATTTTGTCTCATTTACCTAGAATTATTCTGAGTGAGAAAGTTCAGTAATTTTATCTTAATCTTTCCACGGCTTACTTTTTGAAACTATAAAATAGTAATTTATAGGATTGTTTAAAGGACCAGTTAATTTAAAATTACATTTTGTAAAATATACACAGATATTGCATAAACTGTATTTATAAAATTTTAATTTTTACTAATAAAATATTTGCATGTCAAAATGTATCCAGAATTGTGCTAGGTCCATAACTGAAATAGATGACATTGTCAGCCCCTGACTATCTTGCAGATTAGTGTAAAGACCGATATTAAAAAATAATTTCATGCATCTGATAAATACTGTAATTAAAATATGTGTAAGGTACTGTGGTCTAAAAAGGACATCACCAATGCATGGAAAGAGTACAGTCTTGCACGCTGTGGTACAATTTTGATTTTGCTCTCTAATTAGCAAGAAGCATTAAGAAATTTAAAACAAGCACATGAAATGCTATGGACATTTAGTATATAAAAATAATTTTACTCCTGGTCCTCAAAATGTCACTAGACATTTAGGATTATTATAATCCTAAAATGAGTTAAAATGTGTGAAATTAATAGATCTTTTTTAAAGAAAATATATCTTTCAGAGGTAGAACATTTGAACAATATGTTACACTTAGTTTTCTTTCAGAGGTTTAGAATCCCAGGTATTCAGCAATTACTTTAATGTCTATATAGCTTTTAATAAGAATAGTACCGTAATTCAACAGTAATAGTAGTTTAAACCCTAACAAAAAGGTAGGATCCAAGAGAATATAATATCAACTCTTCTTTAGTCCTCTTAGTTCATCTCTGACTGAACCCATTTTGTGTTTTCTAATTTTCTGTGTGATAGGCATTTTCATGCAGGGCTGTGCATCACGTTGATTCTGCAAAATCCAATTTTGACTGGCACGCCAGTACTTTATAGCTCGACGAGCAGACAGGGAGACTGTTTCATAATCTATTGTTAGATTTCAAAAGTTTTGCAAAGAAAAACAAAAATGCACAAATACTTTTTATCTTTTTAGAATCTTAAGACATCGTTCACCCTAAATGAAGGCAAAATATACGGAAAACCTCCCCCACAAAACATACATTTTTATTAACCAGTAACACCAATTTTCCTAGTGTACATCAATTTTCTCTCATTTGAATAATTGTAGTTCACATTTATCTGCCTCTTCCCTCATTTTATAGCTGATTTCATTGAAAATTGAAAAATGTGAAAAAGCATCTTTTGAAAATCAGTGTATATGAAATTAGAGCTTCAAAATACATAACATGGGGATACTTTATAACATATTGGAAAAATAAGGAAAAGGTAAAATGATATTTTATATACTCAATTTATATTCTAAAACCATTATCAGTTGGTATAAACTACCAACAAGCCATTTTACTTTTTAATGTCTATTCTCGTCGATAACATTATATATATATATATGCTGCTATATTTGCTAATCACTGTTTATTTCACTTCATTTAACTCAGGCAAGTAAGTTTAGTATGTAGAAATGTCTGGAATAATACCTGTTTTGTAGTATGTCTTCAAAAAACTCATCTTCCTTTTGCGTAGTCCCAGTGTCAAAATATTTCATCCTTTCATTAAAGATGGGATGGCAATAATGATTATTTTGAGTATAACAACCATCTTTAAAAAAATTCTTTCCATATGCCCAACAATCTGCTTTTAACTTTACATGTATTTCTCATAACTACTTTGTGTCAATGTACTATAAAATATATAATACATTTGTGTATCTACATAATTATTCAATTAGTAGACAACTCTTTTTAACTACCATATAGCAGAACATTTGTGAGATTATTTATTCATGGTCTCTAAGAGCTTTTATTGCCTACATTGGGAAGACATAACATGTAGAAGATAAGTAAAATGCAAAAATTCTCTAAAATAAGTAAAGGACATTGTACAAGCACTGATAAGGGAGTAGTCCATTCTGGGGGAACGAAAATCAGGACTAAGCCATATATCCACATAAACAGCTGTTAGTCAACTCAAAACATGGCCAATGGTTAATAGTAATACAAACATAAGTTTAGTACCACAATTTTTATTCCTATGAATTTTTCATCCTAATGTAGCAGAGTATGATTGACCACATTTCTCATGTGGCATTGTAGCTGTCATAATTTAAATAAAATATCATTAATACAAGGTCCACAGGAAAACACAAGTCTAACTCAACCCCTTTTATAAAAGAACTAATCCCTTTCATGAGGGTTTCATCTTCATGATCTAACTACCTTCCAAAAGCCCCATCTCCTAATACCAATGTTGAGGATTGGGATATCAACATATGAATTTTGGGAAGACATAAACATTCAGACTATAGCACAGAAAAATTTTAAAATAATTAAAATTAATTATAATCATACATTTTCATATACAGATCTGGGACTCAAGCAGATCTGTACATGTCCTATCTATAATGAATTTTTAAATGAAGGGAAATATTTAGCAATTAATCAAATTCTGTGCAAGATATGTATATGTTTATTTTCCTTCTATTAGAATCATGTTATTTTGGACTTCCTGGACATCTTGAGTTAGAAGAATGATGTTTTAAGTGTGGGGGTTAGCAATTTTGATGTGATCTTTCACCTCTGTAAATATCAAATTTGAGAGATTTAAAAAGGTACATTCTGTGGTAGAACAATAAGGTATGAAGAATTGAATTCAGAGAACAATCAGTCATCCTTCTCCATTTCTCTATAGTGGTATAACCTGGGCTATATTTTCTTACTTTACAGTATAAGAATTAAAGGTGTACATGTTAGTTTTAACAGCATCAATTACATATTAACAATGGAGTACTTTTAAAGGTCCAAGTTCTTGTGTTTCTATGATATCAACCATTAATTATCAAAGGCATTTTCTCTGGGTGGTCAATATTGTTTGAAGGTAGATAGATTTTATATTTAAGAAATTTGGGTTGTGTGGACATAGATGAATAATGGTTAGTGAGCTGTCTTTATTCA
Organism: Gorilla gorilla gorilla; assembly: GCF_029281585.2. Lineage (NCBI taxonomy): Eukaryota > Metazoa > Chordata > Mammalia > Primates > Hominidae > Gorilla > Gorilla gorilla. The sequence continues at coordinate 85,085,041 of NC_073238.2, read as the reverse complement.
AATTATCTAGTGTTCAGTGGAGAATTAAACCTATCCCAGGGTCTGCAATCTCAATTGCTACCCAAGCAAAGGGATGGCTAACTTTTGAAGAGAAAATTACTCCTCCTATAATTACCTACTATTTTCAACTCTCCTAACATCTGCCAGCATAAGTCTTCTAATTTTATAAATGACTGCATTTTAGACAGATTTCAATGCTGGTTGTTTTTTTTTTTTTTTTCAGCTTTTTAAAGTCCTTTGGAAGAGAAAAGTCCTTCCTTTGTCCTCTCCAAACTTCCATGTTTCACATCTGTAATCAATGCAGTAATATAAAAAAGTGACAAATTTGGATATCATCTGTGCATTACCAAATTTCACATCAACCATCTAATATCTTATTAATGTTGTGGCAAAAGCTATGCTAGTTGGCAGAATGGTTTACTTAAGAATTACAGTCTTTAACTTCCTAGTTAGAGTGGCATTGAATACATATGGCCAAATTTGTCAATTTCCTAGTTATTAGATGAGCATGCTGAGCCATCTCTGTACTACGAAAAGCACAATTACAAAAACATTTGCCCTCTAATGTTGTGATGGTTAATATTGAGTGTCAACTTGATTGGATTAAAACATGCAAAGTATTGTTCCTGAGTGTGTCTATGAGGGTGGTGCCAAAGGAGATTAACATTTGAGTCAGTGGACTGGGAGAGGCAGACACACCCTCAATCTGGGCGGGAACTATCTAATCAGGTGCCAGCATGGCTAGGATAAAGCAGGCAGAAAAAAGTGGAAAGACTAGACTGGCTAAGTTTCCCAGCCTTCATCTTTCTCTCATGCTGGATGCTTTCTGCCCTTGAACATCAGACTCCAGGCTCTTCAGCTTTTGGACTCTTAGAAGAGTCATTTGTCAGGGGCTCTTGGGCTTTTAGCCACAGACTAAAGGCTGTGCTGTCGGCTCCCCTACTTTTGAAGTTTTAGGACTTGGACTGATCTACCACTGGTTTGCTTGCAGATGGCCTATTGTGAGACTTTGTATTGTGATGGTGTGAGTCAATTCTCCTTAATAAACTTCCTGTCATATACACATCTATCCTATTAGTCCTGTCCCTATAGAGAACCCTGACTAATACAAACAATGAAAAGTTCATATCTTTTAAGTAGATATGAAACATATATATATGAACTAGAAATATTTAGAGTACTGAGTGGGTTTAAAAACAATGCATTGTATGATGAATATTTACAGATTTAACTTTATCCACCTATATATTTTTCTGTTTCCATTGATTGTCCATCCACATTTAACATATTTACAATTCAATTCAGGTGTAAAGTAGACTGCAAAGACAAAATATATAGGACAATGTAAATAATAAACAAATGAAGAATTTGACACGGGAAAACAAATAAAATACAATATGAGGAAAAGGTAAAAATAAAAACCCACAAATAACAAAGGAACTATAGCTAATGATTTAAGAGTAAGGACTCAACCAATGACTTGGGTTTGAAGCTCACGTCTAAAACTGGATAGCTATATGACTTTGAGCAAATTAGGCAGCTATTTCCCCATTTCTATAGCCCCATAGTTTGTGGTGAGGTTAAACAGTTAATATATATGCAGACCTCAGAACAACACACATCACAAAATTAAAACAATGTGTTTGTTACTCAATATGCAAATAAAGTGTCAATGATTGCCACTATTCAGCTTAAATATAACTCAGGTCTTTCTAGTAATAAAAGTACAAACAGCACAGATTTTTTTACATTTTTCCTTTTTAAAATTTAGTTTTCTCATGTAAGAATTTTTGTAAGAATTTTAAAGCATATAAATGTATGGTCCTGTATACAATTACTATCTACTACCTGTTTGGCATCGTTATTATCATATAATTCTCAGAACACATATCAACTTGCAGTTACCAAAGATTGTTTTATGTTTCTGTTTTTATTTGTTGGCACTTTTTTTGCTAATTTATAGGATTAATTTTTGATGTTGCGATTAGGAAAATAGTATTTAAAAATGCCAAGAACATTTCTTCTAAAAACACATAACTGTCCAGGCACGGTGGCTCATGCCTGTAATCCCAGCACTTTGGGAGGCCGAGGCGGGCAGATCACCTGAGGTCGGGAGTTTAGACCAGCCTGACCAATATGGAGAAACCCCATCTCTACTAAAAATACAAAATTTAGCCGCGCCGTGGTGGCGCATGCCTGTAATCCCAGCTACTCAGAAGGCTGAGACAGGTGAATCGCTTGAACCCGGGAGGCAGAGTTTGCAGTGAGCTGAGATCGCGCCATTGCACTCCAGCCTGGGCAACAAGAGCAAAACTCCATCTGAAAAAAAAAAAAAAAACATAACTGGTATTACACGGAATGGAATTTCCTAAGTATCTTTTGATAAATGTTAAAGTAACAATGTTTAAATCCAACTTAATACATATAATTTCTGAGAGAAATTCAGTTAATATATGAAGATATATATAATGTATGTATATATACATATATACACAGAAACAGAGAGAGCTATAGTCTTGAACTATATATATACACATGTATATTATATACATATACACACATGTATATTATATACATATACACACATGTATATTACATACATATACACACATGTATATTACATATATACATGTGTGTGTGTATATATATATATGTATATTGTTCAAGACCATAGCTCTCTTCTGGATAGGTTATATATCTAAATCATGTTACATATAATTTCTCAGGAGGTTTCAGACAACAACTGTTTAGCAGTTTAAAACTGAATCACCAATAAGAGTTTACAGTCCTGAAATTCTTTATTATTCAGTAATTATAGATACATGTACTTTAGAAAAATTATAATGCAAGGTTGTATGTATGTGAATGCATATGAATGTTGTTCCTTATATTTAAGTTATCTAATGAGGAACCCTGTTGATGTTATGAACCTCATTATCTCTATATGAATGAACTCTAGAAGTAAAACCTTATCTCCACATAAATGTGAATAAAGCCAGAGTTTTTTTCCAAGAAGATGCCACGATTTGCAACAACAAAAATCAAAACAGAAATTATACTTACCTAAATCTACATGATATCCTAGAGCCAAGAAAATTTTAGTTTGGACTTTTTCATTGTATTTATTATTAGTGTTCTATAATAGCTTTACTAGAGAAGACTCTCAATGGTGTACTCTTTCCATGTGAAGTTCAAAAGAAGAATTTCTCAGTTAATTCTATTGATTCTAAGGTGTTCTTACCAAAAATGAAAACCATAGTGACTAAAGCACACATCAAAACATCTTACTATTTCAGGAGATTATATTTGAATCACATTTTGGAGTGTATTTTTAAGGATAATTTTGTTTTATATTATTGTAGAATACACCACTATACTCCCTTCTTCAATACTGCAGTTAGCTATTCATTTTATTTTGCAATAACTTAAAATTCATTACTGTAAGAACTTACATACCTATGGAATCAAAGTGATTTCAAATAATAGGGACAGAAGTGAATAGATTAGAGGGAGGTTGGCATGTCTTTCTTTCCCCACGAAGATACCCATGTGGTTTTTCACGATCAGAGCTGAAGACCAGTGGTTTTACCATCCCAGAAACTCTAAGTAGTGTTAAAATTCAGGCTGAGACATGCATTATTAGTTAGCAGTTTTATTAAATTAGTATAGATTAGATAGTAACTAGCTTTTGCCCACAGAATCAAAAGCCAATGAAAAAATCAATAGTTTCAACCACTCTTATTTTTGATGAAATTCTAGAAATCGAGTGTGCAGCATAGATAAATAGCTGAGTTGTAGTTCTAAAGCACACTAGATTTTACGATAAAATGATGACATAAAAAATCTGTGTTTTAAAAAGAAAATTGGCACCACACATAGTAGACTTTCCTTCAAACTATATGTAAACACTTTTTGAAGGATTGAACTATTTCCCTTTTGAATCAAAAATAGACATGGACTACGCTTTATCTTTTTGAGAATATAACCATAGAATAAATTTAAATGAGCTGTTTTTTAACGTTTTACCACTTTTGATATTTAAACATAAGAGCCTTAGTATTCGTTCCTAAAAGTAAAAGGAATATGATACAGAAGAGAACTTGAAATATATATGTTTTAAATAATTATCAACAGAATATTCTGAAAAAATCACTCCATACCCCTACCTCACTAAATGGGTAAACTATAAAGAAACCTATAGTACAATTTGAGTGGGGAAAGAAAAGTTAACATAGAGGAAGAGCATAAGTAATAATGAAAAATCAGAAATTGGGTACTTTTGAAAACTTTGAACCAGAAATGATCAGGATACATTAAGCGATAATGTGGAAACGATTATCCGAAGGTAAAAGTGGAAAGCCTCTATTCATTTAGTAAGAATAAACAGCTAAAGAACAAGGCAAGAGTTCCCAGTCTTCTGCTGTGCTCTGGCATGACATTGACATGTGTGGTCCAAAGAATAGAACCCACGGATTCTATTATTTGTAAATATGCGATTGTGCTTATCTATTTTGGTTTACTTTTATATAACCTGTTTGTTATATAAAAGAGACAATTATTTGTCATAGGGAGGCCCATATCTTAAATGAATTAAAAGGAGGAGAGAAGAATTTTAAATTTTATATATGAAAAATAAAATTTCTGAGCCTACAGAATACAATGGCTACTAAACTCAGGCTTTGCCTAGACGGGGGAAAAAAAAGTTTACGATTGCAAATACTTTACCGTCATGAGAGAAAATTGGCCAACCCAGGAATTAGAGAATTTTAACATAACTTACAAAATAGAAGTAAAGTTGGGTCTGGCATTAAGGGAGCTCTAAAATACAGGAGAGAAAATTGTCAAGGGCTTTCCTTTCTGATTCTGAGGGAAAATGTAACATTACGGAGATCAGGTGAGATAGTATCACACTTCTCTGATCTATGTTCTGTGTATGTCTAATAATTGATTCCTACATTTGGAGGAATAGATAATATGCTAGAACCATGTACCTAACTAGTGAATGAGAAAATACTTGGGCCAGTGAGCTGCATGGCTAGTTTACATAAATCTGCAAGCTTTTAGTAAAAGTTCCAGATTTCACTTAGTTTCTGTTCAGAATATGAGAGTAAAACTACATCATTAAGGATTTTCTACTAAGCCTAAGATAGCCCAGTGGTTGCCTATGCTTTTCATGTGATGTGGGAGTTCTTACTTTTCCCTTACCCTATGAACAGACAAATTTCTGAGAGGAAAGGTACAAAGACAGAGATCAAGAATTTTTAATAGGAAGTTCCCAGAAGTGAGAAACTAAGATTTTTAGGTTACATATTCAGTAGGAGGAGAGGTAAGAAAACACATAAAAGACCTGTAAAATCAACCATATCGCCAAGAGATTCAATGTGGTCAGAGACCAATTACACGGGGAAAATGAGATTAAATGTTTAAAATAAAAGAGCAGTGAGTATCAAAAGGCCAATGCAAGAAACTGTCATGTAAAACCAAGCCACATACCCATCAACTGGAGGCTATGTAAGTGGTAAAATTTAGGAGAGGAGAAGATTTCAATTCTAGAGAACTATATCAAAAGATTGTAAATGCTTTGGGCTGTGACTATCCATCCCCAACAATAATGAAATTAAAATGAGAGATTTAAACAATATTCCTTTTATCTAGCTTAATTTAAAAAATGAAATTAATACCAGTGGTGAAACAATAACATCCTCAAGGATGCATCAAGGTCCAAAAGCATTTTTTCCTCCTGCTTGGCTATTCTGAAAGCGTTGCCATGCCATCCAACGACAGCAGGATGACTGGATTCAACAGGCTCTGCGTTTTCATTCAAGGCTGAAAGGAAAGTGATGAACAATTCAAGCAAGTACTTATTGGGTCACTGTGTCTTTGTTCAAGCTTTTTAATTTTTTCTTCCCAGAAGCTCCACCATAAGAGAAAACATCCTTTTGTCTCACTGGATAAGAGCAAGAAAGTCTGTTAAATATCTGGATATGGAGAATGCTATGAGCATAATTGGCTTTAATTCACCATAATTTATTTCCTGCAGATAAACATTGATGTCCCTTAAAAAGTGGAAATTTTTGCTGTGCGTGGTGGCCCACGCCTGTAACCCCAGCACTTTGGGAGGCCGAAGCAGGCAGATCACGAGGTCAGGAGATTGAGACCATCCTGGCTAACATGGTGAAACCCTGTCTCTACTAAAAATACAAAAAATTAGCCAGGTGTGGTGGCACGCGCCTGTAGTCCCACCTATTCAGGAGGCTGAGGCAGGAGAATCACTTGAGCCTGGGAGGCAGAGGTTGCAGTGAGATGAGATTGTGCCACTGCACTCCAGTCTGGGCAACAGAGTACAACTCTGTCTCAAAAGAAAAAAGTGGAAATTTTATTAGCCTTAAAGAGAGAACAATTGGCTCTTGGTGGCTCACTAACATATCTGACACAAAAAACATTATCTCAAGAAATGCAGACACTGGTGACAAAAAAAATAGTGTTTTCCTTGCAATATAAGTAGATTCTTGCACATTGTTAATACTATAATCCCTTCCAGCAGAGAGGAAACCTCTACATAATGAAGCATTTTTTCAGCCCTTATGTGTCACTCATGACCTCTGCTATTGTTCTGAATGAAAAGCTTCTCATGTTTACCTCCATAGCAGCTTATTTTGCTGTCATAAAACATTTAATTGATTTGCTGCTTATTTCTTTTTACTATCTACCAAGCTAAATGTGATAATATATATATCATATAGATATATTCTGTCAAAATCTGAATACCAAGAAATAACCAGAAACGGGGATACTAACAGTTTCATGGTCCTTAGCTTGAGAACAGTTGAGAGTGATAAGAGGTATTGAATCTACTGCAAAAGGTAAAGGAAAATGAAGGTGAGGATTAATAGAAAATATGTGCAATCCAAGAAACTGTGTTCACAAAAATACCATATATTCCATAGAGCATTGCAGAAGTGATGAGTAAACAGGTAGACAAGAAGGGTGTCTGGAAAAGGTTAAGTAGTAATAGAAATCAAAGTATATGAGGAGGTTTACAGGGTTGAAGCAAGCTCTAGGCTATGTATTAGAAACCATGAGTTTTAGCCTTGGGTTCGATAAATATACATCTTCAGCCATCCGTTTTTGAAGTATGGTCCACCAACCTCTAGAGATCCCTGAGAATTTTTCAGGTGTCTGCAAGTCTTATTGGGAAAAAAAGAAAACTACCAAGAAGTTATTTCCTTGTTTCATTGTGTTAGCATTTTTATTCACAGTACAAAAGCAATGGGTAAAAAAATGTTACCTTAGCATGAATCAAAAATGTGGCACCAAATCACATTCAAAATTATTATGTTACTCACCTCTGTATGTCTAAGGTAAAAACAAACAAACAAAAACCTCTCACATAACACTGTTCTTGATAAAGCAGGAGTAAAAATCATTAACTTCATTAAACTCCTATCATTTTAATATTCCATATGCCACAACTATAAGTATGTATAATGCAATTCTACAACATACATGCTAGTACTGTGGTTTTCTCAAGGAAAATATGTGTGCAATTATTTGAGTTGCAATCTGAACCAACTTTTTTTTTTCCACCAAACACTATTTTTATTTGAAAAAGCGTTTGACAGCTATGATTATTTGGACGTGGGAATTGATACAGTTTTTCAAAAAGGAATGAAGTGAACCCTTCAAGAGAGAAAATAAATGACAGCATTTGATGTCAGTGATGAGCATTTTCTTTCAAAATCTTCGTAGTTAATCTGTATGTTCAGAAAGTATTACTTTCCTGTCTTTCTCCATTAGTAGAACTTTGGAAAGCTTATTTATACTCACCATTGTGGTTTATCAATACATAAAAACTTCCCTGATGAGACTGATGGTGATATTAACAGTTATGATCCTTAAAATATATATTTTATAATAAAATGTGTAAAGCTCTTCTATAATCTGTATAATTCAGTGAACTAATGTTTTCCTAAAACTAATTTTTTACCCTAAAAATGATGGGTAAGAAAAAGTTCCATTCAAAATGCAAGACAGACCCATGGATCTTAATGTAGCAGAGTAAAGAATATTTTAATAGGGTTTTAGATGCCAAATCATAACCAACCTTAAAAAAATGACCATATGTTGAGTTTTGGCATAGTATTAAAGATAAATATCCACAATCATCCAAAAAGGATAGTGGGATAGCCACAGAGGTGCAACACTCCAATCCATCTTCAGGGAAACAAAAAGCAAAAAAAAAAAAAAAAAAAAAACCCTGCAGTGACGAATATACTTAGCTAAGGAGCATTCAGATGCAGTCCCACTGAGATCCCTGCAGCAATCAGGCTTAGGCCACACTCGCTGTCAGATGCTGCCAGCTGAGGACTATCAAGCAGAGGGCAGTAGAACTGGGCCACTTCTGTTTAAGGTGGGATTCCTCAAATGGTCTCAGTTTCCTGTTGCCCCTCATCAGTTTCGCCAAAATTTTCTAAAAGTTACACTGATGTCTCGGGCTTTTCCTTCCAGATATTTCGTACTTTCTTCTCCCTTATTCAGTGTCAGACCAGGAACAGTCTGAAAGCTCTCTCTGACTAATCTCATACTCTTTCTGGTACATCTTTCAAAGAGGTCTCCTCCAATATATAACTTGTGCTATTAATTCTATCTTTGTATCTGCTGCTTATCAAGTACACTGTTCAAATGCACTGCTAGTTCCAACTAAATGAGCATGGAAGGTGAATTTTCTTCATGTATGCCAACCAAAACTATATATCACAATAGGATGAATGTAAGTGGTTAAGAAAATCCAGCTGTCTTGTATTAAGCCAGATATTAAATGATTTGCAAAAACATAAGCTAGCACCACTCTTTTTACTACTCTTTTGGAAATATTTTTATAATCATGCTAATTATAATAGGTATTTATATTGCTGTTTTAAATTAATATATTTTGAAATGTTTGAATACATTGTGTGTTAGTATTCCATTTACCATGAAAGAAAACATATTCATAGATTCCAAGAATTATGGGGTAGACATTTTTAGGGAAGGGGCATTATTCTGCATAGCATACAGTGTAAGGATAAAGAAATTTAAGGAGGTTGTGATCTAACTTGGAAAACCGTCTTCTTGACTAAGAATGGAGAAGAGTACAGGACGTTACAATTTGTTTTTAGAGTTAATCGCTTTTTGTGTGGACAGTTGTAAATGTTCAAGCAAAGTAATAACATTATATTATCATCATTTTGGAACTTGAAGACAAGCTTTTAAATCTGTCCATTATATTGTTTTTAATTAATTGCCGTATCAATCATTTATCTTCTGAAAAATCATGCCCTGCAATGTGCTGCATTACTTGAATAGTCTTATTTTCTCCTTTAGAATTAAATAAAAAATTATCCTTTAATTTCAAATGCCAAGGAGATTGAACAATCTGTTTCTTTATTACAGGAAAGATATTGTCTAATCTAATGTTTAAATAGATTTTTTCTCATTTTTGATTTCTGTGGGAAAAAAGTTGCCCTGAGGATTGTGTGAGACAGGAGTGACATAAAGAGGTAAGACTGATGATGAGAAAGCATCATCATTTGCTAATGGCTAGTTATCAGTCTCCAAAATATCTTGAACTGAGGTTAGGCTGCTGCTTAACTTTATTTCTCCAAGTATGCTTCTAACCATGAATCATTTTCTGTTCGACCTGAAAGTCCATTAAAAATATTATGGTATATGCCCACATGATATGTTGGAAATAACACTGTAATATGAAGGAGTTTTACTTTAGGTTACAAAACTGTGTAGCTCTGTAGCCTCTGTTGAGTTTGTCAAATTTTTTAAGTCTCAGCTTCCCCATGGCAGATGACAATTGCTTCCCTCTGTTCCTTGGGATTATTTGAATAAAGAATGTCATTGTTTGGAAGTGGTTTTTAACATTTAATTTTACCATTAAAATGTTGCAATTTGTCAGGAAGTTTCTATGTATTCATTTTTTCTATCCTCTCTGTGAATATTATTGCACTAATATCTAAAAAATTTACGTTATTTACTACCCAAGGCAAGGTTATTTACTTCATTAGGGACTGAGTCAGAATCATAAGTGAATCATTTCTATAAATCAGATTTGAGTAGTATTTCAGAGGCTCTCAATTACTTGAAAATATACAATAAGTTTTAAAAATTTCTCTTTATGTGATTATATTCAGGTGTTTTTCCCAAGGCTAAATCAAAATTTTATAGTCAACTATGTTGAGAAGATGCTACATGTTATTTTATATGGCACATTTTGTAATAAATTTAATTTAAATGCAATTCATGTAGAAATTTTTGCTAAATATTTTAATTATGAAGGTAACTTCAGTTTATAGCTATAGAATTATAAATGTTCAGGTTATCAGAATGTAAATTCTTTTTTAATAGTGATTAACTTTGTGAAGTATTTTAAATGTGCATTAAACATATATTACATAAATCACCCCAACAATCGATTATTTTAGAAAAAGAGTCTTAGTGAAAATAAAGTTATATGTAAAGCTAAACTTCTTAAGAATACGCAGTCACCTCTGCTATATAACTCATTGGAAATACAATTTCTAAGAGTCTCAGTTATTAGACTTCTTGCATTTGAGCTTTATCAAGTCCTATGTGTTTCTCCAAATGTATATTTAGAGAGAAAACATTTATAATTTTACTCATGATTATCACCTGCTCTGATGCCTTCATATTTTCATATAAGGCTCATGGTTTGCTTGTGATTAAACCATGCTTCTTAAAATATTCTACCATATTTTAAGAAGCAATTTCTCCAAATATTTTCTAATTGATAATATTTCAGGCTTATATATTTTTATGTTTACTTTGGGGATCACAAGAAAGCTAATCAACTTTTAATTTGTAGAATGTAACAGGGCATATTCACGTAAGTTTATACATACTTTCCTATATTTAATCATAAAATTCAAAAATATATTAATTTCAATTTCAGTACTCAACCACAAGATCATTATCTATCCCATATAAGCTACCGTCCTTTCCATACTAATTATTACTCAAGGGGTGGCCAAGAGGGGATAATCTCTTTGTGGGGAGGGCCAAATGTATTAACCAAATAGACTTAGGAAGGTGCGTGTATAGTCCAAGAGAGGGTGAAAAAAAAGAATCAGAAATGTTTTTGAGTTGATTTTTCTTTTACTGCAGTAAAATATACATAAAAATTACCATTTTCGCCGTATTCTGTGTAAAATTCATTGATGTTACATACGTTCACATTGTTGTGTGGTTATGGGAACTAAACGTGTTTAGAACCTTTTTATTATCTCAGAATGAAACTCTGTACCCACTAAACAATAACTCTCCATAATTCCCTAGCCCCCGCCCCACTCAGCACCTGGCCATCATTATTCTACTACTTTCTGTTCCTATTAATTTGGTTGATGTTTGGAGAGGTCATTTTAATAGGCAAAATCACCTGAAGCTTGAGTATGGAAGGAAGCATGGAATATCTGTCAAACACTTTGAATAACAGTTCACTGCTGCTTAGCGTTTTCAACAAAAATGCCCATTGTCAGGGTGCAGATGTTCTGGAAAGATGAATACATAGCATAGATTACATTCAGGAGTCACAATGATGTGGCAAGAGTAGGCCGATTGGACTGGACTAATAACAGCCATAGTAGCCCGATTTCTAAGATAACTCTCAAGATTTTTCACACTCTTTCCCTTATGTAGAATTCCTCTTTTGGTTATGTTATGTGGCACAGTTAACTTAAAATAGAGATATTATCCACGTGAGCCTTACCTAGCCACCTGATCCCTTTTGAAGCAGTTTTCTCTAACTGGTGGCTGAAGGGGAAATCAGAGCTTTACAGCTTGAGGATTCTACCTACTGTTGCTGGCTTGAAGAGAGGAGGGATCCATAAGTCAAGGAATGTGGATGGCCGCCAGTAACTGAAAGCAGCCTCAATTTGACAGAAAGCAAGGAAACAGAAAATTCAATTCTACAACCACAAGTAAGGCTTATATAAAGAATAATATTACTAGAAATAGATTTTCTCCCATACTGTCTATACAAAATCCCAGACTGTTGAATACCTTGATTTTGACCTTGGAATGCCCTGAGAACCCAGCCATATCAAGCCAGACATATAACCTATAGAACTTTGAGCCAATAAATGAGTAATAAGTGTAGTTATTTTGTGTGGTAATGTATTATACAGCAATAGGAAACAAATATAACAGCATAGACTGATGTATATCAGTGTCAAAAGTGATAAGACAGTGTAATTATGGCTCCAGATGTCAACAGTCTTGACCTTGGCAGTGCAGATATGATAGGCAGCTTGATTCCAGTGAGTGCCTTCAGAGGATGGGCCTTTACTGTGGACATCTATGTGAGTGATGCAGACTGACCATTCAGTAACCTCAAATTTCTGAACAGTTTGTGGTCCCAAACAGGGTATATTTAATAAGGCAGTCTGTAGTCTTTCCAGTGGCAAACAAGCTGTCTAGGCCATTGGCAAAAGTCCAAGAATGAGTAAAAATATAACACAGTTTATCTATGGCAATATTGGCCAGAGATATGCAAATGACCTTTGGTTCTAACTAGTGACCAGAATAACCATATCCAGTTTTATTTTTACATAGCTGGCACTAAGATTGAACAGTAGTTGAATCACAACAGCAACCATCAGGTTTTAATGTAGCCAAACCAGCGGTGAAACACGGCCAGATTTTTAGGGTAAATTGGGTCAGTCAGGGTCGACTTAGAAACAGTGGCTTGGCTTCAGGAAGTGGAATGGAAGGAACATAAAGTTTTTTCTGAAGGGATAGCTGTACTCTATCATCAAAATTGAGATAGTATTAGGACCAGGCCATATGCAATTCTAATTTTTTGACAAGTGAAGTTTAAAAGTTTTTCATTTAATTTAATTGATACATAATAGTTGTACAGGGTACATGTGATTTTTTGATGCATGCATACAATGCGTAAGGATTAAATTAGGATATTTAGGATATCCATCACCTCAATCATTTATCATTTCTTTGTGTTGTGAACATTTCAAATCTTCCCTTCTCGCTGTGTTGAAAACACAATGAATTATTTTTAATGATATTTATTCTACTGTGCTATCAAACACTAGAACTTATAACTTCTTTCTTCTAGCTAGCTGTATGTGTGTACCCATTAACCAACCTCTCTTCATCTTCCTCTTCCCAACTTTCCCAGCCTCTGGTAACTGTCATTCTTCTGTCAACCTCCATGAGATCATATTTTTTAGCTCCTATCTAAGAATGAGAGCATGCAATCAGCATCCTTCTGTGCCTGGCCTATTTAGCTTAACGTGATGTCTTCCACTTCTATTCATGTTGCTGTAAATGACAAAATTTCATCCATTTTTATGGCTGAATGTTATTCCACTATATACACACACTCACACACACACACACACCACATTTTCTTTATCCATTCATCCATTGATGGATACTTTGGTTGATGTTATACCTTAGCTATTGTAAATAGTATTGTGATAAACATAAGCGAGGAGATGTCTCATCAATATACTAATCTATTTTTTCTTTTGGATATATATCCAACATGGGATGGCTGGATGACAAGTGAAATTTGTTGGGCTTTTCCCACCTTGTTAGTCTTTAGTCGGAGTTGACCCATCTCAAGATAAGAATATCAGCTAGAAAGTCACAAGGTCTTTATAGGTCAAATGTTCAGTTTTAATGAGAGAACAGTAGCAGGACAATAACTGCTTTACACGGGTTTTTCTCGTAGCTGTGTCAGGAAAGCAATGTGTCCAAAAACCCAAAGGATACCTGTGGAGTAGGTTGCTCACTTTTTCTGGAGGCTCCAAACAGCAATCAGTGTAGATAAAAAGGGGCTCAACCCCTCAGGCTGTGGGGCTCCAAAGTTACAGTGAGCCATAATCTGCAGGTAAGTGTCCAACACAGTCCAGGCACAAAAGGAAAAGGCTGATTTCTTTTTCAAAAAACATAATTCTAAATGTATTTATTTGCCACTATTTCAAATGTCACAGAAACCTTATTTTTATACATTTTTTAAAATAATTGCTTTATGTATTTTATTTTTTGTAATATCAACTTTTATTTTAGATTTAGGGGGTACATATGCAAGCTTATTACATGAGTATATAGCATGATGCTGAGCTTTGGGGTGTGACTGATCCTATCATGCTGCTAATGAGCATGGTATCCAATAGCTTTTAAATGTTGTCCCCCCACCCACTGTCTAGTAGTGCCCGTTGTCTATTGCTGTCATCTTTATGCCCATATATACCCAAGGTTTAGCTCCCACTTACAAGTGAGAATATGTGGTATTTGGTTTTCTGTTCCACTTAAGATAGTGGCCTGCAGCTGCAACCTTGTTGCTGCAAAGGACAAGATTTTGTTCTTTCATATGGCTGTGTAGTATTCCATGGTGTATATGTACCACATTTTCTTTATGCAATCCACCATTGATGGGTACCTAGGTTGATTACATTTCTTTGCTATTCTAAATAGTGCTGCAATGAACATATAAGTGTATGTGTGTTTTTGGTAGAATGATTTATATTCTTTTGGATATAAGCTCAGTAATGGGATTGCTGGGTCTAATGGTAGTTATCCTTTAAGTTCTTTGATAAATCTTCAAACTGCTTTCCACAGTGTTTGAACTAATTTACATTCCCACCAATAGTGTTTAAACATTCCAGAAAAAGGCTGATTTCCTGGTAGCTGATATAAAGGACCAATTAAAATGCCCAAACTAAGCGCATACCATTTCTAATGCACAAACAATTCTATATGATGCTAAACCTTTTGTTTTTAGCAGTGGAAGGTCAATGTGACAACAGAAGAATTATGACATATTTCCCCCAAAAAAACATGTATTTGGTGAACAGGACCCTGAATTTTGTCAGAGTTTATCAAGCACTCCTTTTGGTGGAAATGTGATTATACCGCAATCAGAGCTGAGAGTGAGGCTTCTGACTTGTCAACCAACTGGGCCTCCCTTATATGGTAAAAGCTATGGGGCTCAGAGAGTACAGATTTTTGTGCCATGTCTTGAACCTCCAATAGTAGCAAAGGGAGAGATTTAAGTATCCTTAGGGGTGCCCTGCAGATATACATCAAAGGCCTTGTAAAATGAATGTGAATTAGTCTTGGTTCTCAAGTGCCAGTGAAAATTTTTAAGAAGTGCTGGAAATGTCCAGGACAGCATGTTATATGCCATGGATCTCTGCACCGGATAAAGTTGTCAGATTGTCTGGAACAGCTGAGACTACATGAGCCAAAACTGAATTTAGTTGATGATATTTGAGTATAAGTCTCTGGCTCTTGTCAGCTTTTTCACTGGCCATATGGGGATTGATGCATGGAGTAATGTATCTCTTATTACTACTGCTGCCTTTCATTTCTTAATCGGGATTTTGATTTTCCTTTAACCTTCTTAGATTCTATATAGTTTCTGTTGGAGCACGTGGGAGAGGACAGTAATCACTTCACTGTTTATTGCATAATTAACATCCACACATAGAGGAGAATATTCTCAAGAGAAAAGACAACCAATGGAGACTGAATCTGTGATAACCCAGATGTTGGAATTAACAGATTAGTAGCTATTATCACTATAGTCAAGGAAAAAAATACTAATAGTCTACAGAAAGACAAGAAATACCAAATGAAAATAAAAACTCAAAAATAATGGAAATTTTACAACTGAAAATCTCAATTTCTGATTTGGCACAATAGCTTTTTAAACCATACGAGTGGAGAGTGTGAGTGTGTGTGTGTGTGTGTGTGTGTGTGTGTGCGTGCATGCATGTCCCTGAAGGAATATAAAGTTTATCCCTTCTTAGCAGGTGCGAGTGTGGAGCAAGCAGGAAGGCAGGGGAGCCTTACCTGTGGGGAATGATCTGGAAGGCTTTTTATCCCTTGGCTTCTTGCTTTCAAAACAGCACTTCTTCTGTGTTGTATATCTGATGGTTTCTGTCAGTGCTCAGGCCTAAGGGGCTCATTTTGCCCTCAGCTCTGTTGATCCCTGCTTTTAACCACTTCTGCACATAGCTCTAGCTCCTCATTAGTTACAGTTCTATTGCGTCTCAGCAGGGGAGTGGGGGAATGGCTATCCCTTTGTCAAGATGACTTCTATTTATAGTCCTATCCTAAGAAGAGAGTGATATCAAGGTACTGTCCTGGTGGCTTATCTTTATCCTAACTCATATTGCTTAACCTCTAAACCTTCCCTCACAGGCAGGACAGCAGAGATCCCTGACTTCAGTTGAGTTCTGAGGGATGAGACAGGAGTCCAGTCTCCAGGTAAACGTCCTGAGGAAAGACATATTGTAGCAGACATTTTCTCAGATTTGAGACATAGAGCTGCAGATATCTACAGCAATTTTTACTGCTGGGATTTATTTCAAAACTGACAGGTTTTGCTGATGGATTGGATGTGAAGTGTAAGAATAAGCGCAGAGTGAAAAATGACTCCAGAATTTTTAAATCTGCTCTACTGTATAGATGGAGTTGATTTTTAAAAGTTGAAAAATATTATAAGATGATTTTATTTACAGTAAGTTGACTTAGGATTGGACTTATTTTTTTTTCTCCCATAGTCTTCACTTTGTTTTAAAGTTTCCTCCCGGCTTTCTTAAGGTATAATCGACAAATAAAAATTGTACATATTAATGGTATATAATATGATGTTTTGATATATGCCAGAATTGAGGTTTTAATGTCAGTTTGATAAACTGAGAAAGGCTTCAGAACATTGAGAAAGAAGTGTGATTATAAAGATAAGCCATGGAACCCAACAAGCCAAGAAGGAAGGGAGAATCTGAAAATGTTGAGGAATGATGATGAAATAGAAACAATGGTGGGTAGTTGTGATGGAATTGAAGAACTATATGTCATGACTTGCCAGAAGGAATTGTCTAGAATTCAGGAACAGAATACAAGAGGTGCTATTCAGGTGGAATGATTAAAAATGTGACTTCAGAGTTGTTTCTCTTATGAAAATGACTAAGTTATTTGTATCCAAGTGTGTTCATTTTTTATTGCTGTACACCACATTACACAAAATTAATAGCTTAAACCACATGTATTAACTGTGTTGCTATAGGTCAGGAGTCCAGGCATGACCTACCTGAGTCCTCTCATCAGAATCCCACAGCCTGCAAAAGTGCAGGCAGGGCATTGGTCTCACCTGGAGTTTTCAACACAGGAATATTCCAATTCCAAGTTTATTCAGGTTATTGGCAGAATTCAAATCCTTGTGGTTTTATGAGTAAGAGTCCTGGCTTCTTATGACTGAACCTACAGTTCTCTGTCACATGGCCCACTCCTTAGGCAGCTCACAACATTGATGTTGGCTTTTTTAGAGCCAGCAAGATGATATTTTATAGTAATCTGCTAAAATGGAGTTCTATATAATAAAATACATTCATGCAAGTAACATGCCATCACCTTAGCCATATTCAATCCCTGAGAAGCAAGGTTCCACACACCCTCAAGGAGGAAGATGATGCATTGTGGGTCTTCTTAGGGATTGTTTGATACACAATGTGTTTGGTATTTATTTTTTATTACTTAATGGTAGATAAATTGATGAGAAGATACCTTCAGACATGTAAGTCTATAATGTTTGCTTTGGATTCAAAAAATAGTATATTTTCTTGTTACTGAAATTTTATATTCCACGTTCATTAACACTGTTGTGTAACTTTCAACTAATATCTACACATGAGATTCTCAATCTACTAAATGAATATGATAAATATACAATTACCTGTTATTCTTTTATTGAGAATTTTTGATGCAATAGCTATAAACCAATTTGAAATTTTTATCCAGGAAACTTCCAGTAGATAAGCAATGTGACTGCAAAAAAATTTAAGAGTAAAAAATGGCCATCACCTAAACTTTTATTAGTCATTCTATTTATGGAAACAATCTATAAAGAAATTTCTACTTAATTTGATTTATCATGGATGTTCTTTCTAGTTTTCCAAAAAAAATTTGGTAACCTGACCCTATATACAATGAAAATATGTTTAAAATTAATTTCTGTTATATTGAGTTGCTTATCAATAACATACTTTAAAAATACTTGAAAATCTCAAATGTAATTAATGTTGGAATATTTCTAAGTTTTCAGATAGTGTTACTAGAAGTTTCCTTTTAGTTTCCTCTTTACAAAGAAATCGTTCTCATGGGAGAGAATTTTAAATATTTTCATATAAGTAAATTGTTGTTTTACAGGAGAATTAAAATTTCTGAAATCTATCTAAAGCACATAGTGAATTAAACGTTTAGCACTTAGGCTGTATATTTAAATCATATAGGAAAAAACTAACATCATTCAAGCTACACTGATGACTGCCGTATCATAATGACTAACATCATTTTTTCATAACAATAACTTTAATAAAGATTGACTTTTCTTACCAACTACCAGTCATTATTCTACACGTATTACATATATTACCTATAATAATTCAATTAATATTTACAACAACGTTTTCAGTTAAAGTCTGTTATGCCCATTTTATAGATACAGAAACTGAGATTTTGGAAAGTTAAGAAGTATGCAAAAACTCATACAGTCAAATAACTGGCACAGTCATAATTTGAATATGGGTAGTCTGATTCTAAGAGCTGCATGCTTAACAATATGCAACACACCAACGCCAGATATTTTCAACAACTACTAGTTAATGTCATTTACTATCATGAGTTAGTATTGAGTGTTGCCAAAAGCTAGTATTAGACCATCAATTAGTGGCCAAATTTTTACTTAATGTAACTATATTATTCCATTATACATACATGCACACACACACACCCCGTTTTATCTTATCGATACAATGTATTCAAAATCAAGAAAGGTCAAGATTTAAAATTGTCTTTTATTAAGTGTTTTTACACATAATTTATTTTGCATGAAAAAAATGAGATACCCAAATCCCTCACAACATTCAAGGCCTAAATAACTCTAATCTTAATTATGGAAGCTATTTTTTAGGAAGAAGAAGAAGATCTCAGTATGTGCTCTAACATTCTTGTCTAAAATTAACCACCTAAGCATAATAACATATTTACAAAAGACCATATGATGTGTAAAAATTTTGGTAAATTATTATTTAGCTTTCACAATTATTAAAATATATTACCTTAAAGTTAAGTAGTTATTAATAAGAATTCATCTGGAAACTTGCTGAGAAATGCATCTATAAAAAGCTATAGGATATTTGGAGAATCTATATAGCTAAAATGATATCGCTTTATTTTTAAAAATGAAAAACAGTTGAACACATTGGTACATAGAAGAAGTTAAAGGAATGAATAAAAAAGTACATCTGTGCATATAAATATTTGTGAATAGTAAATAAAATATATGCAAACGTATACATTCTAAAACAAAATTTCCATATGCTCTATGTACTAGAATTTTTTTTTCTCCAAGAAGAATTCAGGATTTATGACAACCCTAAATGTCTCCCAAACTGAAAATTGTAGTACTTTCCATATATATTCAACACCTGTCCAGAGTTCATTAGGTTCATATGACCCAAGAAAGAGGTGAGGCTAATAAAACTGGAAACTCTTTATGTTATAAAAGGTGATGACCATGGAAGTAGAAGTGCAGTGTTTCAAACTGACAGGGTAGTGTCAATCTATGCTAATAGTTCTGGATATAGACCTGTCACAGATAAAACTGTGGACTAGAGAGAGTACCTAGCAGTAGTCTTAAAAAAATTGTGTGGTGTGAAAAGGAATTCCTATTCGATTAAACTGAGGGATGCCCACTTTTGCCCTTAAATATTTAAATGAAAGGCAATTATTTGATGTTTTAATAAATACTTCAATGGTTGAATTAACTTCCTTATACTATTATTTATTTGATGCCCATTATATGAGTGTAAATGAATTTTGTTATGTGTATTTCAGGTAGAGAGATCTATCAATATATTTATTTTCTGAAGTGAAAACAAATTTACTTTAAAATAAGTTTGAATACAGATTTTTTAAAAATTCTCTTTTACGTCTCTATAGCCAACAGTAAACAAATAGAAAAAAATAAAATGTTTTGCCCATTTTTATATGGTCACTTGTTATTTTGCTATTTAGTTTTTTTGGGATTTCTATGTATGTTGTACATTAACTCTTTGTCAGATGTATAGTTTGCAAATATTTGCTCTCATCTGTAGATTGTCTTCTCATCCTGTTGTTTCTTTTGCTATGCAGAAGGTTTTCAGTTTGATGTAATCTCATTTGTTTACTTTTGCCTTTATTGCTGGTGGGTGCTTTAGTGATCTTATCCAAATAATCCTACCTAGACCAATGTCATGAAGTGTTTTTCCTGTTTTATTTAGTAGTTTCACAGTTTCAGGTCTTACATTTAGGTCTTTAATCAGTTTTGAGTTGATTTTTGTATTTCATGAGAGATAAGGGCCTAATTTCACTCTTCTGCATGTGAATACGCAGTTTTGTCCACACCATTTATTGAAAAGATTGTCTTTTCCTCAATGTATGTTCTTGGTACCTTTGTTGAAAATTAGTTAGCTATAAATGCATGGATTTATAGCCAGAGTCTCTATTCTATTCCATTGTTTGTGTCAGTTTTTATTCTATGGCCATACCACCTGGTTACAGTGTCTTTGTAGTATATTTTAAAATCAGTTAGTGAGATGCTTCCAACAGTGTTCTTTTTGCTCAAGATTGAATTGGCTATTTGGAGTCTTTTGTCATTACATATGGATTTTAGAACTCTTTTTTTCTATTTGTATGAAGAAGATTGTTGATATTTTAATAGAGATTGCATTGAATCTGATCACTTTGTATAGTATGGACAGACATTTCTCAGAAGATGTGTAAATGGCCAGGTATATGAAAAAATGTTCAACTCTTTAATCATCTGGGAAATGCAAATCAAGACCACAATGAGGTATCACCTCACCCCAATCAGAGTGGGTATCATCAAAAAAAATAAAATAAAATAACATGTGTTGGTGAGAATGTGGAAAAAAGGGAACTGTTTTATGCTGTTGGTGGGAATATAAATTTGCACATACTTTATGAAAAACATTATGACAGGTACCTCAATAAATGAAAAGTAGAACTACCATATGATCCCGTAATCCTACAAGATCATATGGTAGTTCTACTATAGTGACTTTGATGAAACTGTTGGACAAATCAATTAAATTTTGTTTATATATAAACATTAGCTACTTTTAAACATTAAATGATTAAATATGTGCTTCATTCTGGAGGGTGTACATTTCTGTTACTTCTGAAGCTTTTATTTTGTTGTGTTTATTCTTTTCATACATTTCTAATAGGTAAGCTTATATTCCCTTTATCCATGAATATATGTCATATGGCAATATGCCAAAACACAATCTAATTACACAGTTTAGGAACCTAAAAATTGTTATTTTTATGACAATATTATTTATATTTAGCATAGTTTTGTGTCTCATATATATCCAAAGAGATAGGTTCACTTTATATTGTAGGTCTATTCACAGTAATCAAAATAGAGAACCAACCTAAGCGTTCATCAATAAGTGAATTAATAAGGAAAATGTGGTATATAGACACAATGGAATACAATTAACTCATAACAAAGAAGGAAATCCTGTCATTTACTACAACATGAATGAATCTATGGGACATTATGTTAGGTGAAATAATGCACACACAAAAAGACAAATACTGCATAATCACACTCATGTGTAATCTAAAATAATTTCATGTAATGGAAGTAGAGAGTATAATAATGGTGGTTATCAGAAGCTGGAGTGTTTTGCGAGGAGGAGGACGTGAATTATTTTGGTCAAAGGATACTTAATTATAATTAGATAAAAGGAATAAATTTATATGTCTTAAGAAAGCATACCATCCTTTTTTTTTTTTTTTTTTTTTCTTCCTGAGACAGAATCTTGTTCTGTTGCCCAGGCTGGAGTGCAATGGGAAGATCACAGTTCACTTCCTGGGCTCACATGATCTTCCTGCCTCAGCCCCCAAAGCAGCAGGGACCACAGTTACATGCCACCACAGCAAGCTACTTTTAAAATTTTTGGTAGAAAAGGAGTCTCACAGTGTTGGCCAGACTGGTCTCAAACTCTTGGCCTCAAGTGATCCTCCTGCCTCGGCCCACACAAGGTGCTGGGATTACAGGCATGAACCCCCATACCCAGCTCACCTACTGTCTTGATGTAGTAATCAATTGCATGCTCTCTGAGGACATAAACCTATGCTTGCATAATGTTTTGAACCAGGAAATATTACGAGTCAATGCTTGGAGAACTACACTAATGTGATTTTAACTGATCAAATTAATGCAAATTTCAACATAAAAATTAACTTTTGAAAAATGTCAGGGGCCAGGCATGGTGGGTCATGCTTGTAATAGACCTGTATATTGTAGATCTATTCACAGTAGTCAAGATATGGAACCAACCTAAGTGTTCATTAATAAAAGAATGAATAAGAAAAATATGGTATATTTTGGGAGCACTTTGGGAGGCCAAGGTGAGAGGACTGCCTGAGGCCAGGGTTTCAGATCAGCCTGGCTGACATAGCAAGACCCCGTCTGTAAATAAAATAAATTAGCTGGGTGTGGTGGTACACACCTGTAGTCTCCAGCTACTTGTGATGCTGATGTGGGAGAACTGTTTGAGCCTGGGTGGTAGAGGCTACAGTGAGCTGTGATCTTGCCTCTCTACATTCCAGTCTGGGTGACAGAGCAACATCCTGTCTCAAAAAAAAAAAAAAAATCAGGACATAATTTCTGCCTGATTTTATTTCCTTGATCACCAAGTGGACAAATCCACACAGGACATTATAAAAATGTATGTTTCTTTAGAGTAATAATCTTTACTACTTAAAGCAAATATAACCTACTTTGAAGGTCTATCATACTAGCAATTCAATTTCAATTTTATTTTCTTAACAGAAGATTTCACAATTTTTCTAATCACAATAATACAAATGCTGAACTGTATATGCAATTTATTTCAACAAGAGCATCATGTATCATTCATCCCTGTTGAAATTTAAATTGATACTGTTTTCTGACATATCAACCTCATATTTATTGGTTCAATCAACACCCCAGTACAGTACTTATTTAAAAAAAGCATATATTCTAATACACTGTGGAAATAAACTCTAAACGCCCCCCTCTGGGCCTTCAGGAATCAAAGACTAGGAAAGATAAAAATAAGCTCTACATTATGTCAATATAAAACAAAACAGTTGTTAATGTATTCAACAAATATTTATTCAGATCTGCACTTACAGTTTAAGCAACTGTACCCCTAAATCACAAGAGAAAATAAAGATAAAATCTATCTTTATGGCAACAAATTATTCAATGTAAGGGATAGTATTTCTTAATGATTTACATAATAATATATAACCGCTTAATGTGTATTATGGATCTATAGGTGTGTGTTTATCTATGGGGCTGTATGTATGTGAATTGGTGTGGGTATATGTGGGGGTGTGGAGCAGGGTGTGTCAGTGTATATGTGTGCACGTGTGTGTGGCTGTTTGGATGTCAAGATGTGGACATGTGTGTATGTGGGTGTTTAGGGGTTGTTGAAGTAAGTGACGGTGTGCATGTATGTGTGCACTTGTATACATAAATGTGTGTGCATGTGCATGTGTGGAGTTCGTTTGTGTCATTGGTTCTCAACCAGAAGAAATTTTGCCTCCCAGGCAATGTTTGGCAATATCCCCATTCATTTTTGTCACAATAGGAATGGAGATGTGCTACTGAATTCTAGTGGGTATAGACAAAGGAGTTAGTCACTAGATACTGCTTAAAATCTTGCAATGTACACTGCCTGCAACCCCACACAACAAATTATCCCACAGACAGCAGAATACCAACAGTGCTGAGCTTGAGAAACATTGGG
The DNA here is from genome assembly GCF_029281585.2 of Gorilla gorilla gorilla. NCBI lineage: Eukaryota > Metazoa > Chordata > Mammalia > Primates > Hominidae > Gorilla > Gorilla gorilla. The sequence continues at coordinate 85,061,129 of NC_073238.2, read as the reverse complement.
GTGTGTGTGTGTGTGTTTGTGTGTGTGTGTGGTGGGGGAGAGTTATGAGAATGTTGTAAAACTTGCACAGTGTAAGCAATCAATAACCTTTTCTGTGATTTTATGCTTCACGTCATAAACAAAACCCGAGGCTATCTTACGTTGCTTTGCATCATCGTTATCCGACACCCCTGGGAAGATTTTTGCTATTCTTGCCTGACAAGCCATCTATGAAGAAACATTTAACACCTCTTTAATGTGAGTAGGAGACTTATAAATTTTTTTGAAAACCATAAAAAAACTATTCTAGCAAATATTCTTTTCAGAGACCCTCAGAAAAGAAACTTTTTTTTTAAAGCTACTGAGAGATACTCATTGAATTTTGTTCCCCAAATACTAAGTCATGCCTGATTAAATAAGAATTCTGGCATATCTAAGACTGAGTCTCTATGGAAATAGTTGACTCATTATTACTGATTTTATTACCAAACAGATAACTTTATTAAGTTGGATTCTCTGAATATTGTTGGATGTAAAATATTAAATATATTGGAATGTAAAATTATCTTTACATTTACCTTTACTTGTCTATGGTCCATGAAAAAATGTTAGTATTAAAAATAACATTCACTCATTATGTCTTTTTTTCTAGGAAATTTCTTTGTCAGCCATATCATAAGCTATATCCTAGGTAGATGATTTAATATTGGCTAGATTATTTAATGACACACCTTTATTATTATTTCTGTTTTTCTCAGTTTCTGGATTTTTCAGGATCATCTTGATAGAAGAAAAAGCTAAAAATGATATTCCAATGTATTACTGCATTTGTCTTGGGGCTCTTTTTTACTGAAATGACACTAAATCCACTGGGAAGTAGAAACTATGGGTTTGAGGAAGATGGAGCCCACATATCTCTGATCAAACCTTTGACTCTGTTACTATAGCTGTCAAAATAAACTGATGTGAATTATGAAAAAAGAGTTATCATTTTTAACTGCTAGATGTCCTCCTAGAATATATTTTTTGTTCATTGTATTTAACAAACATACTTTCTCTGGCATAAATTTGTAAAGTTCCTACTATATAGAGATTGTGTACCTGTTAAAGGCAAGTTTGTTTATTTGCACAAGGATGTGCATGCTACAATCTCAAATATAAAGTTATATCGGGCAGCCCATATACAGTTTATTTTTAAAGCATATATTTATAGTAGCTACATGCTGTCAAGTTCTTCCTGAAATAGTAATGCTCATTGTCACAGATGATATTTAGCTATTATTACCCTGTATAAATTTAATATTCTTTTCTCCCTTGGTTTTGGCAGAATACTAACTACAACCTTTCGGAAGTCCAGAGGAAAAAGGCACCATTTTATTTTATTTGCACTTTCTCTCCCATCTGTAATGGCATCCAAGTGGAAATATAATCATTAGGGTAGTCCATCCATGTTCTTAGAAAGTTACCGTTGTTTAAAATAAGCCAACTGATATAAATAAGTTGATGTATTGAGTTTATGTGGTTGTCTTTTGATCTGTCAAAAATGCTACCGTTTTCTTGTCCTCTTTAAAAACATTTTGCAAATGCCTTAAAAAGGAATCAGAGAGAAGGGACATACAAATCAGACTAATCTTTTGCCTGTGGGCTCATCTTTAATACATTACTATCTGTCTATTTTTTTTTTCACTTTGACAAGTAAGGAAACCCAATCATGACCAAAGTCATTTATTTCTTGAGGCTACAATCATGCATTGCTGCTTCCTTGATGAGTGAATATATTCACTGGAAGGAAAGACAAATTGGCATCTTAATTCAGGTTATATAAGATTAGACAAAATGGCTATCAGCTGTCCACATATTACTGAAAATAAAGCTATTCTGGTTTCTTCTACAAAAAATATCTGGATTTAGGCTTCTTACATGTTCCTGAAATTATTCTGGGTCATGCAAATGTATGTTGAAGAATTTAAAGGGACATGAAAAACTGGCTTTCAGATAGCAACTGGCAGACTAAACATAGAATTAGAAAATTAGGGGCTTCCTATCTTATTAACAAATGCTTTTTAATCAGTGCAACAGGCTGTTAATGGATGACAAAGAAGTCTGTAGTCCATGATCTACATGAAAACATTTGGCTGATATGTGTTTTTTTATTTTTTATTATTTATTATTTTTTATTTATTTTTATTTTATTTTTCTCCAGGACAGTGTCTCCCTCTGTTGTTCAGGCCGGAGTGCAGTGCCACAGTCTTGGCTTACTGCAACCAACTCCTCCTGGGCTCAAGTGATCCTCCCCCATCAGCCTCCTTAGTAGCTGGGACTACAGGTGGGCACCACTGTATCTGGCTGACATATTCTTTAGGTTTTCCCATTTCTTTCATATTTCCTGGGTTCTTGAACAAGATTTTGCTGTGAAAGGATAAATATAACACTAATTTTCTCAGGCAAAATATAAAGTCACACTGTACTAGTCATATAGAGAACTATACATGTTACCAAGAAACTCTTTAAGAGATTTAATATTAAAATGAGACTACAAAAATAAAAAGCAAATATTTCCTTTCCTATTAATAATGTATCTAAATTAATATTTGAAGAAAATAATATTAAAAGTAGCATAATTGCATTTAGGATGTTTTAAATATTTAATGAGAACCACATAAAGAAGCATGAAGATACAAAATGATGAGGGCCATTTTCATATAATTTTGGGAAGCAAAATACATTTGAAGTCAAAATTTCTTAACTATGATGCATAATCACTAATATTGGTAGTTACTTCCATGAAAATATTACATATTATATAAAGCCATTAATTATTAAAATAACGTTTATTTATGTATTATTATTTTTTGATACGCACCTGCTCTTTTCACCCAAGCTGGAGTGCAATGGCGCAATCTTGGCTCACTGAAACCTCAGCCTCCCAAGTTCAAGTGATTCTTCTGCCTCAGCCTCCTGAGTAACTGGGATTACAGGCACCTGCCACCACACCTTGCTAATTTTTGTATTTTCAGTAGAAATGGGGTTTTATCATATTGGCCAGCCTGGTCTTGAACTCTGGACCTCAGGTGATCTGCCTGCCATGGCCTCCCAAAGTTCGGGGTTACAGGCGTGAGCCACTGCACATAAAATAATTGCTTAAATACCTAAATTTGGTGTGAATAATAATAATGTTTTAACTGTTCATTTGTTTTAAATCTAGAAATACCATCAGGATGTGTATCAGAGATAGAGTGGAAACTCAGACTCAAACATTTACGCACTTCTATATGGAGTAACCTTGGGCTTGTCACTTTGTCTAAGTTTTCATTTATGCAGGAAAAAATGTGAACTTCACGTGATTATTATGATGGAAACACAATTTGTGTTAAACACTTCATAAAGACTGAAACATGTCAAAATTCTAACAGGCATTATATGCCGTAGAGCAGAAACTATGTAACATACTGAGAGACATACAGGTAAATTAAAAATAGTTCCTTATTTTACATAAGCTTACATTTCAGATAGATACACAGATGCATGGTCATAAGTTCAATGTTAAGAACTAAACAAATAGCAATTGAGTGAATTATCAGCCATTAAGATCCAACTGAGTTTAAAAACGCTTTAAAGTATGATTATTACCTTAAAATATTTATCATTTTCTGTTCATTTTATTCCTTCAAAGCAGAGTATTTTCCAGTATTTTTCCAGTGAAGGTCTGATATCAGTACATTCTTTATGCTCTATTTTTTGAATTTTTTTTAAATTTCATATTCATTTTTAAAGAATGCTTTTGCTGGTCTAGATTGGCATTGTCCCCACCCTCCCTCACACTTCAGCATTTAAAACTTGTTCTGCTTCCTTATGTCCTCCATTTTTCTGAACAGGAGTCAGCAGTTTAAGTATTTGTAGCATTGTTCTTTTGCATGTCATTATATATTCTCTTAATCTTTGTTTACAGTAGATTGACTATAGTGTGCTTAAGTGTGGTTTTCTTTGTATTTCAAAAAACAGTCCAAACAGCAAAGACAATCCTAAGCAGAAAGAACAAAGCTGGAGGCATCATGCTACCAAACTTCAAACTATTCTACAGGGCATATTAATCAAAACAGCAGGTTACTGGTATAAAAAGAGACACATAGACCTGTGGAACAGAATAGAGAACTCAGAAGTAAGGCCACACACCTAAAACCATCTAATCTTTGACAAACCTGACAAAAACAAGCAATATGGGAAGGATCACCTATTCAACAAATGTTGCTATGATAAATGGCTAGCCATATGGCAGATTAAAACTGAACCCTTTCCTTACACCATATACAAAATCAACTCAAGATGGATTAAAGACTTAGATATAAAACCTATAACTACAAAACCCTGAAAGACAACCTAGGCATTCTGGACATAGGAACAGGCAAAAATTTCATAAGACACCAAAAGCAATTGCAACAAAACAAAAATCGACAAATGGGATCTAATTAAACCGCTTCTGCACAGCAAGGGAAACTATCAACAGAGTGAATAAGACAACCTACAGAACGGGAGAAAATTTTTGCAAACTATGCATCTGACAAGGGTCTAATATCCAGTATTTATAAGAAACTTAAAAAATTTACAAGAAAAAACAAACCTGTTAAAAAAAAAAGTGGGCAAAGGACATGGACATTTTTCAAAAGAAAGCATACATGCAGCCAACAATTATATGAAAAAAAGCTCAACATCATTGATCATTAGAGAAATGCAAATTGAAACCACAATGAGATACCTATTATATCATCTATTATTGTAAAGTCAACAAAATAACAGATGTTGGCGAGGCTGTGGAAAAAAAATGCTTATATACTGTTGGTGGGCGTGTAAATTAGTTCACTCATTGTGGAAGACAGTGTGATTCCTCAAAGACATAAAAACAGTAATACCATTCAACCCAGCAATCCTATTACTGGGTATATACCCAAAGGAATATAAATCGTACTTGTATAAAGACACATGCACGTGTATGTTCATTGTAGCACTATTCACAATAGCAAAGACATGAAATCAACCTAAATGATCATCAGTGGTAGACTGGATAAAGAAAATGTGGTACGTATACATTATAGAATACTATGCAGCCATAAAAAATAAGATCATGTGATTTGCAGAAACATGGATGAAGCTGGAGGCCATTATACTTAGCAAACCAACACAGGAACAGAAAACCAACTACCGCAGGTTATCATTTGTATATGGAAGCTAAACGATGAGAACACATGGACACATAGAGAGGAACAACACACACCTGGGGCCTATTGGAGGGTGGAGGGTGGAGGGTGGAGGGTGGGAGGAGGGAGAGGATCAAGAAAAATAGCTAATGGGTACTAGGCTTAATATCTAATTGACAAAATAATCTGTACAACAAACTCCTGAGATACAAGTTTACTTATATAACAAACCTGCACATATACCATTGAACTTAAGATAAAATTTAAATAAAAAAGGGTTCACTTCCCTTGAAATATCTGCAAGTTTATGTCTTCAACATATTGCAAATATCTCAACCATATTAAAAGAAAATTCCCCCAATTTTTCACTCAGCTATTGCTCCATGCAGGTTCTAAGTAGCTTTGTGTGTGTGTGTGTGTGTGTGTGTGTGTGTGTGTGTGTGTGTGTGTGTGTGTTTCCATAAATTACTGAGGTTCTGTTTGAATTTTCCACATTTTTATTAACAAATCTACATGTTTGCGGATTATTTTCTTCAGTGTCATCTCCATTCTGCTTTTAGCCTATCTAGCAAATGTTTTTATATCAGAAATTGGAATTTTCAGTTGCAACATTTCAACTATTTTAGAGTCTATTTTTCTGTTAGTATTTTTTTAACTTCTCATTTGCAATTAATATTTTTTCCTTGAGTATAGTGATAATAACCACTAATCTACTAATTCCAACATCTGGGATATCGTAAGTTTAGCCTCCATTGGTTGTCATTTAACTTGAGGATGTCACACTTTCCTCTTTCTTTGAATGTTGAGAAATTTTGTATTATATCCTAGACACTGTGAGGTTCTGTTTGGAGTCTCTGAATTCTGTTACTATTCCTTCAAAGAGCCTGCTTTTTTCCCTCCCTCCCTCCATCCCTTTTTTCCTCCCTTCCTCCCTTCTTTCACAGTCAATGAGATGGGTAGGACTGAAACTGTCAGCAGCCTTGTGAGAAGTGGCTCAAATCTCAGTTCAGTTTGTTTACAGATGGGCAGCTTGAAGCCAAACATTTGTGGTTCAGGAGTTAGTCAAATTTTGTGGATTTTGACAGAATGTATTCACAAACTTCAGAACACTTGTCCTTTTTTCTCTCCTTTCCAGAACTCCTTACCCATCCAATTTTCAATGGATGTGGTTGGCTTCAACTCTTTGCAATGGCTTTTCAGGTCAAAAATACTATGAATTTTTTAATTGACATTTTAACCGTGTGGCATGGTGTGAAGACTGCAGACCTCAGGCTAGAAGCCATGAGTAGTGGAACACTCAATACCATTCTCTTATTCCAAACTTAAACTCCCTCTAGAATCTGCCGGTATTTGGTTGCTTTCCAGTGAGGTCAGATATTTGCTGTTGTTGTTCTGTTTTCTTTTCATTTTGTTAATAGCTTATAGTTGTTACCTTTGTTGTCTATGGGATGGTTTGGCTGATAATATCCTATCAGACAAAATGGAAGTTTGAAATTCCTTCAGTTCCAAAATTATAAATATTACTTTTTCTTTCCAGAAAAGATAAAATCTGCAATGCTACTCTGAAAAAATAAAATGACTATTTTTCTGTTAACAGAAGGATTCTTTTTTCCTCAACAAAGCATAGACTGTGAAAATCAGAAGATGAGAAATTTTTTCTCACTGCCCTTCAGAAATTTATGTAACATTTAAACAACCTACTACTCCCAAATAATACTCCTATAATTAAGGACAAAAAAAACTCACAAACCTTCTCTGCCTCACCACAAAATATAAATTAACATTAAGATCCTGGGAGTTTAGACATAGCTCTTTAGATTGTGAACTGGCTAAAGACTTCTTACTTCTCGTTTGTTGATAATTCCTGCTTGAAGTAGCGCTAAATTCCAGCCCAGAGCTTTACTTGGCAATTCTGAACAGGCTTCCTCATGCACAGCCAGAACTGACATTCAAGCCGTATACAACAGTATGAGTGTACTGGATATTAAACTATTGAAATGCTTCAAAAACTCCTGGTAGGAATCTATTTCCTGTGAACCCCATGCTGCTTTGACCATGGTAAGCCACCCTCTGGGAATGCTCTTGGGTTTTATTTTTTAAAAAACTTAGTGAAGTATAAAAGGCAATAAGAAAGTAGAACAAATCATGAATACACAAATGCACAAAAGATCTTAAAGTAAACACCTGTGCAACTTCACCAAGATCCAGGCATATATAGTAGGGCATTCCAGATGCTTCCTCGTGTAACCCCATGAAATATTCCCACACGTTTCCTGAGGAGTAACTATCATCTTGACTTCTAGTGCCAGATTAGTTTACCTTGTTTGTAGACTTTATGTAAATGGAATCGTAACATTTGTCTTTGTGTGTATCTGGTCTCTTGCAATCACCATTTTTATTTTTGAAGTTTATCATCATTTCATTGTCATAATATTTCCTATTATAAGAATGGTGCTCAAATTATTCATTCCACTATTGATGAATATTTGTGTTACTTCCATTTTAAGGCCTTTAATTTTCCTATTGTTATAAATATTCCTTTCATGTTTCTTGCTGCTTATATTTGCTAAATTTCTTAGAGTGAAAATTAAGGATAATAGATTGTGTGTGTTTAGCTTTATTAGATAGTGACAGACAATTTTAAAAAGGGATTTTTCTGTTAATATCTCACAAGCATTGTTATCAGTGTTTCACTTAATCCAAATCTTTGACAATATTTAGTACTGTTGGCCTTTTACACTTTAGTCATTTAGTCATTGTTTTTCAGGAGTATAGTGGTATTTTTTACTTTTTTTGAAGGCTAATAAGGTTAAATACATTTAATGTATTCATTGGCCAGTTGGATAGCTTCCTTTGTGAAATCATGTTTACGTTGCTTGTTCTTTTATTCTGTTTATTTTTTCTTTTATATATCTTACAAATTCAAATTATTTGTCAATATGTTAAACATATCTTCTGCTACTCTGTCTTTCTTTTTTATTGGTACATAATAATTGTATATATTTATGAGGTAAATGTGACATTTTGATACATGCATACAGTGTTTAATGAACAAATCAGGGTAATTGAAATATTCATCACCTCAAATATTTATAATTTCTTTGTGTTGGGAACTTCCCAATTTTTTCTTTTCTAGCTATTTTTGAAACATACAAGAAATTATTGTTAACTACAGTCATCCCACTGTGCTATCAAATGCTAAAACTTCTGCCATCTATCTAACTGCATGTCTGTACCCATTAATGAATCCCTCTTCATCCCTCTCTCCCCACTATTCTTACCAGCCTCTGGTGACCACCATACTACTCTCTACTTCCTTGAGATCAACTTTCTTACCTTCCCACATATGAGTGAGTACATGTGATACCCTGTCTTTCTGTGACTGGCTTATTTAACTTCACATAGTGACCTTCAGTTCCGTCCATGTTGCTGCAAATGTTGATCCTACAGAGATAAAAAATATTCTACAGCTTGTTTTCTACTCTTTTATGAATTGCTTTTGGTAAACAGAAATTCTCAGTTTAGTGGAGTCTAATTAACCATTTCTGTTATGGTTAGTGATTATTGTAAACTTTCAAAGAAATATTTAAGAACTATAAATAATAAAGGTACACAATTACTTATACTCTAGTCTTTCTGATTTTACCTTAATTTTTGTGTATCCAATGTATCTGGAACTGATTTTTTGTGGTTATTATGACGGGAATGCTATTTTCTCCAAATATTTAACCAATTTGTTTACTTCCATTTATTATAACTACCACATTATCTAAATCATAGAATTAGAGTTTTTCAAAATTTTACCATATATCTAATTATGTACTTATGTTTTGTACAGTATTTTGGTATACAGCCTTTATTAGGGTTAGAAAGGTTTTTATTATCCCAGATTTAATAACGCTTTAAATTGTGAATGGAAGTCAAGTTTTATTACATGCTTTCTCTGCCTCGTTGAAGGTAATATGACTTACCTTCACTAGTTAATTTTAAGATTTCTTTTTTTGTATTTGGTTTGTAACCGGTGTGTGTGTGTGTGTGTGTGTGTGTGTGTGTTTTAGTTGGTGGAGGGCGGTGTTGGAGGTAGCTTGGCAGAATAGTTTTCTTTTTATTTATCCTACTTGAAATTCATAATGATTCTTGGGTCACTGATACATTTTTGTCACCTTTGAAAAATTTTCAAACTTTACGTCTTCAAATATTGTTTCTGCCAACCTCTCTTCTCCTTCTGGTTCTCAAAATATTCATCAATTTAGCCAGCTCACTGAGTCCCCGTATCACATAAATATTTTTCCTCATCTTCCTTTTCTTTGTTTTCTTCATGCTGTATTTCTGTATGTTTTTCTGACTCATCTTCCAGTTCACTATTTCTCTCAGATAAGACTCAGGTTGCTTTTGTTACATTCTTAATTTTAGTTTTTTGTATTTTTCAGTTCTAGAAATACTACTTTCCTTTTGTAATTCTGTCCAGCTATTTCTTCACATTCTTCATACAATATTGTCACATTTTGAATACATGTTTATCATAGTTCTGTTAAAATTTATGGCTAATTAATCTAAATCTGAATCTCCTTTAGTGTCTGTCTACCATGGCAAATAGAGAGGGTTTCCAGGGACTATAGGAATTCAACTGGCTTGAGCAATCTGCCTGCTTTATAGTTTTCTATCTTACAGACTGTTTTTTGCAATATCTGTGTGATGTGCAATCACCTACTGGTTGAAACCAGTTCCCGACAGACCTCAGTAACTTACAAGTGAAGCCCAGTGAACTTTTCTCATTACCATGCTAACATCTCCACCCTGGAAGGATCTGTAGCTTCATTTCCATGACATGCAACCCACATGGTGGCAGGGTGACTCCCTGAGTTTGTGCTGCAGGGACCCCTCCTTTACATAAGATAATGTACCCTCTCCATTGCCCCATAAAGCCCTCTTGTCACTCTCTCTTGAGGAGACACTGCTCTGGAGAATATTCTTGGTGGTGTTCTTACTTTTAACAAGTAATAAAACTCCTATTGATCAAAACCTGCATTCTCATGTTTGTCAAGTTAATGAACCCTGGTTTTGGGGAGGTGGGGGTGACATCATCTTTTATTCCTCTTCATTTTTGTTATATGATTCTCTTTTCATATGCTTGGTTACTTTTGATTCAGTGCTGGGCATTGCATAGAAATACATTTAAGTATTTAAGCATAACTTAAGGTCATAGTTGCTGCTATCTTTCTTCAGAGATAATGTACTTTTTCTCAGAGAAAGCAACTTTGTTGGAGGCAGAACTAATCCAATCGGGTAGTGAACGGATTCAAATCGTGGTTTCAGTCATCATGAGGGCTGGTCCCTTACAAGTTCATCCTCCTATCCTGTGTGTAGTCCTTCACGATTACCAACTGAAAACCTGGTTGTGTGTTAGGTCTCTTCTTGGACTCTTAGCAGTTAAAAATGATAACTCTCTTTTTCCATAATTCACATCAGTTTGACAGTGATAGTAAGAGTCAAAGGCTTGATCAGAGATGTGTGGGCTGCATCTTCATCAAACGCATAGTTTCTACTTCCCAAGAGATTTAAGTCATTTCAATAAAAAAGTGCCCCAAGACAAATGCAGTAATAAATTGGAATATCATTTTCAGCCTTTTCTTCTATCAAGATGATACTGAAAAATCCAGAAACTGAGAAAAACAGAAATAATAATAAAGGTGTGGCATTAAATAATCTAGCCAATATTAAATTATCTACCTAGGATACAGCTTATGATATGGCCGACAAAGAGAACTTTCCTGGAAAAAAACATTGTGAGTGAATGGTATTTGTAATACTAAAATTTTTTCATGGACTATAGACAAGAAAAGGTAAAGGTCCCCATGCAATTATTGGCAACTGCATTCAGCTTCTCAGCCTCTCACTTTTGGCTTTATAGTTGGCAAGTGCCTCAAAAGAAGTGGTGCCAGTTGTTGATCTTACCTTTACAGATTATCCTTTGCCCTGATTCTTACACATTGAGAGTTTTTTCTCCTTTGGTAGCTTTCAAATGCTTTATTCATTTTAGAAAAATTTTGTACAGTTCTTTACTTTCTGCTGTGAATTTAAATAAGTCAGTCCACCATTTCTATAATTGGAAATCTCCATGTGGAGATGTCTTGCCAAAATTTAGCCGCTAAAGAAGTAACTTTGCTGACTTGGCACAGCAGGGGATTCACAAACTTTTCAGAAATGACAATGTTAACTGTTCTGCTATAGGTTCCAGTGAAGTACTAATGCTTTTAAAATATGTAATATATTATGTTAAATATAATTATATTAAATAACTATAATGTTATATATTTCATATATTTTTAATCCCTTTAATTTTCAGTGTAATACTATATGACATTAGTATATTTCTTGTGTACATATCTATATTTTGAGAACACTGAGCTTATAACTAATTAATACAATAAAGATAATTTATTCAAGCTTTTAAAATGTGTCATGTAATCCAAATGAATGGTCCAGACAGCATTTTCTGAATGTACAGGACTTGTTTATGAGCACCCATTATACCATCTTTGTAATTTTCTTATATAGCATAAAAAAAGAAACTATTAAGAGAAAAATTAAATATTGAATGTAAAAATACTTCAAAACAGATGTTTAAAAACCTAATTACCACCTTAAACATTGTGATTTAATACAAATAAAGAGTATTACACAAAATGCTCTTAATTTATATTATTTTTATATTGATATAATTGGGCCTTTTTAATCTTTCTTAATTTATAATTTCTCTTTTTATTAAAAATAAATATTGAATATTTTTGCTTTACTATTATGTTTTTCTTTAGTTGGATTTATAATTTTTATGTAGTATTTTGAATGTAATATATTCTTTGTTATTTTTCTAGTGGTTAACTTTCACTTTTTAACGAATATACTTAAAATTATAATATAGTCAACTATAAGGTAGAGAATTACTATCACCTCATTACTTTCAAAATAAAGGGTTTCTTCACAATATCCTACTTCATATGTTTTGAATTTATCATCTGGAGTTGTAATTGAGATTGCACAATTATTTTAATATAATTATTGATTTTTATAATTAAATTATTTTACCTTTATCTTATGAGTCGTTTTATTATATTCTTCATCATTGTTATGTTTGTTCTAAAGAAATATTATATTTTCTCTGAAGAAATATTAGTTCTGACAGTTTTTACTTTATATAGTTCTGTGCCTCGCTATTTCAACTAACATTGTTTTCTTGCTATTGAGTTCTTTATATAAGCTGGATGTTAGCCTCTTATCAGATATATGGTTTGCAAATATTGTTACAACTTATTCTGTATATTGTCTCTTCACCTTGCTTATTGTTTCCTTTGCTGTCCAAAAGCTTTTTAGTTTTATGTAATCCACTTTATTTTTGCTTTTGTTGCCTGTGCTTTGGGATTTATATCCCAAAAATTATTGTCCAAACTAATGTGATAGAGTTTTTCCCCTGTGTCTTCCAGCTGATCTTTGACAAAGTCAACAACAATAAGCAATGCAAAAAGGATACCCTACTCAATAAGTGGTGTGGGGAAAACTGGCTAGCCATAGGCAGAAGAGTAAAGCCGGACTCCTACCTCTCACCATATACAAAAATTGACTCAAGATGAATTAAAGATGTAATGTAAGACCTCAAACTATAAAAATCATAGAAGAAAATTTAGGAAATATTCTGCTGGACATTGACCTAGGCAGCAGCAAATTGTTTAGTTTTTGTATATTTGCGTGGCTTAAGATTTCCTTCTGGTATTAATTTCTATTTCACTGTGGTCTGAGAGACGATTGGTATACTTTTTTTTAAATTTATAGAGACTTGCTTTATGACTGAGCATAAATCTTAGAGTATGTTTCATGTGCGAACGAGAACATACATTCTTTGGTTGGGTAGAGTATTCTTTAGATGTCTATTGGACCCAATTGGTCCAATGTTGAAATTAAGTCCAGAATTTCTTTGTTTCTGCCTCTATTATCTGTCTAATGTTGTCATTAAGTTTTGAAATCTCTGCTGTCATCGTGTGGCTCTCAAATTATTTCTTTAGTTCTAGAAGTAATTGTTTTATAAATCCAGGTGATCCAATGTCTGATGTGTATATATTTTGGATAGTTAAGTCTTCTTGAATTTTTACTATTATGTAATGCCCTTCTTTGTCCTTTTTTACTGTTGTTGGTTTAATGTCTATTTTATTTGATACAAGAATAGTGATCCCTGCTCTTTTTTGTTTCCCATTTTTGTGATACATCTTTCTCTATTGCTTTACTTTAAGCATATGGGTGTTGTTACATGTGAGGTGGGTTTCTTGAAGGCAGCAGATGAATGGGTATTTTTTTTAAATCTAATATGCCACTCCATGTCTTCTAAATTGAGAATTTAGGCCATTTATGTTCAATATTAATATTGATATCTGAAGTTTTGTTCCTGTTGTGTGTTTACTTAGTTGCTTTGTTGTCTCAATTGTGTACTTGCTTTATGGGATCAATTGGTTCCGCATTTGTGTGTTCTTTTGTAGTAGCAAGTATCATTCTTTTCTTTCCATGTTTAAAACTCTTAACCATCTCTCCTCGGGTCAGTCATTTGGTGATGAATTCCCTTAGTGATTGCTTATTTGCTAAAGATTTTACTTCTTTTATGCAACTTAGTTTGGTGAGACAGGAAATCTTTGCATGGTAGTTCTTTTGTTTAAAACTGGGCTCCCAGTCTCTTCTGGCTTCTAAGATTTCTGCTGAGAAGTCTGCTGTTAGTTTGCTAAGTTTCCTTTTATAGGTAATAAGACCGTTTTCTCTAGCTACTGTTAAGATTTATTCTTTTGTGTTGACCTTGGATTGATTACCGTGAGCCTTGGGGATGGTCATCTTGTATAGTATTTCACAGAAGTTACCTGGATTTCTTATCTGTATGTTTACCTCTCTAGCAAGATTGGAAAAATTTGCTAAATTATATCCTTTAATATGTTTTCCAAGTTGCTTACTTACTCTCCTTTTTTCTCAGAAATGTCAGTAAGCCATAGATTTGGTTGCTTTATAGAATACCATATCTTGAAGGATTTGTTCATTATTTTTTGTTATTTTTTCTTTATTTTTGTCTGACTGGGTTAATTCAAAGGTTGAGTGTTTGAGCTCTGAAATTCTTTCTTCTGCTTGACCTAGTCTGTTGTTTAGGCTTCCAGTTGTATTTTGAAATTTCTGTTGTGAGTTTTTCAATTCCATAAATTCTGTCTGGTTCTTTCTTAATACGGCTATGTTGGCTTTAAAATCATAAATAATTTGTTTGGTTTATTGGTGTTAGACCCTAATGTAAATGATGAGTTAAAGGGTGCAGCACACCAACATGGCCCATGTATACATATGTAACAAACCTGCACGTTGTGCACATGTACCCTAGAACTTAAAGTATAATTAAAAAAATATATATATATATAAGATTTTAACTTTTTTTTGGATTTCATTGAATTTCCTTGTTTCATTGATCTTTTGTGTTTTTTGTAATCTCTATTTCACTTATTTCTTCTGTAATCTAAATTATTTCCTTCATTTTACTAACTTTGGGCATAATTTGTTCTTGTTTTTCCACTTACTCGAGGTGCAATGTTAGGTTGTTTATTTGAGGTCTTCCTTTTTTCTTGATATAAGCATTTATTGCTATAAATTTCCTTTTTAAATTTTAAAATAGCTTTTGCTATATTATATTGGATTTGGTTAAATTGTATACTTTAAACAGGTGAACTTTCTATTACGTAACCTATGTATCAGATTTAGTGCAAATGTGTTCCAAGATTAGTATTTTTTTAAGTCAACCAGTTTTTTCTCCTGGAAAGTTTACCTTATGATGTCCATGGTGATTATTCCTCAAATTACATTTTCACTGATATTAAAATTGCTGATTCACATTCTTATTGATTAATATTGAGAGTATACCTTTTACTATATTTTTGTCATATATACATACATACACATACATATAGCTTTTAATTTGCTTCTTATAACTTAAAATATTACTGAGACTGAGTTTTTAACATTTTATTTTTAAGAATTAACAGACTAATTTGCATTATTTATTATTATAGCGTTCCTTGCATTTTTCTCCTTACCTTCACTAACGTGTTAGATTTAATTTCCATCTTTGTGAAAATATTTTATTTGCAAAACTAAATATTTTGTAACTTTTAGTTATTCAACTGATTATTTTCTACTTTATACCCATATTAGAGTTTATTATTTTGTCATTGTGAAACAGCTTCATTGTCTGAGGTAAATACCCAAGGTTCATTGTCTGGTGTCAGGAAGATTTAGGACACCAACACGTAGGAGGAATTTAGGAACAGAGGTTTAATAGGCGAAAGAAAGAGAGAGGAGAACAGCTCTCTCTCTAGTGGTTTCTGAAACGAAAGGCCGGCCAGTGGCAGAGTTCGCCAGATTTTATAGTCAGGCTTGAGGAGGCAGTGTCTGATTTATGTAGGGCCCACAGATTGGTTCTATCAGGTGTGACATTTCCATAGGATGGGGAAGGCTGGCCACCCCTCCCCAATCTTATTATGCAAATAGGCTTTCCACTTGACAGGCGCCATCTTGTCTGCTCCTTACTGTATAAGTGGCTGGCAAAGGGAAGGGAAGATGGAGCTGCCATTTTGAACTTGTCTTTTTCCAAGTGGCTTTTTCCTGCTCTTATTCACCCCTGTAAGCTTCCAGCTTGCTCATCTATTGCTGCAGCTCTATTTTACAGGCTGCTGTTTGTTAGAAAATGATTTTGAGGCTGCTTTTCATTAAACAGGAAAACCTTACTGAAGACTCCCATACCCTCACTATCTACCTAAGTAATTTCTTAACTCCTAAATCAATTATTTAATAGCTTAAATTGTTTAGGAAACTAAAGCTTGAGAATCTGAGTAAATTGCTCAAAAAATATACAAGAAGGCTAAAAAATAGTCCCAAAAATCTCTTCACTGTGTGTGGTCTGTATTACAAATTGTTTAGTTTACATAAAAGCATGCAACTTTTGGTAATGTGGCACAATTAATGATAACATATAAGAAAATATTAAAGCAGATAAGTGGAGAAAACAATTTAAATTAATATTGGGTACTTTTTACAAGATATTTTCAGATGGATGTTCTCATATAATTCCAAGAAAAGCCTTAAAATAGTAATTATTATCTCTATTTTCATAGACACAGAATAAATGTTTGGAACAGATATATAAATTATTCTCATCGTAATGTTAGTAAATTATAACCTGATCTCATAATTTAAGATTGTGAAAGCATGAGGGTTATTTTTAAAGTTTTTGTGGTTCTTTTCCTTTCCTTTTGAACATTATAGCACTTCTTGTTCTAGATGGGTGGGGGATTATTGAAATTCCGTCTCCTGTTTTTCTTATTTCCTCAGAACAATATTTTCTAAATCATGTTTTTCTTTTTTTTGCTTTTGCTTTAATTAAGAATTTCCATCATCCACCCACTTGTACTCAAAGACCAGCAGCAGACTTCAAGCTGTCCTCTTCTTGACTGATCATTCACAGGAAATATTCCCTCAAGGGACAACAGATCGTTTCTGTATGAGAAATGAAATGGATGTGTCACATGGAAGGAGACTGTCAAGCATAAAACATACAAAGAAGTCCCTTCTCTCAGTTTCATGTCAGTTATTTTTTTACTTCCCATAAAGCAGGCTGTGTTATAAGGTGTTAGGCAAGTATATTAAAATATTTAGAAATTCAAACGATATTTTTAAAATTAGGAGTAATTAAGAAAACTTTGTATTTTATGTCCATTTTATCTAAAATCTTATTACAGTAGAATTTTGGATTCATAGTCAAATGTTTATTTACTCAGCCCAATTAAATATTTTGACATATTTTTGATGCATTCTGCTCCAAGCAATAGACTATTCTACAGCAGTACTAGGGGACAAAGACTATTCTATACTTACAAAAGTATCTCATAATTGACAGAGACTTTCCTTGGGCAAACTTTAGTCAGGCTTCTGTGACTCCTCTTCTCAGCTAAGGTTTGACTTTTGTACTTCCATGTTCAAAAGACATCACACGATTGTAGAATATTAGCAGAACTTTAGCAAGAATCCTGTTAAGTTGGTTTAGCAACGATTCCCCACCCTCGATATCCGATTATCCTCAGTATTTGGCCAGCTTCCCTACTAATTCCCCACCATCCTCAGATTGATACCTGATCATACTGGACTGCCTTCCATGAGAATCCTGTTAGGTCAGTTACCTACTCTCTTAATAAATTTTTCTGTCCCCTGATGCCCAGATCTTTCTTCTTGGCTATAGAGTTTCACTTTTCTTTTCTTTTTTTTTGAGACAGAATCTTCCTCTGTCACCCAAGCTGGAATGAAGTAGAATAATTATGGCTCACTGCAGCCTTGACTTCCTGGGTTCAAGCTATCCTCCTGCTAGTTCCATCTAGTCTCCTGAGTAGCTGGGACTACAGGTATATACCAGCACACCCAGTGCTAAAATTACAGGCATGAATCCCACATGCACCCCACTTTTCTTTATTGTATTCAGAATTGAGCCTCATTCTATCCTGAGGTATTTTTCCCCCTACTGCAATAGCACCAAATACAGTCTATTCTTCATACTTTCTAGCTCTGTCTGTAGACAGTAGTTTCTACCACTGTCTAGCTTTGGTTTTCTTTGACAAAACTCAACCACAATTTTGGTTTTTAGAGTAAGGAAAGAGTGTGACAATGTAAACTTTCAGCTTCAATTGTTTTATGGTGCAGATAAAGCAGCCTAATATCTCATGGCTTTAAAACAATAAATCATTATTTCTGTAACATGAAGTTTGTGGACAACTTCACATCCACTGGATTCAATGAGCTCCATTGGGTTTTGTTTTGGCTTTACATGTCTACTCTTTTCCCAAACCCAGGCTGCAAGGAAAAAGTCTAGAAAAGAAGAAGAAGAAAAAAAAAAGGATAATTCTGCTTAGCTTTTCAGAGCAAAAGAATGGGATCTGGATTAAAAGACAAGCCTTGACTTGTTTTTTATTGTATTTTAAGTTTCATAGTACATGTGCACAACGTGCATGTTTGTTACATATATAAGCCTTGACATTTAAAAAATGATTGAATAGGTAGTGAGGAAGTTTTTTTCCTTGAAGTGTAAGTTTACATTTCAATGGAGGGGTGTGAAACTCAAAGCCATGGGGTCAGTGGTTTATATTCCAAAAGATAGTAAATGACTAGGGAGCAAAGATGTCTCTCCTGTCAGAAAGAGAGAGGGGACTGCTGATCCATTACTATATAAACTGCTAGATTCGTTATTGCACAGTTTCACCCCTGTGGTGCAAGAAACCCACACGATACATGCTGGTTTAACCATCTGGCATTCATATATCACCCCAGAAGGGAGAAGAATTGGGATGTACTGAACTGCTTTAGTTATTGCAGTAAATTATAATAATATGTCATTGCTCCAGAAATATTATTTTTGCATTCAGGATGATATGAGCGAATACATATATACACTGAAAACTTGTTTGTAGCCACGGCAGAGGAGCAAATTAGAGTAGCACAAATATGCAGTGTCTCTTAAAGCTTTTGCTTGCAACTCTCACGTTATCACTTAAGCTTATTCTATTGGCCTAAGCAGCACGAAGTCAATGGAGTCAAAGGTAGCATGGCAAGGATAGGGAAGAAATGAAAATTATAAGCAAATATTACCATTTACTATAGTCTATTGCTCTCAAATAATTTCCTCTTTCTTGTACATAAAATATGCTTACCTTTTTTTAAAAAATACATCTCCATATGATCTCATTCAATCACAGCACCAAGCTTAAAAGAAAATTTGTGGCTTAAGTCAGGATCTAATTCATTTCTGGATCTGGTGTCTCTTGATCCAGAAAACTAAGAACTAAATAAAAAACAAATGAATTGTGTTACAATCTCTCAAACACAGAAAACCCTCCATAGTGGAAGAGAGAGACAATATGACTATAATGCATTTTCATATTAAGAAAGATGAGTAACAGGGTGCACATAGACAACCCCTGGTTCACGGAAATTTTGAAATCCAGGTAGAGGGACAAATGTTGCAGTGTCATTCTATTCAGTTAGAATTTAATTTTTGACTGAAGTTTCTTCCTCCTGTCCCCTGAGTTTATGTAGTCAGTCCTTTATTCTTCATAATTTTTGACTCCACACACTAAGTCCTTTATTTTCCATTATCCTTTTGGACTAGATTTGAAAAGGGAGTTGGGGAATATACCTTCCTTGGTAGTTGAATTGCTGCTTCTGCTTGTTCCCTGCCAAAGAAGTTTGAGGTCTCTAGGGTTATTTTACATTTCAGAGTCAGCATCTCTTTTAACTCAAATGAAAGGTGTTAATAATAGAATTCTTTAAACATGTTGGTGTTTATTTTAGTCCACTCGGCATCCTCTGCAAATAGTCGCACCCATAATACATTTGAGGATCTCTCTTTTTCTCTCTCAACTTAATTAGAAGTACTTTGAGCTTGTCAGGTTTTCATGGGATGACACGTTGTGATTCTTCTACCTAGACCATTTATTTAACTGAAAAGATTGCTAGAGTAACTGTATTCATTTCAAAGATTTTTTTTTTAAGACATAGTAGTTATATCCTTGATTTTACCTTTGCTCTTGATATAGTTTGGACATTTGTCTTCACCCAAATCTCACGTTGAAATGCACTCCTCAATGTTGGAGGGCCTCATGGGAGGTGTTTGTATCATGGGAGAGAATCCCTCATGAATGGGCTTGGGCCAGGCCCCTTCATGAGGAGGTCAACCTCCAATAAAGCCTGCAGAACTACAAGCAAATTAAACCTCTTTCCTTTATAACTTATTCAGTCTCAGATATTTCTTTATAGCAATGTAAGAACTGCCAAATACAACTCTTATACTGCATCCTAATTGAGATTGTTGGAGAAATAATCTTTAAGCAGACAGGTAAAGTAATAGTCTTTGTGCTTAGACGTAATTTTGAGTATGCATGACAACTACGCAAATCATTGAAACATGTATTTTTCACTATGCCAATCACTAATCTGAAAAGATAAACTCTTCTTTTTATTATTATTATTATACTTTAAGTTTTAGGGTACATGTGCACAACGTGCAGGTTTGTTACATATGTGTACATGTGCCATGTTGGTGTGCTGCACCCATTAATTCGTCATTTAGCATTAGATATATCTCCTAATGCTATCCCTCCCCCTTCCCCCTACCCCACAACAGTCCCCGGTGTGTGATGTTCCCCTTTCTGTGTCCATGTGTTCTCATTGTTCAGTTCCCACCTATGAGTGAGAACATGCAGTGTTTGGTTTTTTTGTCCTTGCGATAGTTTGCTGAGAATAAACTCTTTTGATTTTGCTGGTGTTCTTCAACTTTGCTAGGCAAACATTTACATAACAGTTTTGCATTTTATTACAATTTGGATAATCTTTAGATAAACCTAATGATTTTTGTTCTTTTTATTATGGCAGTGAAGTAAATCTCTGTATTTTCTAATGGCCATTTTATGAAACTCAAAGATAGTTTAAGCATGAAAGATCTTAACAGAGTTTATTGTTAGGAATTTGGGAAAGACAAAATCAACATTTATCTCACAACTATTTGAAGAGAAATAATTATTGGTAACATAGTGAAAATAAGCAGCAATAAAAAATTTGTTATGAGGAACCTAACATTTTAATTCAAGAGATTTTTTTTTTAATTTTCTTGAAACATACTAAAAAGCAATGAGAGTTAACAGAATAATTGGGTGACAAAAGAAAGCTCTACTAACCTGATCATTACACAACTTGGTAATTTTACAGAGAGAAGGCCTCAATGAGAACATTATTCTTTAGTCATTACTCATATAAAAATCTGCCACTGAGGACTTACTATTATAACTTTACATGTATGTTTAGGCAGCATGAGATACATAAATATATAATTTGTAATTTCAAGCATTTAAATATGGTTTTAAAATATTAACTCATCAGTATAAAAATAAAACTGATATAATTCATATTAAAATATCCACCTAAATAAATTATAATGGCAGTGTTAATAAGCAGATAGTAAACTCATTAATTCTCTTATATTTATATTAATTTTAATGAAATTATTGTGTAACTATATGTTAATTATCAGGCTTAACTAAAATAAATAATATATTTGTTCTCCATATACAAATGATAACTAGATAAAAAATTAAGGCTAGCTGTTTTTCTCCACACTTATTTTATTTCATTATTAAAAATTTGTGAAGCAAAAATAAACAATTTTAGCCCAAGGTCTGTTTTCTGGCATAGCAAACAGTTCTAGTGTACACACATACTACAGAGTAAGTAGAACAATCCATGACTTGGTTAAAAAGGAAAATGAAACACACAAAAAGCAAACTTTACTTTCTAAAACAGATCCGGTTTAATTATAGGCCATGTGTTCATTGTGTAGGCTTTATTATCTAGGTTTCTGGCTTCAGTGCTTGTTATAAAAACTAGTAATCTTTTCTTTGCCTCTGGAAACTGCATGTTACAGTTGGCCAATGTGTTATATCCAGAATCTTAAGTGCTACTATGCAGCCATTGTCACATCAGAGAATTCAACAGCTCACCTGAGAACAAAAGGAGCAGGGAGGATCACTTCTAGTTCAGCTACAGAAAATGTACTCTGAACAAACTCCTGATCAGGACAATTTTGACAATGGTGAAAATCTGGATATCCCTGGTAAATGTCATATTGCCTAACTTCCTCTGCCGGTGACCTGAAGGAAGGGAGGGGCAGGGGACAAGGGAGAGAGAAGGAGAGTGGGAGGAATTGAGAAAGATAAAACCAGTCCCTGACATCCAGGAACTGACCTGACACAATTAGGCTTTGGTTTTTAAGGAGCTGGCATTCATAGCTAGACTGTGCTGTTTCGTTGATCAGATGAGGTGATGACATGACCAAGATAAAGCTAGACAAAAAATAGCAGAACACTTCAGATTTATGTCTGATTACAACCAAAACAAAAACAAGGTCACTGTGCAAGTCACAGAAAATACTAATATCCCTGAAACTCAGCTAATATGAGATTGCTGCCTCTTTATTAGTTACATTTTAACTTCCATCTATTCTTCACTCCCTATAGCTAGACTTAAGATACTGTCATAGAATTATACAAAATCACACTTACTTGAGCTTCACGCAAGTCACATAACAAACTCACAAATCCTATAATACATTTTTTTTTTCTGACATCGTCTTACTTAGACATCCCATACTTGTCTATTACTGTGTTCTTTTTTATTACAGCAAGCAATAAACCTAACAGTTCAGCTACAGGTATCATGAGAGTTGAGAATGATTCTGTTTGGAAATTATTTATTTGAAGAAAATAAATAAAGCTTTATACTTATTTCGAGATGCTCCCTTTTCTCTCCAGTGGTACTAACCTTTACCTAAAAATGAACTAAAATTAAATATGAACTAACAGACAGTCAAATCCATGAAAATAGACCTCAGTTAATAATGTTTCAGGATTTTAGATGTCCAAACCAGAGAGTTTACTACAATTACTACTGAGTAATATGGACCTTTGCAAATCAAACTACATCTGACAGAAAAGTATGGAAAACAATGAAACTCTTATAAATGATTTAAACTCTAATCATGAACTTAAAATATCCCAACTATTAGTCTTATGCCTTGAAAGATATAATGGAATTGTGATACTGGCAAAAATTTAGGTAAATTAATCACTTTGTTAATTTCATCACCTGCTATACTTGTTCAATAGGAAGATACCTACAACACAGAACTATCATGTTTCAGATTAAGGTGCAAGAGCAGTAGAACAATATTTGATTTTACTACCAATTGGTTTCTCCTCACATCCTATTTAATAGGTAACTCTTTAGGTGTCTGGTATTATGGATGTTAACTTTGAACCTTGTATTAGGATTCTCCAAAGGAACAGAACTAATAGAATATATGTACATATAAAAGGGAATTTATTAGGGAGAATAAACTCCCTAATTTGTGATTGTATGGCACACAATCACAAAGAGAAGTCCCACGATCCGCCGTCTGCAAGCTGGGGAAGAAAGAAGCTAGTAGTGACTCACTCCAAGTCCAAAGGCCTCAAAAGCAGGGAAGCCAACAGCGCAGCCTTGAGTCTGTGGCCAAATGCCCGAGAGACACCAGCAAGCTACTGATGGAAGTCCAAGGGTCCAAAGGGCAAAGAACCAGAAGTCTGATGTCCAAGGACAGGAAGAGAGGAAGAAAACATCCATCACAGGAGAAAGAAGGAAGCCAGAAGACTCAACAAGCCAGCTTACCCCACCTTCTTCCCTGCTTTATTCTAGTCTGATGTCCAAGGGCAGGAAGAGAGAAAGGAGACATCCATCATGGGAGAAAGACGGAAGCCAGAAGACTCAGCAAGCCAGCTTATCCCACCTTCTTCCCTGCTTTATTGTAGCCGTGCTGGCAGTGGATTGGATGGTGTCTACCCACATCAAGGATGAGTGTCTTTCTCTCCCGGTCCAGTGACCCAAATGTCAGTCTCCTCTGGCATCACCCTCACAGACAAACCCAGAAACAATACTTTACCAGCTATTTAGGCATCCTTCAATCCAATCAAGTTGACACTAATATTAACCATTACAAACCTTCCATACAGTTGACTTTGGGAGGATAGGAATAGACTGGTTTTGTTTATACTGGTTCTATACTGGTTCTTGGTGATAATGTAGAAATTACCACCACCACCACCCCCCACCACCACCTCCACCCACTCCCCAACCCCCGCCACAAAAATGGTATATGTTGCAGGACAGGCTGCATGTGGCCTTGACTGACCCAGTTTCAGCACTCCCCACCTTTCCCCTGCCTCATGCTTGTAGTTCTTAAGTATAAACATAGAATGTGCTGAGCCTATGAGAATGCAATATCCTGAGATAAGGAGGAACTGTCTAGAACATCCAGACTCTGCTCTTGTCCCTTCTAGAATAGGGGGTCCTACAAGACTTTAGCCCCACAATTAACATTGCCCATGTGATTTAAAATCCAGAGTGGAGTGCCATTCGGGTCCCACAGGGGCAGTTTGACATGGGGCATGCACAGTTGAGACTCCATCCACGCTGTGCAGCTATTCTGAGCCTTGGGGTACTGGCCCACCATGAATCCTAGGCTTCCATTGGCCCTGTCCGCCTGTCTATTAGTAATAAAATTGCTTAAGTTGTTTTATTAGTACTTTTTCTGACTGGCTTCCTGCAAGTTGATTGACACTGGTGTACGGTGTTGGCAAAATGTTTAGAGTTCTCCCCTGGGACTGATACCTATGTACAGTGAACCTGCTTTGCATATGTTACTAAAAGGGTTATAGAATCTGACTTATAATTGGCATATCGTTATTCATACTAATATTATTTTTCACTAAAATACACATTTCTATCTAATAATTTCTATAAGCTGGTTTCTCTTTTATCATTATTTCATACTATTTGAATATTCCCATGTGATAAGATTATTGGTTTAAGGAAATCATTATTGGCTGACAATGAGTCACCACTTATTCAACTCCCTATGACAAGTTAGTTTTGCAAAAATCTGGAACATTTTCAACTCTGAGGAGCAGCCAGGAAAAATAATATGTATTTCAAATTAAATAATATACTAGAGTTTGGATATATTTGTTTCATGCAAAATTGCATATTGAAGAATGAACAGTTAAACTTTAAGGCTTTGAATATTATGTAATTGGAGAGAAAGTACTTCAATGAACATGTTCTCTTTCCATAATTTCATACAAATAAAGGAAAAAACATTAAAAAGATGACTAAAATTATAGGGTTGCTTTTTAGTTGACAATTTAAGGTGCCTGTCAATTCATTTACATGTCAACATCAAGAAGAGTGATTTATCACTGAAACTATTATTTTGACTACAAAGAAAATCTAAACAAATCAATTTTTCTGGATATATATTATATTCATTATTATGATCAATAAAATACATATTTTGATGAGGGAAACATGCCAAAATTATTCAGGAAAAGAAACCTTTTTTGGTTTATAGGAAGAAATATGAGGAAAATTTAAAATGACAAGCTCATTCATATCTATATAGAAAAAATCAATAATAACTGATAATATATATTGAAAATTCACTGTAAGTCATGCACTCTTTTGACCACTTAATCCTCATAACTCTAAGAGAAAAATTATCTTCATTGTAAATAATTTAGAAGCAAAGAACAGAGACATTACGTAACATGCTCGAGTTAATCTAGAAAGTAAGTTGCAAAGCAAGCATTCACAACCAAGAAGATTATAACTATCACTCTAACATTTGTATTATTTTTGCTAGAATTTAGGTCTAGTGGATATGGCACAGACTTTGAAAACAAATGTTATATTCTTTTTACTGTTTGGTACAAGTACATAAAATTTATTCTTATACCTTATTAAATAATAGACCATTTTACAATTAAGATTTTTAATTCATAGTGGGTAGGAGCCATGTACCTAACCATCATCTTTGTATTGTTTATAAATGGTCTGAGTATAGAAGATATTCAATGACTTGCCTAAGATCACAGAATCATTTAGTACCACAGTCTGTTAATAACTCAGATTACTCTAATTTCAAATAGAAATGGAAAGCAGAAAAAAGCAGGGGTTGCAATCCTAGTTTCTGACAGAATAGACAAAGATGAAAAAATGCAATCTTTTGATCTTTGATCAAAAAGAAGGGCATTGCATAATTGTAAAGGGTTCAATTCAATAAGAAGAGCTAACTATCTTAAATATATATGCACTCCATACAGGAGCATTCAGATTCATAAAACAAATTCTTAATGACCTACAAAAATACTTAGACCTTCATATAATAATAGTGGAAGTCTTTAATATGCTGCTGTCTGTATTAGACATACCATCAAGACAGAAAATTGTCAAAGATATTTAGGACTTAAATTCAGCTCTGGACCATGTGGACCTGATAGATATCTACAGGACTCACCACACCCAAACAAGTGAATATACATTTTTCTCAGTGCCACATGGCACTTACTTTAAAGTTTATCACATAATTGGAAGTAAAACACTCCTCAGCAAATGAACAATAACTGAAATCATAACAAACAGCCTCTCAGACCACAGCACAATCAAATTAGAACTTAAGATTAAGAAATCCACTCAAAACCACACAACTACATGGAAATTGAACAACCTGTTCCTGAATGACTTCTGGGTAAATAATGAAATTAAGGCAGAAATAAAGAAGTTCTTTGAAAATAATGAGAACAAGGAGACAACATACCACAATCTCTAGGACAAAGCTAAAGCAGAGTTGAGAGGGAAATGTATAACACTAAATGCCCTCATCAGAAACCTAAAATGATCTCAAATTGACACCCCAACATCACAACTGAAAGAACTAGATAACCAAGAACAAACCCCAGAGCTAGCAGAAGACAAGAAAACACTAAGCTCAGAGTAGAACTGAAGGAGATAGGGACACGAAAAACCCTTCAAAAAGTCAAAAAATCCAGGAGCTTGTTTTTTTTTTTTAAATAAAATAGATAGATTGCTAGCTAGACTAATAAAGAAGAAAAGAAAGAAGATGCAAATAAACACAATCGGAAATGATAAGGGGGATACCACCACTGACCCCACAGAAATACAACCATTACAGAATACTATAAACAGCTCTATGCAAATAAACTAGAAAATTCAGAAGACATGGATAAATTCCTGGACACATACACTCTCCCAAGACTGAACCAGGAAGAAGTTGAATCTCTGAATAGACTAATAACAAGTTCTGAAATTGAGACAGTAATAAATAGCCTACCAGCCAAAGAAAGCCTAGAACCAGACAGATTTACAGCTGAATTCTACCAGAGGTACATAGAGGAGCTGACACCATTTCTTCTAAAACTATTCCAAATAATCGAAAAGGAGAAACTCCTCCCTAACTCATTTTACGAAGCCAGCATCATCCTAATACCAAAACCTGGCAGGAATACAACAAAAAAAGAAAACTTCAGGCCAATATCCCTGATGAATATCATTGCAAAAATCTTCAAGATAATACTAGCAAACAAAATCCAACAGCACATCAGAAAGCTTATCCACTATGATCAAGTCGGACACATCCCTGGGATGCAAGGCTGGTTCAACATATGCAAATCAATAAATGAATTCATCGCGTAAACAGAACTAAAGATGAAAAACACATGATTATCTCAATAGATGCAGAAAAGGCCTTCAATAAAATTCAACGTGGCTTCATGCTAAAAACACTCAATAAACTAGGTATTGAAGGAACATAACTCAAAATAATAAGAGCTGTCTATGACAAACCCACAGCCAATATCATACAGAATGGGCAAAAGCTGGAAGCATTCCCCTTGAAAACTGGCACAAGGATGCCCTCTCTCACCACTCTTATTCAGCATAGTAGTGGAAGTTCTGGCCAGGTCAATCAGGCAAGAGAAAGAAATAAAGTGTTTTCGAATAGGAAGAGAGGAAATAAAATTGTGGTTGTTTACAGATGTCATGATCCTATATCTAGAAAACCCCATTGACTCAGCCCAAAAGTTGATTAAGCTGATAAGCAACTTCAGCAAAGTATCAGGATATAAAATCAATGTGCAGAAATCACAAACTTTCCTATACGCCAACAGGAGACAAGCAGAGAGCCAAATTATTAATGAACTCCCATTCACAATTGCCACAAAGAGAATAAAATACCTAGGAAAACAGCTAACAAGGGAGGTGAAGGATCTTTTCAAGGAAAACTGCAAACCACTGCTCAAGGATATCAGAGAGGACACAGATAGATGGAAAAACATTCCATGATCATGGATAGGAAGAATCAATATCATGAAAATGGCCATACTGCCTAAATAAATTTATAGATTCAATGCTATTTCCACTAAACTACCATTCACATTCTTCACAGAACCAGAAAAACTATTGTAAAATTCATATGGAACCCCAAAAATGCTTAGGACAATCCTAAGCCAAAGGGAACAAAGCTGGAGGCATCATGCTACCAGACTTCAAATTATAACGCTACAGTAACCAAAACAACATGGTACTGGTACAAAAACAGGCACATAGACCAATGAACAGAATAGAAATCTCAGAAATAACACCACACATCTACAATCATCTGATCTTCGACAAACCTGACAAAAACAAGCAATGGGTAAAGATTTCCCTATTTAATAAATGGTGCTGGGAGAACTGTCTAGCAATATGCAGGAAATTGAAACTGAACCCCTTCATTATACCTTATACAAAAATTAACTCAAGATGAATTAAACACTTAAATGTAAAACCCAAAACTATAAAAAGTCTACAAGAAAACCTAAGCAATACCATTCAGGACATAGACGTGGTCAAAGATTTTATGATGTAATCACCAAAGCAATTGCAAGAAAAGCAAAAATTTACACATGGGATCTAATTAAACTAAAGAACTTCTGCACAGTGAAAGAAATAATTGCCAGAGCAAAAAGACAACCTATAGAATGGGAGAAAATTTTTGCAATCTATCCATCTGAAAGAGGTCTAATGTTCAGAATCTTTAAGGAACTTAAACACATTTACAAGAAAGAAACAACCCCATTAAAAAGTGGGCAGAGGATATGAGCCGACAGTTTTCAAAAGAAGACACACATGCAGCCAACAAACATGGAGAAAAGCTCAACATCGTTGATCATTAGAGAAATGCAAATCAAAACCACAATGAGATACCATCTCAAGCCAGTCAGAATGGTGATTATTAAAAAGTTAAACAACAAATGCTGGCAAGGTAGTGGAGGAATAGGAATGCTTTTACACTGTTGGTGGGAATGTAAATTATTTTAACCATTGTGGAAGAGACAGTATGGTGATTCCTCAAGGATCTAAAACCAGAAATACCATTTGACCCAGCAAACCCATCACTGGGTATATACCCAAAGGAATTTAAATCATTCTATTATAAAGATACACACACGTGTATGTTCATTGCAGCGCTCTTCACAATGGCAAAGATGTGGAATCAACCCAAATGCCCATCAGTGATAGACTGGATAAAGGAAATGTGGTACATACACACCATGGAATACTATGCAGCCATAAAAGGAACAAGATCATGTCCTTTGCAGAGACCTGGATGAAGCTGGAAACCATTATTCTTGGCAAACTAATGCAAGAACAGAAAACTAAACACCACAAGTTCTCTCTTATAAGTGGGAGCTGAACAAGGAGAACACATGGAAACAGCGAGGAGAGCATCACACACTGGGACCTGTCGGGGGAGGGGAGAGCATTAGGAAAAGGAGCCAATGCATCCAGGCCTTAATACCTGGGTGACGCGTTGATAGGTGTAGCAAAACACAATAGCACACGTTTACCTATGTAGCAAACCTGCATATCCTGCACAAGTACCCTGGAACTTACAAAATAAAATAAACCACAAGTGTATTTTTTCAACTCAGAACTTTCTGTAAATATAAAGGTATGACAGGCTAATTCTTATTTTTTCATTACCAATTTAAGATGTAATATTTTTCTTTTGACTCTACATGCACTCTAGATCAGGATTCCCCAATTCCAAGGAAACAGACTGGTACCAGCCTACTTCCTGCCAGACCCTAAACCGGGCAGCACAGCAAGAGGTGAGCAGCAGCAAGCGAGCAAGCATTACCACCTGAGCTCTGCCACCTGTCTTGTGAACAGTGGCATTAGTTTCTCATAGGAGCACAAACCCTATTGTGAACTGCAAATCCAAGGGATCTAGGCTGCTTGCTTCTTATGAGAATCTAACCAACGCTTGCTGATCTGAGGTGAAAGAGTTTCATCCCTCCCATCTCATGGAAAAATTGTCTTCCAGGAAAACTGTTCCTGGTGCCAAAAAAGTTGGGGACTGCTGCTGTAGGTCTACTGTCTACCTCTCTTTGCATTTCTCTGTCTTCCTAGGAGTTGGATTTTCATGGACACATGAACCAGGCTCACTTATCTGGTGGTTAGATTCAGTTACTCAGAGTTAGGAACAGAGATTAGAGGGTAGGCAGAGAAATGGAATATTATTTCCACTCTCCTTGGCTACCTTGTCATCATTCTGGCAGGGATTCTCAATCTATATCTCCCCACACTGCTTCAAACAGACTTCCCTTTCCTTTCTTCCTCAGTCCTCTGGTAACAATTCTTGGCTCTTGCCAGCTGCTGGGTATCTCACTACCTTTGTTAGTTTCCCTTAACCCTGATCATTTCTTTTTAAATAGTCACTTTATTAAGTTTTCATTAATTAGACCCTTTGTGTGTTTCATCTGCTTCTACCAGACTCTAAATGCACATTAATCCAAAATTCAAATTTTTAGAGAAATGTCCTCAATGTATATTCTATATTTCTTATTTGATCTTAGACTCCATTAAAGCTAACAAAATTATCTGGTTATATTTTTAAAAGCCTGTACCTTAGAATACAGCTTTGCATATAGAGGAAGTTTGATAATATTAATTTTAATTATTTTACCTTCCTTTTTATGTCTTCTAATTAATCATTCACCTCATTCTCACTTCTAATAACTCTCTTTATTCTTAACCTCATGCATTGCGTCTCTCACTTCATTCTGCCTTGAATGCTATTGTAGATTTTGTTTCCTGGAAATAGATTGTGAAGCTGAGATTTGTTTGCCAAAGTTTATTGGGCATTTTATCACATGAAACAATGAGGAAAGCAGGATTGCGCAGAGGGGGAATCTGACTTGCAGTGTGATTTTAACTGAGGACTTCTGCTGATTTATGGGGAACTCTAGGGCTGAACTGACTTGCAGAATTCTTTCAAACTGAGACCAGGGTTCCTTCTGCATCATCCATTTGATAACCACAGGCCACACTCATAAAAGATACCTTATCTTTGGAAAGATAGTTTCCTGTGTGCAAGAGCAATTTTCAGTGAGGAACATAGCTATGAGAGTCAACAGGTACTGTCTCCAGCAAGTAGAGGATGAGAGCCTCGATCATATGGTAGAATATAACAGTATCCACTATTAACGTTTTTCCACACTTTAATGATTCTTTAAAATATTATTTTAGGTGTATTTTTTTTATTTTGATGTAACCTCAGATTTTATGAAATCATCTTATTGTTGTGAATTTAGATTACTATATAATTTTAGCATTACATTCATGATTCAATCAATTCTCAAATAATTTTATTAACAACATTAGGCCTCTGTTTCATATCCGAGATCATGTGGAGTGGATTGGGCTTGTCCTTGTCTGCTGAAAATGAAAAATAAATGCTAATAAAATCTTTGATGTGATAGAAAATCATGGAAAGTTCTAAGTTTTCAAATCCAAGTAAGCAGGCACAAAATACATTCTAGGTGAAACATCCAGGGTTGACAAAATGAAAGAGGCTATATCAGCTCCACTATGCAGAACTTGAGGGAGAGTTTTACAAAAGGGGTGACCCTGTCCTGGAGTGGCAGCTGTGGAGACCTTGAGCAAGAAGAGAATTCTCTAAGACACTGTTGTTTTTCACATAATATTATTTCCAGTCACCATTATTTTAGATGCCATATTTCATCTGTTTCTCATCAAGTCCATTTGGCTGAGTGATTTTACTAAGAAATACATGGAAAATAAACATTTAAGATGCAGTTTGTTTATAATAATCAATTTTTTTAATGTGAATTGTTTTACTAAACTTAGCCTCCCAGGTCTCACGGTCAAAATCAGTTCCTTTTGCTCCCTCACAAACTCTAAGAGATACTCTTCTACTATAGCTCTGCTAAACCAAAGAGATTTTTTTTCTCCACTTCTAACTTTTCTACATATAGGGAGGTATTCACTAGCATTTGAAATAACTTGTAGTCTTTCTTTGGCAAAACATGGTTTATGGCAAATTGTAAACATTCAGTGCATATTTTTCTTAATTTTCCTGTCAATATGCTGACTTCAATGAACAAGAAGCAAGCCACTGCCTTTTACCTTTCATCATGTAGAAGTTTAAGTATTCTGAGTGGAAGTAGGGGGAAAAAAACTGATGAGGTTTCAGGTTGCAATTATTACTCTGAGACTATGAGAAATTGGTGTTCCCGTTTAGGATTTCCACAGGTTTTTGACAGTGACAAAGACCAAAATTTATGATAAAAGGGTATTCAGTGGCAAAGGCAGTAAGGGAGAAGGGGAATGGTTTAGATGACATTTCTTGTCTCCTTTATTTTGGTCATTTATCTCTTTCATAGACATAAATTGGGTGTTTATTATATTTTGCGTTGGCTTATCTACTCCATAAGGCTATTTCCTCCCAGTATTTGTCAGATGTGACAATATCTTAATTTCCTATATTGTTGTCAACTAGGCTGGTTTGGTAGGCTTTCAAAGGTATTCCATTGGGAAGTGGGGGTGAGAAGATATGACAAGTCTCTCTAGCTAACGTCACCACTCAGAAATCTCAGTAGTATGTTCGCAAATTGTTTAATATGTTGTCATATTCTCTTTGCCAAATCTCATTAGAAGTATAATTTCCAGGTGGAAGTGTAGATTAAAATATCCTTTAAAATAGGAAATTCTAGCCAGTAAATAAGAATCCATATGTAGTTGGAGAAATAAGTGAAACCAGCACAGATGGTATGGAAGCAATGAAGAATTAACTTGTCTCAGAAGATGATAACTTTTACTAAGTAGCATAAAGTAGTGTTTTTTTGTAATGACATCCATCTCACGAGAACATATTAATAATTAGTGCAGAGATTCCATATAATATGCATCTTTCACATTTTAAAAATGACATGTTAAGCTGATTTTTTATTTTCTCTATCCCTTGAGTGGCATTAGAATATGTGTGAGTATGTCATAGATACTTTAGTGATCTGTCCTTTTAATGGTCAACACAAATGTAGTTGCTCTCTTGAGTGCTTGTATTCTGATGACCTTGTTCTCAAATTTGTCTAACATTTTCATAAGTGGATCTCATATATAAATCCTTACTGCAAGCAGACAGGATTGTGAGAATATAAAACACTATTGCTACTTTTCCCTTTTAGCAAGATATGCTATCTTTATTTCAAAACCATGCCACAGGTTGTCAAGAAATAATGAGATCCAGGCTTCTACGATTCCAGTTTAGATTTCTAGAGGCTTGCTTTCTGGTTCTGAGAATCAAACATTCTTTCTTGTTAATATTGTCCTATTTAGTTTAATCTGCACCTTTAAGAAGTCTCCACAAAGCCCTTTGGAGAACTATTCTTGTTAATAATTGGCACTAAACTCCCTTTAGCTCAGGAATTTCTAAAGCTTTTTATTTGTCTTTTAAGGTCTTATGACCTACACCATTTGACCAGAGCGGGTGAAACCCTTTGCATACGTGTAGCTACTCACGAGGCCTCTTTGTTCTCTCATGTGACTTTGGCTTTGGGATTACCATGGTATATGATTCCAAAAAGAAAGGAAATATTGGTTATTATATCTTCTATGCAAAGGTCAAAACTTACTTTAACCAAAAAGAGTACAAGAGCATCTTCAACGTCCTGAGGAAAAATAACTGTCAGCCTTTTCCTGTACCAGAAAATATATATGCCATTTAAGAAAGAGGGCAGAAGATTTTGGTTGAATGAAACCTAATAGGTTTCCTAGCACCAGACTCTGTCTAAAGAAACTTTCAAAAGAAAAATAATCCCAGAAAAAAAGAAAGTGTCAATAATTATCTCAAACAAGTTAAAAAAAAAGAACATACAGAAAAATCATTTTTAAAAGATTATAAAAAACTAACAGCATATTATTTGAAAATTTAAATATAGTAATTGGAACTAATAACCCATAAAACAGGGGAGCCTGAATCAGAATTTAGAGTTCTTTGTGTATTTTGAATTCCAATCCTTTACCAACTATATGTTTTGCAAGCATTTCTCTCAGCCTTTTGCTTGTCTTTTCTTTCATATAACAGTGTCTTTCACGAAGAGAAATTTTGAATTTTAATGAAGTCTAGCTACTAGCAAACTAGGAATAGAAGCTATCCTTAACTTGAAACTTGATATAGAAACTCTACAAAAACCTATGGCTAATATACTAAATGGTGACAAACTATATGTACTTTTTTAAGGTCAGGAAAAGGTAAGGGTGTTTTCACTAATAACTCCTATTCAGCATAATGCTGGAAGTTATGTTTAGTACAATAAGACAGTAAACAAATATAAATTTGTGCTGATTGAAATGGAAGAAACAAAATTGCCTTTACTTGCAGTTAACATGGTTGTCTATGTAGACAATTTCAAAGAATCAATAAAACATTCTGGTGTGTGATGTTCCCCTTCCTGTTGTGGGTAGGGGGGAGGGATAGCATTGGGAGATATACCTAATGCTAAATGACGAGTTGATGGGTGCAGCACACCAGCATGGCACACGTATACATATGTAACAAACTTGCACATTGTGCACATGTACCCTAAATCTTGAAGTATAATAATAATAAAAAACATTCTGGAACAACTAAGGTAGTAGAGCAAGGTGGAAGGATACAAGTTAATAAAATAATGTGAATTGTTTTCCTATATGCTAGTCTCAGAGGCGTTTAAATCAGAGCAACTCCATCTTGAACAGGGGCTGGGTAAAATAAGACTGAGACTTACTGGGTTGCATTCCCAGGACATTAGGTATTCTAAGTCACAGGATGAGATAAGAGTTCAGCACAAGATACAGGTCATAAAGACCGTGCTGATAAAACAGGCTGCAGTAAAGAGGCTGGCTTAAACCCACCAAGACCAAGATGGCAGCAAACGTGACCTCTGGTTGTCCTTACTGCTCATTATACACTAATTATAATGCGTTAGCATGGTAAAAGACACTCTTATCAGTGCCATGACAATTTATAAATGCCATGGCAACGTCAGGAAGTTTTCCTAAGTGGTCTAAAAGTGGGAGAAACCTTCAGGTCCAGGAGTTACCCACCCCTTTCCCAGAAAACTCATGAATAATCCATCCCTTGTTTAGCCTGTCATCAAGGAGTAACGATAAGTACAAGCCGCTGAGCAGCCCAAGCCACTTCTCTGCCTGTGGAGTAGTCATTCTTTATTCCTTTACTTTCTTAATAAACTTGCTTTCATTTTACTCTAGGGACTTGCCTCTAACTCTTTCTTGCACCAGATCCAAGAACCCTCTGTTGGTGTCTGGATTGGGATCTCTTTCTGGTAACACCAGTAATAAAAAATTGAAATTTTAAATTTTAAAAATTATTATTTAGCATGTCACCAAAAAATGAACTAGTTAAGTACAGGTTTAGTAATATAAATCAAGGATCTGTATGAGGAAGCCTACTAAATGCTGATGAAAGAAATCAAAGTTCTGTATAAATGGAGGTATATCCATAGATGGCAATACACAATATTGTTAAAATTCCAATTCTTCTCAACTTTCTGTAGGTTTAACAAAATCCAGTCAAAATAATAGGAAGCTATTTTGTGGAAAGCAACATGATCCTAAAATTTAAATGAAATGGCAATAGACATAGCATACTCAACACAATATTAAAGAAGAATAATAAGGAAGATTCACACATTCCATTTTCGATGCTACTGTACTCAAGATAGTGTGGTGTTCGTGAATGAATAGACACATAGATTAATGGACCAGAGTAGAGAAGTTCAGAAATATAGTGCAGTGATCATTGACAAAGGAGCAAAGGTATTTCCTGTGGGAGCTAATGTACATATTGGCCTGCGAAAGAAAGTAGTTTTGACAAAAGTAAAGAGAGTCTTTTCAATAAATGGTACTGTAACAAATGGATGTTCATATGTAAAATAAATGACTTAAGACACAGATCCTACCCATTTCACAAAAGTCTACTTAAAATGGTCAGAGACCTAAATGAAAATATAAAAACTATGAAACTTCTAGAAGAAAATTTGTCATCTTAGATTTTATAGTGAATATTATATATAACACTAAAATTGTAATTAACAAAGGAAAAAATGATAAAAGCTGCACCTTATTTAAATACTTCTGCCCTACAAAATATACCATTAAGGAAATGAAAATAAAGTGAACAGATTAGGTAAAATATTTACAAAACACACATCCGATAAAGGACTTGTATTTAGAATATGAAAATAACCCTTAAAACTTATCAATAAGATAAATACCTAGATTTAAAAAAGGGATAATGTTCTATACAGACATCACATTAAATATATATATATTTATATATATACAATATAGATTAAAAAATGGGATAATGTTCTACACAGACGCCACACTATATATATGTGTGTGTGTGTGTTTCTGTGTATATATATATATGTGTTTATATGTGTTTATATGTGTGTATATATATATATATATATATACACACAGAGCAAATAAGCACATAAAATATGTCCAACATCATTTTGTCATTAGGGAATTGCAAATTAAAATAAAAATGAGATACCACTACATACCCATTAGAATAACCAAAATCCTCAAAACTAACAATACCAATTACCAAAGACGATGCAGAGCGATAGAAGTTCTCATTCACTGCAGTTGGGAATGCAAAATATTATAGCCGCTTTGGAAGATAGCTGAATGGTTATGACAAAGCTAAACATAGTCTTATTATATGATCCAGCAATTATACTCCTAGGTGTTTCCAACTGATTTGAAAATGTATATTTATATAACAAAAACCTTAACATCAATGTTTTTAGCCACTTTATTCAGCTAGTAAACCCTGGAAGTGACCAAGGTGTCATTTGGTGGGTGAAAAGGATAAACAAACTTCGGTACATTCATATAGTAATTTATTGTCCAACAATATAAAAGAATGAGCTATTAACCCACAAAATGACCCTGAGGGAGCTTATATGTATATTGGCATGTGAAAAAAGCCAGTCTGAAAGACTACATACTACATGATTTTAATAGGTTTTGTAAAATGCAAAACATATAGATGGTAAACTCAACCGCTTCTGTGGTTTTTGGTAAGGGAAGAGATTTATGTAAGTCAAATATAGGAGATTATTTAGGGCACTGCAATTATTTTGTATGATATTGTAATGCTGGATACATTATTCCATAAAAAATGTAGAATGACAAATGTATGCGACAATAACATTGAAGCAGTTAGGGGAAAAGTTGATGGCCTATGTATCCTGGTAAATGACTGGAGTCTGTTATACTAAAGGCAACTTATTTGCATATAAGCACCATACTCTAGGTGGTAAAGTTGTCCTCAAATGGGGTACGAGTTAATGATTCTGATACCACTATACACGTATACTGGAATGAGCAATTAAGGAAATGGATGATGGATGATAGGTGCCAGTTATGTGATCCGTGAAAGGGTTGTATATGCAAAGTGACCCCCAAATGCACAAGGAGCCAAGAAATTAATGATGAGGGAAGATAAGTCTAGTGTGTCCATTTTGCATGATTTATTAGGGGGACTACAGACGGAAGCATGATCTTGAGCAGGGGCAAGACAGATGGATGGCTGTACCACACACCCAGAGCTTATATGTTGGGGAAAAAAGCATATGTGGTCTGGAAGGAATGTATAGGGGGCTACAGTTGTCACACCCTATGATTTCTGCAATGACAAGAGTTTTAGAGGAAACTTACAATGAATAGGTGTTCCTACTAAAGAGTAATGCATCAACCAGATATTTTGGAGGCATTCCTGAACTTATGGTTAGT
This sequence comes from Gorilla gorilla gorilla, assembly GCF_029281585.2. Taxonomy (NCBI): domain Eukaryota; kingdom Metazoa; phylum Chordata; class Mammalia; order Primates; family Hominidae; genus Gorilla; species Gorilla gorilla. The sequence continues at coordinate 85,023,312 of NC_073238.2, read as the reverse complement.
CAAAAGTTGGATGGCAGATTAGCATTGGAAATAAAGTCACTCTTGTCCCCACAAATGACACTGCTGTTATGGGAATACGTAGATAAGTGAGGAAAGGAGGCTAGAATTACACACATCAATAGATCAGATGCGGAGACTTTAGTAAGAATTCATGTTTAGTTAATATAGATAACAGGTGACCACAAATAGAAATATTTCTAGAACTGTATATAAATGTTATACATATGTAGATATGTGTACAGAATGTGTTAGTATAACACATATATTTCCTTGTTCTGTCAGGTGGGAGAGCCTAAAAGCAGTAATATACTAATAGTAACAAGCACCCCAGCACAGATCTTGGTTTCTAATGCCATGCTTCATTAAGTAGAATAGGGTTTCTTGTAAAAGTTCCTGATTCTAGGCTGGGGCAAGATATATTTATGATGAGCCTCTTTCAGAGAGTAAGGAAGTCCTAACAAAACCCAAAACCTCACAGTGTTCAAGGTGTGTTAAAGAGCTACAGGAGCAAACTGAACAAGCTTCCAATGTCCAAGCCAGAACAATTCAAGCAAAAATATTGTATTTTAATCCAAAGTTTTAAATAAATATCTGTGAGTCAATACTCATACAAACAAATGATTAAAGAAAGAAATAGGGGAGAATAGACATCGCTTGTGCAGAAGAATTCAAAATAATTTATTTTGATAATCTGCCCTCTAGGGGATAGGGCATAACTCTTACTCCTTAAGTGTGGGTTATGCCCTGTGACTCATTATTCAAAGAGTACCTTATGGGAAGGGGAGGTGGCGGATAAGTAACTTTACAGTAGAGAAATCTGACAGACATTTCCCCAGTCAAGTGATCAAGGTTAACATCAATAGTCACATTGATGGTGTGATAAAAATGTCATTTTGCCTCTATGGTCTTCCCACCTAAAACCCACCGCCATAGTCTAATCACAAGAAAAACATCAGATTAATTCCATTTGAGAGATATTTTACAAAGTATCTGACCAGTACTTCTCAAAATTACCAAGGTCATCAAAAACAAGAGAAGTCTGAAAATGTCACAGCCTAGAGGAACCCATGGAAACATTATGAATAAATATATTGTGGTACCCCGATAGGATCTTGGAACAGAATAGAGACATTAAGTAAAAACCTAAGGAGTTCTGAATACATTGTGGACTTCAGCTGATAATAATCATGGGTCAATAATGTATCAATATTGTAAAAAATATATCAATATTTGTTTGTTCATTGTGACAAATGATCATACTAATATAAGATGAAAATAATACGGAAGCTAGATTTGAGATATACGGGAATTCCTTATCTTCACAATTGTTTCGTAATCAAAAACTTTAAAAACAAAAATGTTTATTTAAAAAAAACCTAAATCACTACCCCAAATATAAATGTATTTTTCATATATGAGATGCAAAAATGCAATTGCATATGTTTAATTTTGTTACTGATTATTTTATTTAATGAAATTTATTGTTAATGATTGAGAAATTGAGAGCTCAACACTAATGTTTTTGAATGACATGAGGTAACTTTTCCTGGTGACTACAATTTGCTTTTTTACTTCATATTAATAATTCTTCTTTATGGAAATGTAATATTTAACTGACAATTAAATGTTTTGATGGATGTCTATCTGAAATTACTCTTGAGCTTTAAGTTAGGGATTTCACACCTGATGTGTTCCAGTGTGTGTCAATAACAAATTGAAAACACCTCTGTTTCACGGCCAGCTAAATGATCTCTATTAAATTGATAGTAAATATCCCTTCATGCTGTGTTTGCACAAAGCACAGCATACATTAGAGATCAGGTGTACGAGAAATATATTTAATTGGATATTAGTGAGACTGACATGCATATGAAAAACACATCATTAACTTAGAATATAATTTGAAGGTTACCTCTCCGTTTTTGTACAAGGAGTTTGTGTGAATTAATAATGCTCTTTTATATTTATATAATGCTCAGGAGTTTCATGCTTATATTTAATATAAAATGACATGAACAAATTATTACCTGTTACTCAAACCAGATACAAAAGTTTTCAACAGTAGACATACTTTACTGTCATCATGACCTTTAAATATCCAAACTGCTTATTATCAGCAACTTCCTTTTTTTTTTTTTTTTTTTTTTTTTTTCTGAGACGGAGTCTCACTCTGTCGCACCGGCTGGAGTGCAATGGCGCAATCTCGGCTCACTGCAAGCTCCACCTCCCAGGTTCACACCATTCTCCTGCCTCAGCCTCCTGAGTAGCTGGGACTACAGGCGCCCACCACCACGCCTGGCTAATTTTTTGTATTTTTAGTAGAGACAGGGTTTCACTGTGTTAGCCAGGATGGTCTCGATCTCCTGACCTCGTGATGCGCCTGCCTCGGCCTCCCAAAGTGCTGGGATTACAGGCGTGAGCCACCGCACCCAGCCTATTATCAGCAACTTTAATATTTAGATAATTAATCATTCTAATACCTAAATATATGAATTAATTATTAAATGAATCAATAACACGAATGTAGGAGTTCATTAGGAAGTAGGTGTGGTGTGTATTTCTTCATGATAGGGACACTGACAAAATAACAAATCAGTCAAAGATTGAAGTACATTTTGAAATTGAAAGAGATGCTTACAATAGGCAGTCACAAGTTTGTATACATCAACTCCACCACTGTCCACACTGTCCACACACCACTGTCCACAACTCACAGTAGAAATAATTTTTTTTCTGATGTAATAAATTTGAAAGGAATGTAAAAATAGAAGAAAGAATAATTTTGAGGATTGGGATCACTTGTATATACAGAGCTTAACCATTGGGAAAGAGAATTGAGACTCATATAACTATTTGTTACTTTTTTAAATGCATAAAGTTAAGGCTATGAGCAATAAAGAATTTATTCCATCAGGAAAATCCTGCAAACTAATCGCCTAGGAATATAGTTTGCCCCTTTGGGCAAACATATCTCCAATGAGGACAATATATTGTTCATACTGGTATAGAGCTTGCTTATTAGACAACAGTTTGTGTATTAAGACTCATTTCAAGACTCTTCTCTCAGCCTTACAGTGTTCCATTATCTTGAACTATTACATCACAACCTTTTTTTCAAACCTAAGCACTCGTCCACCTTAAAAACCTGCATTAAATCACTTGAGTCCGGAAACCAAAACCTCACAAACAAGTTTACTCAACACCTTCTGCAATACTGCTCAGACTTTGTCACAATGGTGTGCACCCTTACAGTAAGAAGGTGGTCTAATTAACTTCACTTGATAAAAATTTTTTTCTCTTGGACTTTTTTGGATTCAACTGTTCATAATTCAGTTTTCTTAAGTACTGAAGTATTGTAAACTTACAGTGACACAGCTTTTGTGTTCAACAAAAGTGAGAGCCTTGGATGCCCTATGAAAAAAGGGGCCTGACTGCAGAATTGTTCCTTGCTGTTTTAATTGCCCTCTCTTTGCTGTCATTGATGGGGAAACTGAGCACTGCTACTTGCTTAAGCTCAGGGAAACCATAGAGGCATACCTTAGTTACCTACCCTTATTTCTAACCTATACTTACTGCCCAAGGGCTTCTAGATTACAGCTGTCCCAATCCATGTGATCACAATAGCTCCTCAGAGGCTATGCTTTCATTATAATTAGACTGGACTAAGGATACATTGCATTATATTAACCTGGACTCCAAGCGCTGCAGTTCAGATATATCTCCTATAGCCAAACTTTTTAAGGAAAAACAATCTTCCTTCAGGGTGCCAGATGTAAAACACATTTGATCCCCAACTACTTTATAGAGCTAGAACCAATGAGCTTATATGTTGTTGACCACAGGGCAGAGACAAGGGATTCCATATCCTCCAGTGCTCATTTTAAGGTCTGTATCTTTGTCCTCAAATTTGGTAATCTATCCTTGGGTAAGACTACATCAAACCATAAGATAATTGTGGTTTTGAAAGGAAGGGGTCATATGAATATTGCTCTCATAAGACACCTCTGCTTCTATGTAAATGTGTGGGTGAAAATAAATGCATAAATAAAAGGGTTACAGCTAACTCTTCATTTATAAATATATGTATATATGCATATATGTGTGTATATATGACTATATCAGAATGAGAGTGACTTAGGAACTCTATTTGTCTATATATTCTTCCAAATACACTTGTGTGTGTGTGTGTGTGTTAGACTGATGAATCAGAAAACAAGATAATTAGGCTTCCTTTGATTGAATGGAATGAAATGTGTTGTGACAAAATGACCATTAACCGTCAAACTATGGTTAATGCCAATGGAAACACAAAGATGAAAAAGGAAGACATTTCTTTTCTTTCAGATGGTGTATCACTTTTCCGTGAAACTCTTGAAATTGATCTTTTAATGGTGTGAATGTTTTAAATAACCATCATAGAAATTGAAGTTTGTTTTAGAAATAGATGTACATTTGGGAAACATGACTTTTTTTTTCATTCAAGAAATGTTGGTTAGACATGGCCTTCTTTGTTGGGCCTTTACCTCTAGGGAACACATGATGCCATTTGGTTTGCCAGCTCAAAATGGTGGTGATGCTTTTTGGAGGAAGAGCACAACCATCTATTGTAACCTTCCATATTATGTATAATTAGAAAAGTTATTGATTACTACATCATTCTTTTGTTTCTATCCATTAGTAGTTGATTATTTATTTGCAATGTACGTTCATCCCATTATTCTTACACCTCTTTTTAGTTTGAAAGTTTCTCAATTTTTAAATTATTTAATTTGTAATTGGCACATAATACTTGTACTTATTTCTGAAATAAAATATGATGTTTTGATGCATGTATCCATAGGGTAATGATCAAATCAGGGTAATTATGATACCCATCACTTTAAACACTTATCACTTCTTTGTGATGCCAGCATCCAAAGTATTTCTTTCTAACCGTCTTGTAATATACACTGCATTGCTATTTGCTGTACTTACCCTACTGAGTAATAGAACATCAAAGATTATTCTTCCTGTTTAATTGTAACTTTGCATCCATTGCTCATCCTCTCCCAGTCTTCCCTCCCCCGTCCCTCCCCAGACTCTGATAACCACTATTCCACTCTTTACTTCTACCATTTGCATGGATATGGATGAACTAGGTGGGCATTATGTTGAGTTAAATGAGCCAGGCACAGGACAAGCACTGAAAGGTTGCACTCACATGTGAAATCTAAAAATAATAAGAAAAAGATTTTCTAAAATAAGAGACAGTTTTTCTAAGTAGCATTTAGTTTTTCAAATTGTGTCACATTCAAGCTTTCTCATTTTGTAAAATTTTAATAACATTTCTATTGTTTATTTTCCCACTAACATCAATAGTAAAAGCAAATATTTTGAACATTCAGGACATTAATTCCTGGAAGCAGGTTTAGGGAACAATGAATAGAACACAGTGACATTGTAAACCATTTCATTTTGTATATGCACAGTTGCTACCTAGATTCATGGGGAAGCTTGAGGATAATTTCAATAAAATATATAAGCATACCCATAAATTTACTTAATTCATTCCTAAAGGTGTTTTAAACTAATATTCTTGATTCTGGGCAGATCCAATTATTTTTCCCTTGGTAAAAATAATGTTTACTCATGATTAGATGGAAGCAGAATGAGTGAAAACTAACAGTCACTCAAAATTCCTGGGGACTATTAACCTCATTTACTCCTCAAAATAATATTTGGTTATGATAAAGAAACAGAATGTTACAAAGAAAAAGTGACTATTTCTACTTTAATATTTGGCACAGTATAGATTGAGATAACTCAGATTAAATTGCAAGGATAACATTCAAACAAAATCAATTACTTCATCCTACACAGGTTTATTTTTTCCTCACAATTTGTATCCAATTCAGTTCAATGTATATGGCCAGGGGTGGGGGTGGTTAGTTGATTACAGGACATTCACTTTACTTCATTCTCATTCAGAGACTCAGGCTGATCTGGCATCCTTAGGAAACACTGCTTGGCACCAGAGAGTGTCAATGGAGAGAAGTTGGCTGGGCTTGCCCGTGCAGTGATCAGCAGCCTCCTATTTGCGGAACAAATTAAACAGCCATCTTCAACTTCATAGAAACAAGAAAGTGCAGCTCTACCATCCACATGCCAAAAAAGATATAATTTTTAATAGACTTAGGTCTATGGGTACTGTGCACATTTTTATATAAAAGCAGAAAACTTGGTTTAAAAATTACTGAAGGCACTTTCACTTGAAGTTGTATAGCTAAAGATTTTATATTCCTAGTGAATCTCAGACAATAGAATTGCTAAATTGCTAAGCATGTGACATAATCAATAGTAATAGACTGATAATTAGAAATCAATACATTAGAAATATTGGTTGGATACTCATCAATTACAGAACATTAAATACCTGCGGCAATCACTCAAGTGGCCAGGGTTACTGTATATATAGGAAGGCAGTCATGAGAACATAAGAAAAAGCCCAGCAGGGGGAAGCACAAACTCAGTCTCTGGCTCTGATATGCAATTATGTTTGTGTATAAACCAAAGATCCTACTGGTGCCTTAATACAACTAGTAACTAGACTGGGCTAAAAGAGAGAGGTGTTTCTTCCTCTACCTCTTAGTACATACATCACAGTAAAATACCAGAGAACACCATACTGATACATTCTACTTTTCCAAATATGCTTGGCTCTCAAGAGTAATGCTTGCTTCTCTGCTTTGCAACAAACCCGTTCACTTTTCCTGACACCCAATCAGTCATGAAGAAAATCTTCATCTGATAATTTTCATTTAACAATTACTTGTGATACACTAAGCACTGAGTTACAAAATAAAAGAATGAAACATGAAGTGTTCATGATCTCTGGCCTAGAGGAGCTTGCCGTGAGGGGTGAAGGAGAAATGCAAAAAAATTACAGTACCATATGGTTAGTGGTCAAACAGGTCAAACTCTTACCAAAGGGACAAAAACAATTAACTTTGCTTGAAGGAATTTGAGTTTTCTGTGAAAGCGATCACAGAATGAAATTAGAAGTTTTCCAAGTACAAAAGGTGGAGGTCTTTAACAGAAGGAAACCAGTATGCACAAAGGATATTTGTAAGTATTGTAACACAGTACGGGCATTACAGACCAGAGAGTAATGAGTGGTTTGCAATGAGGAATTCCCAGAGGTTTTTATTGTTGTGGTTGTTAGTATTGTAGTGTTAGTATTGTAGTTGTTTTAATTAAAGGATCCAGATGATCAGATTTGTTTAAAAAATGATTCCCTAGCTAAACAATTACTTTAGCATTTTTATCTTTACTTTTTATTTAATTATACCAGCCACTCAGTGCTACTTCTTGCCAATCCCCTCACAGATCTCTATAGCACTTCCCCTTCATGATCCTAACCACTCGGGGTATTGCCCTGTCTATAGGTACTTTCTTCCTTGATCACCATGTCTAATACATTTTACAAGCAATCTTTCTCTTTTCCTTAGACCCATGTGGACTGTCTTTTGTTTCGGTATTTCATTCTTCATTTAATTTCTTTTCCTTTTCCTTCCCTTTATTTAACTAGCAGCTTTGGGACTACATGTGTGTGGCTTTTCCTTAATTATAGATACCCTTGTGGATTATTTTATCCAGGTTTTAATCTTCATAATATGTTGTAAATAAGGCAAATAATATTATTTCTGCATTTTGAAAACCTCATTTGGAGGGCTGTCTCCATGAACTAACAATTTTGCTTTAGTGAAAAACAGAAAGGGTAAAAGAAGTATATTTTCCTTACCCATACATTCCACTTCCAGCAGCACACTGAGTATCAAATAGGACTTATATATTGAAAATATAACAGGAAGCAAGTCATAAAAGGTGGCCAAACCACTATCAGAGAATCTTGTCATATAATATAGATCATGTCATACTTGTCATACTTTCTAAAGGAATGGATGGTTTAACTTTTATATGTAACTAACACCATGCTCAGTAAACAGTTGTGTAATTGATTACTTAATCCTAAAATTGTATTAATGAAATAGTAATGATTTTCCCTGTTAAACATGCCACTAATCTTAATATTAAGAGTTTAACTTACCTAACAGTACATAGAGTATTCAATTATCCTACTTGGAAGTCAGAATTTCATCCATAGATTATCAGAGGTTTGATAGTGTGTGTCCTTGAATCTCTATGTGCATGTTAATGTCTTATCAAAATTAATAAATATTTTTAACCATACATGAGGTATATTTGGTTTGAAATACAGGGTTAACCATCTTACTATCTTATTCATAATCTGATGGAACATTAAGTCATTCACCTAGAAAATACTAGTAAATGTGGATGTATGTTTTATACTCTAACACAGGTCATCTCCACGACCCATTTCTCAATGAACCTCTCTGTCCATGACCTTACTTTAGGATCTGAAAATGTTATGATCTTCCAACACCCACCTCTGAGATGACCTGACCCTTCACCTGAATGGGTGAAATTCTGTGTAGTGTTTTGAAATAGAATTAGCCCCTGACTTACAATTACCATTATACTCATTTTATGCCTCTCTTGTAAAATGATCTCTGCAGAAACCATCTGCCATCGCAATGGAAGCCACCAAGGAAATAAACATACTGAATGTATGTTCACAGTAAGGAATCCTTTATCACTGCCTTGTCCTGGGTCACACTCAGGATGAAATTGATAGACGGCTGTATAAACCTATTTTGAAAATTTGGGATTCTACCCTGATCATTACTGGACATCATGCTACCTTCTTAGTGTACATCAAGGTGCTAGTTTTCCCAAAGAGCTGCAGCAGACACACAGAAATCAGCTTTAGCAACCTGGTTTCTCTTGTTGGATTGATATGGTCCTAGATCCTAAGTATAATGACCACTTGCTTTAGTAAACTGCTCTCTTATTCTCCCTAAAGTACCCAACACCGGCCAAAGTGAGGGTACAATAGTTATACATAAATTTATAAAAATGGTCTTGGCATTCTAGCACCTGGCAATTTCAAACTGCAAGTTTGGGTATGAATAAGAGATGACTAAAAAATAGGTGAAGTTATAGCTATTGGAATGGAGTGCACTGATTTTGTAGTAATAACGTGTGAACAAAAACCCCTGATCCTGTAGTAATAACGTGTGAACAAAAACCCCTGATCCTGTGGAGGGAATATTTTAGGTCCTAGGAAGTGCTGGGGATGAAGAGACATTAATGATTTTTGTCTTTAAAACACCCTTGAAACTGGATCCTCATCTCTCGCCTTATACAAAAAGGTATTTTTACTATTTTTGTGCCCGTTAACCACTCATACACACCCCCCAAATACCCCGTTGACTGTCATAGCCTCTGGTAACCATTCTTCCACTCTCAGTGTCCGTGAGTTCCATTGTTTTGATTTTTAAATCCTACAAATAAGTCAAAACATGTGATGTTTGTCTTTCTGTGTGACCTAGGATGTTTGTTTCATCTTTCAGCATCAATAAAACTGTGACAGATTAGCTGTTTGGTTTACAAGTAGAAAAAAAATATCTTACATCCTTCACAGGTTTTGACATAGAGCAATGCCAAACTGCAGAAGAACTTATGTGCCTCCAAAAGATGTTTTAATTCTATTCACTGTTTTCCTCTTTGCTACTACTTCCTATTCCAACCTTCATTTCATCTTTAAATTACTGCAAAATCTTTTATGCCCCACCCCATTTATATTCAAGAAAGCAAAATCAAATTTTTAAAACATAATTATGCTATTTGAGTTGTTGTAACCCCTTAATGATTTTTTTCTCAAACCTAAATCATAGCCCTCATGCTTTGCTATGACCTACAATGTTCTGTGCCACTTGGCTTTTAACAGTCTTTACAAACTTATAGCCTAGCTCTGTTCTCCTTGCTCACTATTTTATAGCAATACAAGCCTACGATAACGTCCTTGAATACATGCAGGTTTTCTTTTTCACTGGGCCTTATCACATGATGCTATTATATCTGATAGCAAAAGATTTTCAAGTTAACTAAAAGGTGCATATTTCATCACCTAGATGGAATATCATATCTTTGGAGAGGCATCAACTAAGCATCCTACTGAAGCATATTACATTCTGTTCTTATTTGTTTCTTTAATAATTTGTATCACAGTGATTTTTTATATATTTACCTGCATATTAAAACCCTGTTTTTATTAAAATATAAGCATCATGATAACTGGGATTATATCTGTTTTACTCCTAGTTGTATCCAGAGATTAGCACTTTTATGGAGACAATTCTGTTACCACAAAGATTCATATGAAGACCTAACCTAAGTACCTAAGAATGTGTCTATATTTGAAGACAGGGCCATTAAAAGGTCATTGACTTAAAATGAAGCAGTTATGGTGGGTTCTAATCCAACCTTACCAGTGTCCTTATAGAAAATTTGGGTACCCAGAGAGACCCCAAAGATACAGGCAGAGAGGAAAGACCACTAAGGACACTGTGAGAAGGCAGCCGTCTGCAAGCGAAGGAGAGAGGCCTCTGGAGAAAACAAACTGTATTAGTCTGCTCCCATGCTGCTAATAAAGACATACCTGAAACTGAGTAATGTATAAAAGAGGTTAAATGGACTCACAGTTCCACATGGCTGGAGAAGCCTCACAATCATGGCAGAAGCGAATGAGGAACAAAGTCATGTCTTACGTGGTGGCAGGAAAAAGAGCATATGCAGGAGAACTCCCCTTTATAAAACCATCAGATCTCATGAGACTTACTCTCATGAGGACAACATGGGGAAAAAAACCTCTTCACATTTCAAAACCAAGCATGCCTTCCCAACAGTCCCTAGAAGCCTTAACTTACTTCAGCACTAACTCAAAAGTCCACATTCCAAAGTCTTATCTGAGAGAGGTCTAATTCCTTTTACCTATGAGCCCGTAAAATCAAAAGCAAGTTAGCTACTTCCTAGATACAAAGGGGGTGCAGGCATTGGGTAAATACAGGGAGAAACTGGCCAAAATGAAGGGGCTACAGGTCCCAAGCAAATCCAAAATCCAGTGAGGCAGGCAAGTCATAACCTCCAAAATGATCTCCTTTGACCCTATGTCTCACATCCAGGGCACACTGATGCAAGAGGTGGGCTCCCACTGCCTTGGGCACCTCTACCCTTGTGGCTTTGCAGAGTACAGCTACCCGCATGATTGCTTTCATGGGCTGGCCTTGAGTGTCTGTGACTTTTCCAGGCACATGGTGCAAGCTGTCAGTGGATCTACCATTCTAGGGCATGGAGGAAATGACCCTCTTCTCACAACTCCAGTAGGCAGTGCCCCAGTGGGTATTCTGTGTGCAGGCTCTGACCCCACATTTCTCTTCTGCACTGCCCTAGCAGAGGTTCTCCATGAGGGCTCTGCCCTTGCAGGAAACTTCTGCCTAGACATTAGGCATTTTCATACCTCCTCTGATATGTAGGTGGAGGTTCCCAAACCTCAATTCTTGACTTTTGTGAGCCTACAGGCTCAATACCACATGGAAGTTGCCAAGGCTTGGGGCTTGCACCCTCTGGAGCCACCACCTGAGCTGTACCTTGGCCCCTTTTAGCCATGACTGGAGCAGCTGGGAAGCAGGGCACCAAGTTGCTAGGCTGCACATGCTAGAGGTGCCTGGGCCCAGCCAATGAAGACATTTTTTCCTCATAGGCTTCAGGCCTGTGATGGGAGGGGCTGCCGCAAAGGTCTCTGACATGCTCTGGAGACATTTTCTCCATTGTCTTGGTGATACACATTGGTATCCTTGTTACTTATGCAAATTGCTGCACCAGGCTTGAATTTCTCCCCAGAAAATTGGGTTTTCTTTTCTACTGAATCATCAGGCTGCAAATTTTCCAAACTTTTATGCTTTGCTTCCTCTTCAACATATTGCTGCTTAATAATTTCTTCGACCAGATACATTAAATCATGTCTCTCAAGTTCAAAGTTCCACAGATCTCTAGGGCTGGGGCAAAATACTGCCAGTGTCTATACAGCAAGAGTGACCTCTACTCCAGTTTCAACAAGTCCCTCATCTTCATCTGAGACCACCTCAGCCTGGGCTTTATGGTACATATCACTATCAGCATATCGGTCAAAACCATTCAACAAGTCTCTAGGAAGTTCCAAACTTTCCCACATCTTCCTGTCTTCTGAGCTCTGTTCCAACCTCCGCCTGTTACCCAGTTCCAAGCTTACTTCCACATTTTTGGGTATCTTTACAGCAGCACCCCACTCTACCCGTACCAATTTATTGTAGTAGTCTGTTCTCATGCTGCTAATAAAGAAATACCCAAGACTGGGTAACTTATAAAGAAAAGAGGTTTAATTGACTCACAGTTCCACATGGCTGGGGAGGCCTCACAAGGGCAGAAGGCAAATGAGGAACAAGTCGTGTCTTACATGGCGGCAGGCAAGACAGCACGTGCAGGGAAGCTCCCTTTTATAAAACCATCAGATCTCAAGAGACTTCCTCACTAACATGAGAACAACATAGGAAAAACCTACCCCCATGATTCAATTACCTCCCACCAGGACGGTCCCATGACACAGATAAGTAAATATTACAATTCAAGGTGACAGTCAAACCATATCACAAACCAAATCTTGATCTGACTTCTAGTTCCAGAACTGTGGGAAGACAAATTTCTAGGTGTTGAAGTCACCTAGTCTGTGGTATTTTGTTACAACAGCCCTAGCAAATGAACATAACCCTTATATTACAACATGATGCATCCTAAATTTATATTCATTAAACCAAGGCACTAACAAAAAACCATAAGCAGAAACTCATAAAACGTCTATTCCCCAATGCTCATGTCTGAGTTACCGAGAAATGTTATTTTAGTGTTCATCATAGTGGAATTGAGAAAGTAACTCTTTTCATTCAAAAATGTTAGAGTCAACTTTACAGCAAAAGGAAAAAAGAAGGAAGATGGATGAGGTACACTTTGTTGCTGACAATGCTAAAGATGGAGTCTACGAGATAGCACAGTTCTTGATAAATGACGATACAGTTTTTTCCATAGGATTTTTTAATGATGGGGCCTATAGTCAGTGAAATCAGAATATTTCTTTTTGCTTAAGGTGTTTTATAGAACTAAATCTAAATGTTATCAGTGCAAACTGTGTCTGGATAAGTGAGTGGAATGCCGAAGAGATAATCTTTCTCTGAGATATTGCATTGAATGTAATATTTATAGATTTCTATCATCTTTATTTTTAGGAGCAAAGTTTGTTCTGGGTCAGAGTGTACATTTGTTCCTGTACCTCTTGGCTTTCAAAGCTCTTTTCCTTTTCTCATATTTATAATTTTCTGATACCCTTTTTTATCACTCCTTTCCTTGGTCAAAACTGCTTTCAGAAAAGAATAATTAGATATTTATTCTTTAATATGAACTACTATTTAACTGATCTTGGGGATATTTACACATTAAATCATATCTTTAATTACTGAGTGGAAAAGCCTTATGAAAATAAACTGAATGAGTGGATTTGGGAGTTGGATAGTTTTCCTTGGGAGTCCTGAAGATATTTACATCCACCTTTGCTTCTCTAAACACCAGGCTTAAATCCAATATACTGTAATTAAAAGCAAAGGTCCCGTCAGGTTTCACAGATTATCTTTTTAAAAGACTCATATCTTCGTCATCTAACAGTCTGTATTTGAGACACTTTTGGTATATGAGTTACAACGCCATTATGGACCACAGCTAATTAGACCAGGCATGGACAACTTACTAGAAGACAATTTGCTTTGCCTAATGTGGTTGCAAATGAAAATTCTTCACAATAGGTAAACTGTTAACTTGTTTCAATTAGCAAATCAAGAATTTTCTCTCTGAGATTTTGAATATAAGACATGAATGAGAAATGCAAGAACGGACAATGAGGCAGAGGGAGACACATACTGCAATGCAGATGAGAAGAGACATTTATTTCACACTCAACAGGCACGTCTTGAGTATATGTAGGGAACTGTGCTAGATACTAGACAACAAGAAGAAAAAAAATAAATTAACACATGCCCTAAGTAGAAGTCATGAGGCAATAAAAAGCAGAAGTAATCAGTATCTAAGAGGTATAGTTTGCTTAGATATTAAAATAAAGATTTAATATTTTATCATGCAAGAGTAGGAAAGGTATTATATGAAAATCCCAAATATACATCATCAAATATTTAGAAACGTATCAACAGTCTTATTTCATCTATGTGCCATCCACAGCACAACTCAACCCCCTCTTTCAGATTATTTTGTCCCAGATAAACAAATCAATTTATATAAATATTTAAGTATCTTTCCCTAAATGATTGGGATTCAAAAACTAAAATCCATTATGGAATTATTCCACCTAAAATATTTAACAGTAGTTTCTCAATAATATTAAAGATCCAGTCAGTTTTCACATATCTGATTGCCTAATACAGTAGCTCCTAAACTATTTGACTTCAAGAAAGCTTTACACTCTTAAAGAATATTAAAATTCCTAAACATCTTTTGCCTTATGTGTGTCATACCTATTAATACTTATTTTATCAGAAATTGAAAGTTTTGTTATTCATTCATTTAAAATATCAATGAAATAAATCCATTTTAACACAAATACCACCTTTTATGAAAAATAACTATATTTCTTCCTTAAATGTGAGAACAGTGACATTATATTTTTCAAAATCCCTTCAATATCTTGCTTAATAGAGGACTGTTACATTCTCATATCTGATTGTGTTTCAATATGTTGCTATATATTGTTTTGCTAGAAGTGTGTAAAGACATTTTGGCCTGCCACACATATGCAGCTAGAAAAGGAAGAAGTATTTTGAATAGCATTTTTAGATTATTGTGGATATTATTCTTTGCCACTACACAGAAGTGAGACAAGTGAGAATTTCTTAAAGATTATTTGAATTGTGAAATCTGAACTATATCAATGAGCTTTTTAAAAACTACTCTATGTTAAAATCCATTATACTATCTAATATGGTTTGGCTCTGTGTCCCCAACCAAATTTCATCTCGAATTGTAATCCCCAAGTGACCACGGAGGGACCCGGTAGGAGGTCATTGGATCATGGGGGTGGCTTCCCCCATGCTGTTCTTGTGATACTGAGTGAACTCTCAGGAGAGCTGATGGTTTTATAAGTGGCAGGTTCCCCTGCTCTCTCTTTCTCCTGCCGCCTTGTGAAGCAGGTGCTTGCTTCCCTTTCTGTCATGATTCTAAGTTTCTTGAGGCTTCCCCAGCCATGCAAACTGTGCATCAGTTAAACCTCTTTCCTTTATAAATTACCCAGTCTTGTGTAGTATCTTTATAGCAGTGTGAAAAAGACTAATACACAATTTTGTATACAGAATAGATTTTTTTGCTGTTTCATGCTTTTGCATCATCAAGTAATGATCATTTTGAAAGATTTGATTACTGCATTATACAGGTCATCCACATACTAACACATTTTAGTATATAGTATTTAAAAGCCACATTTTTAGGATTAATCAATGATCTCCTAATGCATGTCTGTAAGTATTGAGGTAAAGTCATGCTAATAATGGTGATGCAAGATTTTAAATCTTGAATTTTTTCTCAAAAGTGCAATTGTTTTCATTGGTAACAAATACTGTCCAGTTGTTTGCTTTAATGTGAAAAGCTCACTCGTTTATTTTTCAAGAAAGTAACAATTGGCCAATTATAAATAACTGTAGAGTGACAGTATTTTCTTCAGTTCAAATAATAAGAAACTTTTTTTTTTGAGATTTACTTCAGAGGGCATGTGTGTTTTATTCTTCCTTTCCATTTAGTCACACATTATATTGAAAATACACAAGGGTCAAGACTGAATAGAATTAATTATTTTTATTGGCTTATCAAGAATATTCTTAAGTGAAACTAGTTTCCAGATCAGTTTAATATTTATTAGGCGTAAGTATTTTTTAAATAAACTTTTTAGTTGAGAGTAGTTTTAGGTTTTCAGAAAAGTTGTGACGTTAATACAAATAATTCCTTTTTACCTCACACATAGTTTACCTACTATTTATACCCTACATAAATATAGTATATTTATCACAATTAATGAATTGATATTGACAAATTAACATTATCTAAGATCCATAATTTATTCAAATTTCCTTAGTTCTTACCTAATGTCCCTTTTCTGTTTCAGGACACCATATTACATTTAGTAGTCATGACTCTTTGGGTTCCTTTTGACTGTGGCAGCATCTCAGGGTTGGCTTTTTTTTTTTTTTTTTTTTTTGATGACCTTGATACTTTTGAAGAGTTCTGGTTAGGTATTTTGAAGAACGTCTGTCATTTGGGATTTGTCTGATGTTTTTCTCATGATTAGAGTGGTGCTATGGTCTTGGGGCAATAAAGTGACATTTTCATTGCATCATATGAAGGATACATGCTATCAACATGATTTATCACTGTTGATACTGACCTTGATTACCTGGATGAGGTAGTATATGTCAGGTTCTTCCACTGCAAATTTATCTTTTTAAAATGCTTTCCATACTGTACTCTTCAGAAAGAAGACACTTGCTCTGTCCACACTTACAGACTGCTGGGGAGTTATGCTTCACCTCTCTGAAAGTAAAGTAACTATTTAATTATTTGGAATTCTTCTGTATGGGGTATATGTTTATTAGTCTTTATTTATTTAGCTTGCAATAATTTATTCATAAAATTGGCTTGTTTTGTGATTCATACTCAGGTGCCAGTATTTTAACCAGCTTTGCTATTGTAACAATGCAAATATTGAACAGTGAGAAAAGGAAAATATCATCGTATTATTGCAAAAGTAGTTTTGACCTTATGAATATTCTGAAACAATCTTATTGAATCCCAAGGTCTATGGGCCATGATTTGAGAACTACTGACCTTTTGTGTTTTTTTGCTTTATTGCATTTGTTTGTATTGATTTATTTTAGGTCGATGCATTATGGTTGGATAATATGTAGCTGAAGTCTCTTTTTATTCATAAGTTTCTGCCTGTTATGAGCTGAATTATTTTCTACCAAAATTTATATGTTGAAGTTCTAATCCGCAGTACCTCAGAATGTGACTCTATTTGGACACAGACCTTTAAAGAAGTAGTTAATGTAAAATGAGGTCATGTGGGTGAGTTCTAATCCAATATAACTGTTGTCCTAAAAAAGAGATTAGGAGTAGATAAGACAAAGATTAGGAGTAGATAAGACAAAGAGAAGACTGTGTGAAGACAAAGGGAAAAGACAGCCATCTACAAAGGAGAGAAGCCTCAGAATAAAACCAAACCTGTCAGCACCTTGATCTTGGACTTCCAGCCTTTGGAGCTATGAGGAAAGAAATTTCTGTTGTTTAAGCTATCCAGTCCATGGTACATTGTCATAGCAGCCCTAGCACAGTAATATACTCTCCATCTTTTTTTTTTCTGTCTTGTTCTTTTGTTGCTTATTTGTCATGTTTGCTGAAGAAATTTGGTTGTTCATACTGTAGAATTTCTTACCTTGTGGACTGTGATAAATACACACCTGGGATATCATTTAACTTGTTCCTTTGCCTTAGGCATTGAAGTAAATCGGTGGTTCCTTCTATAGGAAGCTTTATGCTCATTTTTTTTCGATATTACTACATAAGCCATGTTATATATTTTCATGAGGATTCGCACAATGTCTGGGGAAAAAGTATATTTGTATGAACTTAGCAATCCTTTGTGATTATTGTCTATAAAGTATAATTTAATTTTTAAAATTGGAAACCATCTAAATGCAGACAAGCCTGAGTTGTGGGAGGGCTTAATTGGATAAGGCATGGGCATCTCACCTCCAATGCACTCCTTCAAGTTACTTATTGTTAGAATCCATATTCTATAAAGAAGAAAACTGAACTTATGGGAGGTCAAGTGGTTCACCTGAAATCACACATCATTATTACAGCTGGGGTATGAAATTATGTTCATTTACATGCCTGTGCTCTTCCTCCTTCATCACTGTCTTAATACGAAGAGGGTGTTAGATAATGACAGCAGACTATGTAACAGAAACATTACTAATAAAATGTTACATGATTATAAAGAAGGGTAAATGCAGAAAAATGATAGCATATTGATTTCATTGTGATTAGCCTGATTAAGAGAAAATTTCTCTTTAATTCTCAGTAACATTATTATCTTATTTCAAGACAACAATGGAGGTATCTTGTTTTTTTTTTTAACCACTTTGAAGAACTTTTGAATTTAGACTAATGTGGGAGCCAGTGAAGTGAACAGATCATTCAAAGAGAAAGCAATCTTTTCTGAAGAAAGCTGAATGCTGAGTGTGACTGCCAGGTTTCATCAATCAGTTATCATTTATGGTACAAATTGTAGTTTGATTAATAGGTTTTCTCACCAGTAACTGACAATTGTAATAATATATAAGTCAAACTGCTAGTGCAAATATCAGTTATATAAAAAAAGTAAAACAACCCTATGCTTTAGAAACTGAATATATCCATATATGTTTATACATAAATATATTTATAATTTGATTTGAAATGCATAACAACATTGAGATACAGGTACTATCATAATATTAGGTTGGTGCAAAAGTAATTGCTTTTTTGCCATTAAAAGTAATGGGAGGTATTTTATATCTTATAGAGAAAGATCAGATACAAAAAAATGAGGTTCAGAAATGCTCAAGGTCACTTTGCTATGAAATGATATAACCAAGAAATTACAGAATGGTATCTGATAATGTTAGATTCCAAAACATATGCATTACACTATGTGTATTATAACTCACATACTACTTTAAAAGATTATATCCAGAGCTGTCAATTGCTTCAACAAAGTGTTTCTTCAAGTATTTGGATTATTGTGCCTGTATAGATTTAACAGCAATGTACAAGCCACATATTGTGTTTTATTTTAAATTTTTTTAAAAGAAAAGCCTTGTCACGTTTGGAGGAAGAAAGTAATTCCACTAGGCATTAGCTTTGTAGAGATCATCTCCTTTTTTATACATCAACCAATAATTACATTTGATATTGGGATCCATTCATTTTAATCAAACTAACAAGTTTATTTATTTCCTGGGAATTCTTCTCTGATGGAGTTTAACTCTTAGTAGAAGATCTATAGAACCATAAAACTATGTGCTGTGAAGACCTTTTGTCCTATTATTGTTTGTTTATATAAAATGATTTCATATCTAGCACTCACAATATAATGGGAGAACTGAAGCAGAGAAACAAAGGAAAGATGAGACCTTGCAAACTATCTAAATCAACAAATAAAATTTTGTTCTACAGAGCGGAGGATCAATAAAGAACACAAGATTTTAATGTACCATCTGTTACGGGATCTCTGGGGTATCGATTTTTCTGGCTGATTTCTGGCCAGAAACCTCTGTGGCCATAGCGTCTTTGCCTGAGTTCTTGTCCTGCATCCAGGAAGAATGAGGTATGCAGACAAGTGAAGGGTGAAGAAGAGTTTTATATAGTGTTAGAACTGCTCAGAGGAGTGGGTAGTCCCTCTGCCAGCAGGTGATCTCCAGCTCTCAGCAGAGAGGGTACGCCTGTCTGCATCTGGTCGTCCCATTGTCTCCAGCTATCAGCAGAGAAGGTACTCTCTGCCCTCCTTGTCCTCTGGCCGTCCTCTGTCCTGCTCTGGCTGAGCCCAGGGCTTTTGTTGACCTCAGAGGGGAGGAGGTGTGTGCTGATTGGCCCATGGATGGCCATGGGCACCCGGAAGAGGCACCGGGAATCCCCATTCCAGTCTGGGGGACTGGCAGTCAGGCCCCGAGTCTTCAGGTCCTCCCTGGCCTGAAGGTGGGACCTTACTGGAGATCCACCCCTTTCTGCCCAGGGATCAATCTGCCTCCCGCCGCCATTCATGACCTCAACTCCCACTCTGAGATCAGAGCAGGTGCTGGGAGTGGAGAGAGGCCAGGCCGCTACCACCGAGGCTGCAAGGATGATGGGGCGTCCTTCCTGGAGCCCACAATGGTGCAGGCTTCAGAGACGCCTGGGTCCTGCACCTGGGAGGGCAGCTGCAACTGCACCTGGGAGCTCCCGCCCTGCCAACTCGAAGAGGCAGGTCTCCTGCTTGTCCCTGGTTCCTGCCTGTTTCGTGGAACGGGAGGCCTAGGTCTGCAGCTGTAGGTCCAATGGCTGCGGATGCACCCGAAAGGGCAGATCCTGCCTGTTTCCGGCTCCCCCAAGAGCACAGGGAGGCTGGGATCCACAGCTGCAGTTTGGGCTGCTGCAGTCCCACCCAGGAGGCCGGGCTCCTGTTTGCTCCGTAGGCCTGGGTCTACAACTGCTGAGTGGGTGACTGCAGAAGCACAGGGAGCTCCTGTCCCAACTCAGAAGGGGTAGTGCTCCCACTGGCTCTGTGGAGCCGTGCAGCCCCAGCCTTGCTTCCCTGCTGCAGCCAGCATGTTGGCAGCAGCCACTGCCATCACCCCCAAACCCCGTATTTAAGGATATTTTGGTGTATTTTAGCAACAAACACCATAAAAATAAAGTCAACTTTGAAAAATAAATGACCCATAAGCAGCACCTAAGTTTAAGAATTTATGTCATATATGTGTTTATGTATGTGTGTATATATAGTGAATATCGTTATAATTTCAGAGGAGTATTAGTATCTATCTGGGTTTTGTTTAGAAGCAGAAAGTATTGAAATTTTTAGAAAATAAATAAGCCTATCAGTTTATTACAGATAGTTATAGAGCTACAGGACAGTTAAAAAAGCTGAAGAAAAGAAGGTCAGAAAAACTGCTGTCAGGAAATGCGGATGCAGAGACCCAGGGATTCAGGGAAGCTGCTGACAACCATCTTAGCTGCCTCTTAGAGCAAAATTTGATCATTTTCAGAACAACCAGAGTCCATGGAGGTAGGGTTGCAAGATATAGCACAAGATGCTCAATTAAATGTGAATTCCAAAGAAACAACATTGTTTCTTAGATTAAGTATGTCCCATTTATTGCATGAAATATACCCATGCTAAAAATGCTCATTGTTTATTTGAAATTCTGATTTAACTGAACATCAGTTTTTTTTTTCTTTAATTTTGGTAAGAAGACAACATGAGATGTACCCTCTATAAAGATTTTTAAGTGTACAATACAATATTATTAACCAGAGGCATAATGTTGTACAGCAGATCTCTAGAAGGTGTTCATCTTGCATTACACGTTCTTTATATTAATTGATTAGCAACTCGCTATTTCCCAGTGACCATTGCCCCGGCGACCACCATTCTACTTTCCACTTCTGTGAGTTTGACAATTTAGATACTTAATATAAGTGGTATCAAGCAGTGTCTTTTTGTGATTGGCTTATTTCACTTATCATAATATTCTCAAGTTTCTTCCATGCTGTCACATATTGCAGGACTTCTTTCCTTTTTTTGAAAACCTGAATAATATTTTATGGTATGTACATACCACATTTTCTTAATCCGTTCATTCATCAGTGAACATTTAGGTTGTATCCTTATCTTGGCTATTGTGAATAGTACTGCAATGAACATGGGAGTGCTAATATTTCTTTGAGATACAGATTTCAATTCCTTTGGATACATTCTGAAGTAGAATTGCTGAATCATATGGTTGTTCTATTTTTAACTTTTTGAGAAACCTCCATACTGTTATCCAGAGTGGCTGTGCCATGTTGCACTCCTACTAACAGTTTACAAGAGTTTCGATTTCTCCAAATCTTCACCAATACTTGTTTTTGTCTTTTTCGTAGCAGCCACTCCAATAGCTGTGGAGTGATATTTAACTGTAGTTTTGCTTTTCATTTCCTTGATGATTTGTGACTTATTGGATGTCTTTTCATGTAACTGTTTGCCATCTGTAAGTCTTTGGAGAAATGTCTTTTTAATCCCTTTGCACATTTTTCAATTGGATTGTTAATTTTTTTGCTATTCAGTTGTAGGAGTTTCTTATACATTTGGAAATTAACCCCAATTTGATATATAATTTGCAAATATGTTCTCACAATTCATAGATTTTCATAGATTGTTTTTTCACTCCATTGATTGCTTCCTTTGCTGTATAAGTTTTTTAGTTTAACATAATCTGATTTGTCTATTTTTGCTTTCTTGGCTATGCTTTTGGTGTTGTATCAAGTGAATTCACTGCCTAGACCAATGCCATGAAACTTTTTCCTATGTGTTCTAGCAGTTTTACAGTTTTGGGTCTTATGTTCAAGTCTGGAATACATTTTGTTTGAATTTTTGCATGGTGTAAAATAAGGGTCCAGTTTCATGCTTTTGCATAAATATCCAGTTTCTCTAACACAACTTGCTGGGAAAAGGAGCTATTGTGTATTCTTGGCAAACATGTTGAAGATCAGATAAACTATATGCATGGATTTATTTCTGGATTCTATTCTCTTTCAGTGGTCTATATGTCTGCTTTTAGTTCAGTATCATACTGTTTGAATTACTGTAGCTTTGTAATATATTTTGAAATTACAAAGTGTGATTTGTTCTTCCTTCTCAGAGTTACTTTGCATATTCAACATCTATATTAGTCTGTTCTCGTGCTGCTAATAAAGACATACCTGAGATTGGGTGATTTATAAATAAAAAGAGGTTAAATGGACTCACAGTTCCATGTGACCGAGGGGGCCTTACAATCATGGTGGAAGACAAAGGAGGAGCAAAGTCATGTCTTACACGGTGGTAGGCAAGAGAGACTGCATGCACAGGGGAACTCCTCATTATAAAATCATCAGATATCATGAGACTTATTTCATGAGATTAGCAAAGGAAGAACCCACTCTCATGATTCAGTTACTTCCACTGGGTCCTGCCCACAACAAGTGGGAATTATGGGAACTCCAATTTGAGACTTCGGAAGGGACAGAGACAAACCGTATCATTTCACCCCTGGCCCCTGCCAAATTTCATGTCTTCACATTTCAAAACCAATCATGTCTTCCCAACAGTCCCCAAAGTCTTAACTCATTTCAGCATTAACTCAAAAGTCCACAGTCCAAAGTCTTATCTGAGACCAGGCAAGTCCCTTCTGCCTATGAACCTGTAAACTCAAAAGCAAGTTAATTACTTCCTAGATACAATGGGGTACAAGGATTGGGTAAATACACCTGTTACAAATGGAATAAATTGTCCAAAACAAAAGGGCTACAGGTCCCAGGCAAGTATAAAATCCAATAGAGCCGTCATTAAACCTTAAAGTTCCAAAATGATCTTTTCTGACTCCGTGTCTCACATCTAGGTCATGCTGATGCAAGAGGTGGGCTCCCACGGCTGTGGGCAGCTCCACCCCGTGGCCTTGCAGGGTATAGCCCTCTTCCCTGCTGCTTTCATGGGCTGGCAATGAGTGTCTGCAGCTTTTCTAGGTGCATAGTGTAAGCTGTCAGATCTACAATTCTGGGGTTTGGAGGATGGTGGCCCCCTTCTCACAGCTCCACTAGGCGGTGCCCCATTGGGGACTCCCTGTGGGGGCTCCCGCCCTACATTTTCCTTCTGCACTACCCCAGCAAAGATTCTCCATCAAAGTCCGGCCCCTGCAGTAAACTTCTACTTTGACATCCAGGTATTCCTATACATCCTCTGAAATGTAGGTGGAGGTTCCCAAACCTCAATTTTTGACTTCTGTGCACCTGCAGGCTTAACACCACAGGTGAGCAGCCAAGGCTTGGGGCTTGCACCCTCTGCAGCCATGACCTGAGCTGTACCTTGGCCCGTTTTAGCCACAGATGGATAAGCTGGGATGCAGGGCACAAAGTCCCTAAGCTGCACACATCAGGGGGACCGTGGGCCGGTCCGTGAAACCATTTCTTACTCCTTGGCCCCTGGGCCTGAGATGAGAGGGGCTGGTGTGAAGGCCTCTGACATGCCCTGGAGACATTTTCCCCATTGTCTTGGTGATCAACATTGGGCTCCTCCTTACTTATGCAAATTTCTGCAGGAGGCTTGAATTTCTCCCCAGAAAATGAATTTTTTTTTTTCTGTTGCATCATCAGACTGAGAATTTTCCAAACTTTTATTCTCTGCTTCCTCTTGAACACTTTGCTGCTTAGAAATTTCTTCTACCAGATACGCTAAATCATCTCTTTCAAGTTCAATGTTTCATGGATCTTTAGGGCAGGGATGAAATGCCACCAGTCTCTTTGTATAGCAAGACTGACCCTTACTCCAGTTCCCAACATGTTCCTCATCTCTGAGACCACCTCAGCCTCAACCTTATTGTCCATATCACCATCAACATTTTGGTCAAAGCTATTCAAGGATGTTCCAAACTTTCCCACGTCTTCCTATCTTTTGAGCCCTCCAAGTCCCTAGGAAGTTCCAAACTTTCCCACATTTTCTTGTCTTCTTCTGAGCCCTCCAAATGGTTTCAGTCTTTGCCTGTTACACAGTTCTAAAGTCGCTTCAATATTTTCGGGTATCTTTACAGCAGCACTCTACTCTACCAGTAACAATTTACTGTATTAGTCTGTTCTCATGCTGTTAATAAAGACATACCCAAGACTGGGTAATTTATAAAGAAAAAGAGGTTAAGTGGATTCACAATTCCATGTGGCTGTAGAGGCCTCACAATCATGGCAGAAGGCAAAGGAGGAGCAAAGTTATGTCTTACATGGTGGCAGGCAAGAGAGAGAGCATATTTAGGGGAACTCTCTTTTGTAAAACCATCACATCTCTGAGACTTATTCACTATCGTGAGAACAGCATGGGAAAGACGTGCTCTCATGATTCAATTACCTTCCACCAGGGCCCTCCCACAACATGTGGGAATTATGAAGGCTTCATTTCGAGATTCGGATGGGGACACAGTCAAACCATATCAACTTCTTTTGTGATTCCACATGAATTTAATAACTTTTTTCTATTTGTGTAAAAAAAAGTCATTGAAAGTTTGATAGCAATTATATTAAATATGTAGATTGCTAAGGAAATTAGGAAAGTACGCCCATTTACAATGACATGAAAAAATGACACAAAGATTTAGGTATAAATTTAACTAAGATGCAATAGACATACACTGAAACATAAATGAAAGAAATTAAAGAATATATAGACAAATGAAAAGACATTTCATGTACCCAGATTGGAAGGCTTACTAATTGTTACAGTGCATCTTGTATTTTTATTTGTGAAATCTAGCAACTCAGCCTGGAAGCTACCACAGGTGATCCCAGTTACCCGCATCAATGCAGCGTATAATACACCAAAGGACTTCGGGAGCCAGAAGAAACAACTGCCAATGATCTCAGTTGACTGTTTATAACTGCCAAGAGCACAGTGGCTTTTCCTACTCTTCTGGGAAAGGAGTTTAGGCTTTTCTTTTTCTTCTTCTTCTTTTTTTTTTTTTTTTTTTGAGATGGAGTCTCGCTCTGTTGCCCAGGCTGGAGTGCAGTGGTGTGATTTCAGCCCACTGCAAACTCCACCTCCTGGATTCGAGTGATTCTCCTGCCTCAGCCTCCTAAGAAGCTGGGATTACAGGCATGCACCACCATGCCCAGCTAATTTTTGTATTTTTAGTAGAGACGGGGTTTCACCATGTTGGGCAGGCTGGTCTTGAACTCCTGACCTCGTGATTTGCTCACCTTGGCCCCCCAAAGTGCTGGGATTACAGGCATGAACCACCATGCCCGGCCCGAGTTCAGGCTTTCCTTTAGGAGAAAATGCATATGGGGATGATGAGGAGTTGACAAAAATCAATCTACTATTTTAATTTACGTAGTGTAATCATAGCTAAAACACGAATATTTATTAATATATTTTGCTTCCATTATTCATTACTTTACTACTTATTATTGTTTTAATAAATGCATATCATTCATTTAGCTTGAAATAACTCTTCCTATATTATTGGATATTTAGGTTGCTTTTAAAAATTATTTAAAGTAAGATGAATGTAATTATACATTAATGAATAGAAAAAGTACACAAGTACTATTAGAGACAGTTTTCCAAGTGAAATAAAATGTGAGACAGTCATAGCAAATGGAAAAGCATAGTACAAAAATAAAGGCAGGGCAGAGACATAAAAAATCAGAGTTAAGGATTACAAAACAATGATCAAATGCATAAAATATACATGAAGCCATTGAGTTGGGAAAGAGTTGTTTTCATGGCAAGCAGTGACATGCCTAACAAACACGCTTTAAAAATATTAATTCAAAGAAGCTATAAAAGTAAGTTTCCTAAGGTATAGATGCTGATGATATTCAGCAGCGTTAATGTTTGATATCAATAATTAAGAATCTTTGCAGAGTTAAAATATAGAACCAACCTTCATTAAGACAAGGGCTCAAGCTTCAATTCACTCATCAGCATTATGATACTTTGCCAATCATTTAACTTATCTGTACTTCAGTTTCTCTCCTTATTAGAACTACAGCCATACTTCCCAATAGAGAAATTTAATGTGTACAACTATAGAAGTCCTTAAGAACTTTTAGCTCAAGTTAGTTCTTTGTATAGAAACTTCTCCAGTGAAGCCTGAGTGGAGGCTTCAAAGTTGTGTATGAACCATGTGCTGGGATATACACAACTTCACTAAAAATTTAGTTTCCTAAAAAGTTCTTTACCTTTTTTCTCCTAATAACTCCAAATTATCCCTCTCAATTTCATAATTAAGCTGTTTTTAAGGTGCAGTAGCCCACACAGTATTTGGAAAAAGCAAAATCACCTTTTCATTTTGAAATGTGTCAGGTTTCTCTATTATGTGGTTTCCAAACTTTCATCTTTCTGCTCATCTTCCTTCCAATGAAATTTGTCTAACATGGAATATAATCACGTTCCTCAACTTGAATAGTATGACTGATAGCAATGATTTAATTTTGTTTTGAATTGTCGTCCTTAAGTGCGAAATTTGGTTGTAAAAACAACCCAATAAAGGTCTTTTTATCTTATTTTTAGATTTTAGAATGAATTACATTGTCACTTAAGGTTATAAAGGTTAGTTTATAATTACAATGTATAGTACTATTACCTGGTGATGGAAATAAACTTTAACTTTCTTTTCTTATTATTATTATTATAATTTAAGTTCTGACATACATGTGCAGAACGTGCAGGATTGTTACATAGGTATACACGTACCATGGTGGTTTGCTGCATCCATCAACCAGTCATCTACATTAGGTATTTCTCCTAATGCTATCCCTCCCCTACCCCATAACCCACCGACAGGCCCTGGTGTGTGATGTTCCCCTCCCTGTGTCCATGTGTTCTCATTGTTCAACTCCCACTTATGAGTGGAAACATGCGGTGTTGGTTTTCTGTTCTTGTGTTAGTTTGCTAAGAATGATGGTTTCCAGCTTCCTCCATGTCCCTGCAAAGGACTTGAACTCATCCTTTTTTATGGCTTCATAGTATTCCATGATGTTTATGTACATTTTCTTTATCTAGTCTATTATTAATGGACATTTGGGTTGGTTCCAAGTCTTTGCTATTGTGAATAGTGCTGCAATAAACTTACGTGTGCATGTGTCTTTATAGTAGAATGATTTACAATCCTTTGGGTATATACCCAGTAACAGGATTGCTGGATCAAAGGGCATTTCTGATTCTAGATCCTTGAGGAGTCCCCACATTGTCTTCCAGAATGGTTGAACTAATTTACACTCCCACCAACAGTGTAAAAGCATTCCTATTTCTCCATATCCGCTCCAGCATCTGTTGTTTCCTAACTTTTTAATGATTGCCATTCTAACTGATGTGAGATAGTATCTCATTGTCGTTTTGATTTGCATTCTCTAATGACCAGTGATGGCCGAATTCTACCAGAGGTACAAAGAGGATCTGGTGCCATTCCTTCTGAAACTATTCCAAACAATAGAAAAAGAGGGACTCCTCCCTAACTCATTTTATGAGGCCAGCATCATCCTGACGCCAAAACCTGGCAGAAACACAACAAAAAAGGAAAATCTCAGGCCAATATCCCTAATGAACATCGATGTGAAAATCCTCAATAAAATATTGGCAAACCAAATCCAGCAGCACATCAAAAAGCTTATGCACCACGATCAAGTTGGCTGCATCCCTGGGATGATTCAAAATACACAAATCAATAAACGTAATCCGTCACATAAACAGAACCAATGACAAAAACAACGTGATTATCTCAATTGATGCAGAAAAGGCCTTCGATAAAATTCAACACCCCTTCATGCTAAAAACTCTAAATTAGGTACTGATGGAACATATTTCAAAATAATAGCTATTTATGACAAACCACACCCAGTATCATACTGAATGGGCAAAAGCTGGAAGCATTGCCTTTGAAAACCAGCACAAGACAAGGATGTCCTCTCTCACCACTCCTATTCAACACAGTATTGTAAGTTCTGGCCAGGGCAATCAGGCAAGAGAAAGAAAGAAAGGGTATTCAAATAGGAAGAGAGGAAGTCAAATTGTCTCTGTTTGTAGATGACATGATTGTAAATTTAGAAAACCCCATCATCGCCACCCCAAATCTCCTTAAACTGATAAGCAACTTCAACAAAGTCTCAGGATACAAAATCAATGTGCAAAAATCACAAGCATTCCTGTACACCAATAATAGCCAAATGTTAATGTTTATTTTTTAAAATAGTATTTAATTTTATTTAATGTGAATTTCTTAAGGCAAGATTTTGTTCGTGAAACATGACCTTGCTCTTGTGTTCTAGTCACTGTGATCAAGTGAGTGTTTTGGTAGACAGACCAATTAATTGATCTCCATTTATTTCTAATATTGCTTTTACCTCAATGTAATTTAAAATTACCAATAAATTTATACCTTGAATATAACCACTTTATAACATTTTTCTTTCTGTCCTTTGTAGGCCAGGATATAGCATTTATATTTACAATGTCAATTAAATGTAGTGGATACTTTTGTTTTGCTGAAATAAATCAGCATTTGCAGTATGATATTTACTTAACCAATATTTGTTTGAATTTGATGTAACCAAAACTATTATGTTCCTGGATGCCTTAATTCTCCAACCAGTTTTCTCTCTTCTAATGACTGTGGAATGTTCATTGGTTCCACACATTAAGGTGTCATGTGCAAAGTAGATTCCAGAGTGTTCCTGACCTAGAAATCTATGGCAAGTTATGAATTTTGACATTTTCATATGCAAAATATGAATCTACTTTAGTAGGAGATCAACTGCTATGGTAGGGAAATTGTAGATGTGAAATGCAAACCATGTATCTATGTCCCATCTGAAGTTTTATCTCATATTTCAAATGCACTTAATTGCATATTCTCCAGTGTTATTTACATCAACAAATGGCACTTCCTTCAAGGCAATTTCCCAGGAAGGATTTCATAGATAATTCTTGATTGCTTTTTCTCCCTGATACCCCTCGCCAAGTTTTCTTTATTATGCCTTATGTATTTTTGAATACAATACCAAGTATATATTTTTGTGTTCTTTGCTTTTATTTGATGGCCGTCTTCTCAAATATAGGTTGAAGAACAAAGTCCTGCCATATCTCTCTGCCTTGACTCGTATCTCCTTTATTCCATGAACCACAGTGTAGCTAGAGCATTTTTTGCTTTAAATAGCAAAACTGATCATGCTATGGCCTTGTTTACAACCCTTATTGACTCCTCGTATCCCTCATTCTAACTAAATTTTAATATATGTTTTTAAAACTTAGAACCAATTTCATGCCTATTGAAAAGTTGCAAGTACAAAAATATTGCAGTACAAAAATATTGTTCTCTTCTTGAGCCACATAAATAATTTTTATACCTGTTGACCCAGCACCACCACCCCGAGGTACATTAATAGGTGTTTTCTACAAACAAGCATGGTTTTCTACATAACCTCTGCAAAAATATTCAGTTTGAAATTATGTGTTGTATTTCATTGTCATATTCCTTTAGTTTCTTTTGATATGCAAAAGGTTCCTCTGACTTCTATAACGTTGACATTTTTTAAAGAATGCAGGCCAGTTTATTTTGCAGAAGATCCCTCAGTTTGAATTTGTCTGATATTTCCTTACAGTAGATTTATGTGTTGTATCACTGGGCAGAATGTCACAAAACTAATGCCATGTTCTCATTGAGC
Source organism: Gorilla gorilla gorilla (assembly GCF_029281585.2). NCBI lineage: Eukaryota > Metazoa > Chordata > Mammalia > Primates > Hominidae > Gorilla > Gorilla gorilla. The sequence continues at coordinate 84,993,306 of NC_073238.2, read as the reverse complement.
GAGACATGATATAAATTTGCCCTATAAATAATGATGCTTACTTTGATCATTTGATGAGGTGGTATCTTCCAGCCTTTACCTCTATGGGTGAATACCTTTTGCCTTTTGTAATTCCCAGGCATATTGTCAACAGCTTGTGGGAGAAATTTGGATGATAATATCTTATTTCTGGTTAAAATTTCAATGTGTTCATTTATTTGAATATATTATTTTGTATTTATATTTTGGTATTTTATTCCGTGGGGTATAAACCATTACAATAATTATTTCCATTTATATAATATTGTTCATATTTTGCCAATAAGATTCCCTTTATGCTGCCTTCTATGACAACTTTGACATGTCTGTGGGGTATCATGTGATATATCAATACATGTATATATTGTGTAATCAAATCAGTATAACTGGCATATTCATCTGCTCGAACACTTATTTATAACACTTATAACATTTCGTGGTAAAAACATCCAGAACCTTCTCTTCTAGCTATTTTGATATATACATTACATTATTATTAACTATAGTTGCCCTAGTGTGCAATAGAACACCAGTGCCTATTCTTCAGATCTAACTCTAATTTTGTATCCATTGATCAATCTCTTCTCATTGCCCTTTTGCCTACTCTCCTGAGCCTCTGGTAACCACTATTCTACTCTCTACTTCTATGAGAAAAACTATTTTAGATTCCACATATGAGTGAGATCACGTGGTACTTGTCCTTCTTTGTTTGGTTTATTTCAATAACACAATGTCTCCTAAGTTCATCCATGTTGTCGCAAATGACACAATTTCATCCTTTTTTATGGCTGATTAGTATTCCATTGTGTGTGTGTGTATCACATTTTTAAAATTCATACATCTATTGTTTATCATTCTTGGAGCACTTCATTAAATTATCCTCAAGAATATGTTCCAGGCTCATATGATACTTTCCTGTCCCAGTCCTGGAATCAGCAATTTCTTGAAGGAACCCTAATTTTTCTAGTTGGTCATAAGACGTAAAAATGCATGATTTGGTCGCTCTGCGTGCTCATTGTTATTGGGTTGTTGCTGCTCCCAGACTCTCTACATGGAAAGAACATGAGAATGCACACACACATGCACACTCATTTACATTTGTATTTACCTGTATATATATAAATATTGAAAATCATGAAGTCACAATGATAACTACAACCTAATACCAATGACAGGATTCATTCCAGCTCTCTCTTTTCATCTTTATAATGCATGTTTCTCAAATAGTGAGAAACTTGGTGCCTAATGTCCTTATTATATTTCCTTATTTTATCATTTACTATGCATATATCTAATCTCCCATTGCTGCTGCCAGTTTCTCTTCCTTTGTGAAGATGTCATCTTCATCATATTCAGACTGTGATACCCCTAATTGGGTCATTCAGTCTCCAAAACTCTGCTGATTCTCTGTTCACTCTCCCATTTTTTTCACATCCCATTGAGAAACATCCTCTAATGTGAAAGTCCATCTCATTTTATCTTGCTCTGATAACCTCAGTGCCCACTCCACGAACATCCTTATCACCCCAAACATCATTTTACATAAATTAGGTAATTATGATGAAAACACATGAGCTTTCTTTACTGAGATTTTTTTAAACATTTACTGTATAGCAGACATTATCTTTCACTGTACTTATGCTTATTAGACCCACACAATGGCCTTATTGACGTCACCCTGTGAGACCTTATTGACAACACCATGTTGAAAAAAGAAAACAGACTCACATGGAAATGAAGTAAATTTCAAAGATTGCTTAGTTTATAAATGGTAGAGCCTGGATAAAGTCCAAATTTCTCAACTTGGTAGATAGTTTTCTGTATGATCTGCGCTCAGGCTTTGTATCTTAATAGTTACTAAGTTGAACTATATAAAAGTTCCAAATTCAACCATTTTTATACCTACAAAAGAGAAATTTCCCAAGTTTCCACCTATTTTTATTCTCATATTTCCTGTTAATATTTTTCTTCCTATTGCATTGTAACCTACAGCCTATGTAAGTATTTGAAATTTCACTATCGTATCACGGCGACATGCACCTAGATCCTTGAGAATGTTGCTACAATAGACAATGTTTCACACTTCCCTGTAACTGTTCCCTTGGTCTATATTTATTACTATCCCTGGATCTAACTTTTATCTCCAGCTCTGAGAAGGTTTTCTTGATTTCTCAGATAGTATTAAATACCTGCCATACATTCTCAGTTAGTGTGTTCTATTACTACATCTATCATTATACATTGTAAACTAATTGCTCATTTTCTAACCTTCCCATTTATTCAATAGGTCTTGATGTTTTATATATTTTTCTACTGAATAGTACAAATATATTTATATGTTTTCTACATGGACCTTAATTCTTATTCTTTGCTGTGTTTTCTTAAACTCAAGTAGAAAAATATTTTTTTTTCTCTTGCTTAGCCTTCTGCCTTATCTTCTATTTCTATTCATAACCCAGTTTCTGTTCCAAAAGTTGACTGACAGTTCATATTTACTGAAACTAAATTTCTCACTCTTGAAGAAAATGTAAATATAAATACATTTGCATATGTCCTTATTTCCTCTAAGGAAACAGATGGATGGGGAGTTTGTAGAGTAACTTGCATTTACCTAACAATCAGTGGCATACACATAAAACTATATGTAGAATAAACACAGCACTTCCCGTATAATTTTGCTGCTAGTGCACTCTTTATACATACCACTTATCCATGAAGATTGAGTATGACCTTTTACAATCTCATTTGGAAAATGGGTAGATGAGAAATCAAGCCTACTTTATAAAAAATACCGTTACAGGACCCATTTGTCAACCAGAATATATGATGCTTTTGTATCAATCTGTCAGCATAACTTTTTTAGTGGGCTTGTAACTTCACTCATCTATCTTTATCTGTTATGAAACTTCATGTTGTATTAGTCCTATAGCACAATAAAACAAATGGATACTTTATGGCTTCCAATTGAAAATAAATGTTTCACGAAGATCATTTTTCTCTTCACAGAACCAGCCGAAAATTACTTTTCTTTGTGTCAACAGATTTTTAAGAGAAAAAAAATCCACTAAAGTTAGTTTGGTAACTATTCAAAAGAAACTGTACTATTATTCAAAGGTGCATTCTCCTCAGAGTAGTATTACTCCATTGACTACGGGGAATGATCTTTACAATCTGTGGGAAGTCTGTACTGTTGGCTTGTGGTAAAAGATGAAAGGTGGGAGTAGGTTTGTGTAGAGCCAGGTGTCATGGAATTTGCCTGAAATTTGAAGACAATCTAATATCTTTTTCCAGTTTAACCAAATTTTCCTTTCCTTATTGATGTAACTATATTTTTACTATTTTTGGATCTTTAAATTTCATGTAATATTCAGTAAATCATTTTTGAGTGAATAAGTTATAACACTTAAGAAAAATAATAAGAGTATTTTGATTAACATTATTTCATATATATCATTTGTGCATTGTATACTGTAATAAATACAAAGGACATACATTTGATTATATCTTCTTCCTTATAAACAAACATAAAATTATGCAAATTTAAATATACGTTTCTTATCTCAATATTCATATGATCACCAATCATTCTTTTCTCACTTTCTTTACCTTAAATATTTTAACCTTCAGGTAAACTCTTATCCTGATTTCATAGATCTTGGAGTTAATGAAATATGCAGTCCAAAAAAGTAGCTTTTTTGTGTTTCGTTTTGTTTATCTCTTGCAATCAATCCTCTTTATGTAAGACTCAATAGTCTTTTTGTTCCAATTTACATATTCATTATTGCCTCTCAAATCTTAGCCATCTGGGGCATGGTTTTCATCATAACACTAAATACTGGGTAGGAGAGATAATATTTTAAGAATATTAATGTTACATATTCTTGCCTATTTTATACCTTTCCTGTAATTCCCATTTAAGAGCCAAGTCTCAATGATTAATAGCAAGTTCCCCTCTACCGCAGAATACAGTAGATGTTTCAACTGTAATAAGAAGGCAATCAGGCTACATTTTCTAGAAATGATGAAAATAGAAAGTAAAAAGTGTTTATGTACAGGAATGGAGAAATGGAAAAATCTACCTCTTCTCTCCTAGGGAGAATATGAGAAAGGAATGGGATGAAAGGAAAGGCTTATGATTACCATCTGGAAATTTAGTGGATTTGAAGAGCAACAGTGAAACAACTGGGCAATATAGATTCAGTGTTACAATTAGCACATTCAACAGAATAAAACTGGTATCTCAGTGTTACAGTAAAAGAGGCCCAGTTAGCACTTTTAACCCTTTCCCCAATTCTTCAGTTTCATGAAAGGGACTCAGAAATCTTTGTGAGAATTCAGGAGGTAATCAAATATTTAGGCAGGTAAGGTGGCTAAAGGGACTTTCAAAGCAGGAACAAAATAATGTTGCAGATGGAGTTGCTGGACCACTGCATGAGTCATGGGTGAACTTGGAAAACAACTTGACATCTAGGGTTATCCCCAGTATTGGAGGGGACAAAGGTCCAATCAATCCAGTAGGAGCCTTTTTCAAGGTAACAGAATAAGACAAAAATTTACTGGTCACAGATTTCTGGACCAGTTGGTAGCAAGGCACTGGTGATTAAACTTCAAAGTGATATTGTGAAGGAAATCAGAAGAACCCTAACCCATTGATATTATTTAATCCCCTCACAACCCCTATGTAAAGAGAATCCAATGCACAGAGAAGTAGCGTGACATGCAGAAAACCTAAAATATTGAACATTTACCCAACTAAGAGCAAATCATCCACAGGAGACTATTTGTACTGGTAAATTCTAAAATACGATTTCTCGATTTACTTCCCTGATTCTCAAAAGGGTATCAGGAAATACTTGTCCACGGGTCATTCATAGTTCTACATGTATTGGGGACAGAGATCATGGTAGGTTTTGATACCGGGCTGCCTTTTGAGGATGTTTAGGTCACAAACAGCCTTGGAAGATAGAGAGACAGGGCTTCCCTCTGGACAAAAGGCAGGTTTGTTTGCTCACCAGTTTAATAATCTCTTTGTCTAGGAGAAAGATTGGGTAGGCTTATGCACACCACATTATAAAAAATTGGTCTTTCCTAAATTTGAGGTTACCTCAGCTGTGACAAACTCACTGTGTGCAAATAACATACCCAGACTATTTTCATTGTCCCCATGGGGCATGAGGGATGGGGAAAACCAATGTGACGATGAAGCTCATGCTGCCTGCTGTGCTATGAGCAAAGATTGCCCCATTTACAATGTGGTAGACTATGTTTTTAGCTGGGTACTAGAGAAAAAACTCACAGAACTTTCATTCTTCATATAAGGTAGAAAGTAGATGAGGAAGACAGGCTCAGATTTAGTACAAATAAGAAAAATAAACAGTTTATACGTATACACACATATGCACATACATATAGATATATATACTAACATCATAAGGAAATAATTTAAAAACACCTCACTAAAAACTAAGATTTTTATCTCCTCTGCATGTCCTTTGGTATTGATATGGGGCTAGTAAAGTGTTTTTCTATTTTAACCATTTAAATTGGCTCTAACTCATAGTGTGATCCTCAATAAATTTTAAATGATATTTATGTCTTATTCACTCTCTTCTATATATTAAATCTTTTTTTGAACATTTCATGATTATAAAATTAGTAACCATTATAGAAAAATTGGAGTTATAAAAATTTCAAGAATGATATAATCTTTCTGCTATTATTATTCAGAACAGTGCCTATTAATATATTTGTATATTTACTTCTAGTGTTTTTAACAAATTTTATTTCTATTTTGTTATTGAGATCATTACTAAAATTCAATTCTGTATTTGTACAGCCTTGGCTTCAGCAGTACCTTTGTCTGCAGTTGAGATTCAGAAATGTCCAGGTCCTCTTGGAATCCCTTTGCAGAATGAGTACCTGGGAGAAATTGTGTTCTGAGGAAACAGGGCTGACACAAAAGCTTTCCTGAATAATAAAGCCCCATGTTTTTGGAGGAAATGGTGATATTAAATTTAGCATGGTTTCTGTAATTCAGAGTTTTTATGAATCTCATCTTTCATGAGTTTATCCCTCCAGTAAATACACGCAATCATGGTCATTGTTTATTTAAAGATGGTTTCCTCTCCAAACTTGGAAAGGAAAATAAGTTTCTTGGCATTCTCTCTTAATTGATTTTAACATAAGTGAAGACAGAAAGATTATCACCAATTACAGCATTCAGCACAGCAAAATTTTATCATTTTAATGATTTAAACATATCAGCAAGGGTGATAGGAGTTTCCAATGGGTGATATGGTGTAAAGCAGAAGCAGCACTGTATTCCACAGTAAAAAGCAACACCACCGTCACCTCATGGGTTGAGATGACATTACCCACTAGTCATAATGGAAGTATCTAGTAGAATTATCAATATGGGGTTTCACTTCAAGTAAGGAGGGGTAAATTGTATTTCTTCCTTTTTTTCTTTTTCTTCCTGAAAAAAAAACTAACAACTATTTTTAAAAACAACAACCTGAAGACACTGGGCAGTGAGCAAAAGCAGACAGAATCAACAGGGGATCAATACTTGGAAGACAGAAATGGCACTGGCCAGGTTTCTCATGATTATAAGACTGGTTTGAGAGCAGGAGCCAACCGGTAGGAGCCCTGCTGAGAATCTGAAACCTGAGTCTTTACTAGCTAAGGAGCTGGATTACTTAATTTGGCGTAATCACAATGCATGTGAAATATATTTCCAAGATGTTCTTGGGTGTTTGCTTCTGAAATCATACTTCACAAGTACCACAAGTGATGCTCCATATTGACGCTGTAAGCCTTACTTCTCTCAGTTATAGTGACTATTCAGATGCACTGAGAAAAAATAAAATAGCTGAGAGAAACCATATAAGGTCCTTCATACAAGATTTTAATGTGGAATGTAATGGATTATTTTAAACCCCTAAAAGTCTGTTCTCCTAAAACTGGTGACTTCTTGTACATCATGCTACAAAGAAGAAACTCAAATATTGAATTTAGTTAATAGTTTTTTATCAATATTATATCAACAAATGTGCCACATTAATGCAAGATGTTAACAGAGGATACAAGGAGAGAATAATCTGAGCGGGTATATGGGAGCTACGTATTTTCTATTCAATTTTTATGTAAACATGTAGCTGTCAAAAATAGTTTAATAATTAAAAAAAGTATTCCCAAGGATTTGTAAATAAGCAGTTTTTATGTAAATGGCAGAGAAAACCATCTGGTCTATTATTAGGTGAATTTGTGAAGAGTAATGTTTATTGCTAAGCAAAATTTAACAGATTCAGTTGCATAATTGCTACCACTTTGGCAGCACCTTCATCTTTCTTAGACAGTATATAAAAATAGAATAATACAATATTTGCAATGCTTGCTCTTTACCGAAATGACTTTTCTATAATATTTAATCAATTAATTTGTCTCAGTAAAAAAATCAAGAATTATCACAGTGAGGCAGCAGAGAATTACATTTAGATTTACAACAATAAAATTATTAATAAACATTTGTGTGTGCAGTCTAAAAAATGAAGTAACACTGCAACCTTTTAAGCACATTACTAAATAAGCCATGAAGTCAAAACAGAGTTTGCAGTTTACATTCTGCAATAGTAAATTCAATCTAAACAAAAATTTATTTACTATAAGGGATGAATGTTTTATCATTGGCTAAAATTATGATGTCATGCAATGATCCAGAAACTGGAAATAAAAAATTTGGAAATAAAAATGAATATGTTTTAACTGATGACATTAAATTTACATATGGTAATTAGTAGATCGATCAAAAGCTTTAAGAATACTTTTAAGACTTATTTGTACCTTATGACTCTTGTATTATGGTGACTAATTACAACCATGTATTCTATACCATGACAGCATACTTCACAAGCTATTTTTAGTTACATAGTAATGTAGGTGATTGTTGCACACACTGTTTACAAATTTATTTATGGTATAAAATTAGATTACACCCAACATAAATACAAAACTCAACTGTAATAAAATTCATGCTGACGTTGAATTATATATTACTTTAAAAACTGCTAATAGTGGTACACATTTTTAACAAGATTTAATTGTAACTAAAGTTCTTAGGTTTTAAGTATCACAGGAGTGATGTAAAGCTTTATACCAAAGAAGATAGAGAGATACATGAACAGGTAGGCTGATATAACACCACAATTCATTATGATATGTATATGTCCACACACACACACACACACACACACACACACACACACACACACACACACACAACATTCATTTGCATAAACAGAAGTAAAATGTTGGGAAGACAAATTAGGTCTCTGTAAAATAATGTAAGTTGAACAAATTGCCACAATTAATAATGATATCTTATTTCTTTATATTGTTCATATCAGGGCATTTTAATCTCTAAGTAACAGACTAGCCAACTGATATGGTTTGGCTCTATGTACCCAACAAATTCTTATGTTGAATTTTAATTCCCAGTGTTGGAGCAAAGGTCTGGCGGGAGGCGATTGAATTGTGGGGGTGGACTTCACCCTTGCTCTTCTTATAACAGAGTTCTCATGAGATATGTTTGTTATAAATTGTGTAGCACCTCCCACATTTCCTCCTGCTCAGGCCATGTAGAATGTGCTGTCTTCCCCTTTGCCTTCTGCCGTGATTGCAAGTTTCCGGAGGCCTCCCAAGCCATGCTTCCTGTACAGACTGTTGAGCTGTGAGTCAATTAAATCTCTTTGCTTCATAAATTACCCAGTTTCAGGTATATCCTTATAACAGTATGAGGATGAACTAATACACCAACTAAATGAGACCTAAACAATTTATTTTAAATATAAATATTTATATGTACATAACCAGATTTCCAGAAGGATAATAGTCCAGAATTGGTATGGCAGCTCAAAAACATCATGAAGACTTAGGATTTTTTATTCTTAGACATCTCTATTGCATTTGTTTTTGTTCTCAAGCTTATAAGCTCATCTTCACAAGAAGGCTACACAAGATTGATGCATTATATGTTCATTGAATTTTGTTGAAAAACATGAAGAAAGATAGTACTTTTTCCTCTTCTATCTTCCTTTTTTATTATGGAAAATTATATTTCCTAATAATATCAAAAACTTTATACATTATCAAAATAATATAGCCATATGTCTACACCTACACCAATTATAGTCAAGGGGAGTGATATTCTCATCATTGGTTAATGTACTGTTATGGTTATTTCACAAGCCTAGGATAAGGAAACCCTTTATTCTGAATATACTGCAGCCTGATATCTGAGGAAACTCAGCAAGTAGGAAGATGTTGGGTAATGTACAATTAGTGTATCAGATAGAAAGCAAATTCACATGAGCACTATGAGATAAAAGATTTCTTATAGTAATTTGGATTTACATAATTATATGAGAAGCTAGGGGAGTAATTCCAGAAGAGCAAGATGGCAAATAAGGCAGTTACTGAATCTAAGAGCAGATTTGGTCAAAACATAGTAGACATAGAAGCAAATTGAAATCCAGTATATATTACAAAAATAACACAGCATTCTGATTAATAATAGAAATTTTATAGGATATTTGTATACTGTTAAAAACTGAGAGTTCTGAAGTTTAAACTGACTTAGAGACAGACAAGTTAATCTAACACAGCTTCACGAATATTGGTTGAAGACATTAGACCCACGGTTCAAACATGAGGGACATGTTAGTAGTAGCCAATCAATATTTTTGTGCTCATTCTCTGAACTTCAGTCCTCACTGGAGGATGCAAAAGGGGCTAGATGACACTTGCACACATACTAAATAGTGTTAAAGAAAACACGGACTTAGGAAACTTAAATAACTTATAATGAACAATAAGTACATCTGCCCTTTGCTCCAGTATCTGACTTCTAAGGCTGTAACTGAGCAGACTGTTAACTCTATTACAATAAAATGTCACTATTTTCCAAGGCTGTTGGTGTAATGCCATCATGGAAAGCAGTCCTGAAAAAAAGGAATTATATTTCTTATTCACAAGAAAGAAATTAAACCAAATTATCTCCCAACAATATTTCTAGAGCATCTTGGCTTCCAGTGAATATTCACAGAAGTATGTCAGTGTGTTAGCCACTCTGGTTGACTTACAAAGCCTGGGACAAAACCATTAAATTTGTCTCATGCAGAGTTTAAAACGACTATAAACATGACACCAAGCAGCAGGATGAAGCCATCCTGCAGCATTGACCTTAACCTTGCTTCCCCAGGTCTTAGATTAAAATCAGCACACCTCTAGAATCTACCTTAGATATCCAGGTAGCTCTCTCCCTCAGTTTCCGTATTGACGTTTCCACTTCTCCCAAGCACTAGTCTCCTTAGAGTGGGAATTATTAACAACTTTAAAGACTAACTTGACTCACAAGGATTAAAAACTAGGATGATTCCATAATCCATAACAACCCTGGCCATTGAGTTAAAGTTGACAAAAATGACCTCCATGACTGAAGTAGTATCAACGCTTACCTCAAGTAGGATCAGGGACAAATTTTAAAACATCTCTTTTATTTGCATGAACCCAATTACAGGAACAGTTGCCAAAGGTATATATGTAAATAACGAGTCAGTTATTCTTCCAGTAAGTTCCCATGGATTATTACCAAGGGTAGCCTTTTGTTGGAGAAATCTCTGTAGTCATCTGAGGTTTACAGGATTTACTGGTGATGTTTACTTAAACACTTGAAAATGTCTCTTGGACTCCTCTAATGTACAAGTCATTGTATTTTTAGGAGGTAGTTAATGTCTTCCTTCCATAATAGAAGTACATTGTTAAAGGTACACATGGTAGCCCAGAAAATACAGTGTTAAAATCACTGGGGATCCCCAAGTATTGAACTACATTAATTGAGGTGCATAGGTTGACATTACCTCCAACATGAATTCCCAGCCGGTTCGGATTGGTAGTTGGTAGACTTTGGGGATTAAAGCTCAGCTGGAATAAATGATTCTAGTCTTGTTTTGAAGGAACTGCATAAAGGCAGATAGTACAATCTGTGCTGTTAGTGCATGCTGCCAACTTGATGGCATTCTTCTGCCTTACAGAATGTCTAAGTGATGTCTTCTGGAATGAAACCTTGAAAATATACAAAGGTAGTTAGAAGTACTTTTTGCTGGAAGAACAGGATCTGGGGTTCTCACCAGCTATTTCTGATCAACTTTAGTTAGGGATGAGGGGAGTGGCAGTCAATCATGGTTAAAGCTGTCTGGCCAGGGACAAAAGAGCAGTTTATTAAACTCAAGGTTTTTGTGTTTTTGCAACATTTGGGGAGAGCTACTACAATTTTTTTCTTTAAAAAGGTTTCAGAACTCTTCTAAAAAGACAAATATCAACCTTCATACTTCTTCTAGTTATTTGGTATTGCATTCCCAGTTGTCAAGTTCCCATTATAGGAAAGACAACATTTTTTTTTAATCCCTTTCACTTGGACCCAGAACTTTAATTTGGCAAGGGTCAGGTGCAGGAGGGTTAAAAGCATATTGTACCAAACTTAAAGAAACTAGTTCAATTTAACCCACATTGCACACAGTAGATTAGTAGGATTTGTGATCAACTCAATTTAGTCATTGACACCTTTTTATTAGGACTGTGTCAGTCCAATAAGATAATCGAGATTGCAGATCAAGAATTAAGTTTGAATCCTCTAAGTCCCTATTGGGTCATGCTGAAACCTAGAGCTGTGTCAAACCAGGTTGGCATGAGGTTGCTATAAAGGGAAAGAAGGATTAACTTGCCCCAAAATGGTCAGGACAGGATCTTGAATTTTCTAAATACCCATGTAATCCTTCACCCCTTTTTCCTTCATAATTAACCAGGAAGCAATCAAGAGGAGAAAATACCTTCTTGGGACAGCCATTTAATTACCAATCTTCCTTTCCAAATGCATAGATCAAGAGGGGGAGATGGAGAAAGAGTTGACATGGTTTTCAGTCTACTTTTGAGAAGGTCTTTCAACAACACTAGATGCCTATGGAGTGTGCCTAGGGAATGTGAATAGTCAGTCAAATACTTTGACTATCAGCCCATTTTTGAGTGACTGTTATGATTAAAGGCACTTCATTATCATATTGAAAATAATCAGGAAAACTTACAGCATAAAATTATATTCAAGAGTTAAAATGATAAGGCAAGATTCAGCAGATTGAACTGAAAGAACAATTCTGATCTATGAATAATATGCCTAAATATATTATTTTTCTTAAACTATTGCTTCATGAGATGAGCTATTTTAAAATTAATCCAAATTTTACCTTAGTGTTTCCATATACTGATGATACAACTAGAAAGAACAAAAGTCATGTTTTGACAAATTAGATGTAGAGTCTCTTTGCAGAGGAGAAATAATTGACTAAAATATTTCCTTTGAAGCTGTATACTATGTCATATAAAAGAGAGTTGGTTAGAAATTAGCTTCAAATAGGTATTTAAAACAGTGACCATTGTGCAATTGTCTCACAATATTTCAGTGGTTAAGAGTATAAATATTTAAGTCTTAAATTTAACCATTTTATATTGTACATTCGGGATTATATTGAAAATATTTTACAACTAGGATGCAGAGAACCTTAATAATGGACACAGACCAATCAGAATGAACATAAATGAAAAACCATAGCTCTACTGGAGAGTACTGGCTTATATAAATAAAGTATGGACAGAAAAATATTTATGGAGACACAGTTTTTTAGTAATTTGGAGTGTTGTTTGCTTCCAATGAATCTTAAAAGTCAATCAGATGAAAACTCATCACACAAATATGGCAAAATATCACTGGGATAATGCACTTGATATCACTGAAATTTAAAAGCTTGGTGACACAGGAAAATCACATCTCAGATGATATTTTAATTTTTACTAATGCTCTAATATGACAAGAATATGGCTCCTTTAGATACATTTTATTCTGTCTCTGACTCTTGCTCTCTTCTGCATATGTCTTACTAAAAATAGTATGTGTGTATATGCATGTTTATGTGTGTGAACTTACAGCAAAAGAGAGCTAGCTATTGGAGGCATTCTAATCACAGTTTTCCTACTGCTGTAATATCTGCATGATGAAAAAGGCATTTAGAGTAAAATTCCGATAAGTTTAATTGTAAGTAATTTCAATTTAAATATGAAAATGAATGGGCATGAAAATAATTCATGGTATTCAGAGATGGAAAGGATTTTGTTACAGACCTTTACAAAGTGTTAAAATATTTTGCCAATTTATATTATAATGACAATAGGTATGATGGTATTCAAGCATCAGATTTTATTTTTACTTGGTTTGAAACATGCATTTTAATAAATAGCATCATGCCGATATTAAAATATTATCTAACATCAGTCATATCTTAAAATATTTCCTATCAAGCCTAGAGTGAACATTGGTTTTTGCTAATCTGACTCTGGCATTAAGTAGTAAGTCAGAATAAAAAAGAATTAATAATCTACTGAGCTCTCATATGTACAGATAAAATTATGTAAAGAATGTGGGTTTTGCCATTGTAAAACAAGTAGATGTTACAATAGTGAGAGAAAAAATGTCATTATAAGTATCCTTAGTTGTTTGATTTGAGGTATTTTTAGCTAGATAAAATGGCATTAGACACTATTATGGTAAATGTAATTTTACTATTAAATTTAGAATTACAGGCAATTTTCTTTTGATTGTTTTAATGTTATGATTTATGCCCTTAGACAAATTAAAATGTTTTAATAATTTCATAGTCTGTGCTAAGTTTTGCTTATTTGCAGGTAATTTTCCATAGATGTCTGAAAAATGAATTTTCTGAAATTATTACTGAGAAATAGGTTCAATGGAAGCTATTAGTAAGATTTAATGTTATGAAATAATAGCCCTGTACTGAGTTCAGATGCCTGTACTAGACTGATGAGGTAGCTGCATGACCTTGGGCAAAATCTGAATGAAAACTTTTGTAACTTCTGTCACTTTCAACATGAGGGAATGTACCACCATATATTGAAACTTTTATCCTTTTAAGTTCTAAGTCATAAATGAGTGTCAAATGCTTAACAATCTTTTCAGAGTTACAGTTTAAGTCAGGACTATTTAAACTTTAGTTATAGCTTAAATCAGGATTTCGGGAACAGTTCCCTTCCCTATCCTCGCCTAAAATATATTTGTGTTATGTAAAAGTAGTGTAGTCAAAAAGAAAAATAATGATTCCACCTTCCTCTCCTGCAGACAATCTTTTCTATTTTTTTTGAGAATAGAGAAATCACCAATGGATCTCCATTAGAAACCAGACATTATTTTTTCACCTGATTGAAGCCTTTTAGGCCTTACACTAATTATAAATATGATCCCCTCATTCCCAGGTGAAAAGGTTTGAATGTTTTTGTCCCCTCCAAAATCCGTTTTAAAATTTAATTCCCAATGCAATGATATTGGGAGGAGTGGACTCAAGGTAATTGGTGGGATTAGATACTCTTATAAAAAGACTTGCTGAGGGGAGTTCACACTGTTTTGTTCTTCCACATTCTGTTACATGAGGCCATAGCATTCCTTCCCTCTTGAGAATGTAATCTTCAAAGTGTCATCTTGGAAGCAGAGACCTGGTCTTCACCAATCAACTTGCCAGCACCTCATCTTGGACTTCCAGACCACCAGAACTGGGAGAAATAAATGTCTGTTCTTTTTGAATTACCCAGTCTGTGCTATTATGTTACAGCAGCACAAACTAATGCTCAAGGGAATATATATGTTGTAGTACTTAACACCATTGCATCCCACAAAGGTTATATGCATAGGATACTTTAGAATAACTGGTCTTCTGGGGTTCTTCCAGAATATTTTCAGGAGCTCCTCTGGATATGTGGAACAAATTCTCATAAATATTTCCTGCAATTACTTCTTTAGTAATTCTGACTTTTATTATCTGTGAAGCAGCAACCTAGCCTAATCTGTGTCTTCCCTCTTTACAATTAACCTTTATTGTCAACTAATATTCTCGTCCTTAGCTAGCCAATGATGTCTGTCAGTACTAAAACATATTTACACCAATTTCCGATTGTGCAGCAGTTTCCTATGATCCTACAATTAGCTATCAGTGGAGGCCATGAATCTTCATGCTTAAAATTACTTATTCAATGTCTGTCTTCTTAATTGGCTTTAAATTCCAAGAATGAAGTGGGTTCTCCCTCGTATTCATACTTTTTCCTTTGAAGCTATTATGGTGCAGGTGATATATAAGCATTTGTTAAATGAATAAATCAACATGGAAGAAGAAGAAGTTCTAGTAACAGTCTACCCCTTAGATGTGTTCTACTTCTCCCCTGGGTTATTCACAAGCAAAGTAAACTTTTATTGTTGTTCTTGCTGCTGCTGTTTCTGTGTGCTTCGTTACCAACATCATAAATTGAAACTAGAGTAGAAGCAATATTTTTGGAAAAACATAAATGCAGAGAGTAAAGGCTACTTCAATAAGAAATGATCATATTTATATTATTAAATTGTGGTTTAAGTTTGTGCAACATTTTTTACCTTAGCTCATTTTAATCTCACAGTAAATCTTATAGACATTATTATCCCCTTTAACTTACTAAGCGGTATTTAAATCTGTGAATATTTAGTTTTGAGTACCAACCTATGAATATGTTCATGTATTTATATGTTTTGTCGATGCAAATATTCTATATTTGGAATAATTCTCCACAATTGTCACTTGTACCCATATTTAATGATTGCTTGTACTTAAGAAATTAGCTTTTTACATGCATGTAGTTGATAATATATTAATACACGACTTGGATAAGGGTTAGAGAATGGGAAATTTTGGAGAAATATTAATGATTGTGTAGTTAAACGATATTATTTTAGGGAACAATCATGGTCCATGAATTACATAGTTAGATGGTAGCAAAAGTGGGAATAAGACACAGATA
The DNA here is from genome assembly GCF_029281585.2 of Gorilla gorilla gorilla. Lineage (NCBI taxonomy): Eukaryota > Metazoa > Chordata > Mammalia > Primates > Hominidae > Gorilla > Gorilla gorilla. The sequence continues at coordinate 84,977,349 of NC_073238.2, read as the reverse complement.
CTCAATTTATTCCTTCCAGTATTCCACAAACATAATCTTCCCTCCTATGCCATCTTTTTGCAAGTTCCTGTGTTCATCTTTGGCAGCAGTATGATGCCACTTCCGATTTTTAGTGGGATAAGAATTAAAAGTACTCTGTCCAAATCTGTATCACATGCCAAAATTTTCTATTAAATCTGTGAAAGAAACAGACTAGTGTTGCCTTAGCAGGGGAAGGCAGTAAGTATGGCTCATCATCAGTATGTCCTGAGTTCAAGCATCTGAGGGAATCTTTGTTCTTTGTCTGTGTGCTGCTGTGGCCAGCATCAGAGGTTTGATTCTCATGTGGCCCAATTAGCTGTGTGTTGTTCCATAGCTGCTGGTGGTGCAGTTCACTTAATTCTTTTTAGGATGATATCTTTATAGAGATGCTTTTTTTCAAAATCCCTCTTATAGCAAGTTTCAGGTTCCAAAAAGAAATTGTTTAGAATAAATTGCTTTTATGTTAAAGAAATACCATGGAGATGTATTATGCTGTGACTGAAGAAGAATTGAATTATTTTAAATGTTCAACCATTATAATTTGTGAAGTTAGTCATGTAGATTTAAGAGGTGTTTCTGCCATCTTTTAAGTTTGTACCATCAAATTTCTGGAACACACGTTAGCCAATGGAACATGAATGAAAAAACTAAAATCTTCATTTTCAAGTGTGAACATCAGAGTGGGAATGTTTATTTTATTCTTCATGATTGACATATTTGATTTCTATGTAGAATAAAATAATCATTTATAATATGATTTTACATATAAAGTAACTTGAAAATTTCATAGAAAGTAGAACCAAAAGTTTAAATTTCTTATTTAAAAGCATCTTTTACATATACATTTTTTATTTAAAAACGGACTCTCTCTCAATTAGGATATTGTATATATCTATGGCTGTCACATAACAAAATATCAAGAGAGTAAGCAGTAAAGAGAAAGAAATATATGTGATTTATAGAGGTACAAAGATCTCCTTTTATTACGAAGCTTCTAATGCCAATCTTCATTTAATACAGATGTCATTTTTAAAAGTTCAATATTAGTAATAAGTATATCAGACGTTCTATGGAAAGCATTCCTTAATAACATAACTTTAAGTTTGTAATTCATTGTTTTTTTTTTTCTACAAAATAAGACATGATTATGAAAACTAATAGCAATGTTACACTGTCTGTTCTACAATACTTAAAATACCAAGCAGGATATTTTTAAATGTAGTGAAAATACACATTTAAATTCAGATAGCTTTTCTACAGCACTTCTATTGGATCATATATCATGTAGTAAAGTAAAAGCATCTAATTGCCATATTCTTTTATAAAGTTAAAAGAGGTCTGCTATAAAAATTACATGTAATCAATATGAATGCAACTATAAAAGTCACTACATATGGCACCCTGCAATTTAATTCTCTTTTCATAATTACTGCTGGTACCAGTTTTATATTTAGAATGTACGTAAGAAATGAATACTTTGGCACCAAAAACCTCCTCTATTTTACAATGATTTTAACCAAATAGATAATTTCTCCCATCAACAGGTTAAGTTCCTTTTTGAGAAAAAGTAAATTAATACTTAATTGGTATTTATTGTTTAACATTTAAAGTTAGATATTTCTGCTTTCACAATGAGAAACATCAATTTATCCAGGAGAAACATCATGAAAATTATCTGTAACATTAACAAATTTAATGAGGAGTACAATTTAGAGTAAATTTGAGTGACATTCATTCTATAATGTATACGTTTTTAAACATTACATTGCACACCTTAAATATATACAATTTTTGTTTATTACATCTTATAAAGCTGGTAAAATAAATAAATAGTTAAAAATAAAAGCTTGTGGGAAAATAATCTGATTCTCCTGAAAGGTAACCATAATGTGCAGAGTTCACTTTTACAGTGTGACTATCCCAAATTTTAGAATGATTAATTCAGTTTCATACCAATCACTTCATCTGAAATGACAAGTTGTTTGCAATGAATTATCACAGTGAATCATCTGGTTTTACATGTGGTCTGAAGGACTATTTACTACTTAATGGTTTTCTATACATTGTATTCATAATTTAGTACTATAACTACAGTTCCTGTTTGGAAATATTATAAAATATTGAAACCCTACCCAGTGCCAGGCATTGTGCTAAAAATGCTCACCAATCTATCATGTAGGTACTATGATTATCCACATGTATTCAGGAGATATGACAGATTAAATAAGATGCTCAAGCTTAGATGGAGGTGAGGGGTGGGAAAGCAGTAATTCAAACTCAAATAGTCTGATTTATTGGATCAACCCATTTATCTCACTGAATTTTAGTCAAGTTTAAGTTGTGTATTCAATGTCATAGCTTTAAAAAGTTATTTGAGGTATTCTTACTTTAATTCAGGCATATATTTATTTAAAATATCTATGTGAAATATTATTTTCAAAAAATTGAAACAAAATCAAGCAGCATTTATTAGGTATATATATATACACATATACGTGTATATGTATATATCCTACTCTGTTTAGAAATAACATATATATCCTACTGTGTTATAAATATATTTTCTGGAGTCCAATATAATAATCTCATTTGTAATTGAAGCTTTAAAATAACTGGCTATAATAATTATCAATATGATTGTTGATTAACACTTAATAAAATATATATATTAATATATAAACATATAAATATATTTGATTATTTAATACAATGTATTTATAAATATATAAATATGAAATTTTATTGTATTTATAAATATATTTTGTTAAATATTGAATATGACAGATTATTGTATTATGATTATATAATATAACTTAATATATTATTAAAATAATGGCAGCATATTAACTTTTTCATTAAAAAGCTAAGTTTATCATTAAGACATTATCATTTCTTAAGCTAAGTTATTCTTATATTGTAGCCGTCCAAATTAAAAAAAGATCTCACTTTTCTTTGAGAAGGATTCCACTTTCCTGCAGCTAGCCCCAACCTTTCTTTTATCTTCTATATGCATTCTGGTCATTGTTTCAGTATGCCTACTTTACCTTTATATATTTTTTAAATCATTACATAATGTATCAGAGATAGCACATTCATTATTTCCTAAGTACTCTTAGAGTCTTTGACTTTTATGTGATGGATTCATCATCTATGGTCTTTTAAAATGTCCAGTTTTTTCAAAAGCCTTTTTTGGCTACTGGGGACTTAACCAAATGTTTCTCTAGGTCCATCATTTTTCCGTGCAGTGCTCTGGGAAATTTGTTGGCATTTTGTACTTCACAATCTTTTTTATTAAAATCATTTATATCTGGATCATCACCAATATACTTCTAATAGCCTCTAGCAGCTGCTTAGCATTAAAATTTTTCAAGTTACCTCCAGCTCCTCACATTCCAAATACTGTAACCTACAGCTCAATATACCCCGTGTCTGGACTCTGTGGTCATGTGTCTAAGGCTTAAAGGAAAGGAGGGAGAGCTGAAGAAAAATTAGGCAAAATGCCTAGTAGCTTAGATTCCTCCCATTCGGTTTTTCAAAACGACAATCTGCTATCTGAACAGTGAAATACATGGGCACCAGATTGAACATAATTGTAGAGTTCTTCTGAATTTTGTTTCAGCATAATTTACTTATTAAATGTTGCCTCTATGAATCTCCATGTTAACCCCCTTCTACCTGTTGCTATTTATGTTTCATTGTTATTGCTTGGAAAGGTAGCAGTGGAAGTGAGTTACTGGGGAATTCCTTTCTGACCTTTTCTTTTGCAGTTGAAATGAGCAGAGTTCTAAGAAGACATTTCTGACAACAGAAACAGCACTAAAATAGAGGAACCATTTTATCTCCTCCAAAGTTCTAAAAATAGAGAATCTTCCACCTCTAGGAGTAGGTTTTTCCGTGGAAATTTTTCAGAGGCAATACATTAAAGATATAACCTGTCTGGATATTTCTATACACCTTGTTTTTTTAAAAGCCTGCCATGATACAAAATATTCAGGCATAATATACAATCTAAAATTGACTACAGCTCCAATTATGGTTTAACCATAATTCATTTAAGTATGCTAATAATGGTAATTGTGTATTAATTTTACAATTTTAATTGCATTCTTATTTGTTATTTGGTTTACATCATATGGTCATATGTTATCAACATACAAAAAATTAACAGAATATGAAGTTAAGTGACTTTGACTTGTTAATGACAATGTAATTGAGCATGTCTGGCTTTAGGCTATGAAATTTGCATGTGACTGCACCACATCATACTGGTTTTACAAATTCTTTCAATAATAAGTAATTTTTGATACAGCTCACTTGCATTTTTCTAATTAACCTGATATAGTTAATTCCATGACAAGTCATTGATTATCTCAATAGGAAGTGTAGCAATCTAATATGGCAAAGAATTCAAATGACTTATATTGATATTTGTTTCATTTTCCCACAGGAGTGAATTTGATTGTTAAAATATTTTTTAAAAACCAGTGATTCAGAAATACATGGAAATTATATCTGTTCTTTCCTCTACACATTCTTCAAATCTTACCTTTTGTTGGAAATAAGTATGTTTTAAAGCCTGCATGGATTTTTCTCTAGCTGTTCCCCCTGTGTCTGGCTTTAAAGAACATGTAATTATGCAGAATTTCTGAAGGTCCTTTTGTAATTGGAAGTATTAATTTCACCTTAGAAAAATATTGAATATTCTAATGGCAATATGTAATAATGCAACAGATATATTTTATAAGAATCACAAAGATTATTCCAACTTCATAAAATTATGTTTATTTTCTCACCATTGTTGATTTAAAAAATCTCTTTCATTAATAATGTCATAATTGCTATAGTACATTTTTGTTAGCTAGGCTTTGGGAAAACTTTCTCTCTCTCTCCTCTTTCTGTCTCATCCATCTTCTTTCTTTTATCAGGGTGTTAAAAGTTTTGCTTCTCTAGCCCAATGGTCAGGGAATGGAGTGGAGAGAGAAGATTTAAAAGACTCCTAACTAAATGCTTAACTAAAAGTATTGCCCAATACCAAATTTTGCCAACAAGGAATAGTGATATGACCTAAATATTATAGAAGTTATTAAGCCAAGTTTGTTTTCCCTGTTTTTATATCAAAGATTTTGTGAACAGTAGCACCCCAAAAGAGGCTATGAAAGTTACATGGATAAAAAAGATGTGTGCACTATGCCTCTGATCCTATCATTGTCCTTTCTTAGACAGTCATAAATTAATGGTATATGTACAGCTTTACTGATTTGCAATAACTGGACTTTCTCACTTCATTTTCCATTTTAAATGTTTATAATGATAATGTCAAGGAGACCTAACTAGTCTGTGTTTTTCAAATAAGTTACATAGACTATTGTGAGATCTAGGCTGATAAAAGAAACATGCTTAAAAATTGTTTCGTGGCATTGCAATGTGGAATTTAAGAATCCTTTTCTATTAGATATGGAACTGATATACAGTAACACATGGGTGATTCTTTATAAATCTTGTTGAGTATTCTTTATTAGACAAAGAGCAGTTAGAATTAGGTTTCTCATATCTTACTGTATAATTAGTAAAAATGTCTAAATTTGGACACATTAAGATATCTAATACCATGAGAAATTTATCTCTGTAGAAGTTTCCTGAAAACTTAAAAGTTCTGTACAAAAAGAGGGGCCCTACTTACTCTCATGCTTTTCTCAAAACAAAACAAAATTTTTTCCATTTTAAATAGCACAAAGTAAGAAAAAGTATCTACCATCTTTAAACTTCATTTTACAAAAAAAGAAACTGGTAAAAATTATATTGCTGATGTTTGAAAGCTCTCTTGGAGAAATAAACTTTCTACTGACAAATTAATCCAATCATTTTAATGGAGTTTTTCTTTGCAAATTATTGCAATCTTAATTTCATTGAAATATTTTAAATGTGTTACAATTCACTGAACATCATCTTTCCTGACTGTATGTTTCAACATGTTCATGCTTATTACTATCAAGTAAGCATGAAAATTTCAACCAGCTATGGCACATAGAAATAGCAATTTCCTTTAAGTTATTTATATTCAGAATGGAAATCTGAAAGCGATAGAATGAAATCTTAAATGATGAAACTTCTTGGGAGGAGAAAAATGGAAGTATGCCTGGAACATAGTATGCGCTACTTAATAAATATTAAATAAATTAATAATTAGAAAGGTAAAATTGATTCCTCTGGATTAACATACCGAAAAAACTGCGAGGTTTTCTCTTCTTTTGAAATTTAATGCCATAAGCAAATGCTCACAATTTGGAAAAGAAAATCAAAATAAATGATAAGCACAGTTGTAATAGATTAGATTATTTTTCAACAAATATTCACCTCCCCTCAGACACTATCTCCGTGGCATATGCCTGTGACATTGGCTTTGGCCATAGAACTTGTTTGGCCAATGGGATTGTGGGCAGGAATGCCAGTGTGCTATTTTGCATTTTTCCTTCTGACATTTTCCAAAAGCCCTAGAAATGACAAGTATGGAAGAGACCTAAACTAGATTTTAGATTAAATCAGAGCCACATCATTCCCTCCACAGAATTATGAGTAAGAAATAAATGCTTAATATTTGCCATTAAATGTTGTGCTGATTTCTTACTCAAGGAAAGCTGACTGATACAATGAATTTTAAAATAATGCTTACTTGTCAGGGGAGGCGAGGGAAAGTATGCTCCTACTTTAACATAAAGTAGGAGCATGGGGTAGATGCAAAGTATTCTTGGTTGTCTAGCACTTAAGTTGGATAATGGGTCAAGAGTTTATTTTATAATTATGCCAATAGTTTATAAATAAGACTTTTTGTATGCACCATATATTTGAAATTATAAAAAAAGAAAAAAGCAAAGAGTTTTTAAATTTTACGAGGAACACAATAAATCAGTGTTATGCCTATATATAAATGTTCATTGAGATAATATATCTGTGAAAGTACACATGTCCATATTACATACATCATATATGGACATACGTATGTTAATAAATGTGTTTTTAAAAGCTATTCAGAACAATTCAAAATCATTAGAAACTACAGTTTTCAACAAAATAAAACTGAACAAACTTCACTTAATTGGTTTTAAAATAAATTGATTTCATTTTTCTTTTCAGAAGCATAAAATTAAAGTTTTAAATATATTAGGAACGTTCTGAAATACTCCACACAAGACCAAGAAGTATCATCTATATATATACATATAATAGCTTCACATATCCTTATATTTTTCAAATGCTGTTATTCACGTGTTCATATTGAATGACTTTGCACATTTGGATGAGAAAGATATGTATGCATTACCTTGAATAATTTTTCATTGGGAGATCGCAGGACTTTTGAAATATTATTTACTGAAGTGTATTTGATACAAATTCTTTCAAGCTACTGTAAGATCAAGATATATTGAATTATTTTAAGATGCAAATTATTTTCAGATAACTTTTAATCTATATTAAACATGTAAGTTAACTATTAGTTAAATAATATTAATTAACTACACTATGTATTTGGTATATATGTTATACTCTATAATTACTGCTTTTGTAATTAGAAAATTAATATGATAAAAGTTAAAAAAAATTGCTTAGACTTTATGAACCTAAACACTGTAGGTCTCATATAGATACATTATAACTTACTGTAATAGAATAGCATTACCTAATTTATATTTACAGATTGTATTCAAAAACTGAAAATACAATTGAGAAATATGAGCACCAAGTTAATTCATAAAACAGTGAAACTTCGGGTTGCTTTTTGTTTTCAATTAAAAAAAAAATCAGGCCAAGCACGGTTGCTCACGCCTATAATCCCAGCACTTTGGGAGGCTGTGGCAGGCAGATCACCTGAGGTCAGGAGTTCGAGACCAGCCTGGCCAACATAGCAAAAACCCATCTCTACTAAAAATACAAAAACTAGCCAAGCGTGGTGGTGCATGCCTGTAATCCCAGCTACTCGGGAGGCTGAGCGGGGAGAATTGCTTGAGCCTAGGAGGTGGAGGTTGCAGTGAGCCGTTGTGCTATTGCACTCCAGCCTGGGGAACAGAAAAAGACTATGTCTCAAAAAAAAAAAAAAAAAAAAAATGCTTGTTTCCTATACTGTCAGTATCTCCTGTTGTTCAAAGTCAGGTACTTTATTCACATTCAAGATTTAGTTTTGTTTTTACTATTTTGGAATCTGGAAACAAGAAGTGAACTCTCATTCTTCTTTAAAAATAACTCATTTATATTTGTGTCAACGGAAATAATTTCAGGGTATAAAATCTGAGGAAGTGTATTGAGTGATGTTACAGTAATTCTTTTACAATTCTAAGTGAGCTTCAGATGAATGAACCTGGTGCATTTGAAAGAGGCTCATCTCTTCTTTCTTTTGTTTTTTGAGACAAAGTCTCACTCTGTCACCCAGGTTGCAGTGCAGTGGCACCATCTCCGCTCATTGCAACCTCTGCCTCCCAGGTTCCCACCTTAGCCTCCCTAGTAGCTACAGGCACACACCACCATATCTGGCTAATTTTTGTATTTTTTGTAGAGACAGGGTTTCACCATTTTTCCCAGGCTAGTCTTGAACTCCTGTCCTCAAGCAATCTACTTGCCTTGGCCTTTGAAAGTGTTGAGATTACAGGCGTGAGCCACCGTGCCCAGCCAGGAGGCTCATTTCTAAATCAACATGTAAATGTACTTTGATCTTTAATGTTCATAAATGATGTTTGTATTCCTTAAAGTTTTCTGAAGATTTAAAACTTATCAATATAGGCTTATATTAACTTATCAATATAGGTTTCCTTTAATAAAAATGTAGGAGACAAAATGATAAAAGATTTTGCTATGGTGTACTTAATTTTATATGAAAACTTTCGTAAATTTTTAATACATTTATTTTAATGTAATTGAAGGTGTCCCTGGTGGATTACAGGTAACCAGTTCCACAAGATGGGACTGAAAGGTGACCATGGACAACTCTAAAAACAAAAAAAGCTTTTCATAACCAGTTTGATCAATACATTCCTTATTTTCCTTTTTCCTTATATGAAACTTAATATGTTCATACCTTTCTTTTATAATACATCCTGCAGTCCTGACCTCTTCCATACTGATTTGTGAGTAAGTTTTGATTTCCATTTTGGTTGTTATGGTGGCCTCTATAAAGCAACTATGTCTAATCTTGCATTCTGCACAAGTGATATAAAATCTTAACTAGCTATTTTATTAAAGATAGAAATTATAACAATAATATATCCATTATTTAAGAAATTAAAAATTTTTAGAATTTATCAAAATTATATATTCTAGCTTATTTTTTATCAGTGTTTTACTAAAATGTAGTACAGTCTGCTTCAAAGTTACATTTTGAGAAAAATCATACATAATCATCAAGTTGTTAATGCGGTTATACACTAAGTGTACAAAGTCTTATATATTTGTCACATAATTAGGTTTTTTTCAAGTTATTTCTAGCTTTTTCTTCCCATAATCCCTTACATATTTTTAATTTTAAAAACCTATTGAAAATAAAATAAATGTGATTCAGAATATTATATTTAATACTTGCTTATAATAAATATGAGATAAAATAAAACAGTGAACATTGATGGACAGTGTAAGCAATCATTTTTTTTCCCAAGAGAAGCATTAGCTGATGACACCAGAACTTCCTGTAATTAGCTCTGGCAAGACTCACCTGTTATTTAGTTCATAGCATGTAGTATTCTAGCCCCAGACAATCTGTCACAGTTTAATAACTCTAAACATTAGGATGTAAAATTATCAGAAATAATGGGGTATATATAAAACTCTAAGGTCATGATTATTCACATGGAAAATGGCAATCTTTATTTTTAACAGCTACTTTGACAGGGTTGTTTCATGTGTGTGTTTATTGAGTAAATAGATGGCACTAAGGACATCATCATTAACATAGAAAATAACCATACTCATATGATTATTAGCTATTTTGGAAGCTAGAGATGTTGCATGCTTATGAGGGCACTTGTGTAACACTGAATGTCTTCCCTCCTTAATCTAATACAAGAAACCCACTAAAATGCATCCATCAACTGTGCATGACGTTGCTTGTTGCCTTATTTTATATTTTGAATAAGTCTGCTCAAGTAGTAGACAAACAGAATTTATCTTTGGAATTGGAACCTGACTATCCCCTGCAGGTATGCACCTCTATTCCAAAATGCCATGATCTGGAAATAACGAATGGAATAAATATCTACAGCTCTGCTCCTTGGGAAGTTTGCATGCCAGGATAAACCCAGCTTTCTCCATTGACCTCCATGTTCTGTATCTGTGTCTTCTCTAAATTTGTTTCCCCTGTCTTCTATTGCCATTAGTGAGATGAGTAATGAAGACTTTCTCCTTCTTGGTGATTGCTCAATTACATTAGACCACTTTCTAGTGGTGTAGTTTTAAGGACCTAGACTTTCTTTAGGGATATGACTGCTACTGGCTATTTTTTCAGGACAGGTATGTACATATAGTAGACTTCTGATTCATTTGCTTCCAGTCCCAAATGCAAGCAACCATAGGCAAAGGGCTTATATAAACAGATTATTTAAGATTAAAGTATTTTACATTTCCTATATCTGTTGCATTTCCCATCTGCACCTCTCTGAAAATTGAGGCCATCTGAAATAATGAGCTTGGATAGAAAAACAACACGCTAAATTGCCTCTTTGCAGCAGAGTAATGGTATTTCAGTAAACTATTACTGTGAAATCTGTGGTCCTGCTATCTATCTATCATCTATCTTTACTGTGCTTAGTAGCATCCCTCCAAAATTCATGATCATAGGAAATCTCAGAAAATACTTTTATTTGGAAATAGAGGATTTTTGGCAGATGTAATTTAAGATGTGGTCATACTGGATTAGGGTGAGTCTTAAATCTAATGATGGCATCTTTTTAAGAGGCCCATATGAAGACAGGGAGAAACACAAGGGAAAAAACAATTTATGTGATAATGGAAGTAGAGTGGTGTGATTTCACCTACAAGCCAATAAATGCCATGGATTGCCAGTAGCCACCAGAAATCAGAAGAGAAACATGGAACAGATACTCCCTCAATGTCTCCATCAAGTACTCACCCTAACACTTTTATTTTAAACTGCTAGCTTCCTTAACTATGAGATAATTATTATTTTTTGTTTCAAGCCACCACGTTTGTGGTAATTTGTTATATCAGCCCTAGAAAACTTTGTCTGTCTGTCTATCTATCTATCTATACATCTATCTATCTATCTATCTATCTATCTATCTATCTATCTATCTATCTATACATCCAACTATCTTTCTACACATGCACAAATACACATCTCATCTAGGACAGAAGCTGTTGACTTTTTATCCTACAAATCTGCAATATAAGGGATTCTTATTTCTGCTTAAAGATAGGCTTCTTCTACATTGAGTCCATAACAATTTTGCAGGATTTTACCAAAAGCAGCAAGCAGCAATCATAAAGTGATCCTGTGACTCCCTTTACAATTCCACGTAATAACACCACCTTAGCCAGCCTGCAGTTTGCCTTCCAAAGCATAAAATGTAACAGTTTGCCAAAATTGTTTACCAGTGCAAAACAAAGGTCTAGGCAGGTAGCTTTTAAGGCTATTATTCAGCATCTGGGTCTTTGCTTGCATTGCATTTCCACAATTAATGAGGGTTCAAATTCCTTCATATTACTGCTTTTGTATGAGATTGCATATATATTACAGCCAGCAGGTAATAGAAGGAAAGAAAGAAGACGAAAGACTATTTCCTTAAGAATGATTCCTGAAAGTACTATAAAATTGGCATATTTATTTAGCAGTTTTTAGTTAAATGGTCCAAACTAGCAGCAAAGTATAAAATTTTGTCTTTTAGTTGGGTCAATTGCTACCTTGAAAAAATGAAGTTCTCTTACTAAAGAATATGAGAAGATTAGACAATGCATTAAGCAATTTGCAATCTATCTGACATACGTCGTTTTATTATTGCATGAAACAGAAAACATAATGATAAAGTAGCAGCCATTCATATAGGGTTTAAATTATCAATTATAAGAGAGAAGGTAGTTATGTAAACTTTTATAAAAAATATTTCAAGAAAATTGTTGAGGGCTAAAAAGTAAATGGTAAAACAATATATTCAGTGCACAAAAAAACATTTATATAAATATGTACACATAATACTCTATAGGTAAGGTAAGAAAATTGGGAGTGGGGTGGACAAAGAGGGAACATTACATGTTTTGATAACATGAAGTTCCAGTTGCTTATGACGAAAATGTTTTAGTACTAGGAAGGTGTTTCTTCCTAAACATGAGATGTAACATAAAATACAGAATTGAATGTATATATTTATGTATGTGTATGTATATCTAAATACATGTAATACATTTCTGTATCTATATTTGTATATGTTTGTTTCTATATTTTATACTTTTAAATACAGGTTTTCATGTATCAATTTTGATAATTAATCCACCTGAAAATGTTTCTTTATCTGATGAGCCCTGACTTTATTTCTATCATATGACTATTGAACACATTAGTAAAGTAAAACAATACAAAACACTCAATAGAAAAAATAACAAGTAAAACAGGATGGCATTTTAATTGACAAAGAATAATTGCATGTATTTGTGGGATACAATGTGATACAACCTGGAATGATTAAATAAGGCTAATTAGCATATACATCACTTCACTTATTTTTTGTGGTGAGACATTTGACATTTAATCTCTTAGCAATTTTGAATATACAATGCATTATTAATATAGTCACCATGTCTATCATTGTTGCGCACCAGAATGGCACATGTATACATATGTAACTAACCTGCACAATGTGCACATGTACCCTAAAACTTAAAGTATAATAAAAAAATATATATATATATATAGTCACCATGTTGTGCAATAGATCTTAAAAACGTATTCTTCCTGACTAACTGAAACTTTGTACCCTTTGACAAACATTTTCCCATTTCTTCTCCTGCCTCCAGCCTCTGGTAACCAACATTTTACTCTACTTCTATGAGTTTGATTGTTTAAGGCTCCATATATAAGTAAGATCATGTTGTATTTGTCTTTCTATGCCTGACTTATTTCACTTAACATAGTGTTCTCCAGATTCATCCACGTTGTCAAAAATGACAGAATTTCTTTCTTTTTTAAGGCTGAATAACATTCCATCAGGTTTATAAAACACATTTTTTTAATCCATTTGTCTATTGTTGAACATGCATTTTGATTTCATATTTTGACTATTGTAAATAATGCTGCAATGACCATGGACACGCAGGTATCACTGTGATATACTGATTTCAATTTCTTTGGATTCTATTTTTATTTTAAAAAGTTCCCTCTGACTACTGAGTGAAGGTTTTATTGGTGCTAAGTAAGGGTGGAAAGAGACTCTAGTTTCAAGGATAGAACTGACACTGGCTTAGAATTAGGTGGACGCAACTGGGATGAAGGAAAGTAGACTGATTTGAGCTATATTCTGTGTGGATAGAATTTGCTAATAGATTGAATGGGAGAGATACATATAAGTATAATCATATTTCAAGGATCAATCCCTAATTATTTATTGAGATATGTACTAATGAGCATGTTTATCTCTTCTGAAGATTGGCACCTATTTGAACACTTTGTAATTTGTGGATTTTTTAGCTGAAAAATTACGTATAAAGTTTGAATGAAAGAAATGTATTCTGATAAAGCTTAATCCCAAAGAAATGTGTGTTAAGAATATTAATTCCTAATGGATCATTTACTATATAAAAACTCAATTAGTTACCAAAACACCAGAGGTTTAGTCTAGGTCCTGCTGCTTACCACACAGAAATCCAATCAAGTATTGCCAAGTAAGAAGGCCTTAATCGGGTGCTGCAGCTAAAGAGATGGGAGCGCAATCTCAAATCCATCTCCCTGAACCACTAAAACCAGGGGTTTATATAGCAGGGGAGAAATGTAACACTGTATAAGAAAACAGGAACTAGGAAGGGGCAAGGAAGCAATCATGATGAGTGAGGGGTCTAAAGTCTCGTTATCTGGATGTGGTGATCTGGTGAGTTTCAATTCTTTGATACTTTTTTTTTTTTTAGAGGACTGAAGGTTCTTTATTGAGGAAGGAACTCAGATAAAACAAATACCAATTTCAAGCTTTAAGAACAGAAAGGTCAATTCCTATGTGTATCCAAAAGAACAGTCTATGGGCCTATTGGGTCAGTTTCAAATTCAAAGGAGAAACATCAGAAAACTGATAAAGTCCAATGTTTCTGAAGCAACACTTGTGTAAGCGAACCAGGATTAAATAAATTTGCATCTATAATATTAAATAATTATATTTAATTATTAATATAAGGCAAGCCTTACTGGTTAGTCTGTATTAGGGAACTTTCCTTACATGTGCTCCAGGACATGTATTTGGGGAAAGGTTTCTGGTAGTAAAGGGATTAATCTCTACTTAGAAATCATTATTGTCTTTAATTTCAATGTTTTCAAATCTGAATTTACAAATCAAACGAAATGAACAATGGAAAAGTTAGCAGTTCTGCCCATGGAGACTGGTTTTATTTGGAACAGAGTATGGAAAACTACCTGCCTAAAGAATTGTCAAAAATGATTGAGATCTTGGTGGCGAGTGTTTAAGAGGAGGCTAGTAGCTCCAACATACGTGCAAAATGGCAAAACAGTCAGATATTTAATAGAACCAGGAAAAAAAAAAGCCTAAAAGAGCCTTCCTGAGATCCAAATTGACTCTGTTTCAGAAAGACCATTCACATGCTCTAGGCTGCACCCACTCAGGAGTAAGTAGAGAAAGATATGGGACAGTGTTGAAAGCATTCACGAAGCTACACACAGACCCATCAACATAAGGTGGAAATCTAATACAAGGCACTTAAATGCAACCTTTGACAAAACACTGAGTGAAAAATAAGCTGCACTAACCCAGCTACACAGGATTCTTTCAGTGCCACTTCACCAGATGGAAGCCTCTTTGGCCACTGGCACCTCTGCTTGAGTTTTGCTCACGACAGCTGGGCTAGCTCCACCCACTCAGCCTGGCAGGCTGTGCTTGGTTCATGCTACCAGCCCAGATCCCACACTTCCCCGCGGGTGAGCCCAGCATGGAGCGATGAGGGATGTGTAAGCGAGGGAGCACAGGGTCCGGCCACTGCTCACAGCCAGGCGCACTGGCTTCTGCGGTGGGGCGGGCAGCTCCAGGCACTGGCACAGGCACAGGCACAGGCACAGGCACAAGCTCCAAGCGAGAGAGACTAGCTGGGCCAACTGTGCCTCCAGCGGCTTCTGCCTTGGGCGCCTTTGTCTGGACTAGAGGAATGCAGTGGTGTCTGAAGATTAAGAGAGACCAGCAACCGTGGAGCCCCAAGAGGTGTTAACGCCGTTTCGTATCTCTGGCTCGGGGAGTCCCAAGATTTGGGTGCCCAGAAGGGTCACAGCTTTTCTCTCCAAGTCTGGCAAATAGGAGGGTGTCACTGCCGGCAGCTCGGCAGGCAGGCCAGGAATGTGTTTTAGCTGGTTTGTGTTACAGCTCATTTGGTCCCACCGCCCCACTCAGGTCCATGGCTCCTGGGCTGGCCTGGCCTTACCGCTGCTTCCTGTCACGTGGAAGGGCTACAGTGTTACAGCTGTGTTCGCACCTATGGTTCCGGGTTCTTGTCCTGCATCCAAGAAGAATGGTGTTACATGACAACTGGAGAGTGAGCAAGGTAGAGAAAGTCTTACTGAGCCACAGAACAGCTCTCGACAGGAGAAGGGACCCAAGATGGGTTGCCCATACCCCGAGGCGAAGGAAGAAAGTCCCTAAGCGTCACCGAGTCTGGGGTTTTTATGGGTTCAGAATGGGGGAGTGCATGCTGATTGGTCCATGGGCAGGCCTGGAAAAAGCACCATTCAATTGGCTAAAAGACCTCAAGGAAGTTCTCACTCCGGGTCGCAGACTGCAACCAGAACTGGCAGCCCAGTTTTCAGACTTCAGACTGTCGTTGGCTTGAAAGTCGAGTTTCACTGGGCACCTGCCCCTTTCTGCCTGGGAATTTGTCTGTCTTCTGCTATCAGCAGGAGGAATTCTATTAAGTGAGAATAAAAACTGAATTACACCTATCACCTACAGTCTGGAAGACTGTGTGCATTCCCAAGACTATGCAAGTTTAGAAGTTATCATAGAACAAACATCCAAACCTCTATTTATAGGGAAATGGGGGGCAAAAAAGCAACTTCCAGAGCTGTTTGTGTGGCCTTCAAGCCACACAAACATGCACTAGTGAAGAGTAAAAATCTAATGAGGTAAAGTAGCTTAACAACAACTTTTGACCAGTAAATGCTTATGTCAGCCCAGGGGCAATTTCTAGGTAGCTAGAATAAATGATAGAGGGAGAGAAAAGGAAACAGAGCAGGTACATGAGAGACTGAACACTGCAGGGGATGTACACTACAAAATTTGTACAGCCAAGCCTCCAGACACATAGATGACCAAGCAAAGAACATAACCTCCAGGAAGAGATCATTATCGAGTATTATTGCAATATTTTATCTAATATATCCGATTTTTAGCAACAAGAAAAATTGAGGACATGTAAAGAAATAATGTGTAACTCATGCATAGAAAAAACAAGCAAACAACAACAAAAAAACAGGTAATAGAATCTCCAAGTAAAATAAACTCAAGGAGATTCACACCCAGACACATCACAGTCAATAGTGAAACCCAAATAAATCAATAACTGAAGGAGATTTGATGAATTCGTGATTTTGTAGAAATTAAGCTGCTCAACTGCATTACTCATCAGGTAAATTCAAATCAAAACTGAAATGACATACCACTTCCCACCCACTAGAATTGCTATAAGCAAAAAGACAATTAATAACAAGTACAGGCAATCCTCACCCTTTTCTGGTGGGAATGTGAAGTGGTACAGTGACTTTGGAAAGCAGTCTGGCAGGTCTCCAAATGGTTAAACACAGAGATATCATATTACCCAGCAATTTCACTTCTAACTATATGATCAAGAGACATGTGCACGTGTCCACACAAAACCTGTACACAAATGTTTATGGCAGCATAAATTATAATGGCCTAAAGTGTCATAACTCAAATGTTCATCAATAAATAAGTAAACAAATGTTGTATGTCCATACAATTAAATATTATTTAAATATAAAAAAGGAGTATCCTACCAATATTTGCAAAAACATGGATTAACCTGAAAGCCTTAAGCTAAATGAAAGAAGTCAGATACAAAAGGAAACATATGGCATAATTCCATTTATTTGAAACATCACATAGACAAATACATAAAGTCAGGATGTAGATTAGTAGCTGCTGGGAGGTGGAAGCGGGATGGAGATTGACTGCTTACTAATGTTTATAAGATTTCCTTTTGGAGATGTGGCAATGTTCTAAAATTAGATTGTGATGATGATTGCACAACCTTATGACTATAGGTAAGACATTGAATTATACACTTTAAAAGGCAAATTATAGGCTATATGAATCACATCTCAATAAACCCATTAAAGTTGAAAATAAGCCAATTCTGAAGTTGTATTTATCACCTCTTTATCATGCTTACAAAGATGCTAGATTTTTCAAAACACTAAAATTAAATTTCTTACACATCAAGGGATATATGAAGACAGTCAATTCACAGTTCTGAAGAAGACACATGGCTCCTACATAAAATTTGTCAAATTAGTTAATATGTATGTCATTTTTAAACAATTTGATATTTTAATTTGGCAATTTTTATAAAACCTATCCAAATTTTACAAAAACATTAATGTTCATAGATCATAGGTGTCATATGAAATCAGTACATTGATATCTATCAAAACTAATTTTTAGAGACCTATTATATGGAGAAAACTGTTTTCTAAAGCAATTTCATTATCTTATTTAAAAAAATAATTTTGCAAGCTTACTTTCCTGAAAAAGCAACTGACACTTTGCTTTTAAAACTCGATGTACTTACCAAAAAAAGACAAACTGGGATTTTACTATATGCTATGTTTTTCCAAATGTCAATGTTCACTCTTATGCTACAGCATAGTAATTCTATGAGAAAGATTGCTTATAGAATGTGTAAAATTTGCCTGATTCATATTTTTGGAATCATAAGTATTTGAGAGCATTACCTATAATAATAATATAATTTGATTCCTAAATTAGGTAACCTGTCAAGAGTTCTCACAATTATTGAATATTTTCATATCTCAATTATGTTAAATAATTTCTGTTACTCAGTGTTCATAATCTCAGGGTTAAATGGCACTCTGAAAAAAATCTATGTAATACTTTTCTGCTCAATTGTATTTCTAAATGATGACTTACCACAAAGACTGTTAAACAATACTTTCTCTGTGATATTCAAGAGGAATTTACTACTATGAGTTTTCTATAAAATAAACTGTTAAGATTCTGAGAGTTATGCTACAATAATTTTCATATAAAGGCACATATATTTATGTACTACCACATGATAGACTAAAATTTTTATGTTCTGCATATACAAATCCATTTCCCATTGTCTTTGTTGTTTTCAGAACTAAGGATTTAGTAAGTTAAATTATGTTTCCCACAGAGAATTAAAATCAATTAAATCCCTCCTGTGAATTGCATAAAGGCCACATAAACACCTTTTGTTCAACATTCAATCATGCAGAGAAATGGCACATTTAAAGGCCTGCATGTTGGAACCACTGTTATAGCCCAATATGGTAGCCAAAATTTAGTCTGATGTTTTAGAAATTAGTTAAGATTTGTCTTAATTTATTATACTTCCAAACTTATTAAGAGAATCGGTATATTGCCCCAGTGCCATTTGGGCAAATACATAAAAATAGTCCAGTTAGAGAAAGCTGAATGAGGAAAAGCAATGAAAATGAGAGAAGGCATGCTTCTTTTCAGGGAAATGGAAGCAGATGAGAATTCAAGAAACAAAGTTTCAGCGATACACAGGCAGAAGATTAAACTTAAGCAATAGGCAAGAACAGATTAAGAATACTAGGCCCTGTCATGTTAATTTTCATCCTGATATAATGGGAAGCCAATAAATGATTGTGAACAGGGATATCATATTACAAATTTTCTATTTAGAATAATTAGTATGATGAGAGATGTGAGAATATGATAAAAGAAATGAAGCTCAAGACTGAAATATGGATATGGAAAATATGGATATATTAATAACCCAAGCAAGAGATGACAAGGTCATGAACTATGGAGTGTTAAAAAATATTTTGACAAGATTTTTAAGATATAAAGTTAATATGACTTAGGTATCATGGTAGTTTTGTTACTGGTGGCAGAGGTCTGAGTTACCCTGTTACTGGCTGCCTATCTGTATGGGTCGGTAGCAACTTCAGTCCTTGCCTCCTCAGAAGAAAGAATTCGACTGAGGGGCATCAAGTAGAAAAAGAGACCAAGGCAAGTTTCAGAGCAAGAGTGGAAGTTGATTAAAAATGCTTTAGAATAGGAAAGAAAGGAAAGAACCCCTGGAAGAGATCTAAGTGGGCGCCTGAAGGTCAAAGAGAGAAAAAGGAGCCCTGTTAACCTGATTCTGGGACTTAATAGTTTCCCTTCTTTCCCATGATTCTTCCCCCAGGGTGGGTTTTCCGCATGAGCAGTGCTTTCCTTGCCCTTAGGATTGAGCACGCGCAGTGTCCTCAGAAAGCTATACGCATGCCCATCTGAGGCTTTTTTCCTTTTTCCGATGCCACGTGTCCCCAGAACGTCATACTTCACCATTTGTCTCTTAACACACATGCCCAAGAAGCTGCTGCTCCCTGGGGCTTGCATTCATTGAACACTTTTAATATTAACAGGTGTGGACCATCAGGAGATTGTATCTTGGCCGGGCATGGTGGCTCACGCCTGTAACCCCAGCACCCTGGGAGGCCAAGGTGGGCGGATTACCTGAGGTTGGGAGTTCAAGACCAGCCTGACCAACTTGGAGAAACCCCGTCTCTACTCAAAGTACAAAATTAGCCAGGCAAGGTGGTGCATGCCTGTAATCCCAGCTACTCGGGAGGCTAAGGCAGGATAATCACTTGAACCTGGGAGGCGGAGGTTGCAGTGAGCTGAGATTGCGCCATTGCACTCCAGCCTAGGTGACAAGAGCGAGACTCCATCTCAAAAAAAAAAAAAAAAAAAAAAAAAAAAAAAAAGATTGTCTCTCCCTGGTTGCCGAATTACGATTTTTAGAGAAGCAATGTGATAATTGTTGAACCATCACCCGACATTTCTAGTGGGTGGGGGACAGCCCTCTCCTGCTCTGCGTATGCCTAACTACCTGTAACAGTTTCATTGGCTCTAAATTGTCTTCCAAACTGAAAAGGACACTTAAGGTAATAGAATCTAGGTGAGAGTAGATGGGATGATTTTTGAGAGGAATATGTTGAACTTCAAGTAGAAATGTCCAGTACAATTTGGGGAAAGAGTCTGCATTTCACTAAAGCGATCTGAGTTGGAAGCATCTAATTACCAAATATGGGTAGTAGAAAAAGACGTGTAAAGTAGACATTATCAAGTAGTAGAAAATAATAGAATCAAGTTAGTAAAATAAGAGAATTTAAAGTTTATGCTATCAATAACTTCCACATTCCTACCTCTCTGTCCCATCTTCTCGATATGTCATTTGCTATAGTTGACTTCTTCCTTGAAATTTTATCTTCATGTGGCTTCGCTTCTGTGACACCTTATTTTCTTGTTTTCTCCTATCTCGTGTACAGTCTCCTTTTCTAGATTCTCTGTCTTTCTCTGTGACTGAAAAAGCCTAAGGCTCAGTGTTCTGATCTCTTTTCTACTAAAGCTATTTACTAAACAGTGTCTTTACCCAACACACGCCTTCTCAATCTATTTATCATAGTCACTGATAGTTTTAAATATAATCCAGATATTACTCCTCTGTTTAAAATCTCCGATGGCTTTCAAACACATTCATAGGGCAGTGTAAGTACTTACAATGCCGTATGAGGCTCTGTGTTATCCGCCCTCTCTGAAACACGTTCACTAATAACCAGTCCCAAGGAAATACTCTCAATGCATAAAGCACAGCAGAGATCATCACTAGGTGAACTACCAGGAATAGGAGTCGAGTGCTTCCACCTACGCCATCCTCCTCTTCAACGTTGCTAATACCTGAGTCTAGTGAGACAGAACACACTCACATGCCATAGGTTGTATGAGGCGAGTTTACTATGTGCACTTGGCTGCAAGGGAAAAAGTAGGCCTGTTTTTTTGTGAGCCAGTCCCCCAAGGCTCAAGAAAGCTGACTAGCACAGACAGTGCATGTGCCTCCACTTACACTACAGCTGAAGGACCCTGAAAGGCAGCCCACCCAATCTGGGTTATATACCTTATGGGCCATATGACTTGCTGTGCAAAACTTTCAAGTACATCCTGCTTCCAGGGGAGAGAGAAACAAAACCTTGGCTGACTTGGGCATTTCCTTCCTGACTCACAATGGTACATTCCCTAACAAGGACAGGAACAAAGCTTGGGCTGTTTCAGGCAGTTCCTCCCTATCTCAGGCTGTTGTGTTTTCTAAGCACATGACTCACACTGACACGTCAGAGCCTTTTCACTTACTGTTTACACTGTCCACAGTGAGCTTCCTCCAGAAGGTCACAGGATATTTTAGAGCCTTAGGTTTCTCATCAAATGTCCCAAATAAGAGAAGTCTTCCATGCATATCATACCTTAAATAGCATCCTTATGCCACCAGTTCCTGAGTACTCATGTGCTCTACTTATATTTTCTTCTGTACAGTGATCACTCAGGAAATATTATTTTCTCAGCCCACAATATGATCAACACATGAAATGTTTCTGTTTAGTCCTCTGAAGAGTTCCTGATATCTACAGTAGCATCTGACATTTATAGGTACTCAACTGATATTTCTTGAGTGACTAAATGAACAAATACAATTAAGGTCCAGGTATAGGTAGTAGATTCTGCTAAAGTAGCTGGAAAGGTACAACTCAAGATAAGGAGATAAATCTTTCGGAGCTCATAGCTGCACAAAGGAACACCCATTTTAACTTGTTTAAACAGGAAAGTAATTTATTTAAGGACATTTGGTAACTCAGAGGATCTCCTAGAAGACCAGATTTTTAGTCTCAGAATGAAGAATTGCATAATACTCACCACACACTGTGATAGTTCTCCAATGGAAACTCCACAACTGGGCACAAACAGTCCAGAGGATACCGCTTACACTGGGAATTGGATAATAGATCCTTGGCATTGCTGCCCTAAATCTTATATGAAGAATGGATTCCATGTGGTGCCCATTTCTTCACATTGTTGATTGTTACATCTAAATCTCACTTAAATGTATCTAATTAGTGGAGGCCAAATAACAGGATAACATCTGTATATATGACAGGCAGGGAAAGTGAAATATCTGATTTCTACACTGGAATGGCAGGCTTTATACACTGGACTATTAACGCAATTAGGAAGAGCATTTGAATAGTGTTTGAGAACCCCTAGAGGAAGAATGAGGAGAGTGGAAACAAGTTTTAAAATTACAATACAAAGGAACTTGCTATCAAAGTAAAACATTAGGGGAAGCAGTTAATTCTTTCAAGCAATATTTATTGAATGCCTCCTAGCAAGAAACACCTGGACCCTATACTACAGTAGCTGACAATGATGGGAAAGATTAACATCTAAGCAAACAATTGCCACTGAGGTGGAAATTCTTTGCCAAGAGAATTACATCGTGCTGTAGGACCAAGTCTGGAAAGGGAAGGGGAAACTTTTTGGAGGAAATAATTTTAGCAGATCACTTAAAAATGTTTTTTTGTTTTGTTTTGTTTTTGTTGTTCTTGTTAAGTGCAAAGCAAAAAAAGGGAAGGGGAGTTTAAGGAGACGAAGCAATGGTGAGATTTCACATAGATTTCAGGTACAAGAATCCATCTAAGTTCTGATAGTGGGGAGAATGTGGCAATTTTAAGTAAATGATAAAAACTCATGCCAGCACTTTGGGAGACCAAGGCGGGCAGATAGCAAGGTCAGGAGTTCAAGACCAGCCTGACTAACATAGTGAAATCCCTTCTCTACTAAAAATACAAAAATTAGCTGGGCATGGTGGCACATGCCTGTAATCCCAGCTACTCAGAAGGCTAAGGCAGGAGAATAGCTTGAACCCGGGAGGCGGAGGTTACAGTGAGCCAGGACCTCACCACTGCACTCCAGCTTGGGTGACAGAGTGAGACTCCGTTTCAAAAACACACACACACACACACACACACACACGAAAAACAACTCATTATGTCTGATCGGGTTGAGTTTTACAACTAAGATGGGCTTGATGCCTTTTTCCAGAGCAGTTCTGGAGGATAATCCATGTGGAATAATCCAATGTTTTAAAAATTAACCAGATAATAGTAGAGTGAAGGGAAAGTGGATCATTTATTTTAAAGGCTTGAATAATAAAAGAAGGGAAACTATAGTGAGACAAATGGTCAGACCTATTTTAAGAGTTTAATATGCTATGAGAAAAAAGCTAGGATTTTAATGTAAGAAACACTAGAAAAGGAATGATGAATCCAAAATGATTATTGAAGCAAAAGAAAGATTAGGCCATACCAGGTTAGAAGAATTTGCTTATGAATGAAAGGGGGATGACTATTCGTGGAGATAAGGAAAATGAAACACATTGATGAAAACCTTTGTCAAAACAATCTATTACTGGATAAAATTATGGAGCTCGTATCTACACGTTAGAGCATTTTCCATATAAAATTCATTTTCTATCTTATACATAAGAGGTAGTCTAATACTTATCTCCTATACTGTGGGTTTTTATAGTAAAACAATGGTAATAAAAATTCTCCAAAATCAGTGATTTTTGTACTTTCAAGATTATTGGAAACTTGTTAAACATATAAACTTTCTGAGCCAGGTGCAGTGGTGTGTGCCTGTAGTCCCAGCTACTCAGAGGACTGAGGCTGTCATGGTGCCTGTGAATAGCCACTGCACTTTAGTCTGGGCATCATAGCAAGATTGCATCTCTAAAATATATAGAAATAAGCCTGAGCAACATAGGGAGACCCTGTCTCTTCAAAAAATAATAAAAAAAAAACATATCAGCTGAGGGTGGTGCTGCTTGCCTATGATCCCAGCTACTCTGAAGGCTGAGGTGGGAGAATTGCTTGAGCCTGGGAGGCCAAGCCTGCAGTAAGCTGTGATTATATCACTGCACTCCTGCTTGGGCAACATTGTGTGTGTGTGTGTATGTGTGTGTGTATATATATATATGTGTGTGTGTGTGTGTGTGTGTGTGTGTATGTGTGTATATATATATGATATTTGGAAAGTTATATATAATAATTTTATATAAATATATATAACTATATATAAATATAATTATATATAACTATATACATAACTCTCTCTCTCTTTCTCTCTCTCTATATATATAGTTATGTATATGGAGTACCACAGCCTTAGTGTATGGCAAACCACAAATCCTGAGATTATGGAAATTTTCCAAACTAATTTCAGTTGAAATCTATTCAAATAAATGGACTGCAAAGCAAAGGATTGTGATCAGTTACTTAAACAAAATCACACTGTGTTATGTACTGGAGGCTTATAGGCATAGTGCCATCTCACTACGTGTTTTCCTTAAGCACTATAAACATGCCAAAAGGCTGCTCTTAAAGGATGGTATATTTCCCTCTTGTTATCTTCTAAAGGTGCTTTTGATTATCTTTCTAAGATGTATCCCCTTGATAGATACAGCTTCTAGTATTGAGAATAAACAGTGATTTATTTTTTTCCTTATGCCATATGCCCTTTTATTTATCTCATCCCCTAATTTTCTTATCTGTTGTGAAAGCTTCACATGTATCTCGTTGATGTATGATGACACATCACATTATTTCTCCTGAGGTTATACTTTAGATTTTTAATCACCTTTTTTTTAATTAATGGCAAACAAAGACAGATGAGTGGAGAGTAAAGGGGTTATTTGTACACATATTTTACTGCAATAGCCTAATTTTTTCCAAAGGTGATGCTCACCTCCAACTTGAGTTATTCATTAGTTTATTTAAAATCCTATTTATTAGGCCAGGCACTGTGGCTAATGCCTGTAATCCTAGCACTTTGGGAGACTGAGCGGGGAGGATCACTTGAGCCCAGGTGTTGAGAGCAGCCTGGACAACATAATGAGATTCCATCTCTACTAAAAAAAATTTCAAAAGTAGCCAGGCATGGTGGTGCTCATCTGCAGTCCCAGCTACTCAGGAAGCTGAGGTGGGAAGATCAATTGAGCCCAGAGGCTACAATGAGCTATTATTGTGCCACTGTACTCCAGAATGGGGAACAAAGCAAGATATATATATATATATTCCTACTATTATATTCTACTATTATATTCTCAGCCCTGTGTGCATGGCAACAGAATGCAAAGAAAAGTAAGGTAACTATCTATACTCAAGAACTATAGAGTATATGTACCTTAGGTATCTATGCTCAAGAACTATAAAGTATGTGTACCTTAGGGGAAGAAATTACAGCTTACAACTAAGAATTCTCAAATAATAGCACAGCAAAAATCATGAGAGAGAATTAGGGCGTCTCATTGTATAACTCTTGAAAAATCTTTCTATTTAATCTATAGCTCTTAACAATTCAACAATACAATAAATTATCATAATCACTTCATGAATGTCATCAGGAATTGGAGGCATGGCTATGTTTTGGTTTGAAAGTGGTATTTGGGTGGCTTATGCCTGTAATCCCAGTGCTTTGGGAGGCTGAGCTGGACAGATTGCTTGAGCCTAGGAGTTTAATACCAGCCTGGGAAAAGTGGTGAATCTTTGTCTCTCCAAAAAAATATGAAAACTAGCCTGGGCAACAGAGAGAAACCCTGTCTAAAAACCAACCAAACAAAAAAGCAATATTTGATTCTAAAATTCATTTTTATAAAATGTTTCTAATACTGAGTCAACTTAATCCATTTTTAAGAAACTTGACAAAAATAGACAAAGAAGTTTTTACAATACATATCATTTTGTATTATATTTGAGTAATGTAATTATCATATACTTTAAAATAATATTTTATACAAAATCAGTTATGTGTGTGGAAGGATAATAAGAAATACATCGAAGGGTTAAAATGCAATAATGCATCTTAATTGTGATTGTAAAGGTCACATACTTTTAAAAATTATATGCAGCAGGATGCTTTAGAGATCTTTCTTTGAGGATTTCTTTTTTTCACTTAAGAACATAAGAAAATAATAAATAATCATATATGAAGTATTTATTAATATCATTAACCTTTTAAAACCATTTCCAAAATACCAAGTTTTCCTATAACTTGCATAATAAATACTTTTATATTTTTATGTAAAATATGCATTTATTTTTTCAGTATTTTCTTCTGTCAAAATAACATTAAAATATTAATTTTTAACATATATGATATTAGTTCGGCAAATACTATAAGCACTTATAAATTTGATTATTGTGCACTGTAAACCATTCTTTATCTAGGAACTTTATTAGCATGTTATTTCCCAGATTTAATAGATACAGTCTTTGTATCAATATTTGTCCTTTGAGAATGTGTTCATTTTCTGCTTCCATTGTTCCTTTCCTGATTGGCAACCTCTTAGCTTACCATCTGCTAGGCTTTACATATACAGACGCAGTCTGTGGTAATACGTAATCAAAAATATGGAATACCTTGAAATTGAATATATGTACATATTTTATTTAGCATCACATGTGCCTTTGAATGCAAGTGAATATAAAACAAATGTCTAAATAATTATGGTACAGTAATGTTCACTAAAATATATCACCAGCCTTGAAATTCACTACAATGGAAATAAGACACATGCAAATATTGTCATTAATAAAAATCACCTTGGGTATTGTGACAGCATTAATACCACAGAAGTGAATGGGACTTGGCTGCATATTAAGTTAAGTCAAAGTGAACCTTTCCATAAGATATTGCAATTAAAGTATTTTATTAACATGTCTGTGTTTGAGGAGAGTTTTCTATAATTATGACAGATGAGGTCGAGCTTTCAAAGTGTTTTGCATAGGTAGGTAAACCGATTTAATATTTTGAATAAAATTATAAACAAAGGTGTTGTGTACTGTACAACTAGGCCAGGAAAAGGAAATATAATTCACAACACCCCTTTTTCATCCTTTCTCATATATGTGTATGTGTGAGAGAGAGATTGTGTGTACGTTCTTGCATGCTACAAAAAGAACTTGTTTGAGTGTCTGAGGAAGATTACTTGCCTCTTTTACCAGTCAGCAAACTTTAAAATATTGGCTTTATTAATTTTATCTCAGACATTGCCTTGCTCTTTATCTCTTGCAATGACTGCTTATATCTAGCAAGATCTTTATAAAGTTGAAAGGTGAAGACTTCACCTTTCAACTTTATAAAACAGCAGGTCATTTCCAAGAGACCCCTATTTATCATTAAAACTCAGCTTTTATGGTTTGAATGGGATCCTTGACTATTCTTTGTATTCATTTTGGCTGTATGTGGTAAGCAAGTATTCAATGGAAGAGAAAGACAATAACACAAAAGAATATGTGTGTCTAACTTCAGGAAACATTGTTCTTTGTGTTAATGCTAGTGACATTTCAAGGTCTATTCCATAGTGCTCCCCCAGTGCTAGAGTCACCAAAAGAAAACACGGTGCAAAACCAGTGTAGTATGCAGCCACTATCTCCCTGCAATAGACAATACTATTTGTAGTAATGTAAACATAGGCAGTTTCTTTTCTCCTTATTTCTATTAATTTCTACCTTCAACTAGACCTGAATTCTAAATATTTTAACACTTCCCTACTCCATAATTAGCTCTTGCCACAGCAACTTAAATGTGAGGAATGGCACTTTTCTCTCCTTCACTAATATTTCCCATATTGCCACTATTTAGAGATTTCATCATATTGCTGAGAGTAAAAATTATCCCATTGTGACAGATGGGAAAAATAAAGCTGAAAATGTTATATATTGGCTTTAGTTAGTAGTTAGAACAAGAGCTCAGAAACTCAGGCGTTCATTCCCAATCTGTAAAACTCAGTAGGCCAAAGGAGTAGTATTTTGGATTTTTTTGTTGTTGTTTCTTGTTTTACAGGTTGCTATTTTAAACAATCCCAAAGTTCACATCTGGCATGCCGGAATGAGGTCTTTAAAGTGTTCATTTCACTGTGTGACCCTTCAGCTGTTATCTTTGAATAGAATACAGTACATGTCTTGAGGAAGGAAAAAGCTTCTGAACCACAACAACCCTGAGTGAAAGGCTTTGGCACTACCCGCCAGTGTTAATTCCACTTTATTTCAAAGGCTATCCTGGTGAGAAAATTTTAAAAAGGAAAAAAAAAAACACAAAAAGAAATATCTTAAGACTACAATCTGTCACTCTTTATGAAACATCCAAGAAAGTAGGCTGCAAAACTCTAGGAAAGATTATCTATATTCATAAAATCCTGATTCACTTCCAAAGGTGCATCCTAGTTATTAACATTACTGTTCTAAAATTTTCCCTCTAGTCTACTCAGTAAAATTTCATGTAGTAGCATTCTTAGGAATTTGTCATAGTAACAGACAGAGCAAGAAAAAAGAAACAAAAGATATATTTTCAAGAAATATTTGTTAATTAAAATCAATATCTCAGCTTTAACTTTGAGAAATATGCTAAAATACCATAATATTAATAGAGTGTACCCTTTTGGGGGATATTGTGACTAGTCATCAATGTCATAAGTTTAATCTATTTCTACAGTTTCTTCTTAACGATTTTAATCCCTTGGTGGCGGGTGAAGAAATGTGAATCTTCAAGAATGATAACAGAGATCCATTTTAATAAATGTCAATGACTATATAAAAAGAGGAAAAAATTACATGAAGGATAATTTTTACACTTCTTTACCAAGCATGTCTTTCTTAATTATGGACTGTGTCATCATGCACCTTCAAAAATGCTAAATCATTTTACTTGTGGGAGTCAAAGGTGGGCAGGGAAGACACGTCTCTAAACTTGGCTATGTGTTGTGCAGGGTAAATGCCAGATGGTACATACAAAGAAAGTGGCTAAAACTAACAGTGCTTTTGCTGTTGTCCATGTGTCAAAGAGAAGAAAGTGGTCTAGCGTAGAGAGAATTTCTCAAGAATTCTGTGGCCCATGTAATGAGGTTGAGAATGGGGGTGAGACTGGAGGGGATTATCCATAGCACACTGTATATGCCCTCAAGAAACCTAGATCATTTGCCTTTTAGTAAACATTTCATTATATCAAGGAATATTTAGTAGAAATAGATTTGAAAAATTTGCTCTCAGAAGTTGTTAGTAAGACTAACAATGAAGAATCTCCAGGAGGTGATGGGGTTAGTAAAGAGCATGCATTTATCTGCTAAATGAACCATTAATGCATCCCTGAGACACTGGGAAGGGAGGAGAAATTGATGTTATAATAAACACTAAAGAGCTTCACAAAGGCACCCTGTAGATTTATCTTTTTTTCTCCTTGATAGAGGAAACCAAGAAGTCATAAGAAAAGTAACTTAATTAGACAGTGACATCTTTTTTACCTAAGTCAATGAGAGAGTGGGTACTGAGAAAGGCAGAGAAAAACAAGCAAGACTCGCAAACCACGTGTTATAGACGAGCCTGTGTTAAAAACGTGTGAGCTAATTGAAGGATGTGTCTTCTGAGTTTCTATTGCCTCTATTCCAGTTATCTAAATTTACATTACACTCTATTTCTGAAGATAGATAGGTGTGTGTGTATTCACTTTACAGTGATAACATCAATAAATCTGTAGTTTGTAAATGCGAGAAAAGTTTTTCCCTCTAAGAATAATGGTTTAATTTGTTTTATTACTTAGGTTTCATTTACAGGTGTTAGTGTACCGAAATGAATCACGTATATTGATGATTTTGTTTATACTTTAAATATTACTTGAATATCAACCCCCTAATGACAACAATCATTTTCTTCCTAGCTATTTTGAAGGTAATAAATGGCAATACACTGCTTGAGAAATGTATGAATTTGTTATTTATTGAAAAAAATAAAAAACTTAGAAATCCATGTAGACAATTATATACATTACTAACAGGGTTTAATTGTTTTATTACATAGTAGCTACCATTCTAATTCATTATATATTTACTTAATGCTTAAATTAGTCTGCCTAGTTTTCTGCACTTTGAACATAAAACAATAATACGATGTCTATGGTGTAAGCTTGTATCCCACGTTAGAAAGGGAGGTCTGCATTCAGGGAATCCTCTCTTCTGAAATTTTAGACTATATTTTATTGCTAGCCTTTGTCTTAAAACTTCTGTTCCTCTTATCATGAAGAGGTCATAACAAGATATTATACATACTTCAGAACCAATTCATTGCTACATGTTGAATATATGCTAGAGCAAAAACATTATTGGTTATTTGTTTGTAAAATACAGACAAGAACTCCCATAGAGGATAAAGGAAATTGGGATTCCTAATGTATGAACAAGTAGTAGGATGCGTATATATTTTTAAAGTAATAAATCAGAGTGAAAAACATTTTACTACTAAGAAAATAATTATAAAGACTAGATCCCAGTTTTCTCACAAAATATGTTTTAATCATTAATATAATTCAAGTGTATGCATTCATTAGGCCTTAGCAATTATAATAATAGCTAATATTTAGTGTTTTCCGACTGCTTTGTTTACACTGTCTCTTGAAACCTTTATCAAATTCCTATGATGTAATTATATGCACCTGCAGCTGCGACTACAGGTGCGCCACCTGTAAAAATATGCACCTGCAGCTGGGACTACAGGTGCGCCACCACGCCCAGCTAATTTTTGTATTTTTAGTTTCACCATGTTGATCACTCCTGACCTTGTGATTCACCCGCCTTGGCCTCCCAAAGTGCTGGGATTACAGGCATGAGCCACCTCGCCCGGCAATGTAATTATTACTAAATGCATTTCACAGATGGAGAAATTGAATTCTATAAAGTCTAAGTATCATCCAAGAAACAGAGATAGAAAGTTGTAAACACACTTTAATCTCAGATTTTTCTGATACCCGAAATCATTTTTCATCAGTGGGGTGGGAGTAGAGGTGAAGTTAAATCACGCAAAAAAAAAAAAAAAACAAAAACACTGGCCCATCCTAAACAGGCTAGGTAGAGCTTCTCTGGGAGTCTTTGTTACCTGAGTCAAGGACAATTAGAGTTTGTTGTCCCTCATAATTGTATCCATAGTGACTGCAAAGCAAGGTGTGCAATAATAATTTTTGCATTGAATGAATATGTTCACGTATGCCCAAGTCATTCCTGCATATTGAGTTTCAGAACCATGATCTTAGTTCCACAAGCTATGTAAATAAATATATAATATTTCCAATCACAATTACAAGTGTAAGAGAAAGTTGAAAATCTACATATTACTTTTTCTCAAAAATTATATATTAATATTTTAATAGCTGAAAATAAGCATTAGTATTCTCATTGACATTTTTCTTTTCAATAGATATTTGTTCTATCTTGTGAGAATATAGATTTCTTCAAGTGGGTATCAATAAAATGATTTTCAATTCAAGTAAAAAATATTTTTATCTCCGAAGATAGAGTTCATGTTCTACATAGTTTCAATGACAGTAGGTAGAAAAATATTTATAAACAGAGAAAATTGGTATAATTAGCATGGCGATCACTCACACAGCACTAATGACTTTGTAACTTCAGTATATTCCACAGCAAAAGCAGAGGGTCTCACCAATGGTGAGAACAAGGTTGAAAATTTATCAGAAAATAGGAATGCATTAATTGTCAAAACATTTCAATGACAGAGAAAAGATGGAAACTATCATTATTCCAGAGAGTTATTTAAAACCAAGAATAAATCCATTGTTACCTATATTTGCTACAGTGATGGTAAAATATATTACCACTAGATATTACTGAAAGAAGGGAGTTCCCGGATCCTGTCATAGGACTTGCAACAGGGGTGTGGCGTGTTTGTTTAGCTGCCATAGGCTCAAACCCCTTATGAGAGGGGGGCCTGCAGATAGGCAGGTGCAGGAGCTGGGGTGAGCGCTTTTGGGCTTTGACCCCATGGTAGCATCTAAGGGTGTGTTACAATTAATGCTCTTTTAGCAGTTGCTATCCGTAGATGGCTAAGTGTTAAACCAGCTCAATGGAGAGTCAGGGTGACAGCTTTTTACACCCTACCCTCTTGGTACCTGAGTTCTTGTCTGGCATACAGGAAGAATCAGGTCACTCGAACTTGACAGAAGGTAAATTCAGGGATTTTCTTGTGTGGTGGAGGTGGCTCTCAGTGGGATGGATGAGGAGCTGGAAAGGGGATGGAGTGGGAAGACTTCCTCCTCTGGAGTTCAGCCATCCCACAGCTGACTTCCTCTCCAACCATCCTCAGCTGAATTCCTCTCAATGTCCAGATACTCCTTTCTTCTCTCCTTCTATGCCACGCTGCTCTGCTGCTCTTCTTCTCTTCCACTCGTAAAGCCTGGAGTTTGGGGTTTATATCGGTACAGGATAGGGGGGTGTAGTGTGGGAAAAGTCAACATTTGGGTGGAAAAACAGGAATGCCTGTTCCCATTTAGGGTCGCAAGTTTCCGGCTTGAGGGTGGGGTTTTTGCTTAGGAACTGCCCTCTTCTACCCAGTAGTTCCCTGCCTCCGGTCTGTATCATTACAGCTAGATAATATATGACTAGGTATACTTATTTGCATCCCCACTGCCTCTTTTCTGTTTACTGTCTCTACAATCTGTTTCAGCTTTTGCAAAAATGTCTGTGTCTAAAGGATTCTACATAAAATTATTCCTGTTACTCAAGCATTTCTTAGAAAATTTAGTTGGAAAACATTAGCAAGTAAGTGCAGATGTGTTAATTGCAGCATTTTCTGTAATAAAAAATATGATAAAGCAGTATACGTTTCCATTGGTTGTGGACCAGTTATGTACATCCTGGTACATTAATAAGATAGAATATAATTCAACCATTAGATAAAAAGCTGGTAATTAGCATGGAAATCCAAGCAAAGTGAAACAAAACAAAATAATAATCTGAAGAACTCATTGCAAAACAAAATTATAGAATAATACAAATTTTTATAAAATGCAACACATTGTGTTACACATAAATGCACTTTCCCTGTTTTATAAATATACATAGCATGTCATCCGCTGCCCCTCCACTTAATTTTTCAACTCTTTCTCTTCTCTACCTGTATACCTGGGATGTACTATACATTCCAGCTGCTAACCATTCCTTAAGCATGACTTTTACTATAAAAATAATGAATTTTTTCATTTTTGGTGGGGATCTGTTCAATAAATATAATAAATTTATTATATTTTTACCCCAAGTCTGCCTTTTGAAATCCTGGAAGCATAATCCCCTCTTATCCATGAGTGATACTTTCCAACCTGAACCCATAAATAGTGTCAGATCCTACATATACTATATAGTTTTTCTACACATACCTACATATGACAAAGTTTAATTTATAAATTAGAGTAAGAGATCAACAACAATAAGTAATAATAAAATAGAATCAGTAAGTAAAAATAAAGGTTACTTCAACATAAGCACTGCATACCACAGCCAGAGATCTGATAATTGAAATGGCTACTAAGTGACTCATGAGTGGATGTATTGGAGAAAGAGATAATTAATATCCCAGGCTAGATGGAGTGGCTTGGTTCAAGAATTCATCACATTACTCAGAACTGCACAAAATTAAAAACATATAAATTGTTCATTTCTAGAAATTTTTACTTAATATTTTCCCACCATAGTTGACCGTGAGTGACTGAAACTGTGAAAAGTGCAACGTTGGATAAGGGAGCACTACTGTGCTTCTCTATGGTAAACTCAAATGTGACCTCTTTCAGGAAGTTTTTCATAATTCCCACAGGGGTTATCAAGCTTAGAACTACTTAGTTTTTGACCAAAATAATTTCTTGTTGTAAGGGCTGTCTTGTGAATTGTAAGACGTTTAACGGCATCCCTGGCTTCTACTTGCTGTATGCCACAGCCCCCCTAGTTATGAAAACCTCAAATGTCTATAGACATTTTCAAATGTTCATTTTGTGTGTGTGTGTGTGTGTGTGTGTGTGTGTGTGTGTGTAAGGGGTAGGGTGTTTGTCTTTTGTCTGCAAAATTTCTCCTGGTTGAGAACCGCTGTCCTAGTAGAGAACTGTCTCAATCACTCTTCACACTCTTATGATACTTTATTTGTACAGAACTTCTCTTTTAGCACATATCATCTTCATGTCACATTTTAGTAAGCTGTGTCTTTAATCATCTCTCCTATTTTGTATGAGGAACTATGCTTAATGCATATTTCATACACAGTATTGTACAAAAGTATTTTTCAAATACTAGGTGAATTTTTTATTATGTATAATTGAATCCCAATGCTTATTCATTATGTTTAAAGATAAATTCAGATTCATTAATGATGCCTATATCTTTTGTTGTGGTGGTTGTTATGCCGCCTATTAGTAGATGTGGGTTTATAATATTAGGGATCAAGAGGCTATTTGACATTGTCTTTCTTGCTTGTATCCCTAATGAAAGGCCACCAGACGAAGAGTGGTGTCATGATTTTTTTTAAAAAATAGCTTACGTTGTTATAGCTTAGCTAATTAAAACAAATGTTAGCACGTCTTCTGATCTAGTTAATAATACTCTAAATAAATACACCCCTTTTAAAAACAGCAAAAATTTATTAAGGATAAGTATATTAAGGATTAATTATTTGGTTCAAAGTGAAATTTAAAGTAAATTATTTCTATGTCTATCTCCATATTTACAGTGTAATGAACACTAGGAGCAAGATAAAACACATAAAAACATGGATTACTTCATTTTTACTATTTAATGCTTTTTAGCCTAAACATTTTTATACTCAAATGTTGAAAATATTTTGATTTTAAACTGTATCTCTCTTGTTGACTGACACCTTTTCTTTGCACAGTAATTTTTTTCTCCTTCGAAAATAAAAAAAAGTGTATATTATAATAGGCTACTGTAACTTACTCCTAACTCCTTTATTCTGTTAAGTATTGTTAATAATTTAATGAATGTTTTTTATCATTATCCCCTGCCTATTTTCTTAGAGGAGAAAAAATAATAAATTAGAATATGGTAGGGAATTTAGAGCCAGGGCCACTGGTAGCCAAGAAAGTGACAGTTTATCATTGACAGGGTGACACTGATGAAAGAAGGTAGGAGTTACAGCTTACTATGTTTGTCAGGGCAATAATTCCTTTTTTTTTTTTTTTTTTTTTTTGAGATGATGTCTTGCTCTTGTCGCCCAGGCTAGAGAGCAGTGGCGTGATCTTGGCTCACTGCTACCTCCTGGGTTCAAACGATTCTCCTGCCTCAGTCTCCCGAGTAGCAGGGATTACAGGCGCCCACCACTGCGCCTGGCTAATTTTTGTATTTTTAGTAGAGACTTGGTTTCACCATCTTGACCAGGCTGGTCTCGAACTCCTGACCTCGTGATCCATCCACCTTGGCCTCCCAAAGTGCTGGGATTACAGGCAACAATTCCTTCTTAAATAGGTTTGATATTTTTAAAAAACTACTTGAAAAAGTACATTCAGATAATTTTTAATATTTGAAAATCTGCTCATATGTATACTCAATTCTAAATATTCTTGACCAACAAATAATGGCTAATCATAAGATACAAAATGATACATAAACGCTTAGAAAGACTAGATTTGTCTGCCTGAGAGTTCAGGCTTGTTTTGTGAAAACAAAACAACTCCCACAAAGGTAGATGAAATTAAAGGATATTACATGTAAAGGTGAGTAAAGAAGCACAGTTAGTGACAATGTCCTTTGGAGCACAGCATGTGGTCCATCTTTTAAGACCCAGTACCAAGGTGCTCACAAGGAAACCCTGTGTTTGAAATCTTGCTTCGGTATGTTGTCAATGCACTTTTTTCTATCTATTCTACTTTAATTTTTTTCACCTTAACTCTTCATACAGCTGCTACTACTTTGTCAACTATAATTAACTTTCTAAATTTAGGTTCATAATGGTCTACTAGGATATTTTTAACTGTTTTCTTCTATCTCTGGACTCATCCCCAAAGTGCACTACTATGCCCTATAGGAAATAATTGTGCTTACCAGGAACCATCTGCAGATCTCATGCAAACCTGTAAAAAATATGTCTGCGGTTTGTAAGTTCTTTTCTTTTCTTGACAGATCCATTTCTGTTAATTACAATTCTCCATGTCATAATGGAGACATGTATCCATGACAAAAGTTTTATATCACTTTTGATCCTCTCTTTCAATCAAAAATTATTTCCCAGTCATTACTCGCATCAAACATTCTGACAACTTTCCTTTTTATTTCTTCCCAACTACTCCTATCTAGAACATCCTTCCCCCATTTGGCTTTATGGAATTATAAGGACAAACAGGATTGGTATATATTTAAGGTGTAAAATATGATATTTTGATATATGTATACATAGTGAGATGATCACCATAATCAAACTAATTAACTTATCCATCACCTCACATAGGATTTATTTTTTCCTTCCTTCTTGCCTCCCTCTTTCTTTTTCTCTTTCTTTCTTTCTTTCTTTCTTTCTTTCTTTCTTTCTTTCTTTCTTTCTTTCTTGTCTTCCTTTCTCTCTCTTTCTCTTTCTTTCTTTCTCTCTCTCTTTCTTTCTTTCGTCTTTCAAGGAACACTGAATATCTACCCTCATAGCAAATTTCATAGAATATTTTTACTATAGTCACCATGCTGTACATTACATTTCCAGAATGTATGTAACTAAAACTCTTGTACCCTTTGATCAACATCTCTCATGTCCCCCTTCACTCACCTTGGCAACCATATTCTCTCTGCTTCTATGAGTCGGCCTACTTTAAATTTCACATATAAGTGGGATCATATCATATTCGTCTTTCTGTATCTGCCTTATTTCACTTAACATAATGTTCTTCATATTTATTAATATTGTGGCAAATAGCAGAATTTTCTTTTTAAGGCTGAATAATATTCCATGGCATATATTCACTACTTTTTTATCCATTCATCTTTGATAGAAATTTAGGTTGTTTCCATATCTTGGTGGTTGTTAATGTGGCAATGAACATGGGAGTGCAGATATAATGCTTTTTGTGTCTGTACTTCCAGTGTCTCTCCAGATACTTTCATACAACACAGACTAATAGCTCTAAAACAATGGCTTCTAACTTCCCATGGAATGAAATATACATGACTAAATCTGGTGTTAAACTCCTTTTCAAACCTGAACTGCAACTGGTTTTCTGGTTGATAGAAACAGTGAGATTGATGACTTAAAGATGAGTACTATCTAAAATTTTATAAATTATATGTTTGGCCCAAGTTATTTAAATTCACTCATGCAATTTTTCCTAAAATAAATATTATTAAGCATTCTTACATATTTTTGCAAGTTTCAAATAATTGTATATTCACAAAAGCATGTTATATATTTTAAAGCAAAAACACAGATGTAATAGTACTGGTAATAGGAATAGAAGGAGGAATAACTTTTTTCAGTATAATTTTCCACAGTTACCTTATTTAAATAATTTTCTATATTCGAAGAAATATATTCTTATATCCATTAACTTTCTACATTCTGTTACGGATATGGACAGGCAATGGAAAATACTGGGTAGAAGAGGTTGGTTTCCTGGCAGAGGCCCCATCCTTTAGCCTGGAAACCTACAGCCCTAAATGAGAACAGACATTCCTGTTTTCGTGCCCAAAAAGTTGCCTTTTGGCCCATCATACCTCTATCCTGTACCATATAAACCCTGAAACCCAGGCTCCAGAGGAAGAAGAGCAGATGAATGGCAGAATGGCACAACAGAGAATAGGAGAAGGAGCGTCTGAACACCAAGAGGAGTTCGGCTGGGGATGATTGGAGAGGAGATTGGCTGTTCCATGGCCAAACTCCAGGGGAAGATCATCTTCCCACTCTATCCCCCTTCCAACTCCCCATCCATCCCACCGAGAGCCACCTCCACCACTCAATAAAACCCTCACATTTACCCTTCAAGTCCACGTATGACCTGATTCTTCCTGGATGCCAGTTAAGGACCTGGGTACCGAGAGGACACTAAGCTGGTTAACACTTAACCCATCTATGGACTGCAAAACTGAAAGATTGCATTGAACCCACTTGGGCTTCGTGAGTTTCAGACACACACCCCTAGACACTACCATGGGGCCAGAGCCCAAAGTGCTCACCTTGACTCCTGCACCTGACCATCTGTGTACTCCCCCTCCAGTAAGGGGTTTGAGCTCACAGCAGCTAAACAGAGAGCCACACCCCTGTTGCACATCCATCCTGTGTTGGGGGCCAGGGAACTCTCCCCTCACATTACTTTGCATAAATGATGTTGCTCAGTCATTAACCATTGGCCCTCTCCTCAACATAGTAGCCATCTCAGCACCTCTGCCTCTAGAATGCAAAGCCTAAAGTGATCTCTTCTCTGAACTCCTGGAGCTAATTATACTAAGACATATACAACAATAGATCATCTTTTAGCATATATTGAGCAATCACTTAAACATTTAATTTTATTTGCTTATATGTTTTGTTATATGATTACAATCTCTTCAATAGAAAAAAAAGTAAACATTAAGACCAGTATTGTCACCATGAACATCTGATATAATTTTCAGAGTGAAGAGTCCAAGAAAAGTATACTATTAGAAAATAACTTCCACATGATCATCCTACATGTTTTCTCTTTTCAATGTTTAGTTTATATTTGCCATACATTTGTGATTTTACCAGATTGTCTTTCCTGGTAGGCAAGCAAGTATTTATTTGTATTTATCCATTAATGGACATTCCCCAAATTTATATTTTATGCAAAGAGTTAATGTGTCAGTTCCATAAAACATACAAAGATATTGTGTTTAATAACACTTTGTTAGTTTTAGAAACTGCATTACCTTTCCTGTGTTGGGGAAAATTGTCTACTGGTTGATATCATTTGGATTTAAGGACTCTTTCTTGATGAGTCTTTATTTTGAGTCTTTATTTTGAGGGATGTTCCTGGCTAAACAGTTTGTTCTCTTTTTCCACTGTCCCAGTCTCTGTAAATTTTTTTCTATTTTTTTCTGACATTAAAAATAATTCTCTTCATTTGTTCATCTCAGTGTTAATTGATTCAATTTATTTTGAATAATGCAATAATAATGATTTTTGGTAAATTACACCTCATGTTACTTAATATTTTTACTTTGTTATTGAGTTGATATAATACAGTTTGATTACTAACTACTTTACAGCATCTTGAAAGCTGTATACAGAAAAATATTAACTGAAGGTCCCTGTTTTGAAGGAATTTGAGGAAAACTGAATTCTTTCCAAAGCATATAAAGGATCTTAAAAAATAATAGCATAAGACGTAATAAATTGTAGAATTGCAATGTAGAATGAGAATACATTTTGCTAAGGGGACTAAAAAACTTCATAGGCAATTAAATTTTGAATTGAGGCTTAAATATCAGGTAGAAATCTGATAAGCAGAAGTAGAGAGAAGGCAGATATTTATTTATTACCAGAAACAAAAGCTGTAAGTAGACTTGGAAGATAAATAGTAAAGTAGAAAAGTATTTGCAATGATGCAGGAGACAAATATTTTATACCTTTGACATAAGAGATCTAATAGACTGGGTGCAGTGGCTCACACCTGTAATCCCAGCACTTTGGGAGGCCGAGGTGGGCGGGTCACCTGAAGTCGGGAGTTCGAGACCAGCCTGACCAACATGGAGAAACCCTGGCTCTACTAAAAATACAAAATTAGCTGGGCGCAGTGGCACATGCCTGTAATCCCAGCTACTAGGGAGGCTGAGGCAGGAGAATCACTTAAACCTGGGAGGCGGAGGTTGTGGTGAGCCGAGATCGTGCCATTGCACTCAAGCCTGGACAACAAGAGCAAAACTCTATCTCAAAACAAAAACAAAACAAAACGATCTAATAAATAAGAAAAGCATGAACAACTCAATAAAAATGGTAAGAATTATATAAACAATTTGTGATGACCAATAAATATACTAAAGAAATGTCCAACAAAATATTTATTCAATATGTTGTATACTGTGTTAGTCTGTATGGCTAGCAAAAAATAAGGTTATAATATTTATGACTGATGAGTCTTCTATATAGATGACATTAATTAGTACAATGGACACATCCACACACATATAAACACACATAGGCTTTATTTAGAACTACAATTTCACTTAAAATTTAAGAGACAACATACATAGGAGTTAAAAGTTCAGTTTGCATCTGAACTGCTCAAGTTTAATCCCAGCCATAATTTTCCAAAATTTATTCTTTGACATTGTATATACTTTGATATTGTGTCCTCAGTTTTAAAATGATTATATTATCTATTTTATAGTTTTTTATTGTTTATATTTTTTGAATAATGGGTAAACCATGTATAATCTGTAAAAGAGAGTTTTTTTAAAGTGATTTCTTATTAAATATTTGCTACTATGAAACAATTCAAAAAAACAGAAATAGCTATGTTTTTAAATTTTAAATGTGCTAAGGTATTATTTATATATAGTATTCTCCATTCACTTAAAGTGTAGATGCAATGGATCTGGAAAGTTTTATACACCATCACCTACCTTCACAATCAAGGTATAATCCAAAACTCAGGAAAGATTTCTTGTGCCACTTTGCAGTCCATTCCTCCCTCCACCCCTGACCCTGGTTAACCACGATCTACTTTCTATCACCTTAGGTTAGTTTGCATTTTCTAAAATTTTATGTAAATAGAATTAGAAAACATGTATTTATTTTTCTCTGGCTTGTGTGTCTGATTTCTAACAAACTTTTTATTTTAAAATAATTTTTGTATTATAGTTAATTTACAAATATAATACCAAAGGTTTCATACACCACTCACCCAGTTTTCTCCATTAGCAGCTTACATTACTATGGTATATATTTTAAAACTAGGAAACCAACTTTTGAAACATTAATCTTATTTGTATTTCTCATTTCTCATTAATATATTTTTTTTCTGTTTCATAATCCAATCCATGGTATCATGTTGCATTGAGCTCTTATGTTTTTAACCTCCCATGATATCTGACAGTTACTCAGTCATTCCTTTCTTTCCTGTGAAATTTACGGTTTTGAGGTATAGTGGGCAGATTTTTCAGATCTCTAAATTTCATTTTAGTTGATTTTTTCCCCCAGTACGCTGTTGTTATGGATTTAGGGTTGAATATCACAGTAGTTAAGTGCTCTTCTCTTCACATCATATTACTATGTGTTTAAATCCATTTGTACTGCTCTAAAGGAACACCTGAGGCTGCGTGATTTATAAAGATTGTAGTTCTGCAGGCTCTACAAGAAGCATGGTGCCGGCATCTGCTTTTGGTGAGGGCCTCAAGCTGCTTCCACTCATGGTGGAAAGGTAAGGGAAGCCAGCATGTGCAGAGATCACATGTTGAAAAAGGAAGGAAGAGAGAAAGTGAGGAGGTGCCAGGCTCTTTTTAACAACCAGCTATCCCAGAAAATAACAGAATAAGTCACTCACCCCCACATCCACCAGCCAGGGCATTTATTCATGAGGGATACATTCCCATAACCCGAACACCTCCTATTAGGCCTCCACCTCCTACATTGGGATCAAATAGCAACATGAGATTTGGGGAGACAAATGCCCAAACTATAGCAGGGTGTATATATGATAACCACATGAAAACAATGGTGAAATTATCTTTGATCATTTGGTTAAGGTAGGTTTAGCCCTATTTCTCCACTGTGAATTTACTATTTTTCACATTCTATATTCTGTTCTTTGTGAGTGATTCACTAAATCCAGCTCACCCACAAGATGGAATGGAGAAGATTAACTTTCACTTCATGGGGAGGAGGGGGAATATCTATGTAAATTATTTGACATCCGTTTAAAAGAAAGATTTCTTTTTTTCCACTATTTATTATATCAATATGGATTCATGTTCATTGAACTCATGATGGTGGGTTATAATCCAGTACTATGTTCTTTATTGCTGGAATTGCTTTAGCTTTGGCCGTTACTTTCCTACTTTCTGACACTACAAGAGATCCACTCTTATTTTGTATTTGTTTTCCCAATGCCTAGAATCAACTGTTTCTCTAATTGCCCTTATTCTTTTTAGTTGAAACTTATCTTTAGAGTCCAAGTCTAGGCACTGAGTATGCTTAATAGTCTTGCAGTATCGTTGCTTCTTGGCCTCCTAGAAAATAGAACTAGGTAAAATGGTATGTATATGCTAACACATTTATATACATATGCCTATGATTATTTCTGTATGTATTCAAATGTACGTATTTTAAGCTAAACATATTTATATATTTTTAAACATGCCTCTGATAGAATGGACTTATATGAACCACATTTTATTTCATTTATTCCTCGCAAAGACTCTGTGGCGTGGGTACTATTCTTAACCCCATTTTATACATGAAGAAAAATAAATTTAAGAAGATTAATTAACACTGATGGAGGAGTAACAGCTGGACATTAAACATAGTATGGTTTTGAGTTGGGATCAAATTGCAGATAGGCAAAAATATATACCAGAAAGGCAAAGGGGAAAACTGAACTTTTTAAAATTTTTTTAAATATTATTTTTGGCCAGCTGTGGTGGCTCGTGCCTGTAATACCAGCACTCTGGGAGGCCGAGGTGGGCAGATCACTTGAGGTCAGGAGTTCAAGACCAGTCTGAGCAACACGGTGAAGCCTCATCTCTACCAGAAAATACAAAAATGAGCCAGGTGTGGTGGTGTGTGCCTGTAATCCCAACTACTCGGGAGGCTGAGGTGGGAGAATCACTTGAACCCTGGAGGCAGAGGATGCAGTGAGCTGAGACTGTACTACTGTACTCCAGCTGGGGCGACAGAGTGAAACCCTGTCTCCAAAAAAAAAAAAAAAAAAAGGAAGAATATATACTTTTTAAAGACTCTGGATTTGGGGTAAAAATATTTAGCCAGAGTGTAAATAGCCTAACTGAATTGCCAGCAAGTTCCTTTTGATGGGCAGAAACTACATGGATTGTTGTGCTGAAAGTCACAAGGTCATGCCTGGGATCTTAGCATAATGCTGTGATCAATTAACAATGCCTGCCAAGGACACCAAGGATGAGTGGCAGTGTGTTATATTTAGCAACTCTATAACACCCTATTTTCTGTATTCACAACTTTCAATCAATCATGTAATTCTCACAACCTAGAATTTAGTGCACTAAATTAATTTTTTTCACTC
Organism: Gorilla gorilla gorilla; assembly: GCF_029281585.2. NCBI lineage: Eukaryota > Metazoa > Chordata > Mammalia > Primates > Hominidae > Gorilla > Gorilla gorilla. The sequence goes on along the minus strand of NC_073238.2, from coordinate 84,933,979 downwards.
ACTTATATTCCTCACAAAACTGTAAATGTTATGAAAGAGAAATTCTATCCATCTAAGTTACTTTTGCACTCAGGGTGTCCAGTTTAGCCATACTACATAAGCGGATTATAAATTGTAAAATAAGAAATAATATAATGCATAAGCTTACTTTGAAATCACTTATGAACAAACAGAACCTTATTAGGTGAAGAATACACACAGCCAAGTTTAAATTATTGTGACAGTACAATGTTCTCAAAGGTCATCTGTGAATTGCTAGTATCCTTACTGTAATTTAAATTGAGATGCAAAATGACAGGTGAAAGTTTCCAACACCAAATCTTTTAACATCTATTGTAGCAATAGTCCTATATAATCTCATTATTGCTGCAACAGTTATAAAGTCAATGGCTTGTAAAGTATATGATGTAATGAATATTCATGTTGCACAGATTGTAATAGAAATGCTCTAGAACTCCACCTTCCTTTCTAATACATTCTAGTCATGTAGTACTCTCTCTGAGATAGTTTTTTTTTTCTTTTTTAACCATGTATTTGTTGATTCATGAATTTACACAAGCATGGAGATGAACCCTGCAACCTGAACAGATACTATGTGTGTCTGTGAAGTATTAAGACAGAATCATTGTAGAATCTTACCTTGTTTTAGGAATATGCTACCTCTTTATGGGAGAAAACAAAAAAACAACTTCCATCGTACACAAATGCAGGCATCTATATCACAGAGTAAATGGAGACAGAGAAAAGTAAATATTGCATTTCTGTATCTGGAATAAATATATAATACCACAGTCAGTGACATTTAATTTATTTATTTCAGTATGTTAACCACAACATTAAGGTATTAGTGTTAACATTAGGATTAACTTATTTATTTTCCCAGAGACTTGAGATAAATCCATGCCTTTTGTTCTGTCTGCAATATGACCAGAAGAAATAGCTATGAATGTATTTGACTTTTCTGATAAAATGCTAAATAATAAAATTTTTCACAACTGTTGACACTGAAGAAAAGAAGATTGCATATTAGAATATATTTCCTATCAGTGCTTTTATGACTTATACTACACTAGGATATGTAGAATAAAAAGAATGATGGTAAATCTAAAAAATAAATTTTGAAAAAAATGCTGATCTTTAATGTAGTTTTGAGTGACTACTTTTTTTAATATTTTATATATTTTCCAATTTTTGACATTAATTGACAAAAAGGTAGAACTCTATGATGAAAGTTCAACTATCAAGAATATAAAATCAAATATAATTTCTAATTGATAAAAAATATAGTTAATATGTGAGTTCAATTAGATAATTTAGTAGACAGAGTATTTAAAATATTTTTATTATTGAGATGAAATAGTCTGGCAGTACTCATTTTATTGACAATTACAATGCATAATTAATCTGTTCATACCATTGTCATGTTTGGTTTCTACTGATGTAATTAAACAGTAACATTAAATATAAAATGTGTCCCTTGAAATAGCATTGCTATTAGTTAATTGCATGGTAATGTAAAATTAAAATTAGATGAAATAGAGTAAATATCTAGAAACAAACTAGAAACAAACAGAAGACCTCTGTAGAATTTTTTAAGTGTTTCAAATTTAGTATATCTTGCTCTTACATCCAGGTACGTAGTTTTATGTTGCTGTTGTTTTTTGTTTATTTTTAACATGTGCTAGAAAATTCTCTGTAGTGATTTACTGTTGAGAATCTTTTAAGCTTCATTTTTGTGAGCCTGGAGGTTAACATAGTTTTTCAGAGTTTCTAGTCACTCTTATTATTATCATTTTTATAACCACTAGCAATAAGCAAGGCATGACCTTTCTCAGCTTGTAAATGTCAAGTGGGCTGGTGTTGGATAGCATGTTTTCAGACATATATTAAAGTCAAGAAATGCCTATAAAATGTTTGAATTAGAAGATATTTATCATCTATCCACCTGCAAACAACAGGGCATTTGTGTGAAGAATTTTTTAGTGTCTATTTTAGTTGTGTAACTGATACAGTGTTTTACTTCTTTTATTGTTGTTTAAGATTTTTATGATATAACAATGTCAAAATATAAACAGAAGGCTATGACACTAGCCTTTCTTTCTGGTGATGTGACTACACAAGTCATTTCAAAATAACATTTTTTGACAGAAAAATGGTACTAAAATTAAACAAAAAGCAGCTTGCAATTACTTTAAAAAATATTTAGATCCATCTACAGAAGTTCATTCAAATAACCAGAATTGGCCAGGTGCGGTGTCTCAGGCCTGTAATCCCAGTACTTTGAGAGGCTCAAGTGCGCATATCACTTGAGCCCAAGAGTTTGAGAGCAGCCTGGGCAACATGGCGAGACCCTATCTCTACAAAAAAAATGCAAAAATTAGCCAGGCATGGTGGCACACACCTGGGGTCCCAGCAACTCAGAGACTGAGGTGGGAGATCACTTGAGCCCAGGAGGTCAAGGCTGCAGTGAGCTGTGATTGCACCTCTGTGCTCCATCCTGGGTGACAGAGCAAGACCTCATCTCCAAAAAGACAAAAACAAAAAACCCTACAAGTAACCAGAATCTGTTTTTTTGCACTCAAACACAAGAATATTAAAAACAAGAAGCCCTCAGTCACACAACATAAGACACTAATATATAACAGCACACTTTTTTCCTCTGTAATTTTTACTTGTCAGTGCTCTTTCACAAATATTTCTTCTGAAAACCTCACAATTCTTTTATGAGGTGTGGGAACCTAGTGTTATTGTGACCATTTTACTCATGTATAAACTGGATGCTAAAAGCTTTGACCAAATATCTATTATTTAAACAAAACTGAAAAATTTCCATATTTATATTCTAGTAAGATTTCCCTAAAAACACTAAAGTATCAAATGACTCCACTTTTGCTGTTTGCTGACAACTTTGAAGCCCCACTACTCCTCCTTCCCTTCTGCCCCACTCCATAGCAACCTAATTGGAATACCCAGTGCACTATCCTTAGGCGCTGGTGGAGGGAAGTTCAAACCATGCCTTACCCAAGCCCCACATCAAAGTCACAACAAAACCCAAGCCAGTCTCCTTTCCCTTCTCTCCTCAAGCCAATTTTGGATCAACTTTAGAGACTGCCCTGCTTTTATCTTGAATCCTTATTATGTGAGTAAAAAACATTTTCATGTGTGGTATCATCAGTCTCTGCGTTCAATCACGTTTTGGGTGTGTGTGAGAGTATATTTCACCTTTGCAAAATGGCCACAAAAAAAGACATAGATCTAAGTTTCAATGTATTTTCATAAAACTGTTCCTTCCCAATCTCTACGAATAAAACCGCCCTCCTGCTCGCTTCTCCTGTGCATCCCTTGCCTATATTTGCACCGCTATTTTGTCTTGAAGATTCTTCCTTCTGAAACTCTTGGCAGTACCCCTCTTTCCACCCCATCTTCCTTTCAAGCCTGCAGTCTTTCCCTGTCCTGTTTTAAAAAATGTGCGACAGTATACATTTCTTGGTCTTCTTACAGTAAGAAAAAATTGTTACACAGGAACATATGGATTTGCATTTTTTAAAATTAATTATTTTTGTAGAGCAGGGTTTGGCAAACTTTGTAAAGACTCAGTTAGTGAATATTTTAGGCTCATGGGCCATATCGTCTCTGTCATAACTATTCAACTCTACAATTGTAACACAAATGCTGCCATAGACAATACAGGAAGAAGGAGGTATGACTGTGTTCCAATCATATTTTTTAAAAACAAATAAGGTGCTTTTATTGCCTTTGAGTTGCAGTATCATAATCTATGTATTATAAACATGAGGTTTACTATAATGAGGGAGCAAGCCAAAAAGAGACAAAAAATGTCTCAACTGGTATCAACTTATTTTAATTAGCTTTCTTAAATCTTCAACACCAAAAAAAAAAAACACATGAGAAATAGGCTAAATAATAACAATATACATGTTGTAAGTGAACACAGTCATGCTTTTAATTTTGTTCAACACCATATTCCAAAGTGTTCATAGAAAACACTAGGTATCCAATAACTATTTATTAAGTAAATGAAGGGAAAGCTCATCACCCATGACTGAACACATCAGATCAGTCTTAAAAGTATATATTTGGTATTTAAGATGAGAAATCAGTAAACCTTCTGTTGAGGTAACTCAGAATATATTCAACTAAAAATATGAATTAATTAGTTTATCTTTCAGGTATGCTATTACCGTAAACTAACTGATCCATGTGAACTGTGAACTGATGTTCGAATTAAACAGCTCTAGCAATGTAATTTTCTTTTTCAAATAAATATCGTCCTCTATTATTCTAAATACACTTACGGTTTCTAAGAAAAATTCACTCATTTTAGCAGACTTAAAACATCACTTTGTAACTGCAATAACACATTCCATTGAGCAATTCTGAAATAACTGTAAAGCTTTGCTAGTTAAATATGTTTGGCTTTGGTTTGTGCCCAGTAGCACATCCAAAAGATTAGATCTCCAATAAAACAAGCCAAGGGCTTCAAAATGATATTAAGCTAGCTGCCTCCTTTGCTTTTGATTGTTTGTTTCCTAAAAATTCTCATTTGGATCTAAATGTGGTCTCTGAATAAGGCTTTATTTTGAAATGTAACCCTTAGTTTTTTTTTTAATCGTTCTTATGAAGATTTTGGAATTAGAGTAATGACCTTTATCTTTATTTTGATTTCTACTTTCTATCTGAACCCAGGAATAAGCAATTTTGCAACAGAAACTCATGAAAAATGAGTTGTATATGCATATGAGGAAGATAGAGAAGGTTTTCCTGTAATAGTTATCTATTTATATTATAGACAAATTCATGTTTATCTCCAATATCGCTGACATCAACACCATTAGGAATATAAAGGCAAGGGAGATGTGTGATTTCTGCATTTATAGAGTTTTGAGTTAGTAGAAAATCCGGAACATATATGGAATATTACAATATATGGCATGATAAGATACTATTTTGAGATGCTTGTCTAAGTTTGCATATATATATATATATATATGCACACACACACATATACACACACACATCTTAATTTTTTCTGTCTTCCTATTCAATCATCTTCAGATTTCCTTGCCTTTGAGAAGAGAAAGTGAAAAAGAAATAATACAGAAATAGCCTTAATATCTCTTTAGTTTTTCATTTTAAAAGTCTAAGCCCTTAGGAAAGTTTAGTGTTTTTGTGGCATGGGTTTAAGAAAGATGATTCCAGTCACATGACTACAGTCATTTGCATAAACATTTGTATGAATGTGATACCACCTGCCCTATTAGCAGAAGGTAACTACTCTGAGTATGAGGGAGAAGAGAAAAGTGAAAAATATGGGGTTCTCTTAGACTACCAAAATTATCTGGGAGAGCTCAAGACCCTTGAGAAAAAAAAAAGTATATAAATATAAATGTATATTATACATATAAATATGTAATGAAATAAAGCCAGGTGCAGTGGATCACACCTCTAATCCCAGCACTTTGGGAGGCCGAGGTGGGTGGATCACGAGGTCAGGAGATCGAGACCATCCTGGCCAACATAGTGAAACCTCATCTCTACTAAAATTACAAAAATCAGCTGGGCATGGTGGCTCATGGCTGTAGTCCCAGCTACTTGGGAGGCTGAGGCAGGAGAATCACTTGAACCCAGGAGGCAGAGGTTGCTGTGAGCTGAGATTGCGCCACTGCACTCCAGCCTGGTGACAGAGCAAGAGTCTATCTCAAGATAAATAAATAAATAATAAATAAATAAAATAAAAATGTAAATAATTGTATGCATAGATATAAAATATGTAAATATATATGTGGAGATGGGTCTATTCTGTCTTTACAGAGTTTCTGTTCTCAAGTCTGGCATAATGTGAAGCAAAAAATTACCACACACTATGACCAGTACCCAGCAGGACATTGACCATCTCAGCTTCTCCCATGAAGGCCTGATATACCCTGCAGATCTCATGATAGTACAGAAGTCAACCCTTCCCAACAAAATAGTCTAAACTTCAGTAGAAGGAGGACGGCAAACTCAGTGAAATATTCCTCCATGCTGTCTAAAGTAACTGAAGTTAACATTTAAATCACCTTGTAAAATATTTAGTCTCTTGGATACCCGGTTTTGAGGTCTGTGATTTATATTTTCTAGAAATACAGCAACTACTCTGATGTAAGATGTATGGAACATATAATTCAGACCTAATTAGTACTTAGGAAGGTTGTCAGGGCTCAGGAACTGCACTAAGTTTTAGCTTAAACAATTGGATATATGATGGTGCTATTCACATAGATAAAACTGAGGAGAATGAAAGTGTATCTTTTTGGGAGTGGGACGTATTTTAGGCAATACCAAGGTATGTGAGTGAGTGTATGTGAAATTTCAGTTTGTAAGTGTTTGGCACAGAAGTATCAGCTGATGCTATGGAATGCAGTATTACAGGGAAATTGTGTAGACTGAGGAGAATGAGAAATGCAATGCAAGGCCCCACGGAATTTTAGTTTTGAAGACATGAGCAGGGGAGGAGTATTCCACATTGGAAACAGCGAGTGAGCAGTCAAAGCTTTTTGGTGGAAATTCTGATGGGGTTTTGTATCAGAAGCCAAAAACGTGCTTTATAAGAGGAACACTGGTGCTGACAGTTCCAAATGATGCCAAGAGATCAAGTAAAATAAGGAAACGAGTGTGTCTTTTGGATTAGACTAGAAAGTCATTAGTGACTTGGAATTAAACAGTTTTAGAGGAGTCATTTTGTCAGTGACTGCTAATGGGAAATAGAAAAATAAAAAAGCTATTGTGAATAATGCCGCAATAAACATACGTGTGCATGTGTCTTTATAGCAGCATGATTTATAGTCCTTTGGGTATATACCCAGTAATGGGATGGCTGGGTCAAATGGTATTTCTAGTTCTAGATCCCTGAGGAATCGCCACACTCACTTCCACAGTGGTTGAACTAGTTTACAGTCCTACCAACAGTGTAAAAGTGTTCTATTTCTCCACATCCTCTCCAGCACCTGTTGTTTCCTGACTTTTTAATGATTGCCATTCTAACTGGTGTGAGACTTGGAACCAACCCAAATGTCCAACAATGATAGACTGGATTAAGAAAATGTGGCACAGATACACCATGGAATACTATGCAGCCATAAAAAATGATGCGTTCATGTCCTTTGTAGGGACATGGATGAAATTGGAAACCATCATTCTCAGTAAACTATCGAAAGAAAAAAAAACCAAACACCGCATATTCTCACTCATAGGTGGGAATTGAACAATGAGATCACATGGACACAGGAAGGGGAACATCACACTCTGGGGACTGTTGTGGGGTGGGGGGAGGGGGGAGGGATAGCATTGGGAGATATACCTAATGCTAGATGACGAGTTAGTGGGTGCAGCACACCAGCATGGCACATGTATACATATGTAACTAACCTGCACAATGTGCACATGTACCCTAAAACTTAAAGTGTAATAATTAAAAAAATAATAATAATAATAAAAAAGAAAAATAAAAAAGCATTGCTTCTTTTCTCAAGAAGTTTAGAATTTCCAACTTTCTGTAGCATTTCTGTTTCCCAGTGTCCTGCCATAAAAAGTAAGAATAAATAGCTATATAAGTTAAAAATATCACTGCCATGTGTGGACGATATTGGTGCAGCAAAAGAGGAAGAACCTTGTTGTACTGATTGAGGACAAATTGAAACTGACTATGTATCGTATAAAGAAACATTCTTTTGTATCTGGAAGCTACTTTGCAACATGCTCAATGTAGAATTTTCTATTTCTGTGATTTATGCAATTATATATTATGAAGTTTGTGTTTTTGCAGTATATTATTCAGGTAATACCTGCCATCTCTCTGCTTAAAATACTCTTTATTTTACTTACTATAAAAGTCAATAATACTAGTAGAGCTTTCAAGTCCCTGAATGATGTGGCCCACCTCATCTCTTATGACTCTCCACTTGTCTCTTCTCGTGTCTCAAAACAATATGCACCTTGGTCATACAAGCCATTTTTCAAGTGCTTCCTAGTCGTATGCAGTTAGAGCCTAACAACTGAACAGAGTATTGTATAAAAGGTGGCTAGGTTGGTACTATGGGGACTAAGAACACTAACTAGTAGAGGCTTAGTGCTTAATAAACATTCATTGGCTGAACAAATCTCACTTCTTTTTGGTGTGTTATGCCCAAGATAATTACAATATGTGGAAATTAGCATCAACTATTTCTAATAGAAAAAAAGTTTCCATTTCTTCGTGGAGTTTTGACTGATAAAAATGTGATGCCATCAAAATATATCTAGTTCTTTGTGCCACAAATAAATGCAACATTTTAATTGTAATAATTTCAAAGGTATGTCTTCTAAACATTCATAGGTGTAAGTTGTTTAGGCCATTGAACACAAATATGTTTCTTCTACTGTCTTTATATTAGTAGGCACACACATACACACACACACACACACACACACACTTTCAAGTTTTAGAGAGGCATAAAATATACGGTAGTAGTAGGAGACAAAACTTAACAATAAGGTTAGAAAGAAATTGAAAATAAGTTTCTGATTGACTAACGAATACTCCATTTGATATAGTGCATTTACAATATGATTTTGAGTCTCACTTTGTAAGAATTAAAGCAAGACAAATTTTGCCTATTTTCAAACTACCTACATTTCCTTTAGAGGAATAAGCCAGGGATCATACCTGGTGTGGACAAAAAATACTCAATTTATATAATCACTATCCTGAGTTCCAGGAGAATAAAATCAAGACACCATAAATCTAATTATATTAAAATGTAAAGTTCTTATGACATTGCCCAGCATATAATAGGTTCTCAATATACATTATATTTATTTATTTACTTATTTCCTAAAGTATGTTAGCATACCTAGCTCTAGTATATGATGCACATATAATGTAGTTCTCATTTTTAAGGATAATTATGATAACACTATAAATCAATATAGTTTATTTCTGTGATAGTCAATTAAATTTTAACCTTTAAAATGACGTGTGAAAATAATCCTCTGAGTTTTGTGTATGGAAGTTCTAATATCCTTTGTATAAATGAGCCTGAGAGACTTCAAATATATGTCTTAGTAGGACTGTATACCAAGGTATGTCATTTTTTTCTGGCTAAAATTAAATCTATCTGGAGATTTTCAAATTAATATTCCTGCTACAACTTATTTGATTTAGTATAGTTTTGATGACTATTTAGAAAGTTTTGCACAACATATACACAAAAACAAAAATCTCCTTCCTATTACACAGTATGTATCATATTGGCTCTTTTTTTCTTTAACACTAAATAATAAGAGAATTAAATAGCATGTACATGGCAATATGATATGAAAAGTTAAAATAATCAATGACATAAGAAGCTCTGACTTCATATACTAAAATTTTATGTTATTTACTAATAGCATTATCAAATTGCTCCCTAGGAAAATAATTTTGTCCTATGTAAGCTGATGACGTAAGATTCACATGATTACATAATGGTCCATTCCAGCAATGTCAACATCTCTGCGCATACAGTAACAGTTTTCCTGTCATGGTAATGCCATATGTTGCCCTTATAATCTCATCTAAAGGAGTGAAATGTAGCAGATAGTACACGACAATTAATAAAAAATTTGAACAAAAAGGCACTAAATTTTAAGGTAAATCCCATATTTATTGAATAGAATCAGTTCTTTTTTTTGTTTTAATGTAATGGAGAAGAAATACATAAATTGGAGAACAGTGTTTAAAAATTAATCTTTACTGATTACCATATTTTTGACAACAGTGTAGTAGGTTGCTTTGAATCAGGCCTATTTATGAGCACAACTAAAAAAATCCGTAAAAAATTAACAACAATTAAAAAAAGCAACAACAGCAATAACAAATTCTTAGATGGTAGAGAGGACTTGGATACCAGGATCTCAGACAGAAAAACAGAAACAAAAACAGAAAAAAAGAATTTGATATTTAGCACTTCTGTTTCATTGAGTCAGTTGTCAGTTTGAAACCTGAGAAGAAGCTGAGCAGAGCATTCTACAGTTTTATGGGCTGAAGGCGCAGAAGTTGTAGCTCAGGACTTATAAAAGTAGAGGTAACTAGGAATAGACCCCAGGTTTTCAGCTAAGACTCTGAAGGACTACACAATTGTAATGAAATTCAGATAGAATGACTCTCATAAGGAATAAAACCCAGCAGCAAATCAGCTCTGAACTATTAACTGAGAGGAATTAAGGTAAAAATAGATAATAAAAACTTATGAGGAACATTAAAAAATATTTAATATTGCTAAACATTTTTTAAATAAGTAATTACAATGGAAACTGGAAAAAGTTTGGACTAAGTGATAGTCAACATATGGTCTATCAAAATTCATGGAATGCTAATAAGGGAGTGCTTAGAAGACAAGCTATAGCTTTAAAAACATGATAGAACATTAGAATGGTTGAAGACAATAATCAGAGTGTACATCTCAAAATCACAAAAATGAAAAATTAAACTCAAAAACAAATAAATGATGATAATAGAGGCAAGAATTAAATAATAGATTGCAAACGTAAAATAGAATCCAGAAAATCATAATTGGTTCTTAGGAAGAAACACAATTGACAAAATACTGAAGAGACTATCAAGACAAAAAGGAGGAAAAATTGCACTGTTTAAAAATTTTTTCAAGTATAAAAATATGTAAAATTTGGGTTTTTTACTATTGATTTGTAGTAAGCAGCTCTGAATATAAAGGTACAACCATGCAATAAAATGTTCTTCAACTGCCAAAAAAGTTGTGAAATAGTGAAAAATATGCCACTCAATTCAGGAACAAATTGGCAATGATCTTTTGTATTCAGTATTGTGCTGGAGTTTGTAATTGGTGCAACAGGATAAGAAAAACAAAGATGTAAATCTGCCAGTTATTAAGCTTTTCTTTTTTTCCCTTTAAGTACTAAAACTTTATCTATACTTCATTTTGTGATTCTGGGTTTGGGAGTAGGAAAACCACATTTCTAACTTGCCAGCCAGCTTCCTATAGGTTGTGCCAGTAAGAGGACCTACAATGCAAAACTGGAGGAAGACTCAGGAACTTACATTCAGTTGCTTTCTATAAGCTTCCTGACTACTTTTCTTACTCTAAGTATCAGACTTTAAATGATTCTCATTCCAGGAGCAACAGTTTATTACTGATTCTGGTATGCAACTCATTTACAACTTTAAGTCCCAGACTAATTGTGCCCCACATTAGAGACATCAGCAGCAAATGCAGCAAGTTCTGCTTTTCAGATATTTAGATCGATCCCAGCCCCACAGAGCACTCCTATGAACTTAGAGATACTAGAGCCAGCTGAGCTGTGCCCACTGTGCAGAAACAGTTCCATGCAGCCTGTCTTCTAAGTTTTATAAATTCCATCTCTTCACTTTGCAGTAGGGAGAGGGTAGCTGCTGCTTCTCATTTGCTACCTGTATAATATCTTAGTTTTCTTTTCTTATCTTTTCAGTTACCTATGTAACAACTTTATATGTAATAACTTTATATGTAATTAAAATGTGTTAACTTTTCTTTGTTCAAATAAGTGGTGCACGTTCTGTATCTTCATTAGTCCCTGAGCTATATAGAAATATTAAACCTAAATAAATAAAACATCAATATTCACAATGTTCATGAGTTTGTGCATAAAAATCCAAAATGATCTACAATCTCACTATAAGAATTAATACGTGAATTTAGTAAAGTTGCTGGATACAAAGTTAAAATACAAAAATTAAAACTTAAAAAACATATAACTAAACCATCAAATACTTTGGAATAAGTCTGAAAAAAATGTGCTTATTTCTGCTACACAGGGAAAATTATTAAGATAAAATTTAGAAACTTTAAATAAAGGAAAGTTTATACCACATTCATGGATTGGAGCATTGTAATGATACCAGTTCTTTCTATGTTCTTGCTGCTTCTTTAAAATCGGGTTTGAGTTTTAGGATTTTACGAGGCTTTAAACCATATGGGCTGCGAATGATGGGTAGGTGTTAGATTCGGTTCTTGGTTATCCATTCATGCATATAGCTTATTCACACAATGCCCAAGTCCACATACTCCATTCATGCCTGGAAGCTGTGTGGTTCTTTCTTTCTTGTGCAGTTCACTAAGCAGCCAATCTACGCTGCAACTTTGTCTAGTTACTTTCAGGCCGTAATACATGGAATCAGAATACTGATGCCCTCTCCTTTGTTGACTCAGAGACATCTTGTTTTTTTGCTTGTTTTTTCCTCTCAGCACCCTAACCCAGACGAATTTCTTTTAAACTGTGAGAGGCAACCTTTCTCCCCTCAAGCAGTCTGCCTAATCTAGAAATACTCTTTTTTGTATTTTTCTCACATATTCTTTTCAACACTGTAAGACATACTTCCTGGCAAAAAAAAGTCTCCCTAGGACAAGGAAGCTCAGAATCTACTACCTTTTAGAAGGTGGCCAAGAAATTTGGAAAAATGCAAGAGTAAGAAAAAGAGTTGCAATAAAAACTGTCATAAAAATACACACAGATTGAGAGTTTTATGATTATGTTTTAAACTTTCTGAGAGTTAAAACATACTTTTATTTTTAATCTCCCTGAGATGTCTTGTGCATGAAAATAAAAGATTGTTAGGATATTGTGAGCAATGCAGTTCACACATCTATTCTAATTGTAAGAATCATTGGTTGCATTTCTACCAAAACATTCAAAGGGACAAAGATCTTTAAATAAACATAGTTTGAAAGGTTTTCTCATTTCTCTCAAATTCAGCAACTTCTTATAAAAAAACTAAAATGTCTAAATATTTTATTATATCCGTGATTAAAGGGATTTTATTTATTTTGGGTGTCTAGAATGAGAATATGTGGGTCATTCCAAGATTTTTGCAACAGAGATAAAGCAAAAGGTCATAAAAGGAGTACAGGTAATTAAAATAAATACAAATGTATTAAACACAGAGGCTATGGGTCAATGAAATATTCATGATTTGTTTATAATACAATTAGCATATCATAAGTCATTAATAAATTACTTCTAATCAGATTTATTTTAGTTGATGTACGTCAGCATTTTTCTTATTTCACTATTAAGAGAATGAAAGTTTCTTACTGACTTTTGAAAAAGAAAACAGAAAAAAGAGAAACAAAAACCAGTACTAGTCAACTAGATAAAGAATGTCAGTCTTAGGATAATACTGTTTTTTTTCCTTTGTCTTTTAAGCCTCACGAGAAGCCAAAATCAAAACTCATACGGGAATCAGATTTTTCCTTACATCTCCTAATGAGCTGACCTATAATCACCCTGTCTACCCTCTAGAGAAAAAATATTTGTTTGAGAAGTTCCTGGCAACATAACAATCATAGGCATATGTTTTTATGTATTTAAGGAAAATATAGAATTTATTTCTTTTTTTAATTTTATTATTATACTTTAAGTTTTAGGGAACATGTGCACAACATGCAGGTTTGTTACATATGTATACATGTGCCATGTTGGTGTGCTGCACCCATTAACTCGTCATTTAGCATTAGGTGTATCTCCTAATGCTATCCCTCCCCCCTCCGCCCATGCCACAACAATCCCCAGTGTGTGATGTTCCCCTTCCTGTGTCCACGTGTTCTCATTGTTCAATTCCCACCTATGAGTGAGAACATGCGGTGTTTGGATTTTTGTCCTTGTGATAGTTTGCTGAGAATGATGGTTTCCAGTTTCATCCATGTCCCTACAAAGGACATGAACTCATCATTTTTTATGGCTGCATAGTATTCCATGGTGTACATGTGCCACATTTTCTTAATCCAGTCTATCGTTGTTGGACATTTAGGTTGGTTCCAAGTGTTCGCTATTGTGCCACAATAAACATACGTGTGCATGTGTCTTTATAGCAGCATGATTTATAATCCTTTGGGTATATACCTAGTAATGGGATGGCTGGGTCAAATGGTATTTCTAGTTCTAGATCGCCGAGGAATCGCCACACTGACTTCCACAATGGTTGAACTAGTTTACAGTCCCACTAACAGTGTAAAAGTGTTCCTATTTCTCCACATCCTCTCCAGCACCTGTTGTTTCCTGACTTTTTAATGATTGCCATTCTAACTGGTGTGAGATGGTATCTCATTGTGTTTTTCATTTGCATTTCTCTGATGGCCAGTGATGATGAGCATTTTTTCACGTGTTTTTTGGCTGCATAAATGTCTTCTTTTGAGAAGTGTCTGTTCATATCCTTCACCCACTTTTTGATGGGGTTGTTTTTTTCTTGTAAATTTGTTTGAGTTCATTGTAGATTCTGGATATTAGCCCTTTGTCAGATGAGTAGGTTGCAAAAATTTTCTCCCATTCTGAAGGTTGCCTGTTTACTCTGATGGTAGTTTCTTTTGCTGTGCAGAAGCTCTTTAGTTTAATTAGATCCCATTTGTCAATTTTGTCTTTAGTTGCCATTGCTTTTGGTGTTTTAGACATGAAGTCCTTGCCCATGCCTGTGTCCTGAATGGTATTGCCTAGGTTTTCTTCTAGGGTTTTTATGGTTTTAGGTCTAACATGTAAGTCTTTAATCCATCTTGCATTAATCTTTGTATAAGGTGTAAGGAAGGGATCCAGTTTCAGCTTTCTACATATGGCTAGCCAGTTTTTCCAGCACCATTTATTAAATAGGGAATCCTTTCCCCATTGCTTGTTTTTCTCAGGTTTGTCAAAGATCAGATAGTTGTAGATATGCAGCATTATTTCTGAGGCCTCTGTTCTGTTCCATTGGTCTATATCTCTGTTTTGGTACCAGTACCATGCTGTTTTGGTTACTGTAGCCTTGTAGTATAGTTTGAAGTCAGGTAGTGTGATGCCTCCAGCTTTGTTCTTTTGGCTTAGGATTGACTTGGTGATGCGGGCTCTTTTTTGATTCCATATGAACTTTAAAGTCATTTTTTCCAATTCGGTGAAGAAAGTCATTGGTAGCTTAATGGGGATGACATTGAATCTATAAATTACCTTGGGCAGTATGGCCATTTTCACAATATTGATTCTTCCTACCCATGAGCATGGAATGTTCTTCCATTTGTTTGTATCCTCTTTTATTTCATTGAACAGTGGTTTGTAGTTCTCCTTGAAGAGGTCCTTCACATCCCTTGTAAGTTGGATTCCTAGGTATTTTATTCTCTTTGAAGCAATTGTGAACGGTAGTTCACTCATTATTTGTCTCTCTGTTTGTCTGTTATTGGTGTATAAGAATGCTTGTGATTTTTGTGCACTGATTTTGTATCCTGAGGCTTTGCTGAAGTTGTTTATCAACTTGAGGAGATTTTTGGCTGAGACAATGGGCGTTCTAGATATACAATCATGTCATCTGCAAACAGGGACAATTTGACTTCCTCTTTTCCTAATTGAATACCCTTTATTTCCTTCCCCTGCCTGATTGCCTTGGCCAGAACTTCCAACACTATGTTGAATAGGAGTGGTGAGAGAGGGCATCCCTGTCTTGTGCCCATTTTTGAAGGGAATGTTTCCAGTTTTTGCCCATTCAGTATGATATTGGCTGTGGGTTTGTCATAGATAGCTCTTATTATTTTGAGATACGTCCCATCAATACCTAATTTATTGAGAGTTTTTAGCATGAAGCGTTGTTGAATTTTGTCAAAGGCCTTTTCTGCATCTATTGAGATAATCATGTGGTTTTTGTCTTTGGTTCTGTTATATGTTGGATTACATTTATTGATTTGTGTATGTTGAACCAGCCTTGCATCCCAGGGATGAAGCCCACTTGATAATGGTGGATAAGCTTTTTGATGTGCTGCTGGATTCGGTTTGCCAGTATTTTATTGAGGATTATTGCATCAATGTTCATCAAGGATATTGGTCTAAAATTCTCTTTTTTGGTTGTGTCTGTGCCAGGCTTTTGTATCAGAATGATGCTGGCCTCATAAAATGAGTTAGGGAGGATTCCCTCTTTTTCTATTGTTTGGAATAGTTTCAGAAGGAATGGTACCAGCTCCTCTTTGTACCTCTGGTAGAATTCGGCTGTGAATCCATCTGGTCCTGGACTCTTTTTGGTTGGTAAGCTATTGATTATTGCCTCAATTTCAGAGCCTGTTATTGGTCTATTCAGAGATTCAACTTCTTCCTGGTTTAGTCTTGGGAGGGTGTATGTGTCGAGGAATTTATCCATTTCTTCTAGATTTTCTAGTTTATTTGCGTAGAGGTGTTTGTAGCATTCTCTGATGGTAGTTTGTATTTCTGTGGGATCGGTGGTGATATCCCCTTTATCATTTTTTATTGCGTCTATTTGATTCTTCTCTCTTTTCTTCTTTATTAGTCTTGCTAACGGTCTATCAATTTTGTTGATCTTTTCAAAAAGCAGCTCCTGGATTCATTAATTTTTTGAAGGGTTTTTTGTGTCTCTATTTCCTTCAGTTCTGCTCTGATTTTAGTTATTTCTTGCCTTCTGCTAGCTTTTGAATGTGTTTGCTCTTCCTTTTCTAGTTCTTTTAATTGTGATCTTAGAGTGTCAATTTTGGATCTTTCCTGCTTTCTCTTGTGGGCATTTAGTGCTATAAATTTCCCTCTACACACTACTTTGAATGTGTCCCAGAGATTCTGGTATGTTGTGTCTTTGTTCTCTTTGGTTTCAAAGAACATCTTTATTTCTGCCTTCATTTCATTATTTACCCAGTAGTCATTCAGGAGCAGGTTGTTCAGTTTCCATGTAGTTGAGTGGTTTTGAGTGAGTTTCTTAATCCTGAGTTCTAGTTTGATTGCACTGTGGTCTGAGAGACAGTTTGTTATAATTTCTGTTCTTTTCCATTTTCTGAGGAGTGCTTTACTTCCAACTATGTGGTCAGTTTTGGAGTAGGTGTGGTGTGGTGCTGAATAGAATGTATATTCTGTTGATTTGGGGTGGAGAGTTCTGTAGATGTCTATTAGGTCCACTTGGTGCAGAGCTGAGCTCAATTCCTGGGTATCCTTGTTAACTTTCTGTCTTGTTGATCTGTCTAATGTTGACAGTGGGTTGTTAAAGTCTCCCATTATTATTGTGTGGGAGTCTAAATCTCTTTGTAGACTTGGTGACTAAGGACTTGCTTTATGAATCTGGGTGCTTCTCTATTGGGTGCATATATATTTAGGATAGTTAGCTCTTCTTGTTGAATTGATCCCTTTACCATTATGTAATGGCCTTCTTTGTCTCTTTTGATCTTTGTTGGTTTAAAGTTTGTTTTATCAGAGAATAGGATTGCAAGCCCTGCCTTTTTTTGTTTTCCATTTGCTTGGTAGATCTTCCTCCATCCCTTTATTTTGAGCCTATGTGTGTCTCTGCAGTTGAGATGGGTTTCCTGAACACAGCACACTGATGGGTCTTGACTCTTTATCCAATTTGCCAGTCTGTGTCTTTTAATTGGAGCATTTCACCCATTTACATTTAAAGTTAATATTCTTATGTGTGAATTTGATCCTGTCATTATGACGTTAGCTGGTTATTTTGCTCGTTAGTTGATGCAGTTTCTTCCTAGCCTTGATGGTCTTTACAATTTGGCATGTTTTTGCAGTGGCTGGTACCAGTTGTTCCTTTCCATGTTTAGTGCTTCCTTCAGGAGCTCTTTTAGGGCAGGCCTGGTGGTGACAAAATCTCTCAGCATTTGCTTGTCTGTAAAGTATTTTATTTCTCCTTCACTTATGAAGCTTAGTTTGGCTGGATGTGAGATTCTGGGCTGAAAATTCTTTTCTTCAAGAATGTTGAATATTGGTCCCCATTCTCTTCTGGCTTGTAGAGTTTCTGCCGAGAGATCAGCTATTAGTCTCATGGGCTTCCCTTTGTGAGTAACCCGACCTTTCTCTCTGGCTGCCCTTAACATTTTTTCCTTCATTTCAACTTTGGTGAATCTGACAATTACGTGTCTTGGAGTTGCTCTTCTCGAGGAGTGTCTCTGTGGTGTTCTCTGTATTTCCTGAATTTGAATGTTGGCCTCCCTTACTAGAATGGGGAAGTTCTCCTGGATAATATCCTGCAGAGTGTTTTCCAACTTGGTTCCATTCACCCCATCACTTTCAGGTACACCAATCAGACGTAGATTTGGTCTTTTCACATAGTCCCATATTTCTTGGAAGCTTTGTTCATTTCTTTTTATTCTTTTTTCTCTGAACTTCTCACTTCATTTCATTCATTTCATCTTCCATCACTGATACCCTTTCTTCCAGTTGATCACGTCGGCTACTGAGGCTTCTGCGTTCTTCACGTAGCTCTCGTGCTTTGGTTTTCAGCTCCATCAGGTCCTTTACGGACTGTTCTGCTTTGGTTATTCTAGTTATCCTTTCGTCTAATTTTTTTTCAAAGCTTTTAACTTCTTTGCCATTGGTTCGAATTTCCTCCTGTCGCTCAGAGTAGTTTGATCGTCTGAAGCCTTCTTCTCTCAACTCGTGAAAGTCATTCTCTGTCCAGCTTTGTTCCGTTGCTAGTGAGGAGCTGCGTTCCTTTGGAGGAGGAGAGGCACTCGATTTTTAGAGTTTCCAGTTTTTCTGCTGTTTTTTTCCCATCTTTGTGGTTTTATCTACTTTTGGTCTTTGATGATGGTGACATACAGATGGGTTTTTGGTGTGGATGTCCTTTCTGTTTGTTGGTTTTCCTTTTAACAGACAGGACCCTCAGCTGCATGTCTGTTGGAGTTTGCTAGAGGTCCACTTCAGACCCTGTTTGCCTGGGTATCAGCAGCAGTGGCTGCAGAACAGCAGATATTGGTGAACCACAGATGCTGCTGCCTGATGGTTTCTCTGGAAGTTTTGTCTCAGAGGAGTACCCGGCCATGTGAGGTGTCAGTCTGCCCCTACTCGGGGGTGCCTCCCAGTTAGGCTCCTTGGGGGTCAGGGACCCACTTGAGGAGGCAGTCTGCCTGTTCTCAGATCTCAAGCTGCGTGCTGGAAGAACCACTACTCTCTTCAAAGCTGTCAGAGAGGGACATTTAAGTCTGCAGAGGTTACTGCTGTCTTTTTGTTTGTCTGTGCCCTGCCCCCAGAGGTGGAGCCTACAGAGGCAGGCAGGCCTCCTTGAGCTATGGTGGGCTCCACCCAGTTCGAGCTTCCGGGCAGCTTTGTTTACCTAATCAAACAACTAACTCAGCAATGGCAGTCGCACCTCTCCCAGCCTCGCTGCTGCCTTGCAGTTTGATCTGGGACTGCCGTGCTAGCAATGAGCGAGACTCTGGGTGTAGGACCCTCTGAGCCATGTGCAGGATATAATCTCCCAGTGTGCCGTTTTTTAAGCCCGTTGGAAAAGCGCAGTATTAGGGTGGGAGTGACCCGATTTTCCAGGTGTGGTCTGTCACCACTTTCTTTGACTAGGAAAGGGAATTCCCTGACTCCTTGCGCTTCCCGGGTGAGGAGATGCCTTGCCCTGCTTCGGCTCACACACGGTGCACTGCACCCACTGTCCTGCACCTACTGTCTGGCACTCCCCAGTAAGATGAACCTGGTACCTCTGTTGGAAATGCAGAAATCACCCGTCTTCTGCATCACTCACGCTGGGAGCTGTAGACCGGAGCTGTTCCTATTCAGCCATCTTGGCTCCTCCACTATCTAGAATTTATTTCTTAATAAATCCGTTTGTTCTCTTTTGTTCCTTCAGCAAGAAAAGGCTAAAGAGTACTTTTTTGCCACCTCTTAATTGACCAATAGTTTTTTTTTTCATCAGTACCATCATAAAAAAGATAGATAAGAATATATGGCATCCGGGATATGTAAGGAATGAAATACAAAGGTCATGTATCCTAGGACATGAAATCAGAAATTTCTCATTGAATACTATTCAAAGATAAACAGAGATTATGCTTTAATTTCTCTAGATTAGTGTTAAAACTAGGTATTATGAATAACCAACATTCTTGAAAAGTCTTTCCTTAAGCCTGTTATAAACTAAAGACTTAAATAAAACTGCTATGTGCAGATTTTTTTGGGGAAAATTGACATATGTGTAAGGTGATATTCTACCTAACAGATTTTGTAATCATGCTATTACTTTTAAAATATGCCTGCATAATATAATTAAATATTTGTTTTTATACAGTTACCACCTGTGGGCTCCCCTCCTCTATCTCACTATGTACAGGTCTGCCTAAATGAGAATAAATCAAGCTCAGAATAATAATAAGTCAGTCTATGTCACCTTAAAACAATTTAAACAAAGCAAAATATCTTGTCATCACCATATCCTTTGCAGATAGCTTGCTGAAATTATCTGCTCTAATTTCTCCTCATCTTCAGATGCAATAAATATTTTTGAAGAATTTATATTTGATTGTGTTCTCCACTTTATAACTTTTCCTTAACATCTAAACACCCTGAACTATAAAAACTGAAAACTTGTCTTGAAAGTGACACTTTGAATCAATCACCACCATAGTATTTAGACACATCAGTCTTTGTGTTACTTTATGCAACATGTGTCATTTTTAACAACATGCTCCCTCTCAAAATTCTCTTCCTTTTAGTTTTACGAAACTATATTCTCTAGGTTTTCTTATTACCTTACTAGCCTCTCCTTTCTTGTAGTTTTTGTTTTTTTAAAAAATAAGCTGTTATTTCTTTTTCTGAGTTTATGTTCATTCAAACATTAAACATGTATTTATTGACTATTTATTATATCCAAGAACCTGGGAGTATTTTGTGAGTACAGCAGTCATGGATTCTGCTCCCATGGAGCTTACACTTTACTGAAGAAAATAACAAAAATCAAATAAGGAAGTAAATAAATGTATAAATATAAATTGTGATACAATGATGGAAACAGAATAGTTATGATGACAGAGAATAATAGAGAATGTATTCGTGACTTTCAGGGCAATATTTTTTAGGAAGGACCTGATGAAACAGATTTGAAAGACCCAGCTATAGGTTAATTGTGGTGGAGGACAGACAGCATGCCATGGGAAAGCATAGACTTTGTAAAGGTCTTAAATTTTGTTTTTTAAGTGTATCTGGAAAATGATGAACAAGGGGAATAATGATGAGATGGGGCATATAGAGATTAGCAGGGATTTATGCTACAAATTTAATTCACTATCTCATTGGCATACCTTCAATTCTCTTTATGTTGATGGTCACCAAATCCATATAGAGCCAGCCCAGATTTTATGAAAGACATCTGATACAGAAATACTATATTAGGAGCATATATGTGTTATTTAAAACCACAAGACTGGGTTTTTAATGAAGGACTGAGTCTAGAAAGAGAAGAGCCTTTAGTTCTGTCAAATTTTTTGAACTGAAAGATGAGAAGGAACTGGCAAAAGATACCAAGAAGAAGCAAACACATGGGTATGAGGGAAATCAGCAGAGGATGGTGACCCAGAAGCCAACTGAAAAATGTCCATCAAGAATAAGAATGTGATCAAATATGTGAAATTGTGATGAGTGTTAAATTAAGAGAAAAGGTTTATTCTTTTTGAAAAATAAAATGAAAGTCATTTATGATCATGACAAAATATTTTTGCATAAACACAAAGGGAAAAATTGTAGTCAATTATTCATGTGTGTTTTTTACTCACAATTTTTGTTGACCAAATGTGTATGTGTGTGTGAGTGTACATGTGCACATGTGTATTCTGTTAAGGCATTTTGTTTTAAAGGATAGCAGAAGAAGTTATCAATAAGTATAGGGGGATGGGCTCAAGAGAACAATAATTTTGAAGAGAGAAGTAACAAGTATTCTCCTTTGATGATGTGTTAGAGACAGAAAGACTGTTGCTATAGAGACAGAAGAGAATATTACTTGAGGATATTCTAGACAGTGAGATCTAGTAGAGGGATAGGAATAGAATTCATTTAATACATATGAATTATTTTTAAAATGGCAAATAAAAATTTGTAAGCTATTTCTACACTATATTCACTTTCAAGATTAAGAGTGAATGTTCATTGAATTACCATTATTGTACTATATTTAACCAAGAAGAGTTCAACCTAATAGTAGTGAAAGTAGTGATAACAGCGGCCACAACAGTAGTACTAAGATTTGATTCGTAAACAATAAGGAATTTGATGGTGAATAATTTTCAGTCTCATGTTTAATTAAGTAATATGTGTGCATCTTTAAAACAAGAACAAGAAATTTTGCCACTCAAATACTGTCTCTACTGATATACATGTAGGATTTCCAGTGGCAGTGAGAGAGTAGCAGAAAGTTAGATTAACTGATATCTTAAGATGTTTTTCTCTTGTAAAATAATATTATGTCAAAAAATAAATAGACAATTTGCAGCTCCTCAATGAAAAACTGAAAGTTTAAAGTAAATTTTAATGCTAATTGAAAGGAGTTCAGATAGGTATCTATACATAAATACTGAGAACTCTAGAATAAAATGTAATTAAATTATTGCTTGTAAGATTAAAACATTTATATATTTGAAAACTTTAAATATATGTGTATGTTGTATTTGGCTTTAGAAAATAAACTGCATGTAACTAATATACCAGAATCTTCATATTATATTATTAATTCATTTACATTTTTCTCAACATGGACTTAAGCAATTTATTAAATACTAACAGTTTTCCAGCCAACTTTTGGTTTTTCTTAGTCACTCATCTACATATTTTGGGGGAACAGAAACAAATGATAAGAATGACTGATATGTTTGTCATTTGAAAATTTAAAAATGTTTCAAACATAAACTAGTTCATTTGATGCTTTCAGAAACTTTGGATTATTTGTTTCTTGTACCCATTTAACAGATGACAAGAAATAGCATCAAAAAGACTTGAGTACCCAAATCTGCACAGTTAGTAAGTGACAAAGCAGAAGTGCCAAACCTGGACATGGGAATCCAGATTCTGTGTGCTTTCTATTCTTGCACATATAACAGAAGTTTTCTGAAGTCAGTTTAGAAACTAAACAACATTTGTAAACTATGGCATCATAATGCTAGCACCGATAGTCGTGATAAAGTCAGTTTCAACTGGTTAGCTGCTAACTTTGAACTTAATTCTGCCTCACTTGATGGAATAATGAAGAGAAGAGAGAGATGGCAGCACAGTAGTCTTTCTTTGTCAAAATAGTTTGTTCAAAAAAATGACTGAACCTAACAGAAAACTGTAACATATCCCCAAAGTACATAAGTATTTAATTATAAGTCTAAGAATAACTCTTATTTTTGGCCTAGTATTTTTGAAACTGGGGCATGTGGTGAGCTTAAAATTTTTCCAGTATCTTTATGTTAACCTAATTTTATTAAAACATTTTAGAATTATTTCCCAAATATTTAGTGTTTTTTGTCTAAATACAAAAGAGATGGAACATCTGATACATATAGTAGCAATAGCAATACTTGTTTTGATTTTAATGATAGACGCTGTTGAAGGATGATTTATTTCCTTTAAGTCATATAATAAAATCTATTTAATTATGTTATAATCAATGCAGTTCTAAGCAGTTCTAAACTTGAGAGATATAAAGGAAGTAAAAGGAATGATTCCTGATTTCAATGACTTTACTATGTAATTGAGAAGGTAAAATACTTTGTATATAATTATAAAAATGAGAAGACTGTTCATAATTAAATTGTAACGTGCCATATCAGAGCCTTAAGGGCAATAGGAATTAAGAGGCAAGAGAATGAGAGCAATCTTGGAAGTCAATGCTAGCTGAGGGCAAGGGACATGACCTTGACTACTTCTGTATAACCAAAGTAGATTTACACAGGATTAAATGTTAAATCAGCTCTCGTTGTCTCTGTCTAGATAAGATGCCACCACGAGCACAGCCAGATGTACATTTACTTTTCCCAATACTTAACTGCATTGACAAGCCCTGGTTACTATTACAACCAATATTTGAAAATAATTTGTATATTTGAAGATTATAACTAAAAATTAATAAAATATTAGTAATAATTGAACAATTTGAAATTGACATTTGCCTACTGTAAGCAAAGGGTAAACTATATGTAAACATGTAATCAATAAATAACAATATTACACATTTTTGAAATCAAGGGCCAAATATGTTCAAACTGCCTTATTCAAACATGCAAAAGACACATCCTAATGTATATTCATAAACATCTGTAATGTGGCTTTTAAAAAATGTCTCAGGTGTGTGATCACTGAACCAATGATTTAAAAAATGTCTCAGGTGTGTGATCATTAGACCAAAAATTGGATAATCCATATTTGGAGACAGACAATCTGAGTGACAATGGTAAGTCACTTAGCCTATCTGAATATTTTTCTTATGAAATGATACTAAGGACACATATATTTGAGTTGCCAAAACACTTTTGCTAATGAACACATCATAGAGAATGTTTGTGAGTCTGCTGAAGTTTGTAATACACATGTCATGTGCACTGAGCCACTGTTAGTTGTCCCTCTTCCTTATTTTTACTGCAGATTTATTCTTAATTATAATAACAAACCTGTATTTGGCATTTAATGTGTGTCAGTCTGTTTGAGAGTTTCATGTATCTTATATTAGTCATCTATTATTATCCTCATGTTTCATCTTATTATTCTCATTCTACACAGAAGGAAAGTGGTCCACAAAGCAATTGGATAGTTTTGAAAGATTACCCAGATAGTATGGACCAGAGACAGGTAGTGTGTGACAAAAATTTGATTTAATCTCAGCCCCTCTGATTCTACAACTTGAACCAGAATCATTGTGCCATAGTGCCTCACAGGATTTTTCACCTGTAATACAATGGCTATATTTTTATCAAGTTAAGTATAAACTCATTTTTTACAGTGGAATTGGATAACATTTAAGTTTAAACTCTTTAAACATGTTTTGAGTAATTTTAGTTTTTTTAATATAAGGATTTTCAAGTTAAAAACTTTATAAACTATCGTTTCAGTACTTAAAAATCAAGTAACAAAATGAATACTGGCAGAGCTAACTAATCATTTCTGACCCACTTTATGTTGGTCTAGAGGTAACACACATTTATATCATTGAGCATATCCTTGCCAGTGCAAATAAATACAACTCTGACTCTCATAGATTATTTGTTTCTGTTTTGCTAAAAAAAAAACACAATATATGCAATCTGCTTACGTCACCTAACATTGTTACCCTTAAAAGTTCATAGATTTAGATCTAAATTTATTTTTATCAGATTATTCTATTTAGACATATATCTCTATAAATATTAACTATTATTTATATATTTACATACTATTTCTTGATCTATACACATGTATGAAAGTGTATACCAAAGGTATTATACTATGCATGTTTCCTCTCCAAGAAGCATCTCTTTTCTTCTGTCATCACAATTCATTCAACCTTTCCTGTTTTTTTTCAAATTGCATTACAACTCACAACCAACATTAGCAGCTTAAATGTACCATCCTTCACTTTTATGCTCTCTCATATAAGTATTTTGTATGCATATATTTTTGTAATATCTATAAACATAGGAACAGATATATTAATATACATATACTAATTTAGTGTTACTTGCCTTTTAAAAATACTATACAATATACAAAATTGTTTTTATATAATTTTTTTCTAAGTTAATATCTCATGAATAACCGTTGAAGTCAACTGGTATATTTTATACTACTTTTCTATTAGTTTCATAATATCCGAATGTGTTGATGTACCATTACTTTCTGATAATTTCTTTATCAATGGATTTACTGGAATACCACAGATATAGTGCTGTGATAAAATGATAAACATAATTATATTCTCAGCCATTTGTATTTTTTGAAGTTCTTTGTGATAGATTCCCAGGGATAGGACTACAGGGAAGAAGGATGGGGATGTGCGTCTTATTTTAAGCGACGTTAACAGATTGCTTTCCAGAAATGCAGCAGTAATTCACCTATCCACTAGAAATGTTTGAGAGTTCACTTGCATCTGATGTGCCATTAGGAACAGGAAATTTTTACTTAATTTTTTTTTTTTTAATGTCAGGAATTTTTCTAGGATCTGTCAAGATTTGTATTTTCTCTCATTAGTCCTGTCTGGAATTAGATGACCACTTCAACACACAGACTTAGGTATTTTATGAGCTCTGAGGAATTTCATCTGTTATTTCCTTAACATATCTCTCTCCTTTTATCTGTTTTCTTATCTCCTGATATAATTGTTATCATGTGCATGCTAAGTCATTGAGTTTATCACCTACTTTTTCAAGCCTCATGGTTCTTATATTTTTTCTCTTTTTCTGTGAATTTAAATATTTTTACCACTTGTTTTTTCAGTCTGCTAATTTGAGTCTTGTTAGATACTATTTTCCTTGCAGAATGGAGACACATTTTTAAAAAACATTTTAGTGAAACTTTATGAACATGCTGTACTTAAAACTTATGAGTGTTTTTAATTTATTTATTCAAGTTATCACCTGGAGGAGGCTAATTATCCTGATTTTTCTCTTTGATTGCAGGATTCTCTTCTGTTGTTTTCTTTTTTTTTTTTTTTTTTTGGTCATGTTATTTTCTGATCTTGATTTTTCTTTAAAGAAATAAACATATTAGATAAAATTAATTTAGCATGTATATTTGTTCCTGTCAGGTTCCAAACCAAGCGGGTCCAGGGAGATTTGGTGGACAGGTGGCGGGTTGCTGAAAGATCACTCGAGGGACTATAGGCAGGTGGGACATGGCTCTCTTCTTCTATCCCCCCTCTACAGAGTCAGCAGTGCAGCTATATTACTCACAGACAATAGTGGCCCAAAGCCAGGTATGAGCTCACACAAACAGGTTACATTAAATGGCTACATAATACACGGGGTTGTGTGCCTGCACTCCAAATCCGCTGTGTCATGGTGTACTGGATGTCTGACTCAGCCTACTCCTCACCGAAACACAGCCATTTTCCCTACAGTTCCTAGTCTCAACCCCGTCGTCTCTTGACCCAAAGCATATGTAACAGCACTCCTAAATTTGTTGTTTATCATTTGCATACATCATTAGATCATTTTATTAAATAACTAGTTACCCACAAACAGTATGTGGTCTAATTTTGCCTGTTTTTTTCATCATATACATGTGTGCTGTTGTGTTCTTGCATTAGTGTGTGTATTATAATGTACACATATCATTGTCAACTTTATTTTTGGAAGTTGAGATGTACACACGTTTATGCATATAATTCTACTTTCAGCAATTTTAATGCTTTCACCAGGCATCACCACAATATCCTACAAATGTAGACTGCTTCAAATGTTTTGATAATACAGTTTTGTAATGAACATTTTCCATACGTTTCTTTGAGTGCATCTATGAGAGTTTCTCCAGTGCATTATATCTAGAAGGGCAGTTGTTGGATTACAGAACTCGTACATAAAATCTTTACTAGATATCATCAGGCAAATTTCTCTCTAAAGTAGTGTTATCAAACTACATACCAACCAGCAACATATGAGAATGCCTACTGTTCCACTTCACTGCCAGCTCTCCTTGTTTCCAGACTAATTTATGTATATACACATACATTGATACATATATGCCTAATGAATATATATGTATATATACACATACACACATATGTCTTGTGTGTGTGAATATATATCTCTGTTATTATATTATTAGCTTTTTATTAGTGTTTGCCTCAGTTTTTTCAATGCTTTTAAAATTCCATGGCTTTATATTTTGAATCTTCCCCTTATAAACGATGTGTATACAGTATGACAATTGATATTTTAACATATTGCTTGTGAGTAATGTTATATTACTCCTTTATTATTCATGTTTACAACTTCAGACCCCCTAGATTAAATCATGGCCAATCCTGCTTATTTTACAACAGTGGCTTTTATTTCCATTTTTGCTACCAAACCTTCCAACTCTTGATAATTACAATTTTTTAAAACCAAATTCTATTATTTATTTAAAATATTTATCATATTTTATCTTTTATTGTATGTATTTTTAATAAGAATTTTTTAAATGTTTAAATTCTCTGAACTCTGAAGATCAGGAGTCTATTCTTGTGAATGTAAACTCACAAGAGTTCAGGATTGCCTGCTAGGTGTCCTCAGAAAAAAGTCCAGACACAGTCTAAGATGTATTTGTAAAGTATTGCAGCAGAAAGTTTTTCAGTTCTTTATGACAGTACCTGGAGAAGGTCTCTTTACTCACAAGTCTCCTGAATTTCTCCTTATCTTGGTTTGGGATGGGCTGAGGCCATTCATTCTGATTTTTGAGGCTCAGGGAGACTTGTCTTACACTTCATGTTTCTACTTATCTTCCTTTCTCGGACCAGGGATCTCTGTGAGACAGGTGTGCTCTAAGTCATGTTATGATACTTGTCCTGGAAATGACCCATGCTGGGTGCCAGGCTCTTGTTTTATCTAGAGTAAAGAAAGACAAATAACAGCATTCTAGTTGACTCTCTCCATATCGTATTAACATACTGGAATTGGTGACTTGAACCAGAGGCCTTGAATGGGTTACACTGCCATCATCACATAACACTCCATTCAGTTTCATTTTATTGTGATATATTAGATGTGTGAGAATAGTTTTACAAATTGTGTGAATTGTGGCATGATATATAAATTGAATTGTTTCTATCTTTATTATCATAAAAGATGTGTAAAAGATAGTATGGTAGGCATGTCAACTGAAATTTGTAGTTATTTAAGAAACTATACAGAATATAATATCATTGTAAAAATATCTTGTTCATTTGTTCTGAGAATTGAGAGATCAAGGTATATGGCACATATCTGTATTACTTGAACTTAACCGTGTAGAGAAAATTCAGGTTAACCCGAATCTGCACAAGCTCAGGCCTCAATACAGCATATCTTTTCAAGCCCTTGAGTTTAAATGCTGGCTCTGAGTCTCATTACTTTGATACCTTAAAATAGCATTCAGGGGCCTAGTATACTGTATGTAAAATGAGGATAATCATACTTGCCTCATCAAAGGCACTATATTTAATACATAGCAAAATATAGAGCACAGTGTCTGGCTCATGCTAAGAACTCAATGGATGAGAGCTAAGTCAGCCTTATGTAATCAATAAACATTTAAACTTACAATGTATTTTCCAAATGTAAGAACTGTCTTTACAATTTTAATTTCAAAAAAAATCCAGTTATTTAATGCAGAGCATTTTAGCAGCCTAAAATAAATAGATCTTATTCTCCCCCTCACTTGTGATACTATGTGCAAAGGAATAAGATATAAAGTATACTCAGGATTATCTCATATGCAATTCTTCTGAAATGAAAACATAATAGGCATGTGGGGTAGATGATGATAAACTGATTTAACTGTTGCTATCAAGTATTGGTTGATTACCAGAGGTGAAGACCTTACAAGGAGAGGCTAAGAGTTAAAATAATCAAATCAGGTCTTTTTTTTCATATTATCATCAGCATATTAGACATGGAAAAGAAAAATCCAAGGGACATAACTGTTGTAGTATAAGAGGAATAAAAGAAAGAAAATTGTTAACAGTAAGTTCTTAAAAGAAAACTCTCATAAATATGGCTTCACCTCCATATACTTCATGCACTAATTAATTTTTTATGTCTGTTATGGAAAGAGTTTTTGCTATTTAATTATTATGAAACTTTGATATGTTCATAAAAACTATTGAAAAAAACACTTTCTCCCTATTACCCACCTTGTTATGTTTATGTTATGCAATATGATACTCTACTGAATAAAAGTTAATAATTTACAGATCGTTTAGTATACCATCTGAGCTTCAAAAAATGACAACATTTTTGCCTAAATTTTAATGGGAAATAATATGAACTTTTGGAAACGTATCTGGAGAATTCAAACTGATATAAGAGTAAGTAAATAATCGTGTATAGAAAATTGTGCTATAAAAGGGAGAATTAACTCTAACCTTCTCCAATTTAGTTGCCTGCTTTTCTTCACCTCTCCTTTTTAAAATATAGGTAACCTTTAAACTTTGACTTTCCCTTAAATAAAAATGATTATTATTTCAGTAGTAACACTCATTCTATGTTTTAAAAGGTGCACATTGAGAAACACTATTTAAAAATTTATTTAAAAATTATTTTATAGTTCAAAAATGAAAATTTTATTCGATTAAATTTAAGAAATCAATGTTGAATATATATTATATGAATTAAAAATGCTTTATTTCTCAATTTCATATTACAGTGTATCTGACTGGTGGAAAGGTCAAAGTATTCAGAATAATATATGGAGAAATCATAAAAAATAATTTAATAACGTTTAAACACAGAAACTGAAATGTTCAAATAAATGAGTTAAAATGAGAAACAACGAATGCTGGCCAGACACAGTAGCTCATGCCTGTAGTCCCATCACTTTGAAAGGCCAAGGCGGGTGGATCTCTTGAGCTCAGGAGTTCGAGACCAGCCTGGACAACATGATGAAACCCCCTCTCTACTAAAATATTCTAGCATGCCTTCGGAAATAAAATTTTAATAAATAGTGTATTTTAGAAAAAAATAAAATTCAGAAAAGTCTATCTACTTATTTTTTGTAACTCAGAAAATTTATTGAAATCCTTTTTTTTTTTTTTTTTTTTTTGAGATGGAGTCTCGCTGTGTCCCCAGGCTGGAATGCAGTAGCACGATCTTGGCTCACTGCAACCTCTGCCTCCCGAGTTCAAGCAATTCTCCTGCCTTAGCCTCCCGAGTAGCTGGGACTACAGGCACGCACCACCATTGATATCCATTATTAATGGTAGAGGACATTGTTCGACATTTCATAACACTTGTATGTCAACGGAATTTATTTAACCATATAACTATATAAATATTTAATAATTATATAAATTATAGTCCTGTAAATCTAAGTGGATCAAACACTTTAAAATACCAAATGAAAGACATTTTCTTATATTTAAGAAAGAATAATTATTACTAATATAATACTCAATATAAGTCTTTCTCATACATTAAAACAAATTCATTGGCTAGGTTTTATCTAAAACAGTTGGAATTTCATTTCTGTTATGGGCCTACAGTAAAACTAACGGGAGGAAATCAATTATCCCCATATGGAAGGAACTGAAATTTTTAAATAGAGTACTATATTCTTCTACTCAGTCACTTATTCTGTCACCCTTTTGCTTCATTGCTTTCTTATTATAACTCTCTTCTCTTTCCAACACATACATACTTATACACGCAAACTCATACTTGCACATTTCCCAAAATGTAATTTATGATAACAAGCATTTAATACATATTGCATATATCCTAGATATTGTCCAGCGGTTTCATTAACGGAAAAATTTGAAAGACCACATTGTAAATTTTACTTTTCAAAGGGCCCAGAGAATAAGCTTTGAGTACAAGGCACTTAGCCCTACTGAATTTTGATAGAAATATGGCTATATCTATGAAAATTGGAAACAAGGTGAAGATCTAAGAAAAATCTTGAGCCATTTATTGATAACAACAAAGAAGAAAAGGAAAATAATGTAATAATTAACATATCATTGTCATATATCTCGATATTGTTTTGTGGTTAATTCTCTATAAGCAATAATTTTCACTTTCTTGAAATAGACATTTTAAGTACTCAATTAGCACTTAATATTATATTCCCTACTGATAGTAAGACATAGGCCACAGACTTAAACTTCTACAACTTGAATTCTTCAAAAAGATTCATCATCTCTTTTGTAAGCAAGCTGTTACCTGCTGAAAAATTCAGAGTGTACACAGGGGAACAACAATTTGATTTCATTCATAGCAATTATTCTTTTGAAGTAAACATACTTCTTCTTTTAATACTTATGTTGTATTGAAGAATAACATACATACAGAAAAGTATACAAGTCATGATTTTTACAGGGAACACATCCATATAACCAGCATGCTGATCAAAATATAGGACACTGCAGCATCTCAGAAGACTCCCAGCTCCCAGGACCCATTCAGTCACTGAACACTCTAATGTATCTACTTTTATAACTTCTCTACCAAAGATTCATTTTGTCCACTTTTAAGATTTATATCAGTGAATTCACACTGTACACACAATTTTGCCTTTGTGTCCTTTTGCTCAACTTTATGTGAATGAGAACAATCCAATCCATTTTATTTATTATATTTGTGACTGTGTGCATACTAATTCTTCCTAAACTCATGTAAAAGTGTTAATTTGAGTGTTAATCATACTAGTTTTAGTCCTGTTGAGAATACTATATATCAGAGTAAGGGATTTTCTTTCTGTTTCTTTTAAGTCAGACATTTATTTTAACTATCAATGGATGTGAAGTACTGTTAAAAGTTTATTCTTCATATACTGTGATGATGATACATTTTTCCTTATTTCTCTTTATGTGGTAGATTAAAATTGATTTATTTTTTATATTTAACTTTACTTGCATTCATAGAATAAACTTCACTTTCCTCTTTTTAAAAATATTATTAGACCTAATTTTCAACTTTTTTTTAAGAATTTACAACTATTTGCATGGGAAGGATCATGTGTATTTTTTCCCTTGTTATATTATTGCCAGTTATGCTGTCCTTTGACTTGAGAATGATTCCCTTCTTTTCCGTAAAAGTTCATGTAAAATTGTTGTTCTTTCTTTCACAATTAGAAATAATTTATTAGAGAAGCAAGTTACCCTGAATTTTTATTTGTTTGTGGGAATAACGTATATATAGGTTAATTTTCTTAAATACATATGGAAGGCTTGGAACTACTTTTTCTGGTATTAATTTTGGTAAGTTGCATTTTTTAAAGAATTTATGTTCTTCCTCAAAATATTCCAAATTATATACAGTCATTCATAATATATTCTCATTGTTTATTATACGTTGGTTCTATAATTATGTCTCCTCTTTTACTCCAAATATTAGCAACTGCATACTCTTATTTTTTGTCTGTATAATTGCTTGATTATACACTTATTTTTTATGTGTGTAATTGACTGATTAATTTATTGATGACTCCAAATTAATAACTATGTTTTCGATTATTGACATGCGTTATTCATGATTTCTTCTTTTCTAATCTATATGTTTTAAGTTATAAATGTCCCTCTAAAAATGTATTTAGCTGTAATCCACTAGCCGTGGTACATTACATATTGATTTTTATTTGACCTAAGAATTCACACATAACAATTTTAACCTTAAATGTAAATGGGCGAAATGCCCCAATTAAAACACACAGACTGGCAAATTGGATAGAGTCAAGACCCAGCAGTGTGCTGTATTCAGGAGACGCATCTCACATGCTAAGACACATATAGGCTCAGAATAATAAAGATGGAGGAATATTTACCAAGCAAATGGAAAGAAAAAAAAAAGCAGGGGTTGCAATTCTAGTCTCTGAAAAAATAGACTTTAAACCATCAAAGATCAAAAAAGACAAAGAAGGGCATTTTATAATGATAAAGAGATCAATGCAACAAGAAAAGCTAACTATCCTAAATATATATGCACCCAATACAGGAGCACCCAGATTCATAAAGCAAGTTCTTAGAGACCTACAAAGAGACTTAGACTCCCACACAATAATAATGGGAGACTTTAACACACACTGTTGATATTAGACAGATCAATGGGACAGAAAATTAACAAGGGTATTCAGGACTTGAGCTCATCTCTGGACCAAGCAGACCTAGTAGACATCTACAGAACTTTCCACCCCAAACCAACAGAATGTACATTCTTCTTAGCACCACATAGCACTTATTCTAAAATTGACCTCATAATTGGAAGTAAAACACTCCTCAGCAAATGCAAAAGAATGGAAAGTATAACAGTCTCTCAGAGCACAGAGCAATCAAATTAGAAATCAGCATTAAAAAACTTACTCAGAACTGCACAACTACATGGAAACTGAACAACCTGCTCCTGAATGACTACTGGGTAAATAACAAATTAAGGCAGAAATAAATGAGTTCTTTGAAACCAATGAGAGCAAAGACATAATGTACCAGAACCTCTGGGGCACAGCTAAGGCAGTGTTTAGAGGGAAATTTGTAGCACTAAATGCCTGCATGAGAAAGCAGGATATCACCACTGATCCCACAGAAATACAAACTAACATCAGAGAATACTATAAACACCTCTACGCAAATAAACTAGAATTATCTAGAAGAAATTGATAAATTCCTGGACACATACACCCTCCCAAGACTAAAGCAGGAAGAAGTCGAATCCCTGAATAGACAAATAACAAGTTCTGAAATTGAGGCAGTAATTAATAGCATATCAATCAAGAAAAAGCTCAGGAACAGATGGATTCACAGCTGAATTCTACCAAAAGTACAAAGAAGAGCTGGTACCATTCCTTCTGAAACTATTCCAAACAATAGAGAAAGAGGGACTCCTCCCTAACTCATTTTATGAGGCCGGCATCATCCTGATACCAAAACCTGGCAGAGACACAAGAAAACAAGAAACTTTCAGGTCAGTATCCCTGATGAACAATGATGCAAAAATCCTCAATAAAATACTGGCAAACCAAATCCAGCAGCACATCAAAAAGCTTATCCACCACGATCAAGTCAGCTTCATCTCTAGAATGCAAGGCTGGTTCAACGTACACAAATCAATAAACATAATTCATCACATAAACAGAGTTAATGACCAAGATCACATGATGATCTCAATAGATGCAGAAAAGGCCTTTGATAAAATTCAACACCCATTCATGCTAAAAACACTCAATGAACTAGGTATTGATTGAACATATCTCAAAATAATGAGAGCTACTTATGACAAACCCACAGCCAATATCATACTGAATGGGCAAAAGCTGGAAACATTCCTTTGAAAACCAACCAGCACAAGACAA
Organism: Gorilla gorilla gorilla; assembly: GCF_029281585.2. NCBI lineage: Eukaryota > Metazoa > Chordata > Mammalia > Primates > Hominidae > Gorilla > Gorilla gorilla. The sequence goes on along the minus strand of NC_073238.2, from coordinate 84,899,254 downwards.
GGATATACTCTCACCACCCCTATTCAACATAGTATTGGAAGTTCTGTTCAGGGCAATCAGGCAAGAGAAAGAAATAAAGCATATTCAAATAGGAAGAGAGGAAGTCAAATTGTCTCTGTTTGCAGATGACATGATTGTATATTTAGACAACCCCATCATCTCAGCCCAAAAACTCCTTAAACTGAGAAGCAACTTCAGCAAAGTCTCAGGATACAATATCAATGTGCAAAAATCACAAGCATTACTATACACCAATTATAGACAAACATAGAGCCAAATCATGAGTGAACTTTCATTCATAATTGCTACAAAGAGAATAAAATACCTAGGAATACAACTTTCAAGGGATGCGAAGGACCTCTTCAAGGAGAACTACGAACCACTTCTCAAAGAAATAAGAGAGGACAAAACAAATGGAAAATTATTCCATGTTCATGGATAGTGTGAATCAATATCGTGAAAATGACCATAATGGCCAAAGTAATTTATAGATTCAATGCTATTCCCATCAAGCAACCATTGATTTTCTTCACAGAATTAAAAAAAAAACTACTTTAAATTTCATATGGAACCAAAAAAGAGCACGTATAGCCAAGACAATCCTAAGTAAAAGGAACAAAGCTGGAGGCAGCAAACTACCTGACTTCAAGCTATACTACAAGACTACAGTAACTAAAATAGCAGGGTACTGGTACCAAAACAGACATATAGACCAATGGAACAGAGCGGAGACCTCAGAAATAACACCACCCATCTACAAACATCTGATCTTTGACAAACCTGACAAAAACAAGCAATGGAGAAAGGATTCAATATTTATTAAAGGTTGTTGGGAAAACTGGCTAGCCATATGCAGAAGACTGAAACTGGGCCCCTTCCTTACACCTTATACAAAATTAACTCAAGATGGAATAAAGACTTAAATGTAAGACCTAAAACCACACAAACCCTAGAAGATAACCTAGGCAATACTATTCAGGATATAGGTATGGGCAAAGACTTCATGAGTAAAACACCAAAAGCAATTGCAACAGAAGACAAAATTGACAAACGGGGTCTAATTAAACTAAAGAGCTTCTGCCCAGCAAAAGAAACTATCGTCAGAGTGAACAGGCAACCTACAGAATGGGAGAAAATTTTTGCAATCTACCCATCTGACAAAGGGCTAATATGCAGAATCTACAAGGAGCTTAAACAAATTTACAAGAAAAAAACAACCCCATCAAAAAGTGGGGGAAGGATGCGAACAGACAGTTTTCTCAAAATAAGACATTTATGCGGCAAAAAAATATGAAAAAAAAGCTTATCATCACTGGTCATTAGAGAAATGCAAATCAAAACCACAATAAGATACCATCTCACACCAGTTAGAATGGTGATCATTAAAAAGTCAAGAAACAACAGATGCTGGACAGGATGTGGAGAAATAGGAACACTTTTATACTGTTGGTGGGAGTATAAATTAGTTCAACCATTGTGGAAGACAGTGTGGTGATTCCTCAAGGATCTATAACCAGAAATACGATTTGACCCAGTAACCCCATTACTGGGTATACACCCAAAGGGTTATAAATCATTCTACTATAAAGACACATGCACATGTATGTTTATTGCAGCACTGTTCACAGTAGCAAAAACTTGGAACCAACTCAAATGCCCATCAATGATAGACTGGATAAAGAAAATGTGGCACATATACACCATGGAATACTGTGCAGCCATAAAAAAGAATGAGTTCATCTCCTTTGCAGCAACATGGATGAAGCTGGAAGCCATCATTCTCAGCAAACTAACATAGGGACAGAAAACCAAACACCTCATGTTCTCACTCATAAGTTGGAGTTGAACAATGAGAACATATGGACACAGGAAGGGGAACATCATACACATTGGGGCCTGTTGGGGGTATGGGGGGCAAAAGGAGGGATAGCATTAGGAGATGTACCTAATGGAGATGACAGGTTGATGGGTGCAGCAAACCACCATGGCAAATGCCTATCTATGTAACAAACCTGCACATTCTTCACATGTATCCCAGAACTTACAGTATAATAATAATAATAATAATAATAATAATAAGTATTTTTTAGTTCAGGTTTTCAGAAAATAAATTATGCTTGCCTGCACAGCCCTTTATTTCTTCTTTATCAAAAATAGTTTACTCTTGTTATATATTTACTTCAATTCTGTCATAAAACATGTAGTTCCTCTGTATTCTAGTTTTTTTTTTCAAAGATGGAAATTATCTGAAAATCAGAGTTACCTCTTAAGACAAATATTAGCAGGATAGGCTGTGGGGTATACAACAGATTCTCATTTGAGAGCCATAGACGGTCATGCAGTCGCCAGAGGTATGCTGAAATTCACCAGAGCTACACCTCACTCTTGAGTCAGCTCAGTCCTGATCAAGGTGAGCAGCCATTACAATCTCTGCCTAGCAGAGAGATAGATCAACCCTCACTGGAGAAAGATGATAGCATTGGGAACCTACAAGATTTTAAGACACAATTTTCAGTATTAAATATTAGAAACATATATTAGGTGTACCAAGGAAATAAATCTGCATGGCCTAAATATAAGAGGCAAAGAGAGAATAATAGAGAGAGAGAAAAAACTACAGTTGATTCAGCTATTGGAGTTACATGAAAGAGACTATAACATAACTATAAGAAACTTGTATTAGAAAACAGTTAGAAGGTGGGAAAATAGATGACAATATGTGGAGACCGATGAGATAACTGAATCTATGAAAACTCAAATGGAAATTATATATTATAAAACTTGATATGCAAAATTAAGAACTCATTAGTTTTAATAAATTCAGAAGAATAACAGACGTGACTAGTGACTTTGAAGAACAGGTTTTCAGAGAATATAAAAACTTAAGCATGTAGACAGGAAAGAATAGAAGAAACTAAACAAGAACATAAAATACATAAGAAACAATAAAAATATGAATTTGTAATCTCAGATAATGTAGTCACAGGTGAGAGAAAAGAATAGATCAAAAGAAATATTTGAAATGATATTTGCTGAGCATTTCCAAACTGGTCGAAGACTTCAACCTACGTAATTGAAAAGATTCTGTTTATTTTTTGTAGGATAAATATATGTAAAGAACATATAAAATCTTTTAACATTGTGAAGTACACAATGAATTCGTTAAGTTCATAAAGAACACTTAAAGCTAGATTTGGGAGGGAATAGGGAGTTGATGATCAACGGGTACACAGTTCCAGATAGGAGAAATGGTTTTTGAGATATATGGCACAGCAGGGTGACCATAGTTAATAATAATGTAAAAAAACTAAGAGAGTACATTTCAAATGTCTCACCATAAAAAATGAAAGGTAAGTGAGGTGATGAATATAATAATTAGCTTGATTTAATCATGCACTATAGTATACATATATGAAAATTTGTTGCATCTCATAAATGTATACAATTATAATTTGTCAATCAATAATATTAATGAGAAAAAAGCAGATATGAGAAAAAATTCTTACATCAATCAGAGAAAAGTAATGTATGTACTTTTAAAAGAAATAAAATAGACTGTCAACCGACTTTCTATAGTTTTCTATAAAATCCAGCTTGATATTAAATTTAAATTTTATACCATCTTTGCTGAAATGCAAAGAAACCCAACCTGTATTTAAATGTCATTGATAATGCATTTTTTGGTATCACACTGATCATAAAGCAAGAGAAGATGTACGTTAGGTAAAATAAAAATAAATGTCAAATCTTATTGTTTTCCTTTTCCCAATTAAATGCCCACATTTTTGCAACCCCACTTTTTCATTTATCCAGAGTACATCATTGCCCAAAGACTAAATTCCAGATGATACTTGATGTTTCCTGTCATTATAGATGGTGTTATAATTGAATCTATGTTTCTAGGTCTACATGAGAGGATTCTTAATTATTAAATGAATGTAATTGATGACTTATTTGCAAATCTGTGTTTTAGTATGCATTATATTCCATAGAAAGCATATAATTATATATAGCTTAGTCATATTAAATTACTTTGTTTAAAAATCCAACCAAAATATATGCATGAATCCCTATATGCGTGTGTGTACACACACACACATACACACACACACGGCAGAAGAGTCATTGAATTGAGTGTTAGAAGAACAAAGATATATTTCTCATTTTGCATTAAATCTCTACATGAAATCAGTAGAGAAGGGTCTGATTTGCTTTCTGTGGAATTTGTTTCTCTCAAATATTATGGAGGAAGGAGTTGCTGGTGCCCCGTTTGCTTTGTTTATCAGCTCAGGTGGGCTGTTGCTTGTAGACTGCACATTCAAAGGCTAAAATATAGTTGGAGTGTTTTATGTTGAGTTGGGTAACATCAGTAAGTTATTCATAAATTTTCAGATCAGTTCAATTTGCTTTCTCCTATGTACTGAACTGGAGGAGCAAAGGGCAATACACTGTACATTTCGCCTCTTAAAATAAATACGTTGAAGAAAGATTTACTAAAAACAATTCTTGATGAAAATTACAGTGGATCTAATTACATCAGATGTTTCAGTTTGACTTTTATTTGAGATGACAATGAACTGACCTGGTGATCTCATCACTGGAGAAAACTAGGTTAGCAAAGGACCTTAAAGTTCTTTCTCTTGAGCAAGAGCTGTGTATTTATTAACAGTGTTTTCTTAAGGAGAAAAATGGGCAACTGTGAACTTTTGGACATATCCTTTCCAGCCTCACAATATGACATAATTATTAATGTGAAAGTAGTAATATAAATATGCTCTATGCATACATTAATAATGATTAGCTTTTTTATGCTTTAACCCTGAACTATAACTGAAATATTTCAACATAATTTTACTGAGAAATAGGCATATACAACTTGAAAGGGAGGTTCTAAACTTTTGTATTATTTAAGCCAATTCTGATTTTTTCCATACAATACATGACAGATACATATTTTCGGAATGGGTTTTATTTAGTATCTGAATTTTACTGATTAAGGCTTATTTCATGTATTTGTGGAGTTGATTGTGTTTGTGTGACACTCTGTTGACTCCAGAAAAGACTTCTTACCCAGAAATATGATATATTTCTCTATTGGTAGAGTATCATTGTCTCTCCAATGAGGGAGAAATGTTAAAATAGGTCACTGAAAAACACCTGCCTTAGAGTCAGTTCATATAACATGTAGTTATGGATACTAAGGTTTGAGAAGCAATGGTTAAAAAGTGTATAATTAACAAAATAATTGCCCTCCATCCCCTAGCACTAAATGCAGCCTGAGGAATTATTCTCTCTCTCTCTCTCTTTCTTCTTATCCCTCTCTCATCTTTACATTTGTCCTTCTTTATTTATTTATTTATTTATTCTTTTTTAATTTTTTTTTTGTGTGCGTGTGTGTAGTCACTTCATTCCACTTCACTACTTAGTATCACAATGAACTCCATTTCCAATTCTAGGATGACAATTTAGTTACTCCAGACAGAGACCATCAGGAATACATGTGTGGTTGAATGAGTTAGGTTAATTGTTTGTGGCAAAAGGGAGAAGGCACGCCACTGGATGCCTCAAAAAGAGGCTGTTGAAAGAGATGGATTATAGGACTTGGGCTTATTTAGATCATGTTACAACGAATTAGAGAAGTTACACTTTGCTGTAATTAGATGCTTTGAAGAAGCAAGGGTATTGATTCTTTATCAACCTTATCTAGGAGGAGGTTGGACAAAGGCAGTGCCATATTTAGTAAAGAGGCAACAGTTGCTCCAATTAGCCATGGTCGATGAAATTGGGTTATTTTTGTTGCTTAGATATTGCTGATGCTTTATCTGTTTGGACAGGATTATGGAGTGGCCTTGTTTTGTTTGAATTCATCCTGATCACATAGTGAGATTATCTGATGTTAATATTTTGTGAAATGCTATGTTTAACAGATGAACACCATAGTCAAGCTGAGAGTACAAGACCAGATATTAGTTTCAGTGAATATTTTTCTCTTATCACTAGCAGGCTGTGAATCTTAAGCACTCTCTCCTTCCAATAGCATAGGACAGTAGTGAAAAAAATACATACTCTTGAATCATACTGCCAGGTTTGATTGAATACTTAACTCGTCCTTTAGTCAGCATATTAAAAAATACTTATATTACGAATCTGTACTTTATTCGCTTCAACTAAAAATTGGACATAATAACAATAACGCTCTCAGAAAATAACTGTGAAGGTTAAACAAATTAGTACATGTAAAGTTACTAGACTAGTGCTTAGCACATTTCACAGTAATGCTGTGAAAATGTTAGCTATTATTATTTATCAGTTTTTCTCTTTGCAAGTAAACACTGGAATGCCTAAAGACTTGTTCACATCATGTTCAAATCTTGTTTATCACTATTGTTTCTATAAGCTATTGGTAAACTCAATCCCAAATGCTTCAAAGCCCTCAAGTCACCCTCTAGGTTAGGGCCTTGACTTAATATGCACAATAGGAAAATACTCTCCACCATTGCTTCTGGTAGACATTAGATAAATGTCTATTTAGTCAATAAATGAATGATTAGATTTCCAGAACTTTTGACAACCAGACTGGAGGTAGGATACAAGACTTGTAGAATTGTCAGATGAATATCCTACTATTTGTTTTGTTTCAAAGAAAACAGAGAAATTCATTATTTTTTGGCTGGCTTGAAATATGAGTTTAGAAACACATCCACCACAAACTTGTGGAGATATATATATATAGATATATAGATATATAGATATATAGATATAGATATATATATGCATGTGTGTATGTGTATATATACATATGTATGTATGTGTGTGTATATATAGGTACACATATATGTACCTATATATACGTGCACACACACACATACATACACTGCTTTAAAATTATGTATCCCTAAACAAAATAACAATAACTGCAGCAGAAGAACTAGTACTGGTAGAATTTCAACTCTCAGGACATACTTCTGTGGTTGTCTTTTTCGATAATTTTATATAATCATTAACTCTCCCATGAAAACACAGCCAATTTCTTAACTTTCAAGCAGTGACAGCATGACTAATGGCACTTTCCTGGTGAGGTCATTCTTTCTCACACCTCTGTGCCTTTGCACATGCTGCTCCTTAGGCTTCAATGCCTTCTCTCCATCTGCACCTGGCTGACTTCCAATTCACAGTTCATGATTTTGCTTAGGAATCTTATCCTCCAAAGAAGCTTTACTTAGAAAATGATTTTTTGTAGGTCTCCAAAACTAGGAGTGAAGAAGGGAAAGAAACACAAAAGAAGGATTAAAATAACTATTAAAATATTTTATTACTTCTCAATTTTGCCTAGATTAATTTTATCTATATTCAACTTAAATACATTTAAAAATTGTATAGTATAGTTAATTCATATTTAACCATAAAACTCCATGCCTTCACTGATACTGTATCTATATATTCATGTTCAGATCTCATTTTTGAAGTCAAATGATATCTTGGGAATGTGAATATTGCAGAGGAAAACTGTATGTGTATGTATAGTCAGATTATAACATTAGATAATAAAATCAAAACTTGAATTGGAGGATAGTACTCCAGAGAAAATAGAATTTTAGTATCCTTTGTGAATACCTTATATTTAGTATTCTTTATCCCTTGTAACGCCATTATTTTGTTTTTCAAAATAATAATGCTATCACTAAAATGGAACAATTGATGAACTTTCTACCATTTGTTAATATTATTATCAGTTAATGGAGAACAATTTGTTATAGTAATGGTTAAGGTATTTATAACTTATAAATATCATATTACTGTAAATTACCTATATACAGACACACACAATTTTTATATCTTTTTAAGGTAAGCCTTGTTAACAATTATTGCAGCAATATTTTACAGCAAGGTTGTTGTCCTACTCTTTAAATGCATTTTCAATCCTTACTTCATTATGCAGGCTCTCATTTCTCTCATGGAAAAATTTATTCAAAAGAAGAAATTAGGGTTCTCACAGTGTTAGCATTAAAATGGATTTTTAAAATTATCTAATTCTAACTTGGTTAATCAAGATCAACTAATAGATCTCTTGGTCGCTGTCTGTAGGTATGCTCCACATCATAGGTATAAGCATTACCAAATTCCAGCTTTAAATAGTGGTAAGTGTGATGATTAATTTTATGAATCAACTTCGCGGGGCCATGGTGCCCATGGTCAAACGTTATTCTGGATGTTTCTATCAGGGTTCTTTGGTTTAGATTAAGATTTAAATTGGTGGACTTTGAGTAAAGCAGATTACCCTCCATGATGCGAGCCTCATCCAAACAGTTGAAGGCCTTAGAAAAATACTGACCTTCCTGAGCTAGAAGAATTCCACCAGCAGACTGCCCTTAGACCTGAGCAGTAAACTTTCTCTGAATTTCCACCCTGCCAGCCTACCCTGAAGATCTTAGGCCCACTAAGCCTTCATAATCATCTGAGCCAGTTTCCTATAATCAATCTTTTTCCCTCTCCACACACACACTGTTGGTTCTGTTTCTCTGAAGAATCCAGTTTAATACATTTAGTAAAGGAATGTCCTAAGTCCAATCCTAGCTGCAGTATCCTAGGAAAGCAAGTGTGTGTGTGTACTTGCTATTTCATAGGGTTACTGTGGGACTGAAGCCATGGTGCACAGAATTTTGGGCAGAGGAGAGGAAAAAAAATTGGAGCTGTGTACTTTCAAAATCTGAATACCCACAAAAACCACCATGAGCAAATGACAGAATGTTATCCCTGGTCACAAAAACCTATTAACTTTTCTGACCTAAACTATAGCCTGGGAAACCAACCAGCAAAATTATTTTTGCATTTCTATTAAAAACTATTTATCCCTTAACAAAAATAGACTTTAAAAGAAATCTTTAGGAATAAGTCTGTCAGTTGAGTACCCATGAATAAGTCTGAATATGAATAAGGAAAATCTATATTTATTTGTATCAAATTGAGAATTGTGCATATTTTGATTACACTCTTCTGAATTTGAAACTAAAATTTTATAATTTGTTGATATTTATTCCTGATTATATGCTGTCCATCAAAAATGTATTAAATATAAAATATATTCTATGCCCACTGCATTACTCTTTGTGCTGAAAACACAGTAAAAAACATGTAAAACACTACCTCAAAGTTTAGCAGTAATTTAACTTGCTGTCAAGCAAACAAGAATGAAAAAATGTATAGAAAATATATCTTAGCCCTATACTGTAATTTAGAAAGCCTAAAGTTGGTAGTCATTGGTCTAGGCTATTGAAAGAAAAATATTCAGGAATAAAAAATTTTAGAAGTTGTTTCTTTTTAAAATCAGCATCTTAAATTCTGAGTGAGTATATGAGCAAAAGATTTATATTTGCCCATAGACTTAATTATGGACACTGTCAGAATTTCTGTAATGGCTTCATGTAAGCTTATTCATGGTTGACAAGAAATTATTTTAATTGTGACATGACATGGTACTACCTATATTTTTTTCAAATTTATTATCTTAGAAGAAACACATTTGAATTAATGTAAAATATTGGAAAATATATCAGAGTGAAGCTAGAGGCAGAGAGATAAATTAGAATTAAATTGCCTATCGACTCTCCCTTTCTAGAAGATAGCATAGGCTAAAGCACTGGAAAAGGCATAAAATACCTCTGTCTGGTTCAACTCGTAACTCATTTTACACCCAGAATTGTACTTTTAAGATAAATAAATAAAATTGAAGGCTTAAAAAATATCGTGCATTTTTGCATCAACTCCAGGGGTACACTAGGAAAGTTGTCTGAGAAAAAAATACAGTGGAAGACTTTTAAAAAATCTATATATTATGGGAATAAATTTTTTTCTACATTGATCATAAGAATGTGTATTCAATTGGAACACAGAAGTCTTTGCAAATAGTTCTTTTTTATTTTATTGTTATTATACTTTAAGTTTTAGGGTACATGTGCACAACGTGCAGGTTTGTTACATATGCATACATGTGCCATGTTGGTGTGCTGCACCCATTAACTCGTCATTTAGCATTAGGTATATCTCCTAATGCTATCCCTCCCCCCTCCCCCCACCCCACAACAGTCCCGGGTGTGTGATGTTCCCCTAACAATCTAAATGTCCAACAATGATAGCCTGGATTAAGAAAATGTGGGACATATACACCACGGAATACTATGCAGCCATAAAAAATAATGAGTTCATGTCCTTTGTAGGGACATGGATGAAACTGGAAACCATCATTCTCAGCAAACTATCGCAAGGACAAAAAACCAAACACCGCATGTTGTCACTCTTAGGTGGGAATTGAGCAAATAGTTCTTTAAACTGACAGGTAATTGACTTTGACTGAAGGGGAACATGATTGGTAAAATCCTGGGAATGGGAGGCTTGACTGTCTACAGTTTAACTTGATCACCGGTGTTATTTGTAACCTCTCTACTATGACTATCTTCCACAATTGAACAAAATCTACTTAAAATTAATGAGGTACAAAAGAACTGCATCTTCAGCATCTTAGCTAATTCACAGCATAAGAATCCAATCCTAAGAGCAGATTCTCAAGTGTGCCTAGGCATGACTATATTACAGATTCCAAAAAATCATCACACCCTTTAAAAACAAGTGAAGACCTGAAGATAAAGGTATCTGGAATGCGACATCATTTTTTAATTTTAAGTTAACGTTTAAGATATGTTTTTCCAGGTACCTATTTTCTAAGACATACTTAGAAAATACTTTAGATCAGTTTAGATATCATTATATTTTTCAATATGTGTAATGGATTTCACAGTAACATTTGCAAGTTTATATTTACTTTATATACAAATATTTTGTTATGTACATGAACATCACTGAAACATCTCCTATAAGATGAAATATATTACAGTATTATTATCTTAAAATACGATTTCTAGTTTTAATAATATTAGGACTATGCTAAATGGAATGTCTCCTGCTTGCGTATCACTGACTCTTGAACTTAATTTTTCAGTTGTATGTATGTATTAGTAATTTGTATTTAAATTATAGCTCTTTATAAGTTTAACAAGGATTCTATGTGTTAAATGATTCCAATGTGAATTAAACTCAAAAGAAAGTTTCATATCTCAAAACAAGACAGTTCCATACGCATCAATATTCTCTGCTCTCCAATATTGTATGAAACTTGTAGAAAGTACATAAATTATAATTAACCAATTGCAACAACATTCATAAAAAATCAATAATATGCCTACCTTTAACAAGGTACCTTTCTACCTTTCATCTTTCAATGTAGGTATTAGGTTGTGAACCTCATGAATATTGTGTCTTCAAAAAGTGAAAATTTTTGAAAGTGAAACTTTCATGTTTTAACTGGAAAAATATTATTTTCTTTTAAGGATGAAATGTAAAAGAGAAATATACTTTGTTTCCAGATTTCTATCTTACTTTGATAATATCCAGATAATCGCTTAGTAATAATATTTAAAACTACACTATCAGAATATTACCCACACTTCACTTTTATAATATCAAATAATTGTTAACAAATACTAATGTTAAGAGGTGAAGCTTATTACGTGCTCCCACATTTATGGTATTGTTCTATGTGCCTTATAAAATAAATACTCTTATTAATGCTATTTCCAGATGATAAAATTAAGGTAGATATTAAAATGTGCAAGTTTACAAATTTCCTAAGCCCAGAGCCAAAAAAAAACACTAGATGGGGTTTTAATTATTTTATTTTATTAATTTTTTCTTTAACTACTATCTTAACTACTGTGTCCTCTACCATTGTTCTAAGTGTGGTGGACACAAAAATTATTCAATAATTTGTGAAGATATGAAATATGACATTTCAAAGATAGTCTTTGGGTTAAGCTGATAAAAGGTGATTTTTTATTTATAAAAACCTAGTTGAATTCTGATTCCACAATGTATTATTTCTGTGATGGTGGACAAGTTGCTTAACCTCTCTGTGCCCCATATGGTTTGTCTGTAAAATGTGTCTAATAACCACAATTATGAAAATATTTACTATTCATGTTGTTTTGAACACAAATTACATAATCCATGTAATTAGTCCAATTATATTTTACATTTTTGTATTCTCAGAATTGAACAAGGTGGTTATTATGTAATAACCAGTAAGTAGATGCCTAATACTATTAGTAATATTCTTAGTATTATTTCAACTGAAAACATTGTTCACAACAAAAAGAACATTGCGCATAAATTTGGTACCCTACTTGGTAAATTTATAGACATATAGGATAACAATTTTAAAAATACCTATTTACAAAGATACACAGGTTTACAGTTAAGAAATTAATGTTAGATAATGACAACCAGGCTTCTTACTGTCAGAAAACTTCTAAATATCTCTAGATACTCCAAGCTCCAAGAGAGAGAGCTTAATTTTCTCTCCTGTGAAGTGTGGACTGGACATAATTCACTCCCAAACAATAAAGTATGAAAAGTGAAAATTGGCAACTTTAAAAGGGAAGCCTGAAACACATAACCTTAACCAAGTGATCAAAGTTAACATCACCAAGAATGTCATATGGATATCACATACCTCTGACATGATGTGATGAGAAGGGCATTTGCCCTCTGTAGTGTTCTTTCCCCAGACTAATAACCCGTTTCCAGTCGTGAGGAAAACATCGAACCAAACCCCAAATGGGAGCCATTTTACAAAATGCCTGACCAGCACTCTTCAAAACTGTTAAGCCAGTGAAAAACAAATACTGAGCAATTGTCACAAACCAGAGGAGAAGAAGGAGATAAATAAAACTGAGACACAGCAAGAATCCAGGATGGGATCCTGAACCATAAAAAGGGCATTAATATAATATAAGAACTAGTAAAATCCAAATAAAATCTGGAGTTTACTTAATAGTCATGTGTCAATGAAAACTTCTCGATTTTGATAAATGCACCCAGATTATTTTAACATTAGTGGAAACTAGTTGAAGTGTATATTGAAGCCCTATGTACTATTTTGCAGCTTTCTGTAAATCTAAATGTATTTTAAACTTAAAAGGTTTATTAAAAAATATTGATAATTCTAACAATCTAACTTTTTGGATACATTAAAGATGGATTGCATAAAGCTTACACATGAAATAATAAACCTATAAAGGATACATTTATTTTGTCTGTTGTAGGGTAGTGCTCTGATTTTGAATGTAGCATAATAATCAATATATATATATAAATTATGACTTTGAATTTACAGTTATGAACTTGCTGAATTAACATCATGCAATTTTTACCTAATCAGGTAATTATATCTGGACTCATCCAATAATTTAAAAAATGTCCTAGTAAAGTTCTTATTTCTAGATTATGAAATGATTTTTCTTTTTTCAAAAGGGTATTTGGCATTTTAAATACATTATTGTGCTTTTTATGTATTACTGTACAGGAAGTCTTTGGAATATGTAACAGCATACACATATAAGCTGTTTAATATAGGCTGGCTGAATCAACTAATAAAAGTTCACTCTTTTGTCTCCTTTAATCTCAAGAGGAAAAGAATTTCAAAGTATATGAAATTCCAAATAGAAATCAAGCATCTGAAAATTTCATGGATCTCATTTTATAAAATTTGCTATTATTTTAAAATTCTATTTTGTAGCACATCCTTAAATTCAGTACATGCAAAGGAATATATTATTTAAATTCAATAGTTTCCCAATTCATGATAATCTCTAGAAGCCTGGGGATTTTTCTTTTGCTGCCTCTCCAAACCATTTTCTTCTTCTTATATTGTTTCTACTCCATTAATTCCAGTGGTTTTAAAATATTGTTAAACCATTTAGTCTTATTTCTTGTTATGTGGCATTATTTAAATGAAGATATTAGAAAGAGTAGTTATATTTCAGACTGAAATGAATGTTTTGATTTTTTGAAGCATTCATTAGCTACTAAAATATTTATTGCTAGTGTTTAAACATCATGCTCTAAAATAAAAATCCCTGCCAAGTGCTCTTTGTATAACTAATGTTCAAATAGGCACACTAGAAAGATAAGTTGCTATGAAATCTATTAACTCATGCATGTGAATAATTTAAAACCATACCTACTAATTTTGCTTTGTAAAAATCTTTCTCATGCCCAGTATAGAATACAGAGGAGTATTCATAAATTAGTATATTTATGTAACATTTGCCCCTAATATCAAATTATATGTTAAATTCAGAGGTAACTAGGTAAGAATGATTCTTTGGGAGAAAGTTAGCTTGAATGTAAAGGTAAACTTCTCTCAGTTGGCAGTCTGAATTATCTATTATGTGAATTTGAACAAAATTTGTATGTCATAGGATCATTGAGTTAAGATACTTGACAGAAGAGAAAATTTTGACATGCACTCAGCTTAATATCCCTCGGAAAGAAGCTTGTTTCTTATTAGAAATCAATTTCATCACTAGGTTAGAAACTGCTACGTGGAAAGATCAGTAAAAATTTTTCATCTTTCAGTAAACATGAAACAAAAACCAAAATGAAGTAACAGAACAACACATACACACACAAACATATTGAACTGAAAAAAAATAGGTTTAGCCTGAGGAAATGAAATATATCACATAGAACCAATAGTATGCAGAAGGATAATAACATCCTTTTAAGAAAGCAAATCATGAATTGAACCGGGAAGCCCCAACATTTACCTTTTGAGAAATCCAGAGAACTAGAACTTGAAGTGCATGAAATAAAAAGAAGAAAATTAAAATAATAAAACCCCCACAGCAGACAGAATACTATTCTAATGCATTTTTATACTTCAATCTCATTTCTTACTTAATATTCCTACATAACTTGTTTTTAAAAATCAACTACTACTATATATTTTATATGCTACTTTTACTATTAAACATATATATTTCTCATTACATATTGTTAACTCTATATATTTCATCAAAACTTATTATTAAGTATTTTCTTGTCACTGAACATTAACCAATAGGATGGATAAAATTTCAAGCCAGTTCAGGCAGATTTATACATTTATATGTTTGTATATCAAGAAGTAGTGAACATTCCTATCTCTTTGCTTCTACTTTCTCTGAGAACTAAGAGACAAGATTATGTGTATATAGGGAGCAGATTGAATTAGCATAAAATGATTTTTATCCATGTCTAGGTAGCCCTGTGTGTGTATTGGTGTTACTCTACCAATTACCCTTATGATATAGGGTAGAATGCAGCTACATCTACAGATATGAAAAGGGCAGATGGTTAGGTTCATCTAGGATTCCAGTTTAATTTCAATGCTAAAAGAACAAAGGAATAGGAAAGTTGAAGGGCTTTGCAAGGTTTTTTGTTTGTTTGTTTGTTTGTTTGTTTTTAGATAAAGGCATTGGAAGCCAAACTGTATAGACAGGTAGATTAGTCAGGTTAAGCTGCTAGAACAAAAAAAAAGTATCATAGACTTGGTGGCTTACAACCAACAGAAATTTATTTCTCACACTCCATAGATTGGAAGTCTGAGATCAGGGTGCCAGTGTGGTCACATTCTAGGCAGAGCTAGGGAGAGCTCTCTCCTAGGTTTGAGATTGCCAACTTGTAATTGTGTCTTCCCATTGTGGAAAGAGAGCTAGAGCACTCGTTGGGGTCTCTTTTCTGAGTGTGTTATTCTCAGTCATGAGGGCTCCATTATTGCACCCTCATGAACTAATTACCTCCCAAAGGCCCCAAATACCATCACATTGGTGATTAGATTTCAACATAAGAATTGGGGATGTGAGCACAAACATTTAGTTAATAACAGTAGGAAAATCTAGACGGGAGTGTATCTTCAAACAAAGAGAAAGTTGAACATGCAGCAATTAGTTCACATCCTCATTTATAGCAGAAACCTAGAGAATCTCCACTCTACTTGGATAGTATCTTCCTTTCACCACTATGGTAGAGTCAAAGTATGATATATACATATATAATGAATATGTGTTAAAGATTTATTTAATGAGAAAATCAGCAGGATAGTAAATCTGGTTGAAAGAGGATTTGAGAAAGAGAGATTTATAGTCAGAAAAGGCATGCTATAATAAGTCTGCTAAATTGGAGACAAAACTGTTAATATCCTGTAGCATGACAAAACTGAAAGCTTTGGAGGTATATTGTCTGCCAAACAGAAATCATTTTAATTTAATTTTTATTGGGAAAAAAATAGACAAGTAAAAGTGTAACATCACAGAATCTAGGCTCTTATCAATAGTAAATAACAAGTCCAAAAAACGAGTGCTTTTCTCAGATAATTAAATATTCCCTTCATGGACTTGTTATATAATGCTCTACAATGATATTGAAAAAACATTTAGTCCATCCTCTTGCCTTGTACACAAGTTTGAATACTTTGCTTTGCTTAACAAAAGCAATATAGACTATCTCTTAAAAACCAGTAACAAACCTAAATCCTGATTAGACTTTTTCCTATTCTTAACCCTGACTAAACACAAGGAGACTATAGAAAGTATTCTTTCACCTATTTTCTAACCAATTATTCTTTGTTAGATTTTCAGTCTCTTTCTGAGATTTTTAGTTACGGGAATTCAGAGATAAAGCATTGAAGGGTCATGGGATTTTCTATCTTTTCAGGCTATTATGAATAAAAGACTATGGAGGTCAAGCACTGAACCCCAACCCAAATAGCCCCACCTGCTCTCTAATGTCAAGTCATTCAAAATTTGGTATTGGTTGTCTACAAGTCCAATTCTTGTGTTGTGAAATCCCACCTTTTTGTGTCTTAATAGGGATTTATCAGTATTATCTCATTACCTAGAAAGTGGACACCTCACTCTATAGTGTGTCTCCATTCATGAGAAATAAATGCAAGATAAACCATTTCAGAGGTTAAGTTGTCCCATATCTGAACCCTGTTTACCATAGATTATAGTCCAGTGTTATGAATTTTTCTTTCACATGAAATAACTAACAGAAGTATGTGTTTATATTTCCCTATCCTACTCAAATACTGTACTTATGAAGTAGATTTTGTATATGTTGATATTTTGTCACATAAAATATACTTTGGATTTAATGTGGTGGTTTTGAAATGTATCTTAAGCAACTTGAACATAATCTTAACAAATTTTTTGTGTTATGTGAATAAGATAACTTTAGAAGTGGTCAGATAACCAAAATATGAAAAAAAAAATGTGCTGTTAATCCTGGACAGTTGCAGCTTTTCATAACACTCTACATAGTCATGAATTTTTAATAAATGTTTGCAAATTCATATTTCTAATTATTCATTAAAATTCATTGTTAGATGCTATCATTATGCTGTGTCATGAATTTCCATGAATATGAAATGAAAATCAACGCACATGATGTTAAATCTTCAGAAACATTTCTCCAACATGATACTAGAGTTCATGGTTATAAATATTTTATAAAGTCCCATATCTATAATGGTACTTATAATTCAAAATTAATTGCATATATTTGCACATTAATTGTCTTCCCAAAATGCTAGAATTAATTACTAAAGTAAAAAAAATAAATAAATTTTAAAAAGATGAAAAAAGGTGTTATTTTATGCTAGAAAGTATTATCCCATGAAGAGTGTCTAAGATGAACCACCACTATGTCATCTGTGGAACATTAAAAACACACACACACAACAAAGTAGCATAACAAAACAAATCTACCCAACATAGACTTTGTGAATCTAAGTCTTCAGGGATGTGGGAAACAAATGCCTGACGGTAGTTTTTGCAGATTCACAGACAACTTGTATGTAGGTAACTATCCTTTTTTCTTTGGCATTTATAGCAATTTCTATTTTGAATTTCTTAGCATTTTTTAAAATATCAAGTACTTATATAAACAAGAAGGACTATGTCTTCTTTAGGTATTTCTATAGGCGCATGTTTACTTGATCAGCAAATATTTATTAGAGAGCCTGTTTTACTAGAATTGATAATTCAACAGTGAACCAGACAGAAAAGGTCCGTCTCTCATAGTTCACATTCTGTTAGGGAGAGAAGCAACAAATGCAAACACATATACATTTATTTATACATAATATCCCAGCTGGTAAAGGTAATAAAGGGAAAGCAAACATGATAGATACAGAATGGAAGGAACTAACATTTAACATGAGACTGTCAGGGAAGTAATCTGTGAGGAGGTGGTACCATACTGAAATTTAAATAAATTGAGGGCTCTGCTGCAAGTACTAGCAGATATATAGGGGAAGAACATTTCAAGGAAAAAAAAAAAGAAAACAGCATTAAGAGCAAAGGACCTGGATAAAAGTGGGCTTAGAATATTCACAGATCAGGAAGGTAACTAACGTCCATGGAAGAGACTCAAAGTGGGAGACAGTTTTGTGGGTCAATTTCAGAGAGGAGATTGACGGCCAAATTATAGAAATAATAATTATTATTTTTTTTATTTATTTATTTATTTATTTATTTATTTATTTATTTTGAGACAGTTTCATTCTTGTTGCCCCGGCTGGAGTGCAATGGCGCGATCTCTGCTCACCACAACCTCTGCCTCCCAGGTTCAAGCAATTCTCCTGCCTCAGCCTCCCGAGTAGCTGGGATTACAGGCATGAGCCACCACACAACTAATTTTTTTTATTTTTAGTAGAGTCGGGGTTTCTCCATGTTGGTCAGGCTGGTCTCAAACTCCCAACCTCAGGTGACCCGCCCACCTCTGCCTGCCAAAGTGCTGGGATTAGAGGAGTGAGCCACCACGCCCGGCCTAAAAAGAATTATTTTAAAAGCAAGATAAGGATTTAAGATTTTATACTAAGGAGTACCATAACCTGAATTATAATTTTAAAATAACGCTTTACTGTGTAGAAAATAAAACTCTAAACATTAACAGTACAGAAAAAAAGAGACTAGTTAGACAGTGGTGGCAAAAGACCAGGATAGATATACTGTTGGCTTAGACTTGAGTGATACCAGTGAAGGTCATAAAAATGGTTATGTTCTTATATTATCTACCTTCTACAGACATCAAAGGCTTGGCTGCCAGTGCTATTTGAGTTACACTTTTAGGAAATCTAAACAGCAATATTTGAAGTAAAGTTTTAAAAATACTTACTGTATTAGTCTGTTTTCACACTGCAATGAAGACATACCAAAGACTGGATCGTTTATAAAGGAAAGAGGTTTAAAGGACTCAGAGTTCCACATGGCTTGGGAGGTCTCACAATCACGGCTGTAGGCAAAGGAGAAGCAAAGGTATGTCTTACATGGCAGCAGGTGAAAAGAGAATGAGAGCCAAGTGAAAGGGGAAACCCCTTATAAAACCATCAGCTCTCATGAGACTTATTCACTACCATGAGAACAGTGTGAGGGAAACTGCCCCCATGATTCAATTATCTCCCACCGGGCCCCTCGCACAACATGCGGGAGTTATGTGAACTACAATTCAAGATGAGATTCAAGTGAGGACACAGCCAAACCATATCACTTACATTTTTGAGATTAAACATCATTTAAAATTTTATGTATATACACTGAATAAAGATACTTTCATAAATTGCTAAATATACAATGAAGAAACAACACAAATCCTACCGTGTAAAGATCACAATGTACTGTTTGATCTTAGTGTCATTTCTTCTATAGATACTTATGTATTTTAATCAAAATGCTACTATTTATGTAGTTTGGGAACCTGTTTTTACTTATATTTTCAGTCTTTTAGAGTACACATAACATTATGACATTATTTTTACATAAATTTTTCAATGCTATGTAAATATTTTTTACAGAGGTACATCAAAATTTACTCAATCAAGGTTTTTTCTTTCAGCTAAGATTTGTATAAATGTATTTAAAAGACAACTAGATGCATAGCCTGGATGAGTGCTCTGGGTAGTTAATAAATAATGGGATTCCCTAGAATTGTCTCCTCAATCCTCTTCTTTCCTAGCTTTATATGTGTTCCTAGTAATCTCCATTTAGTTGCCTAGTTTAGTATCCAAGTAAATGTATATCCCTAGTCTATTTTCCAAGCTGCAAGTCTTCATACCCCTACATAAATTATAGTTCACGAGTGCTTACAGTGTTCCTGCATATTGAATACTAAAATTTTCTTTCTCATACCCTTTCCCCAAAATAAAATCTTCTACTAAATCTCTACTTCAGTTGATGACACTCATTAATCTAAATCAGAAAACTGTCACACCTCCAAGACACTTGTCTTTCTCTGATTTCATTTTCACAAAGTTATTTTCATGGGTGAACATAAAGACCTCTCTAAACTGCCCTCATCTCACCATCTATGATAATACCTTCCTAATATCAATTTTCTTCATCTTTCACATGGACTCTTGAACTAATTATATAACTTCTTTTTCTGTCTCCCATCTTTTTTTCCATAGGCCATTATTGTTATTGTACATCCTTATATGTGTTACCTATATGTGATTATTTCATCCTATACCCCTATACTTTCATCCTTCCTGTACTTTCACCCTTCAATGATTTCTCATTATCTTTATAATAATTTTAAACTTTTTAGGTTATCTACTTCCAAACTAGATTCAATTCTCCTAACTCTGTGGGACACCACATCCTACAGTAATGTCAAAATAATTTGTAGTTTTTACACCTAGCATGTTTAAAACTTTCTCTTCCCAGTATGCTCTTTTTTCTGTGTCTACCTGACAAACTTACTTTTTTCAATTCATTGAAGTTCTAAGGTTCAAAACAAAGAGACTTAATTAAACTGACTCCATTTACTCTGTTGGGAGTTTCACCTCTTCTCAGACCAGCACCTTTTCTCCAAGCAGACACAATTAATCACCAACTTATCCGCAATATGTGTGAACATTATATATATAGTTTAAATACTTCACTTATACTGAGCAATAATCTTAGGATGCAACTTTATCTTTTTGTTTGTTTGTTTGTTTGTTTTGAGACTGAGTCTCGCTCTGTCGCCCAGGCTGGAGTGCAGTGGCGCGATCTTGGCTCACTGCAAGCTCTGCCTCCCGGGTTCACGCCATTCTCCTGCCTCAGCCTCCCAAGTAGCTGGGACTACAGGCGCCAGCCACCACCCCCGGCTAATTTTTTAATACTTTTTATAGAGACGGGGTTTCACTGTGTTAGCCAGGATGGTCTTGATCTCCTGACCTCGTGATCCGCCCGCCTCGGCCTCCCATAGTGCTGGGATTACAGGCGTGAGCCACCGCGCTCGGAAACTGTATCTTTTTTAGACTAGTTTTTCGAAGTAAAGAATTGTGGATTGTTTACTTTTGTAAATCTAGTGCCTTACACAGTGGCTGCCATAAGTAGAAGTGAATTCTTTGTAAATCAAATCTAGCAATAAATGAGTGAAACTAACATAGACAACTATTTAAAGGTCTCTTTTAAAATCATTGAACAATCTCTTACCCCAAACTTGTTTGATTCTGTTTCAGAGCATCTACTTTTGTCATGTGGTTTGTTTCAATGGTTGGTTGGTTGTTTTTCTCATGTGGTTTGACCAATACTGTCTTCTTGTATTAAGGATTTAGAGACTTCTCAATTTCCACAGTTCACACATTAAAATGCAGAAATGTCATCAGCCAAATTTTTCTAGTTCTGGCAATTATTGTTTTCCAATTCAGTACTGCTCAGATAAATTGGTAATTTAAAATCTTAGATATGCATCTCATAGCCAATTCATGCTCTAAAAATTACCTGTACAACTGCTTTCACTGCTGAGCAATATAGGAAATGACTGATTTCTAGGCAGAAAGAAATCTATTAAGATTTCCTCTACTACAATTTTGAAAAAAAGTCCTCAGTCATTCCCTCAGCTACACAGTGAAGTGCCCTACTGTATCCTAACCCTCATCTCAACACAGCCTGCCGGATTCTACTAACGAATACACAGGTAACCCATAGCAGATGAGATACAGACAGGAAATTAGAAACTATGCCAAATATTTTAACTGAAAAATTAATATAAGAAATTAAGCAGTAATTGAAGGACAGAAAGGCAGAGGGTAAAACAGAGGCCTAATAGAAATGATATTTATGGGAAGCAGCTACTGCCTCTAGGGTTTTGTGATGAAAGAGCAGAGGTTGGTGTATGTAAGAACCGAAAAGCTTGGAAAAGGGCCTCCAGAAGGGGTCTCAGACTCCTGATAATAAGGCATTACCTACCTAGGGCATGTGTGTTAGGAATCAAAGCAGGACTACTGATCTGGAATTCTAACATTGGAGAAGGGGGCAGTGCCTTGCTGTTGTCTCTGATGGCACCAATGAAGCTGGTTCCAAGAGAGCAGAAAATACATTGGAGAATAGGCCAGCTGCTTCTGGTGGGGTAAATAATTTTCATTACGATGACGCTGTCAGAACAGTTAAGAAACACAAAAGGAATGAGTTCTTTCTCTCTCCTCTTCACTTCCAGGCTCTCTCTGGTGATATATATGTTTGACCAAAATCCAACAGGGAATGATCTATCAAAGGAGAAATGTGGTTTGCAAAATCTCAGTCCTGGTACAATGAAGTGGAGGCTGAAAGCAGGGATTTGGAACTGAGACAAAAGCTGAATATCCAACACAAAAAACTCTTAGAGGCTTCTATCACTAATTTGATGGCCTGATGTGCATATCAAGTGACAGTTAAATTTCAATTTCAAACATGATTAGGTCCCCTAAACACAGGTTTCATTCTGTGATGTCAGCAGTATCCAGAGTGCTGTCAATCTACAGGTATTAATAACAAGTATGACTGATGCATATTCCTGGTTAATTATTTGTCACCCAGAGATGCAAAGGCAAATTCTTTGGAATATTTTCATTGGTAAGCATTCAGTAATGTTACCTATTTTGTTTTCCCTCTTTCAAAGAGGTAAAATTGGCCTAAATGTTTCACAGACTGCTTTAGACTAAATCAATTATGAATTAAATTATTCCCATCACCATATTCCTCTATATGTGGACAAATACCTAACCAGATGAATTTTATGACTTAGATGAGTACACTCTTGCCCTATGATAAAAGCTGCATGAGTGCATGTTCTATAACTGCACTTATCTGCAATTGTCCTGCCCACAATGTCTAACACAGTGGCCAGCCATGCAGTGGGCCCTCACTGTATTTTTTTTGACTAAGTAGGTGCCATTTATTTTTTAAAATATCACCTTGAGAGACTTATTTAATAATTTCAGTGAATAGAATATCAGAATTGTTTTTCAAAATGTCAGTGAGTAGAAAGTGTTAAACTTATTTCTAAAGTTTCTATCATGCAGAAACCTATGCCTTTTAAGCCTCTGACTTCACAAGACAGGCAAATTTTATTTAATGCCTAATTATACAATGTAAATTCAATATGTATGTTTTAATGTTGATTAAAAAGCCTGGTATTTTTAAGTTTCTGTATTTTCATTAAGGAGAATAAAAGCTGCAGGCTGATCTGTTTCTTTCAATCATTCAGTTTCTCATTAAAATACACTTAAAATGTGTTATAAATCACAATCCTCTCTGTGGTCAGACGGAGTACAGTGTGTTGAAGGTCTAAAATACTCTTCAAAAGCATCCACCTGAGATGTAGCATTGAAAATAAAAACATATGTATAAATACATGCATATATGCATAAAATACATATATATACATAAATGCACATATACACATACGTATTGCATATAGTCATATTAGCTTGGAAAATCTATTTACATAAAATATTTTGTAATTGCTTATATTGATAAAAATATTTTAATTATGTAATAAATATAAGATATGCTATCTTATATATTATACTTTATGTTTTATTATTTATATCACTTATATATTTCATATAAATCTGATTTGGTCATATTGTAACCAATATTTACTAAGGGCTAACTACAGTGTACTCACAGTATAATATATGGAGAATACAAAGACAAATAAGACAGTATTTATCCTGGAGGAACTTGCTGCCTTTTAATTTTTATTTTTAAGTCATAGACCTCTCAGTATTTACAGCATGTTACAAATTTTTTTTTAGTGGAATGTTAATAATATAATAAATATTTAAAGGAATAATTACCATAATAATACTTTGAATTTCCATAAGATGGTATTTTTTTGAAATGCTGTTACATTCGTTTTTTCTATTTCTTATTTTCATCTATGCATCACTGCTAAGATGTAGAACATTTTGCATATTATGTCTATTTTACACATAAGAAAAAGTCAATGAAAGTTAATAAATAATATTATTTATATACAGTCATCCTCCACATCACAATGTTTCAGTCAACTACAAACTGCATATACCAGGGTAGTTCCCTAAGATTATGATGGAGCTGAAAAAATAGTCATGGTAATGTTGTAGCACAATGCATTCTGGTGTGTTTGTGGTCATGCTGACATAAACAAATGTACTGCATCACGAGTCATATTAAAATGTACACAATTATCCTAGGCCACCACATCCATTCACCACTCATTCACTCAGTGACTCACCCAGAGCAATTTCCAGTCTTGCTAGCTCTATTCGTGCTAAGTGCTATTAAATTAAGTTTAGCCTAAAGTTTCCTCCTTAAAGTTACGCCCAAAGGTTTCTCTGTACATAGTGAACTGTAACCTAACTGGATGTGTAAATAGACTGTAATCTACTCTTGTGCCCATCTGGCTTCCACCAGCCAACTCTTCAAACTGTGTTGGAAGAAGGCAAATGCAAAGTTGTAACCTAATCAGCAGTTTCTGTACCTCACTTCGATTTTCTCTATGTCACTTTCCTTTTTCTGTCCATAAATCGACCATACTCTAAACCTATTCTGGTCCAGAGGCTGAATAGTTCTTTGCTCAATTAAACTCTGTTAAATTTAATTTGTATAAGGCTCTTCTTTTAACAGTGCCCTGTACAGGTGTACCATTTTTTATCTTTTATATCATATTTTTACTGTACTTTCTCTATGTTTACATACGTTTAGATACACATACAGTCACCATTGTGTTAAATGTCCTGCAGTATTAAGCACAGTAACATGTTATACTGGTTTGTGGCCTGGAAGTAATAGGCTACACCACAAAGCATAGGTGTGTAGTAGGCTATTACTTGTAAGTAGATTCTGTGATGTTCCCACACTGACACAATCGCCTAATAATGCATTTCTCAGAACATATCGTTGTCGTTAAATGATGCGTGACTGTATTGTATTCATTTTATATGTAAATAAATTTAAAAGTTGAATTTTAAAAATTGTTTTCACACTTATTATTTATTCACATATCATAAAAACCTGCAGCTTTCTGGAATTTTAAACAAAAGCTTAGTTTGCTGTTTTCCCTTGAGATGGTTAGGTTGTCTAAAGTTTCCAAGTATAAAAGCCAGTGTAAAACTTTGATTATTCTTTGACATTCCTTCAGGATCTAATTTATGTGTTTCCTTTTGTGATTCCCTGCTCCCAAAGCAGACTGCGTTGCCTACTCATCTGTGCTCTAGTGGCGAAATTCTTAATTCTGCCTTAGAAAATGTATTGCATATAAACACTTCCCAGATCTTCTCAGACATATGTTGAAGTTATTTTATTGGATATTAAAGGAATAAAGACCTTAAACCATTAAGGTTTTGAAGACACTTAGGTTACATTTCTCTATATAAACTCATTCGTATGTTACGAATTCAGAACGGCATCTGAGATCCTAGATCCCATAATTTGGGTCTTCTTACTGAAGGATAAATGGCCAAAGAGGAAAAACAAAATATTCTATTAATCTAGGCAAGCATGTGATAGCTCTGAATGCAGGAATGTTCCAGTAAACTCTAATGGAACTAAGGCAGGACACCTGTAAAAATTACTTTGTGAGTGTACTCGATGCTTTCTCTCGCTGTTCACAACCACAGTTTTAGCCAAGAGAACAAGGAAATGCCAATCCCAAGTACACCTCAGAGAGTAGCAGTAAAGGCATGAAAGAAAGTCAGGTTTGGGCAGAAGAAGCTGGCTCGCAATGCATTTGCAAGTAAGGATGCAATTGATTCTAGGAGGTTGTGTGGAGCTGGAATGGTTCTTCATATTTGTCCCAAATAGAGGCAAGGACCAGGACTTAATCTTCTCACATTAGCCAGACAGTGACTGTAGGCAGACCTCTGGAAGGTGTTGTAACCTTGGGAAGACATTGTCCTATCACAGAAGGAAAGTTTTAGTGAGAGCCACAGGAGTATGCATTCAACAGATGATATCTTTATTAGGAGAGGGATGGATGTGTTGCCCCTCAAAGAGAGCTTTAAACAGATCATCAGTTTACTTATGACAATACTCTTTCAAAGATTAAATGTTTTCTGGCTGGGCGCGGTGGCTCACCCCTGTAATCACAACACTTTGGGAGGCCGAGCGGGTGGATCACGAGGTCAGGAGTTTGAGACCAGCCTGGCCAACATGGTGAAACCCCCTCTCTACAAAAAATGCAAAAATTACCTGGGCATGGTGGCAGGAGCCTGTAATCCCAGCTATTAGGGAGGCTGAGGCAGGAGAATTGTTTGAACCCAGCAGGTGGAGGTTGCAGTGAGTCGAGATCGTGCCATTGCACTCCAGCCTGGGTGACACGGCAAGACTCGGTCTCAAAAAACAAACAAAAAGATTAAACGTTTTCTTCTATTTCTTCTGAAGTTTATTTCTAGGATGCTATTCTTTCGTTGCTACAAATAATGCAGCTATTTATTTCCTTACACTTTCTAAAACATTTTTAATGTAGGAAAACTGTTGATTTTGTCTAATAATTATGTAACAAGCCATTTACTGAATTTAAATTCCATTTTATTATCTTATGTATATGATAATCCATCTGCATTATCTAGTCTATCCCTGACTTAAAATAGCAATCTATTCATGGAAAAACAAAACTAGGTCTGTTCTCATCATTAGAACAATAAGCATCAGTGACATTACTGGTTTACAATTTCTTCTATAGTTAACAAACAAAACCACCATGTGATAGTCAATGTAATTGAAACTATAATGCAAAAACATACAAAAGAACAGTGCAGAAAAAATAAATCCATACTAACAGATAAAATGATGCATGGACTACTGCACATTCACAAAACATGGGTTTTCTGAAAGAAGACCTTAATGCTATGGTGCCAACTCCTCGCCTGGATGAATGGTGAAAGAAAATATATATACAATGGGATATTACCGGGACATGAAAAGGAATACAAGTTTGTCATTTGTAGCAACATGAATAGAACTAAAGGTTGTTATGTTAAGCGAAATAAGCCAGAAACAGAAAGACAAATGTCACGTGTTCTCTCTCCTATTGGGAGCTAAAAAAAAAAAAAAAATGATATCATGGAGATAGAGAGTAGAATGATAGTC
Source organism: Gorilla gorilla gorilla (assembly GCF_029281585.2). Lineage (NCBI taxonomy): Eukaryota > Metazoa > Chordata > Mammalia > Primates > Hominidae > Gorilla > Gorilla gorilla. The sequence goes on along the minus strand of NC_073238.2, from coordinate 84,871,997 downwards.
ACTAGAGGATGGGAAGGGTGCATATGCGTGGGGCGGGGCAGTGGCAGAGGATAAAGAGAAGTTGGTTCATGGTACAAACATACAGAAAGATAGAAGGAATAACTTCTAATGTTTGATAGCAGAGTAGGATAACTATAGTCAGCAACAACATATTGTATATTTCAAAATAGCTAGAAGAGAGGATTTGAAATGCTCCCAACACATTATATAAATGATAAATGCTCCAGGTGATAGATACCCTGAATCCCCTGACTTGATCATTACATATTCTGTGCATGTAATAAAATTAGGCATGTACCCCATAAAAATGTAGAAACATTAAGAGTCAATTTCATTATGTGTCCATTTATTTTTGAAGAAGGTAACTGCTGACTGCTTTCCTTTTTCTTGTTCTCAAGCCTTGGGAAATCCTAATCAGTTCAATCATGCAAAGAAGTGCCTCCCAGCAAAAAACAAAAAAAGTATATGGAAGGTAATTCTCTGTAATGCCAAATGCTTATAAGCCAAGTGGGCACATTAGCAGTTACATATGTTGGCCGGGCGCGGTGGCTCACGCATGTAATCCCAGCACTTTGGGAGACTGACGTGGGTGGATCACGATGTCAGGAGATTGAGATCACACGGTGAAACCCCGTCTCTATTAAAAATACAAAAAAATTAGCCAGGCGTGGCGGCACACGCCTGTAGTCCCAGCTACACGGGAGGCTGAGGTGGGAGAATGGCGTGAACCCAGGAGGCGGAGCTTACAGTGAGCCGAGATCGCGCCACTGCACTCCAGCCTGGGCAACAGAGCGAGACTCTGTCTCAAAAAAAAAAAAAAAAAAAAAAAAAAAAGTTCCATATGTTGTGATAGTATTTTCGCTCTTTCTGAATTTTCTTTTTTAAAAAATTATTATTATACTTTAAGTTTTAGGGTACATGTGCACAACGTGCAGGTTAGTTACATATGTATACATGTGCATTGTTGGTGTGCTGCACCCATTAACTCGTCATTTAGCATTAGCATTAGGTATATCTCCTAACGCTATCCTTCCGCCCTCCCCCCACCCCACAACAGTCCCCAGAGTGTGATGTTCCCCTTCCTGTGTCCATGTGTTCTCATTGTTCAATTCCCACCTATGAGTGAGAACATGTGGTGTTTGGTTTTTTGTCCTTGCCATGGTTTGCTGAGAATGATGGTTTCCAGTTTCATCCATGTCCCTACAAAGGACATGAACTCATCATTTTTTATGGCTGCATAGTATTCCATGATGTATATGTGCCACATTTTCTTAATCCAGTCTATCGTTGTTGGACATTTGGTTCCAAGTCTTTGCTATTGTGAATACTGCTGCAATAAACATACGTGTGCATGTGTCTTTATAGCAGCATGATTTATAATCCTTTGGGTATATACCCAGTAATGGGATGGCTGGGTCAAATGGTATTTCCAGTTCTAGATCCCTGAAGAATTGCCACACTGACTTCCACAATGGTTGAACTAGTTTACAGTCCCACCAACAGTGTAAAAGTGTTCCTATTTCTCCACAACCTCTCCAGCGCCTGTTGTTTCCTGACTTTTTAATGATTGCCATTCTAACTGGTGTGAGATGGTATCTCATTGTGGTTTTGATTTGCATTTCTCTGATGGCCAGTGATAGTGAGCATTTTTTCATGTGTTTTTTGGCTGCATAAACGTCTTCTTTTGAGAAGTGTCTGTTCATATCCTTTGCCCACTTTTTGATGGGGTTGTTTGTTTTTCTTGTAAATTTGTTTGAGTTCATTGTAGATTCTGGATATTAGCCCTTTGTCAGATGAGTAGGTTGCAAAAATTTTCTCCCATTGTGTAGGTTGCCTTTTCACTCTGATGGTAGTTTCTTTTGCTGTGCAGAAGCTCTTCAGTTTAATTAGATCCCATTTGTCAATTTTGTCTTTTATTGCCATTGCTTTTGGTGTTTTAGACATGAATGAAGTCCTTGCCCATGCCTATGTCCTGAATGGTATTGCCTAGGTTTTCTTCTAGGGTTTTTATGGTTTTAGGTCTAACATTTAAGTCTTTAATCCATCTTGAATTAATTTTTTTATAAGGTGTAAGGAAGGGATCCAGTTTCAGCTTTCTACATATGGCTAGCCAGTTTTCCCAGCACCATTGATTAAATAGGGAATCCTTTCCCCATTGCTTGTTTTTGTCAGGTTTGTCAAAGATCAGATGGTTGTAGATATGCGGATTATTTCTGAGGGTTCTGTTCTGTTCCATTGATCTCTATCTCTGTTTTGGTACCAGTACCATGCTGTTTTGGTTACTGTAGCCTTGTAGTATAGCTTGAAGTCAGGTAGCGTGATGCCTCCAGGTTTGTTCTTTGACCTAGGATTGACTTGGCAATGAGGGCTCTTTTTTGGTTCCATATGAACTACTATTTTAAATTTAGTTGAAAAGAATTTGTTGACACTAGTCAGCATCTTATCCTGATCCTTAATGAGATATTCATGTGCTTCATCATTAATTATGATGAGAGATTTTTTTCTTTCTCACTCATTTTCTATTTATGCAAAGACATAAAGTTGAAATAGAGATACAATCAGAGGAAAATGTGTTAAGGAAGTATTCTAATTTCTCATTTTGCTCTAAACTAATTGATGTGCTATTATTATTTTACTTTCTGTGCTGTTACTGCAGACACCATTATTCATTGTATTATTATTTTGTTGTTTAAATATTTTACTTGTAATTTTTCTCAAGGACTCTGGAGACTACAATCTATTTATATTTAAATATTTCCACATATCTTCTGTTATCTTCCAAGTTGAATGAGGTTTTGGTTAGAAAAAAATTTATGTAAATTTTCTTAAATTCTTAGAATTTGCTTCCCTGCATTCTATCAGTGATTGCTGCTATGGATAGACCTTAATCTAGCCTGATATTTCTATTTTTAGTTTTTTTCCTCATATGTATGATTTCTGATTTGGATACTCAGATAACTATTCACTGATGAATCCTAACAAATTTTAAAAATTGATCTTGGCATAAATATATTTGAGTCATGTTTGCCAGAAGTCCAGTTGCCTGCTTTTAATATTTACATTCAAGTTTTTATTGAAATTATAGTATTCAATAAGTTTTTTAAAAATATTTTTCTAGATTTATTTTTATTCTTTTCTCTTCTTCAAAAATACTGATTATACAACTATGCAGGAATAACCTTTATCTCTTTCATGTGAATTATATGCTCTTGTCTCTTTCATTTTCATCACTATTTCTTCTCCTAGTCTAACATATCTATAACTATATATAAGTTCTTATTAATGGAGTTCTCTTTCTTTTTTTGTTACTCTTCTATGCTCTTATTTCCACTCTTCCTCTTAAATTAACAATATGCTTTCGTTTTCCTGATAACTTTTGTTTTTCCTTGAATTTATTTTCTAAGGCTTGAAAGCTCAAAATTGATCTTACTAGTTTTGTGTAATTTCTTAAGCCACTGTAGATCTTTTTTGAAGCCTGTAAATCCAGAGGCCATATTGTAACTATATTCTTAGATTTCATGGGAAATATTTTTTATCAGAATGTTTACCTTTTAGAGTCCTTTAGAGTGTCACTTTTCTGATTTGGTAATATTTCTGTGATTTCTTATTCTTGTTATTATTTTCCTTTTTCCTATTTCCTGTGCAACATTTTTAGAAATTTTCCACAATTCTTTTATTTTCAGTTATTGCACATAGTTGAATATAGGAAGCTCATCATGGAGCAATCATTTTCTAGAAATACAGTGAGGAGGTAAGGCCAGAAGATGGATAAAGGGCTCCAGGCAACTTGAACAAAGGAAACTGATGTTTCATTATAATGTCCTGCCAATTTTTCATTCCCAATCTTGCTTTTAGGCATTCTTGTGCAGGTTAATATCAATCCTGACACACTGAAAACATTCCAAAGCATATTTGTGATAAATTATTTGTATTTGTAACATTTTATCCTTCACTTATGCTCAGATGACAAAGACAGGTAGCTGCATGTGTCTTTCCCCTATATTCTCCTTCTATCCTGCCTTATATTTATATATTTTTGTACAAAGATGAAATGTCCTAATTTTTTAACTTTCAGAAGACAGGTTCAATTTCACTTGCAGAATATACATTTGTTGCAAATACAAAATTTTTATTTTCATCTTCGCGGTGTCTTATCTGCTTAGTAGAACTCTATGCTTTGCCTGCCTTGTAAAGAGAAAGAGGAGGAGAAGGAAGATGTAAAGAGGGGAGAGGGAGAAAAACAGTGAGAGAGAGGATTACTTTATTTGAAATTACATTTTAATATCATTTTTAATATCTTTCAAAAAAAAATTAACCTTGGGAAACCTAAATTTTCAACTAGAGTTAGAATGGGAGAAAATGATAATGGTAATTGGGAAATAAGTGACAGAATAGTGCTTTGGTTATTATTATTCATATTATCCTGTTCCCAGGTTTTGGAAACAGGATAATATTAATAATAATAAAAACTTCCAGCTTACAATTCTAGGAGAAAAAAAATAGAAACTGATTCAAGCACCCTACACATCCACATTGAGCACATTTTTAGTGACGTACGTAAAATACCACTAAGTGGGGAAAAAAATCTGTCATATATTTATTCTATCAGGCAAAACATTAAAAAAAAAAAACCATGATTTCCCTTGAGTGTTAAAGTTGTAAAACAAGAAGAGTGGTGGACTGCAAGAAATAAAAAGTCAAAAGTTAAACTATTCAAAGATATTTCATTTAGAAAGCCAAATATTTTTGAAATTTATATAAATTTTAACCTAATAAGTTCAAAAAAAGTATATACTGATACATATTGTAAAAAATAGCCTCAAATCTCTACAAATTGAGATATTTGGGTGAAAGTTCTAGGTTTTAATGACTTTTTAAGCAACTCCATTTGCTTTGATTTATTTTAAAGAATAATAGCAAGCATTTTACATCTTCATTTTATAAGTCCCTTTGAAATTACTATCAAATAATTTTAATATTTTGTAATTTGTTAGAATGTGATGTAAGTCTATCAAGGGTAGAGGAAGGAAAAGACCAGCAGGGAAACCTTGATGTTAATAAAGTTACAATACCTACTAAGCATGACATGGTGACAGTCTCATGGGGTGAACAAATGGGCAGTGAAAGAAAACGCTGTTCAAGGGAGATGATTTTGTGTAATAATTAAGATCCTGGACTTAGATGCCAGCCAATGTGGTTAGAATCTTTTCTCTTCCACACCAGCAGTGAGATCAACAAGGTACATAAATGTTCTGTCTCAATTTTCTCATCTGTAAATAGATGATAATGGTAATTGCTTCATAGGGCCAGCTGGATTATTAAACGAGCTAACTCTTAACATTATTTAGAAACATAACAGTTACATTGTAATTACTATCAGGATTTGTCATAATTACTATTATTGTTATTATAATTATTAATAGCACTAGTAATTTACAACCAAAGTTGTGAGAAGAAAATTAATTTTAAAATGGGAAAAAAAGGGAGAGAATAGCAGAAAGTTGTGAAGACAGTGGTGTCACTGAGTCTTGAAGGCCTGTGGCCAACATCAACTTGCTATGATTCAAAGTATTGGGCTCAGACCTACAAGATAAAGGTTTGGGTAAAGTTGCCTTTAGTTCATGGAAAACTAAACAGAAAAGAAAATTAGTTTGCCAGATCTAAAAAATTAGTGTAATTTGCAGGCTACTGATTCAAAGATTCATGGAAGAGAAACAATAACTTAAATTCAGTTAATCGAAATAAGACTTAAGTGGTAGAAAAAGATTTTTTAAAATCTAATTATAGAGACAAAACATCAGAAGAGACTAAAAGAAAATCTCACTTGAGATTGTGAGGCCTAATATTTTGCCAAAGCCTTCCACAGTTTCTTATATCACATCGAATTTAGGGTACAGGATCTGCAAAGACAGTTCTGTGAGTATGAACGAATCGATCAGCCCCAGCAGATCTACTCTCTCTCTTCCTCCCACTTTTCATCAGGAAACTAGCCTGCAACAACGTCCCTGCTTCTCTGGCTTCTGCTTGGGTTGCACAAACAGAAGAGCCTCAGAAGAATATTGAAGAAAAAGATTAAGTGTGCTTATTCACTCACTTGGATTTCTCCCTGTGGGATTGGTTCAGGCTGCCTGTATCCCTCTAGGGGGTTTGTTCAGCTTCCTCTAAAGGTTCTTCAGTCCTAGGAGTGATGACAGAGCCCTACTGTTACTGGCCCTGAGGTGCTGAATTCTGCGTCTCAGGTTTCCTATATGTTGTCTGTTTATTTTTAACTGTCTTTAGTTTCAGTCTCATTGTGCCAGCTGATTTCTGTAAGACCCTAAGAAATGCAACGTCTTCAAATGTCAGGCTAGCGTATGTACTTATTAGAGGTTATACTCATAAATAAATACAATTTCAACTCAATGTGCACCCTCCATCTCTTCCTTTTTCTCCTTTATTCTCTCACCATCTCCCTTTCTTCTTTTCCTCTTTTTTCTTCTCCTTCTCTTACTCTACCTCTTCCATCTTTTAATTTATAGATGTTTTTAGAGAAATTTTAGTTTTACAGAAAAAGTAAGTTGAATGTATAGAATTTCTGTATTACCTTGTCTTCCATCCCCCTAGTTCTCCTTATTATTAAAAGCTCTCATCTGCATGGTACATTTGTAAAAATTGATGTCAATATTGAAACACTATTATTAATTAAATTCTATAACCTATATTAGTATTCATTCTTTGCATTGTACATCCTATGATATTTTTTTATTTTTTTTTCACTCAACAAATACTTATACCATAACTACAAGATGTTGGGTATTCAAAAGGCAGAAAATGAACCAGAGACCGCCTCTGGTTTCATGGAGCTTAAGTTCTCATGCAAGAATACAGAAAATAATCAAATAATTATTTAGTGTGTTAGGCAATGATATCTACTTTGGAGGAAAATAAAGCAGGGTTAAGGAACAAATTAGTGGGTTGGGCTATTTTAGAAAGTAGTCAGAAAAAGTTGTTCTGAAAAAATGATGCTTAAGTACAGAAAGAAGGTGTAGAGCTAAGTGAGGAACTGTGGATCATATAGATTGCCTAGGAGAAGAGCATTCCAAAGAGAAAAACAAAAAAACAAGTACTGACATCTACTAACAAAAATAGATGCTTCCTTTTCTGCCTTTGTAGCTAAGGTGAAAAAAATTTATGCTAATCTGATGAATTACAAAAATGAGAATGCTTCCTGGAAACACAGTAAATGAGGCAAAATAGTAGAATAGTTGGTGTTTTACTCTTTAGTATATTTGTTTTCTAACTATACTACTTTAATGATGCTATGTAGGAACACTCTGTATGACAGTGGGTAATTTTTCAGTTTAACCTTAGATTTATTTTTCAATTCAATCATTAAAAAATTTAATTCTTGCAGTATTTAGTTTACTGGCTTACTTTAGAAGAATCCAATTTTAAGATAATTAAAGTTCATAGCAAGCAAATTCAGACATTTTCTAATAACAGTTATATTTAGAAATCTCAACTGTAGATTTGTCTTGATATGTCATAACATCTTAAACACATCTAAACTGCTTTAAATTGTGTTGGTCCACCTGAAAGTTAAGATTATTTCACTATGTGTTATAATTATTTTATATTGAATTCACTTAAATAGGTATATTTTGTATAAAGAGACATAAATAAAATATAAATGTATTTATTTATAAATAAACATATTTATAAACATAAATATATTTATAAACATAAATATATTTATTTATAAATATAAATATATATTTATTTATAAATATACTTATTTATAAATATAAATATATATTTATAAATATACTTATTTATAAATATAAATATATATTTATTTATAAATATACTTATTTATAAATATAAATATATATTTATAAATAAATATATATTTATATTTATAAATATACTTATTTATAAATATAAATATATATTTATTTATAAATATAAATATATATTTATTTATAAATATACTTATTTATAAATAAATATATATTTATAAATATACTTATTTATAAATATAAATATATATTTATTTATAAATATACTTATTTATAAATAAGTATAAATATACTTATTTATAAATATACTTATTTATAAATAAGTATAAATATACTTATTTATAAATATACTTATTTATAAATAAGTATAAATATACTTATTTATAAATATACTTATTTATAAATAAGTATAAATATACTTATTTATAAATATACTTATTTATAAATATATATTTATAAATATATATTTATTTATATATATATTTTATCTATATAGTTTATAAATATATATAAATATATTTATAAATATATATAAATATATTTATAAATATATATAAATATATTTATAAATATTTATAAATATATTTATAAATATATATAAATATATTTATAAATATATATAAATATATTTATAAATATATATAAATATATTTATAAATATATATAAATATATTTATAAATATACTTAGTTATAAATATATTTATTTATAAATATACTTAGTTATAAATATAAATATATATTTATTAATATAAATATATTTATTTATAAATATACTTAGTTATAAATATAAATATATATTTATTAATATAAATATATATTTATTTATAAATATACTTATTTATAAATAGAAATATATATTTATAAATATACTTATTTATAAATATATACATATTTATAAATATACTTATTTATAGATATAAGTACGTATTTATAAATATACTTATTTATAGATATAAGTACGTATTTATAAATATACTTATTTATAGATATAAGTACGTATTTATAAATATACTTATTTATAAATACGTATTTATAAATATACTTATGAATATATATATTTATTTATAAATATATATATTTATAAATATACTTATTTATGAATATATATATTTATTTATAAATATATATATTTATAAATATAAATGTATATTTATAAATAAGTATATAAATGTATACTTATTTATTTAAATATATAAATATTTATATACTTATTTATTTATAAATATACAAATATTTATGTATTTATTTATTTATAAATAAATATATGAATATTTGTATATTTATTTATAAATAAATATATGAATATTTATATATTTACATATTTTATAAACATTAATATATAAATATATAATTATATATAAAATTATACAAATATATATATAATTCAGCTTTCTAGAATTCAGTTAAATCAGCTGTCTGGGGCATCTCTACCAAGAATATTTTGTTTTGTATAAACTTCTCTGATTTTATTATTATGATACTTACCAATTAAGACTATAAACATGCATAACTATGTGTAAAACTGCATTTCCATATGGAAAATATAATTATGAGAATTTATTAAGGCTGTAACAATATTTAAAACACTAAGAAACTTTATCCAAATTAATTACCATAGAAAGAAATATGCTAACTTGATGCCATACTAACTTCAGCCAGGAAAAGTGTTGTCACGAGACACTGCATCTGTGGGCACTTTGATCTTGGACTGCTTAGCTTCTGGAGCTGTGAGAAATACATTTCTGTTCATATAAGCCACTCATATATTAGATTCTACACATTATAATGATAAACCAAAATTTATAAAATAATGCTCAATGTCATGAAACATTAGGATAACAATGAGCTACAAATACATACCTATTATTATTTGAAAAATATATAATATACAAATACAATATATGAAAATCCAATAAGTCAACAGACCGAGTGCTCACAAAACGTCAACAAAAATGATACCTTCATTCATTGCTGGTGGGAATGAAAAATGGTACAGCCATTCTGGCATATTCTATTTTAAGTTAAATATGCAATTAACCATAAGACCCAGCAATCCTACTAATAGGTATCCACCCTAGATAAATAACATCTTATGTTCATGCAATAATCTGTACATGTGAGTTTATAGCAGGTCTATTTATAATTGACTAAAATTAGAAACAACCCAAATGCACATCAATTGATGAATGGACAAACACACTGTACATACACATTCAATTTATTACTACTAAAAATGAATTAACTATACATGCAATGTTGTGAATGAATTTCAAATGCATTATTCTGGATGAAAGAAGCCAGTGTTAGGTTATATACTGTATGATTCCATGTGATATTCTGGAAAAGGTAAAACTACAGGAAAGAAGAACAGGTTAGTTGTTGCCAAGAATTGGGATCAGGCAAAGTTTTGGCTACAACAAAGACAGCGACATGGAATATCTTGGAATTATAGAATTGCTCTGTATTCTGATTGTGGTGGTGGTTATACAGATGTATACATATGCTAATGTCCCTGGAACCATACACCAATAAAGTAAATTGTACGTTATGCACATGGGAATCCGTAATAATCATAAAGTTCATGATAAACTAGGAATAAAAAAAATTCAATTCGTTAAAGAAAACCAAAAAGAATATCATATTCAATAGACAATTCATAAAAACATCCTCTGCTAATGAGACAAGAGTGTCTAATAGTACTACTTCTGTAAAGCAGTATACTAAAGGTCCTCAACAGTATAAAAATTGGAAATAAATAAATAAAACTTTTATTATTGCTCACTAGCAATAATAAAAAAGCATGTACAAAAAGCATGATTTTGTACATAGAAAATCTAGAATAACTACTGAATATTACCTCTGATATATGAATATAATTTAATTCTTCTATATGTTTAATAAAAAGTAAGAGAGAGAGAGAGAGAACGGAAGTGGTGGAGGGAAGGAGAGAAAATAAATTAGTAATTAGTAGGGAGATCTAAAATACGTTGAAATATAGTATTATCTAGTAATGAGGAGATTTTAATCTTGAGAAAATAAAATGAATCATTATCCAGGATAAAGCATAAAGGTAGAAGAAATAGAAATTTTCTCATTGAGGGAAAATGCAGTAAATGAAGGATTGTATTTTTGTTCATAATATTCACAGTTTACTTCTAAACGTATTTCATTAAAGCTAAAGCCTATGTTAAATGTACAGCGATTTGAATGAACTACAGAAAAAAAGTCATTTATAGAAGTCACTGAAATAAATGGAATTCCAAGTGCCAGATCTAAGAGCAAAGCTATCACTCTTTTTTCTTTTTTCTTTGTTTTTTGTACATATATACGTATTGAACAAAGCTATCACTTTTTTTTCTTTTTTCTTTTTCTTTTTTTTTTTTTTTTTTTGAGACCGAGTCTTCCGCTGTCGCCCAGGCTGGAGTGCAGTGGCACGACCCCGGCTCACTGCAAGCTCCGCCTCCCGGGTTCACGCCATTCTCCTGCCTCAGTCTCCCGAGTAGCTAGGACTACAGGCACCTGCCACCATGCCTGGCTAATTTTTTGTATTTTTAGTAGAGATGAGGTTTCACCGTGTTAGCCAGGATGGTCTTGATCTGCTGACCTCGTGATCCATCCGCCTCGGCCTCTCAAAGTACTGGGATTACAGGCGTGAGCCACTGCGCCTGGCTAAAGCTATCACTCTTAAAGTACACAACTGAAAAGTTGTTCAAGGCAAAGACTGATTTATAAAAAGCATCCTCTCTAAAACTCCAAGTGTAGAAGAGAAAAAGTTAGAAATAAGAGAAAAAAACTTTAAGGTAAATAAATGTGTATAAGTATGTTTAACTGCAATTATTGACAAAGCTTAGGAGAGTATATTAATATAATTTTTAAGTCCTGTAAATCTAGCTCTATGCTTTGTCTTTTTTTTCATTAAAATCACAACACTATGAAATATCATGTGTTAAGAGGGAATATCAGCTTTCTCCTGGTTTTCTTATTGAAAAGTCTGACTCTCTGTCAACAATTTTTTTGATCTTTAATATGTGCCTGGCAACACTTAATAACAGTCCTTATACAGATAAATACATGAAAATATACAAGCAAATGCTTTTTAGCAATAAAATGCTACCCAAATATAAATATGTAAATACAAGACCAGGCGCAGTGGTTCACACCTGTAATCTCAGCACTTTGGGAGGCCGAGGTGGGCGGATCGCTTGAGGTCAGGAGTTCGAGGCCAGGCTGGCCAACATGGTGAAACCCCATCTCTACTAAAAAATTGGCTGGGCATGGTGGCAGATGCCTGTAGTCCCAGCTACTTGGGAGGCTGAGGCAGGAGAATCGCTTGACCTGGGAGGCAGAGGTTGCAGTGAGCCAAGATTGCACCATTGCACTCCAGCCTCAGTGACAGAGCGAGACTCAGACTCAAAAAAAAAATTATACACACACACACACACACACACACACACACACACACACACATGATATACATGATAAAATACATGGAAATTCATAATAATTACAAAGTAAAATACTTGAATTTATATTTGGACTAATTTCTTCCTTTCATAAATTAAAGGCTTCAGCTCTTAAGAGCAGTCCTATATCACACAGGTTGATAAACTATGGCCCATGAACTAAATCTGGCCCTCTGCCTATTTTACAGTCCATAGTAAAGGCTGGTTTTAATGTTTTTAAATGGTCAGGGCAAAAATCAAGAGATATTGCATGATATATGAAAAGTATATGATATTCAAAATCCAGTGCCCATAAATAATGTTATATCAGAGCACAACCATGCTCATTTGTTTATATATTGTCTATGGCTTCTTTCATGCTAAACTGTAGTATTGAGTGTTTGAGACAGAGACTATACGGAATGCAATACCCAAAATATTTACTATCTGACCCTTTACAGAAAAAGTTTTCTGACCTGTGTTTTAGCACTAGTGCACTGAGAGAAGATAGCATTGCCATCTAGGCATATTGTTGAAAGGGACCGATGGAGGCAGCTGAAGGATTCTAATATTTTGTACTGTCCTATTACATATTTCTGCTCTTGTTATTTCTGAATGATTAATACACCTCAATTTTACTTTATATACCTAGGAATTTATCTTCTCAGAAAATATATAAATACATTAGGAGCTTATTTTCTTTATATGTAGAAATTATCATAAAATACAATATTATTTCTTATAGTTTTAATCTTCAGAAATGTTTAACCATATACAATATGGAATAAAAGTAAAATGATTATAGTATATGAAACATTTTAGTGGTAGATTTCCAGAAAATTATGCATCTAATTTCCAAATCACTTCTCAAATCTGCTAGAATTTGAAACACAGAACAGAATAATATACTTGGAAAGTGAATTTAACCAGTATAAACACACACACACACACACACACACACTCATACGCACCCATACCCACCTGTGCTCACTCAAGTCTGCTCTTCAAAGAAAATCAAAAGAGTAAGAAATAAGTGCCAGTTATAGATGCTGAAAAAAATCATTTTTTTTGTATTATTGCATAGTCCAGGCTGTTTATGAGCAAATATCAAAAAATTTCTTTCTGTTCATAAAGTTAGGAAAACCAGTTTTTTTATTGTTAGTTAAAATGTGGCAATCTCATTTGATAACCTATACATTGCATTGACAGGAATAAACAAGCATAAAACAAAAAGGCATATAGGAAAACACAAATAGAATCTTTAAAATAGCATGTGTAAGCATTTATATAAGAGAAAGAAGCAGAAAAATGAGGAGTAGCAAGAAATAAAACATACTTTTTTTCTGGTGGTACAATATATGACAGAAAGTTAAGATGGAATTCTTTTTTTCTTTTCATTTCTTTTTTTTTTTTGTCTCAGTTTTGGCAAAAAAAAAAAAAATTGGAATATTGTAAAGTATCCTCAGATCCTAAACTGAAGAGGTGACCCAACTATGAGAAGCATATTATGACTATGAAATAGGTTCTGCTATCTTTGGTTTGCATGAAAATTGAAGATTGAAACATTCTGTTAGGAGAGATAATTTCAGAATTCTGGCTTTGATCTTCTTTTTGGGAATGGAGAAGGGTGTTTCTCCCTTTTCTTAAAGCAAATAGAGAGAAGCTTTATGATAACCATTTAACAGGCTTTTATGTGTTCCCTGAAGTTCGAGAGACACTGGAATACTAGTTGATTCTGGCCAGGAGAACTCTTAATATGGCAATGGAATGTAAACCGGCAGCACAAGGATGGTACGTTTCTATGTCCTATATATTGGGTATGTTTCTTACGGACCAAATTGAGAATTGATCAATCTATCTATGGTTATCCTAAAAAAGATCTCGCCTTAAAAAATGCCTACAGGTTTAAAAGAGGGGCAGATTTCTTGAAGCTTGAGGGCTGAGAAGATAGCAGAAACTTCCACCAAAAAGAACATGTTTGTATCAAGGAAACTATGATTGGATCAGATATTAGAGAGCAAGACCCATCAATTGCACGATTACCATGAGAAGGTACTGTTGCAGGATTCAGGAGGACGAGAGAGACCTCGGGTTGAAACAGGAGAATCTTTATTGAGTGCAGTCAGGCCCAGCTGACTTATGTCCAAAAGACTGAGCCCGGAACAAAGAGTGTGACTTTTATACACACTTCACAAAAGGGGGTTGGCTAGCTTGAAGCAAGCTTACAGTGGGGTGAAAGCAGGAATACAGAGGCAAGACAAAGACAGGATTTCACATGACCACTGCCAAGCAATCCAGATGTCCATTATCTAGGTTTGCCTGGGCACGGGCTTATCCTATAACCTTCGCTATGGTGCCCAGGCAGCTGTAGTTCAGGTCTACTCAGGTGTCTCATGACCTTTGTTGTACTTCTTAGATAAAACAGAATACTTGAAGTCACTAGTTACAGAGAACAGGAATCTATAAACTCATTTCATAAAACAAAGTAAAATTTGTTTTTCTTCTCTCTTTGTTGAGGGAGTGCTGGGAGACTCTCTAGAGCACATTACATGATATTATCAAGACATTTCCTGGGTCTGGACTGTGCCTATTGCTGACTTTGGGACAAGTCAGCCTAATACAGGAAAACTTATTTCACTTTCTTTTAAATTTTATTTTTCTTTAATTTCCCGCCTCAGTACCAACACCAAAACATATGTCTTCAGTCATGTAAGAACCATTCAGCACTTTATTATTCCACAATCCCTTATCCCACCTCCTCCAACCCTGATGAGCCAAAAATAGCAGATGCAGAATTAGGTAGACAGAGAAGGAAAGAAAGAAAGAAGTAGCAGCCCCTCTGCAGGCTTTATGACCTGAGGTAAGATGGAGTTGGAATTGGGTAGAAGTGTTAACCTGAATTTTAAAACGAAGCTTTAACAGCAAACAAAAAAGGTTTATTTAATTACTGAAAAGAGATTCTACTTGTGATTGACATGGACTGGGAACAAAACTTTATTCAATTCCCACCCCCACACGCCTCTCAAAAATTTAGAGCATTATTTTAAAAATATGTGGAGAAATAAAACTGTGTGTGCTCGCCCTCAACTAAGTCTCACTTGTTCAATATGGTTAAAATGTAATGCCTAGGGTGTCACATGACAGAAATAGATGAGACTCTAGAGACCATTTGAGAATGAAATTGAAGGAATGTAGGGGGACAATTAGAAGAGTAATAAGTACAGGCCAGGTGCAGTGGCTCATGCTTGTAATCCCAACACTTTGTGAGGCTGAGGTGGGCAGATTGCTTGAGTCTAGGAGTTTGAGATCAGCTTGGGCAACATGGCAAAACCGTGTCTCTACAAAAAATAGAAAGAAAAATATTGGACAGGTGTAGTGGCAGGTGCCTGTGGTCCTAGCTGCTTGGGAGGTTGAGGTGGGTGGATCGCGGGAGCCTGGGAAGTCAAGACTGCAGTGAGCTGTGACTGTGCCCCTGCACTCCAGCCTAGGTCACAGAGCAAGACCCTGTGTGAAGAAAAACAAACAAAAAAGAAAACCAACAACAATAAAGAAGAGTAGTCCATACATATTGACAACACATTATGCTAATTCCAAAATTTTGAATAAGAATTGTTTATTTTTATTTATTTTTACTTTTTTGGAGTCTCTCACTGTTGCCCGGGCTGGAGTGCAATGGTGCGATGTTGGCTCACTGCAACCTCCATCTCCCGGGTTCATGCGATTCTCCTGCCTCAGCCTCCTGAATAACTGGGATCACAGGCACACACTGCCATGCCCGGCTAAGTTTTTTGTATTTTTAGTAGAGATGGGGTTTCACTATGTTGGCCAGACTGGTCTCAAACTCCTGACCTCATGATCTGCCTGCCTCAGCCTCCCAAAGTGCTAGGATTATAGGCGTGAGCCACCGCACCCAGACAGGATCGTTTTCAATATGATTTCAAGTTTTATCTCCCTTTCGACAAAAAGGATGCCAAAAAATTGTATTACATTACATGCTTGCCTACTCCATTCACTCTTTAGCTACTAATTTCCAGTAATGTCTCTGCTCTCAGAGATGTGCTGAACTCACTTAAATATTGTCATAAAATGTACTTTTTTTCTTTCTCTCCCCGTCTACATCTCTCTTATGTATTCGTATGCCTTATAACAGTCTACACACACACACACACACACACACACACACACACACACACACACACACACACACAGTTTTTTCTTATTCATTCTCTAACTCTCTATTTCTCCTTCTTATGACTTCTGATTAGGCTCCTTCATATTATTTTATAAATGTGGTTATTGGTTGGTTTTCCCTTTTCTTTGTTTGCATGTGCTTAGTAATCTAGTAATCTCTGCCTTTGACTCCATATAAAACGGACTACTATGCTGCTGGGAAAAATAAATGAGTAAATAATGTGAAAATACATAAATCAACTTCTTAATCTTTTTGACTACTCAATGATAAATAATCACTTCTGGAGATGAAACCCAGAATATTTGAAACAGAGATAATAACTACTGCTAAATTAAAAGACGTGAGAGGCTTCCTTAATCTCACTTGTTTATCATAAGACATTTATTGATCATCTCCTCCATGCCAGGTGCTACACTAGGCATAGGGGCATCATGCATGATGAATTAAATGAAAAAAAAAAGCCCTAAATCAATGGTGCTATAGGAGCAAAGGGAGACCCAAATAACTTCAATACAACAATTAAACACACACATATACACGTGTGTGTATATATATATGTGTATACATGTATACATATATACACATTATATATACATGTGTATATATACATATACATACACATATATGTACATATGTTTATATATGTATACTTGTATGTATATATGTGTATATATGTGTATACATATATATGTATATATACACACACACGTACAGAGTGTACAGCTGGGATAGACAATATAAAGAAAACATAAATAGTGCTAAAAGGTCAAAGTATAGGGTACTTAGATGGGAAGCTCAGAGAGTCCTTTCTGAGACTTCAAGTTGGAACTTCAAGGATATGTAGAAATTGGCCAGGTGGAAAGAAACAGGAGCATCCCATGTGAATGTATTGTCTCAGTGAAAGCTCTTAGAGAAAAGAAACTAAGAGCTTTAGAGAAGTTATAAGGAAATTATTATGAATGGAGCAGTGCATAAAGGGCAGAAGTAAGTGACATAAGATGACACGAGGAAAACAGGTAAGAAAGGTTTAAGTTATTAAGGATTTTGTAGGTCAAGATAAAGATTATAAAATGTATGCTCAGTGTAGTAGGTGAAAACCATTGAAGGGTTTTAAACTGATGAGTGAAATGATCAATTAATGTTATATTTACTGATTTTACCTCAATAATATATCTCAAAATGATTCTATGTTTACCATTCCAGTGATCACCACGCCTAGAGTTCTAACAAATCCACTAATTCAGGTCGTTATTACTCTTCACTGGAATTATTACACATGACTTCTAAAACATATATAAAATTAAATTCTTGTTGAAATACAACTTTAATCATCTCTCCCTCCTATTCAGTGACTTCCAATTAACTAAAGTATATGTTACCCTATTTCTTAGCTTGACATTCAAAGCTGTCTATTGCTGGTTTTCTTTTTTGTTTTACATTCGAACTTATGTAGTAATCATCTTGAATATCTTGTAATTTTCTACAGATTATTGACTTGCAACTAACCTTCCTATCTTTTTGTTCAAGCTGTTTCTTGTGCCTTTACTTCCTTCTTCTCTATACGTTCATTTTTCTCTCCAAAGGAATATATAGCCCCATTTACAGCAAAAATAGATGAACCTGGGGGATATTATGTTGCGTGAAATAAGCCAGTCACAGAAAGACAAATACTGTATGATTTCTTTTAGATACCTAAAATAGTCTAACTCAGAAGCAGATAATAGAATGTCAGTTGCCAGGAGAAGGGTGGAAGAAGAAATGAAGAATTGTGCAATGTATAGAAAGTTTCAGTTATACAAGATAAATAATTTCTGGAGATCTGCTGTTCAACATGGTGTCTGTAAGTTAATAATACTGTATTGTGCACTGAAAAATTTAAAAGTGTAGCTCTCATGTTGTGCTTTTACAGCAACAACAAACAAAAGCAAAAAACAAGCCCAAGCAAGTGTTTGGAAATGATAGATATATTTATTACCTTGATTGTAGCGATGGTTTCACCAATGCAAGCACATGTCCAAACTCATCAAATTGTATACACTAAATATGTGCAGATTTTTGAGTATCACTCACACCTTGATAAAGCTGTTTTTTAAAAAAATATAGTGCCAATGCCTGCTTTGCCACGAACCTTCTTTGAGCAACTTAGTAAAATGCCAACTCTATTTTTCTTTCTTTTAATGTGAAATGCACATAGTTTTTCAAATAAAATGAATATGACAAGTTTTGTGGTAGTGAAGCATGGCTTTGCACCCAGGTGAATAGTGTGCAATGTAGTGTTATAATTTGATAACTCCTGTAGTAGAAATATACTCCATCAATGTGTGAGCTCAAAGAGGAATCACTAAATACTTCCTAGAGGAGTCAGTAATTACTTTAGAAAGATGTGCTTATTAGGCCTTTCAACAGACACTAGAGTATTTACATCAAATTGGGCCAAAGTCAATCTAGAGAGAAGGAATGTCTGTTTAATGTCTTACCACTTCTTCTAGAGTATATATACCCAGACATTGGGAGCTGGGTCTACATCATTTTTCAGTAGCCTGCAGTCTCCTACCTTACACATAGAAAACAATAATCTCTTTCTGGTCTAACATCTTCAATTATAGACATGGAAGCCTGGAAAGTTCATGAAGTCTTTCTTGTTACACCCTGTAATATATTCCTAGGCAATTGTTGTTACCCTTGTTCAAACCCAAGCTCATCACTGTCTTCAAACAAACTTGACCATACTTCCTCTTAGAATAGAGAAGTTATTGGGGAAAACAATCTCCACTCTTGATATTATCTTCCTTGAGTAGGCCCATCCATTATCATGGTAGTCTTAGCCCTTCTCTGTCACTTCCTCACTCATGAATAGGAGGAGTAACTTCATTGAATATGAATTTAAGATAGGAAGGCTGGCAAGAATGGTTCTGCTCTTTCAATTCTTCTTTTACTTGGGAGCTTAGCTACTGCAGAAAGTGTCCCTTTTTCTCTGTTCTTAACATCACTCATGTTTAAGGGAAGAACTGAGATGTTCCTACAGAAGCCATAGAAGGTTGTCTGTGAGAAGGTAAGAAAGTCTGTCTAGTTCAGGAATTCTGTATTAGGAAAACTATTTCTTCCTTCCTCACTTCCTCTCTGCCTTCATTGTTTCCTCTTTAATTTCTTTTTTTAACTGACATAAGCAATAGTCTCCACAAGGAAAAAAAAGTTTTTGTTTGTTTATTTGATGTATCCTTCAACCCTCACTAATACCCACAGTGGTTGTTTTAATTGGAATGGCTAATCATTCCTTGCATGCCAAATTTTAGTCAGATAATGTCCCTAGCCCCAGCAGTAGCTGAAAGATTTCCAGCCTTTTCCCCGACGGCATGCTGTTGTTATTGCAGAATGCCTACTGCTAATCTATTATGGATCGTGATAATAGTGATATTCAGTAAATATTTAAGTAAATGTCTTCTGACTGCTAGTCTATAGTTATGACACAATATTATAAAATCAACATTTTTATAGCTATTTTCATATTATGTGTGTAAAATAAGGATTCCAGGAAACAGTTTCTTTGGTAATTCTGCTCCATTCATTTTATTATTATGTTTACAATGAATTAATTTCTGTTAACACCTCACTAAATGCAACTTAATGATTGACGATGTCTCTAAATTTCATTTAATGAGGAGTAAAAATATATACATAATTTAATGTTATTACAATCCTATGTTTTCCTATAAAATGCAACAAAATGCTACGTTTTACAAATTTTGAATTGAGCTTTCCATATAATCTATGATTTTGATTTTATTTTTGTTGTTTTTGAAGTGCAGGAGTAATTATGAAATGACTTACATCTAACACTTAAACATGAGTCGTTCTCATTCTTCAATACACAATTAGAAAGGGAAATTCCAGTTACCATTAGAAGAAACTGCAAAACAATTAATATTAAATTATTCTAAAATGTTCACACAGTGGCATCAACATTAAATAGATTATCTCTAATTCAGACCAAAAACTAGTGTGAGGGTTTTTCATGTTTCTAAAGAAAAGCATCTAAGAAAAATATGTTCTTTTCATTCTTTTATTAGTTGAGATTAATATTTACATTCATTAAGTGTGTGTGTGTTAAAAGCAAATTATAGAATGTTATTCCAACTTGCATTTGAGACAGAAATTCTAAAACTATACCCTGCTGTAATCTTTACCAAAATCAGTTCTGCATAAGCCTATTGATAGAATAAAATATTATATTGGCCCTTAAAGATCACATATTTTCATTTGCTTGTTTTCTTAAATAATAAAAACAGCTACAAATTCTTGATAGAGACTAAAAAACACTTGCCTAGAAAATTCTTCTAAAATGAATCTCAGGAGAAATTTTAGTTTATGAAATTTTTGACCATAGAATTTCAAATGGTAAAACAAAATAAAAATATTATTAGAGAAAAAGGAATGTAGAAAAATAATTTTTCTTTTTATTTATGAATCTAAATTAAAATTATACCCCCTTCCATCTTATTGAGTGGACCCATCTCTCAGCCTAGGAGATTCTTAAGAAACCTGAAAAATTAATTCAGGCCACAATGAGACAGGTGGTGTTGAACATGCCTCATATCCTTTCTCTTTTGGAGTTTCAACAAAACTGAACAATATTAACATTAAAAGAGAGATCCTAAGACTGACAGAAGAGATTCGTTGTATTAATAAGATGCCAAGTCCAACCCGACTCTTGATGGATAACAGGCCCTAAAGGAAATCAAAGTATTTTACAACAAAGTGTATTTCACTGACATATTTTGAAATGGCCCTGCAAAGCCATCTTTTGTGGGGAAATTTTATACTCTGTAGAGAATCCCCTTCCCTTTCCAGGTCTTTTCCTGATCCATAAAAGATTTCAATAAGAGTCTGACATCTTCTAAGGTCAGATAAGAGAGATTCACCCTCTATTCTATCTGAAGCCTGCTACCTGGAGGCTTCATTCACATGATAAGAACCTTGGCTTCCACAACTCTCTTCCAGTCTTACCTTAACTCAAGCTGACTTCAACTCTTCAGACAGAGCTTAACTCCTTCAACCAACTGCCAATCAGAAATCTGAATCCATCTATGACCTGGAAGCCACCGCTTCAAGATGTTCCACCTTTCTGGGCCAAATGAATATATGCTTTACATGTATTATGTTTTGCCTGTAATTTCTGTCTCCCTAAAATGTATAAAATCAAACTGTATACCAGCCATCTTGGGTACATGTTCTTAGAACCTCCCGAGGCTGTATCATCTTGGGCACATGTTCTCAGGACCTCCCGAGGCTGTGTCACAGGCCATGGTCCTTAACCTTGGCAAAATAAACCTCTAACTTGGTAGAGACCTGCCTCAGATATTTGTTGGTTTACTACTGAAATGTTATATAATACATTCTGATATTTAAAATCTGGATTAGTGACATCTTTATTTTTGAAACATAAGAATAAATGAGTAAATAATTCAATTTGATTCAGGTAATTGGGCACCATATATACTTCTTTTTTCTTGATTAGAATGTCATCGGGCTCAATTTCGATCACTCATACAGTTTGAGACAGGATTGGCAGCGAAGAAAACACTGAAGAGAGTAACATATACTCCATCTATATAATGACAGACCCACCTAAGCCATTAAATGGAGGCAAATTTTGGGTTTCAACAGATTAAGCTCCGTCACACTTTATCCAGATATAGAACTAGGAAAAAAAAGAAAATTCCAATTAGTCAAAGTCCTTTCAAATTATACTTATTTTCTCTATAACTTTGGCAGGTTTTATAAATTCACACCATGGAAAGTTTAATTAGCATACTTATATTAGTTTTTAAAACAGTGAACAATATCTTTTCCAGAACGCAAGTCCCTTTTCAAAGTTAGTTGTATTATCTTTATATAATTCATTGTCTTCAGATAATACATTGTATTTTGACTTGCTTATTTTCACTCTTTTGGAATCCACTTGTAGCTTTTCAGAAACATATCCAAAAGAAGGCACACAACACAGTCATTCCCATTTGCCAAAACACATACTTAATTTTATATGAAAAATCATTGAAAATACTGTATTTTAGACTTAATAAACATGTCTTACTAACATCAAGATATATTATGTCTATGACACTTTTTTTAATTTCATTATTATTATACTTTAAGTTTTAGGGTACATGTGCACAATGTGCACATTAGTTACATATGTATACATGTGCCATGCTGGTGTGCTGAACCCATTAACTCGTCATTTAGCATTAGGTATATCCCCTAATGCTATCCCTCCTCCCTCCCCCGACCCCACAACAGTCCCCAGAGTGTGATGTTCCCCTTCCTGTGTCCATGTGTTCTCATTATTCAATTCCCACCTATGAGTGAGAACATGCAGTGTTTGGTTTTTTGTCCTTGTGATAGTTTGCTGAGAATGATGGTTTCCAGTTTCATCCATGTCCCTACAAAGGACATGAACTCTTCATTTTTTTATGGCCGCATAGTATTCCCTGGTGTATATGTGCCACATTTTCTTAATCCAGTCTATCATTGTTGGACATTTGGGTTGGTTCCAAGTCTTTGCTATTGTGAATAGTGCTGCAATAAACATACGTGTGCATGTGTCTTTATAGCAGCATGATTTATAGTCCTTTGGGTATATACCCAGTAATGGGATGGCTGGGTCTTATGGTATTTCTAGTTCCAGATCCCTGAGGAATCGCCACACTGACTTCCACAATGGTTGAACTAGTTTACAGTCCCACCAACAGTGTAAAAGTGTTCCTATTTCTCCACGTCCTCTCCAGCACCTGTTGTTTCCTGACTTTTTAATGATCGCCATTCTAACTGGTGTGAGATGGTATCTCATTGTGGTTTTGATTTGCATTTCTCTGATGGCCAGTGATGATGAGCATTTTTTCATGTGTTTTTTGGTTGCATAAATGTCTTCTTTTGAGAAGTGTCTGTTCATATCCTTTGCCCACTTTTTGATGGAGTTGTTTGTTTTTTTCTTGTAAATTTGTTTGAGTTCATTATAGATTCTGGATATTAGCCCTTTGTCAGATGAGTAGGTTGTGAAAATAGTCTCCCATTTTGTAGGTTGCCTTTTCACTCTGATGGTAGTTTCTTTTGCTGTGCAGAAGCTCTTTAGTTTAATTAGATCCCATTTGTCAATTCTGTCTTTTGTTGCCATTGCTTTTGGTGTTTTAGACATGAAGTCCTTGCCCATGCCTATGTCCTGAATGGTATTGCCTAGGTTTTCTTCTAGAGTTTTTATGGTTTGCAGATGACATGATTGTATATCTAGAAAACCCCATTGTCTCAGCCCAAAATCTCCTTAAGCTGATAAGCAACTTCAGCAAAGTCTCAGGATATAAAATCAATGTACAAAAATCACAAGCATTTTTATACAACAATAACAGACAAACAGAGAGCCAAATCATGAGAGAACTACCATTCACAATTGCTTCAAAGAGAATAAAATACCTAGGAATCCAACTTACAAGGGATGTGAAGGACCTCTTCAAGGAGAACTACAAACCACTGCTCAAGGAAATAAAAGAAGATACAAACAAATTGAAGAACATTCCATGCTCATGGGTAGGAAGAATCAATATCGTGAAAATGACCATACTGCCCAAGGTAATTTATAGATTCAATGCCATCCCCATCAAGCTACCAATGACTTTCTTCACAGAATTGGAAAAAACTACTTTAAAGTTCATATGGAACCAAAAAAGAGCCCGCATTGCCAAGTCAATCCTAAGCCAAAAGAACAAAGCCGAAGTCATCACGCTACTTGACCTGAAACTATACTACAAGGCTACAGTAACCAAAACAGCATGGTACTGGTACCAGAACAGAGATATAGATCAATGGAACAGAACAGAGCCCTCAGAAATAATGCCGCATACCTACAACCATCTGATCTTTGACAAATCTGACAAAAACAAGAAATAGGCAAAGGATTCCCTATTTAATAAATGGTGCTGGGAAAACTGGCTAGCCATATGTAGAAAGCTGAAACTTGATCCCTTCCTTACATCTTATACAAAAATTAATTCAAGATGGATTAAAGACTTACATGTTAGACCTACAACACTTTTTAGGCAAGGTGTGACACATTGACATAGAAAGAAATTGGATTACACACCTAGAAATTTTCTTTACAAATCTACCTAACCAAAAACAAGGCAATACTATACCCTTGAAAAAATAAATCTAAATGTATCACAGATCTAAATGTAAGGTGGAAAACTATTAAACTCCTGGAAGAAAACATAGGAGATGGTCACTTAGATGATTTAAGTTTGGTGATGTCTTTTTAGCAATACCAAAGGCACAATCCATGAAATAATAAATTGATAAGATGAATTTCATTATAATTAAAAATTTCTGCTATGAGAATGACATTGCCAGAGAATAAAAAGACAAGGCACAGACTAGTAGAAAACATTTGGGAAAGATATATTAAAGGACTGTTATCTTAAAATATAAAAAGAACTCTTAAAACTCAACAAAAAGAAGTATCCCATTTGCATACATACTGAAAACATTGATTTAATTCAGTTGAATATTACATATTGGACTCTATGCCAGGTTATTGGGTATAAAAATGAATAGACACTTTGCAACTTCTACTCAGAAAATAAAAATAAGAAAAATAATTACTCAACTAGGTTACTAGGACAAAAAACAGGTGATATATGTAAAGTTAGAGAAGTTCAAAAAAATAGTAATGACAATTAGAGCCACATTACAGGTCATGCAAAGAGGGAGAATTTCCAGGTAACCTATGAAATGGGAAGTATTTATGCGAAATGTAAACGGATGGAGAAAATTGTACTTAATAAGAGACAGTGCATATGTGATAAGCCATTTTGATAATGGGATGAAGAATGTGAAAGCCACACAGACAAATATTTCTGGGCAATAAGAAAAATAAAAATATTAAAATTTAATATTTACCGAGATTTTGTGTCAGACACTGGATTATATGCTTCACCACAGTAGTCCCAATTTATTTTCCCAAAACCATTCTGTGACAGTTTTATTTTCTGATAAAAACCAATAAAGGTATAGAATCAAATGATCTAATCTTTTAATTTACATACCACTTTGGCTATACATAAAAACAAAAATTTGTAAATAAGAATTTATTTTAATCTTCTCAATATATCATTAAATTATTTTAAAATATAGCTATGAATTTCCATGTCAACACACTTTGTGAAAAATAACTAATTTCCATACTCCCAAACTTAAATGGAAGTCTTCCCATATAAAAACTTATTTCTAGAGAGATCAAGCACTTAAACACGAACTCTGCCATAAAAATCTTCATAGAGTTCCAGTAGCATATGTATTATTTAGATTTGCTGCAATATAGTAAAAAACATTTATGTGCAGAAAATATAAAACAGAGGTGAGGTACCCACCGCTCAACCTAAGTTCTCTCTAATTAAGCACAGGTACACACACACAGGTACACACATAGGTACACTAAGATAATATAATTAGCCTCACTTATGCATGAACTTATTTTGAATTTGCAGAAAGTATATATATCATAGTAAGGAAAAAAACCTTAATTTTCATTTGACATGAGCACAGAACACCAGCAGAGGTAGAGAAATCAGTTTATAATAAGGAACTAATTTAAATAAACTCAGTACCTTTTTTTTTTTAGATTTATTACTGATGCTTCAAATTTGAAAGAAGACTCTCATCATCATCAATAGGTAAATTCCTCTGGGTGATACCTCAGGGCAACAAGCATTTTAGAGGAAAGGGAAAGGAGAGGGAAATTCACTTAAGAAAATTTAGATTAAATCCAAGAACATGAAAAAGAAGGATGTAAATAGAAAAATAGAATCTAATATTTCAAATGCAAACTTGTTTTAATTATTTTATCAGCAAGTTGGTAAACTATTTAGAAGGAGATTAAATGTAGTAACATGAACATTCTGTATTTGTAAATGTCATGTACATTTACGATTTTTTTTTTTTTTTAGACGGAGTTTCGCTGTTGTTGCTGGAGTGCAATGGCGCGATCTCGGCTCACGGCAACCTCTGCCTCCCGGGTTCAAGGGATTCTCCTGCCTCAGCCTCCTGAGTAACGAGGATTACAGGCGTGTGCCACCACACCAGACTAATTTTGTATTTTTAGTAGAGAGGAGGTTTCTCCATGTTGGTCAGGCTGGTCTCAAAGTCCCAACCTCAGGTGATCCTCCCGCCTCGGGCTCCCAAAGTGCTGGGATTACAGGCATGAGCCCTGCTGCCGGCCGCATTTATGAATTTACGTTGCAGTGTAGTATCTATTCATATTGGTTGCCTTTATAAGTATTATTCTCCAAAAAAAAAAAATCAAAAGTTGGCAAGATAATCTTGTACAGAATGTAAAGGACTTTTCTCCTAAGATCTATGCTATCTAGTTAGTCAAGAACACTGTCTAATGGTGATTACAACAAGTAATTACTATTTCCATGGTGCAGTTATGAAGCCATAGACATACAAAGAAAGTTTGAGGGCACACCTTGCAGGCTAACACATATAAAGTAATACAAACATCATACTACACAATTGCTAAAACATAGCTCTAATGAGGACTTAAAGAAAATCTACATCCTTCCTGAGGGAAAGGTTTTGAATCAACTGTATTCAGCGTTATAAAAAGAGGTGACACTCTCTACCCCTTTAAAGGTAAATTAATAACAATTTTAAATGCAAATGAAATGTTAAGAACCTTGGAAGAAAAGCATTAGCCTAAAGCCCAGTGGACTCATAACCCCAAGTTATAAATAAGCTTGTTTATCACAAAGTTTTATTCAGATTTGTCTTTCACAGACTTATACTAGAAACACACAAATACCCATATTCTGTACCCGTTAAAATGTGTTCAAAGCACGGTGGCTCATGCCTGTAATCCCAGCACTTTGGGAGGCCGAGGCAGGTGGATCACCTGAGGTCAGGGGTTTGAGACCAGCCTGGTCAACATGGAGAAACCCTGTCTCTTGTAAAAATAGAAAAATCAGCAAGGTGTGGTGGTGTGTGCCTGTCCTCCCAGCTACTCGGGAGTCTGAGGCAGGCGAATTGCTTGAACCCGGGAGGTGGAGGTTGCAGTGAGCCGAGACCCCACCATTGTGTTCCAGCCTGGGGAACAAAAGCAAAAAACTCTGTTTCAACAATAACAAAAAAAATTATATATATATATATATATATATATATATACACACACACACACACACACATATGTATATATGTGTTGGTTTTATCATACTGACCTTCTGAAACATTCTATTTTTAATATAGTATAAGTAATATTTAATAACCAGTATTCCTTAGAATACTGTTTTCGCCATTTTGATGAATGAATAAAAATGTTATAATCAGTTTCCTGGTTTTTTTGGAGTTTGAGTGGGGCAAAAAAATAACAAAACAACACTTTAAAGTTAAGAGAGTGAAATGGTAATATATATATGTACACACACACATATGTATATATATACACACATATTTGTATATATAAATTTCTTACAGATTGGTTAAGGCATTATAAGTTTTCTTTTTCCCAGGGAATACTATCTCCTTTTTGTATTCTGCAAATAATAAGTTCCATACACATAAAATAATGATGTTCCAAAAATATATTTGAAAGATTAAAATATTTTGCAGTTATAAATACTTTCATTATGCCAAATGTCCACTCAAACAAAAAATATATGGTAAGAATCTGTAGGGGGTGCCACATGCAGTTGGGCGAGTTGAACACTGTGCAATATGTAAGGAGGTGTTATTCAAACTATAGACACTATAGATTTAATATTTATTACAACATATTTCCAGGAGATAGCAGTAAAATATATTGATGACGAAAGAGGTATTTGTTATGATAGTCTTAACAGATAAGAGCAAAGAAACTTGAGGAAGGATCAACTTTTTCCCATTCACATAAAATTACTGTAAGAACTGGGGAAGCCTTGAGGATGTACAGCAAGAAAATACAGTGCCTGAGAAGGCTTATTAAGGCTTCAAACTCATCACTAAATATAAAAACTAAATATAGTCTTTTATTGTTCAGACTACAAGTAAATGGCTCAACTATGGTAGGAATGAGACTCAGTTTATCCACTGTAATCACTAATCCCAACACAAACAGGAGTGGACCTCTACAACTATGTCCATAGTAGATAGCCTTGTCTCTACTGACCATAGCTTATTTGATCTCAAGTAGAAACCTGGCCCACA
Source organism: Gorilla gorilla gorilla (assembly GCF_029281585.2). Lineage (NCBI taxonomy): Eukaryota > Metazoa > Chordata > Mammalia > Primates > Hominidae > Gorilla > Gorilla gorilla. The sequence goes on along the minus strand of NC_073238.2, from coordinate 84,843,359 downwards.
AAGACCAGTTCATAGAATAAACTGGAACACTCAGTGTCTTTTTTTTTTCTTTCAAATAATTTGAATTTGAGATTACTAAAACAGGGTTAGGGGGCATTAAATCAGGAAAATGATATAAAACCATTTTTCACCACACGCATAGAAAAACAAAGAAAGTTCATCTGCAGAAGAGATAAAGTGCCTAAAGAGGAATACACATTCAGAGGATTCCTGAGTTATACATAATTGGGTGAAGACATTCTATGAGTGTTATCATAGCTATGAACCATTGAATTACTTTTATTTATGACTTTAACATTTCTTCTCAGTTTTTTTGTGTGTGTGTGTGTTATGGTAAACAAATTCTAGGGGAAGTGAAATTAGTAACTCTACACATTGTTTAAAACACATGCCCTAAATTTTGGCATTATTAGTTACAATAACTCAGTGCATATACAGAATGAAAGTATTTAAGATACAGATAGGCTCACCTAGTGAAGAAGTAGAGTGGACATTATTACAAGAATAAAAATAAATTCTTCAAATTTATCGAATACTTACTCCAGTAACTTTTTAAGATGGTCAGAAAATACAAAAATAAATAACTTATTGTTGACAGAGGAACATTTTGGTCATATTTTATTATAATTTCCACAAGGAAATAATAAATTCAAAGCACTTAGCATAGTTTGACTCAGTATGTACTTGTAATATACTAACTCCATCAGTTTCTACCACTGCTCCTACTTTTAGTGCAGAGTAATAATTAGGCTCTGACTTTTTCTTGATTCAATCAGAGAATTTTTAATGAAGAGTTGTAGCCCTAATTACTAGCTACTAAATTTAAAAGTTAGAGTGTGTTATTTTTTATTTTTTGGTGTATGGGGAGAACTATATGGGTTTAGGTTCCAGCAGATTATAATCTATAATATGTCTACATTAAAATATCATAAACCTTGAAAATATCCAAAACTTTCAAAAATTGTGATTAAAAAATAGAGCTAGGAATTCATTCCTTGCTTACTCTAGTAAAGAATAGTTGTATAGAAATGTCAGTGAAGCAAGAAGGTACTTTTATAAAGGAAAATAAAGCATTCATCCACTTAAATAATTTATGTTATGCACCTTCTATTGGGAGCAAAATGACTAATATACAGTGAATACTGTCTCCTACACTCAAACTCTGTGAGAAATTCCACTAAGTATATTGGTTGCTACAATTTTATTTGATAAACATTGTGTTTGAGAAAGGCTTGTGAGGATTGAGAATGCACAAGAGAGAGCAACTAACTCAGTATCAGATAATTTTTGGAAGGATGTATTGAAAAATCAATTCTTTATTCATAAATTCTTAAGTAAGAGATAAGCAGTATGAGGAAGTGTGGAAAAATAATAATTATAACATCAAATAGTAAAATAATATATTTTTAAAAAATGCAGTAGTAGTAGTAGTAGTAGTAGTAGTAGTAGTAGTAGTAGTAGTAGTAGTAAAGCCAGGTTTTCTAACATGAAGGACCCATGGTCTAGCCAAGGAATTGGGAATAGGGCTGCAGCCAACAGAGTTAATCTCTCCGTGGAAGCTGGGAGTCAGAAAAGGCAATCTGAATGCAAGGACAAATGAGGAAATAGTAGAGAATATCAGACACAGACTATAGAATGTGTCAGAAGTAAAAACTAGAATGACAGGTCAAGATGGTTAGTCTGGAGCCAAGAACTAGGAAAAACCTAAAGGTATTATTTACCAAAAGATGATAGGTACTTCTCATACTTCGATAAATGATTTAAGATAAATGTGTTGACATTTAAGAAGTACTATATATGCAATTCATACTGCATAATTTAAAATGTAAAATTACCAGTGACTTCATGAATATTACCAATGAGAAAAACAGTAAGGCTGGTAGGGTGGCAGATCTTACAAATTATAGGCATGCATTCCCGTAAGTCTTTCATTGAACCAACCACTATAACTACTTGGTATAAATTATTTAAATTATTAATGAGAATTATCATGTACTGGACTTCATTATGAATTTTTACATTATTTTAAATTAAAGGTTAAAATGTTACCTCTAATTACTAATAATTGTTTAGTGTATGAAATTTGTATAAATATAGAAAGTATAGATTGGTATTTAGTTATGTTCCCTTCCTCTCTCCTCTTTCATTTTGGAATGCATACTATATTAGTGATTAATTTTTTTAACAGCTAAATATTGAAATGATGAATATTATTGGTGACTGTGAACAAAACTGCCAAATATTTGTGTCTGTTGAGTTTATTAATAAATCTATAGCACCTAGAACTGAGACACTCAATAAATATTTTCTGAATGAATAAATATAATGAGATAGGTTTATAAAACCCAGATCAAAACACAATGACAATAGAACCTATTTTTTGCGTTTTAAAATTTTCAGCTTTAAATGAAATAAAATAACACAAATTTGATAAAAAATTAACATTTAAAATTTAGATTTTAGCAGCTTGGTAATGAAAGTTAACTTTTTTTTTTTAATTTAAATCTGGTCTCATCTTCAGGATCAGAGCTATCCAGCCTGAAAAATCTCTTGAAGGTACAACAAGTAACTGAATTAAATTTAATGTATTGTTAAAACCAAGTCTAAAATTGCAATAGTCTTGATAAACAAGATGTAGCACAACAGGGGGAAACATTGCAAGCCATATGGTCTGGCTCTGTGTCGGCACCCAAATCTCATGTTGAATTGTAAGCCCCAATGTTGGAGGAGGGATTTGGTGTAAAGTGATTGGATCACGTGGGCGGATTTCCCCCATGTTGTTCTCGTGATAATAAGTTCTCTCAAGTTCTGGTTGTTTAAAAGTGTGTAGCACTTCCCCCTTTGCTCTCTCTATCCCCTGCTCCACCATGGTAAAATGTGCTTTCTTCCCCTTCACTTTCTGCCTTGTTTGTAAGTTTCCTGAGGCTTACCAGCCATGCTTCCTGTACAGACCATGGAACTGTGAGTCAATTAAACCTCTTTTTTTCATAAATTATCCAGTCTCAGGTTGTTCTTTATAGCCATGTAAGAATTGACTAATACAGTAAGTATTAAGTAGTTATTTTATAACATTTTATTGCAAATATCACAGCAATTATCACAGTTGAGATAATTCTCAGGGTCCTTATTAAACCTGCTTTAAAATGATCTGGAGCCAGAAAAACAGTATCATTGCTGAAGTACAGTAGTTCTTCATTTTGGAATTAGAGATGCATTTAGAAATGTAAATTATCTATAATTCAAATCAAAATAGTGTACTACAAACAAAATCTGGTTATGTCAGTTCACCTAAACTTTTCCATTTTGTCAGATGAAATATAAATAACGAAGTCCATTTAGCTCTGCCAAACTAGAAGGACCCATATGAATGGAGAATATCTTCTAAAATATATCAGTGCTTTCATAGCAAATATCACCATGGCATAGAAATCACATATTGAGATAAGCTGAACCAATAAGAGGTGTTTCACATAGATAAACTGCTGCTCTTGCTACAAAATCTAGCCATGAATATGACACTTTGACCCTGGAGGTACAGAAATGTTAAGATAACTACTTAAAGCTGCTAAACATCTTAATTGCATTAAGGAGCGATTCTGCTGAATTTTAAAATTGTTTGACAAGATTTTTAAAGAAATAAACCAGTGACTATTAATGATTATTGTTTTATACTGAAGTTTATAGGCTATTATGTAAGAAAAGTTCTGGATATTCTAAATTTCAAAGAACAAGTGTTTCTTGATGAAATTGTTGATCTTCAAGGAACTTTGAATGATTGGCAATGGAATTGCAGATCCCTCTCATGTGTTAAGTCTTTCTTGACAGTGATCACATCTCAGAAGGGATCCTCCTTCTGGCCAGTATCGCAACTAAACACTGGAATCTTGTCTGTGAGGTGGAACACCCTTCTATTAAACTGAACAAAATCTAGTAAAATAGCCTTGTGTTCTGAAGTTTTAAGTAGTTCTGTTCATTTCCCTACGAAATGTTTATTTTATACTGTTGTAAGTTGAAATAATTTTACTTCATTACTTTTAACATAATAATTTGTGTAAGTACATATTAAAACCTATTAACTGGAACTAAGTTTGGCTGAAAGTAAAAGAAGCACTCAAAAGAACTGTCTCTTGAGAAAAGCAAAACTTTCTCTCTCTCTCATGTATGAGTCTAGAGGTGGGAGGTCTAGGTCTGTAAGGAAGTTCTCCTGCTAGTGGTCTTGATGATTTCCTGAATATGAGGAGATTTTAAAATTGTAAGAACTGGAAAGACTGTAAGATTTAGCTTGGGCAAATGAGTTGTATGAGTACCATTAAGTGAATACTATTAAATGAAATAATTATACTTAATATTATACAAATTTTATTATAAATATTAATATAAAAGGCAAAAAAGTAGGATACAATTTGGATATGATGTGGTGAAGTTACAGATGTACAGAATTTTAAAATGTGTATTTGGATCTTGGAAGACTGTTCTTGTATTATTAAATTAAAAAATAGGAGACCTCAGTTAATGTCTGAGGCTATCTCTGTACTTTGAGTTGCTATATAACGAACTGCAACCTAAATTAATACATAAACCAAAATCTAACTTAGGAGAATATTATTTCATAACAAATAGCCAGGTTTCTACCAATTACATACAACTGAGCTTCAGCCAATCACAGGCAAACAACTGATCAGACTTGCCCCCGCAAAACAAATGCCTCTTTGCACCATCAAATAAGTCAGACACCTACCTGTAGCCAATCAGAGGATTTTCTAATTTGCTTCTGTGTTTGGCCTCTAAAAACCCACTGCTCACACTGTTCAGCAGAACTCTCTGCATCTGTTCTGTTTTAGAGTGCGGCCTAATTTATCAATTGTTCTTGCTCAGATAAATATCATTAATTTAATTTGTGTAAAAGTTTTCTTATAACAGCCTGAAATGCCATATTTGAAAATCATGCATTTACCACTGGTAGTTTTGTTTTGTTTTTTAGATTATTGATTCAATTTTATGTCTTGTACTATATATCTGGGTAGTCACTATAAATTCATGATCAAAAAATGAGTGACAGAAGAATCTTAATAGTGGTACACCCATGAGTGTCACCAAGATAATTCTGCTTGGATTTCCTATCGTGAAATTTGTACATAGTAGTGCAGATAAGAAATGCTGTTATTAAGGGAAAGGGATGTAAGAAAAAAAGTTCAATATGGACCCATGTAAATTATAGATGTTGTCAGAACTTCCCAGTAGGAAGCAGACTCATGAGTCCATACTCAAGGAAGAAGGTGATATGAGAAATAGAAATCTGGACATTATCACAATTACGATGGCCAAGTATACCATAGGAATAGACAGTTTATCAAAAAAAGGAGTGTAGAGTGAGAAGATAAAATTAGAGAGAAAGCCATTAAGTAAAAGACACAATAATTAATGAGAACAGTAACCATGTGGTCAATGAAATAGGATAAGGAGTTTGGTGTCATGGAAACTGAATTAGTAGCTTATAAAAGAAGTGGAGAAATAGTATTGACAAACCTGAACTAAAGATCTGACGTGTCACATAGGGGCCCAAAAAAGGAGGGGCAAGTTCTTCCCTTAGGGACCTTGTGACTGCAGTGAAGTAATGACTTATAATGGGTTTCTGGAATACTCAAAATGATAATAAAGAAAAAGTCAGGCAAAGAAAAGGAAATTGAGGAAAAGTGGATCGGGTGGACTTGCAGCCTCTGTTCAGAACTGAAGTTTATGATTGTTGGGCTAGGTAGTCTCGTCGTTACAGTCTTTGATTTCTGCTCAGCCACATAAGAATAGGAATGGGCACTGGGCCTGAAACACTTCCATCCCAAGAGAACAAGGGTCCACACAGCCTGTGCTGGGCTTATCACCTCGTGTGGGGATATCTTTTCCCGTTTCAGACTCAAGGTGTGCTCCTCCTCTATCCAGGCCAAGCATGTGTGTCAATGGCCCTCAGATATGCCCTCAGATTTTGGTACTTCAGACTCCATAGGGGACAGATTGCGGTCCTTCTATTCTGGTACATGTAAGCCAGTTGCCCTGTGTTGCTTTCCAAGGGCAGCCACTAGCCATGGTGGACTGAGGCACGCCACTGGAGCTAATCTAGCTCTGTCTCTTTTCTATGCAGGAAACACATTGTTGAATCCAGTGCTTGCCTCTATCATGTTTTCCTTGGCAATTGCCATAGGAAGTTGCACTGAGTAGACATGTTTAGATTTCTCTTCCTGTCGGCTGGCTTTGGGATGAGCTTTGCTATCCTCCATGTAGTTGGAGTCCTTCCCTGGCATGGTAACCAGTGCATGGAGTTCTGCTCAATAAGTATCCTTTCTATGAAGGCAAGCTGCTGGCCACCATGAGACATGCGCCCAATTCTGTACCTGCCTGTGCAGCATTTAGGGCTATAAAGATTATGTCTCCTATAATGCTGAGGCATCAATGTTCCATTCTTTGATGAGCTTGCTATCACCACTAAACACAAATTAAAATATAAAATGCTTCACTCAGTTTTCTGTGCATGGGCGAGAGATTGCAATTGCTCTTCTCTGAATCTTTATTGTTTGAATCCTAAGTATGTCTTCTATGTTTTGTAACTTACACTTAGTTTGACAATATGGATGGCCTACAGGTACCTGTTATTTACCTGTTGGTCCATTCAAATATATAAGCTCTTGTTAGTAAGTGATATCCTCAAATGACAAAAATCCTGTTATTTAGCTGATTTTTTATCCTTTTCATTATCAGACAAAAAATAAAAAATAAAAATAAAACACAACAACCCGATATTTTTCTAGAAATACTGAGAACAGCAAAGGAATTTACTAGGCCAATGAATAAAATGTGATTCCAGCTTGTTAATTTCTGGAAGGATATGACTGACTTTCTATATTGTTCTCGTCTTAGAGGACTGCCGTAACACAGTACCAGAAAGTGGGTGGCTTAAAACAACATAAATCTGTTGTCTTATAGTTGTAGTTGTGGAGGCTACAAGTCCAGAATGAATATGTGAGCAGGACCATATATTTTCTAATCCTGTAGGGGAGCATCTCCCTGACTCTCCCAGTGGCTGGGAGCCCCAAGCATTCCTTGGCTGTAGCAGCACAACTCCAGTCTCTGCCTTTCTATGTCTGTATTTTTTCAAGCCTTTTTTATGTGTTTCTGTTTTCTCGTCTTATAAGAATAGCAGTCATATGGAATTGGGACCTACCACAAATTATTAGGACCTCATCTTAACTAATTATATCTGCAAAGATCTAATTTCCAAATATTGTTACATTCCAGGTACATGGCATTAGGAATTAAATGTATCTTTGTGGGGAAACACAGTTAACCATTAGAAACTTTTCGTTACTAAAAATCCAATACTTAAATATTACAGTACATATTCCTTTATGCTATTTTTTTCACTGTTTCACTGTTTAAGTGGCATGGTCATAGCTCACGGCAGCTTCGAACTCCTAGGTTCAAGCAATCTTCCCACTTCAGCTTCCCAAGTAGCTAGGACTACAGGCGCACACCATCACATCTGGGTATTTTTTAAATTTTATTATTTTTACTTTTTGTAGACACAGGGTCTCACTACGTTACCAAGGCTGCTCTCGAAATCCTGGCTTCAGGCAGTCCTTCTGCCTCAGCCCCGCAAAGTGTTAGGATTACAGGCGTGAGCCTCCATGCCCAGCCACCTTCATCCTATTTCTGATACACCCATAAACTGCCTCTCCTAGCTCTATCGAAGTGAGGCATAACTAGATGATTGATTACTGATCAATGCAATGATAGTTAAAGGGTTGAATATTAGTCCCAACCCTGGCTGTAGAGATTTTAGAGGCTACAGCTTGAAATAGTGGCTTCCATGACAATGCAATCCACTTAGGTGACAGAGTCACATTTAGGAAAGATCTTCCAGACACCTCTACATTGGACTTTGCACATGCAAAAAAAAAAAAAAAAAAATAGACTTTAGTTGTTAAGCTAATAATACAGCCCCTTGACTAATATGCACATTTATATGAAGAGGTTGCACTGTCAAATGTTCATTATTGAATTATTTAACATGTTATCTAAAATGAAGGCCAATAAATGTGTAGAATTCTCTCAATCACACAGTTTAGGGTTCATGTTATATTCATAGAGCTAATCTCTCAATATGTAGTCTATCTCAATGAACAATATGCATATATTTTTAATTTTCAACTTTTATTTTAGATTCGGGGGTACATGTGCAAGTTTGTTACCTGGGTATATTGTGTATGCTAAGGTTTAGGATAAGAATGATTCTGTAACCCAGGAGGTGAGCGTAGTACCCAAGAGTTAGTTTTTCAGTCCTTTTAATCCATCACTTCCCCATCTAGTAGTCTCCAATGTCTATTGTTGCCATCTTTATTTCTATGAGTAATGTTTAGCTCTCACTTATAAGCAGTATTTGGTTTTCTGTTCCCGCATTATTTCACTTAGGATAATGGCCTCCAGCGGCATCTATGTTGCTGCCAAAAAAAAAAAAATCATAATTTTGTTTTTTTATGGCTGTGTAGTATTCCATGGTGTATATGTGCCACATTTTCTTTATTTAGTCCCCCGTCGAAGGACACTTAGGTTGATTCCATGTCTTTGCTATTGTGAATAGTCCAGTAAGCAATATATTTTCAAAGAGTAAAATAAACTTGTGATAAGTAAATAATGTCCCTAAGTATTTTCAATGCATTATAAAAGTGAACTAAAAATTTTAACATGAATGCTATTTAAATATCTGGAAAGTAAAAGTTTTACCAGATTTTTTCTTCTGGCAATGATAATTGTGATTCTCCTTGTTATCTATTTGGAACACATATAGGTATGTGCCATGCAAACGTGTTTAGACTAGTGTATCTGTATTCATATCTTTATTCATTTATACATTCACACAATGGCTTAACAGATATTTTGGCACCTATTTTGTTTAATACTTTGTTAGGAGTTAGGAGTTGCGTAGTGAAATAAATAGGCAGGCTCAGCTTGCATTGAGTTTACAGAACATGGCAGTGAGAGGAAATTAAATAAAAACAAGGATGCAGTTGTACACACTTACCAAAGTGTTATGAAGGAAAGACAGAGGGAGGTATGAAAGTATACAGCAAGGGAACATTATCTAGTCTGGGTTGGCCAGAGAATGTCTCCAAGAGAAAAGGATATCTGAGCTGAGCTCTAAACACTGAGGAGAATGAACTGAACTGAGGGAAGTGGTAAAAAGTATTTAATGTGGAGGAAAGAAGCAGTCCAAAGGCATTGGGGGGAAAGTAATATTTAATTACAGGAATATAGAGAGCATGTAAAAAAATATGTAAAATGAGACTGGAGAAAAAGTAAGGGACAGAAGTGACTGGAAGCTACTGGCCCTGTTAGAGACCTGTTCTATAAACTGAGACAGATACGTGTCACGGTCATATCTGCAATCTAAAAATGAATTTCTGCTTACAGCTTGGAGAGGAAAAAACTGACTTATGGAAAAATTTAGGGGACATCTGTAGTATTTTAGGTAAGAGATGTTCATAGCATAGACTAGGAGTGTTGGAAATGAAGAGAAGTAAATTAATTGTACAAATATTTAGGATGTATACATGTACACATTGTGACAGATATACTTCTTACTCTCTATATTGACTTTCCTTAGGACACCATTCCTGCTTATGGTATGTGTGTGCCCTTGGATATTCTTACACATGTATTGGGAAGAGTAGGGAAGAATGTGGATAACAGATAAGACAAAATTGGTCAAAGAATAATCACCTATTGAGAATTTCACTTCCTAACTCTCTTTAAGATATTCAGTCAATTCAGTGTTCTTACTCCCAATAAGCGCAATTTCCCTTCTATTAAAATACGTTATCTTCCTTTATTTTTTCCATAGTTAACATGAGAGGTTTATCTATACTATCTCTGGTTTGGGACGGACCCTCTTGTATGATTTGCTGCCTTCTCTATACCTTCAACAAGTTGTTCTTCATTCTCACTGGTCATTGGAGTCCCAGTTCTGCAGGTACTCTGAGGTGAAGTCTGTTTTATTATTAGAAACACAGAACACTTGTTGTAAATAGTCTTGGATTATGCCAGATATATTTAAATGTTTTTCTTCCCTCTCTCTCTGAAGTTTGAATCTGAAATGGAAACCAGCATGCTTACTTGTGCATTCCTAGACATTTTTGTTGCTCTGCATTACTTACCCATCTCTCCCACAACTCACACCCACCATTGGTATCTCAAAAGTTGTTTCTTTTTGTTTTAAAATACTTCCCCTACATCACATTATGCATATCTGTATCACGCATTCTTCCTGCAATAGGCTTATCACAATAAAGTTTACATTTTAGTCTCTCCAAATGTATTTTATATTCTTCAAGCCTTCTTAGTATGTTAATATGAACTTTGGTTATTAGTAAGCCTTTGCTCATTTCTACAAAACCTGAATTTAAAGATAAACATTTTTCCATATATACACATTAATCCTTAATTTTAAAGTCATGGTTGAGTAAAGACCTATTTGTTTTTAACTGCATCTGACCTACACAGGATTTAATGATTCAAAGCTGGAAAAGGTAGGAGAGATTAAATTTACATGTAATAAAAAAATGAAATGTGTTTAGTGTATCGCAACATATGTGGTGTAATTATGTCTTTCCTCTTACTAAGAATGGCATTTTCTTTCATCACAAGATGGCATCTGGATACTTAGTGAAGCTTAGATATCAAGTAGATTGGAGAGAAAGTCCATGGTCCATGCACTTAGCTTATTTGCTATCTTGTTGAAAAGTTCCCTTTCAATATCCTCTTGATTACTAGGCTGGAATTGACTAACATGTAGTTGATCCGCCATATTTTTTTTAATATCAAGGAGGCACTAATGGCACACACCTGGCCATTATCACCAGTACAACCTTTTGATGTTTTTACCTTGTTCCCGCTTGACTCTGAGCCATTCTCTTCTCAACACTTCAACTTACTATACATACATCCTTCTAGGATTTTTGTCATTGATGGGGTGGTTGTCATAGCTATTGCAATTAAAGCAGAGAGAGAGTTCAGGTTAAAACATAAGGAGACACTTAGAATAGTATTTTGCTAGTCTGTACAGATGGTTGAAGTAATTCTACTTATAAGAACATTTCTAAATGAACTTTAAACATCAAACACCTTTAGAACATAGTAACATATAAAAAATACATATAATTATAGGTTCACGTAAAGGACTTTTTAAAAGTTAGGTACAATTAACTAAATATATTGCATTCCATGACCTTGTATTAAACACAAGATAGGGAGGACTCATCTTGAGTATATTTGCATAGAGGGAGTTGTATTAGAAAGAAAGCCTGAGTGTATTCAAGAACCAAGAAAGAAATACCAGCAAGCTTCTTCGATTAGTGAAAACATAACACACACACACACACACACACACACACAGAAAAATACAAGCACTAATATTATTTTTAATCTGACAGTTCATAATCCAAGTATGATTATATTTAAGAAATCTGTTAACAACATACCAAACCTTCAAATAAACTATTATGTTGAAAAACACAATAACTATAACATATAGCTATATTATTGTTGTATACAATTTATCTGTTCTTCTAAACATAATGAACTGAACAGCTCTAAGAATTGATTTTTGTGGGCCTGGCATGGTGGCTCACGCCTGTACTCCCAGCAATTTGGGAGGCCGAGGCAGGTGGATCGTCTGAGGTCAGGAGTTTGTGACCAGCCTGACCAACATGGTGAAACCCTGTCTCTACTAAATACAAAAAATTAGCTGGGCATGGTGGTGCATGCCTGTAATCCCAGCTACTTGGGAGGCTGAGGCAGGAGAATCGCTTGAACCTGGGAGGTGGAGGTTGCAGTGAGCCGGGATTGCGCCACTGCACTCCAGTGTGGGCAACAAGAGCAAAAGAAAAACTCCGTCTCAAAAAAAAAAAAAGGTGGGGGGATTTTTTTGTTGTTGTTGTTGGCCAAATCTAGCATTTTAGAGCCATATTTCATACACATAAGATACCTTAAAGAGATATACGAACATTGAGGGCTTCAGGACACTGCGGGGAAGAATCTCAATATTTTAGTATACAAAAAAAATAAACACAAGAGTAAATTTTGCATTATGGGAAACAGTATACCAGTTGGTAAAACTAGTTACACTGCATATGTGTTAGCATTTTTAAACATGGATTTATGTCTGAATCAATAATTCTGAGCCTTTGAAATGCACTACTGAGATTGTAATTTTTTTTTTTTAATTTTTAAGCTCAAGTCAATAGAAGCTCATCTTAATGCTACCTCTAAAGTAAGGTGTTTCTACTCTTCAAGACCATCTGCCCTCCCCTTCTTAGTACAACTACGGGTTCAGCCTTTTGATTCCTTCAACAGAGTTAAGTGAAGAAAGAAAATGAATTACATTGTAAAAGACAGTTATGGGGCACTAATGTTCAGAAAGAACAGTGGGTAAAAACATCATGTAGATATCCAACTGTTAAAAAGAATCTTGGTAAAGTGGACCCCAGCTGTGTTATTCCAGATGCCCATTTTCACTTAATGACCATTAGACAGGCAATAAAGCCATTAGTAGATGTCTGTAATGTAAGAAACAACTGTCAGGTAAATCAAGTTTTAAATGCCTAAGCTTGTAAGGTGAAATAAACAAAAGTATGACAAAAGGTTATTTTTCAATTAGTGTAAACCTTCTATAAACTGTTTTTCATACTAACCTATCCCTAGTAAAATTCATATGTAATTATATGAATTATATATAATTTAATAAAATAGTAAAATAAATATGTAACAACATTGTTCATTATATAACAACATAAAATGAAAGTACTTTAGAGCAGGAAGGAGTGTTAGTGAAAACTAGCTCACTCATTTATCACACATTCTCTTAAATCATGAATTCTATCTACAATTAAGTAAACAGGTGAATTAATTGTCATCTGTTTAGCCTCTGCTTGAATAAGTTAGCCTCTGCTTGGATAATTCTGAAAACTGAAATGCACTGCTTAATTTTTATTAGACAGTATTGCTTTTTAATAACTTATGATTAATGATTTGATGTTTGTACTCTCTAACTACACCCACAAAATTTTCACTATGCTCTATGAGGCAAAGAAAAAAAAAATGTTTGTTTTCATATGTCAGGCCTCCAGATATCTGGTGAAAGTATGTGTTGTGGGCAGGTAGCATTACGGCTTTTTTCTTCAATCTGGTTTCTAAAGTCAATATTCTCAATGCCTTTGAAATTCTATTTTTATGAAATACATGATTATAGAAATCATGGTCATATATCTTAACATTTACATATATACCTCTCTCTGTTAGTTTATTTTTAGAACACTAAGTTAATTTATTTCAATTAATTATGTGCATAATTCTTAATATTCTTTCGATGATATCTAATTCCCAAGGATAACAACATTTTATTATGCTTAGAAATCTTCATATTAAAAGTTTAGTTTTAACCTCATTATTGAAGAACAGCTAGCAATACTCTTACTAAAATCACAAAGTTAATAGGATCTAGATCTCCTACCTTGAGCAATTTCCATCTTATTAGGTCATAGCTGTTTTAAGGATTGATGCATATCCAAATAATAGAAAGAATTAAGTGACATAAAAATGAGATAAATTATTGAGCTATTATCCAATTTAAATTTATTTACAGTTTTTGATTTTAAACTTTCTATTTCTGTCTCTGTCTCTCTGAGATAGAAATAAAGACATAGAGAAAGAGACAGAGAGATAGAGTGACAGAGTTTAAGATTCATAATCCAAAACTGTATATAAATCCAAAACATATTATAGTTTATATATGTATCTATAGATAGATATATAGTGTATATATAGATAGATAGGTACATATAGATATACAGATACAGAGTTTACAGATATAGAGTTATCTATAGAAAACTCTATAAATGTGTAAACTCTGTATCTGTTGATATATAGATACAGATATACAGATATAAAGTTATCTTTATCTATTTGTAGATATAGATCTAAATATGTATAGAAATCTGTAGATCTAGATTTCCATTTATGTCTATTTATAGATGTCTATTTATAGATGTGTAAACTGTACATATCTATCTAAACTATAATACATCTATCTACTGAGACATAGTTATCTGCCTATAGATATATCTATCTACCTGCCCATGTAAGATTTCATATATATATATAATAGATATGCCTAGATAGATAGAAATAGTTTACATCGATCTATTTATGTATATAATATATATACAGATAGATAAGTATAGAGAGATATATGGTTTACTCATATGTCTATATCTATTCATCTACCTGTATGGAGAAAGAGAGAGCACAACTTAGCCTAACTTAGGGTTAGAAATAAATAGGCCATGTATTGAATCTATCAGTCAGATTAAGCACCTTACCCACCTCATATCCTACTATGAATTTCTTGGTATTAGAGGAAATATATATGTTTAGCTTTTTTTGTACCATGAGAAAGTGAGGGAACATTAGCTGTCCATATATCTATTTATGAAACTTGTATCTTTGTATTTATGTATACATATCTATTACTTTGCTTTCAGTGTATCATGGACAGGAAATAAACTTTTGGAAATATTGAAAAAGTAGAAAGATGATGAGCTTACAATGGCCAGAGAAAGTCAGATGTTAACACTTGTACAAATATATAATTGCGGAATTGGGGACACTCCTAAGCATGCTACAAGCACAGATTCTAAAGATAAAATGAAACCAGGGAGGTCCTTCTTGTAATAGTCAGGATGGCAATTGCGAGCCTGCATTAGTAGCACCAGATGATTTGGCTCCTTCTCCTTTGCATCACACCACTTGTCTTTAGCTAAAGTAAACAGGCATATTTGTACCTCTGTCCCTCTGCCCTCCTCCCACAACCCCCGGTGGTGGGGTCTGGGAGTAAGAAGCAGAGCAGGTATTCTCGGTTATATGTAAAGTCTAGGAGGAATGTGGAGACCTGACATTCAGAAGCCAGCACAGACCAGCTGACTATGCATCAGTGAAACATCCCTGGCATCAATATCTGCAACTGATTGATAGAGATGCAAGCAGAAATTCTCACAGCAAAGATGAGCAGGCAACCAAACATCATCAAACATTTCAGAAAACTCAACACTACCTAAAAGATAACAAAAGCTCACCCAAGGAAAAACAAGTATTCCAGTTCATGTGTAAAATAGTGGTTTTAGGAATTTAAAATATGGGCATCAACAAAAACTCAATAGGTTGATATCCTATTTGAGTGTCAATTCGAACAAACAAACCTGGAGAAATATCAGATAGGGAAATTTGAGTACCCATTGAATACTTGATGATGTTATGAAATTATTGTAATTTTTGTCTGATTATGGTATGGCGTTTACCTCGTAAGGAAAAGATCTCTTATTCTTTGGATGCACATTAATATGTTTGTATCTAAAATGACGTACGTTCTGGGATTTTCTTCAAAATATATTGACAAGCAGTTGGGTGATGTGAATAGAAGTGGAAATTTAAGAAGATTGTCCATAAAAAGAAAATAAAGTTTGGATGAAGGGTACATAAGACCTCATAATACCATTGTCAGTATTTTGCACATAGTTTATATTGAGAAATAGCAGAGGATACAAAGATAATGAGTTACAGAAAAGATTTTTAAAAATTAGGGTAATTGACAGGTATACCCTAAAAATTCAGTGGTGAATGAAACCTCCATAATTTACAACTTAGTGTAATTGATATTCGAAGAGGAGGGAGTAAAATATATGCGGTTTTTAAAAAGAGCTGAAACCAAAAACAACCACTAAGAACTTCAGCACAGCCCATTGAGTTAAATTAGAATGAATGCAAGCCAAAAAAAATAAAAAAACCCTCAAATTACACACATTGTAGAATAACATTAAATGAAAGAGAATAAAGAAGAAATTAAAAATCCTTTAAAGGTAATTAAATAGAAGATTGGCTATGCAAGCAAGTATATATCTGTATTTTAAAGCTAGACTATTAGTGTACAAAGGACATGACAACGATATATCTTCAGTAATTAGTGGCTGAAAAAAATACTGAATTGATTGGCGAGGCTTGGGGAAAACCAGATTTCCGGGGAAAAAAAACAATAACAACAACCAAACAAACAAAAAACAAGGGGATTGAGTGCTACTGAGATCTTCTGTCACTAGAATTCACAGTTAACTGAGTCATTCATTAATTACTTTCCCTCCCTTTTATTGTTTTTCTAAGGTACCAAACACATGGCTAAAGTCTTTTCAGTTGCTTCCCTCATGCCTGTTGGTAACTGCTAAACTCCCGTCCACCCTGCTACCTATTTATTCAGGCTTTTCCTTGGTTGTCATATTATCACAGAGGCTTTCTCTAACCATACTATCTAATGTAACTGTTGCAGCTCCACTCAGCATTCTCTATTTATTTGGTTGCTTCATTTTTCTGCACGCAACGTCGTGACATTATTTACTTATATATTTGCTTGTGTATCTTTTCCCACAAGGATGTAAGTGCTATAAAGCATCTAGAATAGGTTTCACAAAAGCGTGAAGCAGGTGACATTATTAATTATTTAATGTTTTGGGAAGGAAAGAGCTGAGACCGCCCACCAATGTTTGCTTGGGAAATGATGGTTACTTGCTAATACACAAAGGCAAAAAATAATACAGGACTGTATGTTCTTTATACTTTCTTTAAATGCTAAGGAAATAATATAAAGAAAAATGGCATGTGAAATTTAATAACAAATGCTTTTCACTAGATTTAATGTCGTGTCTCTAAATCTATTATGTACAAATTAAATTAACAAAATAAATTCAATCCTGTTTGTATTTCATCAAGGAAAATCTTATTTTCAAAAAGCCTACACCGTAAATTTAACATACTCTGAAATGACATTTTAGCAATTGAACTGTAAATTACAAATAACACCAATGTTATATATTCTTTATATATTCTGATCTTAAATAAATACAATAATTCAAAAAGTGAGATCCTTGGTGACAACCTCAGGCACTGAGTTAAATATTTATTATGAGAATTTTCTGTGTACAAATAACTCCTTTCTTCCTAGACTTCTCTTTTTGATATGTATTTTTCATTACTTAATGGTGAATTGTTATTGGCTTAACATAATATATTTGGAATTTTTTTTCCCTTACCCAAATAGTTCTCATTTCATTTCTGTGGACAGAATATAGGATGTTACCTATCAGTGGTATTTTCAGATCTTTTCTAAGTTTAGCAGAGTTACAGTGGTACAAGCCTTCACCATCTGTCCACTGCCTTCACAAGGTGACCTTTACACCTAGGCTATGTCGTAGGAACATAGGGATGTTTACACTAAAAATAGGTAATATCTTCAATAGTAAATACAACTTTGAACATTCTTCACATTCACTCTCAATATTCACTCTAGTGACTAGAGATGATGGCCAAAGATTTTGACAACATAAATCTTGCTGTACTTTACTATTAGTTAATCAATGTAATAATCTAAAATTGCCATTAAAGAGTTTATTGTTAAGATGCACAATTATTCCTTGACGTCAACTTCAATTAGTTACAACTTATGGGCATCAGTAAATTATTTCAATACTTAAACTGCAATAATATTTTCTATCTATAGTATCTGGCAAAATCTAAGAGTTTTGCAATTTGCTTATTACATAATAATGTATTTATCATGGAGAATTTCGATTTAGAGACAGGATATAGGAAGACCTAGATTAATATTTGCTGAGTAACTTCTATATGTTGAACCTTATGATAAAATATATATTTATTTTTCCGCAAAAGCTTGTGAAGTATTATAACTTCAGTTTTACAAATTAGAAAACAAAGTCTCTAAGAGAATTTGGAATTATTTCAAGTTTACACAAGTTAGTAAGTTCTAGAGCTGGAATTAATATCCAGGTCTGGTTGCTTTCAGAGTAAGATCTATCTGTATCATTTTCAGATTTTGGTAGATTTTTATAATATTCCTCTCATTTAACCAAGATCAAATGCCTATCTTTCTATCTCTCCCTTTGAGTCATTTCCTTGAACCCTTCCTTACTTCAATTTCTTATCTTTGGACTTGTTGAATTCTATAATGTTTTACATAAACTGTTTTGAAAGAATCCTCAAGTATACATACTACAGTTTCATAAAAATGTACAAATATTTATGTTTCTTTTATAAACATTAGAAGAAATGTCATTTTGACTCATGGAGAGTTTCAGTTTATTTATTTCTCAGCCGTACACATTTGTTTTATGAATCTTTTCTTCTCTGAGATAATTTTGATGTAGATCTCTCTCTAAGAAAGACAGGAGATAATGAATGACATTACATGTTTTATTCAGTTAATTTTCAAGGATTTATAAGTATTTACAATAACATTTTATTTAGAGCTGTATAACTCTCAAGTTAAATCGTAAGACCAAATGGACTACTAGTGCTTTAGTGTTAGAAAACTTTGCATTTAGGAAGTTTAAATTGTAAGTTAAAGATATAATACTAGATGAACAAAAGACAATAGAATTGAGTTAATCTTCAGAGGAATTGAGGCTAGAATGGTGGTAGAGTAAAATTTTTGAGTTTTCCCAGGTACAATTTCTGGGACACATGTCAGTTGCACTCCTATATTGGCAATATAGGTTTAAAATCTATTGTTCTTTCTTGGGATAAAGCATTGTGGATTATGAACATCTTTCCTCAATTTGTGCAAGAAGGGATTAGTGTGGTATGGCACTTTCAGGATATCTAGAACATAATTCTAAAAATGCAAGACACAGATAAAAAATGTGCACAGGTTATATAATTTTTAAATCTTTAGATTAATAATCTAAAAATATTAATAACTGCCACTGTTGTCTTTCAAATTTACTTCATCCCACAAAATCCTTTCAATTCATTCATTATATCAATCTCTTTCCTGACCACATTAATTGCACATAACATTCCTCCTCCTTCTTGCTTTTCCCATGGTGTACTGCTTCTCATCTCCAAGATCTTACCTTTACTCTCACTTCTAAAGATCGCTATTTTCCTTTTAAAAGTCATCACAGTTTATAACATAAGATAATATATGTTAAAGTACTTGAGAATATACAATTTCTTGTGCTGTAAATTATATCTATTTATGAAATATCAATTCTAGTTCTACATTTCCTAAATTAAGAGAGCTCATCTGTATGAATGAAAGCATTAATACCCTCCAGCTTCTTATTTCTGAACCTTGTTACTGAATAATTCTTGGCTACATTATTGAATCTTTGGGTGGAGAAAAAAAATATTTCCAGATGATTCATTTCTTTCTTTTGACTCTTACTTTCTCTAATCCAATACAGGTCACCTTTCTTAAAATCTTAAATTATACACCCTTTCCCTCCTTAAAACACTTCACTCAGTTTCTATTGGAGATAGAATTAAAATCAAACTCTATGCTATGAAATAAAACTCTCTAACGGTATCTCTTCCCTCTCCTCCCATACTATCATGAGCAGTGATCTTTATGTTCCTTTGATATCCCATCCTCTTTGCTACCCGAGTGGCTTTCAGTAGTCATTCCCTGTCTAATTTGTGAGGTTTCCTGCTCTTACGTTGATCATTTCCTTGTATTTTTCAGATTCCATTTATTTATTCTCTTTGTCTTTTCTATCTCTTATTCTATTTTTTATCTTTTCTCTCCTTTAGATCAGTT
Organism: Gorilla gorilla gorilla; assembly: GCF_029281585.2. Classification (NCBI taxonomy): domain Eukaryota; kingdom Metazoa; phylum Chordata; class Mammalia; order Primates; family Hominidae; genus Gorilla; species Gorilla gorilla. The sequence goes on along the minus strand of NC_073238.2, from coordinate 84,823,660 downwards.
CTAACCTCAAGTTGACAAGGATGGCTTCTCTCTTTTCTTTTTTTTATTATACTTTAAGTTTTAGGGTACATGTGCACAACATGCAGGTTAGTTACATATGTATACATGTGCCATGTTGGTGTGCTGCACCCACTAACTCATCATTTAACATTAGGTATATCTCCAAATGCTATCCCTCCCCCTCCCCCCACCCCACAACAGGCCCCGGTGTGTGATGTTCCCCTTCCTGCGTCCGTGTGTTCTCATTGTTCAATTCCCACCTATGAGTGAGAACATGCGATGTTTGGTTTTTTGTCCTTGCGATAGTTTGCTGAGAATGATGGTTTTCAGCTTCATCCATGTCCCTACAAAGGACATGAACTCATCATTTTTTATGGCTGCATAGTATTCCATGGTGTATATGTGCAGATTTTATTTAAAGCAGGGAACTGTCGGTGCATTGTCATTTTCCACCTCACCAAATGGTTACTTACCAAAACATTGAGCTATTTTTATTGTTTAGTTGTTTATGGTTTTTCTCACTAAATAAAGTGCAAGCTCTGTTTGGATAGTGGAAGCTTGCTTTATAGTGCATGGTTATGTGCCTAAAGCAAGTGTTCAGTAAATACTTGTTCCATGACTGAATAGACTCCAACAATTTAATGACAAATATTTGATGGCCTCCTCCTAACAGTCTAAATTATTATTAAAAATTTAACTCTGTCTATATTGGATGGTCTTGTTCTAACCAAGTGTTAGATTAATTAAATCGCTAACTTAATTAAAGGCCATCAGCAGATTTCTCCTTACTGATTCTCTATTTTTTGTATAGTAGTTCTCCTGAATCTTTTTGACATCATTGAAACCATTTCTCAACTATATGTTAACATTCCATAAAATTCCTTTTTATTTTCTTTTGGGATATCCTATTGAAAGGGGACATATTAAAGGTAATAAGGGTCACTGACACCTTAAAACTCCCATAACCTCCATGGTAATGATAAAATAACAAGAAAAAATTGCAAATGTGTGGAGTTCAATGTCTGCTATAAGTTGATTCCACTTATTTACCTTTTTAATGCCTATCAATTCTTACGTGTCACATGAGTTGAACTACTACTGTCTGTCAAAAATAAGTAAATGTAAACTGCAGGTTAAATATACATATTCCAAAATGCTTGGGACCATAAATGTTTTCAGATTTTGGATTTTTTTGTGTGAAATATTTGCATATATATCATGAAATATCTTGTGGATGGAACCCAAGTTTCAACATGAAATTCATTCATGTTTCATAATCACTGACTTTATACACATAGTCTGAAGATAAATTTTACATAATATTCAAGTTTTTTTGAGCATGACAAAAAGGTTTGACTGAATTTTGACTTCTGCCTGTCACATGAAGTCAGGTGCTAAATTTTTCACTTATGTCATCAGGTCATCATTCAAAAAGTTCCAGATGTTAGAACTGTTTGGGTTTGGAATTTTCATATTACAGATGTTCAACCTGTATTTTTTTCACTTTAAAGTTATTGATTTTTATTATTCACTGTAATTTGAATCCCTTCAAACTCCATGTGCATGTATACACACGATATCATTTGAATAGAGAACAATCAGTTCACACTGTAATAACAGCTTTACTCTAAAGATTTATTAGAGATCACAACCCAGAGCAGAGGAAAATGGGGCTCAGAACTGGGTCAGAGAAAGACAATCTTATAAGAGAAAGTAAGCAACTTTAAGAGTTATTATGTTGCATATGAAAATTAAAATTTTATAACTCTCCATAGCCTGTAAAATTCTCTCTTGTTAAAAAAAATGGACTCCTGTAGGGCTGACTGTGTGATTGCTAGAGAACTGTGTGATTGCTAACTAGGCCTCTCTGACCTCATTTTTGTAAGTTTGAGAGACAAGCATGAGAAATAATTGTGAAAAACTGATGCATAAGCTGTATGTATATGATAAGAGTAAGGGTTTAAAACATCTTTTTGTGGGGTTAGTTAGACTTTAAAATCCTTCTTTTGTGTGTGTGTGTGTCTTCTGCCAAGATATGTCCCTGTCCACTTGACTGCACAGTGCTGAGCACACAGCTGATTCTCAATACTGACTGATTGATTTATTGAAATATTCAGTGGTTTCAATTAGCTTTGCATGGCTTGACATATTTTTGAGTGCCAGAAATCTATAGTCTGGGTTTGCAATGCTCGTATAAAAGTATATATCTGAGCCAAGATTGTGCCACTGCACTCCAGCCTGGGCAACAAGAGCTAAACTCTGTCTCAAAAAAAAAAAAAGTATATATCTGTAAGAGTATATCAGAAATAATAAATGAATCTTCTGGTAAGCTTGTTCTGTTGAATATAAGTGTCAATTTTAGTTTCCACAGGCAGGAATCTACAAAATCAGAGGAAATTTTAAGTCTATTTTATAATACAAATTATTCTAGCATTCTGTGATAGTCATAAAAATAACATAAATGTAGAAAAGTTAGCTTACTGATAGCCTGTTTCTTTGAAACAAATTAATTTTTTAAAAAAATTTCCAGTCTCTCTCTCTCTTTCTCTCTATGTATAAATGAAATATATATATATGTATGTATATATGGCATTCTTACTCAAAACCAGAAATGTGACTAGCATTTCATTTGAATAAATTTTTTTCTACAAAAAAAACCCACAATGATGGCTTTATAATGCATTGTATCTGGTAGATAATATCCATAAATTCCGTATACCCAGTTCAATAAATATTAATGGTCGGCTGGGCGCAGTGGCTCACGCCTGTAATCCCAGCACTTTGGGAGGCCGAGGCGGGCGGATCACGAGGTCAGGAGATCGAGACCATCCTGGCTAACATGGTGAAACCCCGTCTCTACTAAAAATACAAAAAAATTAGCCGGGCGTGGTGGCGGGCGCCTGTAGTCCCAGCTACTCGGGAGGCTGAGGCAGGAGAATGGCGTGAACCCGGGAGGCGGAGCTTGCAGTGAGCGGAGATCGCGCCACTGCACTCCAGGCTGGGTGACAGAGCGAGACTCCGTCTCAAAAAAAAAAAAAAAAAATATATATATATTAATGGTCAGGTTTCATAACTGACAAAATAACCTCTAGTTTTCCTAGTAAAATTTATTGTTTCACTCACACTATCAGAGATTTACTTAGTGAAATGTCATTTCTGTTAAGTTCCTTACAGTCTATTGCCAAGATTTTTTTTGTAATCTAAATTACTTATTCATTAACTTCTCATTATTCTCCCAACTCACAAGAGAGGATAAAATTAACTTAAGTGATTTGTCAACTGAAGCAAATATTTTATTACAGTTCTCCTACTTGAAATGATTTTAGAATATCCCTAATATGCAGACATCTATGAATTCTGACTATTCCTAGAATAAAATAATGTAAAAGATTGATTTTCAATTTTTGTCATTGGCTTACAAAACTACAAGCTCACCAAAAAATCAATGTTGTGATTAATCAGTGATTCTATGTTGTGAATACTCAAGTGAATAGTAATCTGGATATTTTCCAAAATGACTTTGAAAGTTGCAAAGCCAACTAAGTATTGAAAGCTTTATTTTTAAACTTTTTTTTACAACAATATAAAGGTCATTTAAATACACAAATATTTTCAAAGTAAACATCAATATCTACTGTTACTTAGGCACCAACAATGTGCTACTTGTTTAACAGGTTTTATTTTATTTGACCTACACATTAACTTCTATTTTGCAGATAAGAAAGCTGAGACTCAAAGAAATTAAGTACTTTGCCCAAGGTTATACAAATTGTAAGCAGCAGAGAAGGGTTTGGGTCATGATTTGATTTCAAAGCCTGTGACGTTCCATTCTACAATGTTGCTTTCCAGTCAGTAGGCAACTAGGAGGAATAATGCACATACTGTTTTTCAAATGTTATAATTTAAATGCTTTATGCAAATATATTTATAGGATGCACTGCTCAGGCTGTGACTTCCTGCACTGCCCATAGCATTTTTGTCAATCCTTGAAGAGTGAGGAAGAGCTTTGATTATCCCTCTAGCTAAATTTGAAATGCACCAGGAAAAAGCATAGTTCTTTTCATTTTTATAATTGTATATATTTAGAGTATACAACATGATGTTTTGATATAGGTATATATAGTTAACTGATTACCACAGTTAAGCAAATCAACGTATTCATCACCTAAAATGGTTACTTTTGTGTGTATGTGTGTGAGAGAGAAGGAGAGAGACAGGGAGAGATGAGAGCATCCAAATCTGCTGTCTTAGCAACTTTCTAGTGTAATAGAACATTGTTGACTATAGTCCTTATGCCGTAAATTAGGTATAAAACATATTCATATTGCATAAGTACAAGTTTATACCCTCTTTTGTAAATCAGGGTAAAATATAAATTACTTTATCTTGTAGGAATATATAGCCGAGGAAGACCTGAACATGCTTTAGGTTTATGTGAGCATTCTGCATCAGTGAAGAACAGAAAAAAATAGAGAAATTAGTTATTTTAGGGGAGTAAAAGATAGACAAGACTATCTATAACATAGCTTCCCATCTAAAAATGAAAAGAAAAAGACCATGAACTTTAAGGAAAATCGATTCCCTATGAATGCCAGACCTGGCAACAATGTCTGGTCCACATTTACATCATCTCTTAGATTCTTTATTCTATAGTCTGTCCATTGTTTTTCTTTTCTCTACCTTGCTTTCTTCTGTTTATTCCTATCACATCTGCCAGAGTGATCTTAGAAAATGGAAGTCAGATGCTATCACTCCAATGCTCCAAATCCTCCAATGGCTTTCCATCTCATTCAGAATAAAAACTGATATCTGTGCACTGGCTTAAAATATCCTGTAAGTGGTCTGGTATCTTGTCTGCTGCCTCCTTGAACTCCAATAGAGCTCCTTTCGTTTCTGCTCACTCGCTTCTAGTACTTATTACCCCTTAAATACACCAAACTTTATCATGGCCCCAGGCCCTTGCTTTTCTATTCCTTCTGCTATGGCACTGTCGCTCATACATGAACAGTCCATGCTTTCACTTATTTTTGGACACAGGAGAAATACCACCTTATCAGTGGAGCTTAAGCATGTAGATTACTTAAAGCTCAGCCCGCCTTTCCTTCAAAACTCCCTATATTTCTTCCATGGTTTATTTATCTCCATGGATGATGTCTCCATTATCTGATACACTTATTATTTGTTGAATTTTAGTTTCTATCTCTCACCTCAAGAATGTAAGGTGCTTGAGGGCACAGATTTTGGTCTACTTTTTTTTTTTTTAACTGATACACCCCCATCACCTTGAACATGGCTTGGCACAGAGTAAGTGCTCAATAAAAATTATGTTTGAATAAATGAAAGGATGATAATGCAGAGATTGAATTTTTAATGTAACTAAAGCTTATGGATTTAAATGTGAAGATTTCTTTCTTGATTTAAAAATACAATTTTGAGAATTACAATAAAAGCACTTCCTAACTTGCACATTGCATTTCCTGTTTGATAAACTGAATATACATAATATATGCTGAATTTTTCTTGAGTATTTTATAGTACTTTAGAAATACAAATGAGGGCACCAAAATATTCTGAAACCACTATTTTTATAATTCTATTTGTTTTCCTACTAAATAATTGTAGAACCGCAGTTTCACGGTACTTTTAAAAAAAAGTATTATATGTTTCCTGACCTCTCCTCCACTATAAAGTGTTATTACTCTTATCCATTTCTCATTATGATAAACTCAAAACCATCCATTATTTACTGGTGTTTCATGCCATGATAGACAGTTAGACACTGTGAATTCAAAATTAAATAAGACATGTTCTTTGCCCTGCAGAACCATCCTAGTCTAGTAAGACCATCTTCATTTTCCAAAATTTGTTGCCCCCCCAAAAAAACCATTATTTTTGTTTCTATAGAGATATAGCCACCCATGTATCTACACAAATACACAAACATACATATAGACTTGAAAACAATACACACTGCTATGGTCTGAACTTATTTCTTCACATTCTTCTGTTGGAAACTTAATCCGTAATGCCACAGTGTTGGGAAGTGAGCCTTTTGGGAGGTGTTTCTGTCATGAGGACTCCCTCCCTGTGAATGGATTAATGACATTATAAAATGGACTTACAGGAGTAGGTTCTGTCTCTTCTGCTCTTCTGCCGTGTGGAGACACAGACTTTGTTCTCTCTCTTGCCCTTCTGCCTTCTACTATGTGTGTTCAGAGCAAGAAGATTCTCTTTAGACCAAATTCTAGTGCATTGGTCTTGAACTTCCCAGCCTCCAGAACTATGAGAGAATAAATTTATGTTCTTTATAAATTACCCAGTATGTAGTGTTCTGTTATAGCAGCAAAAAAGGGACTAACACACCCACACATGCGCACACACACACACACACGTTAGAAAGAGAGCTCAATCTTGAGAATACCAGGAGTCTCTCTTCTATTCAAGCAGAGCTCACACAGCTGAGGAAATGATATCGAGAATCCCTGCCTTTAATGAGTTTGTCACTTTTTTTAGTTCTCATACGTTAATTTTAAAATAGGAGAAAAAGTACGGCTTATGGAGGAGTATCTAAAACAATTAATATAAGAAAATATTAGTGGCCAGTTGATTCTACTTCTTTTCATATTAAGCCTGTTTTATAATGCCTACCTAAATAAGATTTGTATCAAGATAGAATGAAATCATTGTCTGGCACTTAGTAGGATGTCATAAAATAATAGTTCCTTTCTTAGTTTCTTGAGTCATTATCCAACTAAGAAGAAAATAATAATATGATGTATAAAATGTTTCATACGTAACCGTTGAAGAAAATACTCTGTGTTTAATCTGGGAATCTACCTAGTGTGAAGAAATTTAAAAAATGTAATATAATCTGAAAACTCATCATTCCTTTTGCCGCTATTATTTTACTTGTAATTTTGTCCTAGACATCACATGAAATCTTAAGTAGGCTATAATTTCAATAATTATATGTATGCTTTAATTTACAGATTTATCTGTTTTAATATTTTTTAGACTTTAGTATATTATTGTGTGAAGTCCATGTCATATTTCCTTTGAGCAATAAAGAATGAGAATTTACATGTGCCATGATGGCCAGTGACTAGAGTTATACAGAAAGGGAGAGGTCACCACATTTGCAGGAGACAGTCTTCAAGGCAAAGGGTCAACTTGTTAGCTTCCCATGGGGCTGACAAGTAATATTCTTTTGGACTGGTGAGCCAAAAGCATCCTGACTGGGTGTAAAACTCAGGAAAATATATTAAGTGTCAAGTTGTGATTTTCAAATTAGATTTTGGAAGCCAATTTACTTCTAGTAATAATGTTTCAAAGTAATTTGATTTCTTAGAATAATCTTCCCAATACTCTGAATATATAATTTATTTGAAATAAAAATCACAGTACTATTTCTAAAACAGATTAACTAAAAAATGTTGTTTTGGGGTGTTATAACTTCACATATTACTTACACATAAACTTGTGGAAAAAAGAGCATTTGAAAACTATTTGTAATTTACGTTATATCCATAATTAGAATTATGTTAAGACAAACTAGATCTTAGCTTTTAAAGCCATGAATTTTTGTCCTAGATTTTTAAAAGGTCTGGTAATAATGCAGGTGAATGAAAATATAAAGTTTTGGCAAATACGTCTCAAGATGGAAAGAGAAATGTAGTAACCTGATTTGAGAAAATATTTTAAAGTCTCCAAAAGCCCATGTCTCAAAAGAGACAACAGAAAATAAAATATCCACAAAGTTATACTATTTTATCTATATGTATATGAATATCTTACACTCCTATAACTTCCAAATCTGTACTTTATAAACTATAATCTTACTATTTTATTTTGATCATCCTGATTAAAATTTCAGGGGACTCACCTCACCCCACAGTGATACAGGCAAATTTCAGTGCGATATACAAAATAATGAAATTACTTTTTTAATGCTAGGGAAATCTTAACCCTTTGTAAATAAGTATTAGTTAAGCAGTTTTCTTTTTTAAAGACTCTAGTGTTATACAAAATAGGATATCATGCCATCAAATGTGTTTTACTCATTAGAAAATATCCTTGCAATACATATTAAATGTATATGTATATTACATTTATCTATATCTATATGTCTATATATATTTGTTTTCAATCTATAAATATTTTCATAAAAGAGATAGAAAGTGTTTTAAAAATCACATCATAGGCCAGGCGCTGTGGCTTATGCCTGTAATCCCAGCACTTTGGGAGGCCGAGATGTGAGGATCACAGCGTCAGGAGTTTGAGACCAACCTGGCCAATATGGTGAAACCCCGTCTCTACTAAAAATACGAAAATTAGCTGGGTGTGGTGGTGGTGCCTGTAGTCCCAGATACTTGGGAGGCTGAGGCAAGAGAATCGCTTGAATCCAGGAGGTGAAGGTTGCAGTGAGCAGGAATCACGCCACTGCACATATATATATATATATATATAAAGTCCCTCAGCAGTGTGATTAACCAGACAGGACCCAGCACAAAAGTGAAAATAATGAATGTTCATAAACCACTGTCAATATTCTGCACAGAATTTTGGGAAATAAAAAGACACACTAATAAAACCTGACTCATCATTAATAGAAATTCACTATTTTAATGCCATTTTGAATTCACATACTAATGAAATTAACTCAGCAATTTATATAAGAATTCCTCAACTATACAAATGTATTGCCAGATCTAAATCAAAAGGTCAAATAAACCAAGGAGGTTGAGTGGATTAAAATGGCCCCTGGGGATCAATGAATACCTACAAATGTTTATTAAGCAGTCACTTAATTGCCACTTAAGTAAACTATAACTATACTGTAATGAAGATTAATAGACCCTGAATGGTTATGTGTATTTGTTTTAAGAGGTAGGAACCCTTGATTATGCATGGGATAACTTAGCATTTGTGCTATATGGTATTATGTTTCAATCATTTTGGGAAAAAAAGTCACTGCAAAACAATTTTTATTTAATGTAAACATCAAGAGTTCTATATAATTATTTTAAATGGTATTCTCTAATTTTAAGTAATATTTTATATTAATGTGTGATATGGTTTGGCTCTGTGTCCCCACCCAAATCTCATGTCAAATTATAATCCCCGGTGCTAGAGTAGGATCCTAGTGTGAGGTGATGGAATCATGAGGGTGGACGTCCATCTTTCTGTTCTCATGATAGAACTCTCATGAGATCTGGTTATTTGAAAGTGTGTGGCACCTTTACATTAGCTCTCTCTTCTTCCTGCTCCAGCCATGTAGGACGTGCCTGCTTCCCCTTTGCCTTCTGCCATGATTATAAGTTTCCTCAGGCCTCCCCAGAAGCAGAAGGCTGTACACTCTGCAGAACTGTGAGCTGGTTAAACTTATTTTCTTTATAAATTACCCAGTCTCAGGAATGTCTATAGCAGTGCAAAAATTAACTAATAAAATGTATATAAATACATCTTATTAAAATTAATCAAAGACAAAATCACAGGAGCCATTATAAGGCATGAACTTTCAAATTTGAGCATAATTAGCCATTCAAATGTTTTTATTGAGTATTATCATGTAGAAGAAATTTCTAGGCATTGCAGAAGACCTGCCAAAAAGATACAAAAAAAAATTGCTTTTCCTGGAAAAGTATACATTTAATTGTGCTTGTTTAGAAAATAGTCACTAAAAGTGAGAAGCTTTCAGTCTAGAAAATTCTTGAATTCTGCTATGGTATGAATTTTTGTCCCCTCCAAAATTCATTTTGAAATTTAATCTCTGTTGTGGAATATTGAGAGGGGGGCATTTAGGAGGTGATTGGGTCTTGAGGGCAGAACCTCATGAATTAATGTATTAATGGGTTATCATGGAAGTGGGATTAGTGGCTTTATAAGAAAAGGAAGAGGGACCTGAGATAGCATGCTTAACCCCATTGCCATGTGATGCCTGTGCAGCTCCAGGACTCTGCAGAGAGTCCCCACCAGGAAGAAGACCTTCACCAGATGCAGCCTCTAGAACTTAGACTTCTCAGCCTCCATAACTATAATAAATAAATTCCTTTTCTTTATAAGTTACCCACCTTCAGGTTTTCTATTACAAGTAACAGATAATGGACTAAAACAGATCCAAAGCCAATTTTGCTTATTGTTTAAATATTTGAGTTGTAGAAACTTTCAGTGTGATATATTTTACACCCATGCTTGACTTAATACTTATGCGAAGAGTTTTGTATTTGTGTATTACAGTAAATACTTGAGCATTCTACAGATTTTCTGTATCCCGATTAACCTTTTTGCTTAGTGTTTCAGGAAACTATGGCAACCATATGGACATTCATTTGAAAGACTCTGATTGATTCAACTGACAGTTCAATTTAATTCAATAGTGTTAGAATAATTAAATAGTTTCTGTCTTTAAAACAAAGTGTGTTTGTTGGGATTGTTAAAAGTGGTCTTTATTATGTCAATGTCTTCTTGCCTATAAGCTTGGTTATCTTAAATCTTAATTTAATTGACTCACAAGTCAATTATTACTTATGGCTGGTTAAACAGTCCTCTTTTGTGAGTTCTTCCAGCAAGCTGCATGGGACCAATTCCTTCATATTTGTTACTAGTTTACATCGGACCTAAGTGATCAATCAAAGTTTTTTTTTATTTTTGAATAATAGATAAATTAATTAGTGCAGTATTTTACAAAGTATATTTTTCGAGGATTTTATCTAATATGCCAAGTTAAGCCATAATATCCAACCAAAGCATTTTCCTTCCTCCTTTCCTGTCTCTGTCTTTCCCTCTCTCGCAGTCTCTCCCTCTTTCTTTTTTCTCCTTCTCTTCTCGTCCTTCTCACTTTCCTCTCTTTCTTCCATTTTTTTTTCTTGTTTTATTTTCTCCTTCCTTTTTTACAATACTGTAGTATGGTAACAATCAAGTGAAAATAATATAATCATCTTTGTCAGTCATTTCAGTTTAACATAACTTCATGCATAATTTAATTCTTAAATTCAAAATATTTTCATTTGATAATAAAGTTGAAATTTATTTAAATATATTCCCAAGAAGAGTGATTTTTTCAAACTTATATATTGTATTCAGATTGACAAATATAGAAAGGTACCTATATTTACATAATTGGCTCTGGCAGTGCTTTAAACATACTAAATGTTACTACAAGACTAACAAATAGGCTTTATTCGCCATCTGCTAAATGTGACAATATTTTTAATTCATGTTCCTTTATACCACAAATTAATGTTATATCTCCTGTGGGTCATATAAAATATTGTCCTTTAAACATATAACTTTTAACTGTGGAATATTCTTATTAGTATTGCAGAGAAAAAGGAACTGCAAAATTAAATTTTAGAATAACAAATAAATTTTATATTACAGTTTTTGAATGGTGAATGAAAAATATAGATACACTTGACTTATGTTATTTTATATTATTTTAAATAAATCAAGTGAGATAATCCATGAAGCACTAATTTCTATATAAATTAATTACATTCACTTCAACTTTCAACATTATTTCTGATGGAAAGTTTCCTCTGTCCTGTTTGTGATGTGTAATTTCATAAACTATTTTCTTCCCTAAGGGATATGCTTACTTGATTCCATTGTTGGATAAAAATGATCTGTCACCATTGTTGGCTTTAAAGGGTTTTTTGCTTAATAAACAAAAAACAAACAAAAATCACTGAATACTGAGAGAAAAATCAAGGCACAAGGGATTGCAGTCCAGCTGTTGTGGCATAAATCAATATTTTAAAAGCACTATAGTGATTTTTATTCCCCTAAAAATAGGTCTCTTGTGCACTTAATTTCTTATTTTATTAAAGCGTCCAACTTTGCCTAAGGACTCCCAATTTAGCTTTGGTTTCTGGTTACATTTACAGCTCAACCTTGGGGGTAACTGAGCAGTAGCCTAACTGCACTTCAGTGGTTGATTCCTATGCTGTTGGGGGTTACTGAAACTGTGAATTTCATGAATGGACAACAACCATATTCTTGGTTAAGTTAGGGAACACATTGCATCTCTGGTCCCTTTGCCTTCAACAAAGACTACTGGGTTCTATTTTAATGGCTCATTAAAGGAAAGGTTAAAACATTCCAAGTAGTCATGTACTGAAAGTGATCGCAATCCTCACCATTCTAAGTATAGATATAAGGGAAAAACACATCTTCTCCAAACGCCTATTTGCAAGATAGTAAGTAGCCTTCGGCTGTTCTCATTTATTGCCTAAACTCTTCCATGCATAGTATACAGTGATTTATGTACTAGAAGGTTATACCTTGAAATTCTCTTTTATCATTTTATTCCATTCTTGATTTACACTGATAACAGCTTTCATTCCGAGGCTACACACCAAATGCACTGATTTCGCAAAACCCGTCCCCCGTGTTCAGATGCCCATCTTCAAATTTCTACCGTACGCCTCTGGCCCCAGGAGTGAAGCACTGCCTGGGTGCCTTAATAGCAGAATCACAATGTAAGTGTCAGGATGGTGGCATCATCACATTTTGACACCAGCATCCGTTTCTTCTGTGTCTCACTACAGAGAAACTAAGGCTAAAGGTTAAAAGACGCGGTTCATTAAATAATTCAAGCCATTAACCTGCAACCTGCAAACTGATGGCAGCCTATTAAGTTTACACTACCATGATTCATGTGTGGTGTTTACTGATGCAAAAGCATAATGCCTGTTTTCTTTCCTTGTATTACTACACAGTAATGTAGTGAGGAAGGAGGGTGAAAAAAGGTGACAAGACCCACGCAAGGGGACAATAAGAGCAGCAGTCTCACTTGCATAAAGAAGATTGAAGCCTTCCCTCCCTCCCTCCATCTCTCCGTATAGGCCCCAGTGCACATCTGCGTCACTTACGGGGGAGGAGGAGGCGCTGAGGCAGAGAGAAAATTGTACTGTGAGGACCTTGACAGCTTCACAGGCGGGCTTTTTCTTTTGCCTCCCTATATGCGCTAGAATATCTATTTTTCTCTTTTACAAACTGACTATATAAAACCACCTCTTCTGGCATTGCAGAAAGCAATTGACTTTCTCAGAGCCACCCGGCAGGCTATCAGGGCATCCTCGAAAAGGCCAGGGACAGGGGCGCAGGTGCACCAAGAGATCTGGCGAGGGGTACGCTTCCTCGAGACTTGGGGCTCTTTCTCTCTGCGCTCTCCAGACACTGAACTCTGAGCTGCAAGGACAAGAACGCCACCACCTTCCCTACTAAGGCTCTGCCACAAGCGCATCCCAGTGAGGTGTATCCAGCTGCAGCCGCCTCCGGAGCTTCGGAGCGCTCAGACCTCCCTCCCTCGCGCATCTCCAGCCTAAGGGTCGTCCCACCTCGCCATAACACGGGGCTCTCGCGCGGGCATCGAGGATTCTCAGCTTTTGGCGTCCCAGTCCTGCCTCTGCTCCTGCCTGGTGGTGTCCCCACGCCCCGGTCCTGCGGACCCGACCGCGGCTGAAACGCGCGGCTTTGCCGTCTGCGCTCCAGCCTTCGCCTGGCAGGGCGCGCAGCCCGCCTCGCGTCTTCTGGCTCTAGGGGTGAAGAGGGCGCATCCCGCCTCTTCCTCCGCCCCCGGGCCCCGCTGTCCTCCCCCACCTGCTGACCAGCCTACTCCTGCGTGAGCTGCCAGCCTTTTGCCTTCTGTGCGTAAAGCATGTCAGGCTCTGGGCGAAAAGACTTCGATGTGAAGCACATTCTGCGACTCCGCTGGAAACTCTTCAGCCACCCGTCACCTTCCACCGGCGGCCCGGCGGGGGGAGGCTGCCTGCAACAGGACGGCAGTGGCAGCTTTGAGCACTGGGGACCCAGCCAGAGTCGCCTGCTCAAAAGCCAAGAGAGAAGCGGTGTGAGCACTTTCTGGAAGAAGCCTTCCTCCTCTTCCTCTTCGTCGTCCTCCCCGTCCTCTTCCTCCTCTTCCTTCAATCCGCTGAATGGCACCCTGCTTCCAGTTGCCACGAGGCTGCAGCAAGGGGCTCCTGGGCAGGGCACTCAGCAGCCAGCCAGGACTCTCTTCTACGTGGAGTCCCTAGAGGAGGAGGTGGTGCCAGGCATGGACTTTCCTGGACCACACGAAAAAGGGCTGGTTCTGCAAGAGCTCAAAGTGGAGCCAGACAACTCTAGCCAGGCAACAGGTGAAGGATGTGGACACAGGTACAGTAAGTCCCCACGGGGCTTCCAAGCATCTCTCAATTTCCACTCATTTCACAGCGTGTGCTCATGTGGCTACTAAGTCTAAAATGTTTCAGGTTGAAAATGTGGGTTAAGAGATGCCACCCTGGTTTTGATTACTCAAGTTCTAATTTCATTACAAGTTTGCTCATTAATTTCTGTTGGTTCAGACACATCACTTTTCTTTTTGGAAGTTTTCAAAGTTGTAGCCACCAATTGAACTTACATGCATTTTTGTAAGTCTTCAAGTGGAATGGTTCTCATATTCCTGAGATTATGGTGTTCTTCTGTCATCTACCGTCATTAAATTATATCAGTTGTTCCATTATCTGAAGGTGAAATTTTGCTTTACACATCATCAGAATGCATCTCATATATTGGCCTAGTAACTGACTTAGCATGTTATCTAAGGTCCCTGTGGTTTGAATCTATTCCAGGAGTAATGAGGTGGACAAAATGAGGCCACTGGACAGCAACATTGTTTTACCTCTCTTTTTGCTCCTGAAATGCAGTCGTCTTATTCTCTGACCCAACTTCTCTTCTGGTCCTTTTACTTTGTGTTCACTCTTGCCTTGTTCAGAGTAAGTCTTTGAGTTAAACTGTCGTGGAGTCCCTTTGCATTTAGCCGTTGTGATTTGTTGGCTCAGTATTGAAATTTTGTCTCCTTGGTAAACAGCTCAATATTTATTTCTAGTTTATTTCAAATATTATGCTTCTTTGTGTAGAGTTCTGCTTCTTTAAAGACTTACAGAAAATCCTTCATAGACATAAAACTCCCAAGTTTTACATTTTGAGAGAATTGACTCGTTACTATTCTAAACCACATCATTACTGGTTTTGGAATATAGTCAGGATATGAAATGATTTGCATTTAGATTCATGTGATATCAGAATACATTATTAAAGAAGAACTACAGGAGAAATATAGGAAAATGATAATGTATATATTAAGAAATTTTAATTACTACACAGTAACAAATTAGTAACAGAAGCATCTTTTTTAATCTTTTGGTTGATTGAATCAGTTTCTTATAAATTTGATTAAGTACCAAAAAGAATAGATAAAATTATATATGTATAACCTATATGTGTATATATGTGTGTGTATGTATATATATGTGCTCCCTAATTATGCTGACATATGTGGTTATAGATTTAAAAATATCCTTAAAATTTTTCAATCATATGCATTATATATATTTTTTAATTTTAATTTTCAGAGATTGAACATATTCTAATGTTATATTAAGACATGTACTATAATGTAAGATAATTTTAATGAGGGAGAAGTATAATCTGGAATTATCAATTGTGTCAATGGTTTTTCCATATATAGGAGACCTAAATATAAGTTTATCTATCATTCCATTAAGTGAAATATTTTAGGAAAAAGAATTATAACGTTAGGTACTATGAATACTATGAAGTTATAAAATGTTATTAAAAGTTATTTAATATGCTAGTTACCTATAATTTTATAATTTAAAAAATCAAACGTACTGAAATTTTTATACCCTTTTGTTGACTAAATATAAACACTTTTTGGGACAAATTATCCAGAAACATTAAGCAATTCACCTTATATATTTAAAAGGAAACTAGGTTAAGTATTTATCAGTTACTATTTTATTAAAACTGATAGTTTTGAGACTCTAACAGCTCAGGAAGAAATTTAAACATTATGTGTGTTTGTCAATTTTTAAATTCTTTGAATAAGCTCCTAGAAATATTAATGTTTCATATTTTCTTAAAGTTTATACCAAATACATTTTAAAATAAGGCATATTCAGCATTAGTAGTTTATAAAGACTTTTACGTAATTTGGAGTTTTGAAAACATTAATGGAGTAGTGACTTAAGAAATTATAATAAATTAAAACTAATAACAGAACAGTTTAGTTAGGGAAAAAACACCAGACTTAACAAGTTTCTTACTTTTGAAAATAGTTTATTATTTTTATTCACAAAGAGTTGTGAGTGATAAGAATTCCTAAATTAACCCATCTACCAAGCAAAATCATCTTTATTGTTGGAATCAAATTATCTTATGAGATTAGGCATGTGTAAACTATTGAAAATCAGGTCCAATTTTATTTTTAGTCTAGTTTCTTACTAGACAAATCAGTTAGCACTGTATGTATTTGATGGATTTATATGTTCTTAAATTTTCATAGAGAATTGGTTCTCTGCTCATGATTGATTGAAAACCACACTAGTAAAACTAGCAATTAATCATTATCAGTATATAATATTTTAATACGCAGTAAAAGTAGGAGTCACTGCCCAGAAAAGACAGCATTTCCAAAGTAAAATACTGAATGGAAATTTTATTATGCTTTAGAAATGTATGCAAAATCATGAGTAATGTGGATTTAATTTTTTTCTGTGACAGCACATCCAGAAAAGCTACATGGTGTTTATGATGATCAGTGACTACATAAACTATATGAACGCTGTATGACAATTTTTATCACTTAGGTCATTATTATATCACCAAACAATGATGTCATATTTAATAATGAGCATTGTATTTTATAAATTCTGACTTTTCTGCTAAATTAATCCTTACATATAAAACATGAGTTGGCCCTTTCTCTGACATTATCTTTATTCATTTTATTGATCTTCTCTTTATTCATTTAGTTTTATACTAGTTAGAACATTGCTTTAGACAAGGATGACTAGCTCAGCTGAGTAAACTGGTTAGAACAGCAGATGGAGGACATTTGGGGAGAGTTGCTCACAATCTCAGAATTCTGGAAAGGTCAAATTATCATAGACTTGAAACATAAAGGTAGTGGGAAATATTGTGGTAAACCAATTTAGGGCCAAAACCCAAACTTTTTCTTACCTTACTGAATTAAATGCTCACTACCTGTATCCCACCCTAAATAAATCTCAGTGCTCTACTACCTTGACCACATAAACAATACTTTTCCTATAATAGTTCACTGGCCTATTAATCATTAATTTCTCTACTTCACTGTCTAAATATACATTAGAATGTATATGATTTCCTGGACATTCAGATAACCATATATTTTTGTTGTGGATATTTCTGCCCAAGATTCCATATGTAGTAAACTAAAACACCAAAGAGCAATATTTATATTCTTGCATTTTATAGTGACGTGAGTGGGAGAAGACATGTCATGTTTTAACTGCTTGCTTTTTTAGATTCTGAATTCTTACAGAGTGCAGTCATTTTATCTCATGGTTTTAGCTACCATCCATAAACTGTCTTTACAGATTTGCATCTCTAAATCTAGCCCTCCCCTCTCCTGAACTGTAGTCTTACATAGCCACCTCTCTTCTTGACCTCTTTGATAGATGTCATAGAGTCCAGTCAAATATAACATGTACAAAATTGAGCTTATAATTCTTATTCTGTCTTGCTCAATTTCCTTCTACTGTATTTCAGAGAATAGCTTTCTACGAATTAGTTTGTGCAAGCCAGAATTCCAGGGTCACATTGGTCAATATCTTCTTTCCCCTCAATTTCACTATTCTTTCAAGAATTGCTGCTTTTGCTTAGAAAATCTTTCCTATGCATGTCCCACATCTCTTCACAGCCATTGTCTGTGCCTAATCTAAGCTACGATCTTCTTTCAACTCTAGTTTTGCAACCTCCATCTCTTATCACCTCCCCTCATTATCTTTGCCTCCTCAAGTCCATTCTCTACACTGAAGTCAATAAAAATTAAGAATGCTGAAATATTTTTCCACATCCCTCACTCCCTCATTCTCCTTTTTCCCCACCAAAGGACTTCCAACACTCGCTGATCACAGTTTATACTATGGACACCAACTGATTACAATCTATACCATGGATTACCTGGTTCTGAATGCTCTGTCCTTTGTCTGCTATGTAGGCCATTCACTTACCAACCTTCCCCTTCCCCTCTGTTTTCCAGACTTAATATCCTTCCCTATAATTTTTCACTGCCTCTGGAACTCACAAAGTTGTTTTCCTTCTTTGCATAGAGATATCCTTTCCTTAACTGCTCCCTTCCTGAGTTCATCCCTATTCATCACAGAGATGTCATGCATAAACGTGCTGTACCTTTCCCAGGAAAGGAGTTCTTCATCACCCAAACAAATTCACATCCTGTGTTTTGTCTTCTTAGGGTAACTGTTCTCTACTTTTTAAAAAATTTCTTATTGAAGCTTGTAACCATATATGAATATCTGTGTTGATTTTGTTTGTCTGTAAGTGAATTTCCAAGTGGAGAGGAGTATGTCTGTTTTACTCATCATTCTACCCCTATCATGGAGCAGGTAGTTACTCAACAAATACTGTCAAATGAATAAATATTTGATAGAATCATATTTAGTGGCATTGATTAAGAACTTGCTTTTTGCCAGTTAGCATGTTGAATATTTATATGCGTAAGTTAAAATTAATAACATCTTATAATCCTGCTACATTTATGTATCCCTCTGGTATAACGATTACATAGATAAGAAGACTGAAATATAAAGAGGGTAATTAATTTTCCTAGAATCACAGACTTGTTAGTAATAAGGCTGGACTTTAACCCTTTGTATCTGACTCCAGATACCATATTGGCCATTTTGCCCAATCTTATTTCTCTATGCTTAGACAAACAAACAGAACAAAAGAAAAGAGGCAGCATCTGAGGTTATGGAGAAATAATTTTCTTTTTCCCTTGGTGGAGATTGTGTTTGGATGTTTAAATAGACTTCTTAAATTGACAGTGATGGAAAAATTCTAGATAAGTCTTAGTCAAAGATGACTTCTTAGCCCAAGTTAGAAAACACCTTATTATTTTCTAAATTATAGTTCATTCAGTGTATTTTATTTTATAATTAATAAACAATATGCAAATATAACCTAGAAATGGAAAGAAATAATTATTTTGGAGACCAAATTAGGGCTTTAGGATAGAAAATCTGCTTATGAATATTGGAACTATTGATAAAGTATTGTCACTGAAAGAGAGCACACACCATTAAAAATCTCATGGAGATTAGTGGGACATGTACCAGGCACTTGTTTAAAACAATAATCATCTCTGCTTCAGTCAAGGGGATAACCAACTTTGAAAATGATAAAGGACTACTTTCTCAGGAACGTGGTTCTCAAACTATACTTTTATGAAACTAAAGTGAAATAATATTCATCTTCTTTACCACCCCAAATTTTAGAGTAAAAAATAATATAATGGAACAAACTTACTCAATTTTACTTTGTTTTTTTTTTTTTTTTTTTGCTAATTTATCCTAGGTTTCTGTGTTACATAGTTTACTATTATTTAAACCAAAACTAGCAAAAATAATACCTTATTTGGGGAAAGCTTACTCTGTCTATGTTAGGATGAATTTATAAATGTTACATGGTGTTCTACCCAGGAGTCCACAATATCTAGGCACCCTACTCTCTGAGCAAGTGTGCTTTAGAGAAACTAAAACAATCGTAAGAAATAGGGCTGTTGGCCAGGTGTGGTGGCTCACGCCTGTAATCCCAGCACTTTGGGAGCCCAAGGTGGGTGGATCGCCTGAGGTCAGGAGTTCGAGACCAGCCTGGCCAACATGGTGAAACCCCATCTCTACTAAAAATGCAAAAATTAGCCAAGCGTCGTGGCAAGTGCCTGTAATCCCAGCTCCTTGGGAGGCTGAGGCAGGATAATTGCTTGAACCCTGGAGGCGGATGTTACAGTAAGCCGAGATCGCGCCACTGCACTCCAGCCTGGGGGACAAGAGCGAGACTTCGTCTTAAAAAAAAAATTATATATATATACGGCTATTGAATTGGATTTTCAGGTACCCAAAACTCCAGAACTACTTGTAAGAAAGGTAGTATAAACTATAGTTTATACTACAATATACTTATATATAAGTACAAGACGCAATAAGAATTTTTAAATTACAACAATGAAACATGCGAGTTGAAGGACAATGTTGTATTTTTCTTCTATAAATATTTAATGAATATTTTGTAAACTGTATGATTAGCCTTTCTATGGTACTATTTCAAATTGTTTAGAAAAATAAAGAAAGCCTACATATGTAATCAAAACTGGTATCTGGCTAACATAGAATATAATATTAATCAGATATTTGTGTTTGTTGGTTTCTTTTTACAAGTCTCCAAAGATAATTTATGCATCCTCAGGTATTATGCTTCTCATGTCTACATGTTAAGTCAAATTTTGGTTATTTTTGACCAAGAACACTTATAGAATATACAGAAAACTGTTATCTGTAGCATATGTTGGAATTAAATCAAGTTTCTGAGCATAAAAACGGGCAGCATTTTAATCAGAGTCTCAATGTCATGACCAATACATCACATTATTGATTTTATTGTACCATCTAAAATAATTTTAGGTATGTTTGTGGTAGTTGTAAAAAACAAATGGTCTGAAATTTTCATACTGATTTAGGTCAGATAAGGATTAGTTTACTTTTCTTCATTTAAGATAGTTATTTAAAACTTTAAAGAAAAGATCTGATGAAGATACACACAATCTGAGCAAAATTAAAGATGGTTTTGAAGATCTTGAAATATAAATATAAGCAAAAATCCTGTTGTACTAAAAAGGCTTGATGCCTGTAATTCCAGCACTTTGGGAGGCCAAGGTTGGTGGATCGTGAGGTCAAGAGTTCAAGACCAGCCTGGCCAACTTAGTGAAACCCCATCTCTACTAAAAATACAAAACTTTTTATTTGAATACAAATTGATCATCTCTGTAAAAATGAAGAAATAAAACTTTTTGCAGATACAATTGTCTGTAAAAAAATTGATGAAATCGACAAAAAATGTAGCAAGTTTAGCAACGTGGCAGGATACAGAATAAACATACAAAATTCAATTGGATTTCTATATATTAACAATGAATAATTGGACATTTAATTGTAAAGATGATACATGTTATAGTATTAATAAATTATGAAATAATAAAAATGAGAAAAGATGTGAAAGACTCATACACTGAAAAACCATGCTGAGAAGAAAGAGCCACATAATGAAGAAATATGAATATATAATATTCATAGATCAGAAGACTCACTACTAATGTGGTTAATTCTTCTCCAGTTGATCTATAAAATGAATATATCACTGAAGAAAATCTTTGCATGCTTTTTTGTTACAAATTGATGAGTTTATTCTAAAAATTTACATAAAAATTCAAAGGACCTAGAATAAACAAAATAATTTTTTGAAAAATTAAAAAATTTGGGAACTAACATTCCTGATTTCCAGACTTGTTATGAAGCTACATTAATCAAGATAGTGCTGTATAAGTGTAAGAATACATAAATAGATTAAGAATGAATAAATAAATTTGTTAATAGTCATATAATGAAATACTATTCTGCCATATAAAAAATTTAACAACTTTTTAATTAAACCTTAGTTTAATGAAAGCTGTTCATTAGTTTAATGTTTAAACTAATGTTTAATCTTAGTTTAATTAACAACTTTCATTAAACTACGATTAAATGAAAAAATGTTATTATGAGACAAAAAGCTTACTGTATGGTGTATTTCTTTTTAATGTTTATTATAAATCACATAAACTTATCTATTGTATTTATTATCCTTACTTTGCATAAAAATGTAAATCTCACTTGCCTTGAATCATATGTTGGGGCCAAATACTTCTTGAGTTTGTTATATGGCCCAAGGAGTCATCCATTACACTTACTTTACAGAATTTGATGCTGAAATATGTACATTGAGTCTTGTTGCCTTCTTCTTGATAGGAGATGAGAAAGAGGGAAGTCAAAATAGTTTTCTAGTAAGCATCTCTGCACAGAAGGCTTCACTGTGTAACCATAGGAAACTTTTTTCTTTTATCTTCATTGCCAATACTAGATGAACAATGGGAAGTATGAATACTGCTCATAGGCTTTACATTAATGGGGCAGAATTTTACAATGTAAATTCTGTGATGAAGGGAAGAGAATGAGTGAATTTTTACTTATATATAACGTCTTGAATAATAGTAGTGTTCACTGTATAGTGCAATTTACAAAAATTTGTATTATTAAATTGTAGTAAAACTTAAAAAACTTCTCATATGTGTTTATATCAGAAAGAATAGTGTAAGTAAAATTCCATATTTTTAATATTTATTACCAGAAAATTATAAGACCGTTTTCTGTGTTCTTGACATGTTACACTGAACTTTATTGCTATTATTTTTTTGAGTAAGAAGCTAAAAGTTACAAAAAAAAGTAAATTTATTAAATATTGACTAAGTATAAAGCATGTAATCTATCTCAAAATTAGATATACCATCTATAGGTGTCCTTAAAAATGGAAAATTTGCCATCTAGTGGTTGTTTATTCACATTGAAGCTACACGGTGCCTTGAAAAAAATGTAAGAAGAGATGATCAGCAATTAAAACTATAATATAATATAGCAGGTATATAGGAACATTAAGATATCCTATGATAGTAAAAAATGCTCTGTGAAATCCTTTAATTCCATTTCTTATATCCAATTTTCACTACACTAAACATTAAACAGCTCCACCTCTTGATGACAATTTAAAAGGGCATCTCTGGAAGCTACTTTATTTAATTGAATATACTTTATTAATAATTACTAAATGTCCTGCTATTTCATGGAACTTTTGAAACATACTTCAAATAAGTCTTTAATCCTCAACTTTTCAAATATTATCAATATTTACTTATTTTTTTAAATTGAAAGATTTAAGAGTGTCTCATAAATTGTAGTAAATTTCAATGACTTACTATCATGCATTAGTATAATGTAAAAGTATAGATTTAAATGGTACTACCTGTGTTTCAAATAAATTTTTGTTGTTTTCAAAAGAATACACATGCAAATTACACAGGGAACATTTATGGAATCTAGATAATTAGCAAAAATAAAAGCAAAAATAGATATAGCTTTTCTAAATTACTCTAAGTTTATGTCTACATGAAGAACATGAGGTCACCAAGTCAGCCTTACTTACCTCACCTGAATATTTATTGAGATAATCATAGAAGAGTATCTGAAAACACTTTGAGAGTTTAAAACATCATACCATAACAGTTGAGCTAGCAATGTCATAGTATGATCTATAATACCAGAGTTAATGAAACTAGATAGAAAATGCTTGCAGCATGTGACAAGCCTCCATTAGACAGAGCTTTGTCTAGGCTTTAATATTTTCGAGTTTAATTAGCTAGAAAATAGTTACATACAGCATCATTATTCTGACATGTAACCTTGCAACTAATATTGTTTAATAATCTGACAATATTTTTCACAATGATACCTAGCCTATTAAAATTGAAAAAAAAAAAACAGAAAGGAAATCAAACACTAGGCCCTCTTTAAACTAATTCTCTGAATGTTTTTTGAATTTTTAAGTACAATTTTTGAAGAACAGTATCAGGGGAACTCTTCCGAGTTTTTACATCACCAACATGTTTGAAAGGCTAATTCCATCTTAAGGAGACCACCTTGCCTTGTAGTTTGCAATTGTGATAGTAAAATACATATAGACTGTGAGACTTAAAGAAAAGCTTATTTCTGAACAGAACTAAAAAAGAAAATTTATGTCTGCTTATACTCTGAATAAAACTCAAGAAAGTATAGATTCTACATAAACAGGTCCAACATTACATTGCAGGCTGAGATGAAAAGGGGTGCTGGATGAGACACAACTAGACTATTCTTATTTAGCTAATTGTTGCTTAAATAATTCAAATTAAGTTTTACCTTCATTCAGATTAGGTGATGTTAGACAGCTGGTTCTTTTCTTTACTGTTTATTACAGAAGAGATTCTAAACTGAAAATCTGCTAAACACATATTTCTCCTATCTTGCACATGAAGACAAATTACACTGCGCAAAGAAAAGAAGTTTTCCTCTGCTTTGAGGATTTGTTTTTGTTGTTTCAATTTTATTTATTTTAAAATCTATTCTTGATATAGCAAATGCCTTATAGGACTCACATTTGTAAGATTTTTCTTGTTAAGTACAAACTCTTGCCAACTCTCAAAATGGAATGGTTGCAAAATGTCATGTTAAGATTTTTACTAAAGATAGTGGGGGGAAGTTCTCAAAGTCCCATAATGTATGCTAATTACCCCAGAACTGAGCCATGATATTGGATGTGCCTTTTTTTTTTTTTTTTTTTTTGAGACGGAGTCTCGCTCTGTCACCCAGGCTGGACTGCAGTGGCGCGATCTCGGCTCACTGCAAGCTCCGCCTCCCGGGTTCACGCCATTCTCCTGCCTCAGCCTCCCGAGTAGATGGGACTACAGGCGCCCGCCACTACGCCCGGCTAACTTTTTGTATTTTTAGTAGAGACGGGGTTTCACCTTGGTCTCGATCTCCTGACCTCGTGATCCGCCCGCCTCGGCCTCCCAAAGTGCTGGGATTACAGGCGTGAGCCACCGCGCCCGGCCTGGATGTGCCTTTAAAGTTCCAACTCACTTAAGTATTTTTCCTCCAATAACCTCCTTTACATTGGATCATGGATTCATTTTACACCGCATTTGGAGCAGAATCTAATCTAGCTTCAAATCACCTTGGAGTCAGCTATGAGCTGTGGAATCTAGATTATACTCTTGATGTTCTTTCTAGGAGCCTTCTGTTGGTGATTTCTTCCTTTTTTCTTGCTACTATCTTTTGCTGAGAAGATTCCCTCTATGCTTTCCCTGCAATAGGAGGTAGCCAGCCATGTTGTGATTTCTCTCCTTTAAGACTATCTGGAAACAATCACAGAATAGTGTCATATTTTTAAGGGATATTACTTCTGGCAGCAAAAAGAAAAAAGAGAAAATGACATACTTTTGAAAAGTCAAAAATTGCTAAGATTTCTTAAAAAAAAAAAAACACCTAACTTTAAAAAATATTCCTGACAAGCTCAAAGAACTCGATAGGAAAAAATAAAAGACAAGTAAAACAAACTTCTGCTGCCAGAAGTAATATTAATAATCAAATTAATCTAACTTAAAATGGGCAAAGATATCAATAGACATTTTCAAAAGAAGACATACAAGTGGCCAAAAGGTATATGTAAAAATGCTCACCATCATTAATCATCAGAGAAATATAAATCAAAGCTATAATGAGATATAATCTCACCCCAGTTAAAGTGACATTTATTAAAGAGACAGGAAATAGGGGATGCTGGTGAGGATGCAGAGAAAGGGGAGCCCTCATATGCTGTTTGTGGGAATGTAAATTAGTACAACCACCTTGAAGAACAGTATGGAGGTTCCTCAGAAAACTAAAAATAGAACTACCATATAATCCAGCAATCCCTCTACTGGGTATATATCCAAAAGGAAGGAAAGCAGTTTATTGAAGAAACATCTGCTCTCCTGTGTTTATTGCAGCACAATTAACAATAGCTAAAATATGGAATCAACCTAAGTGTTGATCACTGGACAAATGGATAAAAAATATGGTACATATATGCAATAAAGCATTATTTGGTTATAAAAACGAATGAAATCATGTTAATTGCAACAACATGGGTGGAACTGGATGGCCTTATGTTAAGTGAAATAAGCCAGACACAGAAAGACAAATATTGTTTGTTCTCACTCATATCTTGGAACTAAAAAAAAATTGAACTCATGGAGATAGAGTGTGTATAATGATGGTTACCAGCATCTGGAAAGAGTATTAGCGAGTGTGGTGGGCGGGGTGGAGGGAGAAGGGACAGTTATTCGATACAAAAATACAGTTAGATAGAAGGAATAAGATGTTGTGTTAAATAGCACAATGGGATGACTATAGTTAACAATAATTTATTGTTCTCTCAAAATAACTAAAAGAGTGGAATTGGAATGTTTCTAACACAAATAAATGATAAATGCTTAATGTAATGAATATCTCAATTACCCTGATTTGATCATTACATATTATATGCTTGTATTAAAGTATCATATGTACCTCATAAATATGTACAACTGTCATGTATCCATAACAATTTAAAATTAAAAACTTAAATATTCTTGCCAGACTGACTTCATGGGCAAGCAGTTGGCCCAGTCTCACTGCCAGGGACATAGATGAATCCCAGACTTAGTTTAATCCTCTAGTGTGTCATTTTTGAAACTCTTAATGACATTAAATAAGATTCCATGTAATTTTATTTTCCAATAGGTTCCACAATTATGTAGTCAATTCCTGATAGTCCTAGGGATCTAAATAGAACAATCTCTCTCTTTCTTGCATATCATTATATTTCCTCTTGAAAACTCTGCCAATCACTGTAAAACATTTTATTCTGGAAGTGGTGAAAAAGCCTCTTTTATAGAGGGTCTCAAAATCCCATGCCTTTCCCAAATTTCACTTAGATCTATAACTGATACCATTCATTATGCTGGGTAGATCAATGACTGAAGCAATACCCAGTATTTGGAGCAGAAATTGTGCTTTCAATCACTCTTCAGACTGTATAAATCAATCCTATCTTGGAGGAGCTACAACAGTAGCTGTAAAAAGAGAGATACCCAGGCTCAGACATAAGGAAGAAACTACTTTTTGGTAGCAATGGGGACTGGGTATAGAAGATAGCCATTGGTATTTATTCTACTGGCTACTTTCTCACTTCTCTTGTCATTAATTTCCTTCACTAGCTTAGGTTTTAGGCAAGTTGAAAGACAGGGATGATTCTTATCCTATCTGGAGAGGATGAGAGGAAACACAGGTAGTTAGAAAAAAGGCTGATAGTGATGGAATTGCAGTGGAGTGGCAGTGGAAGATGTGATGGGTATCAATAGAATGTCTTAGAATCACTTGGCCAGCTAAGGAAGCCATATTGAAATTGCCACAAAAGCACTGAAGTTCCGTATCTTTTCCTAAGTAAATCAAAGCCCATCCAAAGTAAAATGGCTCCTCTTGCTTTACTTGGAGATATGCAATGTGGTGGTTTACAGATTAATTCTGTGCTCTTCTAAGTATAATCTACCCAAAAGCTTACCAACTTGAAAGAATAGGAATTTTTTATTTTAGTCTACATAAGACTACATAATTTTATGAGACACACTTTTTGCTTTTTCCCAAGCAGCCTTCCTTTTCAAAATTCAATCCAGTCATCAATGATTGAGCCAATCTATTCATATATATATATATATACATACATATATATATAAAGATGATTGCATTGTGTTTGTTTTATGTGAATTGTATTTTTTAATTTTAATTTTTATCTTGTTTCTGAGAGATGGGGTCTCACTCTGTCATGCAGACTGGAGTGCAGTGGTGTGATCCTAGCTCACTGCAGCCTCGAACTCCTGAGCTCAAGTTATCCGCCCACCTCAGCCGAGTAGCTGCGACTACAGGTGCATGCTGCCACATCTGGCTTACATAAATTTTAGATGTTTCTAGATGCTTTAAGACTAACTCTTCACCTCTGATAAGAGGGTACTTTTCACTAAATATCTTGTTTGAAGAATCTAACTTTCTTGTGTTAAAAAGAACTACTGGTAAGTTAAAGCAATCTTAGTTTTCATGATTGGTTAAATTAAACATAGCCCTTTACCATATACTACTCTTAGTAAATATATAATTTCATAAATATATATTATCCTAAAATGATATCATCACGAAATTCTTCTTACTTGGTTAATTATTCAAACATGTTAATTAACTTTATATGCGTATGATCTTGATAAAGTGTATAATAAGACAGTTCACAGTAAAACTGCAGTTCTACTTGCCAAATGGATTTAAAACTAAGGTTCATGCTTCATTTCTCAATCTCCTGGAGATGAGCTATCCATCTGTGGCACAGGTCTTTACATATGATGTAGTTGGTTCAAAATACCATGAGAAAACAAAGTCATAAAATACTTTGTCAAAACAAATGTCAAATACAAACAAATTTAGAGAAAAAAATAATTTGCCAAATTAAGTAATATCCCCCCATATACACAATTTATGTGTCAAAATATTTCTATAAATATATTTTTCTTATGATTAGGAAGATATTTCAAGACATCAAGAGAAAGATAAGGGAAAAATAGAATATGATATTTTTTCTTTCTCTAAAGTGCTTAGGAATTACATAGATTTTGTTACTACTGTTACTATTAAAAATGTATTACTCTTTTATTACTATTTTATTACTACTATTTCTTTTCTCTATCTCTAACTAAGAGTCTTTGGTTACCTAAAAGTACTTCAGAGATGGCCCATCTGGTTTGGTCTTTGAAGGTATGTATCAGAGGAGGTACGAACACTTGCAGATGGGCATCCTGGAGAAAGACAAAGTCCACTCCACTATGATGATGGGTTCTTCATTCTCCTATTTCCCTCACTTCATCTTGCCTTTATTGCCTTCCCCTTTTCCCTCTTCCCTTGTCCTCAAATCATATTTTCACCTCTTCTAAGATATTCAATTCTAGACAATCACATAATTATGTAATAGAGCATCATATAGCTTATTTTCATGTTATAAGGTTAAATAATTATAAATGCTGAAATAAAAGTGGAAGTCATTAATGTTATTCAATGTCTTTAAAAATAAAATCATAATTTATTATTTAAAATTAAATTTTGTTTAAAATTTATTTATACATTTTGGATATAAAGTTTCATAAATATTATTCTACATTAAAAATTATCCAGTGATGCCGTTATTTCATGGCTGCACTGTTCAATACTGTAGATTCTAGCTGTGAGTGATCATCAAACACTGAAAGCGTGGCTACTCCTCTGAGGAACTAAATTTTAAAATTTGTTTAATTTTAAATATTCTAAATATAAATGAAAACAACCACATGTAGACAGTTGCAACCATGTTTCACAATCACACTCCTATACTGTAAAACATGAGCAATTTCTCTTTGTTTTTAGTATAACATCATGATCAAATTAAGAAAGTAATAACTTAGCTCATAAAACTAATTACAGGTATGATTGTAAAGTTTTATATGGATATATAATCCATTGAATGCTTTACATTCTACGAATCATCATAATATCAAGTGCTATTTTTCATTAATTAAACTTTGTATCTAATAATATAAAAGCTGTGTGCTATAAAGTATAAGCAAAAATATTACTTTTGTTGTGAAATATATGCTTTTAACTTTATTGCTATACCTAAGCAAAGATGATAGAGTTTAATATATTATTTTAAGGAGAGAGTAAGTCTTTGGAAATGCATATAGTAGTGAATCAAACATTCTAAATGGAGTAAGTAACACGAACAAAGTCATATAGGTAGAATTCAGCGTAGAAGAGCTGAGTGATAGCTGACAATAAAAATAGTAGTTTTGGGTGGTACAATAGTTTAGAAAGTTGTATTCATTTTTTATTGCTACATACCCAGTTACTATAAAATTTGTGGCTTAAATCAACAAACACATTATTTCTGTTTCCATGAGCAAGGAGTTGTGTCCTCTTCTCAATTGCATAGGCTGAAATCAAGGTGCCAGCTGGTTTATTTCTCATCTGGTGGAAACTACTTCTAGTCTCACTCAGATTATTGACAAAATTCATTTCCTTGGTGGCTGTATGACTGAAGGTCTGGCTTCTTATTGGCTGTCACCTGGAAGCTGGATTTAGAGGCACCAGAAATATATGGGTAGATGTTCCCCACCACACCCTGCTGCCAGGCAGAAGATAAGAGGATTCTTCTCTAGAGGAAGGGAACAGTTGCAAAAAATTTATCTACACATCCATGTGAAAAATTTCAGAATGAAAGTCTATGAAAACTGAAGAGTTTTAATTTTATGAAAGTTACCTCTAAGGTAGTTTAGGCGGCACCTACAGAGCTTACTTGTAGAAGTAGAATGTAGAATTAAACTCAGCCATTATTTCAAATTCAGCAGTCTCCTGGAACTGGTGGTCCGAAAGACAAAATAAATAAAAATGAAAAAGGTTCTAACATGTAAAATTGATGTACTCCTGCAGCAGATTGATGAATTAGGATTTGAAGGAAATGTAGAAGAAGGCCAGGGAATTATTAAATTAGTTGGACTGTTGAGAGAGTGAATTTTAGATCCACAAACCTCACAATTGAAACTTTTGCTGTCCAAGAAAAATAAATGAAAATTTGTGATGCGGATGGACTCTTTTAGAGAGTAGGAGATGGCCGGTCCCAGGTAGATGACTGTTTGCTGAGAGAACAACACATGAGTTATGTAGAATTAAAGCTACTGGTGAAGAAACAAAAGTTAAGAAAAACAATCGAAAAGACTGATCATAAGAAGAATTGTAAAAAGAAGGAACAAGCTGAAAGAGAAAAAAGAGTTGGAGGAAGGGAAGAAAGATAAAAAGAAAGGGTTCAAGATAGAGAAAGAAGACATTGACAAAGTAGGTACACAATCCAAACTTGTGAATGAAGACGAACCAGCTCCCAAAACCCCAAAAGATCACAAGATAGAGGAAAAAAGCTGAAGCAGAAGTAGAGATGAATAAGGGAGAACGATGATAGAAAACAGAATACTCCTATTCAGGATCAAAGAAGATAAAAAAGCTGAGATTGAGAGTCATAAGCACGGGAATAAAACTTGGATCAGAGAATAAGATAGAAAATCCAAGTAAAAATAAAAGGTGATCTGATGACAGAAAGAGAGAGAAAGGAAGGAGTAGTGTGAAGTCCAGCAGTCAAGGAGAGGACTGTGATTACACATAACACCAAAGTTCATGATATTATATTTCATAGATGTGGTTTTCCATCATATTATTTTTAATTTCTATAGCTATGGTTTACTAAATTTAATAGAAAGTTGTCACAAGCTGCAGTCGAAAGTTGTATTTCTACCTTAACCTTGATATTCCATTTATTCAACATGGATGTTTCCCAGTAATCTGCTTGGTGTGCTTAAGTTGTAGTTATGTGATTGCTTTATAATACTATCCATGGTGCAGTTCTGACTTGGGAGGAAATAGAAAGTTTCAGATCTTCTTTCTGTGCCTTGCATAAAGACCTTTCTGACTTCTTCTCCCTATATCATCGTGAGAAAAGGATTATAGCCAGCTTTAAATTGTGTGCCTCACATCTGTCAAAGAAAGCAAGAGAAAGAGCAGAGGATAATGACCTGTCAATCAATAATACTCTTAACTTCTCTTTTTTTTTCAATAAACCTTGAATATGATATTTTTCTGAGTTAGCTTTAAGAGAGGCTTCTAGATTTGGATATCTACACCTTTGTACTGTTGTAGAGTGTCTTTTTCCCCAAGTCTTGTTACTCATTATTAAAAAGCCCTCAAACTCAGTACTTCTATGAAGCCTGTTCTCACTTCAGTAATTTTACTCTTTTGAGCCTCAGAAACACTCACTAGGCAGATCACTAGTTTGGCATTTGTCACATTCTGCTTTTATAATTAGTTACTGTTTGATATGTCTTCTGTATTTAGTTACATTGCCATTTCCTGTGGGTCAGGAGTTTCATTTTGAACTCCAACATATAAATAGACTTAGTTCACGAATGCATTCAGTAAGTTCTTATTTAGAAATCACAATTCATTTCCCATATAAAAACAAATACAGTTAGGACTCTATGATGATTAATTCTATTATCAATACTGTTGATTAAATGGGCTTTTCAGAGGAGATTAAGCCAGTAAAAATATGAATGGGGTTTATAGGTCGGGCATACCAACATATTATAACTAGCTTTGGTTACTTTAATGTAATACATTACATTTTCAACATGGAGGCATTAGCAATTTCTCTCTCACCGTTCCACCAACCCTAGAGTGCTGTCTTGGCGATAAGCAGGAAGTAGAAATATGACTTGTTTCACACTTCTTTTCTACAGTTCACTTCCATAACTTAAAAATTGAGGCAAGTACATGGCCTCTTGTGAAATATACCTAATATTGTGTTGTTCTCATCACAACTAAGTTTCTTTTTTTTTTTTATTTTAAGTCCTTTTAAAAATCTTTTCATCTGTGCACAGTGTCTTCAGGGAAAGTTGGAGAATCTCCTTGTGAAACTCCTGTTAATCCTTCAGGCATTGTTCGTATTATAGTTGTAACACATGACTATGCCATTTTCACTACACTTGGTTGACTGTTAGATTCTCTGCATGCCTCAGCCTGCCCCAGTGATTATGTATTTTTACCCATTATGTGGTCTGGATTTGTTATTTTACACTCAAATTTACTGTATTCCAATTTTGATATAAATCGCCTAAACATTCACACAGTTGACAAAACTAGAAACCTAGGCATCATCCTGAAACCTGACTTTTCCTATTCCACTAAGAGCTGGTCAGTTACCAGTTGTTTCTTTCACTTACAGTAGTTTCTGTAGGTTTTTCCTTCCTCGGTGACAATACTTCAGTGCAAGCCACTCTCACTGGACTGTACGCAAACACTGGTGATTTTCTCTGGTTCTAGTCTTGCCACATATCGGTCCATGATTCACACAAATCATGATTATCTTTCCAGACTCAAAATCAATCGTGCCATTCCCCCCTGACCCATATTGCTTTACCAAACTATTTTTGGGCTCCACTCTCATCTCTTGCTCTTCCTATAGCTGTATCCTATTCGACACCTGCTGACGCTGGTGTTAAAGGGATTCAGGAAAGATGAAGTCAAAATGATATTTATTTCAGCAAAATCTAAGAAAGATATCAAAGTATATTAGCATACTACTCATCACACTGTAGTTTGCCTGCCTGCAGGCACTACATATAGGAGGTAAGATTTGAAAAAAAAAAAGATTGAAAAGGGCAATCATGAGCTGTGATTAATATCTAGAAAACAAAATAAATAGGTCTTGTTTTCTTTTTCTTTCTTTTTTTTTTTTTTTTTTTTGAGACAGAGCTTCCCTCTGTCACCCAGCCTAGAGTGCAGTGGCAGGATCTTGGTTCAATACAACCTCTGCCTAAAGAGATTCTCCTGCCTCAACCTTCCAAGTAGCTGGGATTATAGGTGCCCACCACCTCCAGGCTAATTTTTGTATTTTTGATAGAGATGGAGTTTTGACATGTTGGGCAGGCTGGTCTTGAACTCTTGACTTCAGGTGATCCAAGCACCTAGGCCTCCCAAAGTGCTGGGATTACAGGCATGAGCCTCCACGCCCAGCCAGGTCTACTTTTTTTTTGAAACTTTTTCTTTAACCCTTCATTTCTGGGGCTGAGATAAGAACTTCAGAACATCTCTCTCACAACACAATTTTAACCTACTCTTTTCCTGGCTCCCTGACACGCCATGTTGTTCTTTCTACCCTCTACGTCTTTTCTCAACAGAGACTTCTGCCTCTCAGTATGTGGAGATTCCACTGTAGGTACATTTCCATTAGATAAGATGGGAATAGTAATATGGCATCCTACCTGTACTTACTTGTATTCCTATTAGTAGAAATAATTATGTAAGTTATATAATTTAAAACATACGTAACGAGAAGTAAAGCAAATTTTACTTAGCAATATGAAATGTCTGTCACCATATACATGGATAGACAGACTCGCATAATCCTCTTCATTCAGTGTTCTTTGTTTGTTTGTTTTGTTTGTGGTTTTTGAGACAGAGTCTTGCTCTGTTGCCACGCTGGAGTGCAGTGGTGCGATCTCGGCTCACTGCAACCTCTGCCTCCCAGGTTCAAGCGATTCTCTTGCCTCAGCCTCTAGAATAGCTGGGATGACAGGTGCCTTCCACCACACCCAGCTAATTTTTGTAGTTTTAATAGAGACAGGGTTTCACCTATTTGGCCAGGCTGGTCTCGAACTCCTGACCTCAGGTGATCTGCCAGCCTCGGCCTCCCAAAGTGCTGAGATTACAAGCACGAGCCACTGCGCCCAGCCCATTCAGTGTTTGTAAAATATTGACTAATAATTTTAGGGTGTCTAAATATTAAAAATAGCAATGTAAATATAAAAGAATTAAACATTTAAAATAAGCACTGTCTTATGCTGTGACAATCTTTGTTCATTTTTCTTTGACTTACATGTTTCTTTTTCAAGGTAGATTAAATCTCAAAAGTATGCTTAAGTTTGGCTCTGTTAAAGACCATCTGGAAGCTTGATACAGTACTTCGGCTCTTGTGATGATGAAACATCTTTTTAAAATGCAATAAAAATGATGTTCAACTGCTATCACTTCAAGGTCTATAACCTAATTGTGTAATAACTCTTTTCCTCACTTCCCGTTCTCTCTCTCTGTCTCTCTCTGTTTCTCTCTCTCTTTGTTTAGCTTTTGTCTGTATTGCTGTCTTTCTTTTTCAAGAGATATGCATACATTCCCACATTCATACATACATGCACATACATATATCCATACACACTCAGATACTTGTCTTTATACACCATATTTATGATCACATACGGATATATAATTTTAGCGTCTTCATTTACCATATTCATATCATCAATGGATGGTATGATTTTGATTTCCACAAACTCAATTCATCCATTAACTGAATTGAACTCTCCTACATTTTCTTTCCAAAAAGTACCTGAAGAATTTGCTTCAAAATTCCGCGTGTTTTAGATCTTGTTTTCTTTTAAGAATATTACATTCATTATAAGAAAACAGAATCTGTGAACAAAAATATTTTTGATATTCTTTAGAATTTTAATTATGGTTTGAAGTGGCTGTAGAAAATACGAAATAAACGGCCCGGCGCGGTGGCTCACGCCTGTAATTCCAGCACTTTGGGAGGCCGAGGCGGGTGGATCACGAGGTCAGGATATCTAGACCATCCTGGCTAACACAGTGAAACTCCGTCTCTACTAAAAATTCAAAAAAAAAAAAAAAAAAAAAAAAAGCCTAGCGTGGTGGCAGGTGCCTGTAGTCCCAGCTACTCGGGAGGCTGAGGCAGGAAAATGGCATGAACCCGGAAGGTGGAGCTTGCAGTGAGCAGGGATCACGCCACTGCACTCCAGCCTGGGGACAGAGCGAGACTCCGTCTCAAAAAAAAAAAAAAAAAAAAAAAAAAAGAAGAAGAAATAGACTAGAAAATATCACTTGGAATGTCAATAATAAAGCAGAAATATATTTCATGCTTTCACTTTTACTTCGTGCTTGGAGACATAAATATTCAACTTGAAAAGGATCAGATTAAGAGGGAAAGGTTTAATGATCTGTTCATGTACATCCCCTATGCTGGGTATAGTTATAAAGTACTTAGTATATACTAGGCACAGTTCTAAAATTGGTGATACGTTTTTCGTTAAATTCTCAACAGATTAATTTACTGTGTGTGTACATGTGTGTGTATAATTTAAAGTACCTTCCTCATGATTGGAAATGCATAATTATGAAGTGCCATACAATGTTGCACTAGACTTTAAATTTTTGCCTTAAAATCTACTTTAATATTAACTGTAGTTTTTGCTTTTATTGACTACTTTTCATAAAGCACATGTTGTTATCTACTTCCTCTATCATTTTTGCGTTTTGAGTGACTATCTTCTAGAGTGTATATAAAAGGGTTTTTTAAATTTTATTATTATTTTGTGGTAGATAGTCAAGCCACACTTCCTGTATTTTATTTTAGTATGTTTGATTAATATTATATTAATTGAAAATCAAAATTGTATACATGTATGGGGTATAATGTGTTTAAATATATGTATACAATGTAGAATAAAATGATTTCTTCGTAATTCAGACTTACAAATTTTGTAAGTGGAGTAGTTAGTGCAATAAATATATTTATTGTAAATATTAATTTATTCATATATAATTACATCATCTTTTAAAAACATAATTATCAAATTTTCTATGCTTAATTTAGGCAATTATTTTCTCTGATTAAAGTTTTTACTTTTTTCTCATATAATTTAGACAGCATATACCCTATTTAAGATCTTTTTGTAGTTATCTTCACAATATTACGATTTGCACAGAGTTAATCTACAAAGTCTAAAATTAATAAGTATATCACTAGTCTAAAATTAATAAGTATCTCATTCTCCTTCAGAAATAAACAAGGCCAGGTGCATTGAGCTATGTTTGCAGTCTTGGCTACTCAGCTAAGGTGGGAGGATTGCTTGAGACTAGGAGTTAGTTCATCTTGGGGAACATAGCAAGACTCTGTCTCTAAAAAAGAAGGAAAGAAATAAGAACATGCATTTGACTTTGGTGGCCTTTCCCATCTTACATGATATTACTGTTGATTATTTTACTCCTACATCATTATTATGCCTTCCAAATTAGTAGTGACGACAATTTGTAATTTTGATGAATATTTATTGAGATTCATTTTTGTGCTTAGCAGTTTAAATGCTCACTATTACTTCTTTCATATAAGAACTTAACTCTAGGATTTTTTTTTTGTACTTCTTATGTTCACCTTTGAGAAGTTCCTTTAGTGAGGAGTCTATTGTTATAGACCAAATTCATTTTTTATTTTTCTTAACACTGTTTAATACCTTTTATATTTTAAAATAGTTTTTCAACCCTGGGCCCCTCCTTCCCTACCCGTTAGTTTCTAGTGTCTATTGTTCCCACATTTATGTCCACATGTGCTCCATGTTTAGCTCCCACTTTTAAGTAAGAACATAGAGTATTTTGTTTTCTGTTTCTATGCTAATTTGCTTAGGTTATTGGCTCCAGCTGCACCCATGCTGTGGCAAAGAACATGATTCCACTCTTCTTTTTTTTATAGCTGCATAGTGTTCCATGGGGTATATGTACCACATTTTCTTTATTCAATCCACTGTTGATGGGCATGGGTACCTGGGTTAATTCTGTGTCTTTGGTACCCCAAACTTCAGCATCACATAATATACCCAGGTAACAAACCTGCACATGTACCTGTATTTAAATAAAAATTGAAATTATTTTTAAAAAATAGTTTGACTATAAAATGTTCATGGGGAATTGTTTTCTCTCAGTAAGTTGTATGCATTTTTCTACTGTTTTTGGCTTCAGCTGAAATATGAAAATTATGAAAAAAATTTGGAGTGTGTCTTAGTTCTACATCCCCCTTTGGAAAAGCCTAATTTTGATCCCTTTCCCCAGCCTGGACCTTAAATCCCAAGTCTACATCCACCTAGAGCAACCACCTACTATGGTTCCTTTGTGTGTGTGTGTGTGTGTGTGTGTGTGAGACAGGGCCAAGGAGGAAGGGCTCCTGGTTAAACTCTAGAGTAACTGTATTATTCCATTCTTGCACTGCTATAAAGAAATACTTGAAACTGGGTAATTTATAAAGAAAAGATGTTCAATTGGCTCACATTTCCGCAGGCTGTACAGGAGCCATGGCCAGGTTGCTCTCAGGAGACTTACAATTATGGAGGAAGGCAAAGGGGAAGCCAGCACATCCTCCATGACTGGAGCAGGAGGAAGACAGAGCAGAGGGGGAAGTGCTACAAACTTTAAACAACCTGACCTCCTGAGAACTCAGTCAGTATCACAAAATCAGCAAGCGAGAAGTGCGTCCCCATGATCCAATCACCTCCCACCAGCCTCCTCCTCCCACATTGGGGATTACAATTCTACACGAGATTTAGTGAGGACATAAATCCAAACAATATCAGTGACCAACTCTATTAGTTTTCCATTCCTGCATAACAAATTACCACAAACCCATAAGTTCAAAACAACACACATTTTTAAATCAAACAATTCTATTGGTTGGAAGTCTAGGTGTAGCTTACCTAGGTCTTCTGCTTCGAAGTTTCACTAGGCCACGATCCAGGTATTTGTTGGACACTGCCATTCTACAAGAAGCTTGACAATGGAAATTCCTGTTTAAACTCTATTGATCATTGAAAGAATTTATCTTAATAGAAAGAGTGTCTCTCTCCATTTGTAGATTAGAAGAAATGAGCTGCCAAGTTTTAAGAAGAACAACGGAGAGATCTCCATGGCATGGATCTGTTGATGACCTCCAGGAATCGAGAGCAGCCTCTGGCTGACAACCAACAGGAAAATGAGGACCTCAGTCCTGCAGCAGCAAGGAAATGAATTTTGTGATGCACTGGAATAAGTTACCAAGTATATTCTCCAATTGAGCCTATAGATGAAAAAGCAGTGGACCCAAAATCTTGATTGCAGCAGTGTGATTCCCTAAGTAGAGGACTCACAGCTAAGGCATGCCCAGAATCCTGGCTTAAAAAAACCGAGATATAATAAATATGTGTACGGTTTTTAAGTTGTTAAATTTGTAGTAATGCACTATACAACAGTAGAAAGTTAATAAGCCAGTGGTACCAGTTACCTAGAGTTGAAGCAGTTCCCAAGACATGGGGCTTTCAGTTTTAACATTTGGACAGTCTTGAACAAACTGGGACAAATTGGTCATCTTAAAATCCTCCTACTTCCTTGTTAAATCAAATGTGTGTTTTAAAGGACATGGCATAATTTTTCCCCAAAATTTCTAACGATTTTATGCAAAGAGTTATTTTTATGATATGCACTTTGCAATGTTTTTTGGGAAGAGAAGTCTCTGAATCAAGCTGGATTTAAAGGAATTTAAGCTGCTATATTCCAAAGGATAATATGACCAGAAAATCATCTTTTAAAATGGTAGAAGAGCCAGGCGTGGTGGCTCACGTCCCAGCACTTTGGGAGGCTGAGGCAGGAGGATTGCTTGAGGTCAGGAGGTTCAGATGAACAGCCTGACTAACATGGCAAAACCCTGTCTCTACTAAAAATGTCAAAAATTAGGCTGGTGTGGTGGTGCGCATGTGTAGTCCCAGCTACTCGGGAGGCTGAGGAAGGAGAATTGCATGAACCCGGGAGGTGGAGGTTGCCGTGAGCCAAGATCACGACGTTGCACACCAGCCTGGTGACAGAACAAGCCTCCCTCTCAAAAATGATAAAATAAAACAAAGTAAAATAAAATAAATAGAGTAAAATGATAGAACAATAAACAACTAAATCTAACATGATTGTAACTGGCCAATATATTATTTTGTCAGCATATTTATAAAATTAATATGAACCTTGTGAAAACAGAACATCCAGCAAAGAGGAAATATAGCCTCTAGGTTTATCTGGTAGATACAGAAAGATGACTTGTTTTAAAAAATGACTTAATTTTAAAGATCGTTCCTCTAATTATCATAACTTTTTCTGCATTTATGATTTCATTTGGGGAAGTATAAACGATCCTGTGGTCACTTAATGGCTGTACTCTCTGAGCCCTTGCCAAGTGTTGACAGGTGTCTTTAAAGAGAGCCAAGCCACGTTGGCATGCTCCTCAAATTCGTTCCCTGGTCCAATCAGATAGCACTCAGACTAGCAGACACACACAAAGACAGACTGAGATTCATGCCAACACGTATCCTTTCAGACTCTGCCAGATTCTTACACTAGGCTGCATGTTGTCTAATGAACAGTATGCTGTATGGCTCCAAGTAACTGCTACAAGAAAACACATCTTGGTACCTATCCACAAATCCCTTCTTTTACCTACTGAGCCAGAGATTGAATCAAGAACTATGTGATTCACCATCACATCCTGGTGTGAACCTGCACTGGCGATCAGCAAGAAAACATCCTAAAAAATGATTCACTTCTAAAAAACTCTTCACTTCCAAAGAGTGAAATAAGTTAAAATAATCACACAAGGTATGAATTTAGAGCTCAGTATGCTGAGTTCAAATCCAAGCTCTAACACCTAGAGATATATATCCATGAACATATTAACATCACTAATGCTTCGTTTCCTCATTCATGAAAGAGAAAGAGTAATATTACCTAGTTCCCTGGGTTGTTTTAAAGACTAAATGAATTAATATGCTTAAAGCACTGATAACAGCATCCAGAATATTATAATCATTATAATAATCATGATTATTGCTATTCCTTCATTGAAAATGTTGAAAACACAGGTATATAAGTGGTCTCAAAAACATTAGTCTGTTCCTGTAAACTGATGAAACTAAAAGAAAAGGCATCACTGCTATTTATTTTTAGATGGGATATTATCAAAATAAGTAATTTTTGAGACATTATAAAATGGAAAATGAAATAGGCATCATGAATAGATTTAGTGAGTTGTATATCTTGGTACTTAAGTAGGTACTTACCATAGCATACATGCCATGGGTTACAAACATCGGCATACAGGAGAATTACCTGGGGAACTTTGAGCTATAACAATTGGTAAATGCCATGCTGGGAGATTTTGATTCAGTGAATCTCGGTTGAGTTTGAGGAATAGGGATTATTAAAAAGCTTCTTAGGTGAGTCTCAGGGTCAACCAGGTATAACTACCATGGATCTGGAAAAAAAAATTACTGAAGATATTGAACCTACCTTGGTCCAGGTCTACATGCCAGGAAGCCTTAGATACTCTGTATTAACTGCAGTTAAGTATGACTTGGTTGATGATTGTCTAGTTTGCATTTCTGTCAAATACTCTGAAGCACTCCATGTTTAATTACTTGCTTGAATGTCTTAAAACTATTCCATTTCTCTGCTAGCAATAAAACTGCCCAGCTAATCAAATGGAAGAGCTGAGAGTTTGATGCTAATGAGAAAACCAGTGTGCATGCCTTGAGATAGATCATTTTAGAGGACTAGTTGTTTAAGTGGGTTCATTTCAACATATTCACTTTTCATGCTTTTGTTATATATTTAATGAAGTATATTAAGTCACTTTGTATACTTATGCATTTATTTTCATTTTGGTGAAATAATTCCATTTGAAATATATTTATAATTTTTAAAAACCACATTTGTGCCACTGGACTGAATGGTGTGATGGTATTGAAATAACTGTGGAGCTGGCAGTGGTCGCAAAGATCAGCTGGACCTACATTCTCCTTTTATAGATTTGAAGGCAAAGAGGCTAAGACTCTCAAATGTTAATTGACCTTTACAAGATCTCAGATCTTATTAGTGGCTTTTCAAATTCTAGAAAACTGTTTGTCTGACTGCCAAGCCAATACCCTTCACTAAGCTCTGTGGCCTTCAAATAACTCCAAGTTCATATTTTTTTTGTTGAGTGTTTTATTAATATTTAAAGAGAAAATTTGGAAGTTATACAAATGAAGGTTTTCTATGATTAAATTTCTCATTAAAAAACTAATGGGGTATTTAAATAAGTCTTTGAACATCATTAATTTTGTAATTCAAAATACCTTATTTTTGTGGATGAGAATTCTATTTAATATGACCTTTTTAATATAAGCATATGAAATTAAATCTACTTTTCTGACTGCGAATGTTGTAATAAGAAGGTGGTTGGTTGGTACTTAAGTGGTCTAAGAATCTCTATTATACTTTTTTTTTTTTTTTTGCCCAGATTGAGTTAATTCCCTTCATTAGAGCATGCTAGACAGACATGAGGAGCTAAGCTTTGTCAGCTCTGTAAATCCTTCCTTTCTCAGCTAAGGCCAGGTAAAACTAATGCAGAAAAAAGAAAAAAGAAAAAGAAAAAGGACCATTTAGAAAGGCACCTGTAGAGAACAGGTTAATAGAATATTTTCCAGTACAGGATTTTTAAAAGAATGTTAAATATGGACTGAATTTTACTTGACCTTTTATTTAATAAGAAGAAAGACTTTCAAAAGAACACAAAACCTAACAAGGTAAATATCACAGAAAGGGCACAGAACATATCCAGAGGTTTTACATGACTTTGATTTTATTGGATAAGATATTATTTTCCTTAACTTTTTGTGTATATGATATGTTTCTAAAATGTTCAGCTTATTATCAATTTTGAAATTAATACATTTTTAAAAGCAGTTAGAGTTTTACAGAAAATTTAAGAAGAAACTACAGAGGGTTCCCATATACTCTTTCCCATTATCCTCCAATTTCCCCTATTATTAACACATCATTTTGATATAGTACACTTATCACAATTGATGAAACCATATTGATACATTGTTATTATCCAAAATCTATGGGTTTGCACTTTGAGAAATACGGTTTTATGTATTTTGACAAATGCATAATTTCATGTATCTATTATTTTAGGATTGTACATAATAATTTCACTGCCCCCAAATCCTGTGCCCCACATATTCATTATTCCCACAAAACTTGTCAACAACTAATTTTTTTTTAATCTCTGTAGTTTTGCCTTTTCCAGAATGGCTTACAGCAACAGTCATAGAATATGTAGCCTTTGTGGACCAGCTTATTTCATTTAGCAGTATACATTTAAGTTTCCTCCATGTATTTTTGAGACTTAAGAGCTCATATCTTTTTATTGTTGAATTATACTTTTTGTATGGGTGTACCACTGCTTTTGTACCCATTTCACCTTTGAAGAACATCTTGACTGCTTCTAGTTTTAAGAAATTATGAATAAACCTGTGCAAAAATTTGCATGAATCCATGTTTTCAACTCGTTTGAGTAAATATCTAAAAGCTCAATTGCAGTTTCATTTGGTAGAATTACATCAAGCTTTTTAAGGAACTTCCAAATGTTCTTCCAAGGTGGCTTTACCATTTTGCATTTCCACCAGCGATGAATGACAGTTCCAGTTTCTCCACACCATTACTAGAATTTGGTTTTCTAAGTATTTATCATCTTGGCAATTGTAATAAATATATAGTGGTATATCATTGTAGCATTAATTTACAGTTCCATAATAACATAATATTGAATCTATTTTCCTATATGTATACCCTACTTGCTGAAGTATTGGTTCAAATCTTTTGTTAACTTTTTAACTGAGTTGTTTCTTTTTCTCATTGTTGTGTTTTGGAGTTCTTTGTGTATTTTAGATGCAGTTCCTTTATCAGATATATATTTTATAAAAATTTTCTCCTGGTCTGTGGCTTTACATTCTGTTGATTCTTTTACAGAGAGAAAGTTTGAATTTTAATTAAGTCCAACTTACAAAATTGTTTTTTTGTTTTGTTTTGTTTTCTTTCATGGATTGGGCTTTTGGTGTTGTGTCTAAAAACTCATTGTCACATTGTGAAACCCGAAGTCATGCAGATTTTCTCCTATATTATTTGCTAGTGTTTTATAATTTTTCATTGTATGTGTCTGTCTATGCCCCTTTTGTGAAAACTGTAAAGTCAGTGTCTTGATTTTTTTTTTCTGCATATGGCAATCCAGTTGATCCAAAACGATTTAAAAAAAAAAAGATTATCCTTTCCTCACTGGCATGCCATTATGGCATTGTGAAAGATCAGTTGACTCATGTTTGTGTGGGTCTGTTTCTGACTGTTTCTTTCCATTGATCCATATGTTTGTTATTTCACCAGTACTACACTCTCTTGATTACAATAGATTTTAGTAAGTCTGGAAGTTGAGTAGTGTCAATCCTCCGACTTTACCTTTTCTTAACCGTTGCATTGAATCTTCTGTGTATTTTGCAGTTCCATATAAACTTTAGAATAAATTTGTTAATTTCCACAAAACAATATGCTTGATTTATGATCAGGATCTCATTTAATTTACAGATCAAGTTTGGAAGAACTCGCATCTTAACATTATTTGAACCTTCCATATATGAATATAGAATATCTCTCTTTATTTAGAGCTTTGACATTTGTCCTCAGAGTTTTGTAGCTTTTCTCATATAGATCTTGTATGCATTTTTTTAGATTTTGACCTAAATATTTCATTTTGTGTTAATGAAAATTACATTGTGTTTCAAATTTATAATTACAATTGTTCACTGCTGGTGTATAGGAAAGCAATTGACTTTCATTAGCCAAAATCATATCCTGCAACATATATATATACATATATATGTGTATATATATATATATATATATATGTGTGTATGTGTGTATATATATATATACACCTATGTGTGTGTAATTCAGGTTTAATTTTCATATATACATGTGTGTATATATATATACACATGTGTGTATATATATATATACACACACACACATATAGGTATATATATAAAAGTCCTATATATATATATATATATATATATATATATATATATATGTAAGTCCTATATATATGTGTATATATATACACACACACAGGTATATATATATATGTAC
Source organism: Gorilla gorilla gorilla (assembly GCF_029281585.2). Lineage (NCBI taxonomy): Eukaryota > Metazoa > Chordata > Mammalia > Primates > Hominidae > Gorilla > Gorilla gorilla. The sequence goes on along the minus strand of NC_073238.2, from coordinate 84,779,678 downwards.
ACAATATATAAGTATGCAATAATTATATATATATTGTTATTTGCTTCAGTTGTTTTTGAGCAAATAAGTTTTAACAAAAAGGTTTTTTTTAATTAAATTTTGTGGGAATTTTCTATACAGAAAATTATGTTATCTGTGAGCAAAGATAGATTTATTGCTTCCTTTTCCATTTTTATAGCTTTTATTTTTTTATTTTATTTTTTTCCAGACAAATTTTTAATTTATTCTGAGAGCAGCTCTAAGAGATTACCTTTGCTCTTGTGCAGTTCTACCCCTTGCCTTCCCCTTTACTTGTCCCATCCAGCTTCCAAAGAGAATCATTTACAAAATAAAGTGTGCCTCCCAAATACATACATCTCTTCCCTATGAAGAGAGTATTTAAGTCTCAATCATCTAGCCCCTCTTCAAGTCTCATAATTTGTGTATGGCCCCCATGTACACAAACATGTTAACATAAATTTTGTATGCCTTTTCTTCCTATTAATCTGACTTTTGTTAGTTCATTTTCAGTGAATCTTTGGAGGGTAGAGGGTAAGCTTTCCCCTGGCCCCTCCATTATTATAAATGATATTTTAAATTTTCATTTTCTAAATATTTGTAGCTGGAGCATATATTGATTTTTTACTAAAATTATTATAGGAATTTGTCCACAGAGTTTAAAATTTTTTATCTACACAATCATGCTGTGAATACTGATAAGTTTGTTTATTTTTTGAGTTCTTATGTTTTTTATTTTAATTTATTGCTTTATTGTACTGGCTATGATCAACAGCATAATTTTTTTTTCTTGCTTGCTCGGGTTAAAGTTTCACTGAATATGGCTTGTTGAAAATGCTCTCCAAACAAAAGTTAGGTGGTCGAATAATTTTGGAAAATGTTGCCTACTACATTAGAATATTAAAGGCTCTGAGAAATTCTGTGTCAAGGAAACATGTTTATCATTGTTTAACCCTACATTTCTTAAACTTATTTGATGAAGGATCTCTTTTTTGCATCTAATACCTGTGTCCACTTTGGAATGCCCTCTTGGAATCTCTTGGGTGGACGATAATCAATCAGTGGTGGGATATGAGTGAGATGAGGTAGATATGGGGGGTGGGGAGTACCACTTTTAAGTTATCTAAGAGGAGACAGTAAATATACTTGGGCATCCTAACTAACCATACCTGTCATAACTGAAAAGCCCAAATGACATCACCTTAGATCCGAGATTATAGAGGGACCAGACAGACGACAGAAAGGAGTGGCAACTGTAGTGATGCCGAGAGATGGTAGTACTTCTACATGAAACAGTCCTACTCAGTCTCAGCTCATGTAGCTATGGAGATATAATGGGCCCACTATGGCCAAATCTCTTAATTCTTCAAATCATGCTGAATATCAAAATTTTTATGGGCCGGGTGCAGAGGCTTAAGGTGCCGGGCAAGGTGGCTCACGCCTGTAATCCCAGCACGTTGGGAGGCTGTGGTGGGCGGATCACCTGAGGTCGGGAGTTTGAGAACAAGCCTGACCAACATGGAGAAACCCCATCTCTAGTAAAAATACAAAAATTAGCCGGGTGTGGTTTCTCATGCCCGTAATCCCAGTTACTCTGGAGGCTGAGGCAGGAGAATCGCTTGAACCCAGGAGGCGGAGGCTGCGGTGAGCCGAGATCACACCACTGCCCTCCAGCCTGGGCAACAAGAGCGAGACTCCATCTCAAAAAAAAAAAAAATATATGTTTGCTCTCCTGCATTTCAATTTTTATTTTTCTTTTTATTTATTTTGAGACAAGGTCCTACCCTCTCACCCAGGCTTAAGTGCAGTGGCACGATCATGGCTCACCGCAGCCTCTAGCTGCTGGGCCCAAGCAATCCTCCTACCTCAACATCCCAAGCAGCTAAGAACACAGGTGCACACCACCACACCCGGGTTTTTAAAAGAATTTTTTGTAGAGACAAGGTCTCACTGTGATGGCCTGGGCTATTGCCTACATTTTTTTTTTATTACACTTTAAGTTTTAGGGTACATGTGCACAACGTGCAGGCTTGTTACATATGTATACATGTGACATGTTTGTGTACTGCACACAGTAACTCATCATTTACATTAGGTATATCTCCTAATGCTATCCCTCCTCCCTCCCCCCACCCCACAACAGGCCCCAGTGTGTGATGTTCCCCTTCCTGTGTCCAAGTGTTCTCCTTGTTCAATTCCCACCTATGAGTGAGAACATGTGGTGTTTGGTTTTTTGTCCTTGCGATAGTTTGCTGAGAATGATGGTTTCCAGTTTCATCCATGTCCCTACAAAGGACATGAACTCATCCTTTTTTATGGCCGCATAGTATTCTATGGTGTATATGTGCCACATTTTCTTAATCCAGTCTATCATTGATGGACATTTGGGTTGGGTTCAAGTCTGCTATCGTGAATAGTGCCGCAATAAACATACATGTGCGTGTGTCTTTATAGCAGCATGATTTCTAATCCTTTGGGTATATACCCAGTAATGGGATGGCTGGGTCAAATGGTATTTCTAGTTCTAGATCCTTGAGGAATCACCAACTGTCTTCCACAATGGTCGAACTAGTTTTTTTCTTCTCTTATTTCATTAGCTAGAACTTCTGGTTTGATGTTGCATAGGAATGGTGAGAGGGGAAATCCTTGATTTGTTTCTTAGGGAGAAAGCATCTAGTTTCTCACACTTAATCCATTAGTATGATCCTAGGTGTAGTTTTTTTTTAAATAAAAATTCTTTGCCAAGTTGAAAAAGTTTCCATCAACACTTAGCACCAGCTGAGCGCTTTTATCATAAATAGATGACAGATTTTGTCACATGCTTTTCTGCATCTATTGATATAATCACACATTTTTTTCTTCTTCAGTTTGTTGATGTGATTGATGTATTCCACAAATTGTTTTCTGAATGACAAAGCATCTTTGCATGCCTGGGATAGGTTCTACCTGGCCATAGGTGTATAATTATTGTTATACATTTTTCTATTTGATGTGCTCATACCTCATTGAGGATTTCGCACATATCTACAAGACAGATATTGATCTGTAGTTTTCTTTTTCGTAACATCATTGTCTGGTTTTGGTTTTACTGGGATACTGACCTCATGACTTCACAGAATGATTAGAAAATATTTCTTGAATTTTCAAAAATGAATTGTAGAAAAATGGCATCATTTCTACCTTAAATATTTAGTAGAATTCACCAGTAAAAACATCTGGGCATTCTGTACCTTCCATTTTGGAAAGTTATTAGTTTTTTATTCAATTTATTTAAAAACTACACAGATATTTATTTTTCCTTGGGTGAGTTTTGGTCAATTGTGTCCTTCAGGAAAATGGTCCATTTTATCTAAGTTACCAAATTTGTGGGCAGAGTTGTGCATAATATTTCTTAGCTATACAGTTAATGTCTATGGGATCAATAGTGATGGCCCCTCTTTTATTTCTGATATTAGTAATTTGTATGTTCTCTGTTTCATCTTGGTTAGTCTGAGTAGGACTTTATAAATCTTCAAACTAGCTTTTGGTTTCTTTGATCTTCCCTGTTTTTGTTTTCCTGGTTTCAATTAAATTGATTTCTGTTGTGAATTTTATTATTCATTTTCTTCTGCTTACTTCAGGCTTAATTTTCTCTTCTGTTCCCAGTTTTGGGGGGCTGAAGAATAGATTATTAATTTTAGGTCTTTATAGACATACTTCCAACTTTGCTGTATGTACTATATTCCATGCTTTGTACATATATTGATTGGTTGAATTTTTGTTTTCATTTAGCCCAAAATATTTTTAGGTTTACCTTAAAATTTCTTATTGATCTATATGTTAGTTAGGAGTCTCCAATAACTCCAAATTTTTGGAGATTTTCCAGTTATCCTTTTTTATTGACTTTTATTTTAATTACATTGTGGTCTGAGAGCATACTTTTCATGATGTCTGATTTTTTTCTTTTTTTGATTCGTTAAGGTCAGTTTTATGGCCTGCAATGCGATGTGTCTTGCTGAGTGTTTCATGTGAGCTTGAGAAGATCACACATTCTGCTGTTCTACAAATGTCTGTTAGATGCTGTTATTTAGTTCAACCACTATTTTACATATTTTCTGCCTGCTGTATCTTTCCATTACAGAGGTGTGTTGAAGTCTGTAACATAGGGGGTTTATCTATTTTTTCCTTGGAGTTCTGTCAGTTTTTGCCTCACATATTTGACACTGCTGCTAGGTACATATATATAAAGGACTGTTGTGTCTTCTTAGAAATTTCACCCTTTTATCATGTAGTGCTGCTCTTTATATCTTCTAATTTTTAAGTCTGTTTAGTGTGAAAGTAATATAGCTACTCCAGCCTGGTATATCTTTCCCCGTTGCTTACTTCTAATCTCTATGTGTCATTTTACTTAAAATGGATTTATTTTATTTATTAATTTTTTCAAGTCTCAGAGTCTCTGCCTTTTAATTGTTGGATTTAGAATATTCATATTTAAAATGATTATTAATAATTTTATTTCTACCTACCATGTTTGTAACTGCATTCTATATATTTCCCTTGTTACTTTTTTGTCTTCCGATTTTTTGTGCCTTCCCTTTATTTTAATTGATATTTTTATATAATTCAGTTTTCTCCTCTATTAGTCTATCAATTATAGTTCTTTAAAAAAAATGGTTTCCCTAGGTTTTGCAATTTACATTGATAAGTAATTCAAGTCCCCATTGCAATAACACTCTACTGATTCACAGGTAGTAGAAGTACCTTCTCATGTCCTTTCTCCTGCTACTTATAACATCACTATCAGTTAGTTAGCTTATCCATGAGCTAGAACCAACAAATACAGTGTTGCTGTTATTAATAGTTTTTATTTAACTTTTATTTCTTCTCCCACATTCTTCCTTTCTGTATGTAGGCCTGAATTTATGATCTATATGATTTTTCTTTATTCTGAATAACTTCTTTAACATTCTTATGAGGTAGACCTACTAGCAACAAATTCTTTCTATTTTTGTTTGAGAATTTCTTTATTTTTCCTTAATATTTGAAGGATAATTTCTCTAGGGATGGAATTCTACATTGGTGGGTTTTTCTTTCTGTCTTTTAACATTTTGAATATTTTACTCCACTCTCTTTTTGCCTGCATGGTTTCTGAGTGAAGGTTCAATGTAATTCTTATCTTTGTTCTTCTATAGATACATGCTTCCCCCTTCTTCCTGGCTTCTTCCAATATGGCCTCTTTCTCCTTGATTTTCTGAAGTTTTATTATGAATGATATGCCTAGGTGAAGAGTCTTGATGTTTATCTTATTTGCTTTTCTCTTATATGCCTGGATCTGTGGTTTGGTGCCTGTCATTAACTTTAGAAAATTCGCAATAATTATTACTACAATTATTTCTTCTGCTTCTTTGTTTTTTTCGAGACAGAGTCTCGCTCTGTCACCCAGGCTGGACTCGGCTCACTGCAACCTCTGCCTCCTGGGTTCACACCATTCTTATGCCTCAGCCTCCCAAGTACCTGGGACTACAGGTGCCCGCCACCACACCCAGCTAATTTTTTGTATTTTTAGTAGAGACGAGGTTTCACCGTGTTAGCCAGGATGATGTTGATCTACTGACCTCGTGATCTGCCTGTCTCGGCCTCGCAAAGAGCTGGCATTACAGGCATGAGCCACCGCGCCCGGCCTCATCTGTTTCTTTCTCTCATTTTTCTTCTTGTTTTTCCATTATACATATGCCACATCTTTTGTAATTGTCCCACAGCTTTGGATTTTATATTTTTTAAAATCTTTTCATTTTAGTCTGGAAGATTAAATCGACATATCTTCAGGCTTGCTGATTATTTCCTTGGTTTTGTTCAGTCTTTCGATGAGCCTATTAAAGGAAATCTTCATTTCTTTTACATAGTTTTTCATTTCTAGCATTTCTTTCATTCTTTCTTAGAGTTCCCTTCACTGTGCTTATATTATCCATCTGCTCTTGCATGTCGTCTGCTGTTACCATTTAATCCTTTTAAATTCTTAGTCTTATAATTCTGAATTCTCTGCCATATCTGAGTATGGTTATGATGCTTACTTTGTCCCTTTGTGGTTTTGGTTGTTTGTTTTTGCCTGTTTAGCATGCCTTGTAATTTTTTGTTAAAAGACATACATGATTTATCAGTTAAAAGAAACTGAGGCTTTATGTTTCTCTTGATAGGAGTTGATATGTGTTTACTATTTGCTATAGTTATGGTTTCACTGGCTAAGACTCCTTCTGGTGCCCCTGTTTTTGTCTGACCTATTATCTTTGGATGTTCCTAGAACCTACTTAAATAGTGTCAAAGGCTTTCAGTGTTTGTTAGCTGTAATCTCCTTTATATTATACAGGACCACTATTGATGTGATGGTAGCGTATGGGGCTTGTGGGAACTTTCTAGAGCCTTATGACTAGGTCTCAGTCTTTTAGTGAGCCAGAGCTGAGTATTTTTCACTTCCTTCAGGTCAATTAAATTTTGGTAAAATCTCAATAGGTTAGTTCTGGCAAAATAGTTTAATAGTTTGCCTTGAGGTCAGGCCTTGTTAAGGAGAACAGAGTGCTCCTAAGGTATTTTGATATAGTTGCTTTTTTTCTTCTTTCTCTGCCAGAAGCAAGAAGGCTTTTTCCTCAGATCTTCACAGTAAGAACCTTGTAGGGCTCCTGGAGGTAAAACTCAGGAAACTGTGCCTCCTCCCACCCCACGAGACTGAGCCCCTAAGACATTTTTCACCCGTAAGCTAAGTTCTTAAATTTCAAACTGCATGTTTGTTATTTTTATGTGGAGGAAAAACTGATAGCATTAGCAAACAAGATAATCTATTAAATTATTTACATGAATTTATTACTAAACTAACATATCAGAATTAACATAAAGCCACAAGCGATTTAGATTTTTAGGGATAAACAGAAACAGCTCTATTTCCACTCACAAAATAGGCACAATTTTACACACTGTAGCATGTGCATACCCACTGTATAAAATTACTGGAAATATAATATTAGAAGTTCGTTGTAGCTGAGGTAACATTTGTGAAACTTAACTTTGGCTCTGAAACTCAAATATGTGCCACTGTATAAGAAATAAGTAATTTAATGTGTCTAATTAATTGTATACAGGTCCTAATAAAATCATAATGTATTAATCAGTGTCACTGTAAATATAATTTTAAAAATCCTTTTTTTTTTTTTTTTTCTGAGACAGAGTCTCGCACTGTCGCCCAGGCTGAGTGCAGAGGCGCGATCTCGGCTCACTGCAAGCTCCACCTCCCGGGTTCACGCCATTCTCCCACCTCAGCCTCCCTAGTAGCTGGGACTACAGGCACCCAGCACCACGCCCGGCTAATTTTTTGTATTTTTAGTAGAGACGGGGTTTCACCGTGTTAGCCAGGATGGTCTCGATCTCCTGACCTCGTGATCCGCCCGCCTCGGCCTCCCAAAGTGCTGGGATTACAGGCGTGAGCAACTGCATCTGGCCCTTTTTTTTTTTTTTTTTTACTTATACTAAAACGTTAGTGAACAACATGTGATTTACCGTGATCAAATAAACATTTGAAAAGAAACAGTGTATACTGTAGACTTGCCAATATTTCTGGAATTTTCCTTCTTACTAGAATTTGTGAGGTGATAATTGTAGCTTCCCAGTTCTTCAATACATCCTTCTATGTTTGGGTAAAATTTTGCTCCACTGGTTGTCATATTATTGGATCAATGGTTATGATGGCATAATGGTTATGGTGGAGAAAACAGGAAAAGATGGTGGCTCTCACTGGTCTCAATGCCAGTTCTGGATTCCAGCAGCTCTTAGAAAGTCTCATTGATTGTTTATTTCAGATTCTTTCAAAGAGATATGGAATTCAAAGCCACATCAAGAACCTTTTTGTTGTTGTAGAAATATGTCATCTGAGCCCCTGTACTAAGACTGCCTGCCCTTTTATCCTTCCTGGCCAAAGGAATTCCACTCGAATGATCTGCCTTATTTGAACCACAGCCTGGGCCTGAGATCATCTGCATGTCATGCTTACCCTTCGTTCTCCACCGGCTTTCCCCATACGAGGTCCAAGTCCCTGTGTAACCCTTAGTGGCTGTGTGACATTTGACAATTCTTTCCCCTTCACATATCATTAATATTCTACCTAAAACATAGATATCAATATAAAATAAAAATGGAATAAGAATAGTAAAAAATAGTACCTACCTCACAGGGTGTTGTGAAAATTAAATGAATTAATGCTATTAGTTCAATGTATTACATACAATAAACAATGAGTAGAGGGTACTTTCACATGTTACCTTTTTCTTTCCAAAGTATAATTTTTAAATGCTGGAACATGTTTTCTCAGTTTTTATTAGTGTGTTTTAGGTTGACATTGAATACTTGTTCAGTAACTGGATGATCATGTAATAACAGGTTTGTCAAGCTGAACCATTTATAAAGCTGAATCTTGCGGAAACTGGAGTACAGGACTTGGTTCTCTTAATGTTATTTCCCAAGAGCCTAGTGAGTGTCGAGAGCTTACAAAGTGCTTGATAAATTTTATTTTGTACTTAAAACACTAAAGACTATGCTCCTGGAATCGTAAAGAAAACACAACTCTATGAATAAGCGAATATGTCTAGATAGGCAAATAGATTATTATTTTAGAGCTGTTATATAAAATGGCTATTTTTCATTCTGTTATGATAAAATTTGGCCACTTTCATCAAAGGTAAAACATGGATGGATTGTGGTTACAAATAAAAATCTAAGAGCTTAGCATAGGCCGTGATGTGCTAGGCAAATTACCCGTTATAATTCCAGCTTTGACATTGACAAGGACTCTTGGCAGCAGGGTTGGTAAGGCCAGTTTCTAATGATAAGTAGAATCAAATAAGAGAAAATTCTCCCAGCATTATCAGTCTCTGGAATAAATGTTTCTCACTACCGACGAAGGACTATGAATCCATGGCCAAAATAGAGGTAGTAAACAGAGTTTCTGATTCCCAAAGCAGTGTTTAATGTAGCACTGAAGAGGAATTCTGCTCATTTCTCTGATGTCATAACTCATTGACCTGTATATAAATCAGCAATCAAAATTTTTATTCTATCTCTATTTTTATTCTATTTGCACTCTACATGTCTTACTTAAGTTCTTATCTCTAGGTTTCACATAGCTCTCAGCGTATAGTAGGTATTCAATAAAGGCTTGTTAAACTTGCTTCATACTGATTTTTAAAAAAGTAAATCTCTCATTGCTAGATGATTTAGACAGACTAAATTACTAATTTTACCCTTGCTTAATATGCTTCTAAAACACACTTCAATTTTCTACCACCTCTTGAGAACTCGAAGCATGAGTGTAAATTCACAGTGCAGACAGTAAAAAGCACAGCTGGTAAACCACAGGGCAAATTTGCAAACCCTTGTGTTGCTTGATTTAGTTCAGTTAATTACTGTTTATTTTGAATAATCATGCTATAGTCTGTAGTTTAAAAAACATTTTTGTCTGAGCAAATTGATAGAAATATTTATCAATGTCTTTAGTTAATGCCTTAATTTCCCCCAGATAATCACTGTAGAATGCAAAATTTAGCTCACTAGTCTACATAATAGGACTTGATATATGCTTAGCTTTGTCTTTTAAATAGTTTTTTTTTTCATCTTGGTTTTGATGAAGCAATGAATATTAGTGGTAAACTTGGGAATTCTGACTACCATCTGCTAATCCACCTGCTAAGCCTTTACATAAACTGATGTTCAGGTGTCATTGAACAAAGGCACTGTTTTTGGCATTAGAGTAAAACTGCACATGTTCTGGTTTGGACAGATTTACATTACTCCTCTTTACAGTTTGTTGTCTCCAAGCACATATACTAAAAGAATAAAATCCAAAGGGAAATCTTTTGTTCCCTAAAGTTTTCTGCTGTCCTTAAAAATTTGTTTTAAATGGTAATTGCTGCTGCAAGATGTCTTTTCCAGTGTTAATAAAAGATGAAGTTACATGAAAGAATGGCTGTTTTCTTGTCACTGATTGTAGTAAGAATAGGTAAACACCTCTTTATTCAGCCTTCCACTGTTAATCAAATGCTTTCCATATCTCCCCACTCTATTGTGCTTTCCCTAATATGTCTCAAGGTGTAGGAGAATTGGCTAGCATGCCATGATCTAGAGTGATTTGACTAAGAATCTGGAGTTGGCTATGATGCCATTGTCATCTCTTATAGGCAAGTTCTTGACCCTCAGTCACCCAGGGATATGAAATCCTGCAAAAAAAAAGTATGGTCAATTTTTAGTAACTTACATAATATTTAATTTGGCCTTTGGTAATGTATGCAGCATAGTTAAAATATTTTTTTCTACAGTCACAAAAGAATCACTGAAGGAAGAACTGTGGTTAGGCCAATATTCAAGTATCACTGTTCCTGGGGGCTCTGGTCTTGAAATAAACAGGGTTAGAGTATCAAGTCTGGATGATATGATTATGACCTATCAACTTGCCAAAATCACCGTCTCTATCCTTTTAAACCCTGAATTATTCTTATAATGCACTCTTCATTACTATAATTAAATAATAATCTGAAGGAGGGTTGACTGCAAAGGGGTTCAAGGAAACTTTCATAGATGATAGAAATAAAATGTAAGATGGGGTGGTAGTTTCATACATGTACACATTAGTCAAAATTTATCAAACTGTAGACTTAGTGCCCAGGCAACTGTGCCAAGGAGACATTTTCTAGTATTCAGTTTCTCTCACCCTGCTTTAGTCCTTAGTCGTGGTTCGCCAGCCAAATCTGTGGCACATTAGCATTAGCAGGTGGCTAAGTTAATTATTTATTGTATTTCTGTATTTTTTTCAGAATATATGTATTGTACCAGATACTGTGTTAGGCACTACAACTATAACGGTAGGCAATAGTCACTTACCCTGTGAAGTTTATAGTTAAGTGAATATTAATAAAAAATGGAAAATATGAAACATTACAACCATGACAATGAGCTTTATCACAATAGGTGAAGGAGCTAACGTGAAGCAGCAGCTTTTGAATGACAAGTTATAACAACTCTGTAAATGTTAACATAAAACACACTACAGAATTTGTATTTATTTAATATTCACTTCTGAAAAGGTCATTTCACGTCATCCCCAACTTACTATATTTATGGTGAGGTAAGTACACACTATCTTTATTGATTTCCCTATTCACACTTACATTTATGAAATTTAACCCATTTTAAAAATTTGTATGTTTTGGCTGAGATTATATTTCTAAAAGATATCGCAATCCCTGAGGGCAAATGGTGTTTTATTAATCTTTTATCCAAGAAATATATCAAGGTTTTTTGTTTTTGTTCTTCTAACTGGCCAAAATAAATACTTGTTGCTTTGTTCATTCTGTTTCTATGCTGGTTAATTAGTCCTCATAGATAATTATTGATTTGTTCAGCCTGTCTCTGTGTCCATTAATCCGTCCTCTAACTAAAGCTTGACAATCAATTCTGATGATAAGTATTTTCTATAACCTCTACTTCAGTGGGTGTTTTTCTGATGAAAACAACATTGTATAATTTTGATGTTTTGGTTAATTTTGAATTAGCCCTGCAGAGTTTAAAAATGACTTAAACCCTAGGAAGAAAAAGAAAGCATCCAGTCATATAAACACAACTATAAATATAATGTAAGGAAAAACTTGATATTTGCCAAATTATTTTCCAAAGCAGCATGGTTCAAATACAGATAAGCAATTAGAGTCCATTGTGCAGTAGCTTGTAAACAATGTATTATCACCAATGAAGTACTAAACATTTTAAAATGCATTTTTAAAAAAAAAATTAGAATAAATTCAATATTATCCTAATTTTTTTCTTTCTTTCTTGGATTTCCTTGGAGTTAAAAGGTGAGATTAATGCATTGTAAAATCAGAAATTTTGCAATCATATTTTACTTATATTGAAGTTTCTGATATCGTATAATATTAAATGAGTGGAAATTGAAAATTATCATCATGTTTGTTAGATTATAATTTTAAATAACAAAGTAACATGGCATATTAGAGTATGAGTGAAATTAACAATGTAAACACTATTATACACAGTTCTAGTGATCAAGTCAGAAGCCATGTGATGGTGCCAATGAAGTTTTACTAAATGTTAAAATCTGTAAAAGCTGTAATTGCAGTTTTTATAAAGAACATAAGATTTATACTTCATGAATGTAAAAATTATGCACTTGTTATTCATGCAGTCTGTGGAGTGGCTCCCTGAAATAAAATCACTCTTAGAAAAAAAGACAGTTTTGGAATATGGAAAACACTTGTATCTCTTAAGGGCCTTATGCATCTCACCTAGCATAGTCTGCTTAGAGAAGTAATCAGAGCTGGATCTGGATACTTAGAGTTTTAAGTAAAAGGTTTGGAACTACTGTGGAATTAAAGCTGGGTTCTGTTCAGGGGAATCTGAATTGCAATTATGAAAAGTCAGAATCTGTGGCCAAATTTAACCGTCCTAGGTATTTCATGGAGGCAACTATGATGTGAATGGGAAAGGTTAAGTGAAAAAGGAACTTAAGATGAGAAAATAAAATAAAATTCTTAATTAAGGTAAACAAAAAATCGAGGAAAGTTTCACGTAATTTTGAACATGAAAAAAATTAACTGAAAAGGCAAATACATTTAATTTTTCACTTTTTCTCTTTTCTAACAATGTTAACTATGTTCATATAACTAAAATATAATTTTGTTAAACGAACATGAATTGGAATGCAATTATGGAAACTGATAAAAATAGTGTGCTTGTCCACAGAGACAAGTTTAATACATTAAGAAGCAAGAATGATAACTAAGCAGATAAAAGTCTGATTATATAGGCATGGACAGGTGCGATATTTACTCACTCATCAATTTATTAATTTAGACACAAATTATTGAGTATCCACTTTTTATTGTGCACTAATATTTTTATTATACTTTAAGCTCTGGGGTACATGTGCAGAATGTGCAGGTTTGTTACATAGGTATACATGTTACATTGCATGAATTATATGTGAACATTTGAAGTTTTATTTAAATAGAATGGCAGAAAATAAGTTGTGTACCTTGTGTTGAGAAGTTTTATCTGTATTTCTAGCTCAAATATTTATGCACCATAAATAATTTACTTAATAGGTTGCATGCAATTCAAATATACTTAGAGAATCATCATTTCACTTTTACATCTAAATTATCCAATAGTTTAGATGTAAATACAGATACTGGTAAATACAGATAAATAAATCTCAAATATAAATTGTTCATATTTATCTCAAAATTTCTCATGAGCTCAAGATAGGTAATTCTATATGAATTTTCTGCTGCCATTCAAATTTGCTATGTTTCAAAAAAATACAAGTGTGCTTCCCATTGTATTGTAGTAGCTGGAATCAGATACCTAGCGGATGGGAAAGGTAACGGAGACAGGAAGATGGGGAGAGGCTGGTTAAGGAATACAAGATTACAACTAGACAGGAGGAATGAATTCTGGTGTTCTTCAGCACTGCAGGGTGAATATGGCTAACTTTACTTTATCGTACATTGTCAAAAGCCTAGAAGAGAAGATCTTGAATGTTCATAACATGAAGAAGTGAAAAATGTTTGAGTTGATATACATGCTGATTACCCTGATTTGATCATTACATGTTGTATACATATATCAAAACATCACTCTCTAGCCGATAAATATGTACAATGATTATGTGTCAACTAAATATAAAAGGTAAAAAAGATAAGCCAAAAATAAATAAGCACACAAAAAAAGAGAAACCGTGATAGCAAGGAATTTGAAAATGCAAGAACCTGGAGTGGAGAGAAGAGAATTGAGATAAGCCTTCATATTTGCTGCTAATTTTTACTCTCAAGTCCTTTGCCAATTCACAGGGTGGGGAATGGACTCTAAGGAAAAAGCTACAAATTGGATTGTGGCAGCCTCAGTGTGAAGAGAAAATCTGACTTAAGGCCACTAACTCAGGCACAGCTTGAGGATCCAAGTCCTTGGATAAAGGGAAATAAAGAGAGTGAGCATAATATGCTGCCCACACTTACTAACTGCTGATTAATATACTGTTTATGTATTGGAATTGACTCCAATAAAGTAGTAAAAAGCCACTTAAACCAAAATAAAAGAAAATTTTAGAAACCTCATGTTACTAGTCAGAAAAAAAAATGGAATTCAGGACTGCCAAGGAGAGGGGAGTAAGGACAAAACCCAAGGCTTTTAATTGTGAGTCCTGTGTAGCTACATTCTAAGACAAATTCCAGTAGATTAAATGATAATCAATATAACAAAAGATGTGCAAGAATTCTACACTGTAATCTGTGATGATTACTAACAGAAAATTTGATTAAAACATTAAGTGAGTAGAGAATATACCATAGAGGTGGGGATGGAGATAACCATCCTCACTTCTCCCTCCCGCAATGACCCTTCCCAGCCTGTGGTACCGGCATTCTATTATCTATCTCCCTGAGATCAATTGTTTTAATTTTAGCTGCCACAAATGAGAACATCTGAACTTAGTCTTTGTGTGCCTGGCATATTTCTGTTAACATAGTGTCCCTCAGTTCCATCCATGTTGTAACAAATGACAGGATCTTGTTCTTTTTATATAGCTGAAGAGTACTCTATTGTTTATATATACCACATTTTTTTTTTCTTTTGAGATGAAGTTTCACTCTTGTTGCCCAGGTTGGAGTGCAATGGTGCCATCTCGGCTCACTGCAACCTCTGCCTCCCAGGTTCAAGTGATTCTCTTGCCTCAGCCTCCCAAGTAGCTGGGATTACAGGCGCATACCACCATGCCCAGCTATTTTTTTTGTATCTGTGGTCAAGACAGGGGTTTCACCATGTTGGCCAGGCTGGTCTTGAACTCCTAACCTCAAGTGATCCACCCGCCTCAGCCTCCCAAAGTGCTTGGATTACAGGCACGAGCCATACACCTGGCCTATATATACCACATTTTTTTTTTTGTCTATTTGTCTGTTAACAAATAGGTTTTGCTTCCAAATTTTGGCTATTGTAAATAGTGCAGCAATAAACATGGGAGGGCAGGTGTGTCTTTAAAATATTGATTTTCTTCCTTTTTGGTACATATCTAGCAGTGGGATTGCTAGATCATATTCTAGTTCTACTTTTAGGTTTTTGCAGAACCTGCATACTGTTCTCCATAGTGGTTGTACTAATTTACATTCCCAACAATAGTGTACAATGGTTCCTCTTTCTACATATTCTCACCAGCATTTGTTATTACCTGTATTTTGGATAAAAGCCATTTTAACTGGGGAGAGATGATGTCTCATTATTTCTCTTATGATCTCTTATGATCAATGATGTTAAGCACCTTTTCATACACCTGTTTCCATTTGTATATCTTCTTCTGTAAAATGTCTATTCAGATCTTTTGCCCATATTTGATCAGATTATTGGATTTTTCCGAGTTCCTTATGTATTCTCTGTCTTGTTAATCCTTTATCTCATGGAGAGTGATATGGTTTGGATTTGTGTCCCTGCCCAAATCTCATGCCAAATTATAATTCCCAATATTGGAGGAGGGGCCTAGTGGGATGTGATTGGCTTATGGGGGTGGATTTCTCCCTTGCTGTTCCCATGATAGTGAGTGAGTTCTCATGAGTTCTAGTTGTTTCAAAGTGTGCAGCACCTCCTGCTGCTCTCTCTTCCTCCTTTTAAGTCTCAAGTCCTCCATGTAAGACTTGCCTACTTCCTCTTTGTCTTCTGCCATGATTTTAAGTTTCCTGAGGCCTCCTCAGCCATGCTTCCTGTATAGCCTGTGGAACTGTGAGTCAATTAAACTTCTATTCTTTACAGGTTACTCAGTCTTAGGTAGTTATTTATAGCAATGAGAGAATGGGCTAATATGGATAATTTGCAAATATTTTCTCCCATTCTGTGGTTTGTCTCTTAATTTTGTAGATTGTTTCCTTTGCTGTGCAAAAACATTTTAACTCAATATGATCCCATTTCTCCATTTTTGCTTTGATTTCCTGTGCTTATGAGGTATTACTCATGAAATATTTGCCCAGCCAGGCGTGGTGGCTCATGCTCATAATCTCAGCAGTTTGGGAGGCCAAGGCAGGTGGATCACTTGAGGTCAGGAGTTTGAGACCAGCCTGGCCAACATGATCAAAACCCATCTCTACTAAAAATTTGAAAAAACCAAAAACAATTAGCTGGGCATAGTGATGTGTGCTGTAATCCTAGATACTTGGGAGTCTGAGCCAGGACAATCATTTGAACCCAGTAGGCAGAGGTTGCAGTAAGCCAAGGTTGTGCCACTGCACTCCAGCCTGGCTGACAGAGTGAGATTCCAACTCAGGAAAAAAAAAAGAAATATTTGTCCATTCCAATGTCCTGAAGATTTCCCCCGATGTTTTCTTGTAGTAGTTTCATGGTTTGAGGTTTTAGTATTTAATCCATTTTCATTTTATTTTAATATATGGTGAGAGATAGGAGTCTAGCTTTATGATTCTGCACATGAATATCCAGTTTTCCCATCACCATTTATTGAAAAGACTGTCTTCTCCCCATTGTATATTATCGGCACCTTTGATAATAATGAGTTCACTGTAGACATATGGATTTGTTTCTGGGTTCTCTATTCTGTCCCATTGGTCTATGTGTCTGTTTTTATGACAGTACTATATTGTTTTGGTTACTATAGCGCTGTAGTATAATTTGAAATCAGGTAATGTGATTCCTCCAGTTTTGTTCTTTTTACCTAGGATGACTTTAGCTATTCTGGCTATTTTGTGGTTCCATAAAAATTTTAGGATTATTTTTTCTGTTTCTGTGAATATCATTGGTATTTTATAGGAATCATGTTGAATCTAAAGATTGCTTGTGTAGTACATTTTTGAAATATTAGTTCTTCCAATCCATGGACATGCAATATTTTTCCATATTGGACGTCCTCAATTTCTTTAATCAATAGTCTGATCTATACTTTATAGAGATCTTCCACTTCTTTGGTTAAGTTTATTCATAAGTATTTTATTTGTGGCTACTATATGTGGGATTACTATTTTTATTTCTTTTTCAGATTGTTCACTCTTGGCATACATAAATGCTAGTGATTTTTGTATGCTGATTTTGTATCCTATAACTTTACTGAATTTATCAATTATAATAGCATTTTTTTGGTGGAGGCTTTAGGTTTTTACAAGTATAAAATCATAGTATCTGCAAACAAGGATAATTTGACTTCTTCCTTTCTAATTTGCATATTCTTTATTGTCTGATTGCTCTAGAGAACGCTTCTAATACCATGTTGAATAACAGTGGTGAAAGTTGGCATTGTTGTCTTGTTCCAGATCTTAGAGGAAAGACTTTCAGCTTTTCTGCATTCAGTATGATACTAGCTGTGGGGCTGTCATATATGGCTCTGTGTTGAGGCATATTCCTTCTATAATCTGATTTTTAAGTGTTTTTTTTCTTCATGAAGGGATGTGAATTTTATCAAATGCATTGTCAGCATCAATTGAAATTATGATATGGTTTTTGTCCTTTATTCTGTTGACATGATTGATTGATTTGTACATGTTGGGATAAATATTACTTGGTCATAGTGAATTATCATTTTAATGTGTTGTCAGATTTGGTTTGCTCATAATTTATTGAGGATTTTTGCATCAATATTCATCAGAGATATTGGCCTTTTCTTTTCTTTGTTTTTCTTTTCTTTTCTTTCTTTCTTTTTTTTTTTTTTTTTTTTTTGATGTGTCTTTGTCTGTTTATGATATCAGGGCATACTGGCCTCAGAATGAGTTTGGAAGTATTCCCTCCTTAAGTTTTTGGAATTATTTGAGTAGAATTAATATTAACTATTTAAAGGTTTTGTAGAAATCAGCAGTGAAGCTATAAGGTTCTAAGCTTTTATTTGCTGGGAAAAATTTTATTACAGCCCTAATCTCATTACTTGTTAATGGTCTGTTGAGGTTTTGGATTCCTTCATGGTTCAATCTTAGTAAGTTGTATGGGTCTAGAAATTTATTCATTACTTCTATGTTTTCAAAGTTATTGGCATATAGTTGCTCTCAGCAGTCTCTAATGATCATTTGCTTTCTGCAGTATCAGTTGTAATGTTTTCTTTTTTATCTCTAATTTTATTTATTTGAGTCTTTCTTACATGGCTAAAGGTTTGTTGATTTAGTTTGTCTTTTCACACAACGAACTTTTCAATTTTTTGATATTTTTGCTACAATTTCATTTATTTCTGTGCTGATATTATTTATTTTCCTCTACTAATTTTGGGTTTGGTTTGCTCCTCATTTTCTAGTTCTTTAAAATGAACCGATAAGTTGTTTCATTTTTTTCCTTTTAAATGCAGTTGTTTATTAAAATAAAATTTCCTCTTAGGACTGGCTTTGTTATATTTCATAGTTTTTTGTATGTTGGGTTTCCATTTTCATTTGTTTCATGAAATTTAAAAAATTTCTCTCTTAGTTTCCTCATTAACCCATTGGTCATTCAGGAGCATATTGTTTAATTCCCATGTGTGTGTAGTTTCCGAAGTACCTCTTGTTACTTATTTCTTATTTTATTCTGTCGAGATCAGAGAAGATACCTGATAGAGTTTCAATTTTTAAATGTTTTAAGATTTGTTTTGTGGCCAGTCATATGGTCTATCTTTGATAATGATTCATGTGCTAAGGAAAATAATATGTATTCTGCAGCAATTGAATGAAATACATTAGTTCCATTTGGTCTATAATGCAGATTAAGTTTGATGTTTCTTTGTTGATTTTCTTTCTGGATGGTCTTTCCAATGCTGAAAGTGGAATGTTGAAGTCACCAGCTGTTATTATATTGGGGTCTGTCTCTTTCTTTAGCTCTAATAATATTTGTTTATTTATCTGGGTGTCCCAGTATTCAGTGCATATATATTTACAATTGTTATCTCCTCTTCCTGAATTGAACCCGTCATCATTTATAATGAACTTCTTTGTCTCCTTGTATCACTTTTGTCTTATATTTTACTTGACACAAGTATATCTACTCCTGGTCCTT
Organism: Gorilla gorilla gorilla; assembly: GCF_029281585.2. Taxonomy (NCBI): domain Eukaryota; kingdom Metazoa; phylum Chordata; class Mammalia; order Primates; family Hominidae; genus Gorilla; species Gorilla gorilla. Next base: position 84,760,661 of record NC_073238.2, on the reverse strand, counting down.
TTTTGGTTTCCATTTCCATGGGATATCTTTTTTCCATTGCTTTATTTTCAGTCTGCATGTGTCTTTATAGGTGAAGTGTATTTATTGTAGGCAGCAGATTGTTGGTTCTAGTTTTGTATGTTTGATTGTCTGTTTTTTATCCATTTAGCCACAGCATGTCTTTTGATTGGAGTTCAGTCCATTTATATTTAATGTTATTATTGATAAGTAAGGACTTATTAGTGCTAGTTTGTTTTGTTATTTGTTTTCTGGTTGTTTTGTGGTCTTTTTCCCCCTTTCTTTCTGTCTTCCTTTTTCTGAAAGTGATTTTTATCTGGTAGTATAATTTAATTTCTTGCTTTTTATTTTTTCGTGCACATGTGGTAACTTATTTTTTATTTGAGGTTACAATGTGACTTGCAAACAAAATATTATACTCCATTTTAAACTGATGACAACTCTCATTGCGAAAACAACCAATTAACAAAGAGAAAACTTAAAAACTCTACACTTTCACTACATACTCGCCACTTTTTAAATTTTGTTGTTTCCATTTATGTCTTATTATTCTACCTATGTCTTAAAAAGTTGTTGTAGTCATTATTTTATAGGTTTGTCTTTTACTCTTTCTACTCGAGATATTACTAGTTAACACAACGCAATCTTAGTATTACAATATTTTGTATTTGTCTGTGTATTTACTGTTACCATTGACTTTTGTATCTTCTGAGGATTTCTTATTGCTTGTTAACATCCTTTTTTTCAAATTGAAGAACTCCTTTTAGCATTTCTTGTAGGACAGGTCTGGTGTTGAAATCCCTCAGCTTTTATTTGTCTGGAAAGGTCCTTATTTTTTCTTAATGTTTGGAGGAAATTATATACTTTTTTAGGATAAAATATTTTTTCCTTCAGCACATCAAATATGTGTCATTTGACATATTGGCCTCTTCTGGACTGTGAGGTTCTCACTGATAAGTCAGCTGCCGGATGTATTGCAGCTTCTTTTTATGTTTCTTCCCTTTTGCTGATTTTATGACCCTTTCTTTATCCTTGACCTTTGGGAGTGTGGTTAATAAATGTCTTGAGATAATTTCTTTGGGTTAAGTCTGTTTGATGTCCTATAACTTTCTTGTTGTTTAATATTGGTATCTTTCTCGAGGTTTGGAAAGATTTCTGTTATTGACCTCTCTGAATAAACTTTTTAACCCCAATTTATGTCTCTATCTCCTCTCTAAGGCCAATAACTTAGATTTACCCTTTTGAGGTTGTTTTCTAGTTCTTTCACATATGTTTCCTTTTTTCATTATTTTTTTCTTTTGTCTCCTCTGACTGTGTATATTCAAATAACTTGTCTCCAAGCTCACTAATTCTCTCTTATGCTTGATCAATTTTACTGTTAAGAGACTCTGATGCATTCTTCAGTTTTTCATTTGAATTTTTCAGCTCCAGAATTGCTGTTTGATTTTTTTTTAATATTGCAGTCACTTTTTAAATTTATCTGAGAGGAATCTGAATTCCTTCTCTGGGTTATCTTGAATTTTGTTTGGCTTTATCAAAGTAGCTATTTTAAACTCTCTGTCTGAAAGATTACATATTTATGTCACTTGCGGGTTGGTCACTAGTACTTGTGAACCCAAACACATAAAAAAGAATGTTCATGACAATATTATTTGTGATAACTTAAACTGGAAACAAATATCCATTAACAATAGAATGGATAAAATCAATGTTATATATATATATATCCATTGGGCTACTATAATGCAATAAAAACCACTGCTACATGCAGAGGATGAATCTCACAGATGTAATAAACCTCTAGAAACATAATAGTGTATACTGGACACTTGTATCACATTAAAGTCCAAAACAGAGATGGCTTTATTTAATCAGTAAAAATTCGATTTGTATTATTTAAAGTTTACCAAGATAGATATTTCTTATAATTTTTCCTACATAAAATTTAAATAATAATACCTATATTATTACTGTCTCTTAGCATTATCACTAAATGAAAATGAGACAATCTATGTGACTAGCACAGTGTGTAATGTGTAGTAAATGTCAAGGAAGTTTGTTCCCTGGCTTTTTCTTGATTTATAAATGTAACTGAGCAAAGTGACATAGGAGCTAATGCCATTAAAAGAATGTTTTTAATACTCACATTTCTCCCAGAAATGAGAGGAACAAAATGCCATCAAAGGCCACACAAAACCTGTCACATTCAGGATCAGGAAGCAGACAGAAGAACTGAGACTTTATGCCTTTGTGACTACGGTAGCAGCAAGAAAGTAGGTAGACGCATTCCCTATTGGACAGTAAGAAGGAGTAGGCAGGTTGGGGTTGGTACTTGGGGGAAATTGTAATATAGTATGACTTTCTTGTGCCTGCCAAAACTAGCTTGGAAGGAAAGCATAAACAAGTGTAGGCAATTAGTCTGGTCATTTTATTCAGCAATTTTATGTAGAGGTTTACAACAATAGAAATCAAGTAGCCAATACACAGTCTAAAAACATATTTGGTACAAAACCTTGGAAGATAATTTATTGAGTCTTCTTCTTTTACCCTCATACTGAATTCATGATTAATTCCTTTTATCACAGAAATGTCTTACCACTGTTTTTTTTAAAATTCTTCTTTGATCAATTGTTTTAAATAGACTTCCATAAGAATATTATAATTAATTTCCTTATTTCTCTGCCTTTAACAAACTTTTTCTGCTAAAATATTTTATTGACAAGAAGTCTCTTGAGTTGTTTCTAAATCACATATATTATTTTCACTTCCTCACAGAGCTATCCGTCTCTCGCATTGCCTATATTTCTAAGAGTAAATTCCTTAATGCCACATATTATGCTCTCTAGATCTGGCCCTAACTTATCTTTCACATCTTATATTACTCATTTGCCATTTAAGACTCTCTCAAATCTAAGTGTTATATTTTCTGGAAAAGTCTTGCTGTTAAAGAATTCGTTCTATATGTTCTGTTCATAAAATCTACTATATTTTGTGTTTTCTTGACCCTATATCTTATTTTTTGAAATTCTGTATGTTTCTTTTAAGACTACACTTAAATTTCACCATTTACACATCGCTTTTTCATTTTTCCTTCTATCTAAGTTTTCAGTCTATTTCTCTGCATACAAAAATTTTTGTCTGGTAGATTTATTGCAGCAATTACTTTCTGCCTTGTTTGGATGTCTGGCAATTGTGTACTTATCTGTTTTTTCCCACTCAAGAATTTTTTCATGAGTCCATATCATGGAAATTGTGAATATCACAATAGATTTATCATAGATATAAATGTAAGGAATAAAATAATAAATTATTTAGAAGATAATATTCAAAATGTCTAATTTATCTTCTTATATTCTCCGTATTCAAGAACAGTCCTTTGCACTTGTTGGTGTGTTTCCTACCCCTAATTATGTTGAAATTAACTTAAGGCCTATGTATGTGCATGTGAGAGAGAGAGAAGGAGAGCCTGTTTTAGAGGGAACAAAAAAATCTGAGTTAGATTTGTTTTCTCTTTTAAGGGGAAATAAAAAGTTTATTTTTAAAAATTTATTTTAATAGTTTATCAATACATATGGGCACATAAAATTAGCTATTAAAAATATACTTAAAATTAACTAATATTAAAATATGGCATTTTATTAAAATCAAATTTTAAGTAATGTCTTCAGAATTAAGAAGGCCTCATTTTGATAGTGATTTCTAAATTTGGAAGATAAAATATATAAGGTTTTTTTTTAATTTTCTTGTAGCTCAGTTATTATCAAAACAGATGTCTCTTTCTTTGGTATATACTTGCTCCAAACACTTGTCACAAATACTGGAGAAATGATCGAAATAACTTAAATATTTTTTTTCTTTCTCATCAGTTTACATAGGGCCAAAGTAATTGTTTTATCTTGATGTTTCATGGTTAGTAGGATGATTTGTTCCTTAAGAGAGTAATAAATATACTACACTGACAGGAGACCTAACTCTCATATTACCATTGTGGCTTCATTAATTTTGAATTCCAGTTCTGATTAACAAACAGTTTCTGTGCATCAGAATTTGTGCTGCTTACTAGGAGTTTGGATTCTGATTGGAACTGGATTGAACTTCAATGGCCTATTGCACAGCTAAGAAAGTAAAGATCTAAGATAAATATTAGGAAATCTAGGTTTCTGAAATACTAAAATATTTCTCGTACTTAAGAATAAGAAATACTTTATAAAAGGTATTTTATAGAGTTTGACAAATGAAAAAAAAAGCTTTCTATAAAACCAAAGATAGGAAAAAAATCTTTACTTTCAATTCTTAGTTTAGCATTGTTTTCTTGTAGTCCACAACAAAACAAATGTAGATATCAAGTATTTCCTTAGCAGTCTACCATCAATCTCTGAAAAGTTAGCAGAAGAAATTGGTAAACAATCCATAATGTCAGTAAGAACCCATAGCATCATAAATCACAGGTTGGAATAACCCACAATATAATTGAGTCATCCACACATCTAGTCTTAGTAATTTTCCTGCAGCTGCTTTATCATGTGCCCCATAAACTTACGTTTGAACATTTCAATTCATATGTAACTCACTACCTCCTTTAGACAATATAAGTGTTAGACATTTCTTCCTTCTATTGAATTAAATTTCATTCATAAATGGTCTGGATAAAGTGCTTGTCTTTTAATAGGAAATATCCACGCACTTCTTTATGGTGAATATCAATTATGTGCTGCATTGTTTTTTCCAAAGTAAACATTAATGTATATGAACACTATGCAGAAAGAACTCTAGAATAACACTAAGATTTTCTGTCATTGCCAGTAAAACCTGAAAAGCTGAAGGCAATTATCAATAATAGATGTAACCATCTGCCATTCATTTTCATGTGCAAAGTATACACAGAAAAAGAATTGTGATCAAATGGTCATCCTGTGAGGTTTTTGTTATTGGAAACACATGATATTACTAATTACAATTAAATAAAATTTCATAAAATCTCAACATTATACAATATTAAGAAAAATTTACAAGTCCTCAAAATTTTGTGTGAAAACATTTCTTAATGAATATTTTGTAGAGTAATCTAACTTTGCACCCCACACGTCTATTTTTGTAGAAATCTGTGATTTAGACATTTCCAATATCTTTCCCAGGGGCACATTTTATATTCCAACCAAACCTGGCATTAAAGCCCAAATGACCTCCTTCTAGTCAGTAATGCTAATTTCTTTTTAAAATTCTAAGTATGAAGTTAGAGAAAGAGGTACTTATCTGCTCCAATTAGCTATGACAAATATGAGATTCAATTTAATTTCCTAGGGATCATAATTATCACCACAAAATTAGTTAATGCATATAAAAACACTTACAAAATGGTAAAGTGTCACTCAAGTGTTAACAATTATATGACAAATAATATTGCAAAATTGCTCTCATAAAAACATGTTATATTTTTGTTATGATAGGTAACAATTACCAGGTTAACACTTATATTTTGATCATGATTAAAATATTTTTGAATGCAGAAGCAGAAGTTTGCATCACCATAATTAAACTCAGATATAAAAAAATTGTAATCAAAATCTGTGTAGAAAATTGCCAGATTAATATTTATTTTATCTGATTTTTAGAATGAATACAAATTATGACACATAAAAGGGCAATCTGTCATCCACTCTTGTCCTGAGGGGAATTTCTGAAGTGCAATGTATTTCAGTTCTCATACTCTTTATGAAGAAATGAGTAAGGGTTTTTTAAAAAGGAAAACCTCAGCTCCCTTTTTTTTAACTGAACATATCAGAAATTCAAACTTAATTTTAATATTTTATAATCTTAAACCTTATAAAACTTTAACTTTCTAGATAAATGTTTAATACAAAGGTAGAAGCTTCTTCTGAAGAAGAATTTTATGGGTAGATTTCTTAAGAAGGAAGAAGGCATCAGAAATATGTAACTATTTTATGTAACACAAGCCAGTTTTGATCAAAAGATTTCCTTTTGATGACATATAAAGTATCAAAAATAAATGTTAAACTTTGAGTGGATTAAATTACTGATATGAATATTATAAAATTAGAGGCTGTTTGTTTTTTATAGTGTCATCTGCTCAATTTAAATAATCAATGAAAGGTAGCAATATTTTTACAGTAAAAAAGTTAACACAGTAAATCGATTATTTTAATTCTGTATTTTACATTATTCATTTTTTGTTCTTTCTATATAAATTATCTATTAGTCTGATTCATTTTTCATTTTTTTCTCCTAGTTTAATATTTTGCAGTTTTAGATGTATCTGGGAATAATCTAGATTGCTGGCAATATTAATTTTCTGTCAGAAGAGTAAAAGTAAATCTTTTGTTTTGTTTTGTTTTGTGGTAAGCCAGAACAAGTTTGAAAAATACTAAGTTTGAATTTCTAACATGATGTTCTTGAAACACCACATTGTTTATCTTGGCCTCATTTTCCTCATATTAAAAAATAGCCACCAAAGTGCCCTTTCTTTTTACTTCTAAGTTTATTATGGAGTTAAAATAGGATAATGTACTGTATATTAAAATGCATCATAAATTATAAAATCTGTGTAAATAAACTATTATAAGTTTATAGGACATAGCCTATATTAGTATGTAATAAATTATAAATGCTTGTTTATGGTGATAATAATTATACCCTTCACCAGATGATGGGAGCACAGGTGAAATAGCTGCAGTCCATTTGTGGGCTGATTTAGAAACATGCTGATGTTTTTTCTTTGTAATTCAGATCGAGGTCAGGTAGTACATGTGAGAAGAACTCTGAAATCTCATAAAGTGTTACTTAAGTATTTTAAAATGTGGGTAGTAAAATTTTAAAAGGACAAGTGCAGTTTGATCAGGAACTAATTAATTATTTTTTCTTCAACTTCAAGACAACAAGAAATAAAAGAATTAGGTTTGGTTTACATAAAAGAATTGATTTTTTTCACTTAGTTCTATGATGTTTACTCTTCTGAACATTCCTGGCCTCAATTTTTCATATCTATCCAATGAGTTTTAATAGTCTCTTCCAGGAAAAAAAGTTAAAGGAAAAATAAAATCAATTAGTTAAAAAAGTATTTTCTAAACTATAAATTGCTATTTAAATATTTATTATTAGTACTAAAGATATTGCATTCAATGAAACATGGCTAAGCTATCACAAATGAATTTCTGTTCAAGAGAAAGTATACTTATAGCAATGATGTAGACTAACTCCAAGCAAAACAAAAGTAGATAAAATGATTTTTCGAGCCTAATATTATACCTGGCTTCATTTTGCCAACTTTCTGCCCCTTACAAAGTATTGTTTATAGCAGGGGTCTCCAACCCCCGGCCCACAGACCAGTACTGGTCCATGGTCTGTTAGGAGCCAGGCCACACAGCAAGAGGTGAGTAGTGGGCTAGTAAGTAAAGCTTCATCTGTATTTACAACTGCTCTCCATCGCTGGCATCACTGCCTGAACTCTTCCTCCTGTCAGATCAGAGGCTGCATTAGATTCTTACAGAAGGGGGAACCCTATTGTGAACTGCGCATGTGAGGGATCTTGCATGCTCCTTATGAGAAATCATTGCCTGATGAAACCGCCCCCCCTTCTCTACCCTAGCCTGCCATCTGTGGAAAAATTGCCTTCCACGAAACTGGTCCCTGTTGTCAAAAAGTCTGGAGACTGCTGGTCAACAGGTTTCAAAATCTTTCTAACTGGCTGCCTTGCCAGACAAGTTGATGTTGTATCTACCTATAGATATTGAATGATGTCCTTGCTTACCAAAGAATATGAACCAAACCAATCTGTTCTCATCATTCAAATATAGTTAAAGATAAGTGTAGAGACCATCACAAAATTTAATATGAATCCTAAATTGTGTTCTGAATTACAGAGAATTTGGGTAGTTATATATTCTAAGCAGCATCAACATTTTTGACAGATGGAGAATCACACAGAACCATGTTCAGGATTTTCAAAGTTCCCATTTCTTGTCAGGACTATCAGACTTTTTGAAAATCTAGGGAAAGTATATTTGAGATAAGTTTCTAAAAATGTAACTTGTGCAATAATATCATTTTTTTTAAGATTTTCCTTGAGACAGCATGTCAAATTTTGGAGTGACCTATGCTAGTGATTAAGAGCTAAAGTCCCACCCCCTTACGCACAGAAAAAGTAATGAAAACATATCTTAGGCTTTGAAAAAATATCTCATCAATGACTTGTTTAAATAGTTCTGTCTTGTTCTAAGGGACTCAGGCTCAGAGATACTAAATGTCATATCCAAGATTTTAAAACTGAGCACCTAAAAGCACCAAGACTGCACTTCCCCCTTTATATGTGGTGTTTCTTCACGCTACCTTTCAACACTGACATGCTTCTGCTTAAAAGTTTAGAAGCAGGTAGAGAACAAGAAATAAGATATAATTGCAAACACGCAAGGAAGGAGGAAAGTTACATTTTGAAGTTAAGAATGTAATTGTGTTTTTTTAAAAAAAATTCAATTTGTGTATTTAGCTGCGAGTTTAAAGCACCGTGTTCAGAAATTTTGCTAAACTGAAATCACTAAAATGTGACAATGAAAATACTGGCTTAGAAAGGTTAGAAGAATTTATCTTCAATGAAATCAGTGTTTTATTCTCAAGGAATGGGTTGTCTACATTATTATTGAGAAACAGTGAGTGGGGTAAGTAATGTGTCTCTAAAGAACATGGCCACTAAAGTTTTCTACTATATGGGACAAACTTTCAACCTATACAGTTATATATTTATATTTATACACACACACACACACACACACACAGAGATTTCCATTTTGTGCTAATTCAGAAGTAATAGAATATCTGTGAACAAAACACTCATTTCTCTACTGGAATACAGTCTCCGTTTTTGTTTTTGTCTTTGTGGGTTTTTTTTTTTCAGTTAACCAAAAGCTTGTGATTTTTTTTTTAAATCAAGCTGATCAAACCAAGTTTTATAAGTTTTCTCATGTTTCATATCTACAATACTGTGTTTTTATGAAAAGATTCAATGTAGGCACACATTTTAGACCCTAAGCCTGTTCCTGTATTCTGCAGTGGTCAGTCCGCATTAATGCTATTGTGTTCACTGTTGGGTTTGGTTGCAAGGTTTGGTTGGTTTGGTTGTATTATCTCAATACAAGGATAAGCATTGTATTGAGCACACTATTCAACACTTCTAGTACAAGATAAGTATTTGCAGAATAAGTTTATTAAAAGCAGTCCATGTAACCTATGCTTGTTACTGTGAAAGGAGGATCAAATACCAGTGATCTCGAGCAAAACAATTCCCTTAATGCTTTGGAGAGAGGAAGAGGGTCCTGATTGCAGCTTCGGTACTTGGTGGGGTAAGGTGTAAACACATAAGCTAGAGGCCGGGTGTAAGGGCCTTTAATTCCAGCACTTTGGAAGGCCGAGGCGGGCGGATCACTTGAGGCCAGGAGTTTGAGACCAGCCTGGCCAACATGGTGAAACCCCGTCTCTATTAAAAAACAGAACAAAACAACAACAACAACAAAGTTAAAATTAGCCAGGTATGGTGGTGCACTCCTGTAATCCCAGCTACTAGGGAAGCTGAAGCACGGGAATCACTTGAGCCTGGGAGGCGCAGGCTGCGATGAGCAGAAATTGTGCCATTGCACTCCAGCCTGGGCAACAGAGCGAGAGTCTGTCTCAAAAACAAAACAAAATGAAACAAAACAAACAAACAAAAACAATAGACCATGAAGTGAGATGAATCTGGGTCCAAGTCTAGAATCTGTCACTCTGCACCTGTGGGATTTTAGCCTTTGATTGATCTTCTGAGTGACATATTCTTCGCTTGTAAAGTTGGAGGAATTATCCTTACCTTCCAGAGGAAGTATGAGAATTAAAAGCAGTAATTTATGCCATCCCAAAGTTGGCCACTGCAGTCCTCCTGACTATATTTCCCATCTTCCTCTTTATGACATTTTTTTTTCTCACACTTATGCCCCGGTGACAAACACAAGAAATGTTAGTGGTCCTTTGCCTGTCTTTTCACTGGTTGTATCCTCTAACTACAATGGTCTATTCCACTGGCTTCTTGGCCAACTTAAAATTTTCCGTAGCCAATTTGACCTGGTACCCAAAGGAGATTCAACATGATGTCCACTTCGCATTTTAGAGAAAGAGAGTAGATAAATAAATTACAAAAAAACAACTAGAATATAGTTGTTTAATGAAATCAGTTGAAAACTTGATTACAAAGGAAACCTTTACCAGCATGAGGCAATTTTCAGGCATAGGGTTTAAATGTGATTAAAAGCTTTGACAAAACAGATAGAGGAAGGTGCTCTGTTAATCTGGGAAATATGCAGATACTCTTAACCTTATGAAAGAGTAGAGGTGGGGCAGCATCCCTATACTTCAAAGAATTAATGTGAAACATTTGCTTTTACTAAGTAAAGAGACAAGTGTTACAGGAATGTCCTTTAGTTACTCAGGAAAAAAATATTTCTTTAAAACTCCATATGTAATTATAAGAATAAAGCCAGCAAGCTTTCAGATACTTGTACATATACTACTACCAGTCATCTTTAGAAGTCCAAAGAGGATTCCTTGTGTGTGTGTGTTGTGTGTTTTTTAAATAAATAATATCGAAATTATAATATGTATTTATTAGTTCTTTTCCCCACTTTTTTGTTTCATAGAATGACACACTCATCTATGTGGCTTCTACTTCTAGCACTCTTTCTGACAGATGGTATTTTTTCCATAAATGTGGAAATAAAAGAAGAGTGGTTTGTTTTTAGGATAAACTAAAAAAATACCTGTAGAATCTGTTTGCTAAATGATGAGTATGCTTGCAATTGAGAAATTGTACAGCAAAAAGTAAGGACTTAAAAATCAAGATAAAAGCAAAAAAGGGTGTATTTGTGCTTAATGTATTGGATTAATCATAGATTGTTTTGTTGCTGATTGTAATATGCTTGACTTAAGGATTTTAGAAAGTAATCTATTTTTTTCTTAGAAAAACCATATAACTTTTCAGGTGATGGATGTATAAGTCAAGGTGACATTCCTTGAGTTGTATCTTGACTTTGGGGTAACAGTTCAAATAGCAATTAGTACTATGTGTATATAAAGATCTTCAAAATGACTTCCTATATGAATATTATACATAGCACCCGTGAGAGTTAGGTGTTGCTGTTTCCTTTTCATGACAAGATAACTTGGTCATAGAAGGTTAAATGACTTTCCCAAGGTTATTCTGTGAGTCATAGTCAATACTGGAAACAGAGCCAAGGAGTCCAGTTCAGTTCTATAACTCCTGGTGTGCTGACTATTGAAAAACTGACAGATCGGCCGGGCGCGGTGGCTCACGCCTGTAATCCCAGCACTTTGGGAGGCCGAGGCGGGCGGATCACGAGGTCAGGAGATCGAGACCATCCTGGCTAACACAGTGAAACCCCGTCTCTACTAAAAAAAATACAAAAAGTTAGCTGGGCGTGGTGGCGGGCGCCTGTAGTCCCAGCTACGCAGGAGGCTGAGGCAGGAGAATGGCGTGAACCCGGGAGGCGGAGCTTGCAGTGAACCGAGATGGCGCCACTGCACTCCAGCCTGGGCGACAGAGCGAGACTCCATCTCAAAAAAAAAAAAAAAAGAAAACTGACAGATCAGCTGTGAGCTGTGTTGTCTGGAGTGCCAAGGATGCAGGAACATTTCTTCTTAATAATAAAGGCAAATTGTCTAGTCTTACTTTAATCCTAAGATGCAATTACAAATTAAAGTACTAAGTGAGAATTTGTAGTAAGTCAAAATAATACCAGCAATTTCATTTAAATTAATGTATAGAAATGGATACAGTTTTTCTAATCCAAAGGTCATTTGTTTATACATTGGAGAATGTGGATGCTCTTCATCAAAATAATATATCTCACACCAAGACATGTATCTTGGTATACGGTATTTTAAAAGAAATTTTCCATAAACTGATACAAAAAAACAACATTAAAATGTTATATGTATTTTTTCATGTAAACTTGTTTATTTAATTTAAATAATTAAATACAAATAGTATTTATTGAGTGAATGCTATTCTGTTGTTTCTATTACAAAATAAACAATGTATGGTGATAAGAAATGGCTAAATAGTACTATTCTAGACAGACTGGCTGATAAGAAACCTATCTGTGAGATTTCATTTGAGCAGAGATGTAAATTCAAGATGGCGATATGCAATGTCAATTACTGAGAAAGTAATATTTAAGAGAGTGAAGAGCAAGTGAAGTGCATGTATGTGGGAGCAAATGTAGAGTTCTAAAAATACAAACAGACTCCAAAAGGCCAGTATGAACTGAGCTGTGAGAAGTAGTAAGAGAAGAGATAAGAAAAGAAGGAAGCTAGGTAACATAGGGCTCTATGGATCATAATAACAAATTATGATGTTATTCTAAGTACCATGGGAAACCATTGAAAAGCATTGAAAATAGGACAACGGGAATTTACTTTTTATAGGATTTCTACTGCTATGGAACAAAAATGTTGTGAGCATGAGTAAGAATTGCAGTGAAGACACCAGTAGGGAACAATTGCAGAAGTGTAATTGGAGATGATGAGTCAGAGTAGAAGTGGTGGAGTTGCTGACAATGGTCAGATTCTTGAAGTACAGTCATGTGCTGTTTAACAATGGGCATAGATTCTGAGAAATGCATCTTTGGGCAATGTTGCCCTTGTGCAACATCAGAGAGTACAATTATATAAACTGAGATGGTACAGCCTCCTACACATGTAGGCTACATGGTATAGTCTATTGCTTCTAGGCCACAAACCTGTATAGCTAGTTACTTTACAGAATATTGTAGGCAATTGTAACACAATGTTATTTGTGTATCTAAGCATAGAAAAGGTACAGTAAAAATGATATAAAAGATAAAAAATGGTATACCTGTATAGAGCATTTACCATGAATGGAGCTTCCACAACTGAAAGTTGCTCTGGATGAGTCAATGAGTAAGTAGTGAGCGAATGTGAAGGCCAAGAACATTACTGTACACTACCATAGACTGTATAAACGCTGTATGTTTTGGCTACACTAAATTTATTTATTTTTCTTTCTTCAATAATAAATTGATCTTAACTTTCTGTAACTTTCTTAACTTATAACCTTTTAACTTTTTTAACATTTTGACTCCTTAGTAATAACACTGAGCTTAAAATACACATTGTTCAGCTGTACGAAACTATATTTTTCTTATTATATAACTTTGTTCATTTTTATTTTTATTTTTTTAGGATTTAAACTTGTTTGTTAAAATATAAGACACATGGCTGGGTGCAGTGGATCATGTCTGTAATCCCAGCATTTTGGGAAGCCAAGCAGGTGGATGACCAGAGGTCGGGAGTTCGAGATCAGCCTGGCTAACATGGTGAAACCCAGTCTCCACTAAATATACAAAATTACTTGGGCATGGTGGCTCACGCCTATAATCCCAGCTACTCAGTAGGCTGATACAGGAGAACTGCTTGAATCTGGGAGGCGGAGGTTGCAGTGAGCTGGGATTATGCCACTGCACTCCAGCCTGGGCGACAGAGTGAGACTCAGTCTCATATATATACACAAGGGCAAGATCATCAATATCACTGTCTTCCACCTCCATATCTCCATATCTTGTCCCACTGGAGAGTCTTCAGGGGCAATGACTAGCATGGAGCTGTCATCTCCTAGGATAGCAATGCCTTCTTCTGGAATACCTCCTAAAGGACCTGCCTGAGGCTGTTTTACAGTTAACTTATTTTTAAATAAACATAGGAGTACGTGCTCAAAGAATAATAAAAATTATAATATTGTAAATACATCAAATAGTGACAGTCATTGATTATAATTATCAAGTATTATGTATTGTACTTGATAATTGTATGAATTGTATTTTTTATAGAGCTGGCGGTGCAGTATGTTTGTTTATACCAGCATCACCAAAAACATATAGGTAATACATTGTGCAATTACTTTTGGGTGGCTTCAGTGTCACCAGGTGATAGCAGTTTTTCAGCTCCATTATAATCTTATGAGCTCACCATGTATATGTGGTACATTGTTGACTAAAAATGTGATATGACTGTGTTTTCAAAACGTAGCCAGGCTTCTAAGAATATACACATACTCCTACCTATTATTAAAGTTAATTTTTACTAAAGCCTCAGTTAAAAATACACACACACACCCACACAAGTGCGCACACACAGACACACAGATATGTAAAGAAATAAAGGCAGATTGCAATTCCAAGTTGAGAGTCCTGAGCAATGACACGGTGGTACTTTCTGTTGGTTTCATTTTTTTCCTTATACATCCCAAACTACATTATGGAGAAGTCACAAACATAGAAATGCCAACAAGAAGGGGGGGAAAAAGAAGCCCTAGGATAAGCCTGCTTTTTCTAGACCAAGACTAGAAATGAGAAAGTCTAACAAGACAGAAAACTTTTAGATGATAAACAATCTACTTTAACCAAACACAACAGAAAACAAACAAATAAGCAAGCAAACAACAAAAAACCTGCAGCCCACTCTTACTTCCCCTCCTGGCAGCAAGTGGAGCCAAGATGTCCATCCAACAGTGGTGTTGTCAGAGAAGGCCAAAGTAGCAAGCATGGTATTCTATCCCAGTGTGGCAATAACAAGGTCCCTGGCCAAGCTCTCCCACTCCCCATCAATCAGTGGAGACCATGTGGGAAACCTGGATTTCTAGGCCCACCAAGGAGTGACAAGGCATTTCTACCCCACTCCACTGGGGTAGTGTCAAAGTGGCACTAGTGGAAAGTCAGGATTTTCACCACCATTCTGTGTGATAAGACCACTCCTCCACTGTGTCAGTGGATGCCAGATGGGAAGCAGTTATACCTTACCCTACCCCTTCCAGGCACAGTAGTATAGACCTAGTAGAAACAAAAACAGGGAGCCTGAACTCCCACTTTACCCCTACCCAACAGTAACAAAGAGTCTCTTTCCTTCCTATTCCTTATCTTGTCCATGGAGGCTGACTGGAGAATTGGGAAAAGCCCAACCTGGAAATAAAAAGTTGGTGCCACCTTCACCCAAAAAGCAATGTCTTATGCTAAAGCACAGATTTAAATTAAATCCATACTATTGTAATAGAAAATTTATAACACCTGGGTTGCAACTGACAGTCACTCATTATACTGATAATCAGGAAGATCTCCAACTGAATGAAGAAAGATAGTCATCATAGACAGTTCTGAGGTGACACAGGTATTAGAGTTATCTTAAATTCTTAAACAGTTATTATAAAAATATTCCAAGGAGCACGATAAACATGTCTACTACAAATAAAAAATGTTAAAAAAAAATGAGCAAAGGTATAGAAGAGACAATGAAGAACCAAAGAGAAATTATACAATATACAATTAAAAATATAATATCTAAAGTAAAATCAATTGACTCATTAACAAAGTGGAGATGTCAAATGAAGAATTTCTGAACATGAAAATAAATCAGTAGAAGTCACCCAATCTGTAAAACAGGGAGAAAATAGACTGGAAAACAAAACTGAACATGGCCTCAGGGACATGTAGGATACAATGAGATATCAAATATTTGTGCCTTTGGGGTTCCATAAATTGGTGAAAATGGGGGTAAGACTTAAAAAGTTTTCCAACAAATAATGACTGAAAATTCCCCTAAATTTGGCAAACAAAACAAAGATCACAAATACCAAAATTATACCCACAAATTCAAGATGAGTGAATCTAAAACAAAATAACCCCCCAAAATCCAAATTGTGGCACGTTATAATGAAACTTACTAAAGACAAATAGAAAATTTGTGAAAGCAACCAGAGAGGAACAAAGTGTTAGCTATAGGTGAAAAACAATTCGGATGATAGTGATTTCCCATCAGAAATCATGGAAGTCAGAAGGAAGCAGCACAATAGTTTTCAAGTGCCTAAAGAAAGAACTGTGATCCCAGAATTCTATATGGAATAAGAAGAATTTTTTAAAATATTGGATTCACAGGTAAATGTGCAGGTTTATTACATGTGTATACTGCATGATGCTGAGGTTTGTGCTTCTAATGATCCTGACACCCAAGTAGTGAACATAGTGCCCGAAAGGTAGTTTTCAACCCTTGCCCCACTCCCTCTCTTCTTTCTCCCTTTTGGCATCCCCAGTGTTTATTATTCTCATCTAGAAGGAGAAATCTTAAAGTATTAGGAAGAAAGACAAGAGAGAAAGTAAAACTATCAGTAAGTAAAAACATTCCATTGACCCTTGAGTTTCCTTAAGTATGTTTGATGGTTAAGCTAAAAAGTATAACTTTATCTACTGTGGTTACCGATACATGTAGATAAATGAAGGAGGGTAAAGAGACATAAGGGAGGTATGATTTTGACATTTCATTACAACTGGTGAAATGTTGGCATAAGGAGATTTTAAGTTATATAATGAAACAGAGCAAACACTAAAAGAGAGTTACAGAAAGATTTACACTGGAAACCCCTGAAGATAAATCAAAATATAATTTTTTTTTTAAAGTTCAAATAATCCAAGCAGTTTGGGAGGCCCAGGCACACAGATCACTTGAGGTCAGAATTTCGAGACCAGCCTGGCCCATATGGTGAAAACCCATCTGTAGTAAAAATTTTTAAAATTAGCTAGGCATGATGGTACATACCTATAGTTCCAGCTACTCAGGAGGCTGAGGCTTGAGAATCTCTTGAGTCCAGGAGGCAGAGGTTGCAGTGAGCAGAGATGGCACCACTATTCTCTAGCCTGGGCGACAAAGCAAAACTCTGTCTCAAAAAAAAAAAAAAAAAAAAAAAAGTTCAAGGAATCCAAACGCAGGCAGTAAATCAGAGAAAAAAAAAACTAAATAAAATGTCAATTAAAATCTTTTGCCTTTTGAAAAAGATTGTTAAAAAGATGAGCAATAACAAGTTAATTTTGGAGAAAATCTTTGCCAATCATATATTGGCCAAAAAATTATTTATACCACATTAATGAAAGGACACTCAAAACTCAATCATAAGCAAAAAGTCAAATTAGAAAATGATAAAAGAGGCCAGGTCTGGTGACTCATTCCTGTAATCCCAGCAGTTTGAGAGGCCATGGCAGGAGGATTGCTTAAGGCCAGGAGTTTGAGACCAGTCTGGGCAACATAGTGTAACCCTGTCTCTACCAAAAGCAAACAAACAAACAAACAAACAAAAAATTAGCTGGGCATGCTGGTGTGCACCTGTAGTCCCAGATGCTTGGGGATCTGAGGTTGGAGGATCTCTTCAAGCCTAGGAATTCAAGTTTACAGTGAGCTGTTATTGCTCCACTGCAACTGTACTCCAGCTTGGGCAATAGAGTAAGACCCTGTCCATTACCAAAAAAAAAAAAAAAAATGTGCAAAGGATATATGGAATAAGAGTTAACATAGTTAACATGAAAAGATATAAAAATGGCCAAAAATTACATGAAAAGAGCTTCCACAATAGTAGTCATTAGGGAAATAGAAATTCAGACCATAATTGGATATGAAGATACGTGTATTAGAACAACCAACTTTAGGGACGGGTGCAGTGGCTCACGCCTGTAATCCCAGCACTATGGGAGGCCGAGGCGGGTGGATCACCTGAGGTCAGGAGTTTGAGACCAGCCTGGCCGAAGTGGTGAAACCCTGTCTCTACTAAAAATGCAAAAATTAGCCAGGCGTGGTGGTGGGCGCCTGTAATCCCAGCTACTCTAGAGGCTGAGGCAGGAGACTCACTTGTACCCGGGAGGCAGAGGTTGCAGTGAGCTGAGATCGCATCATTGCACACTCCACCCTGAGCGACAAGAATGAGACTCTATCTCAAAAAAAAAAAAAAAAATTAATGACAATCCCAAATTCTGGCAAAGATGTGAAAAAAACAAATCTCTTTTACATTGTTGTTGGACATGTAAAATAGCACAACCACTCTGGAAAATAATTTGGCAGTTTCTTAAAAAATTAGTAAATATACTCTTAGCATATGACCCAGCAATTGCCCTCTGGGACATTTATCAGTGAAAACTGAATACTCATGTCTACATAAAAACCTGTGCACCATTGTTCATAACAGCATTATTTGTAATAGGCAAAACATGGAAGAGTCCAGATACCCTTCAACAGGTATTAAAAAGCCATAGTACATTGCTACCACAGAATAATGCTCAGCAGTAAAAAGGAACAAACTATTGACAGATGCAACAATTTGGATGGATCTGAAGGGCATAATGCTGAGTGAAAACTATAAAATCTCAAAAGTCACTTTACTGTATATTAAATTTATACATAGCATTCTTGAAATGACTTAAACGTGAAGATGGAAAACAAGTTAGTGTTTGTCAAAGGTGAGAGATTGCAGGGAGGTAGTCCTGCAGGGAAAAGGTAAGTGTAATTACAAAGCAGCAGAAAATGAGAGCTTTGTTAGTGGAATGAAAGTACAGAAAAATTGTACTCACAGATGACAGTCATTGGAATTATCATACCAAATATATAAAATGTATATAAAAAAGTCTAAAGTGGTAAAAGGGAATTATACATATAATGAAGAAATATGAGTCTGTCAAAAAATACTACACATATTGGCAAAAAAAAAAACCCTCAACATATAACTTTAAGAAGTGAAGAAAATAATTGAAGTTAGAAAGCCCAATTAATGTGTGTATTTTAGGACTGATGAAAAAACTTCTGAACTGGAAATAGTTACGAATCTATTTCACGGAACACAACAGAAGAATGAAGAAGATATTTAAAACAAACTAAAGTTAAGCAACTGAGAATGGAGGGTTAAGTTCTAACATACATAATTGAATTACAAGAAAAAAAGAAACTAAAGAAGAGACAAAAAGATACCAAGGTAAAAGTTATTTAGAAATAAAGACATACATTCTCATATTTTAGACAACAAATTACAAATAAAATAAGTGAAAAGAAAGTCATATTGAAATAAAGCCGGGTATATAACAGAATATCAGAGACAGAAAGAAGACCCTGATTCAACCAAATGTTCACGCCAGAATTGCAATACTGATATTGAGTTCTCAACTGCAACAGCAAAAGCCAAGAGATACTGAAATTATATGTTCAACGTGCTTATAGAATGAAAACTAAAGACCCAGCAGCCTCTCCAGTGTCATTACATTTCAAAAAGTTAGTAAATAAAGCCATTTTCAGATAAAAGCTGAGGGACTTTACCACAAACTGTCACCACCAAAACTTTATCAAGAACGCATGAAGGAAAATATTCCTAAAAAGAAATCCTGAGATGAAAAATGTATTTATGAGCAAAAAATGTGAAAAATATCTTACTAAGTAAAATTGGCATTACTACAATCAACAGTGATTAATATGTAGTGAAAATATCCTAAGGTTATACTCAAATTGTAAACCAGACTAGAATATAAACCAGGAGAGAGTGACTAGAATGAGACAATTCTAAGGTTCTTCTCTGGTCTGGGAAATGGATTATTATCTCGATTAACTTTATAATTTGTTAACATAATTACAAACATTAATTTTGGGGTAACACTAAAGAACAGAAATTGAATGCTTAGCTTTAAAAACTGAGACAGAAAAAAAAAAGACTATGGCATTAAAATCAAACCCAAGGTGGGCTAGAAAGAAAAACGTAAAAGGAAACAAGAAAAGTGGGATGAATAAAAGTTTCAAAGTCTAATGAGAGAAATGAAAACAAATTTAAACAAGGAAATTTAAATAAGGGAATATCCTACTTCATTGAAAATGAACAATCTACTGCTACACATACATCAACATTCAATAAACTCAAAAATCACATTGAGTAAAAAAGCAAGTTGAAGGTAAATACGTATTATATGATACTGTTTGTGTTACAATAAGCAAAACTGAATAAAACATTTCATATATACACCCATACACACATATGTATGTGTACTAAAAGTATAAAGGAAAGCATTGATTGATTGCAAAACTAATTGTTACAAAACTAATCAGGATAGTTATTATATTTGGGACAAAATGGGGATTTAATTGGAATAAACTACAAAAGGTAATTTAAAAGCTCTGAAATATACTGATTTTCTTCGTATATGAACATGAATTTCTTATATTTACATATACATTATATGTCCTCTTTTGCACATATGTTGTGTTTGTTTATAATAAAACTTAAAGTGGGAGGGAATAATAAATAATAAATAATAAATAAAACTAGTAACCCTAGCAGCAATGTTTCTAAAAATCCCTATATCCACCTAGATACAACTGGTGTGTGTCATTATCGACAGTCAATTCAGTGTGTCATTTATTCTCAAGTAAAATAAAAGTATAAAAACAAAATGAATGGTCACTATAACTACTTTAGAAGTATGATTATTATTTCCTCAAATGTAAGATTCTGTGTAATCACTGAAATTATTCAGTGTGTTGATATTCATCATTGAAGCATTTATAAGGTAAACATTATTAAATAATAATGTATGACATAATTGCTAAAGCAATGATATAGTAAAATTAAATCCTTCACCAATCGTGCTTTTTGACACTTTTTTTATTTCTACATCTATAGATGAGAATTATTGTTAATTAAAATACTAGACATATCCATTTTGTTAGCATTTTTCCTGGTTTAATTTTGTATCAGGCTTGATAGAGGCCTTATACTCTCATTTGATTCTCTCAAAATGAAAAGTTAACATAAAAGCTTTTGCCCTTCCATCAGTAAACTCAGGCACATGTGCTCCTGCTGCTAGATTACCAAAACTACCTCAGTCTCCTTTCCCTAATTTTCTAAATCTTTCATCTGTTTTAGAGGGACATGGTTGTTTTATCCATGTCTTTCCAAACTTTCATAAAAAGATCCATTGGTAAACAAAGTACTCTTTTAAAAAAATTATCTTATTTACTTTGTTTCACTATCAAATACTAGATCTTATTCATGTTTTTTCTATTTATTTTTTGTACCCATTAACCATCCCTACTTCCCTCCCAATCCCTCACTACCCTTCCCAGGCTCTGGAAACCATCGTTCTACTCTCTATCCTCATGTTTTCCATTGTTTTTATTTTTAGCTCCCACAAACAATTGAGAACATATGAAGTTTGTTTTTCTGTGCCTGCACTTAATATCATGATCTACAGTTCCATCCATGTTGTTGTAAATGACAAGATCTCATTTTTTATGGCTGAATAGTACTCCACTGTGTATGTGTACCACAATTTGTCTGTTGATAGACACTTAGATTGCTTCCAAATTTTGGCTCTTGTGAATAATGCTGCAATAAACATGGGATAAACAAAGTACTCTTAACTCAAAAGTTACCAATAATGATCCTCCTTCAAGGGTTATTAATATAATAACATTTAATAATGTTATTTTATTTAGTTATGATGCCAAGAAGTGTGCTTAATTATTCTATAAGTACCACAAATATTAATATTTGTAACTACACAGAACACTTTATTTAAATTGTACAGTGGATTTTGTGAAGGACACTCTCTTCATTTTAATTCCATGACCCTATTGTAACATTTATTTTCAAATACACATAGAAACATTAGAGATGTAACTATTGACTAACCTGATAATCTGATTTAATTTCAATAAGTCAATTAAGATATAAAATATATTAATCTCATTCTAAACTTCACATAGCTGTTAAAGAAATCTAGATATATGTATGTCTGGAGAAAAGAACGATAGTGTATAATTTCCTAAATGATTGCGACTTTCCCTCTTCCTCAAAATACACATGCACCTCTTCCCCTCTACACAAACACATAGATACACTGCATATCATTTTTTTCTGATAAAAAAGATTTCAGAATTATATTTTTCTGTGTTTTCTGTTTCTGACAAGAGAACTTTTTTCTCAGTCCTGCTTCTGATCTGATACAGCCAGTGATGCATATAAATGCAGTTGCCATGACAACTGTTCCACAAACTTAAGGCAAACCCACATGGGCACTAACTGCTGAGTCCCATTGGTCAATGAATAGCAACATGCTCAGCAGACAGATGGAGATCCCAGGTTCATATCCTTCATTTTTTTCTCACTCCTCTGATCTAAAGAATCTAGTTTGGAATAGAGAAGAGAATTGCTGTGTTTTTATTTTTCAAATCACATTCAATAGTAGAGTACTTTCTACAGTCAAAATTCGTCAGTTGTGTGAATAATTTTGTTGTAAAGCATTTGGGGAACTTCAATGAGATAGCAGTAATAACTCATTTAGAATAAATGTAGATTAATAGACAACAGTAAAATGTTGAGTTATTAATGAATTCATGGTACATAAGTTCCAGAAAGTTTTTGAAAACTTGGCTGCATTTCAGTGCTGCACTTGAGGTGATTCTTAGAACTTAAACAACTAAAGCAGTGTTATTTTTTGACTCTATTTAGGGAAGTGCTGTGATTCCCAGGAATGTCATGGGATGTTTCTGAGTAGAGAATGTGCCTGATGATTTTATATTTAGTCCGTATTAGGGCTTAAGGATTGGATTTTCATGGATCAATAATTTATTAGAGGCCAGGTGCAGTGGCTAACGCCTGTAATCCCAGAGGTGGGGGCAGGAAGATCACCTGAGGTCGGGAGTTCCAGACCAGCCTGGCCAACATGGTAAAACCCCGTTTCTACTACAAATAAAAAAATTAGCCGGCTGTGGTGGTGCGTGCCTGTAATTCCAGCTGCTCTAGAGGCTGAGACATGAGAATAGCTTGAACCCGGGAGGCGGAGGCTGCAGTGAGTCAAGATGGTGCCACTGCATGCCAGCCTGAACAACAGAGCAAGACTCTGTCTCAAAAAAAAAAAAAAAAAAAAAGCCAGTTGCGCTGACTCACACCTGTAATCCCAGCACTTTGGGAGGCCAAGGCTGGTGGATCACGAGGTCGGAGATTGAGACCATCCTGGCTAACACAGTGAAATCCCATCTCTACTAAAAATACAAAAAAAATAAAAATAAAAAAACAAATTAGCCAGGCGTGGTGGTGGGCACCCGTAGGCCCAGCTACTTGGGAGGCTGAGGCAGGAGAATGGTGTGAACCCGGGAGGCGGAGCTTACAGTGAGCCGAGAGCGCGCCACTGCACTCCAGCCTGGGCGACAGAGCGAGACTCTGTCTCAAAACAAAACAAAACGAAACAAAACAAAACAAAACAAAAAATTATTAGAAGCCTAACAGCAGTCCCTACTACTAGGCTTAGTAATTAAAAATGAGACTTTTCCCTCATTACTTAGGTAAAGCAGATAATACCTTTTCTTTCAACATAGGTCAATAAAATGAAAGTATTCAAGGTTTACCAAAATTGGAAATAAACCATTCAGAAGAAATTTTTATTTCAGGGGGAAAAAGATAATTAAGATGTAGTGAAGTGCACATTTAAATAAATATCAGCTTGAAAAATTGTATTTACAGACTCAGATTAATAAATGCTAATAGTCAAAAAGCAATCCCGTTGAATTCAAAATATCTATGATCAAAAACTAAGAGCTGCAATTGACTTTTAAGTAAATTGAAAAGTAATAATGATATTTGATGACCATAAAAAAATGGCAAAACTGCAATTATGTTTGCACCAACCACATAGTTACCTTAAAAAGATCTAAAATTTCAGTTATGACATTTGAAAAGTGATTTATTTTGGTCATGATTTTGCTTGGAATTCAAATCAACATAGATAAATAACTTTTGCATGCATACATTTGATGTGTTTCTAAATGCATAAAATAATACTTAGGGATTATTTCAAAATTATTTCAATTTTCTGAAGAATTTTTCAAAACTATACATTTAAGAAATAAAGAGCATTTAATCACTTAGTGGTTGTGGAGGTATAGGATTCATTTTTAACTAACGTCATAAGTAAGAATGAGATACTAATATTTTACAGGGAACTTTTATATAGCTTGTTTGACAGAGAAACATACAGACATTGTATGGTATTATACTTGTTTCTTTTTTATGATATTGGGATCCACTATACTCATTTCTTCAATTTGCTCTGTCATTGTTTTCTGTCAAGTTTTATCCTGAAATAAGATCTAATAGAATATTGTCAAAATCTAAGGGCTTGATATTTAAGCACATTGGCTTCAGATTTTCTCTTCTTTATACTGAAGGAAGAACACTTCTCCTATCCAAGCTTTTGGACTTCGGGGATTTTGTGTTTTGCACATTGTCACAACAATTACTAGTATCTGCCATCAAGTCTTTTTACGTCCTTGCTCCACTTCACCACTCCATAGTCATAGCATCTATTAAGTGTGCTAGATTCTATCCTTAGCACTACACAGATGATATATTTTTAAATGTTTACAATAAACCTTTAAGATATCCATTAAGTATCCATAATTTACAGACTGGTCACTGAAGTGCACAAAGGTAAATTATTGACTTGCCCATGACTTTGTAACACCTAAGTGACATAATCAGGATTCATCCCCAGGGCTTTCTCATCCTAAATATCATATTCTTTCTTCTCTACACATCTTTCTCTCCCTGGAAACTCTAGGTACTTTGACTCATAATAGTTCACTTGCTCTTTTCCCTGCTATTGTCAGGTTTACATTTTGTTAACCCATTCTAGATGGAGTCAGAACAACCATATTATTAATTTGTTTTATATTTTGCATTTCCTTGCTTAATAACTTTCCTGCAGTTAGCATACTATCACTCTAGAACAACCGGAGGAAATACAGCTTCCAATCAAATAGCCTTTGTGCCTGTTTCTCTGTCAAAAAGCAATAATTAGGTTTATGGCCACTGAAAGTAGCTTACCCCCATCCTGCTCAGGATCCTGTTACCTCAACACAGATTTATAAATAGCACGAGGAACTATAACCTGTCTTTGGTTGGTATTTGGGAACCACAATTTTAGACCCCATTTTGTCTTTAACAATATGTTAGACAATGCCTAAGGGAAGAAAAAATATTTTTCTCTAGACCATTTTACTTCATAGTATGAGTTAACATTTAATGCAAATTTTGAGTAACTGTTAACCTCTGCAACTCAGTTACTTTTATAAACATTATTTTTTTCTCATCTAGAGACTTAGGGACTTCTTGAAGTAGTTCTGCAGGTTGAGGGTTAGGATCAGGACATCCCCATGTATCTTCAGATTCTGTGTTACAAGCTGAAAGAACACCTCCAATGTGAGACGTGATGTTTGCAAGGTGGTGTTTATAGGAGCTTAGGAAAGCTGAATGATCCTTGCGATGCTTCTTAAAGCTTCTGCATAGAATTGCAGCACTCCCATTTCTGCCTTCATTCCATTGGCCAGTGCAATTTATTGGATAAAGCTAACATCTGGACTTTTTTTGGTTGGCAGGCTATTAATTATTGCCTCAATTTCAGAGCCTGTTATTGGTCTATTCAGGGATTCAACTTCTTCCTGGTTTAGTCTTGGGAGGGTGTATGTGTCCAGGAATTTATCCCTTTCTTCTAGATTTTCTAGTTTATTTGCATAGAGGTGTTTATAGTATTCTCTGATGGCAGTTTCTATTTCTGTGGGATCGGTGGTGATATCCCCTTTATCATTTTTTATTGTGTCTATTTGATTCTTCTCTCTTTTCTTCTTTATTAGTCTTGCTAGCAGTCTATCAATTTTGTTGAACTTTTCAAAAAACTAGCTCCTGGATTCATTGATTTTTTTGAAGGGTTTTTTATATCTCTGTCTCCTTCAGTTCTGCTCTGATCTTAGTTATTTCTTGCCTTCTGCTAGCTTTTGAATGTGTTTACTCTTGCTTCTCTAGTTCTTTTAACTGTGATGTTAGGGTGTCAATTTTAGATGTTTCCTGCTTTCTCTTGTGGGCATTTAGTGCTATAAATTTCCCTCTACACGCTGCTTTAAATGCGTCCCAGAGGTTCTGGTATGTTGTGTCTTTGTTCTCATTGGTTTCAAAGAACATCTTTATTTCTGCCTTCATTTCGTTATGTACTTAGTAGTCATTCAGGAGCAGGTTTTTCAGTTTCCATGTAGTTGAGTGGTTTTGAGTGAGTTTCTTAATCCTGAGTTCTAGTTTGATTGCACTGTGGTCTGAGAGACAGTTTGTTATAATTTCTGTTCTTTTACATTTGCTGAGGAGTGCTTTACTTCCAACTGTGTGGTCAATTTTGGAATAAGTGCGATATGTGCTGAGACGAGTGTGTGTTCTGTTGATCTGGGGTGGAGAGCTCTGTAGATGTCTATTAGGTCCGCTTGGTGCAGAGCTGAGTTCAATTCCTGGATATCCTTGTTAACTTTCTGTCTCATGGATCTGTCTAATGTTGACAGTGGGGTGTTAAAGTCTCCCATTATTATTGTGTGGGAGTCTAAGTCTCTTCGTAGGTCTCTAAGGACTTGCTTTATGCATCTGTATGATCCTGTATTGGGTGCATATATATTTAGGATAGTTAGCTCTTCTTGTTGAATTGATCCCTTTACCATTATGCAATGGCCTTCTCTTTTGATCTTTGTTAGTTTAAAGTCTGTTTTATCAGAGACTAGGATTGCAACCCCTGCCTTTTTTTGTTTTCCATTTGCTTGGTAGATCTTCCTCCATCCTTTTATTTTGAACCTATGTGTGTCTCTGCACATGAGATGGGTCTCCTGAATACAGCACACTAATGGGTCTTGACTATCCAATTTGCCAGTCTGTGTCTTTTAATTGGAGCATTTAGCCCATTTACATTTAAAGTTAATATTGTTATGTGTGAATATGATCCTGTCATTATGATGTTAGCTGGTTATTTTGCTGGTTAGTTGATGCCATTTCTTCCTAGCATCAATGGTCTTTACGATTTGGCATGTTTTCGCAGTGGCTGGTACCAGTTGTTCCTTTCCCTGTTTAGTGCTTCCTTCAGGAGCTCTTTTAGGGCAGGCCTGGTGGTGACAAAATCTGTCAGCATTTGCTTGTCTGTAAAGGATTTTATTTCTCCTTTACTTATGAAGCTTAGTTTGGCTGGATATGAAATTCTGGGTTGAAAATTCTTTTCTTTAAGAATGTTGAATATTGGCCCCCACTCTCTTCTGGCTGAAGCTAACATCTGAAATTTCAAATATCAGGCTTCACCTTCATCAAGTTGGAGTGTAAAGTGGAGAATCAACGTTTGCTTAGCAATACTATATTCTACAGTGACCAGCCTTTTCAATGCCATAGAAAGTCACTGTTCAAATTTCTTTCTTCTGCCCGTATATTCAGCCATTTCCAGTGAAAACACCCTAACATTCTTATCCAAACCTATCACAGGCCGCAAGTTCAAGATCTCGCAATAGTCTCCACTTTGTTTTGGATGTGCATTATCAGTCCCCCAACCACAAACACACGTTCACACACTCAACATAGAGTGGTGACAAAAAGTGAAAATAATTTCAATAAACAGTCATTATATAGCGGTTACTGATCATAGCAATCCTTGCTTTTGTTCTGATAATGCAAATGGTCCCTAATCAGGAATAGTGATTTTTTTTTTTTAACAAGTTCTCACTCTGTCATCCAAGCTGGAGTGCAGTGCAGTGGCGCAATCACAGCTCACTGCAGCCACTACTTCCCAGGTTCAAGCGATCCTCCCACCTCAATCTTGTAAGTAGTTGAGCCTACAGGTATGTGCCACCAAGCTTGGTTAATTTTTGTATTTTCTGTAGAGATGAGGTTTCGCCACATTGCGCAGGTTGGTCTCAATCTCCTGGGCTCAAGCAATTCACCTGCTTCGGCCTCTCAGACTGCTGGGATTACAGGCATAAACTACCATGCCCGGCCTATGAATATTCCTTGATTATACCCACTAATGCTCCCTGAAAAATTGTTCCCTCATTAATGTCTCTTGATTTCTCTGAGACAACATTGCATTTCCATTATCCTTGTTGGCCACCTTTAATGATAGTATTGGGAAATATTCATTCCTTATGACCAGGCAGAATTCCTAGACTGCTTTTTGCCTGAAAAATGTGTCACATTTTGAATTGCCGTGGGTCTCTTTTAATCCAGGCTACCACTATAAAAACATAAACAACAACATGAGATTTTTAAAAATTCAGTCCAAACAGTTCTATGTGCTCATAATCCCACCAACAATTAACTTCAAGACATACCTCTCTATATATACATACTGAATTATATAAGTGCTTTCATATTTTTGGCTTTCCATGGGCTGCAAAGTAATCTCCCTTTATTGAGTGATTTTGTCCAAATAAAAGTATTTGCTGGGGCCATATTAATCAAATTATAATTCTTAACAAAGGTATTACATCTCAAAGCATATCTGAATTTTATCCTTTACTTGTAGAGAACGGCAATGGTTTTATTTCTTATTTCTGCAAATCCAGGACTTTCTGGAGTATTTCCTACCCCTTTCACTTCTTCAAAGAGCAATTTATTTTTCTGACCTTACCTACACCTTGTACTACCTTCTGCAATGGAATTAATAAAACACAACTACTTCAAGTAACTTTCTTTTAGGAATTTCTTCAATCATGGGTATAAATTCATTAAATATGTTTGGCCTCTCAAATTTTCTCAGACAATAGGTTTACCAAATCCTTTGCCACTGTGTAACATGGCCACAATAACTCCAGCCTCTAAAAATTCACTGGGCATGGAGTGGCTCCAGAACCAATTCTAAATATTTCAGGTTATCTATAGTCAGCTTGTTCAGTGATAAAGCTACTTAATAAATCCCCAAATCTCAGAGGCTTAAAACAATAAACATTTGTTTCTCACTCACAGGATGCAAGCTGCATAAAGAGGTTATGCTCCAAGCTGACAAACAACAGCGTTTTTGTTCAGTTCGTAAAAAAAAAAAAAGAACAACTTATATTTTGCGCTTCAAAAATACCCTCTGTTAGGTGACATTAAAGGACATTTGAGAGGGTGGTAATTGTCATGGTAGAAAAGCAATATCAACTTTTGTTATAGTTTTCTCCCCCTTTGCTGTATGAAATGCAATCATATCACACTACCAGAATATAGAACTTATATTTGTATTCATATCTTGCCTTGGTTTTGTGACTGCATAGTTCTATCTGGAAGAAAGGTAGGCTGTGTTGGGACTCATGGATGAAGGGAAAAAAAGAACATTCACTTTTAACTGGCTCTAAAGGGATTTACGCTCCTATGGTTCTCTTTAGTGATACATTTTATTGGCACCAAAGTGGTCATTATATCTCCGTGGCTTCTTACTTTGTCTATCTTTTTCCAGATCAGTGCTCAGGAATATAATGTTTGTAAAGGAGAATTAATTCTATTTATCTACTTTTAAAATGTTATACTTTTAAAAACAGCCACAAATACAGTAATAGTTTTATTTTAATATTTTAAAAAGTCCTAAATCATTCTGTTCTCATTCTCCATTTAGTATTTCATATTTGTTTTTGTATTTGAGAATATATCTTTACTACACTCTAAACTCAAAATTTATTGTTTCACATTGTGATGCACCTGAAGCTCACAATTCAGGGCATAAAGTCAATAACTATTTTTATTTAGAACACTTTTAAGCATAAAATTGAAGGAACATACACATTTTATAACATTGATAAAACATAGAAAAATAGCCCAACTGCATAATTGTCTAACAACTTTTAGTCTTCTATTTGTCTTTTTTAATGTATACTTTGCTTTCCCTTTTCACTAGATTTTATCCTATAACATACAGTTCAGATTCTGCCTCTTTATCATTTGCATTATCTCTCTCTCTCTCTCTCCATCTCTTACACACACACACACACACACACACACACACACACACACACAGACACACACATACACACACACCCTAAGTTCTTAAATTGACAGCAACTCTTTCTCAATCACCTTTGAATTTCTAGCCATTGCAAAACTCTGGGCCTTTATTAGTAGCCTTATAGATATATGTTGTCTTATTTTTACTCATGAGGGAACAGACCCAAATGGGTTAAGTAATTTATTCAGTAGCAGAGTAAACTAGTGACAGCTTTAGGATAAGAATCCAAATACATTACACTCAATCCAGTGTTGTTTCTTATGTAATACATAAATAAATGTATAAATACAAATTAGAACCTTGTAAAATCACACTGTATTTCTGAGTTCTTAAAACTAAATTGCTAAAAATTGTGTTTTCTAAGTTAACTATATGTAGTACTGTTTTTAGAGTTGAACTAATAATGTCTAAAAACAATGGGTACAGTAGTATTAATTTTATATCATCCAGGGCCTTTTTTTAAAAAATTCAGTTATAAATATACCTTTTATAACATGATGAAGCAATAGTGATTTGTGATTGTTTTAAATTTCTGTGTGGAGCCCTCTTTGGTGCTATCAAATGTCCATTTACCTAGATTATTTATTTATTGCTGATCTTGTTATGGTTAGACAAAGAAGCTCTTTTAACATGGAGCAGCCAGAAGGATATCCTCTTTGCCTTTAACTTCAGGATGTCCCTGCAGTGAGCAGGGCATATTGGATTACCACAAATGGAAGGTCAATGTGAGGAGACAAGGCTTTTGCTGCCTTTCCTGAACCTTCAAAATGTTTCACCTGAGTCAATGCTTTGGGGGTTGCTGCTTTATTAGCTCTAGTGCTTCCACTGAGAATGTTTTGTCTCTGTTATTTTAACAGCTGAGCAGTCAATGGTAGGCATAAAGATGATCAGAGGTGGTTTACATATGTAGGGCAATTTATTCATTCAGAATTGCTTTTAAAATTGAACAAGTATAAAAATATATATGCCTGTACATATTTTTAAAACATGCATATTTTAATACATGTATATCATATGTATACTATATATAATATATATAGTAAAAATAGTTTGTGAAAGCCACATATTTACAAATTGTGACTATGTTCTGAATTCAAATAGCATCTCCTAGTTTACTTTTTCTTAGCTTATACATATATAGGAGTTTAATACAAATACTTTGGGGGAAACAACTTTCTCAAAAACATAATCAATTGCCCTAGAGCCTACAAGTTAGATATTTCATGCATACTCTTGTCTAGATGTTTTGTACACTAGGAAAAGTGCATAAAAAACAAAACAAGACTAACTCCCATTACATGACAAATGCCAGAATTTTTTAAGATAATAAATAAGTAAAATATCAGAGAATCTATATTGATGCATAAAATGATTGCACCTCAAAGTCAACTAAATGAGATCACCACTGAGAATTGCAGTCTATGTTTTGGTTAAGTAGACACCTTGATCCTCTTCAGCACATTATACTCGTAGATTATATTTAAAACATACATTGAAAACATTTATTTACCACTGTATACAATTCTGGACCAAATTTATGAAAATTAGTTCAAAGACCTTAACTATAATTTAAATGAGTGGCAGCTTCAAATAGTGGAGATAATGAAGGGTTTGGAGTCCTCTGACCTAGTTATATTTCTGTAGGATCACATAAAATTCATGTGAATGTAAACCTAAACTTATGCATTCGAAATATAGTATCTCCTTCATGAGAATGTTGTGAGGCTTATAAAAAATATCTAAAGTGTCTGGCACATATTAGGAGCTTATAAAGGGTTAGCTATTATTATTCCTGGGATTGTCCTTCAGACTAGAATTTTTCACACTGGTGTCTGCATATCCTTAGAGGCACAGGAAGACTCTTCTGGTGCTAAAAATGTTGTACTATCGTTAAGGGAATCAAATTGCAGCTCCTCAACTTTCTTGAGTACCCCTTCCTAAATTTGATCTGTATAATAATGCATTTGTGCTGTGCGAGTTCTTCTCTCCAACTTCCGTTCATAATTGTTCCCTCCTAAATTGAAAGAGAAGTAAAGAAAGAAAAAGAGACAGAGAGAGCCAGAGCGAGAGAGAGAGAGAGAGAGAGAGAGAAATCTTTTCTCCTCACCCCTAACCAGAATCTTGCAATGGGGCATTGGGGGAATAACCTCCTGAATGCTAACTAAAAAGACAATTCTAGAAAAAACTTACGTTGAGGAGAAACTTCTAGAAAGCAAAGCAAAGCAGAGCAAGGGGGACTTCTGTAAGAAAAAAATAACGGCACTCGGTTTTATCCTGGTGAAAAACACTCATGGCAAGTCCCCTGAGTTTTTTCCTCAATCTCTCTCTCTTCCCCCTTTCTCACTCTCTATCTTTCTATCTGGGTCTTACAGTTCAGAAGTGTTATGGTTATCACGAAAATATAAACTACTAGGTTTCTTTGAATTAAGAAATTGTCAAAACTTTAAAAATTAAAGTTCAACTTAATTTAGCTGGGTCATTTGCTAATTCAGTTAAGTGAGAAATATTTTCCATATACTAAATAAGCTATTTTGTTTGGTTCAAGGTTTTGAGAAAATGTATTTAAAACATATCAACAATCGTCTACGCCATACCATCCTGAATGTGCCCGATCTCCTCTGATCTCGTAAAACATATCAACAATCTTTAAAACACCCTAATACATTTTTTGCAACTAATTAAACTCATGATAAACATTTTTGACAAACATCAAGAGAAAATGCTTGAGGAGGCTAATTACTAAGGAAAAACTATATACGTTTCTAATGGAGTCATATGGTAATCACCCCTTTAGTAAGTTACTAAACTTACTATAACTAAGAGGGGACAACCCAACATGTTATGACACTTGTTTGAGGCAAGTTATCCACAGAGTTGCCAAAAATGTTAAGTTTTTAAATCTGAGTAGCCATTTACTGGCAATATAAAGGATACACAAACAAGCTAGAAAGCTAGAAAACAACCATGAGAAAGCAGTCAAACAAAGCCATATTGTGAGATTTTCTATGAAGCACTGTCATGATTGATTCAGCAAAGTTAACCAGGGACAAAACAAGAAAGGAAATTTTGAAGGATGTAAATGAGGCTTCAGGCTTTTAAAGGCGTCCAAACAGATACAACAAAAAATCGACACTTTGTTAACTTGCTGGTTCCTAGATTAAAAAATAACAACATAATAAAATATTTTGTGGCAGTTAGAAAAATGTGAGTATGAACTTAAATGATGTTATGGAATTATTATTAATTTTATTGGTGGTGAAAATAGTATTGGTAATACATTACAGAATGTCTTTGTTCTTAAGGAACTGATACCAAAATATTTTTAGGTGAAGTGTTATGATGGTGTCAACACACTACCAAGTGTTTCAGAAAATAACAAATATTTGAGTAGGGAAGAGGACACTCAGGTACACACACGTAGAGAGAGGTATGGAGCAATAAAACATATGCAACAAAAATTTGATAATACAGTGATCGGTATATGAGGATAGTATTTTTATAACTTTTTGATAGATTTGATAGAGCTGATATGTTTGAATATTTTCTAAATGAAAACCTGGTGATAATGTTATCTGTTTTACCTCAGAAAAGCATAAAGAAAGGTATATTCATTTTCCAGCACTCTAGGTATAGCGAATAAAGGTCTGTGTGACTGAAAAACATGGAAGAACATTCTTTAACCAGAGGAACGCTTTAAGAGGATACACATGTGTTATGCATATGGAAGACATGATTGAAACTTCAACATAAATAACTCATGATATAGTTCTGGGCTTTGCAATGTATAGTTTTACTCAGTGTAAATTTTATCTTTCTTGAAAACTCTTAATACAGTTAAAGTTTGCCAGATTGCTTGCCTTATAAACTATGCATCAAAGAAAGCATGAGATTAAGGCATAAAAAAAGGCTTAGGCTTCAACTTATGCTTGGAGAATAACTTGACATATTTCCTTTACAGATGGTAGCATGTAAAATAGCTAGCTCTGTTTTGCTAAATTCATCCAGCCTCACCGTGTAGCCCACTGATTTACATACATAAGAAATCAAGGATATTTGTTTGTATTGTGTAGTTGGATTATACCTATAAAATCATGTAAATAGTAATTTAAAAACAAATCTAAAAATAATTCATCATTTTATCGTTCTTTATATTTTTTCATAATATTCCTGTTTGATCACCATATTGTATGAAGTATATATAATTTTTTTCATTTCTTACATAATATTTAGAGTACAATGAAGACCATGCCACAGAATATTTTGATGTGTTTTGTATATAATATTTTTTCTCACTCCATTCCCCAAAATAGGTGAGTATCACTAGTCACAGCTGTGACAAAAAGAAAACATATAGGAACTAGGTCAATGGAATAGAATAGAGATCCTACAACCAAACACATACACACACACACACACACACACACACACACACACACACACACACATATGTAATCAACTTACCTTTGAAAAAAGAGGAAAGAGGGAAAAAGTGTTTTCAACAAACAGTGCTAGAACAACTGGATAGCCGCATCTAAAGAAAAGTATATAAACAAACCTTATACCCTCCCCCAAAATTGATACATAATGAATCACAGGTCTACTTGTAAAAGGCAAAACTTGAAATCTCCTAGAAGAAAAAAGGAGAAAATCGAAGTGACTTTGGGTTTGGCAATGTCTGTATCTATAACACCAAAGGAATTATCTCTGAAAAAATTGATAAATGAGACTTCATTAAAATAAAGTTTCTGCTCTGCAACAGAGAAGGGAATGAAAAGACAAGCCACAGACTGGGATAAACTACTTGCCAAAGACATATTCGATAAAGGACAGTTTTTAAAATATACAAAGAACCCTTAAAGCTCAACAATATAAAACAAAACAAAACAAAAACTGATTTCTTAAAAATGGGCCAAAGACCTTAAAAAATACCTCACCAAGAAAGATATACAGATGAAAACCAACCAAATGAAAAGGTACTTCACTTGATGTGAAGCATCTTTGGGGCTTCACTTGAGGCACCTATTAGGATGCCCCAAATCCAGAACTCTAATGCTGGCAAGGACGTGGAAGAAGAAGAATTCTCTTTCATTGCTGATGGGAATACAAAATAGCACAGCTACTTTGGGAGACAGTTTGGCAGATGCTTACAAAACTAGGTATACATTTACCATGAGATTCAGCAATCATGCTTTCTGGTATTTACTCAAAGGAGCTGAAAATTTATGACTACACAAAAACCAGCATAGGTATGTTTATAGCAGCTTTATTAATAATTACCAAAACCTGGAAGCTATGAAAATGCCCTTCAGTATGTGAATGGATTAATAAACATTGGTATATCCAGCCAATAGGATATCATTCAGTGTTATAAAGAAGTGGCCTATCAAGCCATGAAAAGCCATGCAAGACACTTTAATGCATATTACTGAGTGGAAAAGGTCAATCTGAAAATCATACATACAACTGTATGACATTCTGGAAAAGGCAAAACTATGGAAACACTAAA
This sequence comes from Gorilla gorilla gorilla, assembly GCF_029281585.2. Taxonomy (NCBI): domain Eukaryota; kingdom Metazoa; phylum Chordata; class Mammalia; order Primates; family Hominidae; genus Gorilla; species Gorilla gorilla. The sequence goes on along the minus strand of NC_073238.2, from coordinate 84,725,474 downwards.
AAGTTTCAGAAGATGGGGGAAGCAGGATTGAATAGGAGGAGGGCAGAAGATTTTTAGGGCAGTGGAACTACTCTGTATAATATAATGGTGGATACATGTCATTATACATTTGTTCAAACCCACAGAATGGACAACACTGAGAGTGAGTCCAAATGTAAACTATGGACTTTAGGTAATAATAAGGTATCAACATAGTTTCACCAATTATAGTGAATGTATCACTCTGGTGGGGGTTGTTGATAATAGGGGAGGCTATACATACACAGAAGCAGGGGATATGTGGAAAAATTTGTACCTTCTACTCAGCTTTGTATTGCATGCAGTGCTCTAAAAATAAAGTATGTATATATAAAGTAAAAAATAGAAAATACATACAAAAATGAATATATATGTGTGTGTATATATGTATGCATATACATATATATACATATATATCTCACAATATGAAGACAAAATATTTTAGCCAATATTCTATTGATATACCAGTATTGTCACTTCAGTATATGTAAAAATGAAATTCCACTTAATGCATTCAACCAACTTGTGATGACTGCCTTTAGGTACCTGGGTTATCTGTGCCCTGGGAATCATAGATAAAAGGTACAGCTTCTGCTCTCTAGGTAGTCTCATGATACAGAGGAAGACAGCCCAGTTGGCCAATGATAAGAGCACAGCTAAGTATGCAGGTAGATCTATATCTATGATGTAGCATGCTGAGGAAAATGCTTAACTCTTAACATGAAGGCAGAGAAAAGGGGATGACAAGAGACTTTTTAATGAAGTGTGATTCTGTAAGGCATGAAGAAATAATGTAAAATATATGAAGTGGCAGAAGAAGAGCAAAATATACATACATGTTTATATATAAGAATCAGCTACATATATATAGGTAATTCTTTGAGCATGGTTCACTCTGCTAGTGAACCATTCTGGAAAATATTATGCCATATTTGCATATTGATACCACTATAAGTGTTTCCAACCTCAGTTTATGTATTGATGCTGTTAGAATATAACTTTGTTTTCCTTAAACAGATCTTTTTGTCCATTTATCCTAGTCCATTTTGTGCTGCTATAACAGAAAACCTGAAACTGAGTAATTTATAAAGAACAGAAATTTATTTCTCACATTTATGAAGGCTGTGAAGTCCAAGATCAAGGTGATGGCATATGGCATTAGGTGAGGGTCTTTTTGCTGCTTCCTCACGTGACAGAAGGCAGAAAGGCAAAAAGGAACAAACTCTGTTTTCAAAAGGCAGAATAGCAGAAGAGAGTGAATTCACTCCTGGAAGTCCTTTTTATGAAAGGATTAATCATTCATGAGGATGGAGCCTTCATGACCTAAACACCTCCCAAAAGTCATGTACATATCTTAACACTGTCGCATTTGAGATAAAGTTCCCAACACATTAATTTTGGGACATATTCAGGACATAACACCATTTAAATCGTTAAAGATTTTTAGTATTCAAGAGACAGTATAATATATGGATAAAGGCATGAAGTCAAATTCACACCACTATCATTTATAAACTGTGTAACTTTGGGCAAATTATTTACCTTTCTTTTGCTCAATTTCATCATTTGTAAAATAGAGGTAGTAATAGCAACTACTTAAAATGGTCGTGAAGATTAAAGTGATAATATATGCAAAGAATTTAGCATATCGTCTGGCATGGAGTCTGTAATAAGTGTTAAATGGTACTATTGTTCTTTGACCAAAGCCTCTGCCCTCCCACTAGCCCCTCACTATCAGCAAATAATAGTACCTGCCTCTTCACTGAGATAAGTGAAGCTAGCTGGTGAAAAAGTACTCAACTTCCTCTTACTTCCTTGCTGGGTGGACCTTCATTAACTTCTTATAGCTTACTCAGTTCTGTGATTCTTCTTCCTCCTGCATTCAGTATCTTTTTCTTCCTATTAGTCCATCTCCCAAGGCTCACCCGAGTTTTCCTTTAGACTTTTCAACATATTACGTTTCCATTTGTTCTCTTCTTTGGACTTGCAAACACTTCTGCTGCCTCATAACACAGAGACAACCTTTCCTGAATTAGATGCTTCTCTCTGCCTAGTCCTCAAGGCAATTTATGGTTTAAGAGCCTTGAAAGAATGATCTACACTCAAGTATCATCATTTCTTGGACTCTGACGTCAAGTCAGGATATTCTGTTGAAATAATTGACATTAAATGATCAACAACATAAAAAATACAGTGAGTATTTAATTTGAAATGTTACATGGACTTACTATAGCACTTGATTAGCAGATATCTCCATTATTTTTGAAATGATCTCATTAAGTTCCTTCAGTGACATTAATCTCTTCTGTTTCCTCCTGTCCTTTTGGCTTCAATAACCGTTTCATTTCCTATATGTTTTCCTATACTTTACATTTCCTATATTTTTCTCACTTGAGAAGTAACTTTGTTCTAACCATTGATTCAACTTCTAACTGTATACTACTGAGCCCCAATTATCTACTTTAAGGAAAAATCTAGACCTCTCTGTAAATCTTTAAACCCTTTATTTGCCTTTTGGAAACATCTCTTTGGATTATTCACATGTGCCTTTAACTCCACGTTTTAACAACTGCACTAAGTGTATTTTTCCAATCTGTTTCTTTGAGCTTTGCTTTCAGTCTCACTAAACAGCACAGTCATCCAACAAGTCACCTAGGCCCTAAACTTCAAAATCACTAGAAACGTGTCTCTCTGCATCAGTCTCTAAATCAGGTACTAATCTTCATAGATTTCAGCTGTCCATCTGTTTAGATGAGGTCCTTATTACTTTTGGTGTGTACTGCTAGAACAGCTGCTGAATTAACTCTAAGGGCAAGGGTGGTATGGAGATTCAGAGACCAGACATAACCCCACTATTTGAGTTCAAGTCTCAGCTTTGCCACTTTATACTTTTATGACATTGGACAATTTATTTTATCTTCCATTTATCAACTTTCTAATTTATAACTTTAGGATAGTAATAAAATCAATATTATAGGGTACTTGTGAGTAATGATTGTATTAACATATGCAAAATCATGCTGGGCATGTGGTAAATGCTATATTAGGATTTGTTGTTATTTAGCTTCCCATAAGTTATTCACTCATAGATTTCAATATCTTATTCTATCTAACAGCATTTTCACAGATTTAAAGATAAATTTTCAACTTTTTTTTTTTGCTCTAGTTCTATTTAATCTTGGAGGAGAAAATTAACAGAATTCAATTAAATTGTTATTAAGAACTTTAAATGGAGATTAGCGCTTATTTTCACGTTTCTTTAACCTTTAAAATTACACTCTTATTTAAATACAAAGTTAATAGTATTGGATGAGACTTGTTTGATAGTGTCCTCACCCTTAAATTTTTGGAATTATCTCTTGCCCTATCCAGCAAGAACTCCAAGGTTTAGCCACAATATTTCACTTAAGCTCTGCATAATTTTTTTGTGTTATTGTTTTCTTTTTATTTATGTAGCTTGACTTCTGCTTTCTTTGCTTTTTAACATTAGGATTTTGTGGTCGTGATAGTAGTGAGCTTATGCACATTTGTATGTGTATGCACCTTCTGCCTGAGTATTGCTCATACCCGCTGGGCTCATTCTGCCTACTCTGCTTAGCAGGCTGCACTCAGCTCTTGCTTCCAGCACAGATCCCACACCTGCCAAGGGCAATCCAGGTGTGGAGCAGTGAGGGGTGTGTGGGTGAGTGAGTGTTGGGTCCGGCCACTGATCAGAGCCAGGCACACTAGTTGCTGCAGCAGAGTGGGCAGCTCCAGGTACCAGCACAAGTGTTGGCTCTTTTTGAGGTTGCAGCTGGACCAGATGTATTGTATGCAGCTTCCGATGTGGGCAATTGTGTCTGGATGAGGAGAATGCAATGGCTTCCAGAAGTTGGGAGACACCATGGACCATAGAGCCCCAAAGAGGGTGTCACAACCCTGGCTCAGGGAGCCCCTATATTTGGGCTTCCCAAAGGGCCTCAGCTCTTTTCTCCTTATCACTGGCAACATGGCAAGTAGGAGGTGTGTTTCAGATCTGTTTGTGTAACAGCTCTTTCACTGTTGCCATTTGGCGGGTCCTGAGTTCTTGTCCTATGTCCAGGAGGAATGAGGAATGCAGAAAACTGGAGGGTGAGCAAAGCGGAGAAGAGCTTCATTGAGTGGCAGAACAGTTCTCAGGAGAATGAAAATGAGTAGCTCCTTTCTGCAGGCAGGTTGTCCCTATAAGTGCTCAGCTCTTAGTGGAGAGGAGACCCACAGTGGGTAGCTTCTTTCCACAGGCAGGTGGCCCCCAGGTCTGTGTGAGTCCAGCTGAGTCTGGGGTTTTTATGGGCTCAGAAAGGAGGAAGTACATGCTGATTTGTCCATGGGTGGCCATGGGTGGGCCTGGAAAAAGCACCATAAGTTCTCACTCCAGGCCCCAGACTCTACCCAGAACTAAAAATCTGGCCCCCTGGCTTGAAGGTGAGCTTCACCTGGGACCCGCCCCTTTCTGTCCAGGAGCCTGTCTGCCTCCTGCTTCCATCAATAGATCATCCATGGTGCCCAAGCTGTTTGTGCTGAGGGGCACCTGCAGGCCTGTGCTGAGCCACTCTTAGCCTCCCTTCAATCCTCATTGGTGCCCAAAATTCAGAGGGAGCTGAAACAGAAGGAGGCTGGCATGCCAGCACTGCCCCGAGCACAGGCACACCTGGCAGGGTTGTAACAGCACCCAGGCTTAGCCACAACTTTGCTCCAAAATCATAGTTGGCACCAGGAACAGGGAGAGGCCAGGGAGCTAGAGCACACACTTATGAGCCTACGGGGACAGGGGGTCTTCCTGGGCCCCCAAGAGTGCATGGATTCCCTCGTCCTGGTCCAGAGTCTGGGCTGGGCTGCTGCAGATGTCCCTGGGAGTGTGGGATTCCCACCCTTTTAACTCAGTAGGGGGCAGGGCTCCTGCTTGTTCCTGGCCCAGGCCAGCTCTGGAGCACACAGCCCTCACTGCAGCTGGTGTGTGTCAGTGGCTGCTGCAAACATCAGTTAGGTTAAATTGGAGAACTATTGGAGATTCTGCTGGGCTTAAGCATAAAACACTTTTTGAGGACAAGATTGATTAGTACTGGCCTATGTTTTTGAGGGTGTTCTTTCTCATATAGAGATGAATGCTTTATTTACAAATGTGTTTGAGTTCTGAAATTGATATTTTCATTAAAATGTGCTATAAAACCTTTAATCTTTCTATACATTATTTTTCTTGATCTCTAAATAAAATAATTTAAAACTTAAGGGTCTACCACATAGAAATGTAGTCAAAGTGAAATGATGCAATGCACACAAGAAAATATTCTTGAAGGAATAAAAATATATTCAGTTATGTTATGGTAATATTATATTTCAACCCTATCACATGTATACAGTTTGTACAGATATGCCTTGACATATAATGGGATTATGTCCAGTAAACCCATCATAAATTTGAAATATCGTAAGTTGAAAATTCATTTAATACACCTAACCTATCAAACCTCACAGCTTAGGCTGGCCTACCTTAAAGGTGCTCAGAACAATTACATCACCCTACAGTTGGGCAAAATCATCCAGCATAAAGCCTATTTTATAATAAAATATTCAACATCTCATGTAATTTATTGAATACTATAATAAAAATGAAAAACAGAAGAGTCATGTATATTCAAAGTATGGTTTATGCTAAATATGCATTGCTTTTGCACTGTCAAAAAATTGAAAAATTTTAACTCAAACCATCTTAAATCATGGGCCATTTTTATGTGCATGCACAGTTACGTGCTGCATAACAATGTTTTGGTCAATTACAGACCTCATAGGTGATGGTGGTCACATAAGACTATAATACATATGTTTACCATTTTTATGTTTAGATACACAAATACTTACCTTTATATTAAAATTGCCCACAGTATTCAGTATAGTAACATACTGTACAGGTTTGTACCCTAGGAGGAGTAGGTTATATCATATGTCTAGGTGTGCAGTAGGCTATACACAGTAGGTTTGCATAAGTCCACTCTATGATGTTCACAAGTGGATGAAATTGCCTGAAAACATATTTCTTTGAACATATCCCCATCATTAAGTGGCACATGACCATATGTGTATATGTGTGTGTTTGTACATAATCTACTTTCAGTTCAGTATGAATTCTGATCATGTTTGTAAATCACTTTTCATTAGTGTAAATCACTTTAACTTCCTACATTTTTAATAATTTTTGCATGTTTGCTTAATGTTTTGCTTAATTTTTAATAAACCATATGTTACGTATTATAATATATGTGTTGTTTTAAAATTGTTTAACATAGTGTGCAACAGCAATACATACTTCTAGATACCTACTCCAACTAAAGGGGAAAAGTGAGCTAACATAACATTTTCTAGAATGTTTTTCCCACAAAAGCAAGCGTCTGTTTATCTGTTTAAGTCTACTACATTTCATCCCTAGAAGCTCATTCAAAATTTATAAGCCACTAACATTATCTCATCATTCATATACTACATTATTATAAGTGCAATTCTTTAAGTACATTGATATTACATAAAGATCCTACAGCAATTGGAATAACATTTTGAATCTTGGAGATTTTCATTATACATGCATGGATGATAATATGAAAAGTATGAAAAACACACAGACTTTATTTTGCACTTTCTTATCATTTTCAATAGTTTCAATTTGACAGACTCAGTGATGATTTTCTTAACTGTCATTTCTATATTCTTTCCCCTCTACTTTTTATCATCTGATAAATGCTATTGGAATACTTATTATGGACTGCACCAAAAGTATTCTGACATTCTTTAAACAAACAACAGTGAATTGTATAGCCACATAAATGTATTGATTTTTGACAAAGTTGTACATTCATTTTAGCTTCAGTGTTTACTCTCTTTTTTCCCTGCAGAGATCATTATTTGCTTTTCTTACTGTGAAATGCTTCTTTTCTATTATTTAAACAGAAAATTAATATAAGCACTAGAAATAACAAATTCATTTCAGCTCATTTTTCTTGTCTTAGTTCTTCAGGAAGAAAAATCAATTCTTTTTCTCATTCAATTTGTTACTCCACATAAGTACCTGAGAAGCATAGATTTTATTATTTTTATTGTATATTGATATTTCTTGTTAGTATTCAATTTTGTGGAGTTTATGCCCTTAGAAACCACATAAAATTGAATTTATTTTCTCTGTCCTCAAATTTGTTTTCCAGCAACGCTTTTATTAGCCACCAAGTAAATACAACCTGTTCTACAGAGAATTGTTTGTATATTTTTGCAGTTGTAAACATTAAGGTATAATAAAATAATCAGTCTATAACAAGTAGTGAGTCTATAACAAGTAGTGAGAAAGTGCTTTATAAAATTTGATTTTACTATATGTAAAAGCTCATAGTTTGTGGGCATGGAGTTTGTTTTTTAATATAGCTCAAACTGTATCAGAGGCATCTGTGAGATAACAAGCTTCTACTCCACTAGAGCTAAAATAATACATCCTAGAAATTTGTTTTTGAACAGCTCTCAAATATTTTATAGTATTTAAAATGCAAATATGACACTGAATTTTTATTAAGCAATTCTAAGGAAACATAATTCATTTTGTTCACCAACTCAGAAAAAAAATTAAGTATTAAAAATCAAGAAACAGTTGCAGTCTATTAAAATACAAAGAACAATGCTTCAACTTCATGAGGTATTTTCTACCCTGATGCAATTAAGCTAGAAACAACCTACTGTTACGCTGTCACCTTGCCCTTTCTCCAAGTTAGCAACAAGGAAAGAACCCTGTGGTGAGAGATGGAAGCTTTGGGTATTGTCTGAGCTAGTTTAAAAGAGATATGGAAAAACTCCTCTGCAGTCAAGTAGAGTAGCCATGTAATATATCATTACCATTGGTATTTGCTGACGGGTTCTCTGCATTCCCTTTATTTTCTCTTTTTTGTTGGAAGTGTTTTTGAAAGTATTTTTTTAATGTATAGAATTGCTTTCAGTGTTGTACTTTGAAGTGTCCTTTACTTTTGTGATTCTTTGCTTGTTTATATTTATTCCTTATCATGTGAGTTTCTATTCATTTCCTTCTAAATTAATAGAGTGCCAGAATTTGATGTACTTGGCCATCATTCCCCGATATTTTTAAATGTTTTGTTTCAGTATCTAGAATTCTTCATGGAAGATAAACTATTGTGTAAATACAAGAACTTATGTGAAAATACTACTTGAATTGAAAAATTAAAAGACAAGTGATAAATAGGCTTAGGTTCAAAATATTAAAAGTATATTATAGAGTTTGATATTTATTGTTATTATTATTATTTTTTTTATATACAGAATCTTGCTCTGTCAACCAGGCTGGAGTGCAGGGGCGAGATCTCGCCTCACTGCAAGCTCTGCCTCCCAGGTTCATGCCATTCTCCTGCCTCAGCCTCCCAGGACTACAGGCGCCCACCATCATGCCTGGCTAATTTTTTTGTATTTTTAGTAGAGACGGGCTTTCACCATGTTAGCCAGGATGGTCTCGATCTCCTGACCTCGTGATCTGCCCGCCTCGGCCTCCCAAAGTGCTGGGATTACAGGCGTGAGCCACAGTGCCTGGCCTTAGAGTTTGATTTTTAAAGCTCTATGAGTTTCTAGTATAATCTAATCACAAGTTTAATAATAGGTACTACCATTGAAATAGCGTCTTCAAGTCCCCCTCCCCCTCTTCAAAGACTGCCAAACAAGCCCCCTTAAATGGTGTTCCTGGAGTTCATAGGAAGGAGAAGGTTCCTCACAGAAAAGCTACCTTGGGAACAAATAAGTTAAATTTGTGTCAATAAAATTAAGTAAAAATCTATGAATATCTTAATAAAATTAAAAGTGAAAAATATAGGTAAATACAATTTCTAGTTTCCAGCCTGCAAGGTAGACATTAAAGGGTGAAAATAGTGAAGGGAATATGAACTGGAAGCAATAAAAATAAAAATATAAACTGAAAGGAAGACAGAGAGCAAACTTTTGTTTTCAGAAAGTTGAAGAATGCTGTGAGACAATTTAATAAGAGACCTGATATGATTTGGCTGTGTCCCCACCCAAATCTCATCTTTAATTTCCACGTGTTGTGGGAGGGACTTGATGGGAGATAATGGAATCATGGGGGTGGGTCTTTCTCATGCTGTTCTCGTGATAGTGAATAGGTCTCATGAGATCTGATGGTTTTATAAAGAGGAGTTCCCCTGCACAAGCTCTCTCTCTTTGCCTGATGCCATCCATGTAAGACATGACTGGCTCCTCCTTGCCTTCCACCATGATTGTGAAGCCTCCCCAGCCACGTGAAACTCTAAGTCCATTAAGTCCATTAAACATCTTTCTTTGGTAAATTGCTCAGTCTTAGGTATGTCTTTATCAACGGCATGAAAATGGACAAATACGGAACCCCCAAATTTAATTCAAAATTGCCTCAATAGAGTAACAAATATTTGAAGAGGAAAAGCTGATTCCTAAGCCTGACTTTTCTAAGAACTCTATTTTCCTAACCAGAAATATTGTAGCAACATCATCTACCTGGTCTTTTCTCTCAAATGGATGTCTGCATCTGTAAAACTAATTTCATTACAGTGACTTTCAGAGCAATACTATCAAGATAGGGATAACGCTATCACTTGAAACAAATAGCCAAGGTTGATGGCTGATAGAGAAAATCAAACTTCTAATTTCCATTTATTCTTTCTTCTTTGCCAAAAGAAATGCCCTTCAAAATGGAAGAGCATAAAATTTATTATCTATGGCAAACAAAATGTCAATAAGGAAGAAAAGGGCATAAATAACTACTCAAAATGAGTTACTACCTGGTCCAGGTATATTGTATTAAAATACTAAGCTTTCTATATTAATCATATTTTATTTTGTATAATTTATAATATCTGTGTTGACAGGTTTCATGGTCATGCTTCTTTCCCTGAATTAATGGATACTTCCAAAGCATTTAATGTAGTTTATCTCTTCACATTTTCTTTACTTGGCATTTGAGACAACAATATCTCTTGGTTTCCCTCATTTCTCACTGGCAAAGTCTTAGCTTCATTTGCCAAATTTTCTCTGGACTTTGTTCTTGGACATTTTACTTTTGGTACAGGTAGTCATTGGGTGATCTGACCCAATGACAATTAAAACTGATAGCTTAAATACTGTCAATAACAATTATGAAACTTGAATTTATTACTCAACATCTTAACTTGCCCCATAACTCAAGAAGGTTTATCCAATAGCCTGACATCTCCATTTGGGCGTCTACTGATACTGAACTCTTTATTTTATTTTATTTTATTATTATTTTTTTTTTTGAGACAGAGTTTCGCTTCTGTTGCCCAGGCTGGAGTGCAATGGCGCAATCTTGGCTCACTGCAACCTCTGCCTCCTGGGTTCCAGCAATTCTCCTGCCTAAGCCTCCCTAGTAGCTGGGATTACAAGCACCCACCACCACGCCTGGCTAATTTTTTATATTTTTAGTAGAGATGGGGTTTCACCATATTGGCCAGGCTGGTCTCAAACTGCTGACCTCAGGTGATACAACCACCTTGGCCTCCCAAGTGCTGGGATTACAGGTGTGAGCCACCACACCCAGCCTGAACTCTTGTTTATATATCTACTTCTCCTATTTTTTTCTCCATCTCTGTGTATCATATTTACTATGTACCCCCATGTGGCTGGGGAGGCCTCACAAGATTTACAAGTTGCTAAATTCAAAAACCTTTGAATAATTTTGAGTTTGTCTTTTCCTCTCTTTCAGTCATATTCTATATTTAGAACAACCACACTCTCTCAGCAGTACCTTTGGAAAATGCCCCAAAGCAAACTTTTTTTAAAAATCCTTTTCTTTCTCTGATTTCAAATCACCATCATTACTTACAGTGGTCTTTTACAACAGGCTTTTGATTGATCTTCTTCATTCCACCTTTGTCTAAGTAATCTATTCTATACATAACACTAGTGATACTTCTAAATCAATCTGTTAATAGTTTTTCATCTTACATGGAATAAAATCTCAAATTCTTACCTAGGCCTACAAGACATTACAGAAAAAAGTTTCCTGCCATTTTCTTGACTTTATCTTCTATTGCACTCTCTTTTGTTCTTCCACTCTAGCTACACTTGCTTGCTTGTTTTGAAACCACCAAAATTCTCATGCCTTGCTTTTTTTTTCTCCTTCTTGTAATGCACTATCCATAGATATACATATTTCCTCCTTACTCCTTTCCTTTGATTACTCTTAAAATGTGACTTTATTATACAATGGTGTCTTCTCTCTTTTATCCAGATTTTTTTCTATTGATTAGCATTATTCACAACTTGGATTTTTTTTTCTGACCTTTTTTTGAACCCAAAAATATGTTACATGGGAATAGGAATTTGTCTTTTGTTTATTACTATGGATCCAAACTGGCAATAAATCTAGACACATAGTAGCATTTAACATGTATTTGACAAATGAATGGATTAATGAATAGCAATGAAATATACATATTAGTTCCACATTACAGATAAAAAAATTGAAGCTCACATGGAGACAGGTTGTCTTGACCACATTTACATATCCTTTAAGTAACACAGCCAATATTTCAACGTCCATACTTCTTTTCCCACTTTCGCTACCCAATAACAAAGAAGCCTATAGTCGCATTGCTGGAAGGTAGTAGAATATAAGTCCTTATTTTAGTGTTCAGGGTCCATCTTCTGAGTTTCTGCTATAAAACCCACTTTTTAAAGTCATAGGGAAATAAATTGGGTTTCCCACATATTTTGTACAGCTCGTAAGCCTTTAAACATGCTCTTCTTGTTGAGAAACCTGTCTTCCCTGCCCTTTACCTATGCAACACCTAGTGTTTTCTTAAAACACAGTTCATGAATACTGTCCTCCAAGAAGCTTTGAATGACATCAGCTGCCCTCATGCCCAGAGTCTGAATTGAGTTAAATTTCACCCCTATGATTTCACTGCAGTGTGCAGTCTTCATTCAAAGCACTATGACACTGTTGTCCTTGGTTTGTCTTATGTCTCCATAAGACTTATTAATAGAAGGAGTTGTGACTTATGTAAATTTTTTACTATTTTTATTTTCACTACCTAATAATTCACATGCTTATGGTATAAATACATAAGGTTTTTCAAATCCCCCAATGATTCTAAATGTTTAAAAAGTAGTGAATGTTATAATCTCATCTTTACTTTTATTGAAGCATCATATAAGCATGAACATTAATGACAAATTTAATGACAAATATAAAATCCAGAAGGAGGGAGAAGTGCATTGTATTGTGACAAGAATTATAATAATATTGATCCATTTTTGAGGTTGCTTTCTATTACAAGTGTACAACTTTCTAAATCAATGAAACTTAATTAATTTGATCACATCAAAATGGCAGATTCATACTGGTGAATAATTAAATTGCTATCTTTGTTTTGGCATATATATTCAGTGCAATTCAAATAATTAACAGAGTTTTGTCTTCAAGTCACTACAAAAATATAAATGATCAATTGTTTTCAGCATTTGAGTGAGAGAAAAGAGGAAAAAGATGTGAGGAGAATAATTGTGGTTTGTAAATGAAAACCACACTATTATGGATGGGAAAACTATAGGAAATATAGGAGAGATACTAAGATAAATGACCAATATTACTGTCCTAATAGCTTTTTAATGTATATTTCAAATGGTTAAAAACATGCATATTTGGGTGCATAGCCAATGACGCACATGAGTGTACCACATATGGGGGCGCATACTACCAGGCATAGTAAATAGATACATACACACTTATATGTTCATAGAATGACAAAAACTTATATGACCTGAAAAGATATGGCCCAAGGCATGCATGAAATCAAGCTATGAGGCACAAGTGCATGTTCTCAATCAGTGAAACAACTTGAAGTTTTTCCTAAGTTGTATTCTCTATGGATCAGAGAAGAATAACAATAATTAGTTTTAATGTAAACATTCCAAAAGAAACCTATAAATACTATTATGACAACCTGATTTTCCTTACAAGAAAATTAAAATACAAATAAACTATCTCATAGGTCCTATAGAAAATAATACTCTAAAAGATTTAGAAATTGAAAAATTTGCAGCTAGAAAGCTTGTAAAAAGTGTATACTGTGATACTCCAGAAAACCGAATAGTAAGAGCCAGTCATCAAAATAGATCAATATCTATTCATGCCATACTACATTAATTTTCAATATAGAATTATAAACTTTATAATCTTATATGTAAGCTAATGTGGCATTTTTGGGGCTGCTTTTGATCAACACCAGATTAGTTATCTGTAAATTATCTATAGGACTCAGGCAGTGCAAAAAATATGTCTTAGCCTGTAAGATTACTCTCACTGAGAAAATATTCACTCCTTGAGAGAAACATGTGGGTACAGAGACCTCTGTGTTTGTATTTGTTTTCTTGTTCTGTGTTTTAGTGAATAATTATGGTTTATGATTTTTTAAATTTAATTTGTAAAGTAATACAGTGCTAGGAAAGTTGAAATTATTTTCTATATAATGGTTCACCAACAAAGCTTAAATAGATACCTTACAGGTAAAGACAGATCCTATTTCCCATGACTATTTTTAGCATTTCCCTTTAAATTATTTAAAAGTATAGCTAACTCATCAAGTCTCAGTATTATCTATTCTAGGCTACACTGCTTTTACCTAGATATTTATCCTATGTATGCCAGGAACTCAAAGTTTGAATTTCACTTTAATAAGTTTACTTGTGTTTTTTTTTTTGAGATGAAATATTGCTGTGTTGCCCAGGATGGAGTGCAGTGGCACATAATAATGAGTATCAATATATACCTATATAGATGTATATGTATTTGTGTGTATGAGCAATTGCTGGGAAATTGTATTTTGAGCAGAATAAAATTACTGGAAGAAACTTACAAAACGTCTAAATTCTAGAATTTTGTTGTGAGTCTTAAAAGTAAATATTTTTCAAATAAAAATACACATTTGATTTATTGCAATACGACACATTCCAAATAAACTTTTTCCATTTCTGATTTGTATTATCACGGTTTGTTGATAAGTTCTCATATTGTTTTGAGATTAACTTTCCAACAGCATTTCCCTTGAAACCTATGAAAGATGACAAAACAGTGGATTCATAATTTCAATCCGGTTGTTTTCTCTGAACACCAACAATAGCACCATAGCTCTTATGGCTATCATCAATAATGTTATCAACTTTTATTAACTATAATCAAATATAATACTAATGTATTTTGATATAAAAACAAAATGAAAAATAATTTGTACATATGCAAGAGTAACTTAAAAACATCGTATGATTATTTATAGTTTTCTAATTAAGAAAACATATATTCTTTGCAATTAATTTTTACTTAGAGTTCTAGATTTTGAGCCTGAAAGCTATTATTCTTCTAGCATACCTTTCAAGGAAATAATTTAACATTATTAATTAATTTTGTTAAGATTTTTTTATTTTGCTTCAAATAATAGGAAATGAGGTGATGAAAGTTATTGTGTGATGCTATGAGCTTCTAATTAATAAACTATGTTAAAATTGGTAACATTACAAACATCAACATCTGAGTACAAATGTAAACTATTTTATTATGTTTCAGAGAATATCGTTTAAACATTATATGCTATAATTACAGGTCTTTCGTGACAAGCAGGTGCATTTCAGATTAAATAAATTGAACACAGATTAAATGTAAACATATTTAAACATATTTACCCTTTTATGTAGCACTTTCTGTTTTTCTACTTCTGTACAATCCACCATCTGTGAAGTCAGAATCTTCTAAAACACAAAGGATACATTGGTTTAATTTAGACACATGCATCTTGAGTTTACACAAAGCAATAAAATAGTTTAATTATTAAATTATTATAGTTTATTACTCTTCATCAACCTACATATTAACGTAAATTAAGAAATATATAAAATATTTCTAAGACATGTGATATAGACTATTATACATTTTTAAATGTTAAATTATTTAACTTTTTTTCTAATTGTATTTTGCATATGAGCTTGCCTGTTCTTAATTGTTTTCCACCAAATCATCTGCCACAGATTCTAAGATCCTTCTGTAGGATCAACAGGACACTGTACAGTTTCTTTCTAGTTAATTTTATCAGTAGAAAGGGGCTTTAATTGGTATCTGACAGTAGAATACTTAAGGTATTTATTGATGACATAGAAAAAGTGACTTTAAGCTTATTCAGATGTTTGAATTAGATAAGTTTACACACATTGAAACGTGGCATAATTAGCACATTATATATATAATATATACCTACTTATGATAATTTTTCTTAATATTGTTCCTTATTATTTGTAGTTCTATTATAGTTTCTAAAATCACATAACAAAACAGAATGGAACTATCTATTTTGCCATTCTTATGTAGCTCACTCCCACCGTGATCAATTTAAAACTGACAGACAGAAATGTCTTCTTTTGAAAAGTGTCTGTTCATGTCTTTTGCTCCCTTTTTAATGGCATTGTTTGTTTTTCTCTTGTAAATTTGCTTAAGTTCCTTGTAGATTCTGGATATTAAACCTTTGTCAGGTGTATAGATTGCAAAATTTTTCTTGCACTCTGTAGGTTGTCTGTTCACTCTGATGATAGTTTCTTACACGGCCAACAAACATATGAAAAAAGCTCAGCATCACTGATCATTACAGAACGGCAAATCAAAACCACAATGAGATACCATCTCATGACAGTCAGGATGGCGATTATTAAAAAGTCAAGAAACAATAGATGCTGGTGAGGTTGTGGAGAATTAACACTTTTACACTGTTGGTGGGAATATAAATTAGTTCAACCATTGTGGAAGTCCTTGTGTCAATTACTCAAAAATTTAGAAGCAGAAATACCATTTGACCCAGCTATCCCATTACTGGGTATATACCCAAAGGAGTATAAATAATTATACTATAAAAATTCATGCATGTGTGTTCACTGAAACACTATTCGCAATAGCAAAGATATGGAATCAACCCAAATGGCCATCAGTGATAGACTGGATAAAGAAAATGTGGCACATATACACCATATGCATGGAATACTATGCAGCCATAAAATAGAATGAGATCATGTCCTTTGCAGGGACATGGATGGAGCTGGAAGCCATTATCTTCAGCAAACTAACACAGGAACAGAAAGCCAGACATCAGATGTTTTTACTTATAATTGCTAGCTGAACAATGAGAACATGTGGACACAGAGAGGGGAACAACACACACTGGGGCCTGTTGAGGGCAGGGTGCAGGGAGGCAGAGCATCAGGTAAAATAGCTAACACATACTGGGCTTAATACTTAGGTGATGGGTTGATAGGTTCAGTAAACTACCATGGCACACGTTTACCTATGTAACAAACCTGTACATCCTGCACATGTACCTCGGAACTTAAAAAAAAAAAAACAATAAAACTGACAGACATTTTCTCTTTGCTAAATTGACAGGAAAAATTACCAATGGCAAAATGTACTTTTGAAATTCATCTTGAGAACAGTCACTCAGTGCTGTGACATAATATTTTTTCTATCAAATGGCAAATGTTCATTAATGTAAAAAAAATTTAATACTTGAAATCTAAAACAAGTAAGTAAAATAAAATATGTGCCATTCATGCCAATATATTGAGAATACAGTGTAGAACCATTAAAATGGAATAGCAAGATGTGATTGCAAAAATTGTAAAATCCAAGACTCAAAATTTGGTACAAAATATATCAAAAGCAAGAACACAATTTTATACTCTATTTTCTCCTCCTGTGTTATACCTATGGCTTATGGGCTAGATGAGCTGCGGTGTAGCAAAAAGTATGATAGATCCAGGATTCAGATTCTACTCACGGTCACTGAATTCAGAGATATTTAGCGTAATTTTAAAATGAAGTTTGAAAGAGCATTAAATCTTTGAATGGCTCCAGTTCACCCACAGGATAACTAGGGAAACAAAGAAAGACTTCATGATTCTGCTTATTTTGCAGAACTTACCACTTGCTACACTGTTTTCCATGTCAAATTAATTGCAGGTCCTTCCTCAAAAGTTTATTGTATTAGTGTTTCTCTGTCCCTGCTTGTGGGCATTCCTCAACCTGAAATATCCCATTGTACTGTCCCTTCTATCACACATACTTGCATATCTTTTGAGCCTTAATTCAAGGCTCATAATTTTTTTGAAGATTATCCTGAATCCCCAAGGCATAGGGAACTCTCCTTTGGCATTTCCACTAGGCTGCATATAGGCATCTATTACGAAACTCTAGTTATCGTATTTACAGATTTAAAGAACATATGGGTTTCCAAATGTGTATTTATCTTACTTAATTCTGGTATAAATTATGTTACATCAAAGCTGTCTTCCAAATTTCATGTTATTAAGGGAACTATTATTGTGTTTATCTGAATTTTAATGGAATAAATGGAATAATAATATCTAGTGGCAGATTAGTTGTATAGATACCTTGACATTGCTCAATTAGAAATAGATTTGAACTTAGAAAATGTCCATATTTATCTCTTTTTTGTTGTTGTTGTTTTAGACAGGGTCTCCCTCTCTTGCCCAGGCTGGAGTGCAGGGGCCCAATCTCGGCTCAATGTAACCTCTGCCTCCCCGGTTCAAGTGATTCTCCCGCCTCAGCTTCCTGAGTAGCTGGGATTACAGGTGCGCACCACCACACCCGGCTAATCTTTGTATTTTAAGTAGAGATGGGGTTTCACCATATTGGCCAGGCTGCTCTGGAACTCCCAACTTCAGGTGATCTGGCTGCCTCAGCCTCCCAAAGTGCTGGGGTTACAGGCGTGAGCCACTACACCTAGCCTATTTATTTTTACTTTTATACAGGACTTCAACATAAAAAATTCAGTGGAGACCAATATGTCCTGATGATTCACAAAACAAAGTGATGGGAGCCATTTAAAATGTTATTACACATAGAAGTAATTGATTTCATTTGATTTAATATTTAAAGTTGAGAATTATGACTGCACAAATAAATTATTATTTGTTAAGGTAAAAATTGTATTTAAAGTATAATAAAAATGAACATCTTAAAGATGATTATACATAATGCTTAAAGGAATACATAAGCTTATTAAATAACTGAAAATGAAATTTAGTATAGCCATAAAATTAAAGCTGCTTTAGGAATAGCTGCTAACGTAATTTTCTGTCATGTACTTCCAATTAATCTTTACTCATGAAAACAAATTTCCACTTTGGTCCTCATAATCTTTCAAATAAGATAAATGCACAGAAAATGTTGTAGAAAGGTTAACCCCATATTTACGGACCCAGTGAATTCTTTATATACATTAAAAATACTTGTTTATTTTATGAGTAGTACTCAGAGAAAATATCTTATCATGGAATCAAAAAGTACTTGGGAAATATTCTGAGGGCCAAGAAGAAAGACAATCTCATTTTTTCCAAGACAAATACATTTAGTCATTGAGGGAACATTTTTTAGCAAAATACTTGATGCTAAAATTGTGACATTCATCTTCTCAAATGTTTCCTATGGCCCGCTTCTCCCTTTATTTTATTCCTTAGCCCACATTCCCCCAAAATACAACACACATTTTTTATTACTTTAGTGCCTGTTTGCCTTAATTGAACTATAAGCTCTGTAAATGTATGTCCTGCTGTAACTATAAGACATTTTAATATAATTTCACTGAATAATAATTGAATGAACTAATTTGTGATTCATAGAAAGGATATGATGTTTTGTATTGAGTGAATAAAGCATAACTTCATCTGGAATAATATTAATGTCACACTGTTTTGGTTTAAATGGGGGTGTTGAGACATGGAACACATCGGTTGGTCTTGATATCCTTGTTATTTAGTCTAGCTACCTGAAAAATGTAAGTACTTTACAAAAGTTTGTCTAATTAACCAAACATGAAGAATGTCATATGTTGGCTTTGGAATTAATCAGGGAACTCTAATCCTGACCACATTCATAAGATTCAAGGAACTTTCTTAATGCATATAATGGTCCCTTATCTCTTAACCCTTTAACATTTGTAATTCTTTTCTGGAGACAGTGGCTTTCGCTTAATCTCTATATTTTCATTTGTATCTTCGAGTAGATACTCTCTCAGTCCCATAGCTCAACCTAGACAAGCCCTCATTGCCTGCTATTGGGGAAAAGGATTATTTTCTTTCCCACCTCTATTATTTTCCTGAGCACTGATCTAAATATGCACATATGATCTTGAAAAGAGATTAAATTAATTATTTTCAAGGTCTGTAGTAGTGAAACTAAGCCATATATGTTGGGTGAGTAGGTTTGATAATCCTATGATCATTAGTCTTTTTTCTTAAACTTACAACTTTATAAGAGTGTGGATCTCACTGACAACGTCTCAGGTTGTCAACCCATGGAAGTTCAATGGGCTGAAAACAAGTGCCCAAGGTGAGTGCTGTCTCCTTTCCTCCTTCTCTCCCTTTTACTCACAACCACTTCTCAAGGACTTTCTGTCCTTTTAAGAAATTTATTTTTCCTGAAGTCCCTCTCATTTTCCTTGGCCCATTAAACTTCATTCACAAAACTTCCTTCACAATTCAGCAAGCTCAAGTCTCTTGATGTATCTTATCAGTATTGACACCCTTATTTTCAGTTATGAGTCAAATATATTCTCTCTCCCCTTTTTACTGTTTTGGGGAAGAAAAGAAAGGAATATTTGTTTCTTCCACCAAAGTACTAAGAGAGAAATAATATATTTTGGGGGGTTTAAGTTTGTTATTATTGTTTTTTGTTTGTCTTCATCATGTTCCTAACATTATTTATCTCACATAATCAAGAGGAGGAAAAAGCTACCTGCATTCTAAAGTGGATGATTACCTTGTTTTCTGTGCTACCTTCAGATTCAAATCTATATGTTTCCTATTGACTTTAACCAACATATATATATATATATATTCAGCAAATATATATGTGTGTGTATATATATATATGATTTTTAATGGGAAAATTAAAACTTGTTAATGTTTAAAAAGAAGAGTAAAGAGCCTAGAAAAACAGCCCTGGTTAGATATTGGTAAATGGAGTTCAAAGAGCTAAAAGAATAGCATTTCTTGAGGGAATTAAAAAGGTATGATGTAATAAAGATTTTTGAAAATTGAGACACATTTTCAAAAAACTAAAGACTTTCTAAAGGGGATTTACTTAAAGGATGAATTGTGAAGTTGCATCATTTAAATAATAATTATAATCTAAGACAACTTGTTGATTAACTAGAAGTCCAGCTATTCAAAAGTCTTTATGATCTTTTCCATTTTTAAAAATAACGTTTGGTTTTATTAAACTAATTATTGAGTGAAGAGCTGTGAAGCTTCTATATCCTCCTAAAATGGTTTTCATACTAGAGTGTTTCGTTTGGGCTACTCAAAAAGTGCTAACAAGCATATAAATAGAATAGCTCCCTTTTCACCCATCAATGACAGAAAATATTGTTCTATCTGTCAATGCTGAATAATGATGAAGAGATCCACCTGCAGATAACAGTTAAGCTAAAGGAATAATAAAGCTTGTAGTCTTGCCACACTTTCCCTTTCCCCAGAGGAGAGAAATACTCTGTGTATATGAATATGATCATTGTATATGTGTATAGGAAAATGATCAGGTATCTACCTGGGCTTGTGAAAATAAGCACAGTTGCAAACCAAAATTAAAACTAATTTATCAAGGAGGAATAAAAAGAAACTTTACAGTGAATAAACGTGAAAAATACAACCTCAGCCAGGTGATCCAGGTTGATGTCAATAGTAATCTAGTGCTGTCAGCATGTACTTTTGCCATGTGACTTTGCCTTCGGGATCTTTCTCCCTAAAACTGGTAATAACCCCGACATGTCCATGAGAGAAACATTCAACCAATTTCCAGTAAGGGGCATCTTATAAAATACCTGATGAACAAAAGCCACTTAACAATGAAAGCCCCAGGACAAATGGCTTCACTGGTGGAGTCTACCAAACTTTTAACAAATAACTAATACAAATCCTTCTCAAAGTCTTTGAAAAAAAAAAAAAAAACTTGAGGGGGAATACTTTCGAATGTACTGAGTAAAGCAAAATCTAAAGTCAAAGCCAGGCAAAGACAATACAAGAAAGAAAAATTACAGACCAATATCCCCAAATAAAGATATAAAAATCCTCAACTAATTACTAGCAAACCAAATTCAATAACAGAATAAAAGGATCATTCACCTTGGTCAAGTGGGGTTTATCCCAGGAATAGAATAATTGTTCAATGGTACACCACATTAATAGAATGAATGATAAAATTCATATGATCACCTCAACTGACACAGTAAAAGCATTTCAAAAAGAAATCGACCCAACAAATGAGGCATATGAAGGATATATCTCAACATAATTAAGACTGTATGTTACAAGTCCACAGCCAACATCAAACTAAACAGTGACAAACTGAAAGCTTTTCCTCTTAAATAAGGAATAAGATGAGGTTGCCACTCCAAGTTCTACCCAAAAAGAAATCCAGAAAATAATCCCATTTATAATATCATCAAAAGGAATAACACACTTAAAAATACACTTAAGAATTGTACAAAAAAATACAATTAAGATTTGTAAAGATTTTTACAATAAAAACTACAAAACATTAATGAAAAAATTAAGACACAAATAAATGGAAAGATATCTTTATCCCATTTTCATGAATTAGAATAATTAATATTGTTAAAATGTCTATGCTACTAAAAACAATCCATAGATTCAACGGTATACCCAACAAAATCTCAATGGCATTTTTTTACATACATAGGAAAAGAAATTCTAAATAAATATGGAAACACAAAATACCCCAAATAGACAAAGCAATCTTGAGGAAAAAGAAACACAACTGGGGGGATCACATTATCTGACTTCAAAATATGCTACAAAGCTATAGTAATCAAAGCAGCATGGTACTGGCAAAAAACAGAATAAATATCCTAGAAATAATTCCATGATTTATAGTTAACTCGCCTTTGACAAGGGTACCAAGAATACACAATGGGGAAAAGGTAGTATCTGCAACAAATGTTTGAAAAACTCGATATTCACATGAAAAAGAATGAAGCTAAACCTTTATCTTTGTGTACAACTAAACATAAAAATCATCTCAAAAATTATTAGACTTAAATGTAAAACCTGAATCTGCAGGTTTTATAAGAAAAACATACAGGAAAATCTTATTGACATTGGTCTTTGTAATGATATCATGAATATGACCCCAAAACAACAAGCAACAAAATCAAAAATAAACAAATGAAATTATGTAAAACTAAAAATCTTCTGTAGAGCAGAGAAAACAATCAGCAGAGGGAATAGATAAACTACAGATTGCAAGAGGATGGCCGTAAACCATTTATCTAATAAGCAGTATCATTCAAAATAAATATGAAACTTTTACAATTAAATAGCAAAGAACCAATGAATAAGCTGATTACAAATGGGCGATGGATTTGAATTGCTTTTTCTCCATATAAGACATATAAATGCCCAACAGATATATAGAATGGTGCCCAACATCACTAATCATGAAGGAAATGCAAAACAAAACCACAATGAAATATTACTTCCACTTGTTAGTAACACTATTATAAAATGAAAAGATAAGTGCTAGTGACAATGTGGAGAAATAGAAACACTTGTACACTCTTGGTGGGAATGTAATACGGTTGATGTACTATGGAAAAGACTAAGAATGTTTTACAAAAAGTTAAAAATGAAACTACCATGTAATTCAGTAATCCCGCTTCTGGGTATATCTAAAAGAACTGAAGCCACAATCTTAAAAGGGCATATGCATTCTCATGTTTCTTACAGCATTATTCACAATAGCCAAGCTATGAGATTAACCCAAATGTCCATCTATAAGCAAATAGATAAAGAAAATATTGTATATGCATACAACAGAATATTATTCGGCCTTAAAAATAAAGATGGAAATTCTTGTCATTTGCAACAATATAGATGAACCTGCAGGACATTATTCTAAGTGAAATAAGCAAGACAAAGAGGGACAAATACTACATAAAATCATTTATATGATGAATCTAAAATAGTCAAACTCATAATAGCAAAGAATGAAATGGTGGTTGCCAGTGGCTGAGGGAAAGAAGAAAAATGGAGTATCGTTGCTAAATAGAAGTAAAGTTTTAGGAATGCAAGATGAAAATGGTCTAGAGATCTGCAGTACAACATAGTCCGATAGTTAATACAATAATGAGCACTTCAGAATTTGCTAAAGAGAGTAGATCTCACGATAAGAGTTCTTACAACAGTGATTTTTCTTATTTTTACTAATATATGACAATACTTTATTGATTTAATGGGAACAGCTTGAGAGTATATTTTGGTACAAATAAAACGATGTATTTATTCTTGGTTTGATAATTTTCCCTGCTATACTTGGGCATTTATTTCATTTAAAATATAAGATATTTTAATCAAAGCGAAATAAGCAATACATTTGTTTCTAATTATTAAAACATGCAGCGTTTATCTTGTACATATGATTAATACTCGATACATTAACATATATCTAAAATAAGGATGTCTAATCTTTTGGCTACCCTGGGCCACATTGGAAGAAGAATAATTGTGTTGAGCCGCTCATAAAATACACAAACACTAATTATAGCTGATGAGCTAAAAAAAAAAAATTGCAAAAAACAAATCTCATAATGTTTTAAGAAAGTTTGCATGAATTTCTGTGGGGCCACGTTCTAAGCTATCTTGGGCTGCATGTGGCTTGCAGGCTGCAGGTTGGACAAGCTTGATAGAAAATGAATTGTTTTCCTAGACTATTTTGCACAGCAGGGATATATTAATCTTAATCAATTTAATTTGGTAAGATAAATATTTGCATTTTTTTACTATTGCTCATGGAAGTTTTTCTTAAAATTTAGTCTTCTGAATTTACTAATTTATTTTAGTTATTCATTTTAGATATAAATGTTTATTTTCTCTCTTTGGTAACCACATAATTTAAACTGAGATATTTATGAGTGTATATGTATATACTTGTTTTATAAGTAATCTTTACTATTTTATTTTTGTGTGTGTTGTCATTTTGCAATACAAAAACCTGTATATTAAAAACATGAAATCCTACAAAACTAGGACTTACGTTATAATTATGACATTGCATTAACTGGCTTTACTTTCTTAATTAAAATTACTTGTAATATTTGTAGATAGGTAATAGATATAAACATAAATATATAGTTTTCTATAAAATATTAAAATATATTAATAACAGTTATAGTTATAAATATAATTTTCAAAGGAATAGTTCAAATGTCATGGTTTTCAGCTGGTAGTATTTTAATTAGTACAGTAATTTTGATTTATTTAACCCCAGAATGACATTCAATTTTATATAATAAAGTTATTTGGGTGTAATAAAAATGTAAAAACAATCACAACATTTTAAAAAAGTATTTTTAATGCAGAAATGGTTTGCCTTTAAGAATTATCAGACAACTTTAAAATATGTCATGTAAAGTCTTTGTACATATTTAAATGTGATGCAGGAATATACTGATAATATTACATTTACAATCATAATAATCAACAAAGACTATAATACAAAAAAAGGAAACATGGACTAGTCAAGGGGGATGGCAGGATAAAACTAGTAATTGTGGTATCTTCCAATTAGATTGCAATTGCTATAGAATCAAGCTATAACCTTCTAAGACAGTTTCCATGACCAAAGAAAGGGTCAGGACATAGCTAAAAGCAACATAATCTTGGACGCTTAGCATTTCATGGGTTATCAACTAGATTATTAGTGAAATGTTTTTATGTTCCTCTTTCTTGTTGTCATGTGTCATGGGGGTCTTTATTTATTTGAGGTCCTACTTTTTTCTAAATTTCTAATGTAACACAGTAGTTGGTAGCTTCCCCATCCTCAACTTTGGCTCTATTTCCAACCTTTCAGGACTGACCTTCCATTTATATTCACCAATCATTAGATAATAAATTTCTGTTTAGAGTATCAGTTAAAAACTTCTCATACATACCACCTATCAGCCATTAGTTGGCCTTAAAGGTAGGCCTCAGATAAAAGTTATAACCAGTATGAATAAACTAGTAACTATGTCTAAGAGGTATTGTGTAGGATTTAACAACTAAAGATGAGTTCATACAAATATACATTGACCTTCAGATTTTATAGATTTTTATCCTTGTTATATCTCTTCTTGTCCATTCTCTTAACAGTGTCCGTATATTAAATTTGATGTGATCCAGTTCTTCATCATCTCTTCCTTCGTTTACTGCAATAGTCTCGTAATATATCGCCCTGTCTACAATCTCGTCTACTTAATTCCTTACTCCTAATTATCTCATTCATTTACTTTTTAATGGTTAAATGCTTAAAACAGCTCTTTTCCATCTGTTATGTAGTACAAAATTTCATGAAATATTAATAGGGGTTATCCTTTGTGCCACCCTCTACCCTGAAAAATAAACAAATATAATAAAAATTAAATATTGTTTCAATGATAAATGCATTTGGGAGAATGAAGCTAAACACAATTAAACTCATTTTATTTCTTTTATATCCTTTGTTGCTTTCAAGCATAACAAGAATCTCTAAAGGGAGGCAGTGAATATGGCATTTTGCACATGGATTCTCTCTCTCTGGTTTGATCTCTTACAAATATTCCATGATGCACACCTCATTTGATTCAGCTTAAAATATCAATTGAATGTATTTAACATGTCATTGCAAATATTTTTCTCCTCTAAACTCCACACATCTCTATAGGAATCAGGCATCTGATTGCTTCTTCTTATGTGAAAAAAGTATCCACTTTTCTCTGACTCTTTTACATTTTCCCTTGAAGTTTAATTAATTCCCTTATTCATCAAAGTTTTCATCATGTTTCAAGGAAAAGCTTTAATATGATTTGATTATCAATCTTTAAAATATGTGCAATATTATGGAGAAAAGATTTACTTGTAGTTTGTATGCTCATAATTGTTATTTCAGTTTGAACATATTTTCACATGTTTGTTTTCCTTTTTACTCTTTGGAATTGAATAAAAATATATTTTGTTCACTTTTCTATTAGTCTTTTAATTGTTAATTTTTAAAAGTGCTTTGTAAAATCTAGGTATTATTTCTTTGCATATCTACAAGCTCAATATATTCTCCAAGTATGTAGATAGTATTTAAATGTGTGTATCTTATTTTCCCTAATAAAAATAATGAAAATACTTATGTCGTTATTTTTCCTTTTGGACATCTGGAATTTGTAACTTGCTTAAGAATGTATTTCAACCAGATCATGTAAAAGTATGCCCATTCTCCCACTGATTTTTCTTCTACTTGTTAATAGTTTTGCTTTTTATACTTAGCACGTTAGCATATTTGAAGTTTATGACATCAAGCAGTGACTCGAGTTATTTTAATGGAAAGCAAGTCATGTTAATATCACTTCTTGAACAACTTATGCTTTTGTCATTGACATGATGTGCCTAATTGAGGTTTATGTTGTATATATCCTGATTGGGGTTCACTGAGATTTTTGGATTTGTAGATTAAAGTATAAATTAAATTTTGGAACTTTTATTATTATTGTTTATTTAAATATTTTCTTGTCCCCTTCCCTCTCACCTTGCCTCCTGGGACTACAATGACAAAACTGTAGAACACTTGATATTTTCCAATATGCTTTTGAGGCTCCATTCATTTTTAAATTTTTTTTTCTCCCTTCCTATTTTTTCCTGGCCCTTACTTCTGCCAACTCCAACCAATCCAATCAATTTTATTTTCCTAATCTATTCATACATTAAGATTCTAATTATCTCTAAATTATTGAACACATTAATAATTCTTTAAAGACCTTGTCTGCTGTTCAAACATGCGGGCCATTTTGGAATCTTTTTCTCTACTTAAAAATATTGTTATATTTTCTTCTTCTTTGCATGTATGGTAATTTTAACTGCATTATAAACATTGATTTTATGTATTAAGGAGTACAGAGGGAGTAATGCATAAGGAGTATGTTGATATCTTATAAAGAGTGCTGAATTTTGTTCTATCAAGCAGAACCAGTTATTTTACTAATAGCCTGCTTTAATATCATTGAAGATTGATTATAGGCTCTGTTAAGGTGGATGTAGTTTAGCTCTTACTTTTTCTAGTTCTTCTAAGATATGGTCTTTCTTGTCTCAGTAGAATGCCAGCTCTTATAAGGTTTTCCAGTCCTTTGTTGCTAACTTTAGCTGTAAATTAGATGTTAAGCCTTAATTAGATATAATGCTTTCTCTAGTTTCTGAAAGAAAATGTTAGTCAAGTAAATTTAATGAGCACTACATTTTTATCAAATAATTTTTTATTTCATGGTCTACTGACATAGTTTTATTATATGGATATTAAAATACACTAATATGATCTATTTAAGATAGATAGGAAGATAGTAGAAAGATGATAGGTAGATAGATAGATAGATAGATAGATAGATAGATAGATAGATAGACACATAGATCATAGATAGATATCCCGATGTTTAAATGTTCTTGCAAACCTGAAATAAATCATAATTGGAATAATGTATTCTTTTTAAGTACAAGTTATATAATCCATTTTATATGTGCAATTTAGCTTATACTTTACTTCTCTCATTTTGTCTTTTGTTGTTGAAATTGAATTGTACTAGGCTCATAATGAGGTGAAAATACTTCCATTTTTTTTATTTAATGAGGATAATTCATAGAACATATGACCTCTATGGTTTTTAAATATTTGCAGAATTCATAAGTCAAATAATTTTGAATTGTTATTTTTATAAGGTAAATATTTGACTACATTTTTATTTTTAATTATTCTTAGCTTATTTCTATTTCCTGAGTATTTCCTGTTTTACATTTTGTTAGAAAAATTGCCATTTCAGCAAACATTGAAATTTATCTGATTCCCATAACAATATCTATAAAATAAATTACTAAACAACAAATAATTAAATACTACTTATAATTATTTACACAACAAATCATTAAATACATATACCATTTCTTTACTTTTTGTCTCTAATAGCTTCTATTTCTATCTTATCCATATTTTCTATATTTTGCTAATTACTTTCCTGTCATCATTGATCTGATTAATATTCTGGCATTTATTTTTTGTTTTTTTTTGTTTCTGTAAGTTATATTTTATCTTTGCTTTTTTCTATTTTATTTGATCTTATTATCCTCATTCTTTTTATTTGATTTTAGAACTTAAAATTTGTTAATATTTACTTTTCTTTTTTAAATAAACATATATAAGTCTGCACACTTTATTTAATGTAACATTGTAGCTGTATTTTACAGTCACTTTAAATGTAATGCTGTTATTTGTAAACTTTGTTGTCATCTGTGACTTCTAGGTTCAGTAATTATTTAAATTATATTTTTAGAACTTCTTATTAGACAAATATGTTAGCTATATATTCTTAATTTCCAGTGATTTTGCATTGTGGTCAGAGAATGTATTTCATGTCACTTATTTGTTATGTAATGCAAGGTAGTTTGTATTAATAGTCCAAATACGTGTGATAAGATCAATCAAACTTTGATATGCAATAGTTCTCTATATATTTAGTAAATCAGGCTTACTAACGGTATTATATAACTAATGTATATACGCTTTTTTTCTGGTTTTATTAGTTTTGGGAAGAAACTTTGTGGATTTTTCTTAATGTTTTTATACTTCTAGCTATTTGGAGGTTATGAATTTAAAAACATTTTAGCTACTTTCATTTTCACAATTTCTTCCTGACAGACTCTTTGATAAACATGAGCTATTCTTTTTTGTCTTTATTAATGGTTCTTACCATAAGTTCTTTGTGTCTAATATTAGTGGTTCCATCATCTCTTTATTTTGTTACAATTTACCTCATGAATGTTTTTCCCTTTTTATAATTTCATCTCTTGGTGGAAGACAAGTGGAACCAACCTGTCACATGGCAACAAAGGAAGCAGGAGACAGAGAAAGAGGTGGCAGGCTCTTTTAAACAATCAGATCTCATGGGAACTAACAGACCCAGAACTCACACATTATTATAAGGATGGCAGCAAGCCGTTCATGAGGAATGTGTCCCTATGACCCAAATACCTCTCACCAACCCCACCTCCAACATAAGGGATCAAAGTTTAATATGAGATTTGGAGGTGACAAACATCCCGACTATATTAGTATCCATAAAAGGAAAGTGAAAGAAGGTAAATTTCATGTCTGGTCAGTGACCTGGGTTAATAATGCTAGCCTTTTTAGACAACCATCCATTCCATATACATCCTGTCCTCTGACAATGCCATATTTTGTCAGAGATGCTTACCTGCTAGGGTGAGCCAAGTCTTTGTTTCTGAAAGTTCTACCACAGTTCCACACTGGTCTTCATTACTGGATATAGGATTGCTAGGTGCCATCCCAGTCAGTCTCCTGGTTTCCAGACAGAATCTTCTTTAGCTACATCTTACAAACAACCTGATTTTTCCTTAGTTATTGGGATTAATCATCCCAATCTCTTACTTACCTATTGATTCAGTGGCTTGGGGAGCCCAAAATGCAGAAGGGAAAGTTTATACTTGAAATTAGGTCTGTCAAACCTTTCAAGCTCAAAGTTTTTATAATTTTAAGCAAAAAATGTATATATTATCATAATAATGAGAGGGAATGCTGATGCCAGGCCTATGCATAAAGCAGATCTATGATTTTACCTTTCAACAAGTCATTGGGATCTTCTCATGAAGACATAGACTTAGGTGACCACAGATGATCTTCGCCTTCTGGTAATCATGCTCTCATTTAAGCCCTCTGCTTAAGTATGGGGAGGACCTGAGACATGATTCTAACCCATATAACATGACAAAGATGTTACAGTGACAATCCTGTGATTATGTTACATTATATAATACATGTACATAATACATAATACATATACATATGCTACATAATACTTATGTTACATTACATAATACATGCAGATAATATATCCTGTTATTAGATTCACTCTAGAGATCCTCTGTGCTTACTTGATGGAGAAAACAGCCATGTTCAGGAAGCCTATGTTGAAAAGAAGTGTCAGTGACCTCTAGGACCTCTAGAAGTGTGGGTGAGAGTGTCATCCAAGACCTGGAGACGTCATGTGGGAAGTGAAAGCATCCCCCAGATTAAAGCCACTAAGAAGCCAGAGTCCTCAGCTCTAGAGACATAAAAAAATGACTTTTCCAACAAAATGGGTGAGCTTGGGTGCATATTCTTTTGCAGTTGAGCCTTCAGACTAGAATGTAGTCTGGCCAACAACCTTATTGCAGCCTTCTGAGACTATGACCAGACAACCCAAGCCATCAGAGAACCGATTTCTGAACTACTGGCCTACAGAAATTAGTTGCTTAAAGTCAATAAGTCTGTAGTCATCCATTACTATTAATAGCAAACTAATTAAGGTCCTAGTTATTGATTGAGGTAGAAGTGATGAAACAGGAGAAATAAGTATCAAGGGGATTGAGTTACATTTCCATGTGATTTACTTCTAGACCTGTTCACTCTTTCTCAGATATACAATTTGTATGTAATGATGGAATGCGGATGTACATATTCTAAGATTATGTGAGCCATAGTCAGTTAATGGGGTCACAGTTGATTCCTAGTCCCCATTGTCTCTTAGGAGATGACTCTCAGACAATGTTTATTGGAAGTTAAAGTATAATTGTGCTCCCACACAATGGGAGCTCCCATTGTGTGAGCTCTAATTCTCCAACTGGGCCAGCTAGAGAATCAATAGATCATTCCTATCGGTCATTAATATTTCTACTACTATTTGATCTTCTGCCTTCTAATGCCAAAGTTGCAGAACACCATGTCCAAAATCTCAGACCTAAAGCAGAGGCTTCTCTTGCTTTGGAACTGAGGCAAAAGTGGTAGACCAGTGAGCTTATTGGTAAATTGGTGGGTGGAGAACACTTACATTTTACATGCAGTGTCTTCAGTAAAGGACCTATCAAAACTTGTGCCTTTTTCTTAGTGTAAAATTGTGCAATCACCATAGAAACAGTATTGCAGTTCTTCACAACATTAAAGTAGAACTATCATGTAATTCAGTGATCCCACTTCTGTGTATATATCCAAAAGAATTGAAATCAGGATCTCAAAGAGACATGTGCACTCCTATGTTTATTGCACTATTATTTTCAGTAGTCAAGATATGGAAACGCCTAAATATCTATTGACAGAATAATAAATAAAGAATATGTGAGATATATATATAATAAAGAATATGTGAGATATATAATACATATTGTATATTATATTATACATTTATATATTTATATTCATATAATATAAATATGTTTATCAATACATAATATGTTTATGTAATATCAATGTATTTATTATATATATAAGTAATATTATATATAATATATAATATTATTTAGTCAGCTAAGAAAAGGAAATCCTGGCATATACAACAACATAGATGAATCTGGAAGACATTATGTTAAGTGAAATAAGCCAATCACAGATGGACAAGTACTACATAATTTTACTTATAAGTGGAATTTATAGCAGTAAAACTCATAGAAACAGAGTAAAGTGGTGGTTTCCAGTGGCTAGAAGGGAGAGAAAATGGGAAGTAGCTGTTTAATGGACATAAGTATTTAGTTATGCAAGATGAACATCTTGTAGACATCTGCTGTGCAACGTCATGCCTATAGTTACCAAATACTGCATTGTGCATTCAACAATTTGACAAAAGACATATTTCACCTTGAATATTCTTACCAAAATATTAACTAATTAAAAAGAAAAAAGAAAAAATAAAATTTGAATAAAATAAGAATTAATTTTATTATTTATTCATTTATTTTTGAGACAGAGTCTCACTCTGTAGCCCAGGCTGGAGTGCAGTGGTGTGATATTGGCTCACTGCAACCTCTGTCTACCAGTTTCAAGTAATTCTCATGCCTCAATCTCCAGAGTAGCTGGGACTACAGACATGCGCCACCACATCCGGCTAATTTTTGTACTTTTAGTAGAGACGGGGTTTCACCATGTTGACCAGGTTGGTCTCGAACTCCTGACCTCAGGTGATCCACCTACCTTTGCCTTCCGAAGTGCTGGGGTTACAGGCGTGAGTCACTGTGCCAGCCAAAAAAAAAAAAAAATTAATTAATAAAATATGAACTTTTCATAAAGGCAATTTCTTAACACAGTCAAACTTGTATACTTACTTTCATCAATGTCATAGGCCACTTAAAGTTTGTAAGATTTATCTCCTACCCTCTGACAATGAAGACATCTAGCATACTTGCTGTTTTTTGCCCTCTACATTTAATAATCACAATATCACATATGGAAAAGTGTGTTGGTATATGCATTATCAAGGTAATTAAAGTTCTTCCTAAATATATGGAAAAGGAGAGTTGTGATTCTTCTGTAGCAAAACATTGAAGTGAAGCTTTTCTCCCCTTTAGCAGAACATAAACAAGTTTAGATTCCCCTAATAATGTTGCTTTTTTTTACAAAGTGTTATGGGAAGTTGACACCTTCACACTAAGTTTCAAGGGATATGTGGATTTTCTGATGTAAAAATATCACATCTGGAGTATCAGCTTCAATTATCTTCATTGCCTGATTATATTAGTGATAATCTAGTTATTGTCTGAAATCCATCTGGCATTTTTATCTTCCAAATAAATTAATTTGTAATATAATGGAATCTCTACTCTTTAATATTTCAAGGTTTTTTTATTTTTTTATTTTATTTTTTTTAAACGGAGTCTCGCTGTGTCACCATGCTGAAGTGCAGTGGTGCGATCTTGGCTCACTGCAACCTCTGACAACCTGGTTCAAGTGATTCTCCTGCCTCAGCCTCCTGAGTAGCTGGGATTATAGGGACATGCTACCAAGCGCAGCTAATTTTTGTATTTTTAGTAGAGACGGGGTTTTACCATGTTGGCCAGGATGGTCTCAGTCTCCTGACCTCATGATCCTCCCGCATTGACCTCCCAAAGTGCTGGGATTACAGGCGTGAGCTACCACGTCTGGCCTATTTCAAGTTTTGAATGTGATGCTGATATCTGAAAATTCCTTATGAATGCAGTATAGCTTTTTGTGTAGCACTGTGTTAGGTGCCTGGTGATAGTTCAATTGACACATTCTTTCTTAATACACCTGACTCTGTGTGGGTGGAGACCTCAATATGAGAATTGTGACAGTTTCTGATATATCTTTTCCAACTATGTATTCTGAGACTGAGGAAATAACTAGGTTTAGCCTATTCATCTGGTGGAACACACCAGGGTATGGATGTGAGCAAATATACAATTTATTACCTGGCTTTCAAAGGTTTAGTCTCTGCTGCTGGATATTGTGGCATTTTAGGATTGTGAGGTACTTACTTCAATTCAGGGATCACATTTAATAACTCCTGGAATGCTTTTGGTATTTTTCATTTTCCAATATCTAATGCTTGTGAAAAGCATGGATAAATATTCCCGTTATAGATTTGCAGCAATTTTACAGCATTCTTTCTTAAAGAATCCAGCCTTATAATCAGTGAAGCTTCTGAATTTCTGAATTAATTTAAATAAAATAACTTGGAGAGAGAGCATAATAATACATGATGACTCAATGCAGATTTCTACACAAAAGATCTATACATTTTCTAATTAAATAGACCAAGTAATAACTCAGTGGACTGTTCAGCTGTTTCATACATGATACCTTCATACATTCATACCTCATGATCAATTTTTTTACCTCTAGAGTTGTATATACACACGTAAATCAACACTCTACCCTTGGAATCATAACAGGAACCACCAAACTTTTTTTGGGTAAAATACCAGATAGTAAATAATAGTGTAGGCCTTGGGAGTGTGGGGTATATGGTCTCTGTCATAATTACTTGACTTTGTTGTTGTGAAAAGAAAGCAAAAAAAATAATGCATAATCAAATGAATGCGGCTATATTACAATAAAACTTTCTTTATCCTTAAAAGGCGACTGGCTTAACTGGGCTACTGGCAGGGATCTATAGTGACACTCGTGTCCACACTGTCTTTGGTACATTGTTGATATAGATACCAAAGAGCTCAATTCACTAGTGTCATCAGAGTCTATAGTTTGCTTAGCAGAGAGCTTTAAAAGTTCACTATAGGTTTTCTTGTCAGTGAATGTCTTAAAATGTCATAATGGTTTGGCCTTGTTAGATTCACTGCATAATTGCCATATATATTAGTATTTTTTAAAAAAATTTTTCCTCTACAGTATTCCTGGGAAATATTAGCATTACAGATTCTAGAACTCCTATTAATAGAGGCTTATGTTAACCCCTACAAGATTTAGATCCACTCCTCTGGATTCTTGGTAAGTAGAACCATACCAATTCATTTCACCCAGTTCAACCTTAATCTGATACCCTTTGAATCTTTTCCTATAGGTACTCCCAATGTACTTTTCCATATACATTAGTACAATACTGTAATTTATTTGATGTGTGATATATCTTGTAAGTGCAGAACTTGTGATTTTCCCTTTGGGCATAAATAGAAGGAGTAAGCCTATAGAGAATGAAGCATAGGAGGACAGGTCCTAAGGAAAAATAGGCATCATATTGCAAAGTATCTGCTCCTGGTAAAATCCTGGTGAGGGTTTTGAAGAGATTAGCTTCAAGAGTAGGCAGGTTTCCTCATTGGAGGAAGTGATGCTTCTGCAATCAAAGAAGGCTTAAGGAAAGAGTTCAAGTTTCTTGGCTTTGTTCATGCCCTCTAATTGTCTCCAAGTCTCAGAGCTCCACTCCTACCCAACCAGGCCTCATTAATAGCATAATTTTATGATCTTGTGTAGTAAACAGGCATTATGTTGTATATCACTGTTAGGTTTGGGGCCTGATTCTTCCATATGCTTGTTCTGATGCTACTAGAGATAAAAGATATTTTAGGTCATAAAAGCTTCCCAGTTCTTTATCTGTGCCTTGAGTTTGGAGTCATAGGCCCTAAGCTTATCATTAGTCCTTTGTACATTCTCAAGCCCAATCTACACTCTTTATAACTTCCATTGTTGCTAAAGCATTTTTTTAACATCTAGTTAATGACCCAAATCTTTGTCTTTTATCAGCTCTATATTCCATGTCTCTACTCTGGATATTTTGAATAAATGTGATCTCTATATTTCTCAAACATGTTAGGCTTTCAAATTCCCATTCTGATGCCAGTATCTTGGGGTCATCCCTAATACCAAACACTCAAATTGGAAAATGTATTTACATTGAGGAAATTCATCATGGTTGTTTCCAATGAACATAATTAATGAAGAAATTATTTACCTAGATATTGCAGTATTTGGGGAACAAATTAAACAATAAGGCATCCAGATGAGAAAAATGGAGTCCATTACTACCTCTAGGCCTGAAGGGAGAAGGGGAAGAAATAATATACCTGGAATTCACAGTCAGCATGGCAACATGGAGTGACTGTGTTGGACAGACTAGCTCTTGGAGGAATATATGAAGGGAAAGTTTCATATGATTAAGGGAATGGGAAAAATAATACACCGACCTCTTTTTCATTCTTCGTTGTTCAAAGTGTGTTTAGAGTCCTGAACTAAAGAATCCAGGAGTGACCAGCCTGGAGATTGATTCCTTATCTATGAGGAACCCCATCCAATCCCATGGAATGCAGGCTGTACAGGGGATGAAGCTCCTTCATTTGTAGTTAAATGAAGATTGCCAGGTGGAGGTTATTAGGTGAAGATTGCTAAGTGAAAATGCTATATAAACTGCATGCTGTTTACAAGCGTGGTGGTTCTGCTATGGTTCTCCCAGACACTGGACCATCCTTGTTTGTAAGTTCCCCTTGATAAACCCTATATCTCATTCATTGGTTCTGGTCTCTTCTTCAGCCTCTAGAACATAGTGTTATTCCTATTGAAGTCAATAGGGGTCCAACATGACATTCATTCAATATAAGATTGAAAAATTATATATGTATATATAGGCAAATAAATAGTGTTAGCTGACACTAAAAATGATTAGGCCTGCTTATGGCAGTTTAATTTTTATCTGGGATGATTTACTAATCAATATGATTTTAAAATTTCAGCTGAGTTACTGACACTGTAAGAAAGGTACATGTTTTTTTTTTCCCTCTGCAGCATATTTATATACAAAGAGTAAAAAAAGAAAACATTATCTCATATTGACTATATGCCTTTCTTCACTAATTTATTTAAGTAATTCATTTTATATCTTATTTTGTGAGTTGTCTTGCAATGACATATTGGATCAAAGGAAGAGCTTTAGTATAAGAATGAGGGAGTCGGAATGTAGTTCTTGGTTCAGGCTTTCACTAATCATGTTTCTTTAGCTGGTTTCTTTACCTTTTGGAATAATGAAGTAAAATAAGGAAAGATAAAGGATCAATCTGTATCCAGAAGTATTGACTTGAATTCCAGACTAGTTATTTTCTAGTTTTATGGTCTCATATGAATTTTTTGGCCTTCTGTGTTTTGGTCTCCTCATCTACAAAGTAGATTGTAGTAACATCAACCATCCGCTTATACTCTAAGTGTAGCTAAGGCACATATTTCTCCACACAGCCTTCCTTCTATTTATACAATCTGTATACAAATTCAGGTGGTTCGGCTTCCTTTCTTAATTCAGAGCCCAAATTATATTATGTCAGCACTTATCAGTTAGTTCTTTTGGTCATTATTAGTCTTCCCCAAACAACTAGTTGCTCTGAGTTGTTCAAAAGAGATTGTAATATGTTTATCTTTAGGTCTTTCAGTCCTAGAATATCAGCCCTGAGAGTAGGCACTCAATACATTTGTGGCAAATTTAACTAAATGGATTATTAGAAAAAAATGACACAAATATTTCAATTATAAAATAACATAAATTTAAAATAATTTCATAAAATGAAGTGTTTCAGTAGATTTTGAAGTTTCTAGCCAGGACATATACTAATATTCTGTGTCAGTGATTCTCAAACTTGAGCATCCAACAGAACCTCCCAGAGGGCTTGATTCATTAGGTCTGAGGTGGTGCCTAGTACTTTGCATTCCTAGCAAGTTCACAGGTGATGTTGATGTTCAGGGACAACACTTCAAGAACTATAGCTTTAATATTAACAAAATGGAAAGTACATTTTGTGCAGAAGTGGGTAAAATAATTTAAAATAATTCATATATAAAATGCCCTTATGCTTTATATTAATAAATTCTCCTATCATGTTTATCTCTGGCTCTCACTTGAGTGGCTTCATAGAATGAGTTGAGGAGGAGTCTCTCCGCCTCAATTTTTTGGAATAGCTTCAGTAGGAATGCTCCTCTTTGCACTTCTGGTAGAATTTGACTGTGAATCCATCTGGTTCCAGGCTTTTTTTTAGTTGATAGGCTATTTATTACTGATTCCATTTCAGAGCTCATTATTGGTCTGTTCAGGGATTCATTCAATGTATATGTCCAGGAATTTATCCATTTTTTCTACCTTTTCTAGTTTGTGTGCACAGAGATGTTCATAGCAGTCTCTAATGGTTATTTGTATTTCCTGGGGTCAGTAGTAATGTCTCTTGTGTCATTTCTGATTGTGTTTATTTGGATCTTCTCTCTTTTCTTCTTTATTAGTCTAGCTAGCAGCCTATCCTGTTTTTTGTTGTTGTTGTTGTTGTCGTTGTTGTTTTCAAAGAACCAACTCCTAGATCTGTTCTTTTGTATGCTTTTTTTGTGTGTCTCTATATTCTTCAGTTCAGCTCTGATTTGGGTTGTTTCTTGTCTTCTGCTAGCCTTTGGGTTGGTTCGCTCTTGTTTTTCTAGTTCTCCTCGTGGTGTTAGGCTGTTAATTTGAGACCTTTCTAACTTTTATATATGGGTGTTTAGTACTATAAATTTTCCTCTTAACAATGCCTTAGCTGTGTCCCAGAGATTCTAGTATGTTGTACCTTTGTTCTCATTACTTTCAAATAACTTCTTCATTTCTGTTTTAATTTCCTAATTTACTCAAGAATCTTTCAGAAGCACGTTGTTTAATACCCATGTAATTGTATGGTTTTGAGCAATTTTCTTGACCTTCATTTCTATTTTGATGCTCCATGGTCCAAGAGTGTGGTTGGTATGATTTCAGTTTTTTTGAATTTGTTCAGGGTTGTTTTATGTCCAATTGCATGGTTGACTTTAGAGCATGTACCGTGTGGCAACAAAAAGTATATATTCTGTCATCTCTGAGTGGAGAGTTCTGGAGATGTTTATTAGGTCCATTTGGTCAAGTGTTGAGTTCAGGTCCTGAATCTCTTTGTTCATCTTCTGCCTCAGTGATCTGTCTAATACTGTCAGAGGGGTGTTGAAGTCTCCCATCACTACTATGTGTGAATCTAAGACTCTAATAACTTGTTTTATGAATCAGTGTACCTGTGTTGGGTGCATATAGAATTAGGATAGTTAGGTCTTCTTGTTCAACTGAACTCTTTACCATTGTGTAATGCCCTTCTTTGCCTTGTTTGATCTTTGTTGGTTTAAAGTCTTTTGTGCTTGAAATTAGGATTACAGCTCCTGCTTTTTTCTGTTTTCCATTTGCTTGGTAGATTTTTCTTCATCCCTTTATTTTGAGACTATGCATGTCATTGCAGATGAGATGGGTCTCTTCAAGACACCATACCCCTGGCTCTTGCTTTTATATCCAGCTTGCCACTCTTTGCCTTTTAATTGGAACATTTATCCCATTTACATTCAGGGGTAGTATTGATATGTGTGGATTTTATCCAGGCATTGTGTTGTCAGCTGGTTATTATGCAGACTTGCCTGTGTAGTTGCTTTATAAGGTCACTGTCTGTGTACTTAAGTGTGTTTCATAGTGGCTGGTAATGGTCTTTCCATATTTAGTGCTGCTTTCAGGAGCTCTTATAAGGCAGTTCTGTTGATAACAAATTCCTTCAGCATTTGCTTGTCTATAAAGGATCTTATTTATCCTTTGCTTATGAAGCTTAGTTTGGCCAGATATGAAATTATTGGTTGGAATTTATTTTCTTTAAGAATGTTGAATATAGGCCTCAAATCTCCTCTGGCTTGTAGGGTTTCTGCTGATCAAGTCTCTAGACTTAGAGAAAGAAATAAAAGGCATCCAAATAGGAAGAGAGGAAATCAAACTATCCCTGTTTGCAAGTTACATGATTCTATATCTAGAAAACCCCATAGTCTCTGCCTCAAAGTTCCTTGAGCTGATAAGCAACTTCAGCAAAGCTTCAGAATACAAAATCAATATACAAAAATCAGTAGCATTCCTATACACTAACAACACCCATGCCAAGAGTCAAATCAGGAAGGCAATCTTATTCACAGTTGCCAAAAAAAAAAAAATACCTAGAAATACAGCTAACCAGGGTAGTGAAGGATCTCTACAATGAGAATTACAAAACACTCATCAAAGTAATCATAAATTACATAAACAAATGGAAGAATATTTCATATCCTTGGATAGGAAGAATCAATATTATTAAAAAGGCCATACTGCCCAAAGAAATTTATAGATTCAATGCTATTCCCATCAAACTACCAATGATATTCTTCACAGAACTAAAAAAACTAATTCTCAAATTCATATGGAACCAAGGAGCCTGAATACTCAAAACTATTCTAAGCAAAAAGAACAAATCTAGAGGAATCACACTGCCTGACTTCAAACCATACTACAATGCTACAGTAAGCAAAACAACATGATACTAGTACAAAAAGAGACACATAGACCAATGGAACAGAATAGAGCCATGAAATAAAGCCACATACCTACAACCATGATTTTTGACAAAGGTGACAAAAACAAGCAATGGGGAAAGGATTTCCTATTCAATAAACGGTGCTGGAATAACTAGATAGCTACATGCAGAAAAGTGACACTGGACCCCTTCCTTACACTATATACAAAAATCATTTCAAGACAGATTACAGACTTAAATGTAAAGCATAAAACTATAAAAATCCTGGAAGATAACCTAGAAAATACTATTTTGAACATAGAAACTCTCAAAGATTTCATCGTTAAAATGCTAAAAGCAAATTCAGCAAAAGCAAAAATTGACAAATGAGATCTAATTAAACAGCCTCTGCACAGCAAAAGAAACTATCAACAGAACAAACAGACAACCTACAGAATTGGAGAAAATATTTGCAAATTATACATCTGACAAAAGGACAAAAGCTCTAATATCCACAATCTGTAAGGAACATAAACACACACACAAAAATCAAACAACACCATTAAAAAGTGGGCAAAGACATGAAGACACTTTTCAAAGGAAGACATACTTGCAGCCAATATACTTATGAAAAAATGTTCAATATCACTAATCATTAGAGAAATACTAATCAAAATCACAATGAGATATTATCTCACACCAGTCAGACTGGCTATTATTAAAAAGTCAAAAAATAACACATGCTAGCAAGGTTGCAGAGGAAAGGGAATGCTTATACTCTACTGGTGGAGAGTGTAAATTACTTCATCTGTTGCGGAAGACAGTGTGGTGATTCCTCAACTACAAACTGAACTAACATTCAACCCAGCAATTCCACTACTGAGTATATACCCAAAGGAATATGAATTATTTTACCATAAAGACACATGTATGCATATGTTTATTGCAGCACTATTCACAATAGCAAAGACATGGAATCAACCTAAATGCCTAACAACCATAGGCTGGATAAAGACAATGTGGTACATATACACCATTTAATAGTATGCAACCATAAAAAGAATGAGGTCATGTCCTTGCAGGAACATGGAAGGAACTGTAGGCCATTATTCTTAGCAAACTAACCCAGGAGGAGAAAACCAAACACCACCACACATTCTCACTTATAAGTAGCAGCTAAATAATGCGAGCACATGGACAGAAACAGAACAACAAACACTGGGGCCAACTTGAGGGTGTAGGATGGGAGGAAGGAGAGGTTCCCCCCCCCCCCAAAAAAAAGCTATTTAGTATTATGCTTGTACCTGGGTGACAAAATAACCTGTACGCAAAACCCTCGAGTCATGAGTTCGCCTCTATAACAAGCCTGAACATGTACCACTGAACCTAAAATAAAAGATAAATTTAAAAAAAAAGAAAATTGAAATAAAACACGGTCTTTGCACTTGTTTGTAAGTAGCAGTTTATTCTAAATTTAATGTATCTTTTCATAGTAATTGTTATTTTAGTTCCATTATTCTCAAACTTTAGTACTAAGGATACCTATATATGTATAAATATCTATGTGTATATTGCCCATATTATTATAGATATTTATGTGTTTCTATTTTTATCTGTGTATTTTACTCTGAGTCATTCATATAAATTTCAAAGAGAGCCAAAACAAATCTTTAGTGTAAGAAATCACAACAGTTGTTATCATTAGGTAAAACAATGGAAAAGAGTTCTTTAGTAGTCCTTCTTTCCTTCCTTCCAACCTTCTTTACTTCCACTGTCCCTCCTTCCCTCATTCCCTTTACTCCACCCTCCCTTCCTTTTCACTTCCTTTTTTCTTTCCTTTGACCTAGATTAAAGTTATTTAAATGTTTTTATTTTGTGATACTTCACCGGGAAGGCAGAAAAAAAGCTGATTTTTATTCCATAGCTGAAAATATAAATAAAGGACATTAAGTTCATTTGTAATTTTCAGTATCCATTTTGAGGTTCTATGAGTTTCTCTCTCCAAAGTAATTGCTGCAAGAAAATAGTTTTCTTTCATTATTGTATTAGAGAATTTATAAAGCAATACTCATAGCTCAGAGTTTCTGTTTTAAAAAGAAAGTAACTACGTTTTCACTCTATTCTGGTTTATTTGAAAAACAGAAATAATACCATCGGTTTAATTAGTATTTTTAGTGTAGTCAGAGATACATTGCGAATGGTGAACTTGAGTAGAGCAAATGTGTTTCATTTCTGGCAAACATTAAGGTATTTTAAAGGAAATGGTATTTTAGATGATATATAATAAATTTTTTATGATAATTTCAAATAGTTTGGTGTAC
This sequence comes from Gorilla gorilla gorilla, assembly GCF_029281585.2. Lineage (NCBI taxonomy): Eukaryota > Metazoa > Chordata > Mammalia > Primates > Hominidae > Gorilla > Gorilla gorilla. Next base: position 84,683,409 of record NC_073238.2, on the reverse strand, counting down.
AGCTATATATGTATAAACATATTTTATCTTGTTATTCATGATCTAAAAAAAGTACAGTTAATTTATCATAAAATATTATTTACTGTTGGATATCTAATGCAAAGACTTCTTGTCTATTATGAAAATATCACTATTACAATAATCATTAAGTTGGAATCTCATCAATTTTGAATACTAATATTTACAAATAATAAGTATGTCAGAAGTTTAGGTTATTAAACACATCAAGTATCTTGACATCACTTCAATTTCTTTTCCTTTGATTTCCTGTCCCCTCAACACTAACTCATCTCTAAGAGTATAGAATTATGTAAGCAAAACTTTGGTAGGAAAAATCTTTTTCTGAATATACATATTTGGATAACATTCAAAATTTCTTACCAAACATCAGCGTATCTTATTTGCATAATAGAACTTTTTGTGGCAACACTCCATAAGAATAAAACAAGTAGCAGAATATAATTCGCATAGTTTTCTAAATTTATGGTAATTATATGTTGAAATAAGAATGGTTTAATATCAACTGTAGAGTTAGATTCACTTGATGTTTGAAGTTTTTGTTTGTTTTTAATTGATACATAATAGTTATACATATTTCTGGAGTACAGCGTGATATTTCCATATATGTATACAACGTGCAATGATAAAATAAGGACAATTAACATATCCATCACTTCAAACACTTGTCATTTCTTTATGATGAGAACATTCAAAACCCTCTCTTCTGGCTATTTTGAAATATGTAATAAATTACTATTAACTATAGTCAACCTACTGTGCAACGGAACAACAGAACTTATTCCTCCTGACTTTAACTTTGTATCAATTGATCAATCTCTTCCCATTCTTCTCTCCCCACAGTCTCCTCAGCCTCTGGTAACCACTATTCTACTCTTTACTTACATGACACCAACTTCTTTAGATTCTACACATGAGTGAGAACATAGTAATATTGGTCCTTCAGTACTTGGTTTATTTTACTTAAAGTAATATCCTGGAGGATATGAATAGTATTCCACACAATGGAATACTATTCATCAATAAAAAAGAATGAAATTCTGTCATTTGCAACATGAATGATCCTGGAGGATATTACTTTAAATAATATATATATATTTACATATATATATAACTTACATATATATACTTATATACATACACACACACAGTGGAATACTATGTATATATATATATATATCTATACACACACATAAGATATATATAATATATAATATATAAATATATATAAAATATATATTTTATATATATATATGGATCACATTTTTGTTTATCAATTTAGCCTTTGATGAACACTTAGGCTGATTAGCAATTTTGTCTATTGTTAATAGTGCTGTAATAAAATGGGGTTGCAGATGTATTTTCAACATATTCATCTCATTTCCTTTGGGCATACACCCTGTAGTGGAATTGCTGGATCATATGGTAGTCTGTTTTTTCTTAAGAGTCTCCATACTGGTCTATAATGGCTGTACTAATTTACATTCCCACCAACATAATATGAGTTTCTCTTTCTCCATATTCTCATCAGTATTTTTTATATATTTTTTTCTTTTTGATAACAACCATTCTAACAGTTATAAGGTGATATTTTATTGTGATTTTGATTTGCATTTATCTGATGATTAGTGAAGTTGAGCATTTTTCATTTTTCTTCATATATCTATTGGCCATTTGTATGTCTTCTATTGAGAAATGTCTATTAAGTTTTTTTGCCTATTTTAAACTCAGATTGGTTTTTTCTTTGTTTTCTGCTATTGACTTGTTTGAGTTTCTTATATATTCTGAATGTTATCCCCTTGTCAGATGCATAGTTTGGAAATATTTTCTCCCTCACGGTAAGCTGTCTCTTCACTTTTTGATCTTTTTTTGCACAGAGGTTTTTTGTTGTTGTTGTTCACTTGTTTGTTTGTTTTGAGACAGAGTCTCGCTCTGTCATCCAGTCTGTAGTGCAGTGGTGCAATCTCGGCTCACTGCAAACTCTGCCTCCCAGGTTCAAGAGATCCTCCCTGCTTCAGCCTCCTGAGTAGCTGGTATTACAGGCGCCCGCCACCATGCCTGGCTAATTTTTCTATTTTTTTTAGTAGAGACCAGGTTTCTCCATGTTGGCCAGGCTGGTCTTGAACTCCTGACCTCATGCGATCCGCCCACCTTGGCCTCCCAAAGTGCTGGGATTACAGGTGTGAGCCACCACGCCCAGCCTGCACAGAAGTTTTTAGGTTGATATAAACCTGAAGTGGCATTGTTTGGGGTAATACTCGAGGTCCATTGCCTCATGCCGAGGAAATCAAGAACATAGACACACATGGAGTGAAGTTAAGAGCGGAGGTTTAATAGGCAAAAGAAAGAGAAAAGAGAATAACTCTCTCTCCTGAAGAGATAGAGGAGTGCCCAAGTGGGTCTTCCAGTCCCCTGGTGAAATGCACGGGTTTTATAGACTTGCTAGAGGAGGCAGTATCTGATTTACATAGAGCCCAAAGATTGGTTGGACCAGGTGTGACATTTACCTAGCTCAAAGAAGCTGGCTGCCCCACCCTAATCTTTTGTTATGCAAACAGTTTTTCTATCTGGCAGGCATCATGTTGTCTGCTCCTTACTGTACACGTGGTTGGCAATGAAAATGGAAGATGGAGCTGCCATGTTGAACATGCCTGGCCTCTAGGTAGTCTTTTCCTATTGTCACGATTGCCAGCATTCACCTGTGCAAGATTCCAGTTTGCTTATCTATGTCTGCAGCTCGATTTTAAAGGCTGCTTTTTTTTCAGAAAATAAATGATTTGGGGGTTGCTTTTTATTAAAAGAGAAACCTTACCAAGGACATCCGTACCCTCACTATCTGCCTAAATAATTTCTTTTTAACTCCTATACCATTCCCGCTTGTCTATTTGTACATACGTTTTCTGTGCTTTTGAGATCTCATCCAAAAAAGTCCTTGCCCAGACCAATGTCATGAACCAATTTCCCTATGTTTACCTCTAGTAATTTTATAGTTTCAGGTCTTACATTTAAGACTCTAATCTATTTTTAGTTGACTTTAAGTAGTGAGAGATAGGGATGTTGTTTCACTCTTCTGCATGTGAATATCCAGTTTTCCAAGCATCATTTATTGTGGGATCTTTGTGCCTTTGTCAAAAATCAGCCGTAAATGCATAGATTTATTTATTGGTTCTCTAGTCTGTTCCATTGGTCTATGTATCTATTTTTATGCCTGTACCATGCTGTTTTGGTTAATATTGCGTTGTAGTATAGCTCTTTTTATTTATTTATTTTTGAAACAGGGGCTTGCTGTGTCACCAAGGCTAGAGTGCAGTGATGTCAGTACAGGTCATTGCCGACTCTTAACTCCTGGGCTCAAGCGACCCTCCTGTCATAGCCTCCTGAGTAGCTAGGATTCCAGGAGTCTACCATCACACACAGCTTTTTTTTTTTTCTCTTCTTCTTCTTCTTCTTTTTTTTTTTTTTTTTGTAAAGATGGGGTCTCACATTGTTGCCAGGATGGTCTCAAACTCCTGGCTTCAAAAATATTCCTGCTTTGACTTCCCAAAGTGGTAGGACTACAGGTGGGAACCACCACACCCAGCACAGTATATTTTAAAGTCAGGTAGTGTAATGCCTCCAGCTAGTTTATTTTTTTACTCAAAATGGCTTTAGAGATTTGGGATCTTTTCCATATAAATTTCATACAAATTTCAAGATTGCTTTTACCATTTATTTGAAAAATGTCATTAGTATTTTGATAGTGATTTTATGGAATCTGCAGATCACTGTAGGTGGTATGAGCATTTTTAAAAATTATTATTCCAACCAATGAACATAGGATAACTTTTCATTTATTAATATCCTCTTCAATTGCTTTCATCAGTATTTTGTAGTTTTCATTGTAGAAATCTTGCACCCTCTGTACTATCTTTATATTTAGGGTCTTTAAAATAGATATAAATGGGATTGCTCTATTGATTTCTTTTTCAGATAGTTTGCTGTTGAGGTAGAAGAATACTACTGATTTTTACATTTTGATTTTATATCTTGAAACTTTACTGAATTTATTTATTATTTCTAACAGATTTTAGGTGGACTCTTTAAGGTTTTCTACATATAAAATCATATCATCTGCAAACAGGGACAATTTAATTTTTCCCTTTTCAGTTTGAATATCCTTTCTTCTCTTGCCTAATGCTCTGGCTAGGATTTCCAGTATGAAAACTTTTATTTAATCTTGCTAAATTGACCCCTTTATCGTCATATAATGACCCTCTTTGTATTTTCTTCCTTTTTGTCTTAAAGTCTGTTTTATCTGATATAACTATTATAGTTGGTAGTGTTCTTTTTTGGTTTCTAGTTGCATAAGTGTATCCATTCAGCTAATCCATGTCTTTTAATTGAATAATTTAATTTATTTTCATTAAGGTAATTATTGACAGGGAAGAATTTACTACTGCCATTTTGCTTATTGTTTTCTGGTTGTTTGGTAGATTCTTTCTTACTTTCGTTCTCTCTTTCAGTCTTCCTTTGAGGTTAAGTGATTTTTCTTTAGTAACATGTTTTGATTTATTGCTTTTTATTTTATTTATTATTATTATTGTTGTTATTATTATTATTGTTATTATTATTTGGAGATGGAGTCTTGCTCTGTCGCCCAGGCTGGAGTGGAGTTGTGCAATCTTGGCTCACTGCACCCTCCACCTTTTGGGTTCGAGCAATTCTCCTGTCTCAGTCTCCCAGTTAGCTGGAACTACAGATGCACACCACCACGCCTGGCTAATTTTTTAGTATTTTTAGCAGAGACAGGGTTTCACCGTGTTGCCCAGGCTGGTCTCAAACTCCTGAGCTCAGGTAATCCGCCCGCCTTGGCATCCCAAAGTGCTAGGATTACAGGCGTGAGCCAGTTTTTATTTTTAATGTATCTATAATAGGTTTTTGCTTTTTAGTTACCATAAGGGTTACAAAATACACCTTATAATAACAAGTTATTGTAAACTGATAACAACTTAACTTTCATTGCAAAGTAAAGAAACAAGCAAAAACACCGTACGCTTTATTCTCTCCCAACATTTAAAACTTTTTATGTCACTATTCACATATTTATATTGCCTATTGCTGAAAAAAATAGTTATTATTTTAATAGTATCCTCTTTTAATCTTTTTATTTTAAAGATATATGTGGTTTATCTATCATAATTACAGTTTCAGAATCACAGTCACATTTGCATTCTTTTGGTTTGAAGAATTCTTGTTAGAATTTTTTTAGATTTTTGTTTTATTTTGGGCACTTTTTGAACTTTGAATTTTTTTGTAAAAATGACTATATGTTGTTTAAAATAATGTGTGTCTGATATAAAATATGTGAACATTTTCTAAAAGGTAGAAAATAACAAATTTTCAATTTCCCCCTACTCAAAAATATTTTTTAAAAATTAAAATACATATAACTCTAATGCAAATATAATCTAAAGACATATACATTGCCTGAAATACACACTAAGTTTGCTGGGCTCAAACAAATAGTTAAATTTTTTTCCCTTAAATAAAGTCATCTTTTACTACATTCAGGTCTTTGTCTAAGAACTATGTATGTAAGAGTGATTTCTTTATCTGATATTACAAAATGTTCTTTAAAATATTTTTCTCAAAACAAAAGCTAACTCTTATCACTTAGAAAAAAAACTGCTTTCAAATTTATTTTGCCATTTTCATTACTCTCTTAGTGACTCACATTAAGAAAAAATTTTGAATCTAGTCATCCAGAAATTCTTGTTTGCAATTAATATATCTTATTTATTTAAAAGGTTTTAAATGTATTTTATTTACTATATTTAGTGTAATCTTTAGTATTGTCATAATGTACACAATTGTACTGCCAGAGAAATACAAGAAAGTATGTATTCTGGTTACAGCAGTTATTTTATGTTTTGTTTGTTTGTTTCTCATGAGCTCTGGAAACTATTTGATGTTCAAAAATTACAATTTATGCCACAAACATTTACTAAATCTGTGTGCCAGGCATTCTGTTAGGTTTTGGGATATAAATTCTATTGCTTGTTTATTTAGTGGTAGCTATTCTGAGCAACATATTTGTGTGGTCTATGGAAACTAAAACCAAAAGTAAACAAAAACACGTAAAAAACTAAAATTAGTATCTGACCAAACCATCTTGTCATAGAATATATTTATGCATTTATTCAACAAATAGTTGTTGAACTCCTAAAATGTTTGACATAGCAGAGATGTATTTAAACCATATTTACTACATGTTAGGGTAACCCCACCCCACAAGCAGTAAGGATTGAGATAAGGCTTTCCCCTCAGCACCACACAATATACTCATGTAACAAATGCACATACATCCCCTGAATCTATTTTTTAAAGTAAAAATAAAAAACAATTCACTGAAAAAAATAAGACTTTCTGAAGGTAGTGATATTTAAACTGAATTCTGAAGGAGTAGTTAGCCATGGGCATGTCAGTGTGTTGTGCAGGTTCCAGGTACAGAAAAATATGTGTGTGGAATGCGATAGAAGAAAGTGGTGTGACATATTGCAGAAACTGGAATTATTTGGTGTAGCTGAAACTAGAGCTTGGTTTGAAGGATCATACAAATTGTAGAAAGCATCAGATCATACAGGCACTTCTAATGTGTGATATGGATTTGCCACCAAGAAGCCATTGAAGACTGAGGAACTGGTTGGCAATGGGAAGAGATAAAAACACTTTTAGATTTGCACTCAGTAGGTAGGTCATAAAGTAAAAAACATATGAGTAATTATTTGTCTTACATTTTTTCTTATTAGTTAACAATCTATTCTTACAGAAGTAAATATTTCCTTGAGGAAGTAACTAACTTGTTTGTCGGATTCCGATGTTGTTTAACAAAGAAATAGGGAAACAGGTTTCACCTGAGAATCATTTGGTACAGAGAGAGTAAAGAATATTGAGTCCGGAACTGTTCAGCACAAGAACGGTAAAGTATGTTGGTCAGTTCTCAGCAGTCAATGATAGGAAATTAAATGCTAAAGATAGCCGCAACAAAGACACTAATGTCCTTGTCAAGAGTAGTTCCGTTAGATGGGTAGTTATGGAAGTCAAATTGCAATAGATTAAGGAGTATTTGGAGGGTCAGGAACTGAAGTTGAGACGTGAAGACAATTCTTTCAAGACGTGGGTATGAAAGGAAATAGAATAGTATAGCTATGGTTTGAGGAGTTCAAGAGATCAAAACAATTTTATTCATTTTATTTTTATATATGTTAGGTTGGAGAAGACTTAAACATGTCTTTAAATTTGATAAAAAGTCATATTGTACTTTTAAAATTGCATTTCTTGTAACTTCAAGCTTTGTATTGTTGGGCCAAAATAAAGACAAATGTTAAGAGTTTCAGATCATTGTATAAGGGACTCTTCGGTTGGAAAGAAACTGTAAAGTTTTTTTCAACTGATGTACAAAATTGGACAAAACAATGAAGTAATCCAATGCCTGGTTTTTACTTAATACCTATAGAAAACATGATAAATACATAATGTAAATTTACAAAAATGTTAAAGTCTCCTTTTTAAATTAGTAGGTTGGATATGTGATGGGAAGAAGGTTAAATAATAAATATTATCTTAAAAATTATAAGTGTTCTGTTGTGAAAATTCATATTAAAATTCTATATTAAGTATAAGGTTGAGGAGAAAGAATCCTACTAAAGTCTTAGATCATGAAATGATATGTGAGGAAATGTGTGACAGAAAATCAAGTGAAACAAATATAACCATGTATCTGAAAGATTAATGACCTTGAAGAGAAGTAATGTGTTCTCAGATATAATATGAAGAAACTTAATGCCTAAGAACTTTTAGGAAAAAAATCTAGGAGAGAACTGGAACTTATTTATTTTTTTTTTGAGCCTCTTATCTAATTTTCTGATTTTTTAATCCCATCCTTTCAAATTGTTTTCAAATTTGTCAGAAAAAGTCCAAGTCTGTATTATATTTGAGATTGATTATTTTAACTAGATTAGATAAAAGAAGGTACTATCTTGACAGTAGTTAGTTAACTTTTTGACTTTGAATAACTTTTCAAATACTATGACCCCCCGCCCCCCAAACCAGGGTCTCACCAAGCTCTATTTCTTTCTTTTCTATTTCTTTCTATTCTACTTCTCTCATTCTTTTCTTTAATAGTACACCCACCACAACTTGGACAACAACTAAAGACAAAGTAAATTAAATAATTATCTTAACTTTTCCTAGATTATGAAATCTTTATCAGGTATTAAAAATTTCTGCCCAGGCCAGGCACAGTGGCTCACGCCTGTAATCCCGGCACTTTGGGGGGCCAAGGCGGGCAGATCACCTGAGGTCGGGAGTTTGAGACCAGCCTGACAAATATGGTGAAACCCCGTCTCCACTAAACATACAAAAATGAGCCGGGCATGGTGGTGCACGCCTGTAATCCCAGCTACTCAGGAGGCTGAGGCAGGAGAATCACTTGAACCCAGGAGGCAGAGGTTGCAGTGAGCCAAGATGGTGCCACTGCACCGCAGCCTGGGCGACAGAGTGAGACTTTGTCTCAAAAAAAAAAAAAAAAAAAAATTCTGAGCAGAATATTTCATTTAACCTGTGGTTAATTAATATAAGGACGTATGTAGAGCTTTTATCCCAAACCCTATTTAAATTAATCTGTAGCCATTCTTTAGAGGTGTTTCTCATACCTTGAATTTTAAAACCTAATCATGCAGTCTGAGTACCCAACCAGAAGAAGCATCAGGGTTTCCTTTTGGAGCAGTTTTGGTCTATTTGGCAGCCTCCAAATCCTAACTTAATTATCCTTTGTACCTGAGAGTCAATAGTGTGTTCATTCTAAATCTTAAAATGCACCCTGCAATGCATATTGTGACATTTTTATTCAATGAGTTAACAGGTGAAATAATTCTGCTGTTCTTGCTATATGTGCTTGAGCCCGAATTCTTAAAATATATGCTGAGAAGTGGCCATATTCTGAGGTTGTAATTTGCAAACTTGTGAAAGGCAAACATATGGTACAGCAAAATTTGTATTAATTTCAAATATTTAAAGGAGAACTTGAAAAGTCTGATGAAAATAACATATCGTGTAGATAAATATATATATTGCAGATAACAGAGAACACAGGTAATAACAGTGGATATAGAATTTGGTAAGCTTCTCTGTCAATTTTTTCGGATTTTCTATGTGCACAAACACATCTTCTGGAAATAATATTAATTACGTATTTTCTTATTCAAAAATAATGTTTTTTTGTTGTTGTTTACATTTTACTGGTAAGGCTCTCCAAATTTTTTATTTTGCATAACTGTGGTTCTGCATCTCAAGAGGAAGAGGTTCAATAAAATATAATGTTTTCCGAATCAGTGTATTAGGTGTTTCTATACGATTAAAACGTGTTTAAGTCCAATTTCACTGGAATCTCTTTCCTGAAGTATCTAACAAATTTTTGAAAATTCTTGGCCATTATTTCCTCAGATGGCTTTTGTCCCATCATCTCTCCCCTCTACTTTTAAGATTACAAAATATAGTAATTACATGAATATTATAATTTTACCGGTTTTTGTTTTCTATACTTTTATCTCAGTAACTTAGATTATTTTCTGTTAATTTATTTTTCATACCGTCATTTGTTTGCCTTTTATCGACTAGTTAATTTTGCACATCAAAATCTTAAATTATTGCCTTATTTGTTTCCATTTGATTTTTTTCATATGACTTGAAATTATCCAGCTTATTATCTATATTAAAAGACTAATGAAAGTTATTTTTATATCTATTAAGTAATAATTGTGATCCATATATTCGAACATATCTGTAGCACCTGGGAGACTGTTTCTGTTGTCTGTTTTTCTCATTGTGTCCAGTTTCTTTACAAACCTACTATTTTTTTCCTTTAATGCCAGGCATTGTGTATAAGAAATCACAGAGTCCATATAAGAATGTCTTTTCCTAAATATAAACTACATTGTTTGCTGGTACTTCAATTAAAAGTTCAGCTTAATGAAATCAGACATTTTCACTGATACAACTCTAGGTTTCAGTCTTCCTATTATCCTCAGAAGATCTGCTCAGCTGCCATATTATGTTGAGCCCCTTGGACTCTCACTCTATGTTGTTAATAACTAGTAAATACCTTGAGAGGGAAAGAATACGCAGTGAATAATTTTGAGATGACTCTAATTAATTTATCTGTATTTCAGGATCTTGGCTTTCTAAGTCCTGATTGCCTCAGTAGAGCCTATTGAATGCAAATAATTATTTTGATACTGTGTGTAATTTTTTTGTGGTTTTCATGGAGAGGGATTTAGTCAGCTGCAAATTACTACTTTGCAGTTGGAACCAGAATTCTCCATGTTGCTTTCTAAGATATTTATCATGAAGTAAGCAATTTTAGTATTAACTTTATGAATCTAATTAATATTTAATTTTAGGTTATTTAAGGAATTGTCATCAGAACACTTTATTGGGTCTGCTGGGCTTTATCATGTGTCTATCATGTAACTTGAATATTAACAGTCTTCCCTATGATGGAGTATAGCACTTATTAAAGTTATTTTTTTGAAACAGTCTATACTATTAATACATGAAGTAACAAAACTTAAGTATCATGGACTTTTCAAAATCATAAAGTTTATTAAAATATCTATTAATGATTAAAGTTATTATAGGTACTGAGTTAATACATTCTATTTTTTCGTTTAATAGTGGGGAGCAGAACATGAAAGTCAATAATTTACTTACAAATTTAATTGTCAGTATTACTTGAAAACCAGGTTTCATATTTTTTTCATAATAAAAATCACCTATTTCTGCAAGGCAACATTTACTATGGCATCTCAAGAATTCTATTTAGAATAGTATAATTAAGCTATCTTCCTCAATATCAAATGAATGAAATTAACATTTCATTGCTAATTAATTTTAGAATAGGCATGTAAATAATTTACCATTTCTGTGATATTTCAGGTTTACTAACATAATGTCCTAATCAATACAGACAACATATTTTTAAACCTTTTTTTAACAAGAAAAAAAGAACTTTTCCATTTATTTATTATTCCCTAGAGCAAATCACTTACCCCACAATAGATTATTTGACCTTTATTTATTGAACTTGTATTAAAATATAAAAATAAACACAGATATATTAGTTTTCTTAAGAAAATGATAAAAACCTGTATGTTATTCTAGATAATTGGCTCTTTATAAATCCCTTTATTATTTTGTGTGTGTGTGTGTGTGTGTGGTTTATAGGCTGTCATCAACCGGCCATTCAATGACACCTCAAAGTGATTTGGACTCCAGTAGCTCTGAAGAATTCTATCAAGCTGTTCATCATGCTGAGCAAACCTTCAGAAAGATGGAAAGTTATTTGAAGCAGCAGCAACTTTGTGATGTTATCCTGATTGTTGGGAACCGAAAGATACCTGCACATAGGTACAGTAGTCTGCCTCTACTGGAAACATGCATTCACATGTTTAAAAGTGCCAGACTGGCATGCAGATTGCAGAATATTACATGACTACAGAAATAAGGATTCACATTTTTAAGAGTTTTTTGTTGTTGTTGTTTGTTTTGTTTATACTTGTTTTTATTTCTTATTTTTCTTTTGTGGAAAAGTTGAAATGCTACTTTAGGTAATAATTTTTTGAAAAACAAAACAATTATAAAGTGTTCAAAAATAAAACTACTTGTAACTAGGGTTGATAACTATGGAGGAAAAATTCCATAATCTGGGACTGTGGGATTCGCAGTCATACTAATTTTAGACACGCTAATTCAGGAATTGTGCCTAAAATCTGAAATGAAATATGCTCTTCCATCAGAAACTAAAGAAAGGTTATCTTGGCTATATATTTATATCAACTAATAAATTAAGGTATTTCATATTGACATTTTTATTTTATATTTATTTAAAATTAAATTGTGTCATATTGATATTATTTTTAAAGCCACAATGCATTTGAAAGCTAATAGTTTTATGCATTAAAATGATTCCAGAAAAACATGGCTGTATTTCTACCATGATAGAAATATTACAATATGGACATTCAATTTAAGTCAGTGTCTTGGAATACATGGGGAAGGACATTTGACATTGCATAACTACTGCAGGTGATTTAGAGTTCAATCTGTCAGCTAACTATTGAAAGCATTTTTATATTATTGATTTTATTTTTCAAATATAACTACGAAATTGAGTTACCATTTGCAAGAGAATTCACAGTCATTATTATTGAGAGAATTATTCAATGTCATAATATGTGTGGCAAAACCACAAATTATCCTGAGCTAGCATCTAAATAGCATCTAGTTAATAATTCAATTATATTCTTCAGCGTAAGAGCTATACTTGAGAGTGTAATTAAATTGACTTCATTTAACTTACAAATTAAATAATATTGTATGTATTTTTAAGAAGACAGGAGGTGTCAACCAACTCAAAAATATATTAACACATCAAATGCTCATTAATTTTTTAAAAAGATGGGTGTTTCCTATAATTTCCTCAATCTTGTAGTCTTTTATTCATCTTAATTCAACATTTTCCTTTTCATTTGAAACATTTTTAACCAATCTGTTGAGCAATTATTCTATATTCATAATATTCTACATTGTTTTCTTTATTACTCTTTATATACATTAGTTATTTTCTAAATTAGTTATGCAAATTGTTTACAATATTCCTATTGGATGAGAAATCAAAATTCTTCTTGGTTTATATTGTTCTAAAACATCTGAGCAATGTATTACTTTTATATGTATTATTCTGAACATATAAATATTTAATATATTTAGAATATATTAAACTAAATACATTATTAGCAATCATTGATGTGTTTCTTAAGTAGGATACGAAAAATTAGTTTTTAAAAATCATTATGGCTAACTCAATTCAAATAAAGTTTTATATTTTCTTTACACTGTTAAGTGATAAACTTAGGTACATTACTATTTTAAAGAGTTTATTTGAGCAAACAGCAACTCATGATCGGGTAGCACGAGACCACAAGCTGTTCAGAGACCCGCCTAAAGAAGACCAGGGGAACGTTTTCATAAGACGCTTGTGGAAACAAGACAAAGAAAATATTTGATTGGTTAAAGCGGGGCAAGAGCCTATTTAGAGGTTGGTTGGTGGTTTCTGATTGGTTAAATTACTCTGAGTTGGTTTTTGCTTGGCAAAAACCTGGAGATGTCTCAGCCTAATGACCTCCCAATTAATTTTTTAACACTATAGTTTAAAACTTTAGTACTAATTATTTTACAAGTAATGTACATCTTAGGACTTTAAGTTAAACAAATATTAATAAATACAAATAAATATTGTGTGACACTTGAACAAGCATTGTTGTGAATCATTGCAGGTATTTGATACTACTTTACTGATACTTTTGCAAGATGAAACAGTTGTAATTAACGCAAAGCTAGCTCTTGACTTAAAATGAATAATCATTAGTAATAAACTAATACATTTTAATACTTTTAGTATATTTTGGTTAGTACAACTAAATATTGTCTTTAAGCAAAATGTATGTGGTGTTGGAATCATTACCACTAAAAATTGTGGGGCTATTATAATAATATCGAATAATATAAAAATAAGTAATTTTTATGAAGATTTATAGCTCTTTCAGTAAAAGCATTGCTAGCTAACATTATTAGCACTTGCTCAGTGTTCATTCATAATTATATATGTTTAATTTATATTAATTATATCATCATTCCAAACTGTCAAATAAATTTTGTTTTTAGTTAACATATTGCCCTCATTGAAGGACTCTACATAAAATCATGTATTTATGTGCCGGTTATATTGTGTATGTTTTTAACTTGATACTGGTCAGAATTATCAATTGTTTTATGAAAGGTCATGTTTATGTAGATAGTTTTGTTTACTGTTAGGCGTATTTTTAAGTAGGTAAGGTCTGAAAGGCTAATAATATTTCAGATAACCCATTAATATATTTCTGCATGAAAAATAATCAAAATTCTGAACTCATTTGTGCTTTAGGCCTTGAAGGAAATCCTAAGATGAATATCACTTTCTCACAAATAGCCCAAGATAATTGATCAGCAACAAGTCAACCGAAATATTTGAATGTAAATCCTTGAATTTCAAACATCAAAAATTTTTTATAGGTAGGCTACCTTTAATCTGAGATTCAGATGAGGAAAATTAGGTGGACACATCAATATTAAAATTAGATATTTGAATTTTCAATTGTAAGAAAATTAGGAGGCGTTCATGGCCTTGTCTGATATAATGTACAGATATGAAATGAAATATGATTGAGCTTGTGAAAGTTTTCTTCCCCCTTAGCCATTATTAAGAGTAAGAGCATTTTGCAGACATAAATGGGGAAATCTTATGTAACTAATATACTTAGTCTTGAGTTGGAAATAATGTTATTTATCATTTTATGTTCATCGAAATAGTGTTGAAGGATATACGCCAAAAACTTAACAAATCTTATTCCTGTGAGGTAGGGCTCATAAGGAGGAAAGGAGGGGTGGCTAACTTTTTTCTGAAATGTATAAACAGATGTATTATTTAAATTTTTGCAGCAAGCATGCAATATGTTCATGATCAAATGAAAACTTAAATGAAGAATAAAATGATGATATTTGATAGATAGAAAAGTATCCTATTCTACAGACTAAAACACTTGGCATTTAAAAATGTGTTATAATCTGTTTTCACTGTTTGTACATATTTGACAATAAGTTTAGTTATTTCAAGAAAGTATTTATTATTTTAATGTTCTTTATAGTGCACTAGTATGTAGACAGTTGAGGCTAAAGTGACAATTGAAATGATGCATTCAGTAGCACTTAAACCACATTAAATACATTAAAAAGAAATTACTTACATAAACAACATATATTAATACCCAGGAGTAGGCAGATAGTACTGCTTCTCTATGTTGATGGAAAATTTATTTACATAGATTATCTTTAATAGAAGAGGAATAACATTTCTTTCATTTTACTAAATCATCCATCCACCTAAATCTCTCGCTCAGTTTGATAGTTTAAAATATCTCTGTAGCAACTTCAGAAAAAAATAATTAGTAAAACTGAAAAACTTTTGTTTTCTTGATCACTTGGATATCATTTTAATGTTTTGCTTATGTCTATAGTAGATTGTCAGCAGTCCATGAAGCATCTTTCTTTGCACTAATTAAAACAAACAATTATCAAACATACTCTAGCATTGGCCTATGCCCTGTTGATGATGCATAATGATTATAAAACATAATGTTGTTCCTTGTAGAGTTTTCAATATACTTGAGGAATTAAAGATAAACCATAAGATAATTAAG
Source organism: Gorilla gorilla gorilla (assembly GCF_029281585.2). Taxonomy (NCBI): domain Eukaryota; kingdom Metazoa; phylum Chordata; class Mammalia; order Primates; family Hominidae; genus Gorilla; species Gorilla gorilla. Next base: position 84,668,059 of record NC_073238.2, on the reverse strand, counting down.
GAAATTATTATAGTTGCAAATAACTGCAAGGTAGAATATATGGTTCTAATTCCAAGTCAAGACATAGTCAAATAAGGAAATGAGTAGCATATGATAGAGCATTATGAAAGTTTTTCAGAGAAATTGAGTTTGAGGTAAGCCTAGTGGAAAAGACATGGCATACTATATTAAGTAGAGATACTACTATGGAAAAAATAGAGAACTAAAGAATTTCTGTTTGCAAAAATTACAAGGATAATGAGTTGGTGAAAATAGAGTTTATATTGGAAATAACTGGGAAATTAAACCATAAAAATAGGACAAAGATGATTATGATAGACCTCAGGAGCCAGTAGATAAGTTTTTTACTTGGAACAGTATGTTTAATTAGAAGCTAATGTAGGTTCTTGAGGAGAGGAATAACAACTGAGTCAATGATAATGATGATGATGATGATGATGATGATAGTTAACACTCACTGCGTTGATTATGTTCCAGGCCTCGTTTAAAGTAGTTTGCATTTACAAATCATTTTGTGTTTAAGAAACAGAAAATTCTTAATTTCTCACTTTTCTCTATAATATAGAAAATGGAGGCATGGAAAAAATTTAAAATGTACCCGTTATTCACTCAGCAATTGGTGACATTAGAACTCAAGCCCAGGCAATCTGGGTACTGAAATAATGACTTTAACAACCACAATAGACTGACTATCATAATTTAGAAAGGTAGTTTTGAAATATGGTATGGTTTTAGAAAATGTATAAAGGACAGGCACAGCAGAAACTAATGATCTGAGAAGCTGTTTTGGTTAATCCAGGCATGAAATGAAGACTATATGAACATAAAGGATGAACTGAGCAGTATTTTGAAGGATGATGTCATAAGCCAGATTCCCTCATATTAGAGCCTGAGCCTGGAATTCAGGTTTTCATGATGGATTTAAAGGCTGACCTCAGAAGAAACAGAAGCAGGATAGGGCAGAGGAAGGAACAAATCAGGGATGAAGACTTGCTTCCTCTTTATCTCTCCGGAAGCTCTGCATATGACTTCCTGCAGAATGAGTCACACCCTGAAGCAAGGATTTATCCTGATTCTTAGTCAGTGCTTTAAGATCCACCCACAGGTTGAGAGTCAGGAGAGGTGGTGGCAGTTGAAGGATAAAGTGTGAGAAGCAGGAACACATAGACTTCCACAGAATAAAGAGCTCCTGTTAGGCCAAGTCCAGTTCCTGAAAAAAGGAGCATCTGGGTGCTTTAAGTACTAACATCACTGCCCCTGGGACATCGGCAGGCCTCATAAAGAAGGCAAGAACACATTCAAAGAGAAAGATGGATTTTACATCATATTTGATATAGGAAACAAAGTAGAAAGAAACACAGTGATACTTTCATAATTTTTACTCTGGAAGTTCATAAATTCGACTCTGGAAGTGCACCAATTAGAAACAAAGAAGTATAAATGAAAGAAAATATCAGTGGGAAAGCTTTGAGTTTAATTTAGTTATAATGAAATGCTCCTGGGATATGTGATGAGCAGTTCTACAGGCATTTGAGATACAGGGTTATGTTTAAAACCACCGTAAAAATAATAATTAAGGCAGTGCTCAAGAGTGATTCTGAAACAGTGAGCATCAAGGCAAAATGTAGAGGCCTGAACAAAACCTATGGCAGTGAGAGGGTTAAAGACTAGACCCAGGAAGAAAAGTCAATGAACCAGAGGTAAGCTGGGATAGGAAGTCTGCACAGCTTTCGCTAAAAAATAGATTTAAAAAAGGAATGGGAGGTTAACAATATCAAACACCATAATAAATTGAAGTGGAACTTATGATGTTTAATAGATTTGAAGGAATTAAATTTGTAGTGACCTCAATAAGAGATTTTCTAGTGTGGTTGCATGCATATACTTCTTTGTGCATGTTTTACTCCTGCTTCTCTAGCATTAATAGAAATAAATATGTGCATATAAAAATATTAATGTCTGTTATGCATTAAATCTCTCTTCTAAAATTTAATCCATATCTTATGTCACCAAATCTAAATGCAGTATAAACTTTTCTGCAGTTTTTTTTTTTTTACTGAGTTAGCAGTATTTAGTATGTTATAGTTGACAGAGAAGATATTATGTAATTATTTAAAATTGAATAATATAGGTTACACAATATTTTGCTCTATGGAGATGTGGCCTTGCTGCAACTATATACGTTTTATGCATAAGATTAAGCTGGTTAACTTTATGTTGATATATTTTTTATGCATAGGAAATATATTTATCCTCTAGTTTATTATAGTTTGTTTGTATCATACAATGTTTTAATTAATGCTTCTGATAAAACTCACCATCTGACACTAATTTATCTAATTGGCATGTAATAAATATTTGAGGATAACTGTATCTTAATCATTTTGTCAAATTCTGAGATTATAAAGAGTTGACATTTTAGTTACTAACTGCCCAAAATAAATGCATAGGAAAGTGAGAACTTTAAATATGTCTAACATGTTACCATTCTCAGCATTAATATTAATAAAATATTTAAAACCATGAATCTTATAAGGCATTTCTTAAATGCATGAATTACATAGTTATGTTTTCCAGTTAAAAGAATGTATTGTGTGTTTAAGTTAAATTATACCATGTCCTTCCACTTATCTTATATGTAAGATAAAATATATAGCAGATAAAACTTCAAAATAAATAAATGAAAAAAATCTCCTAAAAAGTTTTAGATAATAATTTCCTGTATTGATCTAACTTCCTTTCTTTTCTCTTATAGTATTCTTAGGAAAAACGTGCATTCAAATTTTACTGTTGTTTTGCTCATAGATGTAAGCATCACTATAATTCTTTTGACATATCCTCAATTTTTTGAGCACTTCTTTTTTTTATTATTATACTTTAAGTTTTAGGGTACATGTGCAAAACGTGCAGGTTCCAAATGTCCAACAATGATAGACTCGATTAAGAAAATGTGGCGCATATACACCATGGAATACTATGCAGCCATAAAAAATGATGAGCATTTCTTTACTCTCTGCAACAAAAGGTATTCCAGGCTGATTTTATGCTTACGCTCCATTCTGCAGTCTGTCCTTTTTCTAAGGAGTCTTTGATAGACATGCACACATAGATACATATGCACAAACACAAATAAGGATTCATATATTTTATGTTTAAAACAAATAATGTATATTAATACCTTCAATTTCTTTTTTTTTTAAATTTCAACCCATAATACCTTCAATTTCATAGGTTTGATTTTTTTTAAGTCTTCTCCCTTTCCGTACAGGCACACCCTGAAGATATTGCAGGTTGGATTCTAGACTACCATAATGAAGTGAATATCGCAATTAAGCAAGTCACCAAAATATATATTATATATGTATATTTATATATATATTTGTTTATAAATATATATTTGTTTCTTAGCAAATATATCAGTTCTATTTACATGATACCATAGGTCTAATAAGTGTGCAATAACACTACATCATCATGTATGTATGTGTACACAGTTATTTAAAAAATGCTTTATTGCTAAAAAATGCTAACAATCATCTGAGCCTTCTGGGAGTGTTAATCTTTTTGCTAGTGATGGGTCTTAACTCGCTGCTGATGGCTTCTGATTGATCAGGGTGGTGGTTGCAGAAGGCTGGGGTATCTGTGGCAATTCTTAAAATAGGATGATAGTGAAATACATGGCAACAATTGATTCTCCTTTCACAATTTTTTTATATACATATAGCATGGGATGCTGTTTGATAGCGTTCTACCCACGGTATAACTTCTTTCAAAATTGGAATCAATTTTCTCTTCAACCCTACTGCTGCTCTGTCAATTAAGTTTGTGTAATATTCTTTTTTATTTCTTTTTTTTTTTTTTTTGATTCAGCATCTTGCTTTGTGGCCGCAGGCTGGGGCACAGTGGTGCAATCTTGGCTCACTGCAATCTCCACTTCCCGGGTTCAAGCAGTTCTCATGCCTCAGCCACCTGAGTAGCTGGGATTACAAGCACGCACCACCACGCCCATCTAATTTTTGTATTTTTAGTAGAGACCGGGTTTTGCCATCTTGGCCAGGCTGATCTTGAACTCCTGGCCTCAAGTGATCCACCAGCCACCTCCCAAAAAGTTTAGATTACAGGCGTGAGCCACAACACCCTGCCAGTTTGTGTAATATTCTAAATCCTTTCTTGTCATTTCAATGATCTTCACAGAATTTTCACCAGGAGTAGACACCATCTCAAGAATCATTTTCTTTGCTCATCTATTAGAAGTAACTCTTCATCCATTCAAATTTGATCATGACATTGCGGCAATTCAGTTACATCTTCAGACTCCACTTCTAATTCTAGTTCTTTGGTTAGAGGTTACTTCTAGTAAGGTTACTTCCTCCACTGATGTCTTAAACCCTTCAAAGCCATATATGAGGGTTGGAATCTTCTCTTTTTCCAAACTAGTTGTTATTTTTACTTCCTCCCATGACTTATGAATGTATTTAATGGTATGTAGGAGAGTGAAATTTTCCAGAAAGTTTTAAATTTACTTTGCCAGATGCCTCAAAGGAATCACTATTTACAGCATCTACAGACTTATTTTTCAAAGAACTAAAAATAAAACTACCATTCAGTCCAGCAATCCAGCTACTGAGTGTCTATCCAAAGGAAACAAAATCAATATATCAAAAAACCTGTGCTTGTATATTTATTGCACCACTATTCACAATATCAAATATATGGAATCAACCTAATTGTTCATCAATTGATGAGTGGATAAATAAAATATGATACAGATACACATGGAATACTATTCAGCCATTAAAAAAATGAAATCATGTCATTCATGGTCACATGGATGGACTTAGAGGTCATTTTCTTAAGTGAAACAAGCCAGGCACAGAAAGACAAATGTCATATGTCTTCACTTATAAGTAGTTGCTAAAAACTGTGATTACATGGACATAGAGAGTTGAATAATAGATAACGGAGATCCAGAAGAGTGAGGAGGTGGGAAGGAGAAGGAAGGTGAAAAAATGATTAATGGGTACAATGTACATTATTTAGATGATGGATACCCTAAAAACCCTGTATTGACCATTACACAATCTATACATGTAACAAAATTGCACATGTATGCAAAAGTCTGTACAAATAAAAAGGAAAAAAGAAAAGAAATGAAATATACTTTTTAAAAATAATATGACTTGAAAGTCAAAATTATTTCTTAATGAGCTGTACAATGGATGTGTTAGCAGGCCTAAAGACAACATTAATCTCCTTGTACATCTCTATCAGAGCTCTTGTGCAACCAGGAACATTGTCAATGAGTAGTAAGTCTCAACTGTGGACATAAATACTCAGTAAGCCATTCTGCAAACGATGTGCTGTCATCCAGGCTTTATTGTTCCATTTCTAAAGCACTGGCTGAGTAGAATTAGTATAATTCTTAAGAGCCCTAGGATTTTCAGAATGGTAATGAGAATTGGCTTCAATTTAAACTCACTGGTGCCTTAGTCCCTAAAAAGAGAGTTAGCCTGTCCTTTGAAGCTTAGAAGCCAGTCATTGACTTCTCACCAACTATGAAAATCCTAGATGACATCTTCTTTATATATATGGTCAACACTGAAAATTTATTGTTTAGTGTAGCCACTTTCATCAATGATTGTAGAAGCTGCGGCTTCTGTTCGGTTGGGACAAAATTAATTGATGTTTTTGACATTAAAAGTAATGGCAAAAACCATAATAACTTTTGCACCAACCCACTTGCTGCTTCACTTTGTACTTTTATGTTATGGAGAAGACTTCTTTCCTTAAACTTCATAAACTAACTTCTGCCAACTTTGTACTTTCCTTCTGCAGTTTCGTCACCTCTCTCAGCCTTCATGAAATTGAAGAGAGTTAGGGCCTTGCTCTGGATTAGGCTTTGGCTCAAGGAAATGTTGTGGCAGGTTTCGCCTTCTGCCCAGACCACTCACTTTCTCCATTTCAGAAATAAGTCTGTTGTGCTTTCTTATTATTTGAGTGTTCACTAGAGTAGCACTTTTAATTTACTTCAAGAATTTTTCCTTTGCATTCACAACTTGCCTAAGTGTTTGGCAAAATAGGCCTAGCTTTTGTTCTCATTCCACTTTCTACATGTCTCCCTCACTAAACTTAATCATTTACAGCTTTTGATTTAAAGTGAGAGACATGCAACACTTCCATTCATTTGGACACTTAGAGGGCATTGCAGGGTTATTAGTAGGCCTAGTTTTAATATTGTGTCTCAGGGAATAGGAAGACCCATGGAGAAGGGGAGAAATGAGGGGGTGGCCAGTTAGTGAAGCAGTCAGAACTATACTTACTGAGTTTATTGTCTAATATAGGTATAGTTTATGACACCGCCAAACAAGAACAATTGTAACACCAAAGATCACTGCTCACAAATTACTGTAACAGACATAATAACAATAAAATATTTGAAATATTGCCAGAATTACCAAAATGTGACCAAGATACATGAAGTGAGCCCATGCTGTTGGAAAAATGGTTCTGATGGAATTGCTAGATAATGAGTTGCTATAAGCCTTCAATTATTTTTTAAAAACTGCAGTATCTGCAAAGCACAGTAAAGTGAAATGCAATAAAATAAGGCATGCTTGTATTTGTAATTCCATTTTCCATCAGATAAACCAAATAATTGTATTTTATTTTTAAAGCCATCAAAAAGCTATGAATATACCAATAACAACCAAACCAAAACAAAACAGAGAACAAATAACAATGCCTAAGAACTAAAGGCCAGCTCCCTTCTTAGCCTGTATTTTTTTGTTGTTGTTGTTGGAGAAGTATAGTATCTGTTATGTAATCAAATTTTACTGTAGATGGAAAATGCAGGAGAATGTTATTGATGGTTCAAACAAAAATCAGTCAATGGAAATTGACCAAGAGATGACCCAGTTGTTTAAAGTATTAGAAAAGGGAGAAAAGTAACTATCATAAATAATTCAAAATATTTATAGGAGAAGATAGATAACAATGAATAAAGCAATCGGGAATATAAAGACATTTGAGAAAATTCAAGTGATTAGAAATTACCTAAAGTAAAGCAGAGAGGAAAACAAAAATTGAGTGTAAAATGAATTAAGATTCAACAGTCTATGTAGCATTCTCAGTTGTTGAACCATATATGCAATTTGAGTCCTAGAATGTATCAGAGAGTTAATTTGGTGAAAATATGAGTAATTATTTGCAGATAATTTTCAAAATTTGATTTTAAAAGATCCATGCACTGCTCCAGGAAGCTCAGAAAAACATATACTGAGTAAATATTAAGTCCCACTTACAGCTAAATAACTAAAACCCTAAGATCAAGAGAAAAAAGTTAAAAACAAAAATAAAGGACATATTACATCAGAAAAACAATTGTAAGAATGAAAGCTAGCTTTCTATAACAAACAAGGTGGTCTGGGTGCAGTGTCTCATGCCCATAACCCCAATACTTTTGTAGGCTAAGGCAGGAGGATTACTCAAGGCCAGGAGCTCCAGACTAGCCTGGGCAATATAGCAAGATGCTGTCTACAAAAAATTCAAAAACTAGCTAGGCATGGTAGCATATACTTGTGGTCCTAGCTGCTTGAGAGGTGGAGGCAGAAGAATTGCTTGGGCCCAGGAGTTTGAGGTGCCAGTGAGCTATGATTGTGCCATTGGACTCCAGCCTGGGTGACAAAGCAAGAGCCTATTTTTGAAACAAACTGACAAACAAAAAAATTCCAACAGTGGTGCCTAATTGATAATGAAATTGTATATTTCAAGTTAAAAAAAAAATCACCCTAGAATTCTATGTCATGTGTAAATAACTTTTAAAAGATACTAGACATGCAACTAAATAAGTCTTCAGATAAATGAAAGCACTGTATTTTTTTTTATTTTTTGCCATCAGACTTACAGTACAAGAAATAACTAAAGATATTTCTTCCAATATTGATACCAGCTTAAAGCCGACTTCAAAAATGAATGGAGAGCATCAAAAATTGTGAAAAAGGCAGTAAATTTAAATATATTTTATGTTCTTCTTTTGGATTTTTGACTGAGCAGAAGGGGTGTTTTATGTTGCAAATTTCTTACAATATCCCTGAAGGTAGAGTGTTATTGGTTAATGTGATCTCTAGATAAATTTAGCAAATATCCATGCAGGGGCCAAATCTGCTGTGCAGCTTGTTTTTGTGTAGACCATAAGCTAAAATTCATTTTAGAATTTTCAATTGATTGAGTTTAAGGAGAATATGCAACAAAGACTATGTGCAGAATTTTCAACATGTAAAATATTTACTATTTGGCTCTTTATGGAAAACAAAATTCTGGTTGCTGCCGTAGAGCAACCACTTTAAACACACATATGTGTGCATACACACATGTGAAAAACATGTAGTCAATATAATGAATGATATGAAATAATTACTGTACAAAGATTAATCCAAAGAACAAATAGAGTAAATTAAAAACAAATACATATTGGTACAATTAAACCCAAATGTAATTTTGTGAAAAACATAAATTAGACATTTTAGAACCCATGCTGGGTGAGGTGGCTTGTGCATGTTGTCCCAGCTACACAGGAGGCTGAGGCAAGCAGATCACTTTGAGCCCTGGGGTTCAAGGCTGCAATGTGCTATGATCATGCCACTGCACAACGTCCTAGACAACAGAATGAGATACTGTCTCTAAAAAAAATGTTGAAATTATAAACAAATAAATAAATGTTAGGCTTTAAGTAAAGTGAAAAAAACTTTGGAAAATTTAAGATGCAAAAGTGAATATACGAAGAAATAACTTGAATAAGCCTTGTGACTTAGTAAATAATGGAAATGATATTAGGAAAGTCTTCTTCAAAATAGCCAAATGTAAATGGTTTTTCACATAATTTCTGAAAGATCTTAAAGAAAAAAGTAATTTCTTTATTCTAAAAGTTGTTACACAAAATTAAAGAGTTGTAGCTCCCAGCTCATATTATGAGGCTACTATAGCCTTGATTAAAAATCAGATCAGGAAAATACAAGAAAATAAAATTAGAGATTTATTCATCTCATAATTATACTTGAAAATATCATAATTTTTTTCATTCTAAAATATCATTAACAACATTATAAATTTTAATACACAAATATTATAAAAATTGTTTGCAAAATTAGAAATTAAAGAGGTTTATCTGACTTAGTAAAGCTTATATTCCAAGTATATTCAGCAGGCATCATACTGAAGGGAGAAACTTTAGATGCATTCCTCTTAATATAGAAAAAAACACAAAATGCCTCTGTGACAGAGGAGCTGTTTAACACAGCTGTAAGGAAAGAGAAAGAAGAGGAGTTATACAGAATGAACAGGAATAAGTCAAAAGAGTATAACTTGCAGATGATGTAGTCATCTACCTAAATGTAAAAAGAAATAGCAGAATCAAAAGAACTAGCAAACATAATTCACCAGATGTACCAGATAAAGGATGAATCTATGAATTTCTCAATTAATAAATTCTAACAGAAAAACAAACCAACAAAAATAGAATAAAAAGTAGATAGTATACACAAAGCCAACAAAATTGTAACAATATAAGAATCAACCAAGAATCTATATAGCAATTTTCAGGAAAACTTTAAAAATTGAAAAGGAAACAAAGTATCCTGAATATAGGGATAGATATTTTATACTTTTAGATGGAATGAATTTATATGAAAATTATGTCAAGTCTCCTCAAATAAAATAAGAAATTAATGCATTTTTAAATCAAAATGCTTTAGGAATTATTTTTAAAACATAAAAAGTTACTTAAGACTTGAAAGCCTAGAACTCTACTTATGAAAGAATAATATGTTACTAATAGTTAAATTTAAAATATTAAAGAAAGGGATTTGCCTTATTGGTTATAAAGACATATTTCTAATTTAAAAATACTATTTTATTGGCACAAGAACAGGCCAATAAACAAAACATAATAGAAATCTCACCAACAGATCAATATACATTATGCGTTCAAATTCACGATAGTTCGGTGGGGAAAGTTAGCATGGTGAAAGGTGGGTCATTACATAAAGAAAACTATAATGTATTATTTAAGAGGCCTGAAGCCCTAAATGTGAAAGACAAAATATCATTCAAGTGATAGAAGAAAATGTATGAGAATGCTCTATTACGAAAAGTTAGGGGAAGAGTTTTTGAATCAGTTTTGTAAAGTACAACTCATGAGGCAATAAATAAAATGCATTAATTGATTGATCAATAGATTGATTTTGTGCTCTGTGTTGCATTCTGGTTGACACAGTGATTTTCTGCCTTACATTCACGACCTAAATTAGAACCTGTGACTCTTTCAGGCTTGTTCTGAGTTCAGTCTCCGACTATTTTGCGGCCATGTTTACAAGTGATGTTTGTGAAGCCAAGCAAGAGGAGATCAAAATGGAAGGCATAGACCCCAATGCTCTCTGGGACCTTGTCCAATTTGCATATACAGGTATGGCAAAATAATTATAACATCATTCTGATGTCTTATAAATGTTAGCTCATTTCCTTTAAGTACAGGATTTAAAGCTTTTTTTAAAAAAATTCTGTATTCTGTATCTTTTCAGTTGAAAACTAGTAGATCAAAAATCAGACTTTTTATTGTCACTGAAATTACAAATGTATATATGTATGCATATATATTTCGTTCTTCCACAAATGATTTAAACTGGCTTAAATAAATAAGTAAATAGTAGAAACTGGGAGAGAAACAGGGTGGATACAAATTATTGAATAATAATTTGTTTATGTCCATGTTTGCTTAGGAAAGAAAAGAGATTCTAATTGTCTTTTCTTTTGGAAATGATGGGTTCAAATAACTTTTTCCCTGGAATGTGTTACTTTAACGTAAAAATTTTCACAGAATAGTTAATGCGGACTTGACAAATCATTTGAAATGGACAATAAAGGTACTTAGAGTTGTGCAAATGACATTTTTGAAGTTTTTTTTCTGATCTACTATGTTGACATTTTCTATTAATCTTTGTATCATGTTATTAGTGCATTCAAATAATTTTGCCATTGTAGCAAACATTTGTTGAATGTTACTCAGTATACAAGTATTAATTGTATTTGTAGAGAATAAACTAATAAATTTGTGTATTGCCCTCATGAAGCTCACAGACCAAATGAACAGAAGATGTAGATGAGGACATAAATGTGATATAATGCCAAATGTTAAGAGAGTTAGAAGGCATACAACACACAGAGCATTATCAGGGTTTACACTTTTTAATAACTATGTACATTTAGCAAGAAGAGGAGGACATAAAATCTTGTGAAAGAAACCAAGGCAGACAGTATATATTGATGGTTTGTTTTATGTATTATTTCTTATAAATGGAATGTGGTTCATTTTACCTAAATTATTCATACTGGTGTGAGACGAAGAAAGGCAGGTTCTGGCCTAGTTATCAAAGCAGCAGGAACGTAGTTTAAGGAGTTTTAGTTTTACAGCATTTCTGCTAACAGAAAAACAAGAGGTGACATTGTGAAGATCAGCCACTGGAGTCCAAACACCTGGGAACTAGGAGGACTCTGTCCTCTTTTAGGATTTCACTTGTATTGGAGAAGGATTTGCTAACACTAAGATAACACTCAGTAAAAAAAGCTTCCTGAAAAAAAAAAAAAAAAAAAGTACACATGCTCCGGCTGCTTAATCTCAAAGCAGCAACGTGAGGAAAATACTTAGACATTTTTTGGTCTTAATGGCTGTAAAGTAATATTTTGATAAAGAGAAAATCGTACTAGACAAAATTATACAGGTAAAGAAGACTTTATTCAAGGATATTGCATTAGGAGAGAGACCCAAACTCAGTCTGAAGCTTACTGAAACGAAGGAAGGGAGGATTTCTAAGTGCCAAGGTCAGAGGGAGAGCACAGGCCCATCTGTGTTTGTTAATTGGTTTTACTAAAGAAAAAGTAAACTTTCTCATCTTTGCGAGAGGATAGTTTTACAACTTGAAGCAATTTGTTCACCCAAGTTAGTCTTCTACTCTCCTCCAGAAACTGGGGCATAGGGGAGCTATTTCCCTTGATGTTTACATTTCAAAGATACAATGTTCAGGCCTTTGGGGAAAAAAAAAAGTTACGGGTTGTAAAACTAGCAAACTAGCAAGAGGTTTTTAAAAAGACTTAACATCTCAAAGGATTAGGGAAAAAATTACAATTCCATGTTGTTTTTTTTTTATGAGTAGTCTGAAAAAAGAGGGGTCAGCATAGAGTCAGGAAGAATTCTATCCAAAGTTTAGTGAAACTGAGGCAAATTTTAAGACCATCTTGGTCAATTTCAATTTGCATACAACCTGAAACAGTCATACGGAGGAATATTTACCTCTGAGCCAAGAGGTAGCCAGGATAATTACGTTATTGTTTCCTGGAAAGGGAAGAATCATGAAGCTAACATTTTAGGAATCCTTCCAGCAACTAAAAGACAGATATCTAACAACCTAACACTTCCAGGCTCCATGGTCTGGCAGTCTTGCATTTCCTGTGTGCAAAACTAGGTCAAAAGATACTCAGCATCCTGCTGTACAAAGTTGGAAGGTGTTTCAAAGCTCCCTGCTGAAATAATGACACAGATTTGGCTCTGCTTGTAGAGGGCAGACAGGATACAAAAATGCCTCTCAGCTGCCACTGCCACTTTGGCCTGTGCTCCAATACCTTAAATTTTTAGTTGTGAGTTTACAGAAATGTGTTAGATGAGGAAAATATTGATCAGATATTATTGGAAAAATTGCAGGCATGACATAAGGCAAGTATCTTGCTTTTTGTCATATACCATGTAACAAATTATAACAACAGAAAAGAACAAGTGATCAGTTGTATAGAAAGGGAAGCATAGGAGGTAACTGCACTATCTACCTAACTCACCAGCTAACAGATATCTAAGACTTTTCTTTAAAGAAAGCTAAAAATAAATATATTCCAGAAAACAGGAAAAAAAATGAATGAGTGGGAATAGATGTAAAAGTCCAGCCATTTGAGAATATGTATTTTTTTTTAATTTTAAGGTTTGAGAGGCTTTGGTGAAACTAAGGAGGATCAACTATGTCAATGATTAATAGTTAATTATTAGCTGTAGAAGCAATGTGTTTAATAGAGATAGGTCAGAGTGCTTTCAAATGATTTAAACATATGACATTTTATGAACTCTGAAAAATGTGTAAGATTTGAAGGAACCAGATGTAGGTAATTTATCTTATTAAGTTAGAAATTAAGGGCAAAGTACATGGATAAAGAAGGCTTAGAATGAATGTTTGAGATAAGCTTCAATGATTATAGTTTATAATCTTTGAAAAAATAACTTTTATAGAATTTTATATAGTAAAAAATTGTACATATTAAGATATGGGAAACACTCTCCCTGTTGAACTCATCCAACATTTGTTACCTGTAGTCCAAAAAATTAGATGAGAAGCAATGAGATCAGGTTTTTCAGAGAAATTCAGTAAGAACTAAAGCAAACATGTAGACTTACATTATTATTATTATTATTATTATTATTTGGTAACTGGTAAGAATGGCCTTGGTATCATTGAGAGACAGCAATGGTGATAACAGTTCAAAAGAAGTTTCTTAAAAGAAAAAATATGAAAAGGTTAATACTTGGCAATATGTACAATAGAGTAAAAACCCAGTAAGGTCTTTGTGTCAAAAGAATTTTAAAAAATAATAATTCTTGCAACTATTTAGGATAATGATGAGGTTGTGAAAAAATGATGACTACTTTTAAGTTATGAAGTTAGTTTCTTTACTTAAAATAAACGACAACATAAGGTCAGTTTTTCCCACATTGTAACAGCACAGAAATGGAAAGAAAATTTACACTGGTGTTAGAGAAATAATTATAACTTAATATGAAGTTCATGTCATTTTTCTAAATTCTTAATTAGCAGTAGAAGCAATTTCAATTTTTTTTTCTTTTAAGACTTTCAATTGGGTTTTCTTCACCGTTTTCTACTAGAAAATCTGCTTGTGATCTTAGCCATTTGTAAAGAGCAAAGGCCCATTTTAGCAACAGTGTGTGTTATAAAGTAGTGCTGTTTTATAATTGGTATCTTAAGTTGTAAATAAAATACTTAGTTGGAATTCAGATTGTATATCAGTATTTATAAAATTGTATATCAGTTTTTCAAAATCAAATCATAATTCTGCTAACAATATTTGAGCACTTATGGCATGAAGAGGGTCACAGTGTGTATTAGAAAAAGACACAATGTAAACTATGTATATCGATGCTCCTTAGCTTACAATGGATTTATCTGGATGTGCTATCCTCTTTGTAAATCAAGGAATATAGCAAATGCATATCACTTTCATGCCATCATAATGACCAAAAATTGAAAGTCAAACCCTGATAAGTCAGGAACCATCTGTATAAAAAACTGATAGAATACAGATTAAAATGTCATAAGCCTTTAAACAAATTTGGCAACGTACAGGATTATATGGAGCAGTGCATAATGCAAAAGCTCTTTACTTTTGTTTTTAAAAGTAGTAAAATCTATGTATCACTATCCACTTGTTGGCATTCTCAGTTTAGATGTGTCAAATTGACTTAAAAACAGCTTTGTGAGCATTTTCCTGTACATAATGCAGCTCCTGTTCTGTAGTTCCATTTTTCTATTAGGTTGAATAGAAATGAAAAATGAGATATTATCATTTAATCTTCAATAAGCCTTTGATTTGGTAGGGTGAAGTTAAAGTTATTCAGGAGTTATTGTATGAGTCATCCTCAGAAGCACGAGGTCAGAGATGAAAAGATAATTAGGCCATACAGTATCTTATCACTCTATGTTCAAATCACCTAGAGAAGTAGCAATGTCTAGAACTTCAGATATTCCATCCTGAACATTATACATTTTACAGATGAATGTTTTCTATGCTAAGCATGTGCAAAGCAGAAACACCAAAATATTTTTTGAAAATTACATATTTCATATTTCAAATAAGCATTTGTAAAATCTTCTTGAGATAGATCACAAATGTGTTGGTCTGTTTTAAATTAATATGAGGACACAGATACATATTCAAAGCCTCTAAATTTCTTAATGCTGCCCAATCAATGAGGTAAAAGTAACCTTGAAATGATCAATAGTAAGCTGTTGACTCTGTTACTGGAATAGGAACATCAGAACTTAAATTGACTGGTATTGTCTTTACCAGATTTGTGTACTTTTATAGGGTATCAGTTATGATAGGAGTTCCTTGAAGTCACTCATCGCTGTCTTGCTCTCAAAATAGTTTGAGTAGCTTAAACTGACTATCATATTGCTATATAGTGGTTCAGTGCAGGTTTGGTTCATAGTTTCTCCCCATCTAATGCTAGTTCCCTTTAGGTGTCAATGGTGCCTCACAATTTAAGCATATTAATGCCTAATGGTCTTTGTCCTGTGAATGCATTGAGCAACTCTCAAGTTTTACTATATATATGTCTACTATGTACTATGCCTTATGATGGGGTCTGAAAAACAATATGCTGAATTATACATGTTCCTTACCTTTAAGGGTCTTCAAATTTAGCACTAAATACAACTTTTTGTTATCTTATTTTGGTTTAAACATTTTTTGTTTTATATATATCAAATATATATAAATATATATCAAATAAATATATAAATATATATATCAAATATATATATCAAATAAATATATAAATATATATCAAATATATATATATATATATCAAATATATAAATATATATAAATATATGTATCAAATATATATAAATATATATCAAATAAATATAAATATATATATCAAATATATATGTAAATATATATCAAATATATAAATATATGAAATTATATATATCAAATATATATAAATATATATCAAATATATATAAATATATCAAATATATATAAATATATATGCTAGTATTTTCTCATTTAAGAATGGAGCAAAACAATTTTTGATAACAGCAAATATTGATTTTGAATCCACTTGCACACACATTAGGATTTCAATCACAGCCAAAAATGGATGCTCACATTTTGAAAGGAAAAGAAAAACTATAATATATTTGGAAAGGATGCACTGAGGTTCACTATATTTTAAAGTTGCTCTTAGACTGATAGAAATTTCCTCCTAGTTTATCTCTTACATAGTCTCTGCTATCCTGACATACTTGAAAATATACTGTGTTCATTGATGTGTAAGAAAATAGAATTCTAACAAATACGGGAGATGGAATTGCAGAGTTACTAACAAAGTGTCAGGTCCTGTAGAGAACTGATAAGGACAAGGTTTAAATAAAGGAAGCTGTCAATCTAGTAGTGATATTAAGAAGAGGGTTAGGAAATTAAACTGCCAAATGGCAGACCTTTAATCATATTGAAGTGTTAACTTCCTTGTAGAAAAAGGTTGTGTGCCACTGAAGTTAATTAAAGTCTTTGTACCTGCTAAGAAATGTTAAGATAGCTTCTGCTTACTGCCAAACATTTGAATGAAATAAATATACACACATAGGGGCTGAGATGTTTAATGTCCTGCTTTAATATTAAAAAGTGTATATCAGCCCGGAGTTTACCATTTAAACTCTCTTCAGATTTTTATTGTAATTAGAAGTGAATTATTGTTTCGTTTTTATTACTGGTTTAATTCAAGTGGCATGAATTATGCAAGCACATTAGTACATTATTAGTTTTAAACTTAAGGCTTTTACTAGATGGAAAATTCTATTCTCGATTTAAGAAACTGAGCCTTCAAAGACTGGTTTTATGTATTATTATTGCCCATTATTTAAAAGTGTTGATTTAAGCAATTTTCAGAGGGTGTTTAAACAACCTGTATATTCAGTAACAAAATAAAAGTAATAAAAATAAAATCAATAATATAATTTTTATATCACCATCAAATCCTTACCTTTCCATCATTTTAGCAAGAAACCTTGTTTCATTTGTGCATATATATGTTTAAAATGTGTGTGTGTGTGTGTGTGTGTGTAAAACATTTACTACTATCGTATGAAACTAATTTGGGAAAAGTATTGTGCCAAAATAGACAATAAAAACGATTTCAATTTTGTGACTGTTATTCAGCTTTTTGTTGTTGTTGTTGAACAGTGTTTTGGCTTTGTGCCATGGGGCTTAATAGAGAGACTGCAAAAGAAATAGCTAGGTGACTTTTAATATTTAGGAGTAAGGGTTATGTATCTACCACAGTGTAAGTCACAGTTATTTTCTGGGTTTTGAAGTAAGAAAAATCTCTTGGGTCCCATAATCAACTTTACTTCCTTAAACAATCTGTTTGGATTTTATTTTATTGTTGCTCTCAGTCTTATAATTGTTTTCATTTTCCTTTACTTTGTGAGAAGCTAAGAATTGAATCATTGAATTGAATTCAATCACCATTTTTCCAAGTGTTCAGGGTACCTGCTATGTATTTTCCTACTTTAATCATAAGGTTCACTATATTTTCTTAGGCTTTTTCCACCTGTACTTTCAAAATACTTGTACACTTTATTCCTTTGTATTTGTAAGTGTAGTGTGTAGAACTTAACACTAGATATCCAGGACTTATTTTGGCCTTCACTTGAATTGATACGCAACTACCACTCAGTGTGATGTGGGCAGCCCAGTGTTCATTCTGATCCTCGGACATTTATTCTAATTGGCATGCACCTATTTCTTGCTTCTTGTTAAGTACTTGAAATATCTCTTGGGCTTCTCCATTTTACAGTTATGGATCTTGGTCAAATTACTTAACTTTATGAAGTCTTAAGATTCCTTAAATGTAAAAAGGGAAAATAATAGTCTTTAAGTGAGAGGGTTATTTTAAGGAGCAAACTTATAAAATTAAGCTAGTTTAGCATAAAGTTTAGCATGTAGCAAACACTCAATTATGATGATTATTCATAATGTGTGATTTTGTAAGTTTTTTCAAATCTTTTTCACAATCCTTCATAAGAATAAAAATAACGTCTGAGAACTGGGAAAGGATATTCACTTTGCTTATCAATCATTTATTAATTTCGAGTCCAATTTATTATATGTTTCAGCATTATATGTTTTTTAATTCAGATGTATGATTTGGTATACGTGTATAATGGTGCATTTTTTAAACAACTAGCTTATAATTTTGCTACCTTGTGTATTTGAGATGGATTTTTATTGTATATTATATCCATGATTTTATCATATTTTGTCTTAATTGGTCCTTACAGCAACATTCTGAGATAGGTAGGTAGTCAATATCACATTGTCAGATACAGAAATGGCATCTCAGCTTACATGTCAACAAAATTATTATAAGATGTAAAATCACGGCCTAATTTTTCCATGGACATTTTGACATCTTTTCTACTAGATCTAGAGTTATTCAACATTCTGTCTGCTTAATATGAGAGGCAGTGCTGCTCATAATTACTTATGTCATTGTCACATTGAGTGAAAAGCATGACCTTCCATTGACGTAGTAACAACTGGCATCATATATTTTTTTCTTACAATTAATATTGTTGTACATCAAATCATGAGTAACCTGAGGAAGTTATATAGATGATACCCAAATGGAGAATTGTCATTGATGCTTCTTAGCACTATTTAAAATGTTATCCTCAGACTTGCACATTCATAATTTCATAATTTTAAGTCTAATTTTATTTTATTATATTAATCTGAAGAATAATCATAAAAATATTACAACATTCAATTATTAACATTTTCAAGAACTTTCCATGCAAATCTTAGCTATGCCTCACAGTATTCAACTTTATCTTACAAGTGAATCAACTAAAGCACCAATTTCCTAAATGTTTTAAAATAATACCCATCTTTGAAAACATTATTTTACTTCAGTTTTGACTATCTGTTAATATCTTCCATTTAAAATTTGGTAGAGATGATATGATTTGCTGATAGTATGGGGGGAAAACAAGCAAATAAAAACGAGCAAAACAACCCTGTCATTTCACCCTTCTTAAGACTTCTGTAAATTACCACTTAGCCATTTTTAATGAAGAGTCCACTTTCCCATTATGCTTGGGAAAGGACACTTATAATGGGAACACGAAGCACTTTAATTTTAAATACTTTGTCTCCCTCAGTTGAAGGATGCTAAGTGCAATCCAACCAGGAAAACACATTTTAGCTGGAAGTGAACTGCATGCTGAAGATGTTCTGAAGGAATACCTTGATCACTGATTCCTTTGGATTGTGAACTTGAGTTTTCATCTCTGCATATTATGGCTATTATTTCACTCCTGTCACAATACTCAACCAGAGAAAATGTCCTAGCCAAATGGCATTTACATGAGTCTGACGAACCTGTCCTACCCCATATTTTCTTCTCTAAAGAAATGTTTAGGTGTGGTGAGAGGAGAGGATAATGCAGAATAAAAGTTAATAGAGAAATTCTAAAGACTGGTAATGGGATTCAGTCTTACAAGAAAAAATGTAAAAACTGTTTTGCATTTGTCTAAAATATAAGTTTATTCTTGATAGATCCATGCCTGAAAAATGTAAATACTACTTGGAAACATATGCCATTGATTATTTTCATGTGTTTTCCTGGGCTATGCACTCTGCTTTCTGATTAATGAGCATTTTTGATTAACTGACAAATTTGACTAATTCAAAAACGATGTAATAGGACATTTTTGAATCATTTTTACAAATTACTATTTTATTTGCCAGATTCAGTTAAACAAAACATATTTAGAACCTTGTAATCAAACCCCCTTGCTTACATTTATTTAACTTAAGTTTTCCACATCTTATGGTGGCTTCAAAGTGCACTATCCAAGAGGGGAAATAACAGTCACATAATCTATGACATAACTCAATGTGCTCGGATAGTGTTTTCAGAAAGAATTGCATACTTGTCAGAAATTCTGTATCTGTATGCTCCCTCAGCAGCACTCTGTAACTATTGCACTTACAGTTCACTGGGGCTAAGAAATATTGATTTTAAATATGGATTATGAGATGTGAAGATTTCAAGAAAGGCATGAATGTTCGCAGTCAGAAAATAAAAGTGGTGATCTTTAAAAATGACCCATAATGGTAGCAGCAAGGTAAGGAGGTAACATATGAAGCATATTTTGGAAACCAAGATAGAGCATCATAAAAAATTACCTGTTAAACAAAAATACAAAATCTCTGTCAACACAGAACCTCAAGAATAAAGAGGAAGTGGGTATGGTGGCCTCACAGAGGGTAGGATAGTAGAACTCCCAATCTGGGCAGGATGTGAGATAAACTATTAAAACTGCCAACTTTTTTCTTTCCACATCAAATCCACCAAAGTTACTGAATAAAATATTTAAGCATCTCAAGACGAAAGAGCTCTGCACATAACTTCAATATAACCTGGTTCTACAGAAACATGTTCCTACTCACTTTCGAAAATCTGGCCAGTAGAAGTTGCCTTCTTTTATACTTACCCCTTTCTATCTCCCTTCTAGTTTCCTGATGATGTACAATATAAAGGAAGAAAAAAAATAAGCCACTTACATAAGCCAGGTTATGGCTTTTATCTTAGTTTTATTTCTAAATATCCATGGTGTATAAGGCCCCTTTGTAAGTCAAATAAAAAATACTTGGAAAGGCATTCAAATTCAAATCAAAACAATTATGGTGTAATTTTCACAATAAGTAATGTCTTAAAACTCTGTTTGTATTCATAGAAATGACATACCAGTTAGTTTTTCTTCTCAGTCAACAAGACAAAGAGGTAAGCATAATCAGTTATATTATAAACTAAAGGCAAACATTTTCCTCACCATAAACACGGGTGTTGTTATATTAAAATCTGAGACAAATATTTCATTTGAGTATTCAAAATATTTTAAATATACATATAACACTATACAAGCTGCTTTAGACATCTTCAGTATTTAGCCAAAAGTGGATATAACAACGAATTATAGAACTGTTGCTTCTGTGGGCTGATTCAAGTTCAAATTATTTTGTCCAGGAGCACAAGTCTCTAATAATTTCATGCATTAAGCAACAGAATATTTAAATCTGAAAATCAAACTCAACTGGGTTCAAGGTACAATTATTTTAAAGGGAATTGAATTATCTCTGCCGAATTCAAGAGTATATGTTCTATATAAAGGTATCCTAAATTAAAATAATGACCAAAAGAACACAGCTGTGATAAGTCTGGTGCTTAGATAGACTAATTATGTTACTTAAGTAAATATTTAAATAACTTCTATGACCATGAGTTAATCATTTTTTTTCACTGTTCTTACAATCAAAATTTCCTTGAGTGTTGCATGACATGCTATTTTACATTAAACTCCATGGAAATTAGTGAGAGTGGAAAAAATCTATGGAGTTGATTAGGGACAGAGTCATAAACTATAATAAATTTGAAGATAAGACATGTTCTCTATTGTTAAAGTTGAGGGAGCTTAACACCTGTGCATCGATGTGAGTCAAGGGAATGTTGCTTTTACTCTGAAAACAATTCCTTGTTCTCTTCAAATGATGGATATGTAATTAGAGTAGCTTTAAAGCAATTTAAGTAAATTTGAGCTACTGGCATGTTTAATTCTTACCTATCATGCAGTGGACTTTTATAGGTATAAGGTGGACAGAAATAGAACGAATAATGACTTGTATTGTCGCAGCTACTTTTGAACTGCTCTTTGCATAGCCTTTTCTGACTTTTCTAACAGTTTCTCTTGAACTCTGAGATGTAATTAGTACTCAAAAAACATAACCATGTCTTTCTCGTGGCTGGAAGGCATGTATGACATGGTTTACAGATTCATTAGCTCTAGGATTATAGAATTTCATGGGTAGAATTTGTATTCTGTTTTCTAAAATCAGTTTGCTGTAATTTTTAGAAGACAACTAGGATTTTCTCTCTGACAAGAGAGAGAGGAGGCCAGAGTGCCAATAAAGTGGTACAAATTGGCAATAAGGAATAATTTTGACAGCAAAATTCTAAATTGCAGTAAAATTTAAATTTCATTGTTAACTGTTAAAAATATGTGTAAATTGCCTAAACTAAAATCCCTTTAACTCTCCTTCCTTTTTTGAAACATTTATTCAAAAAATCCTGTGAAATGTCTGATATAAATAATTGAATACACCAATAAATGATGGAGAATAGACAAATTTCCCACATAGAAGAATTCAAAAGTATTTATGCCAGTTATTCCACCTTCATGGAGATAGAGTACAACTCCCCCCTCCGTAAGTGTAGGCTGTGCATAGGGACTTTCTTCCAGAGAGTACAGTATGTAAAGGTACTAAAGAATAACAGTACAGTGGAGAAACCTGACATACACTACCTCCGCACGTGATCAAGATGACTATCACCAGTGATAAGTCATGTTGATAATGTTTCTTAAATAGCATGTGATGAACTTCACTCATAACCCCAGTCTAATAATCAGCAAAATATCGATTGAAGAACATTTTATGAAATATTAAATTAGTACTCCTCAGAACTGTCAAAGTCATTAAAAAAAGGAAAGTCTGAAAACTTCCACAGCCTAGAGTTGCCTAAAAAGACAGAATGAGTAAATGAGATGTACTATTCTGAATGGGATCCTGGAACAGAAAAAGGACATTAGGTAAGAAAAGAAAAAAAAAATCTAAGGAATGTAAAGGAAGTACACATTTTAGTTAATAATAATGTAACAATATTTGTTCATTAATATAACACATATATCATACGAACGTAAGATGTTAATAATGGGGGAAACAGTTATATGTCATATGGAAAATCGCTGTACTAGCTTTGCAATTTTCTGTAAATCTAGAAGTATTTTCATATAAAACTATATTTTAAAAATACCTATGACTTACTAAAAATGTCAATTTTGAGGTTTGAATTTCTAGAGTGACATTGATATTGTTTCTTCTTCAATTTAACAGAATGATGATAGATAAAATTTGATTTACTTTGTGAATTGTATAGGCAGTTTTTGCACTTTTCTGGTAGAATGCACATTCCTAAAACAATACCTTTGGAAATATACATTTTCAATATAACAGACTTTGTAGATGAAATACGGATACTCTGTGCATTTGTTAATAGGGGACGATGTGTCTAACAAAAAGTAGAACCACATTGATACATATTCTTCTATAAACTTCACTTTTTCCTTCCCATTCTATTTTACATATTTTTATGTCAATGCAGTATAAATTCAAATATCTTATAGAAAAACAGTTTAAGTCTACTCATACATATTTGGAAGATTTAGTGGCCTTTAGCATTTACTTAAGATGTAGTTGTAGATAAATGTAGCACACCTTATTGGAACCCTATTTAAAAACTATTCCCCGTTTGGTCCCCCAGTTGAATCAGAGGAGGGTGACTCCAATTTTATAAGCAGTTTGTAGGATCAAAACCAATTATTTGTATTTCACCCCTTTCATAATGATAGAGTTAGGCATGATTATGTGACACAATTTTTGCCAAGGCAGCATGGAGAAAAATTTCTGGGGATTCTTTGGTAAAAGTTTCTTCACTGATGTAAGAGATATATACATAAAGAAATAGTTACTCTTCTGCTGTGTGCTTTCCTGTCTGAATCTGAAACCTGAAACTATGGCAACTATGAGAGAAATTGAGGAAGTCACTTGAGATGCCTGTTTCCTTATGATGTGTTGACCGTCTCATTAATTAACTCTGGAGACAAAGTTCCTCTGGACTTGCTAAGAGAAATTATAAACATTTCATTTTTTTAAAAAAAAATCTCTAAAAGTTATCTTTTGTTAGAAACATTGACTTCTTATGTATATGAAGTTTAATATGGCTATCGTGTATTTTTAAACCAGTTTTCTACGGCATCTAACTAAAAACATGCAGGTTTTCCCTTTTAGTAAGCTTATTTGAGAACGTTATGCCTTGAAATCAACTGTGAATGAAAATGTAGAATTACTTTTCTTTCCATTAGCAGTTTTCATGCTTTTTCAAAAGTTAACTTTTAAGTCAAATACTTGGCTGCTTTTTGCCTTTTTACATCTAGGTCTGGCCGAGCAATGGCTAGGTTATAGATGTAAAGAAATACAGCATGCATGAGGTAGCTTAATTTGTGTGCATTGAAGCTTGACACTGGCTAATATTTCATTTGTGCCTTCTGGCTTTAACAAATGGATTCTTTCATTGGATATAGTCCAAGTTTTAGAAAATAAAATATTAAAACTCTTCGAAAAAAACAATGGTTATAATACTTAACCTCCAAAACTAGCAATAAATAAAAATATTATTCTACATATATCTTGTGAAAATTCTTTTTTTTCTTTTTTGGGGAAATAATTGAGAGATGATCTGAAAAAAATCTGTCTAAATTATTATGAAGTGTATTATTATCAAGGGTTTGAATTTAGACTGAATAAATATGTTTCAAGAAAATGTCGTAAAAACCCTGTAAGTTACTACATTGACATACTGCCTCTGAATCTTTTTTCAAGTGTTGATCTGGGAAGTAAAAATACACACACATATAAAGAAATATAGTAATATACTTTTCCAATATAAATGGTCAATTATACACCATTTGCCTGACACCCAAGCCAAACTATGTGGAGTCCTCTGGGATTTTATTCCTCACTGTCCACATCCAATATTCACTTTATCAGTCAGAGTCCCAGCAGAAAACAAATGAAACACTGAAAGAGCTTAAAGGAAGAGAGTATAATAGAGCTATCAACAGGGTTCAGAATGTTCACAAGGGGTGATGGAAACACACAAGAATTAGCCACAGTGACGGAATAGGAAGATCTTCACACACACACACACACACACACACACACACACACACACAACACACACACACAATTTTGTATGGCATGCTCAAGTTTTTAAGATATTAAAAATATGTTTTTCATATGATAAGTTGGTACAAAAGTAATTGCAATTTTCCCGTTGAAAGTAATGACAAAACCCACAATTACTTTTGTACCAACCTAATAATACCATATGTGACTTGTCATGACTATAATCATGTTTTATATATTGCAAACATTCAGAAAAATTATTGGCCAGGCATGGTAGCTCATGCCTGTAAATCACAACAATTTGGGAGGCCAGAGCAAGAGGATGGCTTGGGGCCAGGAGTTCTAGACTAGCCTGGGCAACATAGCAACACCTAATTGCTACAAAAATAAAAATAAATAGCCGAACCTAGTGGTGCATGCCTGTAATCTCACCTATGTGGGAGGCTGAGGCAAGAGGATAACTTGAGCCCAGGAGTTCAAGCATGCAGTGAGCTAGGATCATGCCACTGCCCTTCAGCCCGGATGACAGAATAAGACCTTGTCTCAAAAAGAAAAAAAAAGGAGAACAAAGAAGAAAAAAAATCACACAATCCTCAATGTAAATTATAATATCATATATTTGTTTGATTTTTCTTTGCATTTAAGCACTCACAAAATGTTTCTATCTACTTGTCAACTCAAATCATTTATTAAATATATTTTGAAAATACAGTTGAGTACTCTTTTTTAAAGCTTTATTGATGAATAATCAAGATATAATAAACTGCACATATACAAAGTGTATAATTTGATAAGTTTGGCTTATGTATATACTCACCACAAAGTAATGAATATATCTATAATCGTCAAATGTTTTCTCATGTCCTTTTGCAATCTATCTTGTTGTTCTTCCTTATCCCCACCTAGTACATAAACATCGGTGATCTGACTCCTTACATACCAGATTTTTTGGGATTTTCAAGAATTTTGAAGTTAATCATAGAGTCTGTGTTTATTTTCTGTCTGGTTTCTTTCACTCAGCCTAATTATCTTGCACTCAACATAAGTAACCATGGTATTTCATAATCAATAATTATTTTATTTTTATTATTATGAAGTATTCCATTGAATAAGCATACTCTAATTTTGTTTATTTATTTACCTGTCATGTAACATTTTAGTTCTTTCCAGTTCTTGGCCATTGCAAAATAAATTTTCTGCAAACATTCATGTACAGACTTTGTATCAGCATATTCTTCCTTTACTCTTGAGCAAACATCTAGGAGCAGAATGGCTGAGTCATAGGAGAGATAAAACTGCAGAATCGTTTTCTAAAGTAGTTGTACCATTTCACATTTCCACAAGTAGTTCTAATAGAGGTGTTGTGGCATGTCATTGTGTTTGTAATGTGCATTTTCTGAAGCACTGATAATATTGAGCATTTTTTGTTCATATATTTTCTTTTGTGGGATGTCTGTATAAATAATTTGCCCAGTTTTTTAAAAATTTAGTTTGAAAATTCTTTATATATTCCGTATATAATATTTTATCAGATATGATTTGCAAACTTTTTTCCTGGTTTATGGTTCATCTTTTTATTCCTTTAATAATATATCTTACAGTGGCTTTTTTTTTCTTTCTTTTAACTAGAGGCAGGGTCTCATTCTGTCACTCAGGCTGGAGTGCAGGGGCATGATCTTAGCTCGATCTTGCAGGGAATTATATGAAGTCTAGTTTCTCAATTTGTTCTACGAGAAATGATGTTTTTGATATTTTATCAAATAAATTTTTAATTAACAAAGTTTGTTTATAGAAGTTTTATAGCTGCCGGGTGCGGTGGCTCACGCATGTAATCCCAGCACTTTGGGAGGCCGAGACAGGTCAGGAGTTTGAGACCAGCCTGGCCAACACGGTGAAACCCCGTCTGTTCTAAACATACAAAAAATTAGCTGGGCGTGGTGGCGGGCGCCTGTAATCCCAGCTACCTGGGAGGCTGAGGCAGGAGAATCACTTGAACCCAGGAGGTGGAGGTTGCAGTGATCCGAGATGGCGCCACTGCACTCCAGCCTGGGCGACAGAGTGAGACTCCATCAAAAAAAAAAAAAAAAAGTTTTATAGTTTAATGTTTGAATTTAGATTCGTGATCCATTTTGAGTAAATTTTGTATATCATTTGGGGTATACATCAAATACAAGTTTTTGTACACATATCTGACTCATTCAAAGACAATCTTTTCTCAAATGACTTACTTTTGTGCCTTTGCATAAACTTTGTAATCAGTCTTAAAATCAGGTAGTGCTCTTATTCTCACTTTGTTATTTTTCAAAATTGTTTGGATTATTGTAGGTCCGTTGTATTTCCATATGAATTTTATAATCAGTTTTGCAATTTTCACAGAAAGTCTACTGGGATTCTAAATGTTATTGTAGTACATCTATAGATTAATTTGGTGTGAAATGAAATCTTAGCAATATTGATCTTTGAGCTTCTGAGCACAGCATGTCTCTACATTCCCCTACCATCTCAGCATCTCAGGACTTCTGATTAGAATGCTATGTTGGGTGATCCCCAAGACTAACACCCCGTTCAGTGATGAACTGGGATACTTCACAAGACTCAGCATGTGGTTTTACAAATGGCTATGAATTGTTACGGCAAAATAATACATAACACAATCAGAAAAGGTAAACTACCCATGGGGCAAAGGCCAAATGAAACCAGGTACAGACTTCCAAGGGTTCCCTTCCAGTGGAGTCCCACTGAAGATACTTAATTTTACCTTCAATAAGTTGTGACAAAGTGTGTGAAATGTCAACCAAGGAAGCTCACTAGAGATTCAGTGCCTGGAGTTTTATTAGGTGTTGATCGCATAGGCCTCCATCTAACACAGAACAAAATTTCAGACTCCCAGAAGGGAAAAAAGGTGTTGCTCATATACCACATTGTTTGTACAGTTTAGGCACAGTGAGTCAATTTTATCAGTTAACGATGAGAATCCTCTTGAAATCTAAGTTCTCAAATACCAGCTGGAACAAACCTTGAAAGCAGGCCTTTCAGAGGATGGTAGTAGTTCAGGTCTGCTGTGCTCATGCTTTTCTGCATAAATTATATTGAGAGAAATAGTTAATTAGATTACAGGAAGTCACCTTCCCAATATTCTAAAATCACAGTAAAATGAAGTCAATAGAAACCATGCCATCAGCATGTAGGTCTTCCATCTGATTTTCTCTCAAGATCTATGCTAAGAAGCATGCAACCGTCTTCTTGACAACTTTACTGAACAATTTAGGTAAAATGCCTCTGAAGTTTTAAGTCAAAACAATACGTTGAAGGGTATATATGAATAAAAAAGTGTTATAATCAGTTTAAAATTAATAACAGATTTTAATGTGTTCGTATTATTTTCTCTATTTTAACTTTATTTTTATAACAGCAGGTACACATTTCAAAAAGAAACAAAAATTGATATACAAATATAGGTTTCTGTAACCTATAGAATACTTTTTGCTCATGCTTGCTATGGTATTTCACAAACCTTAAAATATATATCAATAGTACTCATGTAATCAGTCTTAAAATCATTCAAATCTATATTTTAATATATAATAAACATATTTTCATATTACTCTAATCATTGTATTTTCCAACCTGTTTTCTGCAGTGTATCTGCTCTTCTTTTTCCTTCATCAACTCACTTTTATGCTTGGAGGCATGCTTTAGATTTCTTTACTGTCTTGCTTTCAGTGAAAGTCATAAATAAAATATAATAGTCTTTTTTATCTATTAACCATGTTGTCATATTTGAAAGCAAAGGCATCTATCATCCAACAAATTCTTCTTTAATTATAAAAAAAATAAATGAAGAAATCTGTCAGATACTGCCTAAAACATTGTATGACACTCAAAGCCACCAAAAATGGGACACACTGACATCATGAGCCTCTTGATCATGATGGAGCAGGGTACAAGATCACCTATACGGTGTCCTTGCAAAAAAGAAAAAAGAAAAAAACTTCACCATAATCTAATAAAGGGGAAATAATATAAGTCCAAAAGGAGGAATTCTGCAAAACAACTAGTATGGATTCTTCACCAACATAAATTTATAGATGAAAAAATGGCAGGGGAACAGTTCTAGATCAAAGGAATCTAAAGGAACACCACAAGTAAATGTAACATATAATCCTTGATGAGCTCTTGAATTAAAAAATCAAAGAAAGCTACACAGCAAACTATTTGAACATTTGGGCAAGTGTATGTCATAGCAAATATATAAATTTCATATATGATAATTATATTGCCTCTCCATTGGAGAATACCTTTGTTCTTAGCTGATAGATGCTGAAGCATTTAGGGGTGACATGTGATGGCTGAAAGTAGCTCTCAAGTAATTTTGCAGCTACAACATAAATACACACATACACATACATATAGCAAAATGTTAACACTGGGTGAAGCTAGATGAAGGGTATATGGGTGGGTTTTGCAAATTATTATAGGTTTAAAAATTTTCAGAAAACAAAATATGATGTGAAAAAATAGTTATTATGCATAAAGGACTTTCTTAATAAATATTCTGTCCAAAAGTTTTGAAAGCAGATAACTTTTTATTATGTCATAAAACTATTCATGATAAAAAGGAGAAATCTAAGAAAAAATGGTAGTAACATCACAAAGTTAAAAAATATACACAAACTGGCAATAATATACTTTTAAATTTCAATTAAATAACAGCATAATTAGAGTTAGATAAAATTACATTTTTCCTAAAGTCTTATATTCAAATTTCAAATTTAGTGCAACCTGCCTTCCAAGTTCACCAATAAACTAAGATATTCCTTATATGTAGGCACTAAAGGCTGCCATTGATTATTAAAAGCTGCAATGTATGCTTTACCCAGGCAAAATATATATACATAAATGCAAGTATAAATGAAACAATTCAAACTTTAGTCAAATTTAGAAGATTCAGAAAAGTGAATTAAATAAGATATTATTTTCTCAGGTTTAAAATTCTTAAGATTTTCCTTTTAGAATAGTTTCAGTAAGATTGGCACCAACTCTCCTTTGAATGTCTGATAGAATTGAGCTTTGACTCCCTCTGGTTCTGGAATTTTGGGGGAGTTTTTTAAATTACTGTTTCAGTCCAAGTACTTGATATTGATCTGTTTAGAGTTTTTATTTCTTTCTGATTTAATCTAGGGGGATTGTATATTTCCAGGGATTTATTCATCATCTCTAGATTTTCTAGTTTGTGCACATAAGGTGTTCATAGCCTCCTTGAATGATCCTTTGTGTTTCTGTAGTATCAGTTGTAATGTCTCCCATTTCATTTCTAATTGAGTTTATTTGGATCTTCTCTCTTCTTTTTTGGTTAAGCTCACTAATGATCTAACAATTTTGTTTATCTTTTCAAAGAACCAGCTTTTTGGTTCATTTATCTTTTGGATTGCTTTTGTTTATTTGTTTTAATTTCATTTAGTTCTGCTCTGATGTTTGTTATTTATTTTCTTCTGCTGGGTTTCGGATTGGTTTGTTCTTGTTTCTCTAGTTCCTTGAGGTGTGACCCTAGATTCTCTATTTGTGCTCTTTCAGACATTTTGATATAGGCATTTATTGCTATAAACTTTCCTCTCAGCATCACTTTTTCTGTATACCACAGGTTTTGATAAGTTGTGTCACTATTATCATTCAGATCAAAGAATTTTTAATTTCCACCTGGATTTCATTGTTGACCCTAAGATCATTCAAAAGCAGAGTATTAATTTCCATGCATTTGTATAGTTTTGAGGTTTCCTTTTGGAATTAATTTTGAGTTTTATTCCATTGTGGTCTGAGAGGATACTTGATACAGTTTTGATTTTCTTAAATTGATTGAGACTTGTTCCTGGTCTATCTTGGAGAATGTTCCCTGTGCTGATGAAAAGAACATATATTCTGCAGTTTAGGGGCAGAATGTTCTGTAAATATTTGTTAAATCCATTTGTTTTAGGGGATAGTTTAGGTTCATTTTTATACAATTATATACAATTGTATATACAATTGTACAATTATACAAGTTATACAACTTGTAAAACTCACTTAGATACAGATAGTAAATCTAAATGATAATAAAATCATCGAACTCATTGAATTACTAATTAAAATGTAACTCCAGATATTTAAGTCCATAAAACTTCAAAGGTAAGTTCTATAAACATTTGACAAACAGATCCCTTTAAAAAATTTATTCTGGATATTAGAAAAACAGAGGAAACAGTAAAGCACTAAAGAGCCTTTTTTTTTTTTTTTTTTTTTTTTTTTGCCTTTAAGATAAAATGACCAAACAGGGAAACAAAAACGAAGAAAAAACTAAAAACCAAAATTATAGACAATTGTAAACATGAGTACAGTGGGTTAAGTACAGTACTACCAACCTGTAACACATGCATTTATAAATGTATATACATATGTTAAATATTCACAAATAGATATTTTATATTCATATACAAATATATACCTTGTCAGATACTTAGAGAATCTCTGCTCTCCTAAGTTTGTAGGCATATATTCTGAACCTTATTTTTCTATTTTCCTTATTTCACAATCAAAGGAAGAACTATCATTTCTGCTGACGTGTATACAGATATGTTGATTGAAACTGCATTTGTATCTGCTGAGTGATTTTAAATATTACATGAAATACGAAATGCAAAATTCTTAAAACAATTGGTGACCTTTACCGAGTTATATTTATCTTGATTACCAATCTCAGTTTAGATCTGTTCTAGCAGATTGGCCTAAAGTTTTGTGTAGTGTTATGATACATATTATTTCATGTTTTTAAAAGAGTTTCATAATTATCTTTGCTTACGTTTAGGCTGCTTGGAATTAAAAGAGGACACCATTGAGAACCTTCTTGCTGCAGCGTGCCTTCTTCAGCTTCCACAGGTGGTGGAAGTGTGCTGCCACTTCCTCATGAAGCTTTTGCATCCATCTAACTGTTTAGGAATTCGAGCCTTCGCAGATGCTCAAGGATGCATTGAATTAATGAAGGTGGCCCACAGCTACACAATGGTAAGGAAACTTAATGTTTTAATAATAATGGAGACACACTCTGTGTTATCAGAGGTAAAAATAATTACTGTCATGGCATTAGCAAGTTTTTTAAGTTTAAAATGAGTTTTCTATTCTTGGCACATTTTTTTGTTATGAACTATGGTGTACCATAATGTATTTTCTAATTTTTAAAAACACATTCTATACTGGATTTATTGTTATTTTGTGGATTTATTTTTTATTTTACATTTATTGGTTTATTATAAAAGATATTGCAAAGGATACAGATGAAGAGATGTGTAGGGCGAGGTATGAGGAGAGGGGCGCATAGGCTCCAGGCCCTCCTGGGCACATAACCCTCCAGGAACCTCCACGTGTTCCATTCAGGAAGCTTCACTACGGCTTTATGCACACTTAACAGGCAATACAGATATACGTATGGATAGATATTAATAAAGTTATTTAAACTGATTTTCAAAATTGCCCCAGGCATATCTACCTTTGTACATTCACTTCCACAGCTGCCCTTTTATACATTTTTCTGCATTTTTTAAACCTCTCCGTCACAGCATATTGTACTTGGTGTGGCTATGCCAGTATGATTTTATGGAAAAAATTGAAGCCTATTTTATATTTTTCCCTTTTATTCCCTGTGTGTGTGTGTGTGTGTGTGTGTGTATGTATATGTATATGTATATTTATGAGTGTGTATATTTAACAGCTTTGTAGAGAATCTAAAAGCCATTTCAATTGTACAGTTTAAATTTGTGTACTTTATAGCATGGGATTTTAAAAATATTAATTCCATTCTAGGATAGAATAACCAGTTACAAGTCTCATACCCATCATATTACCTATCCTAGAAATAATCATTCTAAAAGCATTTAATAGCGTGAGTGCCTGGCATAGAGGCCCTATATCAATGCTACCCATTTTTACTGTGATGTTATTATTCATATTATTAATGTCTTCAATGTTATTATTGAAACAACTAATGAAGTCTTATGGAAATTTTTGTCTCCAACTCAAAGAAAGAATTAAAATGAGATAAATATCGTTAAGCTTTATGATTGCTATTTATTTCAAATTGAACACTTTTTCTAATTGCTAATGAGTCAACCACTTAAAAGTATTCTGATTGCCATTTTGAAACAGAGTTTCAAAATTATTTTCTTTTTCCTTTTTAATCCTTTAAGCAGATTACTAAATTAAATGAAAATATAGAAATAAAAGGAGGAAGATATGCGATTTGTAATTCTATTGGCAAATCCTTCTTTAGAAATTTTCCATGACAGACATGATGCTACCTTTGAAATTATGTGAACCATAGCAAATCAAAGTAAACAAATAATTCATCAACCAAAATATCAAAGTCCAACTGCCACCATTTAATTAGGCACATTTCATTAACTTTAGGAGCTCCTGGCTTAACTAAGCCAAAGAACAATATGCCTCCATATCCAGAGGGATAATGGTCCCTTCTGGTCTAGTGGCAAATTATTAATTTAATAATGAAAATATTTTCCTTGCAGCTGCTTGGACTGTTCTGCAATTTATCACACAATAGTAACAAATTTTTTTCTTCAGAGACTTTAAAAGGTATGCTTCATAGGAAAATATATTTAAAACAGAAACATAGAAGATTTCTAAGGTACTCAACATTCTGCCTGACTCTATATTAATTTATTTCTTAGACTGTGATATATAATATCTGCTGAAATTTAAATGATTTTAAATTATTTTGAAAATGTGACGCTCTGGTATTCTATAGATGTTTATGGTAACTATTTTAGAGAAAAATTACTGACCAGGTGTCTTCCCAGATCTATATTGTCCCTTCAATTCCAGCAGTTTAAAATGAGTGTTTTGCATCTGATAATGTGATTTCTCATCACATATTTGCCTCTGATCCTTGTCCAATCAGGCATATGTTCTCATCTAATCTACCCAATCTGTGCTTTGAAAGCAAACGTGTGTTTTTTTTCTCCTTAACTGCTTTAACAGCAAATCATTCCATTTTTTCTACTACATGTGGGATAGAATTAACTTCTCTCTTGACTGTAATTATTTGTCTGATTGCTTAATACATAAGTAACACTTTCAAAATTTTTAAATTTCTTGCCCAAACTCTTTAGATGTAAACTTGATCTTCAAAGACCAAAGGTCTGGTCTACCCAGACCTTAATTTGCTACCTATATTTCTCTTCTTTATTATTTGTCATCTTTCCTTTGGAAATTTCACTTATGTATTTGGCTTCAGCTACTGAATTTGTGCAAATAATTCCAAAATCTTTTGGGAAGGTGACTCAGCTTGGCAATGAATCATGCAAAATACTGGAGAATTTTGATTACAAGCTCAGTATCAGGTAGAAGTGTAAAATTAATTCTGAAACATTAATGTAAACTGTGTCTGCATGAATATAGAGATAGCACCAAAATAGCAGCACTGAAGGAAATAGTTTCATTGTACTCTCTTAGATTATATTATGAAATTTGTGCTTAATTCTGGATATAACATTTTAAAAGCTGTAGAGAGTGGCAAACGGAAACAGATTAGAATAACAAGAATAGTAAATTTTATGTGATTATGAAATATGAAGAAAAGTTGAAAAAATGGCTGCCTATGCCAGAATAAAATTAAGGCATGACAATAGCTGTCATATATTTGATAGAATGGACTTGTGTTTAAAGCAGTGGTCTTTGTTTCTCATTCTGTTTTTAAATTTATTTTACTAATGCAATTCTTTGTTCAAATTAAATATTATATCAAAGTATAGTTTTAGAATTGATCTGCTTTGGGTAAAGATGGACAGAAAGTCCAGAGTCGACTTCCATCTCCAGATCTTTCCTTCCCTGCTGAGTTGTCAATTCCCACTGGTCATCATTGCTACTTCCCTCCAAAGTCAGCTCTGCCTTTTGGAGGACACACGTGGAACATTTTTATCCAGCAATCCTTTCCCTAGATGGTTTTTGGTTAGATCTTGCCAATAAGAGGCATTCATGTAAGATATGAAAGCTGGAAGAGAAGCAGCAGCCATTATTCTCCACGGGAAGTTGCAGGAAGATATGTAGGTAAATGGAAAAGTAAAATAACTTACAAGCGAGTGATCAAAGCTATTTACCCCACTGTTGCAGGCTGACACCATTGTTGGGAGGCCTCTGGAGGCCCTTGAGGAATGCAGTGTCTTTGCAGAGTGCTTTTGAGAAAATTCATGTTGAAATGAAGGTTGAAATCTTCAGTAGAAACTTCCCTGACCTTCATAGTTTTTTCAATGGCCGTTTAAACCTTCAATTCTCTATTCATGTCTTTTAAACTTAGAACATTGAGTGTTTTATTTTCTTAATTAAAAAAAATTCAAAACATGCTTCAACATAGAATCATAGCATGTTCAATCTTCATTTTTTTTTTTTTTTTTGAGATGGAGTCTCGTTCTGTCTGTCGCCTAGGCTGGAGTGCAGAGGCGTAATCTCCACTCACTGCAACCTCCGCCTCCTAGGTTCGGGCAATTCTCCTGTCCCAGCCTCCCAAGTAACTGGGACTACAGGCACCTGTCACCACACCTGGCTAATTTTTGTATTTTTAGTAGAGACGGGGTTTCACCTTGTTGGTCAGACTGATCTCAAACTCCTGACCTTAGGTCATCCACCCGCCTTGGCCTCCCAAAGTGCTGGGATTACAGGCATGAGCCATCACACTGGGCCTCCATATTCTGATATACATAGTCCTCCACACCTAGCCTCTAAGCTGCTACCCAGGCATTTTTCCTCAATGTTAGATGCAATTGCTCTCATTCCTGCTAAATATGTGTTGTATGGTTCCTTCACTCTTACTTAACTCAGACATTTCTCTTGTTGGAATCCATTATCAAATTCTGAATAATCTCTCCCTGTTTCTAGTTCAAGTTCATTCATGCCCAAGAAATATCTTTAAACTTTTCATGGCATTAGCTCTCACAAATGAAATCTTAGTATTCCTTTCTTTAGGATTGTGTGATATCATAAACTTTCTTATGCAATTAATTATTTTTATTTCTTTGTGACTAGTCTTTACAAATATATTGCGGATTTCTTTATGACAAGAGAAGAAGCATTCTCCATTGAATTTTTGTGTTCCATCAAAGTATCTAGTATCTTGTAATACATTCATCAATTCCCTGTTTCCCTTGGGTACTTTTGCAGAACTTTCTTTAATTTACTCATTCAACAAGACTACAAGTGTGTGCCTTTGACATTTTTTAAATCACATTTTCTGCTATTATTTTCCCTGTTCATACAGTTCTAGCCACACTGACCTTCTTACTGCTTTTTGACAACACTAAGCATAACTTCACTTGTGGAGTCTTGTGCTTGTTCTTTCTTCCCTCTGATGGAAATACTCTTCTGCCAAATATTTATATCTGTTTCTTCTCTACCTCATTCAGATCTTTGTCAAATGTTACTTCTACAGAGACCCATTCTCTGAAAACTCCATGTGATGTGCCAGTACCTTCAAAACTCTCTATTCCCTTACACTCCTTTTTATTTTTTAGAGTCCTTGTTTAGTTCCTGGCTTTATAATATATATTTGTTTTTGTTATTGTTGTTTTTGTTGTCTATCTGCTCAATTAATATAGTAGCTTCTTGATAACATAAAAAAACTTTTGTAACATAAGTGCCTAGATAAATCTCCATATATACGATTAATTACTGAATGAATAAATGAAAGTATAGTGACTCTTGACTGCTATGTACCAAGTTCACCAGTAGGTGAACTATGTACCAAGTTCACCAGTAGGTGAACTATGTACCAAGTTCACCAGTAGGTGAACTATGTACCAAGTTCACCAGTAGGTGAACTATGTACCAAGTTCACCAGTAGGTGAACTATGTACCAAGTTCACCAGTAGGTGAACTATGTACCAAGTTCACCAGTAGGTGAACTATGTACCAAGTTCACCAGTAGGTGAACTATGTACCAAGTTCACCAGTAGGTGAACTATGTACCAAGTTCACCAGTACCAACTATGTACCAGGTTCACCAGTAGGTGGCACAGGAAATGCAATGGTGAACAAAATAGAAATGATATTGCCCTTAGAGTCAAGGTTAATATATTGAATGAAAACAAGTTATCATTATAAAGTATAACTATTTATGCCTATATATGTGTATGTGTATACTTTATAATACTTTATAATGATAATGATACTTTATAATGATAATATGTATATATATATACACATGCACACACAGTAAATTTTACAAAGAAAAATTATGAGACGCAATGGGAACCCTCCCATAAATCAGAAAAAGACTCTTTAAATAAATGATGTTTATATGAATTGTAAAAAATGAGGTAGAATTAGTCAGGTGTAGATTTGGTTAAAGAATGTTCATAACAGAAGAAAATGGATTGCCAATGATCTGAAGTGGGAAGGCAATTGTTCTGCTTAATGAAATTCAAGGTAGATGGGATGGTGGAGAGGGACAAGAAGAGAGGTAGTTTATGAGGCTGAAGATCTAGGCAGAACCAATTGTGTAGGGTTATGGAGACTTTGTAAAAATTGAGGATTTATCTGGAATATAATAATATGCCATTGAACATTTTGAACAAGTAAGGACAAAGGTTTAATTTTAAGATGAGTTATCAGACTGACATAAAAGGAAGGCAAGAAGAGAAACTAAGAATAGAGATTAGTATACCCTAGAGGCGTATACACCTACTCACATAATTTGTTTATAATGATAAATTATCATTATAAATGACAATTACATATGCCTATATATGTATGTATGTATACGTCTGTGTATACATATAGGTAAATTTTACAAAGAAAAATTATAAGATGTAATATAAGATGTGATATATACTCACATCCACGTATTAGGAGACTGAAAAAGAAAAAAGAGAGTGAGGTAACGCTACCTTCTGCCATCGTGCTTGGCACATAAGCAGCAGCTTTACTGATGGCGAACCTTACCACCAATGATGCTGGTGATGGCACACGTAAAGTTTAAAATATTGTCCTATTGCCACTATAATTCTAGGTGTTAAATATATTAAATTTACTCCTTTCAAAATCCCTGCAAGGCAAGTGTTATATCCATTTTAAAAACAATAAAACTGTGATTCAGGATTGTTAAATAATTTATTCGGGATCAATAGACAGACATGCTAGAATGGGATAATAAACCCAGTACTATCTCACTACAGATTTCATGCCCTATTCAATATGCTAATGAATATACCGCGATTACATATTGCCCATAATATTAAGTCGAGTTCCTGATACCGAGACACAAAATAGGAATTATTTCAGACAAATGGGTATTATGCACCTGAAAGAGAAATAAGACCAAAGAACTTTGTGATTTTTTTTTCTCAAATATTTTTTTTTCCGCCTTCTCTGTTTTCTGTTCGGTGCTACCAGTATGACTTAGAAGATTTCATTAGGTTTAGGCTGGAGGCAGAGACGGTGGCACTAAGACTAACTAAAGGCTGCCTTGTTCATAAGTAGCTTTGAAGGGTGGAAGACTCATACCTGCAACATAAAGCCTTCCAGAGTCAGTGTAAGAGTAGCTGCCCTTTCAGAATCTGGTAGTAGTAAAAACATGCTATACATCCTTCACTTGTCCTTTAGAGCCACTGGAAAAAATACCTGATCGAAAGAACAAACTATATCAATATGGTTTGTGATCATGGTTTTAAAATACCCGACATGTTTCATGGTTTCTAGCTAGCTACACGCTTTTAATCTTAACCAATAACCCTGCTAATAAACCATAAATTAGGGTTTGCCTTAGAAGAATATTTGGAGTATAACTTTAAATATTCTTGTTTTATAAGTCATACAAATAAAGTTTACTTCACTTACATTTTTCTCAAGACTATTACATGATACATTAGTACTAAATGATTTTTAATGTTATCTTTTTTATTTTATTTATCATTTTGTGTTACTCCTTTTCAGTGTCTCACATGCCTTCGTGGTCTTAGTAACAAGTTATATATAATTGATGAGTTGAAAATTACCAAAATTTGACTTTCATCATGTCTTTGTAAATATATATGAAATGAAAAGGTCAGGGTGAGTATAATGAGCGTTTAAGGGACAATGACTAGTGATGTTTAATGTTCAAAAGGACTAAGTAAAAATGTGGCAGGCTGGGTACAAAGGAAATTTCTCTTCTTCCTCTGTTTTTGTTTTTGTATTTCTTAACATTCTTTGTCCCTGAATTAGATGGAAAACTCTTTTTTTATGGTTATCAAAATCAAATTAATTAACACATCAATTGCTACCCATTATGTAAATTAGATCCCTGGAACTTGTTCACTATTCTTTACAGGCAATGTGTACTCGTGTTACAAATTGGAGTCATTGGTAAAATTAGTGTCCTTATTTGCATATTTTTGTTTTATTCTATTTGTTCTACTGAGCTTCGATTTCTAAAACATTAAGATATAACACATAGCTATATAAAGCTGCAACACACGCACACAAGCACAATCTATTAAAAATATCTTAGGTACAGTAGGTTAAATTTTTTAAGAGCTGTCATAGGTCTCAAGTTGATGCTGTGGCAACAATATAACTAACAAAGTTTCGAGAAGGAATACTAAACATTTTAAAATATCCTGTAAACACACATTTAAACTTATAAGTAGTGCCTAAATATTTAATGATTTCAATCATTTCAGATGTAGTATTCCCTTCTGGATAAGAAACATTCTTACATTATTAGAGTGATTCTAAAAGGACTTCTTATGATATGTCAGAAGGAAGAAATGTCAGGGTCTTCCAGGGTCGTTTCAACTTATAAAGCACAGTCTTCCACAAATAAAATCAATAATTTGCTTTTTTTTAATGAGAAAAAAATCTGTTTTTATACATACAAAAATCCCCCTTTATTATAATAATTTGCCTATCATGAACCAATGTTGTAAAATATTTATATTTTCTGATCAGGTAAAAATCAGTTATGCATAGAGCTAGACTGTATAAGGCAACACACAGCTGTCCAGTTCACAGCCATATTCTTAATGCTTAGTATAGCACCTGTCTCATTTTAGGCACACAATAATGATATCTGAAAGAAAGAATAGATGAATAAGTACTTTCACATATTAATAATTTGAAATATACAATTAGATATCATAATCTTAAATATGAATATAAGTAATTTGTAGTAAAATATTTTCTCTGCATCCTACAATAATTTAAAATATTTTTGTGCCTAATTTTATTATTGTACCTCCTCATTAGAAAATTTAATAAGAAATAAATGCATAACAAGATGCATCTGTGATGATTAAAATTCATTAACTTTTTTCTATTTATTTCAAAACTTTTTAACAGGTAACATAATTTCCCATCTAATTTCTGTTCCTGTTTTGAAGTTAAAATAAGTGTCAATGGATTTATTTTCTACTCAATGTCTGTGTTCAATATTTTTGTTTATTTCAAATAAATGCTATCCTTAGTTAAGTTTTCATTTCATTGAAGTATCACCATACTATTGAGGAACAAATATAAAACCTAGTGAGCCAACAAAGAGGTCACATACTTAAGGAAGAAATAATACTAAGCCAAATGTGTTATATTTTCCTATGATTGAAGATTATATAAAATAACACATCATAATAGAAAATTGCTGGATAATAGTAAGTAGAAAAGGACAAAACTTTAAAGAATGGGATTCAAATCCAGACCAATATACTTTAGGTTGGGAGCTTATTTCCAATAAGCAGTCATGTTTTATGCAAGACAAAGTTAATCTGGGCAATGTGATGATAGGGAAACTTCAGCTCAATCAAAATTGTGTGATTTACAATTAGCAAAATAGGTTATTTCTTAAAGATAATGAAGAGTAAACACTTTTCAGCAAAATGAACTATTTCACCAATAGTAAATCTTAGATTTATTTAA
Source organism: Gorilla gorilla gorilla (assembly GCF_029281585.2). Taxonomy (NCBI): domain Eukaryota; kingdom Metazoa; phylum Chordata; class Mammalia; order Primates; family Hominidae; genus Gorilla; species Gorilla gorilla. The sequence continues at coordinate 84,627,436 of NC_073238.2, read as the reverse complement.
CACTGAATAAATATTCAGGCTAGATATTATATTATAGTAACCATTTCTTAAAGACAATTTTCACATTAATTGAATCTAAAATTAAAATTACATGAAGAGGTTTCCAAATATATAGAGAGAAATGGAAATTAGTTTCTCTGCAGTTATATTTGAAAAGAGAGTAAGTGAATTATCATTTTATAAAGTAGTGTTTCTAATTTGATGTCTGATATATGGGTAAGAATATATGATAGTAACAAATTAAGGTGGTAATAGTACATACCATGAAATGTAAAAGGTACTTTTACAAGTAAATATTGTATATTGCAGTTGAGCTAGAAGAAAATTGATGAAGTTAAAATTAGGGCTTTTTATATGTAGTCACTGATTAATGCATATATGCATAAATTTACATACATAGACACCTGTATCAGCATTAACTGAATATATAAATCAGAAAAAGGCTGTAGTTTTAAGCAATGAATTCTGTAATGGCCTTAGTTTGAATTGTTTTAAAAATCCACACTTTCCACAGATCATATATTATACACTTGTGTGATCATTATCCTACTAACTTTCACATTTTATGCTTTTATAAATTTGATACAGAACTAGAAAAAGAGTAAATAATATATAAACAACAATGGCATATTGCCTTTATTAGTTAAGTTTGCTTTGTTGTATGTGCAGGAAAATATCATCTGAGAATGCATTGATATAGTTTTGTATTCTTTGGAAGGAGATTCACAAATTGTATTTTCTTAATTATTCAGCAAGACTATCAGAGAGTATGTCATAAAATATTGAAAACTTGAAAATCTCAACTATTCTCAAGTACTCTAAAGCTTGGTTTTTAGGCGACCATGATGTGGTGTGCATTTGAAAAGCTTTTGGTACTTTGTAATGGTTTAGTTGTCAATAGACTGAAACATCACTTTGCACAGAATATTATTTTACTAGAACATTTAGAATAAAAAATACTTGATTAACTCACTTGAAATCCATCATAGTAAATGGATACCCTTTTTCTTTCACATTTTTTACGTCATAAAATGCTCTGAGGATTATTACCTTAATTTATCTCATGAAGGCAGAAATATGAGTGATTTATTTCATATAAAACTTGCTAATAAACATAAGCTAAACAACAGGATCTATAAATTTCTCAAAGTCCATCTTTGGAAACCTACGCAAAAGAGATGTGAATCAGTGATGCTACTATTTCCAACCTAAAATAAATAATTTTTCTGATATCTTAACAGCTAAAAAATTTACCAACTTCCCAAATCAGCTGGAGCGAGCAGGATAACACCAGCCAACCATCAATGCTTCATTCAATAGTAGCCTTCAATATCAGACAACATGATTAAAATATATTTATTTTATTGATCAAAGAACAAAATCCTGAGTATATATGGTAATCAAGAGTTGCCATTGTTTTATTTAGAAAAGGCAATGTAATATATATCAGAATTTTATTTTGAAAAGTCCACAATCCCGTGCAAATGGTTTTTGTGGCCACTGCTGTTTTAACCCAAAAATATGACTAATAATGAAATTATTTTACAACTAGCATAATATATTCTTAGCATTAAATATTGATCTAAAATTTAATTAATAAAATATTAGAATTTATGACATTCATTGAAGTTCAATTTTAAAACAATATGTGAGATGATAGAGCACCACCAAAATTAAAGGAAAGACATGTTCAAAATCTTGGCATAAGTAATCCAAGTAATTCCAACTAGGTACACATAGACTAAAGTAGATAACTTATCAAGTCCTTCTTTAAACCATAGGCCAAAAGTCTAGGCTACCCCTTTTAATTTGTTTATTAATTTTACCCTGAATACGTTTTTACTCCTCTGTTTTAATGCAGGCCAACAGTCTTATTTTTACCTCGATTATTTAAATATTTTTATTATCTTCCCAATTACTGAAGGCATTTGAGATTTCAATACCTACTTTGAATATAAAATGAGATAAAACACAGAATAATTTCAATTCTTGAAAACTAGAAGGCTTGACTTCTTAACAATGTTTAATACAACTGGGTGTCTTTGAGTAGCTCACTTGACATGTTTATCATTAACTGTGAAGCAATGAAGTTTGTTTAAGATTGCCAAAATGGTCCTTTGTGGTTCTTTGCAGCCTTATGATTCTACAAATATCTTGTTAAATCTTAAATTTTATAAAATGCAAATGCATGTCTGGTTAATGTTGAAAAGTGCCATCTTGTCATTAAGTAATAAAACTGTTATGTCCCCACAAAACATTATTTGAGCATAAGAGGTGATCAAGAATTGGTGAAGAGTGAATAAATATTTTTCTACTTTCAAATTTGTATCTTTTGTAATACATTGTGGAGATATGACTTATATACCATACAATTCACCAATTAAAATTGTACAATTTAATGCCTTTTAGTATTTTCAGAGTTGTGCAACTATCACCACTATCACTTGTAGAACATTTCAATCACCTCGCCAAGATACCTCTACCTATTCCTTCTCCATTTACCTCGTTAGGCTAGGAATAATCTACTTTCATCTATATAGATATTCAATTTGTGGGCATTTAATAAAAGTGGAATCATACAATATGTGTTTTTTTGAGATTTGATTTATTTCCCTTAGCATAATATACTCAAGACTCATTTATGTTTTACCATGTATCAGTAATTTATTTATTTGTATTGTGAAATACTATAGCATTGTATAGATATCCCTCATTTTATTTATCCATTCATCGGTTGATGGACATTTGAGTTGTTTACATTTTGGGCCCCTTATGAATAATGCTGCTGTAATTTTAATAGGTTTGTAGCCCAATGCCCATGGCAAGTTAATATGCTGAGATACCTGGTTGCAGCAGACAAAGAGGTTTATTCATACGGCTGACATATGAGAAGATATGAGGAAACCTCAAATCTGTCTCCCTGAAAAGTTAGGGACTCGGATGTTTAAGTTTTTGAGTGGGCTAAAGTGTGGAGATTGTCAATTGGTGGGAAACTGCAAGGTGAAGTTATGGAACAAGGAGATGAAGAAACTATTCTGTAGCTGATGATTTTCCTCTATGAGAATCTTCAAACAGGTTGGTATCAGCTGTTCCACTGGAATTCAGGTTCTGAAAAACATCTTAAGCAATTCTTAAACAAAAGCCTAATGATTCTAATGTCTGAAATTCTACCTATAGGAACAATGGGGGTGCCAATGGTTAGTATGTAGTGCTATGTGACTTTCTATGAAACCACAAGGACATGGCCCAAACTGTAGCCTAATTAATGCTTAATTATATTTCTGTCCAGCATTCTTGTTAATCCTGTGAGGATAGCTTGACTGCTATGAACATTCATATACAAGTTATTATGTGAACATAATATTTTCATTTGGGGGTGTATGTGCCTGGGAGTGATATGGTTATACAATAACTCCATGTTTAACATTCTGAGAAACTACTAGACTGTTTTCCAACCTAGCTGTACATTTCATAATCCATTCAACAGTATATGAAGAACTACATACTTGCCAATAATTTTTGTTGTTTTTTGTTGATTATAGCCATCCTGGTATGTGTAAAATAGTATTTCGTGGTTTTTGTTTGTGATTTTCCTATGTCTAATGAAACTGAGCAAATTTTTGTGAATTTATTGGACATTTGTATATCCTCTTTGGAGAAGTGTCGCTTAGAACTCTTGACCATTTTTAATTGAGTTTTGAAAAAGTACTTAGTTGTAAAAGTTATTTAAATATTCTAGATATAAATCTCGTATCAACCATATGATTTGCAAACCTTTTCTTAGATTTTGTGGGTCACTTCTCACTTTCCTGATGAGAAAGTGTTTTCTCAATGAGGACAAAGTTTTAAATTTCAATGTTGTCAGATTTATCCATTTTTCTTTTATTGCTTGTGCTTTTGGTGTTACAGTTAAGGAACGTTTAACCAATCCAAGGTCACAAAGATTCCCACGTATGTTGTCTTTTGTGACTTTGGCTCTTATATTTAGCTCTTTGATTCATTTTGAGTTAATTTTTATAAGTTGTGAAATAAAGGTGTAACTTTATTATTTTGCATGCGTGTATCATGTGTACACATGTATACATTTTGCGTGTGTAACAGCACATGTTGAAAATAACATTTTTCTCCATGGAATTTTCACCAAGATCAATTGACTATAAATATGAGATTTTATTTCTGGACTCTCAATTCTTTTTCATTGATTACTATGTGTGTCTTTATGCCAGTACCGCGTTCTCTTGATTTACTGTAAATCAAATTGGTGAAAATTTTGAAATTGGGAAGTGTGAATTCTCTGCTTTTTTTTTTTTTTTTTTTTTTTTTTTTTTTTGAGACGGAGTCTCACTCTGTCACCCAGTCTGGAGTGCAGTGGCGTGATCTTAGCTCACTGCAAGCTCTGCCTCCCAGGTTCATGCCGTTCTCCTGCCTCAGCCTCCCAAGTAGCTGGGACTACAGGCACCCGCCACCATACCCAGCTAATTTTTTGTATTTTTAGTAGAGACGGGATTTCACCATGTTTGCCAGGATGGTCTCCATCTCCTGGCCTCGTGATCCACCCGCCTCAGCCTCCCAAAGTGCTGGGATTACAGGCGTGAGCCACCGCGCCCGGCCTGAATTCTTGGCATTCTTATTCCAATATTTTGACTATTTTTGGTTCCCTATATTTTCATATGAAATTGGTATTATCTTGCCAATTTCTGCAAATAGCCAGCTAGGATTTTGATAGGCATTACATTTAGTCTACAGATAATTCAGAGAGTATTACTATCTTAAAAATGTTAAGTTTACTGATCTGTGGACATGAGATGTTTTATGAGGAAATCGAGGTTCTTATTTTATAGATACTCAGGTGCTTTGTTGGTATACTGATATAATTATTTTATTCTAACTTGAGCTATTAGCATACTTGCAATTAGCCTTCCCATAATGTTTATTTTTTTTAAAGTCATGGCATTTAATATATGCTTTTTAAATAACTTGAGCTATATAATAATCCTTGAATTTCCCATCAGTTGCACTTCTGACTGGTTAGGTGTGGGCAATATGCCACCCTTCGACTCTGCAGATCAATCCACATCACGAAAACACATGTTGCAGGATGTTTGAGAGCATCTCCCCTAAATCAAACCAAACAGCTGTAATGATTAAAGTTACTTTAACAATAAAAAACTAGAAATGTTTATTGGGATAATATTTACAACTTATAGAATATTGTGCAAGGTTAAAAGAGAATGAACTTGCTATATAGACTGACTTGAAAGGAGGTCCAACATTAATTAGTGAATGCATATGTATTGTATTTGATTATTGTTGATATGCTGCTATATGAGGTGAAAATGTAGCTGGTGAACTTATTAACAACTAGGTATACATTTTCAAGAAGTTAAAACATGACTCTATTGCAAAGTAAAAACCATAACTCACACAGTATACAAGCTAAATAATTTATCTCATATTTATCTCATGAATGAGAGTAACAACATGATGGTAATATAAGTTTAAGGAGACTAAAGTCACTACAAAAAATAATGTTGAAATAAACTTGTAAAGACAAAACCAGTTAATGTCATATAAGGCAATAAAACTTTAAATGTTAGAGTTTATTTTTTTCAGAGGGCAAAAATCATTTACAACTATCAGTCTTCTGCAAATTAATATATAATTTCAGATAGATATGGTGAATCATACAAAGTCATATTCTTCTAGTAAATTAAATAATCCTTCAACAGTAAGTGTCAATGTTCACATGTGATATTAGTGATACGGTCATATATGTGTCTTATTTATAAGAGCTGCATAATATTTCTTAACAATACAAAGAGGAGCAAGAAAAAGCAAAGAATTACAAATTCTTCATGATTGCACTAAAATATTAATAATTATAATAATGGATTATTATATGCCGGACTATGTTCTAAGTGTTTTACATATATTATATTAACTGTTTTCATCCTAATAGTGCTGTAAGTAGCATCTTTACAGCTAAAATTTTGAAGGACAGACAAGGTCATTAGCTCACCGAACTGTGCTCAATGAGTGTTGGAGCTAGAATTCAAATTATGAAAACTAGACAAAAAATCTGAAGTTTTAACCATAATACTGTTATGGGATACTTGGGATGTTGCTTCACCAGCTGGAAACCTCTGTGTCTGGTGGTGCCTTTGCCTGAGTTTTGATTGAACCTGCTGGGCCCACTCAGCCTGGCAGGCTGTCCCCAGCTTGCACTACCAGCCTGAATCCCATGCCTGCCAAGGGAAAGCAGAGTGGCAAGGAGTGTGTGAGCGAGGTAGCATGGGATCTGGCCACTGTGCACAGCCAGACATGCTGACTGCAGCAGGGTGGGCAGCTCTAGTTGCTGGCACAGGTGCCAGCTCCCTGCAAGGCTGTGGCTGGACCAGGCGTCCCACAAACAGCTTCCACAGCTGGCACTGGGGAACACGGTGGTATCTGGAAGCTAGGAGATGCCAGGAATCACAGAGCCCCAAAGAGGGTGTCACAGCCCTGGCTCAGGGAGCTCTTAGGTCTGGGCTCCCTAAAGGGCGGCTGCTCTTCTCTTCTTGTTGTACACAACGTGATGAGCAAGGAGCGTGTTTCAGCTCTGTTTGTGTTACAGCTTTCAGCCCCACCATCTGGTGGATCCTGAGTTCTTGTCCCATGCCCAGGAGGAAGGAGGTATGTGGATCAGTGGAGGGTCAGCAAGACAAACAGGAGTTTTATTAAGTGATAGAACAGCTCAGAAGACTTTCCATGGGTAGCTTCACTCTGCAGCTAGGGTGTCCCAATGAGTGTTCAGCTCTCAGAAGGGGTGAGACCCTGGAGTGAGTAGCTCCTTTCTGCAGCTGGCCATCCAAATGACTCTCGAGTCTGGCTGAGTCTGGGGGGTTTTATGGGCTTCAGAGGGGAAGAAGTGAATGCTGATTGCTTCATGGACAGCCATGGGCAGGCCCGGAAAAAGCATAGTAAGTTTCCATTCTGTTCCATCAGCACAGCCCTCAGGCTTCAGTGCATCCCTGGCTTGAAGGTGGGATTTCACCAGGTACCTACCCCTTTCCACACAAAAGCCTGTCTGCTTTCTGCTGTCATCAATGGTGCCCAGGCTGTTTGTGCTGAGGAGCACCTGCAAGCCAGCACCAAGCTCCACCCTTGGCCTCCCTCCCATGCTTATCGGTGCCCAAGGTCCAGAGGGGGTCAAGGCAGCAGGGAGTTGGCATGTCAGCACTGCTGCAGGCATGTGCACACGTGGCTGAATTGCAACAGCCCTCGGGCTTAGCCTCAACTGTGTTCCGAGATCAGAGCAGGTACCGGGAGTAGGAAGAGGCCAGGCAGCAGGAGCAGGCACTTTCAAGCCTGTGGTGGCAGGGTGGGGCTTCCCAGGCCCCCAAGAGTGCAGAGATGCCTGGGCCCACAGCTGCAGCTTGGGCAGCTGCAGCTGTGCCTGGGAAGTGCAAACTCCTGCCCTGCCAACTCAGAAGGCAGCAGGGCTTCTGCCTGTTCCATGCCAAATGTAGCCCTGGCTGCACCTCCTCCACTGCAGCTGGCATCATCGCAGCAGCTGCTCTAGATGGACTGCCATATTCATCAGTACTATATTGTCTCTCACTAACTCTCCTCCTTATATTGTAATTTTTCTTCAAATATTTTATTCTTATAAATGTGTCTTCCTTCCCAGAAGCACCTACTAAAATCACCTCAAAGATAACATAGTAGTAATAATAATCATTTTAATTCAAGATGGCACTTTAAAAATAAGTATAAATAAAAGCATCTTAAGAATGTAATTTTTTGATTGAGCTGTAATAGACACTCTTTAGTATTCTGTGCTTTCCCTGCAATTTCAAGAAGACAAGAACTTTAGCACCTGCCCTCCAAAACAGATTACCACCTCTAAGCAACTCCAACGGAGACATACTTGAATCCCCATTGCAGCATAGAGTCACCCTCCACCAAGCTACAAAATTACTTCTGGCAAAGTGGGCCAGTGACTCCATGGTTTAAATATTTAATTTTGTTTTTCTGTTCCAATTTTCATCAGTATTTAACGTTAATGAACTATATCTATTTGAGGCTTCCCCTGACCTTGAATTTGGGAACAGTCTTTACTACTATTCTTTCTGTTTTACCATTTGATGAACCTGACTTCTTCCCATTCTATCTGGAGTTCACCTCTCTGTTAAGTGTCTCATTCTGGGGAGGGTAAGGAGGATGGAAGAACAGAGAGGGTTGCATTTGCTTCCATCTTCTGTCTCCTCCCACCTAATTCTTTAAATAATTCATTATGTAATATTGAAATTCATTTGCAATGCTTTCAAATATTTCATCTTTATGTATTATTTATTCACTTTTGAATATTTTATATAATATTTGAAATTGAGAGTATATATTAATGTGATAAGGAATAAAACTCTAGTAACTTTCTATGAAAGTACTACCCAACTTAAGGAATAGGACTTTTTAACTACAGTTCTACCTCTGCATGCCTTGAAATGCTCTCTGCTTCTCTTTCAATGGTGAAACTCTCCTTTGAGAATAGTGAGAGTTTTGTGTTTTCTGTAAATTTGTTATTTGTAATATATTTACCAAATATATCTGTATCCCTATAAATATATTTTTTAATTTTGCTTGTTATTCAGCTACACAGGAGCTAAATTAAATCATACATTTTCCAACGAAAATGAAATAACATTTTATTATTTACTTTTCTTAAATTAGGAGGTTACTTTCCTTAAATCCAAATCTAATTAAATCTATTTCCAACTTAACATCTTAAGCTGTTCCTATCAAACATAATAAGTATAAGCTATTAGCAAACAGTCTTTTTATAAATTGGCACCTACCTTTCCAGTTATGTGATCACATTTCCCTGTAATACCTGCTATTTTACTATACCAGATATTCACTGTTCTCCACCATTTCATACTTCACCACTTTGTGTCCTTACAAGTTATTCTGTCTTCTACCAAATATGCCTTATCTTTTCCTCCTCTGTACCCTTGAAATTTTAATTTTCAACTCTGAAATATAACTTCCTAGGCCAATGTGATGGTTCACACAAGTAATCCGAGCACATTGGCAGGCCAAGGCAGGAGAATCCTTTGAGACCAGGAGTTAGAGACCAGCCTGGGTAACAAGGTGAGATATTCTTTATATTAAAAAAAAGGAAGGCAAATAAATTTTAAAACTTAGCCAGGCACTGTCGTGTGCACGTTTAGTCCCAGCTACTCAGGATTCTGAGGCAAGAGAATGCCTTGAGCCCAGTAGTTCAAGGCTACAGTGAGGTATGATTGCACCACTGCACTCCAGCCTGGGTGACAGAGTGAGACCATCTCTCTTAAAAAAAAAAAAAAAAAAAAAAAAAAAAATCAATCATTCAACAAAAATCTATAACTCCCTAAGTACTCCCTTATCCCTTAGCCTCCCAGAAAGCTTATTATTACTATGCTTTTGTATAACCTTGTTCTTATATCTATGCAGAACTGACTACATCTTTTGTATATTATTTATTCCGAATTCTCATTAGACACTAATTTTTTAAAAGCTAAAGGCTATTGATCTGCCTCAACTAAAATTTGAAAAAATATTTTTTTGATTGAATAAACAAATGAATGATTATTGGAGTGAGGGCATGTAAAAGGGAAACAGAGGAATAAACTTCCCCACAATATATAGAATAGGTGGAAACAGGAAGAGGGTTAGGATTTGAAGGTTTGTCTTCACAACGCGTTGGTATGGCCACGTTTTATTAAATAGGGAGGACAGAGTTGTAAAGAAAGATTGATTGCATGGATCTGGAGCACTATAAATCACTTCAGAAATAATTATAAGTCTGGATTAATTAGACTAAGCAACTCTCCTTCCATATATGACAGCATTTATGTAGCAAATGCTCATTTGAAACACCTGAACCACTGCTGTGCAAGACTGAGATCAGCTGGATAGAATCCCATTATGGCACTCACAATGGAGGACAGGGATTATGCCTGCATTAATAGATTTTCTACAAGAGACATTCATTATAAATGATGTTGCAGACAATAGGAGTGACTTGACCTGCTGTGTAACCTTATCTTATCAGATTCCAGTAAGATGTTTATAATGTTTCTTTTTGCCAAATAGGTTTTTAGTTTATTCTAAAGAAAATGCTATTGTAATTGCAACTCTGTTTAACTCTCTACTGGTCAAATTTTATTCTGGAAAAAATAGTTGTCCCTTGTAATTTGGTCATTAACAACATTTACATTTTAACATATAGAGGCTCTTCATTTTATCTGCCAAGTTGGTGCTAAAACAACATGAGTTGGTTAATTGTTATGCAGAAATAGACCTTATAGATATGTTAAAACAGGATAGAAGTTAGCATTTATGACTGCTTATGTATTTTTTATTTAATATCCCTGTTTATTTCATGTGCAATCTTTACTTTCTGAGTGCATACAGAGAATTAATGTTTAGAGGTGTTTTTTGTCTGAGATAATAGTAAACACATATTTTTGCTGACCTTTTCTTATTTTTCTTAAGAGCAGTTGTGAATGGAAAACTTCTTTGAACGAGAGCATTTTTCACTGATTTTTACTTTTTTGTTCTGTAGCATTTTAAGTATGAAAAGGTATATCTGCATAAAGATTTCCAGGCTGCCATAAATTTATATAAAGTCCAACACTTTCTAAGGACATGTGAAAACAAACATAAATATCAAAAAAGCCCATTTATACATTGTTATATTGCTCCTCAATATAGTTTTCTTAATTAATTCAAGGATCTATTTTATATTATTTTTGTCCCCTTTTCTGATATGTGTTAAGTAACTTTGCCAAATTCTTCATGGTCGCATTTAATTTCAGAATATCATTTTATTATACCATTTTATTGGGTACTGCCTAAATATTTCTTAAAATAGCACTGTGAACCACAAATGGATTAATGCTTCAGATCTTTTAACATTTATTTTCTTCATGACTTTTCTTTTAAAATGATGCTATAAGATTATAGTAATCATATACTGTTTTCCAAAATTTGGAAACTGACAATCTCACATGTATTTTAGAGAACTGGCATTCTGGGAAAGGTGATAAGCTGTTTCCAGAACTCTTTAAAAAAAACTCTTTCAAATGAATAGAAAGAGCCAAAAACAAACAAATTTTATCTATATTTGAGTCAGAGAATTATAATAATACAATATTGTAAATTGTTTTCCAAAGAAAAAACAGCTTCCTAATCTAATAAAGTTAGGCCAAATGAAAAAGACAAGTAATAATTTTACATATATGTTCTTTAATTTACATCATGATACAAGCAAGCGAGTTATGTGAGGAAGTGGCTTCTGGTGTGGAGACATGAAAGGACACAGCTGGGCCATAAGATAAATGAGTATATTCCATTTATTCTCCATCAGCCTAATTAGAATAATGGAATAGTCAGAACTGAAATAAAGATATGTGACCTTTTTTATTTTTTACTTTTTGCCAGAAATTATAACCTAAACCTAAATATGAGACAGGGCCAAGTATAGAACAGAAAGACAAATATCTGAGTAGCTTGTTTTGGTAGGTGGGATCTGAGGATTGCTTCAGGGTGTTGTGACCTGCTTGTCCAGTAATGGGGCAAGGCTGAAATCTCAGAACCCTATCCTTAACTTCCTATTAGACCTCTGGACAAGGCTGGCCATGCTAGTTGCATCAGGGACTCCATTTACTTGGAGAGAAAATTGGTGTCATTAATGTACCCAAAGTACGTTTTTCTACCACCTGTTTCATTAATCTTTTCCACTCAACCATTTCTGAGCTGAACAAAAAGAAACATACATCAGCAATATCTAAGCATCCAGTTTAAATTCTATAGATAGAATTCAAACCATGTCAGCTAAAAAAAGAATCCAGTAAAGAAAAATTTATGTCTGTCCTAATACCTATCAGTCCCAGATACAAATCTCTGTATTCAAAATAATGATAATGATAATAAAAGTAAGCCTTAATAACAAGCACATATTTCTATAAATAAATGGAGGAAATGAATATTGCATGGGAAACACAGATGCTTTGAAAGAATATTCTTCTCAGTATAGAAGAGAGAATACCGTTTCTATGTTTCTTTTTATTAAGTATAATATTAAAGAGTAGAATAGCCAACTCTCAGATTGTTGCTGCTCCTCAGGCAAAATGCCGAATTAGACCATTATGGCGTTAGACAAGGTAGACCACTTCTTCGAAGTTCATCTTTCAGATACATACAACCAGGACACAAAATCACTTTCTAAAATTTCACAGGGATACAAAATATTGATCAGAATTATGAAGAGTTTGGTATGTTTAATCACAGGTTGTGGAAGGATAAAAATCTGGAAAATTGGGAGGTGATGAAGTGTAAAGAAGCTTTAGTTGAGAATTACACAACCTGTGTTTTACAAAGATGATGGAGAGGAGAATGTAATTAATTGACTAGAGAAAGGACACACTAAAAACTGGAATAATTGTTGTAGGCCATTGTGGTAATCTCACAAACTGGCTTTTAGGAAGAACAAGGATTTGAAAAATTTTACAAGAGTGAAAAGCAACAGTTGAAAATTGGAAACTAAGTTCAACCTGACCTTTTATTATATTGTCTTGTTAAGGAAGACTCTAATTACATTAGGTTTGTGGTTTGATGAAACATGTCCAGTTATTGAAAACATCTGCAGTTAGCTGCCCTTAACTAAGTGTGTAAGATATCCCGTTAGGAAGTGCTGGCAAGGGAGGTAAAGAAAAAAAAAAAGCATTTGCTTTGTTTATTTTATATGTGCAAAATTCAATTTCATTGCAATAGATGATGTTGTCCAGGAAAAAATAAACAGTGCATATAAAAGTTTATGTTATATTAAATGAAATATGAGTACTATTTTGGGAGAAAATATGTAGTATTTAATAAAAAAGATCACTCTTTGTAATGTTTTACAAATCATTTTTAAAGGTAAGTCAACTAATTAAAATATGGCAATACATGAAAACTAAAGAAGCTATAGTACTAAAATTTAATTATATTTTAAAGTAAATAAAATTTACAAAACTATTAAAGTTTAATTATTTTAGCAGTACTTAACTTCATATAAACAAAATTTATTTCAGATAAACAATCATGAAACCACAAAGAAATTCTGCTTTTGTCCTATTAGGTTATCAAAAATAAATAATATAAGGTAAAGTGAAATACCACATTTGTTATTGAGAATGTAAATTCTGCAAGTTATTTGGCCTTGTTGATCAAAATAGCAAGTGTGGGGTGCCTTACAACATATCAATATCAATTTTAGGAATCAGTGCTGTGTAGTACATGTATGAATACAGATATGTAGACATATGTAGACAGTAAAGTACCTTTCAACAATCTTAGTATAGTGAATAACTGAAAAGACAAAGCTATCAGCAAGCTTCCCATGTGAATGAAAATACAGTGTTTTGTGGTTATCACCATGAATTTAATTGAGAATTTACTGACTTCAAAAGATATGTGGAATGTTATGTGATACCAAAATTCAAAAAACAAACCAAAGAAAACCTTGCAAAGACCTATATATGGAAGAATGCATTTAATTATTATCAAAGTGGTTTATGTTTGTTTATAAATGTCTGTGCACATTTGCATGTGTGTATATGTTCATGTGTTTGTGTGTGAGTTGTAATTTTTGAGAACTTCCTTGTTTGCTGGCACAACAAAATTCTATGGAATTTCCTTGCCACAGAAACGAAATGAACCATTCCTCCAAGGGTTTCTTGTTCCTGTTACTGAGTAGTGGTATTTAGAAGCCAAGATCTGATTACTTAATGTGCTCATTGGGACGGGGGTTTTCTTAATTCTAGGCCACTTTTATAGGCAGTTTAAAAAGTAGACATTTACAATCATTATGAATGTAATATGGAGTTTCTTACTTTTGTACATTTTTAAAGATTCTCTCCTATCTCTTCATATATAATTTTGAGAATTGATTTTAGTTTCAGTTTTTAGGAATCCATTTTGGTTTTAAGCATTTCATTTTATTTACTTAAAATGTAAATATTTAAATTATTTAATTGTGAAAATGGCATAGAAGAATATTCAGATAACTCTACTTCTCATAAAAATTTTGACTTGCTACAGCTTACTCTTTTTATTACTTTATTTTTTCTTCAAGCTCTCCCCACAAATCTGTGTGTATATGCATACATATATATTTATACATAAAATACACTTACACGTACACATGTGCAAACAATGCACATATACCTGCATACACACATATATGTATACATCCATGTTTCTATTTCATATTTTTTCTTATACTTTACTCAAAAATAGCCTACACACTCTTCTGCACGTTTTTCTTTTTGCTTGCACTATATTGTGTATATGGCTTCTAAAAAAATACCAATATTCTGATAAGATTCTTTGTTTTTTAATATTCTCTTATCAATATAGAAATTTACCAATTATATTTGTATATGTTTCACATCATTCTGTCATAAATATAGCCATTTACTATGTGTGTTTTTTTCACTTTATTTGATTTTTATTATACTTTAAGTTTTAGGGTACATGTGCACAATGTGCAGGTTTGTTACATATGTATACATGTGCCATGTTGGTGTGCTGCACCGACTAACTCATCATTTAACATTACGTATATCTCCTAATGCTATCCCTTCCCCTTCCCTCCACTCCACAACAGGCCCCGGTATGTGATGTTCCCCTTCCTGTGTCCATGTATTCTCATTGTTCAATTCCCACCTATGAGTGAGAACATGTGGTGTTTCGTTTTTTGTCCTTGCGATAGTTTGCTGAGAACGATGGCTTCCAGCTTCATCCATGTCCCTACAAAGGACATGAACTCATCATTTTTTATGGCTGCATAGTATTCCATGGTGTATATGTGCCACATTTTCTTGATCCAGTCTATCGTTGGACATTTGGGTTGGTTCCAAGTCTTTGCTATTGTGAATAGTGCCGCAATAAACATACGTGTGCATGTGTCTTTATAGCAGCATGATTTGTAATCCTTTGGATATATACCCAGTAATGGGATGGCTGGGTCAAATGGTATTTCTAGTTCTAGATCCCTGAGGAATCGCCACACTGACTTCCACAACGGTTGAACTAGTTTACAGTCCCACCAACAGTGTAAAAGTGTTCCTATTTCTCCACCCCCTCTCCAGCACCTGTCGTTTCCTGACTTTTTAATGATTGCCATTCTAAGTGGTGTGAGATGGTATCTCATTGTGGTTTTGATTTGCATTTCTCTGATAGCCAGTGATGATGAGCATTTTTTCATGTGTCTGTTGGCTCCATAAATGTCTTCTTTTGAAAAGTGTCTGTTCATATCCTTCACCCACTTTTTGATGCAGTTGTTTGTTTTTTTTCTTGTAAATTTGTTTGAGTTCATTGTAGATTCTGGATATTAGCCCTTTGTCAGATGAGAAGATTACAAAAATTTTCTCCCATTTTGTAGGTTGCCTGTTCACTCTGACGGTAGTTTCTTTTGCTGTGCAGAAGCTCTTTAGTTTAATTAGATCCCATATGTCAATTTTGGCTTTTGTTGCCATTGCTTTTGGTGTTTTAGACATGAAGTCCTTGCCCATGCCTATGTCCTGAATGGTATTGCCTAGGTTTTCTTCTAGGGTGTTTATGGTTTCTGGTCTAACATTTAAGTCTTTAATCCATCTTGAATTAATTTTTGTATAAGGTGTAAGGAAGGGATCCAGTTTCAGCTTTCTACATATGGCTAGCCGGTTTTCCCAGTGCCATTTGTTAAATAGGGAATCGTTTCCCCATTTCTCGTTTTTGTCAGGTTTGTCAAAGATCAGATAGTTGTAGATATGCGGCATTATTTCTGAGGCCTCTGTTCTGTTCCATTGGTCTATATCTCTGTTTTGGTACCAGTACTATGCTGTTTTGGTTACTGTAGCCTTGTAGTATAGTTTGAAGTCAGGTAGCCTGATGCCTCCAGCTTTGTTCTTTTGGCTTAGGATTGACTTGGCAATGCAGGCTCTTTTTTCATTCCATATGAACTTGAAAGTAATTTTTTCCAATTCTGTGAAGAAAGTCATTGGTAGCTTGATGGGGATGGCATTGAATCTGTAAATTACTTTGGGCAGTATGGCCATTTTCACGATATTGATTCCTCCTACCCATGAGCATGGAATGTTCTTCCATTTGTTTGTATCCTCTTTTATTTCATTGAGCAGTGTTATACCATTTTTGCTTTCCAATGAGCAGTACCGTAAGTGCCTGCTTCTTGAGAGATTTTGAAAAATGTTTGGATTGATGACATTCTGAGGGCCAAAAAGTGATATGTTAGTGTTGTTTACATGTGTATTTCTCTTGTATTAATGAGGCTTTCTCTTAAGGTTAGTACCATTTACACCTAATTTTAATGTAGAACATTTGTTTACATCTTTTATCTATTTTGCTGCCAGCTTGATAGATTTTAGATTAAGAATTCCTATCCTAAATGATTGACCCATGCTTACCTAAATTCTAGGAAAGGATTGTAGATTGTTTTCATGTATACATATATATATTGTTTATAAATGACAATTCTGAATGAGTTACAGTGCTGTACAGTAAACAAAATAATAAGCTAAAGCACATGAATACAGTGCAGATTGGCTGAATTGATTCTGTTTGATAACTACAGATATCTTGTTTCATTATCTGGCAAAATAACATTTTTAGTGCTTAGCTAAAATTAATAAATAGTGATCACCTGGCTTTTAAATGCTGCAGATTCTGCTGTCAAGTTATTTTCTCTAAGCTTGTTGTATTTTGTTGCCTTAGCAGAAAATCCCCTGGATTATTCCTTGTGTATCAATAGAAAGCCACTGAGGAAACAGAAAATGACAACAGTTTTTGTGTGTCTATTCCATGGAGACAAATGGATCCATGGAAATCACTAAACATATGATAATAATAATGATTATTAAGTTATATACCATAATTTAGAAATTTTATTGTTGAATAAAACTCCAGTAGAAATGTATAATGTGAAGATGTGTGCTCTGCGTCTCAGTCAAGGTTCTCTAGAGGGACAGAACTAATAGGATAGATGTATATATAAAGGGGAGTTTATTAAGCAGTGTTGACTCACAGGATCACAAGGTGAGGTCCCACAATAGGCCGTCTGCAAGCTGAGGAGCAGAGAGAGCCAGTCCGAGTCCCAAAGCTGAAGAAGTTGGAGTCCCATGTTCGAGGGCAGGAAGCATCCAGCACTGGGGAAAGAATGTAGGCCAGAAGACTAAACTAGTCTAGTCTTTCCACGTTCTTCTGCCTGCTTTATATTCTAGCTGTACTGGCAGTTGATTAGATTGTGCCCACCCAGATTGAGGGTGGGTCTGACTTTCCCAGTCCACTGACTCAAATGTTACTCTCCTTTGGCAGCACCCTCACAGACGCACCCAGGAAAAATACTTTGCATCCTTCAATCTAATCAAGTTGACACTCAGTATTAACCATTACACTCTGGAATAAGTGAATTTGTATGTGTAGCCACTTGCACATTGATTTACACGTAAAAAGAGTAGTGTAAATAGTAACTACAATATTGCAGTTTTGTAATTCAATTTCATTGAACAAGCAATCCATTCCCTCCTAGTGTCAAATGTGTTGCCTGTTAAAGTTTTGCACATATGAACTTTTGCACCTTTTCCCTGGGAATCACATTTTCCAAAATATATGAAAAGTAATCATTTCTAGTACAAAATGATACATAGCTCTGTTTACATCATTGAAACAACAAAACTGAAGGAAGCAGCAGGTTCAGGCAGCATCTTTCAATTGTCTCCCCATCGCATGCACCGCCAGACCCAGAGGTCCCTAAGTGCCTGCGTATGAGGAAGAGACCCTGCCCCGTGCCCCTCCCCTGCTGAGCAAGGAGCAGTGGCCATGGTAGTGCAGGTGCTAGTGATCTGGGAGATGCTGGCAAGCTTGGAAGGTGGTCTCCAAGGGGCTTTGGATATAGCTCCCTGCCTCCTGGGAAGCCAAACTTGGGCTTGCTGGAGAAGTGCTGTGGCTTCCTTGCCCTAAGCCCTGGTGGGTAAAGTGACTTGGAGTCCAGTTTGAAGGGGGAGCATAGGGGGAGTGAGTTGATGACATGAAAAACAAAAAGGTCTTAATCTGTATGAGACCTCTGATAAAGTATGAGCACTGTGAGGGAGAAAGGCACAGCTAGGTGGGGAAGCACCTGGAACTCCAGTTTGTGGAGTGCATTATCCCCATGAGGGACTAGACGGTGATGTCAGAAGCCTTGCTTGTTGATGACAAAAATATCATTTGAGGTCAAAAGGAGACCCCACACTGGGAGCACATGTTGCTCACAATGCTGCCCACAACCAGCACCTGACCTTGTCCCCACAAGGAGAGAGCTGCTGTCCTGGGGTGACCACTGAAGGGAGATCACAGACGGCAAGCAGGTAGTCTCCCAGCAGGACCCAAGCAGCATGGGGCGTCTTCAGGAACCAGCCAAGGGACTGTGGCAGTGGATTATAGCTAAAAAAAAGAAAAGGCTAGATGACAGAAAATCCCAGCAGAGTTGAGATAAGGGGCAGAGTCTGGCAGTGACTTGGCCTAATGGAGCTGGGAAACACTACAACAGCTGTGTTCTTACAAACTCAGCCACCTGCTACCTCCCAATATAGTTGCATCTGGAGACGACTGGCATGGAAATAATGTGGGGAAATCAGTCAGGAATCTTTTAATAAAAAAAAAAAATTTAAAAAGAAACTGAAAAAGTAGAATTCAGTGCTGTAAGATGATTGCTTCCTGATACATTGTTGAAAGAAGTTATGAAAATTATGATTGAATAATGGCTATTGAGTTTGTCATTGCAAGGAGTAGTGCAAAGAGAGAAAGCCGTCACATACAATACAATTTTTTTCTGATACTACCAGCAATTAGTGTTACTCTTTTTTTCTGAGATTATTGATCAGAAGTCCATTATATCAGAAGGGATAAATGTACTCGGTTTATTAGTAGAAATGGACTACATTATGTCAGTGGATTTCAAGCAGAGCTTGGATGAAACAGGAAGAAATTATCAACTTTTTCCACTCTATTGACATGGCAAACAGAAGCTTTGAGTAAAGACCACAGCTAAGGAGAGAAGACCCCATATTATATATATGGATGATCACCAGTTTTAAGGCTTTCTCCCCTCATTGTTCTGAGGTTCCATTTCCAAAGAGCAATTTCACATCTTTATCTTAACAAGTTGAGACTCTTCATTCTAATTATTTTCTAAAATTAGTTGGGGAATTTCAACCAAATAGAACAGAGATCTGGTTTACACTTCCACTTATACTTCAGATTGCCCCAGTTTTAGGGACCACTCTTCGTGTTATTTAAATTAGTTGTTTTACATAATGTGGGCAGTAATTAGGAATGAAGATTGGTTGTTGTCTAGCCTAATCTACCTTGAAGGAATGTCACAAGTAAATTTGGGAGATTTTGTAGAATTGACCAAGAAAGAGATTACAATAGAAAAAAACTGGGTTTCAAATCAATGAAATATAATATATTTCATTTAGTGGCTCAACTATATGCTTCATACCACAAACCAGGTATTTCCACAGTTGATGTGGTAATATACAACATAAATGAGTCCTTAGTGCACAGAAGATTCAGGATTAGGAAATGGTAGAACTGATTTTCTTAGCATTGTTTGAGTTACTATTAGTGCTTTGGGCTTTTTTTTTTTTTTCTTGATGATATTCCTATACCTAGCTGCAGCCAAGAAGATTTGAGCCTACTCATGTAAGTACTGAATATTTGTAAAGATAATCCATTAACATAACCCCTAATAGCTTGCTTAAATGGAGCTACTCAGCAATATATTTCGTATCTGGAAGAATGTAAACTAACCACTTCAGAGCCAGAGGGTCAAAATTTTTGATACCAGAATTCCAAAAATATCACTCTTTGATTTAAAAAAAGTGAGTTTGATGCTTTTTCAACAATTGATTTTCTCCCAACATGCAGAAATTACTGTTTAACTAGACATACTAAAAATTATATTCAAATAGTACAGTTTAAAAGAAAAATGTATTAGGAATCAATTCATTGTTAGCTATTATAAAAATTGTGAATAATTTTGGAATGGAAAATGAAAAAATAAGAATTAAAGAGAAAGAGGGAGACAGAAGAGAGAGAGAGACAGACTGATTACTAACAATTCTAGGGAATGCTAGCAGTTATCTAGTGCACCTTCTGGGTTGTCTGATTCTATACTGATCTTTGAACTATTTTACTCTCAAAGTAATTGCATTGCTGATAGTACTGCAGATTATTCTTGCCTATAGAGGTGTAAATAAATGTTGTACAATGGTAGTAAAGTTTCATTCAGAAGTCACTTTTTCATATGCTAACAAATTCATTGCTTATTTCCTGATTGCTTATATATGTGTCCTCTGGCTTCTCCTTTGACCTAATTATAACATCTTATCAGTTCCCTCCTTAATTAGTTAAATGAACCATTTTACTTATGTCTATTTTATATTTGTATGAGTGTCATGATTTTATCTTTTTAATGAAATTGGGCTTTATCACATCTATCCAGTGAAAATATTTGGTTTTCCAGTATTTGAGTGTTTTATATGAATTTTTTTGTCTGATAAAGCATTTATAATGGTCCTTAATGAGAAATTTTCCCATAATTTCTCAGTCTATGTTTGATAGGAAGTCTAGAACATTATCTGAGCTTGTCTGCTTTGTTTAATATTTATATCCACAGCCATCCAATACCTGAAACATAGTAGTGGTTTCTTAATAAATAATTTTGATGGCCGTGGTATGAATAAACAAACAATTGAAAACCCTTGTTGCCTTTCCTAATAACATGTAAGGTAAACTCTGATTTACTAATACAGCAGTCAAAATTAGACAAGAAATGACTAGTATGATTGACATGGGCCTTAACCTAGAGGCAAACCATTCTACACAGAGTGGTGTCTAGATTTGTAATGACTTCAACAACATAACACTTTTGACTGATATAAATTAATTATTTAATACATTTTAAATATTATATTTCATTTTTATATAATGATGTCATGGATCTTTGAATGTGTTTTTAACTCAGTATAATTATTTGTGGTGCACTGACCATTTGCCAAGTGGTGTGCAAACATAAGGAATTCGTGAAGCAGTCTACTAAATTTTGGAGGCCAGGGAAGTCCAGTAAATATACTTTAAGAACTAGCCACACATGCTTCATTTTATAGATGATGATAGCAAAGTGGAATATGACAATTGTTTTTTCTACTGAAAAACGTTTTAGACAGTGAGATTTGCCAAACCTTTTAGAAACAACAAAGGAAAGGATCCTTGATGCTGTGAGAGGAACTTAAGGAGGACTCCACAGATGACTGAATGCCTCACAGAGGCCTGGGGAAAAACAAAATGAAACAAAACCAAACAAGCAAAAACAGTAAAAAATTTGTAATGACATATTAATTAGTGATAATTTTGGGGTATAATAAGTTGCTTTTACTAGATTTTCTATTTATCTTTAATAAATTCAGAGTATACAGTTTTGTGTATTATCTTCACACAGCCATATCTTAAATTATAGGGTCTTTTCTAAAAATTATTTTTAAGACCCCAAAACTCATGCATGGAATGAATAGGAGAATTGTATTGATCTAAATTATTATTATGTGTTAAATTATTGAAAAAGTATTTGGAAGGTAATGAGAAAATATCTGGACTTTTCATTTTCTAAAAAAAAAATTATCCCCAAAAGAAAAACATAAAAATCTGAATGTTTTGCTTTGGATTGCTCAATAATGATTTAATTTAGATTTAATGGGCTTTCTTTTCTTTACTTCAAATATTTGCAGTTTTAGCCTCTTTTGTGATTAAAAAAATTCTTTGGAATAGTATAATGTAAAATATTTTACACGTGGGTTATTTCTTCAGTCTAGAAACATTATTTATATGAATGTAGATCCATTTGGCATACATCCTCTCTGCATCTATAAGTGTGCTTATTCTGTGCAAGCTTTGCCATAAAGTAGAGGCAGTTAAGATTTCCTCTGGGCTAAAATATGACAAGTAAGCATCTAACTTACAAGTATATTCCGCTTTCTCTCTCTCTCTTTCTGTCTTGAACATCCACTTATTTGTTCTCCTTTTCACATAGAATTCTATTATATAATAGGATATATATATATTTATTTTACATAAATACTATATACATGTATACTAAATATATGAGGTAAATAATCAGAAGTTGTTTTAATTTAGATGAAGCCATATTTAGGAACTAAATTTGCCTTTAATTATATAAGTAATATTAAATTAGTAATTTTATTATACCTAGTAAATTAGTATTATAGAATATTTAAAATATATATGGAAAATAATGTAGCCTAAGAAAGGAAAAATACTCTTTTAACACTGTAAAATGTTGAACCATATACCATAATAAACTCTACATTACTGGATGAAGTCCAAGGAAATATTGATAAAAAAGGAATTTATTATTCTGCTCAGCCTTTATTTATCAAAGGAGACAAAAATAATATAAACCAGTGTTCCCTGTGACTTTGGAAATTGATGTCTACATAAGCTATGGAAATTCATAGGCATTATTTTTGGTCAATAATTGTACAAGGTATAACATTTGAAAACATATGCAATAATTCATAAATGAAATATATATTTCCTTTTATTTGTCTATAAATAAATCTTTTATATTTTAGTGAAAGTGGTTTTTACGTTTTCTCTTCAAATTTTTTGCATACTAGATTTAGGCAGTAAATAAACTATATAAATGTTATCCTTCTGGGTTTATAGAATTTACTATTTAAATGTTAATTTGAGATATAGAAAGAATAACTATTTCAGGAACTTTTTTTGTCAAATCTTCTCTCGCACCGTTTCTTTATTGTATTCAAACATAAATTACTCTAGTAAGTGAAACTTACACTTTAATCTGCATCTTCCCATCTTCTCGGCCCTTTGAAATTATTTCTGTTTTTCCTCGGCTACTCTCTCTCTATCCCTCTCACTCACCCATTCCACACTAACCCCGATGGTTCTGGCGTCTCTTCTCTTCTCTTACAAATCTATACTCTGCTGGTATACCCATAGCCCATGGCTTCAACAATTATTTACAAGCTACACCACAAGCTACAATCTCAGTCCTGAGTTCCAGAGATCATTCCTCTATCACAATCTCTGTATATGACAACTACTGATATTTAGTATATTCTAATTAAAGTAATTATCTTGTCCAACACATTCATCCCACTTCCTGAAATTTCCTATATTGGCTTCACTATCTACATGGTAACTTATGCTAATAAATTGGTGGCTGAAATAGATTCTCCCTTTTCTTCACTCCCACCATCCAAGTAACTTCCATGTATGAAAAACCTTATTTTGAAATGTCTTTAAAATGTCCTCTAATCTATGTTGCTCCATTTTAACCTATCCTGCATCCTGCTAATAGTCTTTTTATGTAAACTTAATCATTGTCCTATTTAAAAATCTGAGAATTCTGTGAATTGGTTTCCCATTCTCTGTGATATCAAGATCCAATGCCTTACAAGTCCACCAAAACCCTCTTTAACAATGCTCTATTATGTTCAATCAGCATGTTTCTAATTATCCCCTTTTTCTATCCTCTCCAATTTTTCTCAGAGAATAGAGTTCGTATTACCCATATTGCAGTTAACTTTCTTGCTACCTTGTCTATCTCTACCCATGACTTTCAATATCTAGCGAAGTATTTATATAAGTAAAACAGCTATTCATAATCTAAATTTACATATAAACACAAATGTTATTAACAATTGTTAATATATAAGTAATATATAAATTCTTAAAATTTTTAAGAATTTCTCTAAGCACACAACTATAATGTAAATAAAGGAAAGATTCTACTTCAGAATATTACAATAGATATTTGCCATTTTGGAAACACTTGCAGTGTCAATGTCAGTGTTGGTTGTGGTATTTGAGTTGTCAATCTAACATTCACACTTTTTGCTTTTATACCCATGGTTCATCTAAAATGGTGATATATTTATTTAATACACCTAAAGGTCAAATAGTTTTTAAAAATTAAAATTGTGTTTTAGAGCTTTGCTCACAAACATAAGCCACCAATGAACCTATGTTACCAACCTATTAACTGCTTCACTGTTTTTAAGTGAAGTAGGGATTAAGGAAAACTTTGTTAAGAAATAAGTGACACAGATTGCAAAAGTATTTTATACTTCTAAGATTTAAAGGAAAGTTTGAAAATCATAGACAATATTATTAATGTGAAAATAAGTATTTTAATCAGAAAAGTGAAAACTCATTTTCTTTGCAGAATAGCATAGATGATTTCAAAATATGGTAATTTAGTAATAGTCCTAAAAACTGAGAAAGCTTGCTAATGTAACCTAAAATTGAAACTATATTTTTTCTATTCCAGTGAGAGTTATACTGTCTTCAGTAGATTTGATAAGATGGAGCAAGATGTCAAAAGTATGCGTAATAAATTCAGTCAAATGAATTTTTATTATAAGTGAAGAAAGGATCATGTAGAAAAGTCAGAATGTAAATTTTTGTCTCTTTTGTTAGCATGCTATTCTAGGCCTGAAAGAATGAAGCTTTAAAGAAACCATATTTAAAAGAAATTGTTATTCAAGATAAAATGAGAACAATAAAAATGTAATTCTAAGATTGTATTTTCTCTCATAATTAATAAGTATTCCATAAAATTTAGAAAATTCAAACCAAACAAGCAGAATTAAAGAAAACACTCAATATATCAACACTAAAGAGTAACAATTTTAATATTAATTTGTATGTTCTAGCTCTGTTTTCCCAGTTTGCAAATACAGCCGATACCTTAATCAAGTGGGTCTTGAAGGGTGCAAAAAACAAACAAACAAACAAAAAACACAGAGATTCTTCTTATAACTGTCCCTGTGAACCTATGCCTTTCCTTGCCCACTGAATAAAATCAAAGACAAAGACCATTATTTTTCTGATGAGTTTTAGGTAATAAAAATTCCCCCAGGAAACCTGAGTCACAGAAATAGCTTCACTTCTGTAATTAAAATGTCCAGTCTTATCCAATACTTATTAGGTGAATCCTCTGGAACCCCAGTAATTACTTAATAAGTGAATAGTTCTCATGTGGTATTGAGAAGGAAATAAAGTGTATAGTGTATTTACCTACTGGAAATTCCCAATGTGAAGCCACTTAGCTAATCAGAATTCTTTATGGTTACTTTATTTCCTTGAGAGATTTCAAAACACTGGATTAATTTGGGGACATGAATTGATTAGCATGGTCATCATGTTAAATGATCTCCTGGGTTGCTGTGATAATTTACAAAGAATCTCTCATGTGTACATTTTCAAAACTTTGACTTATTTCATCCAGAGCTCTATTCCAAGCCATTTATCGTGATTATTTTAGACAAGGAGAGTATGTCGTGTGATCCTGAGCATAAACTTTTGTAGATTCCCTAAATTTTAATATGCCCACTTAGAAAAGCTATTCAAAGCAGCAAACCCTATTGTACCTCACTGTCCTCATCTAAAAAAGGAAATAATGATATTATTGTTCACTGAATTATTAGAGTTAAATAATACATTTAATAGCTTAAAAACTTAAAGCATGAAATCACAAGTTTATTATTGTTGCAACCATATCAAATCTTATGCAGTTGGCAGGAATTCAAGGCTTTCTCAATAGGCTAGATCAATTGAATTTGGTCTTACTTTTTAATATCTAGAATTTACTATCAATTTATATCATGGAGTTGATCAATAATTTATTTAATTCATGAAAAGGGGCAATTGTCATATTACTTTTCAATATTAGTAACTATAAGGGATATGTAACTAATGCCAGCATTTGGTCAATTTAGACTATAAACAGAAGAAAGAACACCCCAAGTTCAGTGCATGGTGCTCTTATTGACATACAATTTTTAAAAATTAGTTCAAAATTAAAGGCATGATTTTAACTTTATAAAATTCAAGGAGCACTTCTATATTATCAGCATCGTTACTACATATAAGCAAGTGGTCTTCACACCACATTTTAAAAACCAACATGTAGATTCCATTACATTCTGTTGGACTAGGCAAAACCATTGCTTGAAGATTTACGACAAACATAATCTATCCTAACCTTGGAATTGAACCAACCCAGATAATCACTTCTATGTTCTTTGTGGTTTGGAGGTAGGAAGCAAATTGAATTTACAGAAAACAGAAAGGTTGTAACGAAAGCAGTTTTCAATGCTCTCTTAATTTTCTCTTTCAGGGTAGCCATGATATAGTTAGTTTTGCAGATTTTCCATTCTCTAATTATTTTATTAAGACATATTATTATTGTAGAAAATGCAGTTATGGGAGTCAACAGAGATAACAGATTAACTACAAATCATTGGTAATGAAGATTCCAAGACAGTTAAAGGAATCATATTATGAGCAGTGATTTAAAAACTCAGTATAGTTCAGCAGCATTTTATTTAAGCCATACTGAAAGACAACATAACTTAATGATTAAGCGTAAATTCTGGAGCCAGACTGTCTGGCTTTGAAGTCCTTCTCATTCATACACTGTGTAAAGTTGGATTATTTACTTAAATTGTCTGTGTTTGAGTTTTCACAAGTGGCAGTCATGAATGGCCACATAGATTTTGACTTTTAAGAGCAATTGTGAGAATAGCATGTATAAAAAATGAGTTACTAATAATTGTGTAAAGTTGTATCTTTATATAGTACCAGGGCTAATGGGAATAAGATGCATAAAGAATAATTTCAATTTAGTGTAAAGACTGTATTACTAGTCAACTTCAGCTCTTTCAGTTGGTAGAAAGTTTGCTTTGACAGGAGAAATGAGAACGTTGGAGATTTATAAGGATATTGAGGAGGGATTTGCACCATAGAAATCTCGCCGAAATACATATACTTTTTAATATTCATATTCTATTATTCTCAAGGTGAGAATCTTTATAATGATAACTTCAGCTGTACCAAATAATACTCTGGTTGAGACTCATAAAATTTAAACAAGGTAATATTATCAGAAATTCTACTTTCATATTTCTTGGCTTCAGCAAAGTTTAAACTTCCAAACTTAATGCATTTTTCTATTATTAAATGATAAATATTAAATTATTTTCATGAATCTTCTTTAAGATCATTTTAGTGTTCAAATTAAAAAATGAAAATCTCTCTGGTCTGCATATTAATATAATAATATATAGGTTAAATTTATTTTACTGATCATTTCAAGTGGGTCTCTTTAAATACATAGGGCATATAGTAAACATTTCTTCAATGAACATAAAAAAATATATATCAAGAATGTGTGAGGGCTGGGCGCGGTGGCTCACGCCTGTAATCCCAGCACTTGGGGAGGCCGAGACAAGTGGATCACGAGGTCAAGAGATCGAGACCATCCTGGCCAACATGGTGAAACCCCGTCTCTACTAAAAATACAAAAATTAGCTAGGCGTGGTGGCACGCACCTGTAATCCCAGCTACTCAAGAGGCTGAGGCAGGAGAATCGCTTGAACCCGGGAGGCGGAGGTTGCAGTGAGCCGAGATTCCACTATTGCACTCCAGCCTGGTGACAGAGCGAGACTCCATCTCAAAAAAAAAAAAAAAAAAAAAAAAAAAAAGAATGTGAACAAGGGTTTTCTGCAAAGGAATCTGCAAAAAAGAGATGTTATTCCAGTGAGCAGTTTGCAAATGAGACACAGCCCCTCTGGTATAAAAGAAAGTGCTTTCTAGAGAACGAAGAAAGGGTTTGGGTTTTATAGCAAAAGTTCTCACTCAGATTTCAATCAGGCTTGTTTATGCAATTGAATAATGCAAACTTGCTAAGTGCTGAATGGCCACCACAGCTGAGTTCTGATTGGCTGGGGCAGACGCGCTCTGGTGGGTTTGTTCAAATGAGCTGGAATTGGTTGGTTTCCAAGCCTCAAACCAGAAATCTCTGTGAGATATTTCTTTCAAAAGGCAAGTAGGGGTGTGGTGGGTTCTGGCTGCAGTTTATCTTGGCACCAGCAGTAGGAAATGGTTTGGCTTCATTGCAGAAAGAGAGGTCCTGTGATACTTTTACCACATCTTTCTGAGAACTTAGAGTACATGACCAATCCCTCACCCAGACATGGCTGCTTGCCTCTGCTTCAACTCACCTCAGTTAGCCACAGGGAGTCCATTGAGAATCCATCTATCTGAATAGATCCTCCATAATAGATCCTTTAATAAGACTTGTTGCTTTTAAAATGATAAGGCACACTATATTGGAAATATTTAACAAGCAATCATACATACTTTTTCATTATATATATAATGGAAAAGCTATGGTATTGAATTCTCTATTTTTTATTATACTTTAAGATTTAGGGTACATGTGCACAACACGCAGGTTAGTTGCATATGTACACATGTGCTATGTTGGTGTGCTGCACCCATTAACTCATCATTTAGCATTAGGTGTATCTCCTAATGCTATCCCTCCCCCCTCCCCCAACCCTACAACAGGCCCCGATATGTGATGTTCCCCTTCCTCTGTCCATGTGTTCTCATTGTTTAATTCCCACCTATGAGTGATAACATGTGGTGTTTGGTTTTTGTCCTTGCGATAGTTTGCTGAGAATGATGGTTTCCAGCTTCATCCATGTCCCTACAAAGGACATGAACTCATCATTTTTTATGGTTGCATGGTATTCCATGGTGTATATATGCCACATTTTCTTAATCTAGAATTCTCTCTTTCAGTACTATAGTTCTCCAAAATTTAATTCTTCACTGTTTACCCTTTAAAATGTTACAATACACATCACTTGACTGAAAATACTCTTCAAGTATACCATGATAAATCTATGTCCTTTTTCTCAGTTCTCATTGTCCATGAGCTTTCTATATTTTGTTAATTAACCCCTCCTTAAAATGTTCCTGTCGTTGCCTTCTCTACCTCATGAGAATCTCCTTTTCTTCCTGTTCTAAGACCAGCCCATGTTGGACAAACATGAAAGAAATTTAAAACTTCATCAGTTAAAAAATCTCCAGATCATATCTGTTCAATACCTTTCAGGAACTTATATTTCTGGCTTCCTGTCAAATATTTCCAATATATTGTGCCTTATCATTTCAAAAGCAACAAGTCTTATAAAAAAACTCATTGTGGGCTGGGCGTGGTGGCTCACGCCTGTAATCCCAGCACTCTGGGAGGCTGATGGCCCCAGATCACCTGAGGTTGGGAGTTCAAGACCAGCCTGACCAAGATGGAGAAACCCTGTCTTTACTAAAAATACAAAAAAATTAGCCGAGCAAGGTGGTACATGCTTGTAACCCCAGCTGCTCGGAAGGCTGAGGCAGGAGAATCGCTTGAACCCGTGAGGCAGAGGTTGCGCTGAGCCGAGATGGCGCCATTGCACTCCAGCCTGGGCAACAAGAGCGAGACTCCGTCTCAGAAAAAAAAAAAAGAAAAAAAGAAAAAGAAAGAAAATGAAAAACTCATTGTGCTCCACAATATGTTAACTATCTCCTAAACTTTTCCATTACTGCAACAGATATCATCAATTTATTTTGCAACCACATTGCAAATTTGTTTCAAAATTGAGGTCAACATTCAAAAACTTGATCACCATTTACCCTTTAAAATGTTACAATAAGATTGTAAACACATCACTTGACTGAAAATACTCTTGTCCCTAAACCCATTCTGCTGTATTTTTTGTTTTCTTTTGCCAAAAATGTGTCATCTGTCTATCCCTGACCAGAGTCATCATTGTCACCCAAGCATATCATAGACACTTCTTTCAAATTGTCTGCAACTCTTCCTTCATTGTTACATTTAATTTATCCCTCAACTCATTCTTGGAAATTAATTTACCTACTCTAGTCCTTAGTACTACCCCAACAAACAAAGTTAAGTGTAAAGGTGACTTAGGTTAAAGTGCCTGCACAGTAAAATAAATATTAGCTACATTTATATTCTTGATAATGGTAGGACATTTTCTTGTGATGTGGGTTCTTTTTCATTTTTTTTCTGTTTTCACAGTTAAGAATTAAAATATGCTAACCAAAATAATATAAAGTAACCAAATAAGTCTTTGCATTTTACCAGTGCTCTATAAATGTTGTTTCCATTCTATTCTATCTATTTGCATGTACAGTGTCTTACAAATGTAAATATGACATGAGTTTCTTGTTTCTGTTTATGGTAATAATTAGATAAATAATTGACTCTTTCACAAAAGGAAAGATGTGTGTTTTCCCTGGAACAGAACCAAAGACAAAGCTAATGGACCAAGGTTTTTTTGGGATATGCAGTCTCAGGACTACAAATTTGAGGGGGAACAGGAAAGGAGGACAGGAAGTAGGGAAACCAAATGCAAGGTGATGTATCTCTCAGCTGTTCACAAATTAACAAGAAAATGGAGCTGGTAGTTTAATAAGGACAGATGCCTTCTAAACGGGCCATGTGGAACTACTGTGATGTAGAGCTGTCAATCAATGGGATAAAAGGAAAGGAATTATCTGCCAAATAATCTTGTCTTCTTTTTCTCAAAGATCAAAGTGTTTCCCTCTCTCCATGATGTCTGTCTCTTCCAAATTATGTTAGCCAACTCTGTTTGGCTGGTTTATATTCTGGATCCTAGTGCAGTAAAACTTTTACTGTGTCTACCAGCAAAAGTGCCCTTTCCACTAAAACCCAGCATCTCTTGCTCAACAAATCCTAAAGGTGTGGGTAAACAAAGCACATATTCGTAAGTGGATTACTGGGAACAATGGTGAAAAAGGCTAATCCTAAATCCACATTTTGTTTCCCTTACCCGTAAATTCTAATAACTGGGGATATATAACCAAATGTCAGCTGTTGGTTCAATTCATATGCTGTATCTTGGAGAACCATGCTGCAGCATGCATTGAGCTATATTCAAAGCTGGTGTTTAACGTGAAGTTTCATGAGGTGTATGGTGAGACCAATGAATATTACTTTCATGAGCCCATTGTTGTACTGTATTTGTCATAAAATAGGTTCATTTTTCCAAGGAATATTTTTAAGTATATGATACCAATGAATCAGAAATTTTATAGGCAATTCGATGTTATTGAAGGGCATAGAGGCAAACCCACATCCAGAGTATTCATCTATTCCAGAAAATATAAATGTCTGTCCCGCTCCAAGGTTGAAGGAGACCTATGTAGTTTACTTCCAACAGCTGGCTTATCTCTCCTAAAGAGGTGTGCCATATTAAGAATTAACAATGTTATAGTAAGTTCAGCCTTTGTGAGGGAAAGCTCATATTTTTAAGTCCATTCATAACTTCTATTTTGCTGTCATGGTCCTCTGCTTGTGGGCCTATTGTAGCAACTTTGAAATGGCTAAAGAGTGAAAATAGCTGTTGTTCATAGTACAAATTATTCTGTCTACCAGATTGTGGAGAGCCTCCTCTCTAATGGATACTGTCTGCTAAGCACTCAAGAAAGATTCTTTGTGATCACTCCAGTATTGTCATTTGGTTATCCCAGACCTCCTTCCCACTGATCTTTCTCTGTTGTTCCTTTCCGGCATCTCAACAGCTAGCAAAGCTATTTGCCAGTGCCTAGAAAGCCGTGTATGTTCCTAACTAAGGCCGTCTCACTTTTTCTTCAGAGTAGGCATCCAAGTGTGCTGTTCACAGCTTTGCCTACAAGATGGATTTCTTTGTATAACTGTTATGACTAGCATCAATATATCGTGCTAATGTGCTTCTCACCTAGGACTGAGTTCTCTCCTTTTTCACAAATTTGTTGTAAGGGGCCCTACTTAAGACCGTAAGATTGAGGTGAAGAATAGGCATGTACTTCTTATGCAGAGGATGACCTTGCCACACAATTTTAGATGAGTGAACCAGGATTTTATCAATGAGAGTACTTGTTTCTTTTCCCAACATTCTTACCCCCATGTATACTTCCAGAACTAACTGATTTGCATGTCATATTGTGCACACTTCAGGGAAGCTTGCACAACCACCTGGATTTGCTTGCCCTCACCCCATTAGAAATGGATAGTCTGAAGAGCCATGCAACAAATCGAGTTGAATCACATTTCTAGTTGCTTTCAAAATTCAAAGATATCCAATAAATTTTGTGCCTCATTTTTTTTTCTGGTTGGACATTGCTCTTTACCTAGAGGATCTCTACTGCTATGCTCCAGACTAGATGATCAATGAAAAGTATACAGATGCAGAAGATGCTTGAAAATCATAAAATTCATCTCTCAACTTCTGGCATACATGTGTATAACTAGGTTACGTAGAATAATTGCTAGCTTCTACTGAGTGAATCCAATTACCATGGTGACATTATCAATAGAGTGGATGCCTGTGATGTTTTGTAGAGTGTCAGGGCAATCAAGGTTTTGTAGACTGTATTATGTAAAAGAACAACAGCTCTGAGAAAGTGAAAGAGCTCTGTGAAAGTCTACTGTCATCTTTGTATATCAAAACAGCCTGCTTTTGCGCTTCCCTGATAATTTTATGATAATGAACATTGAGAAGAAAGCATTTGTCCAATCAATAGTCTTATACCAAAGCCTTGGGCAACTATAAGGCTCTTCTCATTCCTGGGATTATCACCTGAGGGTTGCTCCATGCCTGAGGGGATATATTCTTCCTCCTTACAACCTTCCTGAGTTTGGCTTGTGTTTCTTTCTTCTGGCTACCTCTAGACACCCTTTGTAGAGGAATCACAAAAAAAAATTGTGTAATTTTTATTGCATTTGTGATATCAATTGCAGCTGACCAAATTCCTTTAGCTTGAGTAATAATCCTTATGACAGACATGTCAGATGTCTCTAGCACCAAAGACTGAATACAGCATTGGACCACTTATAATCAATGGTGAGTCTCCAGGCCTCGTGCACAAGCCACATGTGGCATTGAATCCTTGTGCACAAGCTACATGTGGCATTGAATAGAAAAAATTGTCTCAAGGATAGTTTTTTATTTTTTAATTCGTTAGACCACTGATATTGTTTTAGAGAGGCAATGATACTAGGTATTATTAGTTGGATAGGTTCACAGTTTTCCACATTCCCCACTAAGATATCCCTAATGTCAGCAAGTCCTTTTGGGGCTTGGGGGTAAAGATGAGCAGAAGTACATATAAACAATGCATATATACTAATAACATATTCAATAGTGGGGCCATAACGTTGAAGTTTATAGGGGTTCAAAAGAACTCACTCATATCTGAGCCTGACAAGGGTCTCATTGGTGGTGACCTCAGATCCAAAAGCAAAGAGTATTATTTGTTTCCCTGCATCCTAGTGCTAAGTGTTGCAAGTATCATTGTCACCTGTGCACCACACAGCCAAAAGGACCAAGAAGTGCACTTCTTTCCACCTCTCCATTAAACTCTCATCTTGGCATAAGACCTCTGATCTCCTCTGGGGTGCACAGGAACTCAGGCAAACTCCTTGTCTTGGTTTTAAAACCCAGTCCTGAGGTCCATGTAAAAGTTTGCAGGGCTCTACAATTCATCCTTAGGCTTACTGGGAGGGCAGGAAGGAATAGCATTTGTGTCAGTAACAGAGGCTATCCTGGAGCAGGCCCTAGGGGGCCATCTAGGCAGGAATTATTTGGTGGAGAGCACATTAATCTCCTCCTTGGAGATATTATTAACCACACTCTGAGATCTCTGAGGGAAGACCCTTGCCTAGGCTGATCAGGAGAGGGCACCCAATGACCACTTTTATGCTGCACTTTCTACTGGTCAATCTTTGCTGATTTGACCATGACTACTTTTTCCATGGTGAGGAATTTGTCAGTTGAAACTTGGGTTATGTTGAAGTTCTATTGACCTGAGTTCCTGAGGTTTAACTGGACTCAGTAACCACAGGGAATGGTACAGATAAATCAATAAATCTAAATCTGGTTAATGATCTCATCATCTGCTATTCTCATACTTTCTTTGTGGACCCAAAGGACAACAGGGTGGCTTGCAGGGCTTCTATATCCACTACAAGACATGTTATTCAGTGGCAGCAGGAGACTCACCATGGGTGGGTCAGATTTGTTGGGACTCAAATAGTCATCAACTGAGGATGGTGAGGGTATCAGGTGTTCATGTCCTCTGACAGCCTGCCTTTCCCCTCCTCTTTAGGTAGTCAACGCACTCTGGAGGAAAGGGGCATTTAGTGACACACCCAGCAAGGAACCAATGTCCCTTGCTAGGTTTAACAATATTTTCTCATTTATTGTGAAGGCAAATATAACTACGTTTCAAGGATATCTTTGGGCTACTGGAAAGATCAATCTCTAAGTGTTCTATATAGTTTTTCAATAAAGTCACAAGTCTCAGTTAGTTGTTGCATTGTAGAATGTCTGTTGATATCAAGGACTGGCCTAGAGCTAACTGAAAGCATCATTTAATCCAATTCAGTGCTTGGGGTGTCCAAAAATTTTAAGACACATTGCCAGGGGACCATGAGTAATAGCCAGGTAACTGCTTCCACAGCTTTTTTAGAGCCTCTTTTGTCAGACTTCTAATTTGACTCAGAGATTAAGTTTGGCCAGGGAGTCAGAGGCACTTACTAAAGAGAAGGAAAAAGATTACCCTGAAAATCAAAAGTTTTCTGTAAATAATGTTTCTTAAATAATGTCTTATTGTTTGATTTTTAAATAAATTATCAGGTATCCTTTCAAGGGGTTTAGTTGACTAGATAATACCACTAATATTATCAATACTATTCTATTGATCAAATGACAAAGTTTGTCTTCTCCATATCTTCAATTTATAAAAAGCCTTAAAAAGTATTTAAACAGGCCGGGCGCAGTGGCTCACACCTGTAATCCCAGCACACTGGGAGGCTGAGGCTGGCAGATCACGAGGTCAGGGGTCGAGACCAGCCTGGCCAATATGGTGAAACCCCATTTCTATTAAAAAATACAAAAATTAGCCAGGTGAGGTGGTGGTGTGCGCCTGTAGTCCCAGCTACTTAGGAGGCTGAGGCAGGAGAATTGCTTGAACCCAGGAAGCAGAGGCTGCAGTGAGCCAAGATTGCACCACTGCACTCCAGCCTGGGCAACAGAGTGAGACTCTGTCTCAAAAAAAAAAAAAAAAAAAATTTAATACTTTGACGGTAAAGCCATCCCTTTTTCATCTTTGTATTTATGTTCTGTAGTAAAGTACTTAGCATATATGATACATTTGTATTGAATGACTAAAACATTTTATTGAATGACTGAGGGTCATCCATCAGCTTCATGCACTATTTTTTTTAATAACAAGCATGAAAAATTGATACATTTGAAAAGTGGGCACACTGTGGTATGAAAAATTCTAAAGATTCTCCCGTCTGCCAAGGTGTCCTGATTATTCAAATACTTATCTAGCTATTACTGTGTAGGTACTTTGCAGATGAAATTAGAATGACTAATTAACCAACGTTAAGATACAGTGAATATCCAGGATTAGTCAAGTGTAGCGGCATGAGTCTGCAAAAGCAGAAGAGGAAGCCAGAAGTGCCAATCAGAGATATGGGAGAATAAGAAAGGAGAGAAGAGGCTGAAGGGGCTGCAAGAGAGATTCCAAGCATGAGAAGGATTCAACCTGCCATTGCTGTGTGTAAAGATGGAGAAAGTGGGGCAAACCAACCAATGTGAGAAGTGTCTAAAAGCTGAGTGACCTCCAGGCAACGGCCACCAAGAAAAAGGGGACCTCAGTACTATAATCACATAGAAGCAAATTCTACCAACAATGTGAATGAGCTTGAAAACAGATTTTTCCTGGCTGGGCACGGTGGCTCATGCCTGTAATCCCAGCACTTTGGGAGGCAGAGGTGAGTGGATCACCTGAGGTCACAAGTTCAAGAGCAGCCTGATTAACCTGGCAAAACCCTGTCTCTACTAAAAAATACAATAATTAGCCAGGCATGGTGGTGCACACATGTAGTCTCAGCTACTATGGAGGCTGGGTCAAGAGAATCACTTGAACCTGGGAGATGGTAGCTGCAGTGAGCCGAGACCACACCACTGCAAACTTCAACTTGGGCGACAGAGCAAGACCTTGAAAAAAAAAAGGAAAAAAGAAAGAAACATATTATTCCCAAATATTCCAAAAATTAAGGAACCTTGACAGCATCTTGATTTTCACTCGGTGAAACCTGAAGCAGGAAACTACCTGAGCTACACTCTGCCTGCACTTCTGACCTCCAGAACTGCAGTATAATCAATAGGTATTTTTTAAAGCCACACAATTTATGGTGATTTGTTACAGCAGCAATAGGAAACTAATATACAAATCAACCCGTTTATATTACAAAATCAGAAAAATACCAAAGTTATTTAATGGCTCTGTTAAATGTGCCAATGGGATGGGCTTCTGTGAGAGACGCACCATGACAGTGGCAGCTTGAGTGGCCAAGGCAAGATGGGTCAAAGTCAGAGTGGTGGTCATGATACTGGAGGAGGCAAGAATCCTAACACAAACAAGAAAAGAAGTGTGAACCTCTTGTACCAACTAGAGTGGGGAAAAATAAGAAAACAAAGGGACCAGATGCTGCCAGCAAACTGCAACTGGTAACACCTCACATTCAGTGCCTGTTAAAATTATTGAAGTTAGAATTAAAGACTACCTTCTCATGGAGGAAGAATTCATTATATATAAGGAACAAATGAAACCATTAGAAGAAAAGCAAGAAGAAAGCAAGATCCGAAGTGGGTGATCTGAAGGAGACTCTGACATCAGTAGGAACCTTGGAAGAGATCATTGATGGCAATCATACCACCGTGTCTACATTTGTGAGCTCAGAACACTACATCAGCAATCTGTCATTTGTAGACAAGGATCTGCTGGAACCAAGCTGCTTGGTTCTGCTCAACCACAAGGTGCATGCCATGATAGAGGTGCTAGTTAGGGTGAAGAAGGTGGGAAAGGTCTCCAAGGAGACCTATGCCAATTTGGAGGATTGGCCAACCAAATCCCGGAAATTAAGGAATTTGTGGAGCTTCCTCTCACACATCCTGAATGTTATGAAAATATGAATATCAAGTCCTCTAAGGAGATCATTGTCTATGGTCCACCTGACACAGCTAAAACCTTGTCGACCAAATTCGTTGCAAACCAAACCTCAGCCACTTTGTTGAGATTGATTGGCTTTGAACTTTTTTAGAATTACTAAGGTGATGGGCCCAATTTCATATGGGAATTGTTTCAAGTTGCTGAAAATATGCACCTTCCATTGTGTTTATAGATGAAATTGATGGCATTAGGAAAAAAAAATATTACTCAAATTTTGGTGATGAGAGATAAATTCAGCCAGTAATGTTGGAACTGTTGAACCAATTGGATGGATTTGGTTCAAGGGAAGATGTAAAAGTTATGGCCACAAGACAAATAGAAATTTTGGAGCTAGCACTTATTAGACCAGATTGTATTGACTAGAAATTTGATTTCCCCCTACCTGATGGAAAGACTAAGAAGCACATCTTTCAGATTTGCACAAGCAAGATTACGCTGGCCAATGATACAATCCTGGACAACTCCATCATGGCTAAAGATGACCTCTCTTATACAGACCTCAAGGCAATGTGAATAGAAGTTGGTCTGGTGGCCGTAAGAGAACATAGAATAAAAGTAACACAATGACTTCAAAAAAATCTAAATAAATGTTCTTTATAAAAAACAGAAAGGCACCCCTTAGGGGCTCTATCTCATATACCACAGTTGCCATCAGGAAAACGGTTGGGAGATTTCCTAACCCCCAAATGAGGCTGGGGGAGTTGCCCAGTGAAATCCATTTTCCAGTTGATTTTTATTAGCAAACATCCTATGTGTCTTTTGGAGCGTGATGTGTAAGATGGCCATTGGGCGGCCTTTGTCTGCTGGTCACTATGATCCAACACTGTGTTTCCCAAAAAAGGTGCTCTTTCACGCACAACAAATACCTATAAATACATAAGTAAATAATTGTACGTTTATAATGCTTGAAGAAATAATAAATAGCCATTTCCAGAATTGAGACCATCCAGGATGAAAATGTGAGGTATGAACTTCAGTCCTTGTTTATTTTTCCTGCATCTTAGGTACAAAATTTATTAATGCTCCACGCATTTATGTTTTGTACCAACTTTCGTATTTAGTCCATCATACATAACAATATATGTTGTAATGTAGCTAGTGGTTCTTTTGTTTGTTAAGAGATACATTAATGGCAGGTACTAAATTATTATTTGATAAACTCGAGAAATATTTCTTAAAAATTTATGTAGCTACCAAGAGAATTATCACTTTATTCCAATTTTTTTATACAGTATATTATTTCATTAGTTTCCATTTTAGGGTTTTGTTGGTGTTAATTTTTATCGTTTGCTTTTCATTTCCTCCTGAATTTCTTTGACAATTATTACAATTATTTCTACTGTTCAGAAAAGCTTCAAAAATAGGTTAATATAGGAATATATAGTCTTGTGATTTTTAAATGTTGGTTGTAAGCAACTAGTAAATTATTCAGCCCAGAAGGGAAATAATCTAAATCCTTTATTAAGCAATAAATGAATGCAAAATCATAATTAAAATTTTACATGCTTCTGTGGAGACCATTTAGACCTTAAATTGCAAAATTGTAATGTATTCCTCATTGAATAATGCTAATGTCTTTTACTACAAAATAGTCAATGTGGTTATGTAAGTAACTTCTGTACTGACTTCTTTCTTTCTACACATACTTTTTATCCTAACTGTCTAGCTATTTCTGATTATGCATATAACAGGCTTTCCCAAAGTATCATTTATGCTTATAAGCATAAGGACAAAAGACTAAATAAATCTTAGGTTGACAATAAAATTCTTTAGTTCTTGGAAAATTGTTGGGTTTTTTTCTGAGAAGTTAGGGTATAAACTTTTTTTCAATTTTCTGTAAGTACAGAATGAGCACCACCTGACACAATATACATACCTTCTTACAGATCAAAGTAGATTCTTCCAGCCACTTTTCTGAAAGATGTCCTAGAGCAGGAAAAGCAGAGAGGCTATCTTGCATTACAACTTTCTTTTTCTAGTAAGGTTGTAGAGGAGCATTATTTTTATTCTTTCATCAAGCACTGGAAATCATTTCAGAAAAATTATATGATCAGGTGCCCTGGACAGTTTACTGCAATGAAAAGAAACAGACCTCAACACATAGGTGTGTTATTGTCTCATGATTTAATTTTCAATGATACTATTTTCTTCTAAGCTGTTAAAAACATATGGCTTTTATAAAGATTGTACAGAGATTTATCTTTTCTCCTAAACTTTCTAGCTTACACCGTTCTCAATGACTGCTAGACACCTAAAGAATATTGGCAAATACCGATATTCAGCAATTTATCAAGGAAGCAGAAGAGATAAGTTTAGGCTCTACCAGGAAGTTAATGTACCTAATATTACTAATTATAAAAATAAATACTACTACTCTAATAATTTATACATGCATGTTTAAACTTTGCAAAGAAATTAACATATTTGAGAAATTTGTTAGTTTTGTTAAATCAAAAAAATAGAAGTAGTATTGTTTAGCTGACTGAAGTATTTTTTTAAAAAAATAAAATTTATAAATTATTTCTATAGGCTCCTTTCTCCTACATTACTAGACAATAGGTATCACATATTAAACTTTTGAGCAATATATGTCCAGTATGAGAAGCAGACCAAATGATTACAAGAGTTAAAGAATCTTCCCAAAATAATTGCAAACGTTTTGCATAACATTCCAAAGTTTAAATATTATTTTTTTCTAATATCAATTGATATTCGAAACAAACCAGCAAAATGTTTATTAACTCAATGTGGTTATAAAATCTATATTCAAGGTGAGGAGATGATGTCTTAGAATTATTAAATGCATTTCCCTGGGAAACCATGACTAGAAAGGATCAGAATTAGAATAGCATTCCTTTTTTATTAAGAAGTCAATGCTATTTCCACTATAATTTCTAACTCCTCTTATCTATTCAACAGCATTTTGTCTGAGACCACTTCCAGTCATAGAATCACATATATTTAAGGGACCTAAAATAACAAAATTTTATTTTCTCCTGTATGATGATCTTGAAAGATGGTCACCAGAAATTATTTCTGATACTAGAAACAGTTTTGAGATAATTATAAAATTCTTCTTTTTTAAAAAATTAATACTCTCATATTTTGTAAAAATATAGTTACTATGAATTAGGGAGCTACCACTTAGTGGGTGCTATAGAATTAATAAAGAAAACTGGCAGCCATTCACTTCAGTCCGGCAGAGTTGTATCTAGGTAATTTTGCTCTAGGTAAGGAAAACTCGGCAGAGGGTTTATGCATATGATAACAAAACATGTATGGCATTTAGTAACTTTTCTGCATATTGCCATTATTAAGGAAGAAACTGACATAGAATTTGAATGCTTAAAGAAATTATATTCCATGTTTATTTCCTAAGAGCTGATAACAAAATATAGAGAAAACAGGAAAACACCGTTAAACCTGTACACATTAACAGCTCTTTGAATACTTTTCTTCGTTGTATAATTTGAATAATATTAATTAAACAAGTATATGTTTGTATACATAAGATTAAAATGTATGCAAAGAAGCAATATAGAGTCAAAAAAATCTGCTGATTGTTGTTTTATCATTTCTAAAGCAATAAGAAAAATGCAGGTATATTCAGAGACATATATAGTTTCAACTAAAACTATATCTTTAGTTCTAGCATCCTTTCCTGCTTTTGAAAATTAGGACCTTTTATACAGATTAAAGAATGGTAGTTCTTAGCCTTTACAAGAAGATACATATATGTGTGTGTGTGTGTGTGTGTGTGTGGAAGAAAAATATTAACATGCAAGGATTTACAAAGGTGACAAACAGAATAGTAATTGATTTGCCCTTGGATGAAAGAAAATTACAAGAAGGCAGATGTTGCTTCAAAAATAGGACAATTTTCTAATAGAGCTATTCAGCAGTGATAGGGGCTTCCTCACAGGGTCGTGGGTTTCCCATCACTGAAAATAATTACCGGGTAATCAGTGCACAGTAAAAGTGTATGGAATGTAAATTAAATTAAGTGATTGCAAAGAATGTTTCCAATTTAAGAATATGTTAGATAGTGGTAATTCCTATTTGATATTCTGTCTAGATAATGAGAATTGGACCAGATGACACCAATATTTTCTTAGTGCTTTCTGAATCCATGAT
Organism: Gorilla gorilla gorilla; assembly: GCF_029281585.2. NCBI lineage: Eukaryota > Metazoa > Chordata > Mammalia > Primates > Hominidae > Gorilla > Gorilla gorilla. The sequence continues at coordinate 84,586,267 of NC_073238.2, read as the reverse complement.
CTATTACAAACATTTTCTTTTTTTGGAAATTGTTATTGCAGAAAGGACAAAAATGTAGTCTGGTCTCCTTTATTTCACTTCCATTGTCACCCTCTTCAAATCACTAAATTTTTCTTCTTATTATAAAATGAATGTAATTATTTTATAATACTATACTGTCCCCCTCACTAGAGAGTAAAATTCTTAAGGCCAGAGCCTTTCTTTTTTTTTAATTTATATATTCCCAGTATTAAGCATATACTAGGCATGGAGAAAGAATCCCATAAAACATTATTGCTTGAATGACTGAATAATCAGAAAAACAGAGAAAATAAAGTAATGTTAATGTAGCCTCTAGAGCCAGCAAGAGGAGGCTGAAGGGAAGGGTAGGGTCAGATGCAGAATAGTAATGGCTAACACTTATGTGTTCCTTTCTATGAGACAGGCACTCCTGTAAGGATAGTAAATTTAATTTAGTCTTCATACCGAATTCCGATAAGAATGCATTATCATGGATGCTATTTTCATCCTCATTTACATACAAGAAACCCAGCTCCTTAATGTTCTGCAGCTAGTAAGTAGCAGAGTTGACATCTAAATCCTGTCCAACTCTCCAAATTAAATCACCCATAATCACCATGCCATGTTGTGCGACCCAGAAATATTAAGAGTTGTAAATAAAATCCAGGTGAGCACCTTAAGAGTAAGGGTGCATATATGTTACATAGGTCAAAGTAAGACATTAAGCTCAAAATAGATGGGTGAGGAGAACCAGAAAAAAATTAATCAAATAATAGATAGGCCAGGTTGTATATTGGAAAGTGTCATAGGCTTAAGGACGAGAAGCTGAGTTTCTAATCCTAGCCTTATCTTGACCATGAGTATGACTATATGTGAGCTCCTCTTAGCTTCAGCATTCTCCCCCGTAAAATAACAAGTTGTGACAATCTCATAATGAGTTTCCATTCCCTTTGAAATTCTAAGGTAGTGTTCAACAGTTCAGTCAGCAACTTTGACAAAGGGATTAAAAATTCAGGCAAGGCAAATAATCAAAAGCCCAGTAAAATTCGTTTTAAACCCTGAAAAAGTTAGAATCTTGACAGCAATATGTCAGTGCAACACCATTAAGGTAATTATTACTAAAAACTCTTGATACTTGAAGGGAGATGTCTTTCTCAACTCTGCATTTTTAGAAAGTTTAAATTCTAAAAAGCAATAGAAAATTATATATATATATATATATGACCTATGCAACATATATGCAGCCTTACTGTTAAGGTGCTCACCTGGATTTTATTTATAACTCTTGATATTTGCTATCCTCCATAAGGGACATGGGAAAGCTAGTATTTCTTAAGGGAATTACTCTATAAAAGAAATAACTTAGAAATTCTTATTTTAAAGATGGGAAATAGTTGTGATGCTTTCTTAAGTTTATTTGAGATTTTTAAAGTAAGTTTTTTTAAAATTATAATTTTTATAGATCTCTCCAATGATGTGTGTTAGTTTCCTAGATCTGCTGTACAAAGTTCCACAAAATGGGTGGCTTAAAAGACATTACATTTACTTTTTTGCCGTTCTAATGACCGGAAATTCAAAGTCATATTATCCACAGGGTCATGTTTTTTCCTAAAGTGTCTGGGGAAGAATCCTTTCTTGCTTCTTCCAGCTTCTGTTACTGACAATCCTTGTTATTCCTCAGTTTGTGGTAGCATAACTACACATAATCTCTGCCTCTATCTCAGATAGCCTACTTCCCTTTGTGTCTCTCATTTCTTCACACTGAGTTCTACTCACGGTGTATCTGTGTATCTCAAAATTTCTCTTAGAAAGACCACAGTCATTAGATTATGGCCCACCCCAATCCAGTATGACTTTTTCTTAACTTAATCAACTACATCTGCAATGACCCTATTTCCACCTAAGGTCATATTCTTGGGTTAATATTAAATATAGTATTTGGAAGGGATGCTGCTATGATTTGTGTCCCCCCAAATTCCATATGTTAAAACCTAATCCCCATTGTGGTTATATTAAAAGCTGGAGGACATCGTGAGGTATTTGGGTCATAAGGGCTCTGCCTTGATAAATGGGATTAGTGCCTTGTAAGAGGCCAGAAGAAGCTTGTTTGCTCCTTCAGCCATATGAGAATACAGCAAGAAAATGCTGTCTGTAAGGAAGGAGCCCTCGCCAAACAACAAATCTGCTGGTGCCTTGATGTTGGACTTTCCAGTCTCTAGAACTGTGAGCAATAATTTTCTGTAGTTTATAAATTATCCAGTCTAAGATGGTTTTATAGCAGCTCAGAAAATAAGTAAGACAGAAATTGATGCCGAGGGATAGGGAGTTACTATAACAAATCCCCCAAAAAATGTGGAAGAGGCTTTGGAACTACATAATGAATAATGGCTGGAGGAATTTTGAAATGCATACTAGAATCCACTGATATTGCCTTGAACAAACTGTAAAGGGCAATTTATGTGAGACTTCAGAAGAGAGCAGTAGAGAAAAGTCTCAGATTACCTAAGTCATTGTGATCAGAATGTTGCTAGAACTATGACAGTAAAGGCCATCCTGATGAGGTCTCAGATTGAAATGAGGAATAGGTTTTTGGTAATTGAAGGAAAAGTGACCCTTGTTATAAAGTGGCAAAGAACTTAGCTGAATTGTGTTTGCATCCCAGCGTTTTGTGGAAAGAAGAACTTGTGAGTGGCAAAACACTTGGCAAAAGAAATCTCTAAGCCAAGTAACGAAGGAGCCGCGTTGCTTTCGTCAACTGCTTATCGTAAATTTCAAGAAAATGGAAATGAATCAAAGACAGAATTTAAAATCAAAAGGGAAGCAGATCTTAAAGATTTGAAAATTATCAGCCTGGCCCTGTTGTAAAAAATGAAAAAGCTGCTCGATAGAGAACACCAAAGCTGTGGTCAAGGTTTACCTGCGCCCTCTGAGGAAACAGCCACTGTGGCCTACATTGTACCTTTATATCCGATGAAATAGAAGACTGAAAATTTCATTTCAATCTAGTACATAACATAACAGGAAAAACATTGTCTCAGAAGTCAAAAGATTAATTTTTCTATCTCAATTCTTAAAATAGTAGAACCATGCGTATATCATGAAACTCTCAAAACTTTGCTTGCAAAGGATGCTTAAGGAATTAGAAATTTTAAAATCTTAGACCCAAAACATTAGACCCAAAGATTATATTTTTCATACTTACCTAATCAACCTCAACCAGAGGATGTAGCCAAATTCCAGGATCCCCATTTTTTTTTCAGGTACTTGGCATTATGAGCCTCCTAAGAACTCATCTTTCTAACCAATAACTGTTTAGATGGATAATTAAATAAATTCTATATCCTCTGGTGCATTGAAATCTAGCCAGAGATTGTGTAGTGGTCTGACAAAGGATTTATCTTCCTACTATAATGCTTAGAACCGTGACTAGGAGTTTGCTGTAATTGACTAATGGTCACAGAGTATAAGATGGTAAGACGTAAGTCTTAACTCAGTAGACTTCCATGAGAGAGAGATTTCTTGAGTTAACCATATAGTACATAATGTGTTGGTTTGATATTAGCTGCTCATGAAGTAAACAAAATTAAAGTTACTTAAACAATAATAAAATATATTGCTATAGTTTAATATCCATATTTTAAACTTAATAACAAAGAGATGATAGTTGAAGGGATTTACTTATATTGTTTGATACAATATTACCATTCGTTTTCAGCTAATTTTCATATAAAAATTTATATTTCTAATAAAATTTCAAAAGAGTTATATATATATATTATTAACAATAATTAATGTGGGAAGACCATAATTTAATTAATGCACAGAAGAAATGAATATTAGAAAATATGTTCACATTAAGTCCAGGAAATAATTAAACAAACAAAAAAAACTGGTGCAAAACTTCTGTCTATTCAGGATAAAACAAAACTACATTTTTTTAGCTAGAAAAATTATTTTAAAATATTATGAAGTAGTCGTAGTAAATAGTAGTTTAGTCTTTATTTTTGTAGCTATCCTGTCTTATGAAACGGCAACTTACATTTGTTGCCAAAATCTTTCTTTATAATAAGCATTTTAACCCATATGTAGAAAATGTGTGTATGTATGTGTGTGTTCATGAGATTCAATATATTCAAATGATAATATCATACATATAAGACCATCAAAGTTTTAGACTACCTCTACTCCATTATTATCTCACCTAAACTTCCCTTTCAATGTTATTTCCCACAAATTTTCTGTGCTTGTTGTCAATCAAATTGACAACTATGGCATCACATGCTATACTCCCTGATTATGTCTTTATATGGTTTTCACTGGTCAGAATACTATATGTCTCCATTTCCCATTTTCTGGTTTAAACTCCTTTCTAATATTTTAGGTCCACTTGAAAAGCTGGATTCTACAGAGTTGATTACTATCATTTTCCAGATAATTGCACTTTTTCTACGTGTCTCCCATATGGCGAGCTTTTTTATTCAAATCCATTTTGTCCTCACGATGATTATCAGGGCCATATATCAGGGTTTCGATAAACCTATGCTGAATGGATGATTGAATAAACCTAAGAAAGAGATTGTACAAAAGGCAAACAGGCCTCTTGTTATATGATCTTCATAGACAATAAGGAGTTTGCTAACATATGCAAGCAATGTAAGAAACTCAATGGGAATTGATGTTTTCTCTTTTAGCAATAACACATAATGATGTTAAAACAACTAATTTCCAGAACCTACATTGTAGGTACCATAAACAAAGTATCATTAAAATGAGGCTTGATGGAAAAATAAAACAGCAAGGAGAACTTGAGAAATTCAATGAAGTGTAAAGGAAAAAAAAAATAACACCTATGTAATAATACGTAGGTAAGTGTGAAAAATCTGATACCAGCTCCTGAGGTCCCATTTCCTTATAGCAGTTTGTACAAACAACGCTGCTGGTTACCAAAAGATTTAGTGTAACTCATAAAAATACAAAATTGTTGGAATATTATTTAAGTTAGATGCAGAGATAAAAAGAAAAGAAAAAGTGCTGTAGTGGTATTAAACAAAACTATTATCAGAGCTGTCTGAAAAAGAAATCAAACTATAAAAGTCTATAGCCTTCCTACCAGATAGATTTCAATTTGACTCTAAGTTTTCTGGAGGCCAAATAAAAAGAGAAGTCTGATCAATTTCATAATTTACAACATCCATGATAAAAGCAAACCAATTTATTCAGGAGAATTGCAATTATTCTTGCTACTAAAACCTGAAAGTAACTTCTCCCAAGGGTCATCATAAAGAGGACACTATAAAATATAATGAAATATGCCTTGAACAGTATCTTTATGACAGACACCACTAGGAGTTTCATAGAGGTGTTTTTTATGACATCCCTCACTATATTTTGATGGCCTAGCTATAGAGTTCTGTGTGTGGTTTAATGGAGGCATAGATTTTTTAGTAACTGGAAAAACAGGTGGACAAATCTTTCAAAGATTCCTCAGAACATCTTTAGCTTCACGTAGTTTTTTTTTTTTTAAATCTGATGGCAAAACATCTCAGAACACTTAATTTGTTAATTACCTGAACAGTTATGGGCATCTATAATTTACATGGTGCCCAAAGGAAACACAAGGAACAAAACAATTTCCTGGAACCAAAATAACTACTTTCAGTTATTCTGGGAAGCCAATTAGTATAAATAAAGACATTATTTACAAATTGTATTATTATTATACAATTAATGTAAATGTATGACAGATGCCCTGAAAGAAAGTAAGTTAGGGCCCTTTTGTGAAAGCTGAAGTTACTTCAGCTCCAAGGATATGCTGTAACACAGACCAGGTTTCTCCTCAAAAAATAAATTTGAAACTGCTCTAACATACAGATTAATGGTCACTTGCTGAATCCTCTACTCTGTTTAGCACGGTCACAATGCTTCTTTGGAAGAGACTTAGTGTCACTCTACTGCAGTTTTTATATGAAAATATGTGTCCTGTGGATATTGCTACCACCGCTGTGGCTTTAAAACTAGAACCTGAGAAGCCTTTGCTATGTCTTGGAGCTGTCCCAGGAGACATGGGGAGAGGTGGAGCAGAGAAGACCAAACAGCAGAGTCTCTGTCTTCTCTAAACATGTATCGTCCACAGAAGCCTTTTTGCTTAAAATGTAAGAAAGTTTTTGACAAGTAGTTTTTAAAATATGTTGTTAAAACACTGTACCATCCTGTGCTGTTTCTACAATTTTGTTTTTCTCTGCAGAGATTATCAATTCATGTATTCAGCAAATATGAACTGCTCCTCTGCTGTTTTCCAGGCTTTGTGCCAGGATCTAGATATACAAGGTTATATAAATCAGGGTCTTACAGCTTAAAATTTGTGAAAAGATTTCTAAGTTTACCAAAGATTAGGCTGCAGTGTGGTATCTGCTGTGGCAGGGATACACCCACTATACACCGCAAGGGGATAGTGAGGGTGTGACCAGGTCAAATGAGACTCAGTAGAAACTTGAGGAGCCATATATAATAGGTAAGTCTTGAATTGAATCTTGAAATATGACAGAAATTTAGAAAAGCAAAGTTGATAAAAGTCATTTTAAGTAATGGAGTAAGTAAGGGAGGAAATGTCAAACAAGATGGCAAGTTGAAAAACAAAGAACAGGGAAAGGTCAGATTATGAACACCAGCTTGCTTAAACAAGAAATGTGAACCAAAATATAAGGAGAAATAATAAAACAAAACAAAACAAAAACTTCAGAATAAAACCATGAGCACATTTATGGTTTGGAAATATTATTCTGTCATCATGATAGAGGATGAAACTGAGAAGCTAAGAATAGAGTTAGGCAGTGTAATTAGGAGGTTATGGGAGCAATCAGGAAGAAAATAAATGGTAATAAGAAAATAAATGGGAATTAAGCCAAAGAAATTGTCATGAGAGGAGGGAGGGATAAGAGATAATAGCAGGATGGAACTTGCTGGATTTTGTGACTTCAGTGGCCTATCTGTCCTGTTCTTTCTTTTTTGAATAAACAATGGTGCATCTTATAATGCTACTTTTATCTATGCAATTTTAGTGCCATTTTCTGATTCTCATATATATGTCTACATATATAGTCAAGCTTTTAAAAATGTGAAATGTTATTTTTTCCTATTCACCAAATCTTATATAGCAGTACACTTGAAACTTGAACATTTAATCACTTAGTACATTCTGCCTGCATAACAAAGCTCAGCATTATAATCCTCCACTTATTACAAGATCTGTGCTGTCTGGGATACATTTACACTTCAATTACAATTACAATGCTTTCATCTTAACAGCCTCTAGTTTCTGAAGGATTGAGTCTCAAGGATTATGTTATAATAAGAACAAAGGATATTGACTACTTTTCTTCTTTCTGAAATGCTTTACTAGCTAAATAAAAATGAAACAGAATTTATGCCAAGATATTTTCTCCCTGCAGGAAAACATAATGGAAGTTATCAGAAATCAAGAGTTTTTACTCCTTCCAGCTGAGGAGCTCCATAAACTACTGGCCAGTGATGATGTCAATGTTCCTGATGAAGAAACCATCTTCCATGCATTGATGATGTGGGTCAAGTATGACATGCAGAGTAGATGCAATGACCTGAGCATGCTTCTTGCCTTTATAAGACTGCCACTGCTTCCACCACAGGTAATGATGTGTGACGCTGTTTAAATAGATTCAATGTACTGAAAAACCCTATATTAAAAGTAAACATCAAAACACATTTTAAATTATGTATTCACATTTTTAAATGCTTTTATCAAATACTATTTTTAAGTTAAATTTGATGGTGGAAAATGTATGTATGATGATGGATCATGGATCTAAATCCTATCTCTGCCACTTATTGACTCATGGCCACTTGTGTGATTATGATAATATCACTTAATTTCTCTGATATTCAATCTCTTTATCTATAAAATGTGATCATACTGCCATACAGAAGTTTTGTGAAGATCAATTAGATAATATATATGTAAAAAGCCTAATCATAATACAGTGTCTCCTATCAATTATTTGATATAAGATGCAATAATGTGATCATCCATTGATGTAAATGGATATGTTGTGTGATTTTCAAAGCTTCAGTGCATGGTATTTCAACCTCTGCAGAGGAATAAAACATACCTGAATAGTAGAGAGTTATGATTTAACAGTAGTTAGCAATTAGAATTATGGAATATGTAATAATTGGAGTTAAGAAGCCTCTAGACACCAAGTGAGCCAACGTAACTTTATTGATGAGTTAAGTAGGGTACAGAAAAATTAATAAGAACATGAAGTTCACTCAACTTAGAAGAAGAGTGGCTAGTTCTCTCTGATTCTGAGTCTTGTATCTTTAAACTAATTTGCTACAAAATTCTCTATGTACAGCATTATTAATTCAGGGTTTCTGGCTGGTAAAGTTATCCAAAAATAAGCTTGAAGGTGACCCTAACTTCTAAGTTGATGGGTAAACTTGTTTGTATATATAATTTGTGTGAGGGAAATGGGAGGCTTATCTCATTCACCAGATTCCTCATCTGAATCCAAATCACAATCAACATTTTTACTAATCCATATGTTACTAAAAATATAAAACAGAGAATTAGGACATTTAGTAGAAGAACAGTAGGCAAGTATGAAGTATTAACAGTAAGTGTAGAAGTGGGATTTATGGTCATATATTAAAAATGGAAAGTTAGAAACACATTACCGTAATTGAAAAAAAGAGAAGCTTTATAAATAAGTGATAATTATATATCCTTTGGCTGCTGAGATTAGTACAGGAGAAAAAAACAGCAAAATAATTTATGGAACTCAAATTATGTGAGCATATCATAACAACAGGCTCTTACAAAGAAGCGGAAGCATGCATTTACATACCTAGACAAAGAAATTTTGCTGCCAAGTACTGAATTTTTGCAAATCTCCCAGCTTGGGTTCTAATGCCAGGTAGTATCTATTAGAGTCTGGGAGGGTAATCTTTTGGGGAAGAAATAGCCAATGATCACTATTAGCCAGAAAGCCAATGATAGTTATCAGTTAATGACAGATGCTGTGACAGTGGGTACCTTTGACTCTGGCACAGTCATTACTCTCTACCCATTTCTACTGTTGGTTGAAATGTGGGGAGTTTGGAATTATGTTGTGCACAAAATCAGAAGTATAGGACACATATTAGAGTAGGTCAAGAATGTGACCAGATTCCTCTTCTCAGGATATGTCATTCTTTTATGCCCTCATTTCCAACTCTTCTGTCATCAGATATAGGGAGATGCTGCCACCTGTGCAAGTCATTAAATGGTTACGTCAGATCAGAGATGTCCTGTTGGCTTTTTTGTTCCTAAGGCTATACCTTATATGTGGAATTTTATTTCTTATTGGTTCAGGTGCTTTATCTTGCTTAGTGAAGTAATATTTATTAAAATTAAGATATAAAATATTCTTTTGATGTCACTATTAACAAAATTTTAAACAGTGTGCGATAGACATAAATGTAGCATATGTCTATTCTCCATTCCTCATCCTTCAAACTGGGGCTATCACACATTATAACTTTATATGTACTTTCACAACAGATGTGCAGGAGGAATGAATGGAAATATTTTCTGTTTATAAAATGTCTTCATATAAAAGAAGGGCTATCACTTCTATAACTAACGTTAATGAATTATGTGTCATTATAAGCATATTACATATATTTCTAATATTAAAAAACAGATGCAAAGTAAAGATTATTAAATCTGTTACACAGAGGAATATTAGGCTCAAAGAGGTTAAGTGATTTTCAAAGTTCATAGAGCTAGTGGAAAATCAGGTTTTCCTGCAAACATAGGTTGGCCAGATATGAATATACACAGAGATATTTCTACAATATGAGTGCCATTTCCCTGTTTGCTCTCTAACCTGGAAGATCATAAAATATCCTGAATTAATTAATTTTGAAGGTTCTTTTAAAGACACTGAAGATGGAAGAACAGCAGTTTGATAGGAACTTAAAGACATTCATTTATTTCTTTAGCTACCAAACGATTTTATCTCATTTAATTTCTACAAAATCCCCATGTAGTTGATACTGTTATTCCCATTTGACAAATGAGTACTTTGAGAATCAGCGTGATTGCCATCCTCTTTAGTTTCACAGACCAGATTTTACTCCAAATGGATCTGACAGAAATGTGGATCTTCTATCACTAAGGGGAAAAGAGTACAATTTTTTATTTAGGGTTGGTTTCATATTTGCCTCAATGTCAAACCAGAATGAAAAAAAAAGTTTAATTGAATAAAGGATTTTACAGACTTGCACATGGACTTTCAAAGCTGCTAAACACCTTTGGGTCCTTATGAAAAGCTATTAAAATGGTCAGGAAACATTTTTTGCTGCTCTTGGATTCATTAACGTAAGGTTTGCCATGCTTTTTTTCGAATGATTAATATATAGGTCGCTTATAATCTTTAAGTGATTTGTGTGCATATGTTGTGAGTATTTACACGTGCACATGAGATGTTTGTGTGTGTTGCTACCAAAAGAAGATAGAATATGTGGAATTTCAAACACAATATGTTAGATGAATGAGAGAAAAATAGGAAAAAAATAGAAAAGAGTTGTAGTGGTAGGGGAAGTTATTTTGAGAATATGTCACAGCAATATTATAGCATAAATGAGAGCGGAAATGTTAAAAGTACCATGAATCAAAGTATTATATACTACTGAAGTAATCACATCATTTCTTTTATATACATTTTTTATTATACTTTAAGTTCTAGGGTACATGTGCACAACGTGCAGGTTTGTTACATATGTATACATGTGCCATGTTGGTGTGCTGCACCCATCAACTCGTATCTCCTACGACAGGCCCTGGTGTGTGATGTTCACCTTCCTGTGTCCAAGTGTTCTCATTGTTCAATTCCCACCTATGAATGAGAACATGCAGTGTTTGATTTTTTGTCCTTGTGATAGTTTGCTGAGAATGATGGTTTCCAGCTTCATCCATGTCCCTACAAAGGACATGAACTCATCATTTTTTATGGCCGCATAGTATTCCATGGTGTATATTTACCATATTTTCTTAATCCAGTCTATCATTGTTGGACATCTGGGTTGGTTCCAAGTCTTTGCTATTGTGACTAGTGCCACAATAAACATATGTGTGCATGTGTCTTTATAGCAGCATGATTTATATTCCTTTGGGTATTCAATCTTTCTCTCTCTCTCTCTCTCTCTCTCTCTATATATATATATATATATATATATATATATATGCACACACACATATATGTGCACACATACATGTACGTATTTATATGTGTTTATATACACACATGTAATGTTACATATAGTGTAACATATAATTATATATTGGTTATTTAATATATAGGAAAACACAATATTATATTTTAAAATACTAGCAATATTTAAAGGAGGCAAGAGTATATTTTCTCAGTGAGGTAAGAGATGATTTTCAAAAGGAAACAGTACTTGGTCTAATTTTTGAAGGAGACTTGATAAATTTTTGTGTTTGTTTGTAAGGTAATTCCTGCAGATGTAAATGGCCAATTTCAGGTGAGTGAGAGAACAATATTTGAAAGACTCAATGTGGGCTGCTTACAAAATTCCTCACCAAAACATAACAAAACACTGACCAAGACAAGAGTATAACAATTAAAGAAGATTTTAAAAGATATTTAAAGCAAAAATATATAAATAAAAAAAAAACAGATGTTTCCAGGATAGTGTTAAACCATGTAATCTGTAAGTACTTTTATAGCAAGGAGTAGCTATGATTGTATTTAGTAAATGCATGAACACATTTCTAGAATAAAGAGTAAAAATAAAAACAATGAAAGAGACTTCCTCAACAAACAGAACATGTTAAAAGAACGATTAGTGCCAAAAATTAATTTAGCTTTAATAGCCTCTTGTGTTCATGAGGCAACTGACCAGCTTGACTTGGACATATTTCAGTTCTACCATTTCTGCCCTCCCATGTGTTTTATTAGTAGGCCCATTATGTGTATCTGGGCTTTGTTATTTCTTAAGTACACAGAGAAAATCGGATATTCTTTATTAATTATAAATTAGCACATTAAGTTATGGTAATTTGGTGCAGAAAATATAACAGAGGATATGGATTTCAGATTAGAACAGTGTAGACAAAAGGAGCGCAGGAAAGGAAGACAAGGTATGAAAAAGACTCAGAAGCAACACTGTTGCTCTCTGTCCTCTACTGAAATATAATAACTAATCCAGAAATAAATTCAGTTATTTTACTTTGCTATAGACAGAACCAGAGAAAAAGGGAAAATGATAGTGATAGATAACTGAGTTATAATCCAAGAATGAATTACACTATTTAAAAAAATAAGTTATGAATGGAATTTTTTGTAATAGTTTTCATATTTTTCCTGAATAGCCTGAGGCTTCACAATTTCAGCAGTATTAGAAAACATAGAGAAATTTCTGTCCTTTTAGAGAATGACTAAAAAAATATATATATATATAGTTTACTTAGAGGATACCTGATTTGATTTACTCATTATTCTGCTATTTTTCTTTCTGGGATTCAACAAGGTACCATGTTGCTATAAAATGAATGACATGTTTTAACATTTTATAACAATTATTTCCACTGATTTTAATTGAATTCATAAGATATTTCTTTGTAGTATGTACTTAAATATTTACTATATATGAATTTTAAAAATACCCATAAGTATCAGATTTTTGCTATATTATTTTCTAATGAATGGCTTTAAATGTAAACGTATGTTGTTTAAAAATCAAGAGACTATAATTCTACGTATTATCAAGTCAAAAGGTACTCAGGGGAATTCAGTTTTATCATGGTCAGAGATTATTTAGAAGGTTGGAGATATAGAGATAAACTTTGCTTCCTAGCTCAGAATTGGTAGTATTTATATCTTTTTTTTTTTTTTAGACAGGGTTATGCTCTTGTTGCCCAGGCTGGAGTGCAGTGGCACAGTCTTGGCTCACTGCAACCTCTGCCTCGCAGGTTCAAGCGATTCTCCTGCCTCAGCCTCTTGAGTAGCTGGGATTACATGCATGCGCCACCACGCACGGCTAATTTTGTATTTTTAATAGAGACGGGATTTTGCCACGTTGGTCAGGCTAGTCTTGAACTCCTGATCTCAGGTGATCCACCCACCTTGGCCTCCCAAAGTGCTGGGATTACAGGCATGAGCCACTGCTCCAGGCCAGTATTTTTTATCTCTTTTAAGACAAAAGGAAACATTTTTCAAACTTCCTAACAATCAAACCTACTGATTCTTAAGGGAAATATATAGCAATGTGTGTGTGTTTGTGAGTGTTTATGTGCATGTACATTTATTTTCTGTAGCAAAAGGTAGAAGAAAAAAGCTTGCAATGAAATAATAGAATATTGCCTAGATTTAGAGGAATATGGTTTAATCTAATAACAAGCACAATAAAATAACAAGGACATTCAAGTATTTAACTTTAGAAGACAGATGCTGCCTCTATTTTACATGAATTAAGTCTTTCTGTGTAAAGCTGAATAAATTATTCCAAAAGATTACTTGTAGTAGTAATAGCAATACAAGAAGGAAGGGTGAGGTCTCCAACCTTTTTCATTGGAAAAGTGGCTATTGATCAGATACCAGTGACATACGGACTCTTCATGACGATAAAAATTATAGCTACAACTAAAATTCTGATTTATAAAAACAGTTACAAAGAGTAAATCAATATAAATTTTGAAACCATAGTGTAAAATATACAGAGCAGATTACACTCAAGAAATTTATATATTTTGTTTGATTTTACATCCCCAAACTGCTCCTTGATAAGTGTCTCCAAGGCTAGCTGCAAAAATCCTCACTGTTAAATGTATTCTGTATGTTATCTTTACAAAGAAAAAATTAAAACTCTTATTTTCTTACAAATGAGTAAGGCCAAAATAATTAATCAAGCCCACTAACACAATCCATTAACAGTCATTGTTACTTTTTCAATGTATTTTTCCCCCTTTGATTTGCTGGCTGTCTGATTAGTTAATGATTATACCAGGCCATCATTATTGAGATAGTCTTCTCTACAAAGCTAGATTGCAGGAGTAAGAAAAAAAAGGAATAGTATTACTTTTCTCCAAAAGAAATCTTAAAAACAATGCCTTTAAAACAGAAATACATAGACAATAAATAATGCTTCTAAGATCAATAAATTTATCCTAAATGATACTTAGATTCATGATCATTTAGCCCTCCTGTGACATTCACTGTTCAAGTTACAAAATTTAAGAAAAGACAAAGTGTTTTGTTAGCAAGCTTTAAGTCAGCAGAGGTATTAATATAATAAAAGATATGCAAGGACATTCACATGCACAAACTCCTCATACATATACATGTTACTCTCTTTGGTATAGCAAAAAATAGAGAAGAATTTGGAACATAATCTGAAAAGTCTTTATTTTCGTTACAATATATTAAGTGTTTCTGCTTGAATCAAGGGTTGATTCCACTGGATCTATTTTGCATCCCATCTTTCTTGCCAAAGGGGTTCCTCTACTGCAATGAGCACTTCTTACATTATCAATTTTATCAATTTTTAGTCTATTTTGGATAATTCCAATCAATTTACAAAGGTCTGTTGTTTCAAACACACAAAACTAGTCATATTCATTTTCACTAACTATTCCAGCTCTCTTTTGCCTTTCCAACATAATATGTAGTTATTTTTTATAATTATTAAATGTACTTTTACATAACCATCATTCTCTCTTCAACCCACTTCAATCAATCATTTGCCCTAATGAAAATCACCAAATGCCTCAATGGTGTAATTTTTCCCTCAATCTCAATTGTATTTGACACAGTTGATTTGGTCACTCTTGCTCAACTGTCATTGCTAATTTGTTCTACTCTCTGATGTTACAGTGCCCCAGGACACTATATTTTTGGTGGAGAAAATATCATTTAATTTTATACTTTTAAATGCTATGTAGAAACAAATTACAAAAAAATTTACCTGTAGTCCTAAATTTCTTCTGAAAAACAGATTCAAGGGCCCAATTAACTACTTGACAAGGATAAAATCTTAATATCCCTATCCTACAAAGCCCTACATCAATTACCCCAAAGCTACTTCTCTGAACTCATATTCTGCCAGCTGTCAGTATTCTTCAGCCATACTGAACTTCTATTTCTTGAGGAAGTCAGGGTTATCCAAATTAAATTGGTTTATAAGCATCTTTGCATACTACAGAATATTATACATAGCATTTACCAAGAGGACACAAAGTGCAAGAACAGTTATTTTTCTCAATTAAACATTAAAGGAGGTTCCATTTTTTATTCATCTATATTTTATATTAAAATGATGACATTAATATAGGGTATAATAATTTGTAAGTAAAAGAAATATTGTGAAACATCTGCAGTAAAGCAAAGGCCATTTAAATCATTAGACCTTTTCCAGTGATTTTAAGATTTTGGAAAACTGAATTAATTAAACTACTTTAATATTTTAAGTGGAGATATTGAGTAGATAGCCGAATGCATCATTCAGGAGTTGTAGAAGGATGGCCAGAAGGTATTAAATAGGAGACTGATAGCATATAGACATAATTTAAATACATAACATAACATGATATCACCAAAATAGTGAGTATAGAGAGATAAGGGAAGAGGACTATATAGTCCATTAGTACCAACTGATTCTGGAGACTAGAAGCAATGGCATTTAAAGGGGAGAGGCTCATAGTGGCAGGCACACACTGTGAGAGGGAAAACACTAAAGGGAGGTGCATAGTCTAGAGATAATTTTTAAAAATTATTTTTGTTATTCGTATGAATACTATATCTTGCCAATTCTAAACAATTACTGCTAACATCCTCCTACCTGTTAGGATGAACTGTCCCACTCCACCCCTCCATTGAGATTGCCTAGAAGGTGGTCACCCATCATGACTAAGTCTTTTTATTAATCACGTTTCAGCTTAAATGTTTACTGTTCTTAGAACTTTCACCTACTATATTCTTGCTTCGTTTAGTGGTTTATTTCCTTTCTTACAACTGTATTTTTGAGAAATACAGATGTAGAGGTCTTTTCAAAAGTTCCTGGCACAGACAATACTCAAATTTTTACTGAGTAAACAAATACAAGTTTATTCTTGGTCTTAGCAAGTTTAGCTTCATTTACTTTTTTAAATATATATACTTTAAGTTCTGGGATACATATGCAGAACGTGCAGGTTTGTTACATAGGTATACATGTGCCATGGTGGTTTGCTGCACCCATCAACCCATCATCTACATTAGGTATTTCTCCTATCTGTTGATATGTTATTTGTCTGGAATGTGAGAGAAATCTTTATACTTGTATGTGACAGTGGAGCTAACAGTGGGTGCTAAGAACCCTGCTGTAAAGACTTATTAGAGCATATTGATTCAGACTTGACTAAAAATCCCTTATTGAATGGACAAGGGGAAGGCAAACTTAAACAAAATATAATATCTCATCTTGTCACTCAGATAAATTTATAAAATATAAATATATCAAAGTTCCTCTAATACCTAATTTGAGAGAGAGAGAATAGAATTGTTGAAATATTTTTTGAATATGTTACAGTGTGTGGTATTTTGTGTGCAAGTGTATGGATTGAATTTAGAAAAGATAATTGGAAAATTATTTATGTCCACTAAAGGCATAAATATGTGTTTGCAGATGTTAGTAGGACAGGAGACCTGACGATATGTCTGTTTATTTGGATCCTACTTTTGACTAACATTAGTTCACTATTTGATCATGGAAAGTATATGAAGTTTCATTGGACCTCAGTGTTCACATTCCGGCAAGGAGGAATTTGGACCTATAATTTTAAGGAATTATTTTGACAATAACACTATATGAGTAAAAATAAGTTATAATTTCCTAAGAATTGATGTCTATTCAAAGTTAAACTGCATAGATAATTTTATAAGGAAATAAGATGTGTATGCCTCCTACTGTAGTTTGGACATTCATCCCTCAAACCTCATGTTGAAATTTAATCCCCAGTGTTGGAGGTGGGGCCTAATGAAAGATGTTTGTGTCATTGGGGCGGATCCCTCATGAATGGCTGGTGCTGTCCCTATGGTAATGAATGCGTTCTCACTCTATTATTTACACAAGAGCTGGTTGTTAAAAAGAGCCTGGCCCCTCCCACTGTTACCAAAAAATCCCCGTTTTATTCTCCTGACAAATAACAAATGATTCTCTGTAAGAATGCAGATTTTGATCAATAGGAGATATATTCTTGGCACAAGTAAGGAGGCCACTGGGAGTATTCTCAAAAGGAGTGTCTCCCCAAGAGAAAGTGACGGGAGGGTTTTATGGGGTGATAGAGAGGGGAGAGGGTGCATCATTGCATGTAGAGAAGGGGTCCTAGTTGCACAGACACAGTGAGTCATCACGCTAGCACATGGATCGTGTATTATGGTAATGAAGCTATACCTCCTCTCAGGGTGGAGACTTGGGCATGGTAATGAGGAAAGTGCACTCCAGTGCATCTGTAAGTTGCTGGGATCTGTCAGAAACTAGTTTTAACCAACTAGGTAACTTTATGTCATACAAGCTTTAGAAAGTAACAAGCTACAGGGCAGGAGGCTGTAAAACAGGCAGATTGCTCATGTTTATTAAATTACTGTAATCCCTGGAGTCCCCCCTGTGTACTTACATCCTCCCTCTGTCTTGCTTCCTCTCTTACCATGTGATCTATGCATGTGCTGGCTTACCTTCACCTTCTGCCATGAGTGGAAGCAGACAGAGGCTCTCACCAGAGGCAGGTGTAGGTGCCATGCTTTTTGTACAGACTTCAGAGCTGTAAGACAAATGAACTTGTTTTCATTATAAATTATCTAGCCTCAGATATTCCTTTATAGCAACACAAAACAGACTTAGGCAGAAAATTGATACAGAGAGTCAGTGTTGCTATAAAGATTCCTGAAAATGTGGAAGCAGCTTTGGCACTGGGTAATGGGCAAAGGTTGGAAAAGTTTGGAGGGCTTAAAAAATAAAGCAAGATGAGGGAAATTTTTGGAACTTCTTAGAGATTGCCCAAGTGATTGTGACCAATATGCTGATAGAAATATAGACAAGAAAAGCCATACTGACAAAGTCTCAGATGAAAATGAGGAACTTATTGGGAACTGGAGCAAAGGTCACCCTTGTTCCACCACAGGAAAAAAAAAAAAAAAAAAAAAGTTGGCGGAATTGTGTCCATGTTCTGGGGTTTTGTGGAAGGCTGAACTTAAGATCAATGACCTAGGGTAGATTGTGGAAGAAATTTCTAAGCAGTAAAGTGCTCAAGAAGTGATATAGCTATATTTAACAGCTTATAATCATATCAGCAGCAAAGGAATGACTAAAGGTGGAATTTATAGTAAAAAGGGAAACAGAGCATAAAATTTTGGAAAATTTGAGCCTGGTCATGTGGTAGAGAAGGAAAAAACAGTTTCAGAAGAAGAATCCAAGGATGCTGTGGAGCAATCACTTACTAGAGAGATTAGGGTGACTAAAGGGGATCCAGGTGCTAACAGTCAAGATCGTGGGAAAAGTAATTTCAGAAAGTTTGGAGGCAGCCCCTTCCATCACAGGCCCAGAGGCCTAGAATGACAGAATGGTTTTGGGGGACAGGCTCAGAGCACCACTTCCCTGTGCCACTTCGGAGTACTGCTCCCCATGTCCAGGCTGCTCCAGCTGTGGTTTAAAGGACCCTGGGTACTGCTTAGGCCATTGTTCCGGAGGGCACAAGTGGTAAGCCTTTGCAGCTTCCACATCTTGTTAAGTCTGCAAGTGCCCACAATGGAAAAGCGGTGGAAGCTTGGCAGCTTCCATCTAGATTTCAGAGGATGTATCAGAAAGCCTGGGAGTCTAGGCAGAGCCACGACAAAGAATAACTGCTAGGGCACTTCCCTGTGGAACTGTGAGAGCAGAGACACTGCCCTCCAGACCCTAGAATTATAGAGACACTGGCAGTTTGCACCTCAGCCTGGAAGAGTTGCAAGCAGTCAGTTTCAATCCCTGAGAGCAGCCACATGGGCTGCGCCAAGCAAAACCATGAGACCATGAGAGCCCACCTCTCACCTCTCACACTAGTGTGCCCCAGGTGCCGGACATAGAGTTACAGGAGATGATTTTGGAGTGTCAAGATTTAATGTCTCTCCTGCTTGATTTTGGACTTGCATTTGGCCTGTTACCTCTTACTTTGGGCCAATTTGTCTCTTTTGGAATGGGAATGTTTACCCGATGCTTGCATAACCATTGTATCTTGGAAATAAATAATATATATATTTTTTTATTTTGTAGGATCACAGCTGTAACTTGCCTTGAGTCTCAAATGAGACTTGACTTTTGAGTTGAGGCTGGAACAATTTAAAACTTTTAGGGAGAATTGGGGTGGCATGATGATATTTTGTATGTGAAAAGATACAAGATTTGATGGACAAGAAGAGAAATGCTGTGGTTTGGATGTTTGTTCCCCAAAAACTCATGTTGAAATTTGCTACACAATGTTGGACTTGAGGCCTAATGGGAAGTGTTTGGGTCATGGGGTAGATCCCCCATGAATGTCTGGGTGCTGTCCTCATGGTAATGAGTGAGTTCTTGCTCTATTAGTTCTCTGGAGAGATGTTGCTAAAAAGAGCCTGGTACCTCTCCCAGCTTCTCTCTCTTGCTGTGTGATCTCTGCACCAGCTGGCTCCCCTTAAACTTCCACTACGAGTGGCAGCATCTTGAGACTTACCTAAAGCAGATGCTCATGCCATGCCTCTTGTAAAGTCTGCAGAATAGTGAGAGAAATACAACTATTTTATTTATAAATTACACAGTCTCGGGTATTCTTTGATAGCAACACAAACTGAGACACCTCCCCATATTAAAAGCATACATTTTTATAATGTCTAAAACCTATCAATTTACTAAAGGAGAACAAATAAAAAAAACACCCTGCAGAACTCTCTTTTTCCTCGACAAATAAATTATCTCTTGTATGCTGTAGTTTCCTTCCATTGTAGTATTTTTTGTAATAATCATTACTCACAACTTTTGAATGACAGAAAACGCTACAATTTAAAACTAAATAAACTGTGTAAAATTAGTTTATAACATCTGTAATTTAAAATATTCCTTAGAGGGAAGAGAGCCATGTGATGGGACCACAAGTAGGTTAAATTTTCTCACACATATGTTGAAACAGTTACTACTAAGATTTTCATTCCTAAGAGTATCAGAAAAAATATAGTTTATTATTTTAAACACTCTGAAAACTGAAACAAAAATGTTCTAGAGAAGAGCAATTCCACAGTGACTATTCAGAGAACCAGACAGATACACACTTTTCCATTGGAGTTAAATGGAGGAGACCTAGAGGTCACCCAAAATAAAAGTTTTTACTTTAATAATATTCAAAAAGTAAAACTACACTGCTATTGTTAAAAGTGATAAATATTTGTTTAGAATGTTGTCATAAATATTCAAAATTCATTGGATTAGTCTTTCAAATTAAGAAATAGTATCTTAGATAATCTTGTTGCTGCTGAGTTTCAAGTGATTTTATATTCTAAACATTAAGAAAATAGTGCACATATTAAATTAATATTTTCTACGTATAAATCAAAATTTCTAATTTAATACTCTGAATAAATTGGAAGAAATTTTATTTACTTTCCATATGATAAATTTTAAGTTACTGTAAACAGTAAGGATCGGCTATTATCAGAAAATTATTTTAGGCTTCTGTCACTTAACTTCCTCAGGTAGAATTTATTAATGGATACATTACTTTCCCCCTTTTTTTCTTTTATATTACAACCAATAATTTATACAACATTTTTATATTTGTTGATTTGAAGTGAAGTTCACCCCCAATATTTTCTAGCTGCCATTAGCTTCCTTATCAGGCCAATTCGGGTCTGCTTAGAATTGATTTTTTCATAATTAAAAAGTGAGTGAATTATTACGTGATGCCATACTGAACTGTGTACCCACCTTACTTTCATGGATTATGATTGCAGGAAAGATCTTCAAAACTTGTACTATACTACTTTTTTCAGGTAGGAATTGAGGGTCTGAGAATTAAAGTAGACTATATTTTAGGTAACATTGTAAAGCTCATTAATCACTGATACATGTAAAATCAAATTTGAAAATCCAGACTCTAAAACAACGTTTTATTCATGTGTGAGAACAAGCTTTCAAACAAAAAAAAAATTATCTTTTGACATTTATGTCCTAACATTTAACACGTGTTGAAATATAAGCTATCATCATGATACCCACAAAATAAATAACAACACAGATATTGAACAGCTCAATTTTTCAGATTATACATTAAAGGGAAAGTTAGATTATTTAAACCACAAAGCCTAATTTTATTGCAATTGGAAGAAAATTGTTTCCAAAATATTTAAGTAAAATTTAGTAATCCATAAATGTTTCATTTAAATTTATAATTACATAATTGTTGTTTGCTGAGCCTCTTAACATTCATTATCACCATCATCTAAATAAACGTATGTCCATGTCATTTTTCTCTAACAAATATTGTCTTTAAATATAATTTATTGCACCATTAATGATGTTACCATGTTTATATTTTAAACTACAGATTATACCTTTTAAATAGATGTTGTGTATGTCAATATTTATTATTTTCCATATACATGATGTTTTTAATTTATTTGGCAGTTAAATATGCTGCTTTCTGCATATTTTTTCACTAAATATTTCACTATATGTCTGCTGTATTTTGGATATCTGTTTAACACATAAAGAAATTGGGGCTTAGTTAAATTACCCAAAGTCAAGTATTTAATCAAAATCAAGAAAAGAAATTAAAAAGAATACTACATTCAGAATATTTAATATTTTTTCCAAAATTCTTTAAATTTGATTATCAAAACTTATTATTTTGTTTTTTGTTTTTTATTATGCTTTAAGTTTTAGGGTACATGTGCACAACGTGCAGGTTAGTTACATATGTATACATGTTTCATGTTGGTGTGCTGCACCCATTAACTCGTTATTTAACATTAGGTATATCTCCTAATGCTATCCCTCCCCCGCCCACCCCACAACAGGCCCCAGTGTGTGATGTTCCCCTTCCTGTGTCCACGTGTTCTCATAGTTCAATTTATTATTTTGTTAATATTACATATGCTTTTTTCTTTATTATAAATGAATTATAGGAAAATAAAAGTACTATTGTGAAAATTTAAAATATTTTAATATACTTACAAACCCTCTCTTTTACTAAAGTAAATATGTCTTTATTTCGAATGAAATGATGATTTAATAAATACATTTTTAAGTAATCAAATTAATTATAAATTATAAGGCAAAATATGTTTTCTGAAGAACATTTAAAAAATAATTATCAAGTGTCAACTGACTGAAAATTTGTTTTTTAAACAAAGCATTATATAAAAGACATTCTATCACTAGTTTATTTTTCCAGTGTTGTTTAAAGGACATGGCTACGTATAGCTTTCTTATTCTCAGGTGTGACAAAAGAGCTGCAGTAACTGAAACAAATACTGATTGTGGGTGAGGCAGAGCTCAGCAATGATAAGCCAAAAGTAAAATTAGAAGAGAGGGTTTATTGGAAGATAATGTTTTGATTACTCTTTTTAAATTGTCATGTATTATTATATATAGAATTTAGGACCAGAAAATCTTTATTTAAAAGTACATATTATTTTCTCAAAATACTTAAAATACTTTATAATATAAGAAAACTATGTGATAGACTCTGTTAAGGACACCTTTAATTGTTTGCTTTTATTTCCACCTGGATTTTAATAAAATAATGCTTCTGAGGCTATCCATTCCTGTTGTACAGTTTTCCCAAAATTCAAAACCTAATAATTCTACAGTTTATCTCTTGCTGTTCTTTTGGCACTTGAAGTAGCCTAGAGTTAATATTGTCCGATATTTAGACAGATTAAACACAAATTAAATGTATGTGTAATGATTAAACATGTGATAATTTAGGTCAGAAAATGTTTCCCTCAGAAAATAATGACACATTTTTCTGCTAAAACTATAAATTACAAAAACAACAACAAAACATGTGGTGTTCTGAATTACGAAGCCCTCTTATTACCTCTAAATTTGTGTCTGAAATGTGGTCAGTGAATTGCCCTAGATAAGCATTTCCCAATGCTTTGTCCCTGGGCGAATATTATTTGAAGGTATTCATTACAAAGGCATTTCATGTCAAAACAATAGTTTATAAACCCATAAACCCATTACACCACATCCTCATTTTGAAACTTTACAGTGAAGATTGTCTCCACAACATCTCTCAAGTATTTTAATTAAAAATGAACTTAACTCTAACTCGCGGAATCCCTGGCTTTTCTGGAAAACATTTATTCCAAGTAAAATCTATTGAAGACCAATGCAAAGGATGATCCACAGAAACACTAGGGAATCACTGTTCTAAGATGATTTTTGTTTTAACTTTGGGATTCTTAATGGTAAAGCTTAATAAGTAATGGGTTTTCATTTAGAGTAAATGA
Source organism: Gorilla gorilla gorilla (assembly GCF_029281585.2). Classification (NCBI taxonomy): domain Eukaryota; kingdom Metazoa; phylum Chordata; class Mammalia; order Primates; family Hominidae; genus Gorilla; species Gorilla gorilla. The sequence continues at coordinate 84,562,730 of NC_073238.2, read as the reverse complement.
TCCTAAATTGATGGTGTTTTAGCTTTTTCTATTAAAATTAGCTTTCTTTAATTTCTATGAGTTTGTCTATCATAAAATTGGCTTTGCTGAGCTGGAAAACCAGATATTCAGTGAATTCAATAAGCCGACCTGAAAAGACCTGGAAATAGAGTCATAAATAATAATGAATGTGTTATTCTCAATTCACTCAGCTGTGCGGGTTTTCCAAACCATTAAACAACTTCTCAATTTGCCGCAATTCAGCATAAGTGCTGTACTCTTTTCAAAAGATGCCTAAGAATAAGAGATGGCAAATATGAGGTGAGAATTTAGGGAGTGATGAATATTTAATCACAGTAAAACCTGAAATCTTGTTTCAATGAGTAGTCACTTATACTATTCATCTATTATAAAAATAAAAGATGGAATTTTTATCCTGACCATTAGATTTCACCTCACGGCAATATACATTCATGCTAACGTTCGTTACTCTCAGAATATGTTAAAATACACATAAAATTGGGCAGATAAATAAATTACGCCTGAAATATAAAGATCTATTTAAAATAGTAAATGTCCATTTTGTCTGATTGATCAATTTCTTAGGAGAGTGGAATGATATTTTGTCCTTATTCCATGTCCAGTAACAATGCCTAGAAATGTGTTTCCTCTTTAAATAAAGGTTTTCTCAACAGCTATTGTTTTCTTACTCCCTGTGTCACCAAGAAATTTTAAAAATGTGCACCTTTAAAATGTTTTAAATCTCCACTTTCTGGGTACGATATTATTGCCTTTAGATTAGGCCTTATCATTTTTATGCAACGGACTCCATGTAAATTGCCAAACTCCTGTGACATCTTTTCCCACCTGTATTCATTCTTCACGATGCCGTCCCTCTTCAGTAAATGTTTAAATGTTTAAATTTAAATGTTTAAATTTTTTAAAAACACAAATTAAATCCTAATGTTCAGTGACTTTGAAATGCACACATCATTTACATGTAAATAACATACCATATCCTTAGAATCATATATGTTATTCTTAGTTATAACCTTTTTAAATGTAGTTATTAAACTACTTGTAGAAAGCAATATAGCCTTTTGAAAATTCTAGTTTAGCACATGACAAGTCTTTCAGCATCTACTTCCATAGTCTGGCCCTCATACTCAGACATGCATACACTTAATTAACACCTGGTTTACCATTAAAAGCTCAACTCAGGGCCGAGTGCAGTGGCTCAGGCCTGCAATCTCTGCACTTGGAGAGGCTGAGACAAGAGGACTGCTTGAGGCCAGGAGTTTGAGATCAGCCAGAACAATGTAGCAAGTACCCATCTCTACAAAAATATTAAACAATATACATGCATGCCTGTAGCCCCAGCTACTCAGGAGGCTGAGACAGGAGGATCGCCTGAGCCCAGGAATTCAAGGTTACAGTAATCTGTGATCACACCACTGCACTCCTGCCTGGACAGCAGAGCAAGGTCCGTTATCTGAAAACAAAACGAAATAAAACAAAAACTCAAGATTCACTTTCCTAAGAAAGACTTCCTTGTCTACTACTGGTGCTCTTCCTCAGGGTTCTTACAGCATTCTGTTTTAACACCCTTTCTAGAATTGATAATATTTCATTTAGATCATTTAGAGGTATGTGTCTTTTTGCCCTAATATGTTGTAAGTTCCGTAAGATTTTCATCTCCAATATTTGGCGTACATTGGGCATTTAATAACTGGCTGCATCTTGCAATGTAAAGGATTTTTGAAAACAATTGCTTATCAATGTATAGTTAGATTTTAAACAGATGACTGAACTTTATTAGTAGTCTTTACCTTGTGAGTATGGAATTTTTTTGAACCAGTAACTATATTTGAAAAATTGAATTTGATTTTTTATATAGTGCTATATAAAATATTGAAAAAACAGGGAACATGAAACACAACTTAATTCACAGCAATACATGCTGAAACTTATTACAATTTGGCTTTTAAAATTTCATCATTTTGGCATATTTAAGTTTCAGAGTTTTGATTCTTCTTTTGTATGTATATTTATATGTATATATAGTATACATTCATGTACATATATATCAATGTGATACATTTATGCATATGTTTACCTATGAAGATAACATACATATTTAATGATTTTTCTTATGATATTTTAATTTAATGTATTTTTTAGATGAGAGCTTTAATAGCACAGACTATTATTCTTCATAGAAGAATAGAAGTGAAGTCATTTTACTCTTTTTTATGACCATGCCAGTTTTTACCCAGTAAACAAGGTCATCCTACTTCTTGCTTTTATAAAAGTCCCCAGAGTAAGAGATAGATGCTATAAAAATGATATTCTTTCAGAAAAAGAATTTTTTTTTCAGAATAACATTGACTGGGTGACACTTGAGTGTTTCATGAATCTGTTTTCTGAGACAAATCTAAGTATAAATTATTGTGTTGTTTATTACAGTTTTCATATGTAATTTGAGCTTTTCAACATATTAGTAATAACTAACAACTAATTGCTTATTACGTACAATACATAAAACAATTTCAAGGCAAGGTTCATAGCTCAAGAAAAGAGAATATCAGCCTAAATAAATTATTAAAATATTAGTGAGAAAGAATTATTACTGACAGTTAAGTTGAAATGAATGCAAGATGTTGGAATTCAGGTGTCCAGAGAGGAACCGTACGGAAAGACATTTTCTGTTGCAAGAACAACTGAATCTGTTTTTTGCATCATCCAATAGACACTGAACATGAATATTTGTATTGAGAAAGTGACAACTGAAACAAAGAAATACAGATGAATTCATTCATTCAGTGCTTCCACAGTATTAAGACTATTTATTCTTAAGAATCATGGAGAGCAAAAGAAATCATAAATTCAAATATAAAAGAAGTTTTGCAAGCTGAAGTCCAGGTTTTACCAATCATGAAAAATGCAAAATTTTTTATTTCTTATTTTTTTTTCATATACACTCTATTCAGAATTCATTCAACACCAAATGCTCCTAGGAGAAAAAAATGAGAAGCAAATGACATGTTTTCAGACCTTAATATTTTACTGGTGCCTAGTCTTCTTCTAGGATCCTCTTTTGTTTTAATTCTCTGTACTTGACATCCTTTGTATTTATAGCTTTCTATTCTATTTGCTTCCTAGACCAAGACTTGGGTTTAGAACATTTCCTAGTATTTTAGTTCCTCTAGTTAAAATATAACTACTAAATATCTTATCATTTCAGTATCTCTGAGTACTGATTAGAATATATGAGAAAAAACAAAAATAAAAGTGAATAATTACAACATATACAAAATGCCAATACAACTACATAAGACTAAGTACTGAGAATTACCATGAATGTTATAGAAGGTCTTGAAGACATTTCACTAGAGTGGAATAAAAACATTTTAGTAATTACATTGCAAAGCCGGAGAAAAATCTTCAAAAATAGCTAACAATACACATAGAGTAAAAGATAAATTTTAACATAAAAACATAAAAAACATACTTTTTGCTTAGATTGTTGTAAATCAAGTGTATTAGTGTGCTTCAGCTTACATAAAATCTTATAGACTGGGTGCCTTAAACATCAGAAATGTATTTTGTCACAGTTCTGAAAGCTAAAATCCAAGATCAAGGTGCCTGCAAATTTAGTCGCTGGTGAGGGCTTTCTTCCTGGCTTGCAGACAGCCTCCTTCTCACTGTGTTCTCACATGGCCTTTCCTCTGAAGAAACAAACAGAGAGAAATCTCTCTCTTCCTCTTCCTATATAAACATCAGTCTTATTGCATTAGGGCCTCACCCATATTACCTCATTTAGTATTAATTGTCTCCTTAAAGGCCCTTTCTCTAAAAACACTCACCTTGAGGTTAACGCTTCAACATATGAATTTTGAGGGGACACAATTCGGTATATAACAACAGGTATAAAACTTTCACCTTCTATTAAGGTTATATTTGCCTTATACTTACTTTAATGAGTTGTGATGATCCAGTGGTAATAAAGAACAACATTTAATGACAACAAACCAAAGTTTAAGACATGCTTTTGAAAGTATTTCTCACATAGCTTAAGGGTAGGAATTAAAGTATATGTTTTACCATTTCACATTGCCCTGTGCCTTTGGTAAAATGGAACCTCAGAATCCTAAGTTCAAGATTTTGTTCTTGGATCTGGCTTTTCTCTAATATTTGCTTCTCTCTCTCTCTCTCTCTCTCTTCTCCTGTGTGTGTGTGAGTAAAAACAGTATAATTACATACATTTATTATGAATGGGAACTGTATTCCCTCTATCCACCTCAAGATTTTTCTTCTAATTATAATTTATATGTAATTTGCTTCTCTAACAAAGTTTGTTCAAAATCTTTATTATGTTATCATGTGATATTCATGTTTTAAAAGATTAGAGTCCCTTATTCTAATTCAAATATTTTGTACTTTGTAAAACTAAACAACCATAATATTCATTGCTAATCAACTTCAAGTATTTGCTTTTATTTTATTTTATTTTATTTTGTTTTATTTTATTTTATTTTATTTTATTTTATTTTATTTTATTTTATTTTGAGACGGAGTTTCGCTCTTGTTGCCCAGGCTGGAGTGCAATGGTGCGATCTTGGCTCACCACAACCTCCGCCTCCCAGGTTCAGGCAATTCTCCTGCCTCAGACTCCTGAGTAGCTAGGATTACAGGCATTCACCACCATGCCGGGCTAATTTTGTATTTTTTTTTTTTTTCCTTTAGTAGAGACGGGGTTTCTCCATGTTGGTCAGGCTGATCTCGAACTCCCAACCTCAGGTGATCCACCCTGAACACTCCCAAAGTGCTGGGATTACAGGCGTGAGCCACTGCGCCAGGCTTGCTTTTATTTTTCTTGTCTTTGAGGACAGCATAAGAGGTTAGGTGGGCCAAATATGAAATCATAAACTTGTTTGTAAAACATTGCATATATGTGCGTGTGTATATATATACATATGCATATATATATGCATAAGACGTTGGATATATATGTAGTAGGAAGTCACTGATGTTATTTTAAAAGCTGGTAAACATCAATATGAAATCATGAACTTGTTTGTAAAACATTGCATATAGATGCGTAGTAGGAAATCACTGATGCTATTTTAAAAACTGATAAACATATTGAGGTAATTTGAAATACTAGCAAAATGTTCATAGACATATAAAGTATCTATACAAATTTAGAAGCAAAAGCCACAAAAAGGTGGAGAATTTAAAGAGGAAAGGGCTAAGGAAAGAAAATAAACAGACTTTTTCAGCATATAATCTGGATACTAGAGGTCTAAAAGCAATTTGCTGTGTTATTGGTTCATGAAGTAATTTCACTTATCAGTTGACAGGGTAGACTAAAAATATTAGAAAGTATCACATAAAATAATATTTACCAGTTAGCGTTACTTTGGCCATTTCTAAAACAGTTCAGAGATGCTATTAAAAACATATTTTATTTTACTGATGATTAGAATCTCACTGTTGTCTGTGTATTGTGATCATAACTCACCGTATGGACAATGTCATACAGGAGGTATAATTAATTGATTATTTTTATAAACAACACCCTTAATGAATATTTTACATGGAAAGTTAGCTTATACTTAGCCAAATTTCCTTCGTATGTTTTTATTAGTAAGAATTCTATTAGTATGTTTCTTTTAAATATGTAATTCTAAAGATATCTAATTATAATTAGGAATTAATGAGTTCAATAAATCTGATAAAATAAAAACACATTGTTTTATTATCTATTATTGTTCATCTTTCTTAAATAGAATTTGTAAACTTTGAACAATATTTTTAAACAATGATACATGATTTAAACATGTACAAAATATTTTTAAATATTTGATCTCATTTTATTATAATGTTTTGAGGAATAAAATAAAATTATACATAAAGGAATAAAACTAATGAAACTGAATAACTTGTTCATGTTTATTAAGCTTAAAAGGATTATAGTCAGACTCATATTTAAGACTTTGGATTCATGAATCTATAAACATTCCCTTCAACTTATTCATTTTTAAATACATGCTAAAATTTTATGCTATATTATTCATAGATCATGCAGACAAATTTGCTCATTTTTTAAAAAAGAGGCAACTATCTTACAATGCCACTAACATTGTCTTTTTTCTGAGAATCTTACCATTAGAAATTGAGTCAGTCACACATGCTTAATACAAGAATACTTGTCATGCTCATACTTGTTGGTTTTCTACTTGTTTGTTCTGAAATTGCTTTTTTGAACATTGAGATTTTTCATATCTTGTGTATAGAAAGTATATATTCTACCACTTCATATCTTCAATTGTACCTAGTGTAGTACTGAAGATTAATAGACACTTAACATATATTTTGTGTAATATTTGTGGCTGCTATTAGTGGATGAGCCTTTCATTAAGTCAAAATTTATATCACACATATAAACACACTAAATAGCTTCAAACTAATGATAAGATTGTTTCTAATCCCTAACAATTGAGTGAATTTGTAACGGGTGAATAAGTCAGGGATGGTATCATACTAAATAGTTGTTGTTTAGGACTTCAGATGATAGATTGAGTTTTTCTGTTGTAATTTCTTCTATTATTCCTGAGGTGAGTCCTTGCTTTTGTACGCTTACAATGTGATAATGATCACTTAGCTTAAACTTACCTGAAGTTGACACTAGATTTGCCTATGCAAAACGCATTCTACTGACATATTAATGTTTTATTGGTCATATTTACTAATTTATGTTTTTCCTCTCCTTGGTTAAATTTAGCTAAGAAAATTCTGATTGTTGCAAATCTAACTGGTTTCTGTTTGTATTGTTTCTAAACATTTCGGAGGGCACTAAAGTGTCAATAATTTTTAGATAGATTTACTGAGCATATCCCTTTTATACAATAATTCACTCACATTGCAACCTGATGTAATAATTCATTCACAGGGATATTGAGGACTCAGAGAACTCAAACTATGGTGAAAATGCAGGAACCTTTTTAGCATATCCTAGAGGGAAGGACCAGAGCTGTCACAGCGTCTGCCCTACTGGAGCTCGTAACCCATGAAAAGACACCACTACAGCCACATATTGCAGGGAGTAGAGAAATAAATATTCTTCCCTCTCCTCTCACCCCCTGACCTTCTGCTTATAATTCCCATTAGCTAGACCCAGCCAAAAACAAATCAGCGAGGAAGTCAAGTGATGTAGTTCCAGAAAGTTTAATCTCCAAAGGCACTGAACAGGAAAAAAAAGAAATAGTGCAAAATGGATGAGGAGGAAGAAATGAAATATAAGCAGCCCTAAAAAGAAGAATGGGAGCAGATACACCAGTCAGAAGGTATTACAATATTTGAGGCAGTGGTGATCTTAGTTTGTTCTACAGTTACAGTCTAAATATATTCTGGATATATTTTGAAGGTAAAATTGCAAGTTTTATACAGTGCTTTGATGTGTTGAATGAAAAGGAAAAGAGTAAGAGGGCCTTTAGGGTTATGTAACAATGTATGAGATGGAAGTTTGGATGGACACATATATGAATAGGTGAATCAAGATAGATATAGACAGAGAAAGAACAAGAGAAATGTTTTAAGAATAGAATATCTTATTTTGAATAAGTATTATTACTTTGTATTCTACTTGATTTCCTTCTTTCATTCCTCTGGACATATTCTTTCTTTCTGAAAGAGCCTTACTCTTTTCCATGCTTGGCAAACCTGTACTTATCATTATTGCTTAAGTTTATGCAAGACCTCCTGCTGAAAGTGTTTATCACATATCACCTATATTCAGTACACTGAATATCTTTATCAGTAGTCATCTCCACTAATAGAAAAATTTTCATTATTTTCTTATAGCTACATGTCTTTTTCTTAGTGAATTGTGATAGTTCAGAAAAAAATTGTATCTATGTTTATGTTTTTAAGACTATGCCTCTCAAATCATGGGCAGGAACATGATAAATGTTCATTTCAACAACTAATTAAATACGCTCTTCTAGATGTTAGAATTAATCACTTTAACTCATATTCTTACAAGGAGAAAAGTAATTTAATTTTTATAATGAATGTCATCTTGTTTTCAAGCTTGCATTTGTACTAATGGCAGAACGATTTATACATAATATTTAGAAGAATTAGAAAGAACTCCATGTGGTTAACAGCTATGTCTTTCATTAAACTGGAAGTTCAAAGTCCTTATTAGGGCTATCTCTCTTCTCTTAAGGAGTCTCACCCAACCCCCAGTCTTTCTCCTCCCTAAGAGGGTGTCTGTTGAAGGAAGAGGCTTGTATGTCTTAACAGTAGTGGATGGAGATGTTTTTCTTCCACATACTCTTCTCTGGGTCCTGGACGACACGGCTGAAATGTCTCTGGGTGTCCCCTGTGGTAGCTGCTGGTGCCCATTGATGTCTAAATCGAACTTGTCAGAACTGACCTTAGGGCATGGCCTCTGCCCTTATTTACATCTGCTTCTGCTGATGTATCTAACAACTGGTGTAGTCAGTTGAAAACCAGTTATTGTTCAAATTCAGAATACATAGCATGTTTCCTTTATTTTCCTTGTAATTCATTCGGAGCATTGTATAAAATATATATCTGTGGCACTAGGAATTACCCAGTTGAGTATATTTTTCATGCTAAAATGAATTTCATTATATATATATATATTTTATATATTATACTTTAAGTTCTAGGGTACATGTGCAAAATACCTTTCATTCTAATGTTTCCTAGCCAAGGATATCAATAAGTCGTTTCCAAATATTAAAATTATATTAACTATTTTTCTACTGCATAGTTAGTTAAATGATTTACCTTAAATTTAACCCTGAAATACTTCAGAGAACAAGCATTCAACTTATGATACATCTTTTATAGAAAGTGCCCAATATTCCTTTCTGACTGAGCATATACAAATGAATAGGAAACTTAAATCAAGTATAGGGATACATTCTAGAGAAATACATATTCTTGTGAGTATTTTATCAATAATGTGTTTTAAATGTATTATTTATTCATCAGCATACATTAATGTCAACTCTGTCATTAATGTCAGACCTTTTGCTAGTCATGGGGCATATAATAATAAGTAATATGTCCACTAGGGGGAGACAGAGACAGAAATAAATATGTGCAACTACATGTTGAAGGTAAATTTGAGGCAAGTAGGTAGATAATAGGAGACACAAAGAGAGGAGTAGTCAATATGCCCTGGCATCAGGGAAGACTTCATAAAGGAGGTGACATATGTTGTGTCTTGGAAGAGACGTAAACGTTTGTCAGGGACTCAGGAAGGAGGGTTTTTAAGTAAAGGGAGCAAATTCAGTGCAGCATAAAATACATGTCATAGTCGAATTATTACAAGGTGTTTGGCAAATCTACAGCATAGAAGTCATGCAAGCACAATGAAAGAATACACTATAAGAATTAGGAGACAGAAAACGGAGAGTTTTATACAGTGTTCTATCAGGTTCGGAATTTACTATTGTTCATTGGAGGAGCCATTAAAGGTATTATTCAGGGAAACAGCATGATTGTATTTATATGAGGAAGGTTGGAAGGGTAGACAAGTTAGGTCATTATATCAAATGCTAAGAGAAGTGACTGGCCTTAGACAGCAGACATGATCTTGGGGAGGAAAAAGGATTACTATGAAATTGTAAGGAATAAAATGGGCCAAATTTTATCTTGAAATGAAAGTAGCAAATTCGATAAAGAGAAGAAATATAACTTGATGCCTACTAGCATTTTCCTGGAATTAATTAATTATCATTGTAGTTTAATTTACTGATTAAGGACAAAAAATACAGAAGTTTAGGGAAATATGCACAAAGTATTATGTAAGATTATAGTATAGTGTAATAACAAAGTAAGGTGATTGCAGATAAAAGTTTTTAACAGACAGATGAGCAAAATGTTTGGAATGTCTGGAATTCAGAACATACTGTTATCCACTCACGTGAGAAGGGCTGAGACCTAGGGTAGCTGAGAATTGTAAGGATCTGCGATTTTACCTTGCTTGCAAGCTAACAATTAACCTGCCAGGGTTTAGTGGATGCTGGCAGAAAATAGAAGACTCCTGGATCAGAGCAAAAGACTGTGTTATTCATGGCAATAGTAGTAGCAAGAAAATCAGCATTTTCCTCAGTTCCACAAATGCCAATTACCACATTGTGACATGAAGAGGACCAAGTGACACCTGTATGTGTAACAGGATGCATTACAGAAAAGGAACCTTGGGCTTAGAGAACCTGAATATTTTAGAATGGGCAGTGACTATACCTGCCCTTTGAAATGAAAGAAGATTTTTTTTAAATTTATTTTTCAACTGAACAATAAACAAATCTGTGCTTTGCTTCAGAAGAAGATACTATCTCTAGCTTCCAAAGTTGCATAGTATTCAAACATTCCTGAAAAGATAGTCCAGAAGAAATGCAGTGAATGCCTCTGCTCACAAACTGGGCAGAGACATGACAGGCCCATGAAGAACTCTCTGCCAACAGAAAGTAATAGCAATAATTATATATATAATATATATAAAACATGTATATTATATATGTTATAACATATATAATATATAATACATATATAACAATATATAAAATATATATTATATAACATATATAATACTATATATAATATCTTATATATAAATAATATATATAATAGTCTGTTTTCACACTGCTATAAAGAACTGCCCAAGACTGGGTAATTTATAAAGGAAAGAGGTTTAATTGACTCACAGTTCAGCATGGCTGGGGAGGCCTCAGGAAACTTACAATCACGGCGGAAGGGGAACGGGAAGCAGGGACCTTCTTTACAAGGCAGCAGGAAGGAAAATTGCTGAGTGAAGCAGGGAGAGCCCCTTATAAAATCATCAAATCTCTTGAGAACTCACTATCATGAGCAGAAAAACCGCCCCCAAGATTACATTATTTCCACCTGGTCTCTTTCCTCTCCCTTGATATGTGGAAATTATGGGGATTAGAATTCAAGATGAGATTTTGGGTGGGGACACAACCAAACCATATCATATCATATCTCTATCTCTGTCTCTATCTGTATCTCTATCTATCTCTGTCTCAAACTATCTATAGATCTATCTCTCTATGTATCTATCTGTCTATCTATCTATCTATCTATCTATCTATCTATCTATCTATCTATCTATCTATCTATCTAAAATTAGTACTAGTGATAAAATACTTAGTCCAGCAGCCGTTCTGGCATCACTCTCTGACACAAAGTCTCTCTACACTCTAACTAGTAGACAGTCTGTTTTATGGTTCTTGACTAGTACTTAGTGCCACTGATGAACAATTCCTGAGTTCTCAATATAGATTTCAACTTTAGCATATTATTTTCTAATACTCTCTGCTATAATTATAAATGCTTTCATATATATGATAGAATATTACATATATGTAATTCCTAGATGTAATACATATATTCCTATACATATATTTATTAGTACAAATAAGTGTTTTCATTAAATATTCATAGCCAACAATTTTTTTCTTGTAAAAATATATTTCCAATATTTCCAGTTGGCACCATTTCAAAAATAGGTACTTGAGAGATGAAAAACTGGGTGTTACAATTAAGAATTTTCCTGGAATTCTCGTTCTATACCTCTGGCAGTTATGGCCTTCACATATAACAGTGTTTTGTGGTAAAAATGGATCACTTTAATGTATTCAAAAGACTATTTAAGAACCAATTATAATTTTGTGTTCTAGAAACTGGAGCAAAATTGTTAGTAACTGAAACTCATAAATGCAAATGGCATTAATTAATAAGCAGCATTTATAATTTCAGAGAAACTGATAACATTATGCATAGGAATAATGTTATATAAACTTCTGTTTATCTAATTACTGCAGTTTGTCAAGAAAATCATAAATCTCCTTAAGTCCTTAGCATTTCTTATGTACCTGTGCTGTGGTTTGGATATTTGGCCTCTCCAAACTTCATGGTAACCAATGTGGGATGTGTTTGGGTCATGGTAGAGGATCCCTCATGAGTAGCATGGTGCTCTCCTTGTGGTAGTAAGTTAGTTTTCACTCTATGCTTTCCTGGGAGAGCTGGATGTTAAAAACAGCCTGGCACCTCCATGCTCTCTCTCTTTCTTCGTTTCTTGCTGCATGATCTCTGCACACACTGGCCCCCCTTCATCTTCCTCAATGAGTAGAAACAGCCTGAAATCCTCAACATAAGCAGATGTTGGTGCCATGCTTCTTGTACAGCCTGCAGAACTATGAGCCAAATAAACCTCTTTTCTTTATAATTTCCCAGTCTCAGGTATTCAATTCTAGCAACACAATGGACTAAGACTGCCTGATAAATTAATAGCGTTACAAGTTACAAGTCAAAGACTTTATGGATTACAAAATCAAAATCATTTCCAAAGTTAAATTTTGCCTCTAGGATCAGGATGGATTATCTTTTCTTGAGATAGGAAGTAATTTCCCTTTATTTAATTTGGAATAGGTTTTATAAATCTATGAGAAGACAGCATTGAAGGGAAAGGGGGGTTAGTAATATTGGTTGAGTGATTATTATTAAGCCTTATGCTAAGCGAAGTCTCCATATTCTATTTACTTTCACATACTTTGAAGAAGATGTAATGTCTTCATTTTACAAATGAAATATGGATGCAAAAATGAAACAAAACAAAAACAACATACCTTATCCAGTTATATCTAGGAAAAACAAGGTGGGGCTCTTCTGGAGTTACATTGAATCTGGCATGGTAAAAATACAGCAAGTTCTCGTGATAAGAAACTTACTGTATTACCACATTCACTGGTGAATACCACTTTAAACACTTATCTTCCAGTATGTATCTACACATTAAATTGATGAAGGTAGCTGCTTGCAATGACTTTCTACTTATATGCAAGTCCAGGAGGGCCATGTGTAAAGAACAGAAGTGTAAGTAGTTGTATTACTTCATTCTCATGCTGCTAATAAAGACATACCCAGGACTGGGTAATTTGTAAAGGAAAGAGGCTTAATCGACTCACAGTTCAGCATGGCTGGGGAGGCCTCTGGAAACTTACAATCATGGTGGAAGGAGAAGCAACAACATCCTTCTTCATATGGTGGCACGAAGGAGAAGTGCTGAGCAAAAGGGGGAAAAGCCCCTTATAAAACCATCTTATCTCTTGAGAACTCACTCACTATCAGGAGAACAGCATGAGGGTGAACGCCCCCATTATTTAATTACTTCCCACTGGGTCCCTCCCATGACATGTGGGGATTAGGGTAACTACAATTCAAGATGAAATTTGGGTAGGGACACAGTCAAACCATATCAGTAGTTTAACAATTCTTGTTTTGAAAAAGTCAACCAACTGAAAACTAGGTTGTCAGATGAAGATATAGCAGGAATTTTCTCAGCACAGCCTAATATACTGCGGCTTAACTGTAAGTACTAGAAAATAATAACCATCTGCTCAATTATATTATAAATTACTTTAAGTTAGGAACCAGTAAATTATCTTTGCACACTCCAAAGTGTCTGGCATAGGGTTTGACACATTCTAAATTCTATTAATGCCTTTGGTATCAAGATTAATAAATATATTTTCATTTATTCCTGAAGTTTTTTCTCAGTAAAGATGTTTGAACAACTCATTTCATACCTAAACTTTAGAAACTCTACAAAGTATATGCCCAGTGGAATTTTCTTTACTTGGGAGAATTATTTTAATCCCTTATTGACTTGCATGATGCATCTACCTTGATGTTTTCACAGGAACTTATTTCACGATGATGATCAAAAGAGGTATGTTGGGCTTTGATCAGAGTAAATCTGAAGAAAGCTGGAAATCTGCAAATATAAAGTGATTAAAATTTTTTCTCCATCTTCTCTTAGTGAAATGAGGAAGCAAAATGCTGACTGATACCTTCTAATTAGTGTGAGTCAAATTAAAAGGTTTTAGTTAAAGATAATTGAAATAGGGCTGAAACAAAACCAAAGTTTAACACTAGGTCCACATCATTATTGAAATCAGAAAATTCATTTTTCCAGTTAATCAACTGAATGTTGTCTCTTCAATTGCTGTCCTGAAGATTTGTGTCAAGGTATTTCTGGGACCATCCTACCATCCGAGTTAACATTTCTGAAATAAAATGTGGGAGAAGTAAGGGAAGAATTCTCAACATTTCTTACAGTTCCAGATGCTTTTTACAGACGTGAGGCCATTACCTATTCCGGATGGAGTGTGAAGGAGCCTTGCAGATTTATCCCTCTCAAGGAAGCTATGCTTCAGGATGACCATTAAATTAGTACCTTTTTCTCGTTAGCTAGTCAGTCTAAGGCTGTGCGTGCTTACTCTTATCTCTTAATTCAGAGCAATTTCTTATAAGAAAAACTAAAATAGATGCAGGATAATATGCATAGATGCATGTTACAATAATTTTTCTATTTTACAAGCATTTTACTCATAACAAGATGGTTTGAATCCAGGTTATGATTTAAGACCCCATTTAGCTAATACAGTTCATCAATTTCAAGTAATAATTTCAAGTATTGAAATGCAGTTATTTCTACAAACTATTAATTAGTAAAACTATCTGACTACTAGTAGGTAAATGTTTTCAAGATTTTTTTCTTAATGATAGTGATCATCTTAGTCTTCATGAGTTGTAGATAGATGAGTTCTGCAAGAAAGGATGATCCAGAAACTTAGTGTAAATGATAACTTGGGAGCTTGTCTGGGACAGGAAAGGTTTATAATAGAGAATAGGGACATAGGAGCATGCTAGACATGTTTAGAAAGAGAGAGGAGTCCAGAAAAGGAAGGAGCAAGGGAAATACCAATATCTATTAATATTTTTTATTCTAAGATTAATTGTATTGATGCATCAAAAATATGTATCAAATGCTATGTTAATAGCTCAATACATATTTAACATGTTGAAAGTTATTACTTCATGCAACTCTGAAGTCAAAAATGTCTCCAATTAATCCAGTGATACAGATCAAGTAAGTGTTTCTTTCAAAAAACTCATACTGTCCTCAAAAAGCATAAATGTGCAAGTTACTTTCTTTTGATTTTGAGTCTGCATCAGGCTCCTCAGTGAGTTTGCAAAGATGACCTACAAATTCCTATAGTCTGTGTTGCCCAGTCAGAAATAATTTTGTAAAAGAACTAAAGGAAGCGTAGTAGTTTCTCATGATAAATCTGCATGTGTTTGAATATATCCTTTTCTAATTATCTTCTTGCAAAATGTAATTATAAATAACAGAATTTTATAAAAATATACTCTGAATTTCAAGCATAAAATTTAAGTAAACACAGTTAGTACTTAAAAAAGAGACAGCTACCTATAAAAGCATAAAAAATAAAAAGTAGTATATATGTATGTTTTTCAGTTGGTGACTACTAAGTGTAAACAATACAGTTATAAATTGTGAATTGAAGAAATTACAGAACATGTAGAAGATAAGGCCTAGTCCTATGGAGACATGTTTATAGATAAAATAAAGATAACCTTCAAACGCTATTTAGAAACACAGGGTAAAACTAGGAGTCAGTCAGTTCAAAAGAAGAAAAAAGCCACATTAAAGACAAAGTGCAAAAATTGTTCTCGTGAAGGATAATGTATAGAACAGCCTTGACAATGTAGAAGGTTGATCTGGAGGCACAGTGACAAATGAGCCTAAACAAGGTGCTTTAAGTTACATTAGGAAATACTTTCAGTTGTAGTACATGGAATTAAAACAAGACAGCAGGACAGTGAATGATCAATGTGTATGTTTTAGGACGCTGTGGGAGTAGTTTGAATTCTGTATATGATAGCTGGTATCAAAGATAAGAATTTAAGTGATTTATCTTTCTCAAAAATTTGGAAAAGTGTTAATGAGAATTTCAACTAGGGAAGTGGCTTTTGGAATGGAAAGCAAGTAGTGAAATGGAAGGGTTGTAGACAGTTTCATAGTAATCAACAGTATTTGGGAGTAGTGAAATGGAAGGGTCATAGACAATATTATAGTAATCAACTGTATTTGGTGACTGTTTGGATGTGAGGTTGACCAAAGAGATAAAGAACTTTGCTAAGTGGAATTATCAATGAGCCAGGGATCTCAGGAAGGAAAACAAATTTTGGAAATATGTATTCGTATATCATATTCTCAAAAAAAGTTTGAAGTAGCTTAAATAGTTGAAGCTTAAAAGTGAAGTGCAGGTAATTAGGTACCCTAAATCATCAATAAAAATAGAAGACAAAGTCAATTACAGGAAGAAGAAGAGTAATGGGAAAAATAAGTTCAGATTTAAATATATGAGTTTGAATTTTTAGTGGAATATTCAGGTTAATGTTTCCTAGTTAAGGGTCAAATCACCTTGCAGTGATGTCCATGAGCCCAAATTATTTCTGTAATGGATTTTTGCTATCGAATGTGACTGAAAATAAACATGCTATCAACTGGGTCTGGAATAAATCATTTAGTAATATAGATATTTGGTTGATTGTTTAGCAAAGAGGTTTCTAATAGACATAAACATTTATAATTATTATTAACGTATGCATTGAATTTGAGATGTGATATTGAACATATTTCTGCTTATGAATTATATATTTTCAAACTTTGGTAATGAATAAATTATTTAAAATAAATTAATAGATTCAAGAATGATAGTAAATAATCAATCACTTAAATAGTTCTTGAGCAAATCATGGGACCTATAGCTCTGTTAGTGGTACCAACAATGAATAGCAGATTTTTTTTCTGATTTTCTGCAAGTTTATAATTTAGCATATTTTTAAGCCTTTAAATGACTACATATGTGGTAACTGTTCAAAATCTGATAAGACTGATAAAGCTAAATGTTGACTGTGACCTGAGTGATGAAGTAAATCCTCATGAAAGTAATAGGACCTTCAACTAGACTCTGAAGATTCGGGTCATATTTTAATAGAAACCCCAGAGGAAAAAGGCATTGAGGACAGTAAGATAGAGAGAGAGAGAAAGAGAGCATGAGTGTGCTTGGCTTAAGAATATAGCATGATCTGTTCCAATGAGAAGAAAGAGATCAGAAGAGCTAACATATAAAATGTAGAATAATGTGCTTCAGGGTATTGGGGAAAGTGACTATAGATTAAAAAGAGTTCTATTGTAGAATTTTGGGCATACTCATCTAAATTTGTTGAATGATGTCTTACAAACAATAACAAACTAATGTATAATCTTAAATATAGCCTAAACATCAAAGAATTAAGGTGTTTTAGGGGAACAGAGAGAAGGTTGGACTTGAGTAAAACAGATTAGTGGTGAGTGAAAATGATGTTATTCGAGACCTATTATAGCACCTTGGACAAAATAAGCACTGACTAAATATTTGATGAATGAATGAAGGAAGGAATGAAGGAATGAAAATCGCTGAGCCCAAATCGGATGCAATTAAATCATTAAGGATGAAGGCGATGTTCATACAGGGTGGAAGGTTAACTTATTTTACTTTTAGAAATTCTGAGCTTTCAAAATATGGAACAGTAAACCCATGTTAAATAAATAAAAGTTAATCAAAAATTATAGCATCACAAAACCCATTTTACTTGTTGCTAATAAGAACTTTCATTTGGGTTAATTTTGTGAGCTCTACTTATTTTGATTATGTCATTATTCTTCTGTACTTATACTGTCAGCTTAGCCAATTATTATTCATGTTAAGGCAATCAACTATTTCTGTATTCAGAATAAAATTAATGAACCTGCGACTTATTTCATATGCATTTTTTTCTTGTTTCCTCAAATGCTTGAGGAGGAATCATTCAAATGTATCTGATGTAAGTTTTAGCATGTCATTAATTTGTGTTTTCATTTTGAAGTGACAGCCATGGAAAATGATTTGGAATGCTCTGTTGTATCTACTTTTCTTTCATTTTTAAATATAAATAATATTCTTAAATAATTTGGCCAGAATAGTAGTTATGTCAGTAGGATGGATTGAGAAATACTACAGTCTCTTAAAATTTCAAGATTCAATTCTTTGCCAAAATTATTTTTAACTGAAGCTAAAAGGGACTTTAAATGTAAGAGGAGGAACTATCTACTCCTGGGTGGTATACTCTTTCAGGCTGCAGGCGATATTGACAATGGTAGAGTTAGTCCCACTTGTGGAAACTAAGGCTGTTGGCAATCACATCTACTCAAATAGTCACTAATGGAGTGCTACGAGCTTTGGTGAACAAATTATCTCATACTGCCAAGTTTCCAGCATAATTGTCCATTTTTCTCTCTGTATGTCTTTGAACATAAATAAAGTCTGAAAGGTGGGGAAGGGTCAAACAAAGCTCTCTAGGTATGAGGCACTTTCTGTTTTCGCTTGTACAGTTTGACAGTCCTAGCCATGGCTCACTATTTATTGTGTTCCTGGAAAGTTCTCTGATGACTGAACTCTTTCCTTTCACCAGCACCTTAAATAGGCTCAGGGTTCATTTAGCACTGAGTATGATCATTGTTTCCCTGTGGAATGTCTTAGACTGCTTTAATGCAAATACCTGAAATTATTTTATTTGTATTAGATATATTTATAAGACATTGAAATAAAAATTTTCTGAAGCTTATGAGATAATATTTTATTATTCATGGCTTTCATTTTGTCACGCACAAAACTTGAAAGGCAAGATATGAAGCTGTCATTCTCTAAGGACTGTCACTTCTAATAGGAATCAATTTTGTTTTATAGATTCAAATTCTGAGTTTATTTTTAGCACAAGATCCAGTAGGAAAACAAAATTTTGAGATATTATGAAATAAGATGAAGTACATGAAATTTTGTCACTTTATCATGAATGTGAGAATGTTTTCATAACTATATATGTTTTCATAATATAGCCCAAGGATATAGTTTTAGAAGAGTTAGTACTTTTTCTTTGGTCTATAATATGTTTAAACTTATTTTTCTTTAAGTATTTATTCAATATTGCCTTCCATTTTGCAGGGGACTCCATGACCAGATGAAAGGTATAGATGTGATTGCTGTGCTTGGTACACCTCCTATTTTCTTGCCTTTAAATTATGGTTTTTTTTTTTTTGCTAATGCAGTATTACTCTAACTTAAGGAATAGCTTATGATGTAGGTCTTTTCTTATTTCTGGACATGAACTGTATAGTAGGGTGTTGCTATAATTTATATTTCTTAAATGATATTTTAGAAGGTTGTCTGTAATGCAAGTTTTTATAATGTAAATGTTTTCTGACTTTTACTATAAAATTAGAGTGTATGTCATTTAGGTAATAAAAGTAGGTGATCCAGCAAGAATAAATTCATGTATCTTGTTTTGTTTACTTATGATAGCATTGTAAAAGTTATTTACAATGTCAAGCAGCATCTATACAGGCAATATAGTGCAGAGAATCATGACAAGGATTCCAGACAAGAGGGTATTTTTCTTGACACATTAGATAATTTTTACAGAAAGAAGACAATTTTTTAAAAAGACATGAAAATTGATTCTATTTTTTTGTTTGAGAGATTGCAAAAACACTGCAAAATCTAGATACTTGAATGATGCATCCTATTTTTATGAAGCAATACTTTCAGAAGATTATTTGAAATACATTTAGCATCATAATTTATGTATTATTACAAACATTTCAAATACAATCATATAATACTCTTGGAAAGCTGCAACTTGAAGAGTGTGCACACAGGATTAAAACAATCAGCAATGCTTTAATGTTGCTAAACATATGACTATTTTGATCATGTGGTTCAATGTATGAAACCATCAACAAGTAAATTATGGTGTATTATAGTAACAAATTTAATGGTTATTTACAATGAATAATATTTTAACAAATGTATTTATTCATATATATATATTTTTTCTAACCAAAATGAACTTGTTAATAAAGCCAATAGAACTTTAGAAGAGTATGTGAAAAGAAAATAATGCTTTCAAACAGGTAACTGAAGGGAAAATACTTATTCTAATTAAAAGTACATGACATTTGTGGCAGCTGGAATGCTCTAACAAATTCATTGTCAACAGTTCTAGCTATAAATGGCTAAATTATTCCGATTTTTCATATTGGCAAATTCTGAAAATTGTGTGAGGTTACCCTATATATTTCCTGGTCATGTTTGATTCTGAAGCTACTGGGTTACCCTATAACGTATTAGTTATTATTTAATCACAAAGAAAACTGACAAGGTTATAAGGAGATAGGGCATATCTGCAAAGTGACCACCTAGCTGACAGAGTTGTTAACGAAAGAACATATTGCCTGTGGAAAAGTCTTACGCTCTGTACCTTTTATCCTAAAATTTGTATATACACAAACCAGAACACTGGAAATGTTTAATTCGTTTGGATAGCATAGAACAGGATTTTAAAAACTTGTTATTTAGTTTGTTGTCTTGTATGATAGAATTATATTATTATCTCCAGGTTACCTAATTAGGTTATAAAGCAACTTATTAATGATTTTATTTTTCTTGCAAAGAGACATTTTCCTGTATGTATTATAGTAAACTATTATATTATAGTTTACTACATTTAACAAGGCAAACCTCAAATATTGACTTTTTAAGATCTATTTTTTTTTCAAAAATCTACATCTCTGAGCCCATAGGATCTTGAAGCAGTAATATTAGAAATGAGAATTTAAAACAGAAACAGTATTCCATTGTAACCCCACTTAATTATGTTTTACCTTGATGCTCCACATGATTTCAAGATATTTTGTTCATTACCTTCATAGAAATATTCATGTTAGTATTAAATTTTATCATCATTTTCCAAAGAGCAAGTGCTAGTATAAGTTATAGAAATACAGTATCTCATTTTTTGTGTGTTTATAAAAGTACTTGAAATTTTGTCAGGTATATAGAAACAATATACATGAAATAAAATAATAGATACTTGCAATTTCAACTATATAATATGGTTTCGTGTTTAAGTTGAAATTGCTCACAGAGTAAACAATACCAAAAACTAGCTAACTTTTACTTCTGCTAAATTTTTTGCATAATATAAATTGTTGAAACATATTTTTGTAACACTAAAATGTACAGCAGAATGACAAAGTGGGTAAGTTTTCATTCTATTTGATTTTCTTCTCTGAGAAGTACATTCATTGAATTTGCAATTTATTTGTAACTATTATTGGTGGAATGTGTTCAGTGTTGAATTCCTATAAGACAACAAAATATGATTTGTAATAAGCAAGCAGACTTTATTATACTTATTCCACTATGAAAGAACACTACCTATACAAAGCCTTGGTGTATCCTCTGCAGAAAAAAGTCACAAGAAGATATTTATGATTCCAGGGCTTGGCCTGGGTTATTTTAAAGCAGCCTTTGCACTGTGGCAAAATGGTGGGACTTATGTACAGTTTATATCATAATAGCTTAGGATTAGTGTGCACAGCAAGGTTAGGCTCTTGAAGCAAGTGTTGAAGGGCAAGTTCTAGTCTTGCCAGCTATTTTTGTGGGTTCACAGATGTCTCATCCTGAGGGAGCAAATATTTCCTGGATCAAATACTTATTTTTTTTTTTTAGTTTTCACCATAAATTGACATAGGAACAAAGACGCATGTCCTGTACCAGTTCCAAGATGTGTGCTAAGAAAACAGAAATTTCTTTTGTACGTATGAGGTGAAGGGATTTAGATTTCTGGTTCTTATATACTGTGATGTTTGTTGTCTTAAAAAATAAATAAATAAATAAATAAATAACCCAGAATATAAACCTTATTGCTTGAATCAAATTACTCAGAAAATGAACATTTTATAACAAACTGGCAATAGGAAGCTGGGTAGTACTCATGATAAAATTATGATCAAATTGTACCTAGTAGGATCTGTTATGGGCTGATATTTCTGTCCTACCCAAACTCACATGTGGTTGGCCTAACCCCCACAGTAATGCTATTAGGAGGTAGGGCCTTTAAAGGTAATTAGGTTTAGATAAAGTCATTAGTGTTGTCAGAGATGAAATGCAAACACAGGCTATGGTGTTTATAAGCAAGAAACTGTTACAAGTAATAATTTAAAAATATACAACAATAGGTTACAGTGGTTATAAATAATTTAGTTTGTCAAAATGAGTAGGAGTAGGCCAAAGTTACATTTTACACAATATTTTTTCATAAAAAGGAAAATAGTATTTGAATACAGAATACCTTGGTCATTTTATTAAATACAAGACACATTTTATTTTCATTTTATTTTATTCTTATTTATTTTTATTTGCCATGTCATATTGAAATACATAATTCATAATATATTTTTATGTGTACATCTATGGACATTGAACATTGTATTTTTTTAAATTTATTACTTTAAAATATTATAAACCTAGGCACATAGAGTTGATTATCTTTCAATACTTTATTTTTATAGAATTTATTTTTTCTTTTATAATTATCCATTATTTATAAAATTTGATATAATCCTTATCTATCTTTGCATGTATTTGTTTGTAACATTTTCTTAGAAATTGAAAAGTTATTCACAAATTATCATTAATTAATCAATAACATTAGTCTATTGCCTTAAAGTTGTCCAAGTAAATGTAAATGACGAGTTAATGGGTGCAGCACACCAACATGGCACATGTGTACATATGTAACAAACCTCCATGTTGTGCACATGTACCCTAGAACTTAAAGTATAAAAAAAAAGTCTAAGTAACACAGGAAGCCTTTTTTGATTTGTAGCTGTACAAGAATTCACAAGATTAAACCTCAGTAGAAGATACCACTTACTGAAATTTCATTTAATCAATCTTGTACTTTGGCCATCCTAAATCATTTTTAAAATTACTTATAACTTACTGTACCACTAACATATAATTTTTAAGTGTAAAATATGAGAAATTAAACCCAAGTCCTATTTATGTAAAAATACTATGCTAAAATTATTTTTACATGGTGCTGAAGTCAAGAAGGCATAGGGTTACTTGTAAGCTAAAATTAATCCACCCTAATTAGTTAAAAGAGCCATCAAAATACTAGGGATAGCATAGAAACTCGTTTTAATATAAATTATTCTCTGCATTCATATGCCAAAATTTAAAGATATTTGAATCTATGTCATGAGTCTACTTTTCTAAAACCTAAGCTGTTTCCAAACTCTTGGATTCACTTTTTTATTCTGTTACAACTTTGCAAGAAGAAACATGAAAAAGGAGTACATTTCTAATTTTTTTTCTATTTTTTTGTCTTTTGCTTATTTGTACAAATTTATGAAGTACATGAGAAATTTTGTTACATGCATATAGTGTGTTGTGATCAAGGCAGGGTATTTGGCGTGTCTGTCACCTGAGAACAATACGTTTTTGTTAGGTATAGTCACCCTACTCTGCTATCATACAATGAATTTAATCCTATCTTACTGTGAGTTTTACCCTTTAACTCAGTTTGCTTCCTTGTTCTCCATATCTCCCACTCACCCTTTACAGTCTCTGTTATCTGTCTTTCAACTCTCTGCCTCCATATAATGAATTTTCTTAACTCCCACATAAATGTGAGAACATGTGATATTTGTCTTTTAGTGCCGGGCTTATTTCACTTAAGATAATGACCTCCAGTTCCATACATGTTGCTATAAATGGCATGATTTTATTCTTTCTTATGGCCAAGTAGCATTCTATTGTGTATATATACCACATTTTCTTTATTCATTAACCCATTGATGGACACGTAGGTTGATTCCATATCTTTGCTATTATAAATAGTGCTGCAATAAACATGTGAATGCAAATATCCTTTGATATACTGATTTCTTTTCCTTTGGGTAGCTATCCAGTAGTAGAATTGCTGGATCAAATGGTAATTCTACTTTTAGTTTTTTGAGAAATCTCCACATTGTTTTCCATAGTGGCTTTACTAGCTTACCTTCCAACAAGCACTATTTAAGTTCCGTTTTCTCCTCATTCACACCATCATGTTATTTTTTGTCTTTTTAAATAGTCATTCTGACTGGGATAAGATAGTATTTCATTATGGTTTTGATTCATATTTCTCTGATGATTAATGATGTTGAGCATTTTAGCATATACCTGTTGGGCCATTTGTATGTTTTCTTTTGAGAAATATCTAGTCATGTCCTTCGCCCACTTTTTAATGGGATTAGTTTTTCTTGTTGAGTTGTTTTTTGTTTCCTGTACATTCTGCGTATTTGTCCTCTGTTGGATAAATACTTTGCTAATATTTCTCCCATTAAGCAGATTTTCTTTTCACTTTGTTGATTTTTTTCCTTGGTTGTGCAGAAGCTTTTTAATTTGATATAGTCCCATTTGTCTTTTTATTGTTGCTGCCTGTGCTTTTGATGTCTTAGTCATAAATCCTTTGCTTAGACCACTCTTTATGAGAACTTTCTCTAGGTTTTCTTCTAGTGTTTTTATATTAATAGTTTTGCAACATACATTTGTGTATTTAATTCATTTTGGGTTGATTTTTGTATATGGTGACAGATAGGAGTCTAGTTTCATTCTTCTGCATGTGGCTATCCAATTTTCCCAGCACCATTTATTGAAGAGGGTGTCCTTTCCCAAGTGTAAGTTCTTGTTGACTTTCTTAAAGATCAGTTAGCAGTAAATATGTGGCTTTATTTCTGGCCTCTCTATTCTCTTCCATTGGCCTATATATCTATCTTTAGAGAAATACCGTGCTGCTTGGGTTAAGTCAGGTAATGTGATACCTCCAGTTTTGTTCTTTTTGATCAGGATTGCTTTGACATTTGGGCTCTTTTTTGGTTTGATATTTTATACATATTTTATAATTGTTTATCCAATTCTGTGAAAAAATAACTTTGGTAATTTGAAAGAGATTGTGTTTAGCCTATAGAATGATTTGAGCAATGCAGTCCTTTTAATGATATTAATTCTTCTGATCCGTGAGCATGGGATTTTTTTTTATTTGTTTGTGTTATCTTCAATTTCTTTCATTAGTGTTTTGTAATTTTCCCTGTAGAGATATTTCACTTCCTTAGTTACATTTATTCCTAGTTTTCTTTTTAGTCACTGTAAATAAAATGGACTACTTGATTTTTTTTCTCAACTAGATTGTTATTGGCATATAGAAACAAGAAACACTGCTGACTTTTGTATATTGATTTCATGTCCTGCAACTTTATTTATCAAACCTACTGGTTTTTTTGTTGAGTCTTTTGGTTTTTCTAGATATAAGACTATATAATCAGTAAACAGGAGAAACTTGACTTCTTCTTTACCAATTTGGATGCCTTTTATTTCTTTCTCTTTCCTGATTGTTCTAAGACTTCCAATACTATGTTGAATACGAGATGTGATATTGAAGGGGAAAAGTTTAAAGATTTTTATTTTTTATTTGTAATGTTTTAACTATTTATCTAGTTAAGCTATTCCTAACATGTGTTCCAAATGAAAGAATAGTATCTTTATGATCAACTAATCCCAAATTTTCCCAAAAGAAGTGAAAAGGAGAGAAGAAAAATGAGAATTCATGAGAGCCAGCTTTACATATACAGAAATTTAGTACTGTAGAGGTTAATTATTTTCCTTCTGTGGCAATGAAAAGACTCAGATACAAGAAACTACATATTTGACACACAGATGATCAAGAGTCGTTGTAGATAGATAGAAACATAATTATAAAGTTTATGAACACCACTGGGCCCTTGTTAGAAATAGTCCCTTTGGTGAATAAAAACAAAAAATTTTACTAAAAATAGTAGTCCTTTCAAAACTTTCCATTGGAGATCTTCTATACATATATATATATATATATATATATATATATATATATATAAAGTTAATGTTCAAAATAAAAGTGCGTAGAAAGGCAGCTAAGGTATTAGTATACAACAAAAGGAAACTGAGCCAAGAATGTAATTAATCATCTTCACGTATGTAATTCCAAAGCATCTAGTAACTAATATTATGCTTCTTATTCAGATTAAAACTGTTCTGGGCCAGGCACAGTGGCTCACACATGTAATCCCAGCAATCTGGGAGACAGAGATGGGTGGATCACCTGAGGTCAGGAGTTCGAGACTAGCCTGGCCAACATGGTGAAACTCTGTCTCTACTAAAAATACAAAAATAAGTTGGGCATGGTGGTGCACATCTGTAATCCCAGCTACTCAGGAGACTGAGGCAGGAGACTTGCTTGAATCTGGGAAGCAGAGGTTGCAGTGAGCCGAGATCACACCACTGCACTCCAGCCTGGGTGACAGAGACTCTGTCTCAAAAAAAAATTATACTGTGTATCTTACGTGTTTCTATACTCTTTATGGCACCTCTTATAGTTTTATATATTAGGTGGGCTTACACATTTTAATTAAAGTCATAATTATAGTCTTAAATTTAATTAGTCACATGCTGCCATTTTTATTCATTCAATGAACATTTGTGTACAGATGTGGTACAATTTTTTCACTGAACAAGAAAAGTTCAGTGAGTAAATGCTAAATTTTCTACTTATTTATTTTCTAAATCTATGGGACACATTTTATTGTCACTCAAAGTGAAACAGGATCGGTTAAAAAAGAAGACACTAAAAGAATCAAGGAGAAAAATAATCTAAAGAGCGAAAGAGAAAGAGGAAAATAAAAGATACTTCGGATGTGTGCAAATAAATGTACACAAAATAATTTGCAGAGACAATAACCTATTATAGCAAAAAATAGACACAATATGCTTTAAAACTAGTGGTCTCACTCTATTGGTCTATTGGGTGCTGAATTTTGGTATAAAATTTTCACTACTGGAAACTATTACTTTGCCTAATACACAACTTTTAAATTCCTTATATAATTAAAGAGAGGTTATGAAGAAATTTTTGTCATCTTTATTGAGTTATTTTGAATTTAAAAGAGATTTAAACTATACTTGAAACATTTTAAATTAAATATATGAACACTTACGGTAAGCTTGTAATGGCTTAATTTGTTGAAGTCTATTTTCAATAAATTAAATGTCTTTCACCTGACGTGTTTATGGCCAACACAAGTAACTATACTTGATTTTCAGACAGCTTTCATAAAAAGAAAATGAAAAGAAAAGCTGATCACTATAAGTGTTTTTTTTACTCTGTGTGGTAAAATGATAAATAATATTGAATCAAAAATAATATCCATTCTGTCTCTGTTGAAAGCCATTCATTTTACACATTTTTATTTGTTACTGTAATGAATTCTTACTACACCCTGCATCCTGCTCAATATAAGGACAATATCACAGACATTAAACTTCCAATTTTAAGGAATGACATAATGTTCATCTCTTTGAAAACATTATCAACAGCTATTGTGTATTATTCACAGATACTGGCTGACCTAGAAAATCATGCATTATTTAAGAATGATCTGGAATGTCAAAAGCTGATTCTAGAAGCAATGAAATACCATCTATTGCCAGAAAGAAGAACTTTAATGCAAAGTCCGAGAACTAAACCCAGAAAATCTACAGTCGGAACTTTGTATGCTGTAGGAGGAATGGATAACAACAAAGGTATTTAATTCTGGATTTATATAACTATACATCCTGTGTTATACCGTGATGCAGGTTTTATATTGTAATGGTGATACTACAAAAAATGACATAAACTCAGCTTTAATTATTGTAATTTAAGATTAAGGGAGAAATTAAATATCTCTTTAATTGTAGCTGCTTCCTGCTTCTTATTCATCTTTAAGTTCCTTATTCATTTCTTGTGCTTATGTACAAGAGTTCATATAAAATAAAAAAGAGATTTGAATCACTTAACACAAGCCAAACAATTTGTTGGATATATTGAGAATGCTATTTCAATGCCAAGAAATGTGAAATGCAAGGCAAATTCTTGCTGGGATCTCAATTATGAAAAGAATCTCTGTCTTTGAGAAGTTGAGAATATCATGTAGAAGCCAGATAAATAAATAGACAATTATAAAGAAGTATAAGAATGGTGAAAGTTATAATTTATAAGTTTAATTGTGTTTACTAATTGAGTCCTTCAAAAGAAAATGAATCATTTGTTTAAAAACTAAACATATGCATTTGAAGATTTTATTCTTACATTTTTAGAGCTATTGGAAAAATCTCCAAAAATTTGTCCTCTTCAGATTTTCTTATGTCTGTCTTAATTTTCATGAATAAGTACACAAGAAAAATAATATGCAAAAAGTGTAATTTTCATGTTTGTTTCTAATAAATGATATAATTAACCATAAAATATTTCAAGCATTTATTAAAAAAGCTGGAATTGGCAACAATAGAATATGACCAAATATCCAACATCTTTTTAAAAATTGTTATTAAGATAAATCAGAACAAAAATAAACTTATTTCAATCACTGTGAACTGAGATTTCAAAATTGTAGCTGAAGGGAAAAAACTGATGTAATCAATAGAGAATGACACATTCTCATTTGTTGTCTGTCAAAAGGATATCCTATGGCTGTTACATGGTTTTCATAGTTTATTTTTGGAAAAGAGCAACTCCTGTAAATATGAAAATGCAGAAGCCTAAAGAAATAAGATTAATTTTAGAAGTACATAGCAAATCAAGAGAATAAAAGGGCAAAATGTTTGTCATCACATGGATGAATATAGGCACTCACAAAAGACAATATTGGTCCTGGGAGAAGGTACTAAAGCTTAGAATACACTATTATTGAAGTAGGAAAGCCTTAGAAACTTCTTTAAAACACAATGAAATGTCTTCCATCTGGGGTAGTATCTTTCCCAAAAGACAGAATCTGGATGGTGATTTTGATGTTTACTTCAAAAAATATGAGATCTATATATCTATGTATATATATATATATATAGAGAGAGAGAGAGAGAGAGAGATGTATGTGTATATATATAGTATAACTATATATCTATACATATTATTTATATACAAATATACCTATTTATGATTGTATTCAATTTCCTCTCTCGGACATTATATAGCTAGGTACCTAAGTATAGGTATATTTTGATTTACTAACATTCTTGAAGTTGTTACTTTTGTTGCTTGTAGTCATTACTTACATTGTGTGTGTGAAATT
Organism: Gorilla gorilla gorilla; assembly: GCF_029281585.2. Lineage (NCBI taxonomy): Eukaryota > Metazoa > Chordata > Mammalia > Primates > Hominidae > Gorilla > Gorilla gorilla. The sequence goes on along the minus strand of NC_073238.2, from coordinate 84,533,761 downwards.
ATGTTATTAAATTTTTGAAAGACATTTCAAATTGCTTACTAATTATTATTCACACAGAAATGTCACAGTTTACTTGAGCTTAACCCTATTATTAAACACTTTGCTGGGATTCAATAATTTTTTTATAAATAATGCCACCATTAGCACCCACATACATAAAAGTTTATCCTAATCTCTGAGTATTTCCTTAAACATACACCTAGATGAAAAATTAGTGGGTGGGAAAGAAAAGCCGTTGTGAGGTATAAGCTAATTTCCTTTTCGAAAATATGTAAGAATTTATAATATTACCAAGTTATACAGAATGCCAGTCTTACTGTCTTGTCAAAAAAATTTTGTCTTAAAAAACCTTTTTATATGAGTAAGTTTTAACATAACAAAATATAAAGAGTCGTATAGTCAATCCCCAAGTGTTCGTCATTACATTTATATTTCCCTTCTTAGTAGTGAAATTGAAATTTTTGTATTTTAATTTTTTATGTATTTAATCACATATATAATAATGAATACTGATATATTAATACCTCTCTTCTAATTATTGCATTTTTTTGCAGTTTCTTGAGCATTGTTTGGTCAGTAGTAACAGCCTATGGTACAATCCTGTCATTTTCTTTACTTTAAGTGAAATTATGTTAATACTTCAGAAGTCTGCTGTAAATATCTAGTAGGTAGCATAACACACCTGGCAATGTTTGAAGGAATGATGGATATTGCATAAGAAAATACATAGATGCTCTGGATAACATTAAGTTTTGTAAGACATAATTTACTTTATTTTAGGCAGACACTTAGAGTAAGAGAAAATTGCCTTCTTCCAAACAAGAATTGGATGATTTGAGACAAAGAGTTAGCGTTTGTGAGGACTGCCTTACTCTTGTTTGGCTTTCAATATTTATACCAGGGCCACTCATTCTTGGTGAACCCTGAATGCTGTTTCATTTTTAACTCAGAACTAGCTTTGCCTAGTTCTGAGATAAATCTATGCCTTACAACTATTTATAAGCTAAGTTTAGCATCTTAGCTTCCATTTTCTGCCTGGATTCCTGCCTCTTGCTGTGTACATCTTCAAAATCAGCAAACGCCCAGAGAAGACAAGCAGTGTTGCCCTGCCATTCTCTTTTCTGAGGGACAGGAGTCTAAGGTCCTGACTGCCTTGATTGCCCTGAGCTGCAATTTGTGTCTTTTCAGCCCCATCAGACTGCCCAGAGGCCTCAGCCCACATGCATTGCAAGGTCTCTAAGCCTAGAGCTGCTTATGAATCAATCATTTCTAAAGGCAAAAATGGCAAAGAATGTCAGGCTCATTTCCATTCACGTCCCCTCTTTCTGGGACTTCAGGCTTTTAAGTGTTAGCTGTATTTTTTAGTCTCTAATGTCTTAAAACAGCTAAATTTTGTACTATGAACTGAAGCTTTATAGTTACTCATGTGGGAACAGTTTGTCTGATACAAACTAATCCATCATGTTTAAAAGAAGCCCCTGTGTATTTGTAATTTTGAGGTTGTCTATTTCTGAAACTTCTTGAATTTTTTCAGATTTATATATTTATTTATGAATTTTAATGTTCTTCACTTATTTTTTTTCATTCTGTCCATTATTTCTTAACAATTACACATTTTATTTTATATCCTGGGGCTAATAATTTCAACATCTAAAAGGTTGGGTTCTAAATCTGTTGTTTGTTGTTTCTGACAACAGAAGTTTGATTCCTTCTGTGTCAGGTAATATTATTTTAAAGTCATAATTAATTTTCTTTACTCTCAGGTACTTCTTAGGGGCCTAAATTTTGCAGATGCCTTCCTCTAATGAGCCTGAATGTGCTTCAACCCAGAACCAAAGGCCTCACTAACTTAAAGCCATGTCAGCCCCCTTTAACCATTCAGGCTTAATGCAGCATCTCTGGTTCCTTGTTCTCCCACCTTGTTTTTGGCCCAAGGCAGATGCTCCAGATCTTATCGTTGGAAACCTCTGTCCACAACAGATGCTGGCTTTTGTATTCCTTTAGCTCTCTCTCTGGTTTCACCTCACTGTTCTTCAGCTATTTGACTATGCCCTTGAAAATTTCTCTTATTTTCATGTAAGACGAGCAATGCAAATAATTTTCTTTGTAATTTGCCCAGGTGGGATGGTATTAGAATTAGAGGGCATTTCAGCTCCAACAGTCAGAAGCATCCTTTTTCTCTTTTATTCTACAGTTTTCTCCATAGATTATTTCACTTGATTTATGTCCTATAATTTTTGAAACGTAGGTATTTTGTCTATAACTAAACCATTACAACTCTGAAATTTTTCAAACATTTTGGATATTTGTAAGGTAGACTCATTGACATTTTCATAGTTAATTAATTTTGGAGTATTCAGAAATTTAATATACTATTTCAGTTATAACTTCTACATCTCTAAAATGCAAATAATCCCACCTTAAATTTTAAATATCATGTATTAAATTAGAACATCTCTAATTACAATGTAAATGACCATTCATTAACAATTTGACCAAATCCCACACTTCTAATAGTGAGTGTAATTCAAAATCTGGACCTAAACAGGAATTGATACATGCCTTAGAACTGAGGGATTATTAGCAAATATTCAAAACTACAAGTATGAATTACCGAATACTCATTTGTTCTTCTGTTATACATTCTCCAAATGATAGACAACTTGGCAACAGAAACATTCTAATTTTAGAAACACTTACTATTAATTGTGATAACATTTGTTATCAATTGTAGAATTTCAGTAAACATCTACTAAATTTAAATTGCAAGTAATTTAACTGATCTAAATGGATATCCAAAATGGACAAGTCTCACATATATTTATGAATTATAAATTCACTTTGAAGTATAATATGCTATTTATCAATGTAAACTTTGTGTGAATATGAAATTCACCTTTGTAATATTTTGAAGATGTGAAAAGCCAAATGTAATTAGAACACTGCTGTTACCGACACAACTCTTCCCATAGGACCCTTCAAGCAGAAAACAATTTTATGGATCTAGGATACTTTTCCTCAGTAACTGATTATTTTTAAGTAATAGATAATACATCAATGACATAAATACATACATATATATATTTAACTAATTGTAATTTCATTTTTTCTCCCCCTAATTTATGTACTTATTTATTTAATTTCGATAGGTTGTGGGAAACAGGTGTGTTTGGTTTACATAGATAAGTTCTTTAGTGGTGATTTCTGAGATTTTGGTGCACCCATCACCTGAGCAGCGTACACCGTACCCAATGTGTAGTCTTTTGTCGCTCAACCCCCAACCTTTCATCCCTCCCCTCAAGTCCCCAAAGTCCATTGTATTGTTCTTATGACTTTGTGTCCTCATAGCTTAGCTCACACTTATAAATGAGAACATACGATTTTAGGTTTTCCATTGCTGGGTTACTTCACTGGGAGTAATGGTCTTTAACTCCATCCAGGTTGCTGCAAATGCCATTATTTAGTTCCTTTTTGTGGTTGAGTAGTATTCCATGGCATATGTGTGTGTGTGTGTGTGTGTGTGTGTGTATATATGTGTGTATATATATATGTATACATATGTGTGTGTGTATATATATATGTATACATGTGTGTGTATATATATGTGTGTATATGTATGTATACGTGTGTGTGTATATATATATATCGAAAACAACAAGTATTATATATATATATATACACCATTATTTCTTTATCCACTCATTGATTGATGGGCATTTGGGCTGGTTCCATATTTTTGCAATTGCAAATTGTGTTGCTATAAACATACATATGTGCAAATATCTTTTTCATATAATGACTTCTTTGCATCTAGGTAGATATCCAGTATTGGGATTGCTGGATACAATGGTGGATCTAGTTTTATTTTTTAAGGAATCTCCATACTGTTTTTTATATAGTGGTCATACTAGTTTACATCCCCACCAGCAGTGTAAGAGTGTTCCCTTTTTCACCACATCCTTGTCGACATCTATTTTTTTTTTATTTTTTGACAATAGCCATTCTTGGAGGAGTAAACTGGTATTCACTGTGGTTTTGATTTGCATTTCTCTGATCATTAGTGATGTTGAGCATTTTTTCATATGTTTGTTGGCTATTTATTTATGTTCTTTTGAGAATTGTCCATTCATGTCCTTAGCCCACTTTTTGATGGGATTATTTATTGTTTCTTGCTGATATGTTTGAGTTCTTTGTAGATTCTGGACATTTGTCCTTTATCAGATGCATAGTTTGTGAAGATTTTCTCCCACTCTGTGGGTTGTCTGTTTATTCTGCTGATTATTTCCTTTGGTGTGCAGAAACTTACTGAGTTTAATTAAGGCCTATCTATTTATCTTTTTTGTTGTTGTTGCATTTGCTTTGGAGCTCTTGGTCATAAAGTCTTTGCCTAAGACAATGTTTAGAATAATTTTTCTGAGGCTATCTTCTACATTTTTAGTGACTTTACATCTTAGATTTAAGTCTTTGATTCATATTGAGTTGATTTTTGTATAAAGTGAGAGATGAGGATCCAGTTTTTTGCCATGTGGCTTGCCAATTATCCCAAAAAAAATTGTTGAATAGGGTGTCCTTTCCCCACTCTATGTTTTTGTTTCGTTTGTCAAAGATCAGTTGGCTGTAACTATTTGGCTTTCTTGCTGGGTTTTCTATTCTGTTCTATTTGTCTGTGTGCCTATTTTTATACCAGTACCATGCTGTTTTGGTGGCTATAGTCTTATTGTACAGTTTGAAGTTGGGTGACGTGATGCCTTTAGATTTGTTGTTGTTGTTTAGTCTTGCTTTGGCTAGGCAGGCTCTTTTTTGATTCCACGTGAGGTTTAGAATTTTTTTAAGTTCTATGAAGAATGAAAATATTTTGATGGGAATTGCATTGAATTTTTAGATTGCTTTTGGCAGTATGATTATTTTCCCAATGATTCTACCCATCCATGAACATGGGATGTGTTTCCATTTGTTTCTGTCATCAGTGATTTCTTTCAGCAGTGTTTTGTAGTTTTCCATGCAGAGTCTTTCACCTCCTTGCTTAGGTATATTCCTGAATATATTATATTATTTTTTGGCAGCTATTTTAAAAAGAGTTGATTTCTTGATTTAATTCTCAGCTTGGTCGCTGTTGGTGTATAATGGTGCTACTGATTTGTGTACATTGATTTTGTATCCTGAAACTTCACTGAATTCTTTTATCAGATCTAGGAGCTTTTTGCATGAGTTTATAGAGTATTCTAGGTATACAATCATATCATCAGTGAACAGCGACAGTTTGACTTCCTTTTTACCAATTTTGGTGCCCTTTATTTCTTTCTTTTGTCTGATTGTTCTGGCTAGGATGTCCAGTATTATGTTGAATCGAAGTGGTAAAAATGGGCATCCTTGCCTTGTTCCACTTCTCAGGGAGAATGCTTTCAACTTTTCCTCATGCAGTATAATGTTGACTGTGGGTCTGTCATAGATGGCTTTAATTATCTTAAAGTATGTCCCCTCTATGCCAGTTTTGCTGAGGGTTTTAATCATAAAGGGATGTTGGATTTTGTTAAATGCTTTTTCTGCATCTCTTGGGATGATGATGTGATTTTTGTTTTTAATTCTGTTTATGTTGTGTAGCATATCTATTGACTTGCATATTTGAAACCATCCATGCATCCCTGGTGTGAAATCAACTTGATCATGGTGGACTATCTTTTTGATATGGTGTTGGATTCAGTTAGCTAGTATTTTGCGTTGGATTTTTGCATATATGTGTATTAGGGATATTTGTCTGTAGTTTTCTTTTTTATTATGTCCTTTCCTGGTTTTGGTATTAGGGTGATAGCAGTTTCATAGAATGATTTACAGAGGATTCTCTCCTTCTCTATCTTTTGGAATAGTTTCAATAGAATTGGTACTAATTCTTCTTTGAATATCTGATATAATTCAGCTGTGAATCCACTGGGTCCTGGACTTCTGTTTTCTTGACACTTTTTTTAATTACCATTTCAATCTTGCTCCTTGTTATTGGTCTGTTCAGAGTTTCTATTTCTTCCTGGTTTAATATAGGACAGTGGTATATTTCCAGGAATTTATCCAAGTCTGCTAGCTTTTCTAGCTTGTGCATGTAAAGGTGATCATAGTAGTCCTGTCTGATCTTTTCTATTTCTGTGTTATCAGTTGTAATATCTCCTGTTTCATTTCTAATTGAGCCTATTTTGATCTTCTCTCTTCTTTTCTTGGTTAATCTCACTAATGGTCTATGAGTTATGTTTATCTTTTCAAAGAACCAGCTTTTGGTTTAACTTATCTATTGTATTTTCTTTCTCAATTTTATTTAGTTCTGCTCTGATCTTTGTTATTTTTTTTTCTTCTACTGGGTTTGGGTTTGATTTGTTCTTGTTTCTCTAGCTCCTTGAAGTGTGACCTTTGATTGTCTGTTTGTGCTCTCTAGACTTTTTGATGTAGGCATTTAATACTATGAACTTTCCTTTTATCATTGATTTTGCTGTATCCCAAAAGTTTTAATAAGTTGTTTCACTATTATCATTCAGTTTATATAATTTTTTAAATTTCTATCTTGACTTCACTGTTGACCCAACAATCATTCAGGATCAGATTACTTAATTTCCGTCTATGTGCATGATTTTGAGGGTTTCTTTTGGAGTTGATTTCCAATTTTATTCCACTGTGGTCTGAGAGAGTACTTGATATAATTTCAGTTTTCTTAAATTTGATAAGACTTGTTTTGTGGGTTGTCATACAGTCTATCTTGGAGAATGTTCCATGTGCTGATGAATAGAATGTATATTCTGCAGCTGTTGGGTAGAATGTTCTCTAAATATCTGTTAAGTCCATTTGTTCCAGGGTATAGTTTAAGTCCATTGTTTCTTTGTTGACTTTCTGTCTTGATGACGGTCTAGTGCTGTCAGTGGAGTATTAAAGTTCCCTACTATTATTGTGTTGCCATCTATATCATTTCTTAGGTCTAGTAGTAATTGTTTTATAAATTTGGCACCTCCAGTGTTAAGTGCATGTATATTTAAGATTGTGATATTTTCCTGGTGGACAAGTCCTTTTATCATTATTTAATGTCCCTCTTTACCTTTTTAAACTGTCATTGCTTTAAAGTCTGTTTGTCTGATATAAGAATAGCTACTCCTGTTCACTTTTGGTGTCCATTTGCATGGAATATCTTTTTCCACTCATTTACCTTAAATTTATGTGAGTCTTTATGTATTAAGTGAGTCTCTTGAAGATAGCAGATACTTGGTTGGTGAATTATTATCCATTCCGTATTTTTTATGTGGGGCATTTAGGCCATTTACATTCAATGTTAATATTGAGATGTGAGGTACTATTCTTTTTATCATGCTAGTTTTTGCCTGAATACCTTCTCTTTTTTTTCCACTGTATTATTGTTTTATAAGCCTGGTGAAATTTATGCTTTAAGGAGGTTCTATTTTGGTGTATTTTGAGGTTTTGTTTCAAGATTTAGAACTCCTTTTAGCAGTTCTTGTAGTGCTGGCTTGGCAGTGCCAAATTCTCTCAGCATTTCTTTGTCTAAATATTATTATATCTTTTCTTCATTTATGAAGCTTAGTTTCACTGGATACAAAATTCTTGGTCGATAATTGTTTTGTTTAAGGAGGCTAAAGATAAGACCCTAATAGTTTCTAGCTTGTAGGGTTTCTGTTGAGACATCTGATGTTAATTTGATAGGTTTTTCTTTATAGGTTATCTGATGCTTTGCCTCACAGCTCTTTAATTTTTTTACCTTGTTTTTCACCTTTCTCTGGCGCCTTGTTGAGTAGCTTAATAACCAACCTTCTGAATTCTTTTTTCTGGAAATTCAGAGATTTCTTCTTGGTTTGGATCCATTGTTGGTGAGCTAGTGTGATCTTCTGATGGTGTTATAGCTCCTTGCTTTGTCATATTACTAAAATTGTTTTTCTGGTTCCTTCTTATTTGGATAGACTATGTCAGAGGAAAGATCTGGGGCTTAAGGGCTGCCTTCAGATTATTTTGTCCTGCACAATGATTCCTTGATGTGGCACTCTCCTCTTTCCCCTTTGGATGGAGCTTCCTGAGAGCTGGACTGCAGTGATTGTTTTTGCTCTTCTGGGTCTAGCCACCCAGCAGAGCTACTGTACTCTGGGGTGGTACTGGGGAGTGTCTGTGGATCCTGTAATGTGATCTGTCTTCAGGTCTCTCAGCCATACACACCAGCAGAGGTAGTAGGGGAGTGAAGTGAATTGTGTGAGGGTCCTTGGTTGTAGTTGTGTTTAGTGTGCTGGTTTCCTCAAATGCTGGTTGTGCTAGCAGTTTCTTGGCCTCCAGCCAGGAGGTGGCACTTTCAAGAGAGCATCAGCTGATATAAGCTTGCCCTAAGATTTCTTGGATAAGTATACTTTGGGTTTCTCAGACAATGGGCGAGGCCTTAGAGCTCCTAAGAGATTACGTCTTTCGTTTTGACTACCAAAGCAGGTAGAGAAAGGCTTGGTGGGTGCAAGGTTAGGCATATCTGAGCTCAGACTCTCCTTGGGCAGGGCTTGCTGTGGCCACTGTGGGGGATGGAGGTGTGGTTCTCTGGCCAATGGAGTTACTTTCCCAGGGGGATTATGGCTGCTTCTGCTGCGTCATACAGGTTGCCAGGGAAGTGGTGGAAAGCTGGCAATGACAGGCCTCACCCAGGTCCTACACAGCCAGCAAGGCCAGCCTTATTCCCACCTTGCCCCAGCATCAGCCTGGAGTTTATATCCAGGCAGCTGATAGGCAGGGCTGAGATCTTGCCCCAGGCTGCAAACCTCCCTGCTGAGAAAGCAAGCAAGGTTTTTAGGCCTCACCCCTCCCCCACTTGCTTTAGCCTCTGTGTTCCTATGGCCTGTACTTCCCATTTGCACTCCGCCCTGGATTGTACCCAGGAATACTGGTGTTCAGTCAAAATTATTAGAAAGTTCAGCTGGAGGTTTCCTTCTCCCTGTGGTCCTTTCCCAATTCCACTGGCTGCCCTCCCCAAGAACCCCTGTGAGACTGTGAGATAAAGTTAGAAATGGTTTCTCTGGGTACTGAGAGTGCCTACAGGGCTCATCCTACTTCCTCTTCTATTTTTATATTTCACTTGGCTCTCTACATTTGTTTCAGCTCTAGATAAGGTTAAATACTTCCTTTGTGATCTGGATTTTCAGGTTCCCTCAGTGAGGTGAGCATATGTGCTTGGAGGCTGACTTTCCCCTCTCACATTTTGGGCACTCACAGTTTTCTAGCTGTTCATAGAGTGTGCTGTGGCAAGCCACTTCTTTCAAAGGGTCTGTGAATTCCTTTGGTTTTCCTGCTATGTTCCTGCATTAGTTCTTCAAGCAAAAATTCATTATGTGAGTCTCCTCACGCTGTTCTGTCCATCCAAGTGGGAGCTGCAAGTTAGTCCTGTGTCCTATCTGCCATTTTCACATCAATGACATGTATTATAAATACCTTCTTCCAAACACCACCATATACAAAATTTTATTTACTTCCAACAACAAACTTATCTTGAGAGTATTTTCCAAGCTCATTTTGAATTTGAAGAGATTAAGAAACTTTTTTAGTTTCTACCATTTAGTAAGTAGAGTTTTAATCTAGGATTGTGTGTAATTCCAAAATTTGTATTATTTCTTCTGCTCTTTTGCTCACATTTAACCTGTTAATGATGAGATGTGCTAAGAATAACTTTTTTTTTTTTTTTTTTTTTTTTTTTTTTTTTTTTTTGAGACAGGGTCTCGCTCTGTCGCCAGGCTGGAGTGCAGTGGCACGATCTTGGCTCACTGCAACCTCTGACTCCCGGGGTTCACGAGATTCCCCTGCCTCAGCCTCCCGAGTAGCTGGGATTACAGCCACGCACCACCACACCCAGCTAATTTTTGTATTTTCTGTAGAGACGGGGTTTCACCATGTTGGCCAGGATGGTCTGTCTCTATCTCCTGACCTCGTGATCCACCCGCCTTGGCTTCCCAAAGGGCTGGGATTACAGGCGTGAGCCACCATGCCCTGACACTAAGAATGACTTTTTTTAAAAGGCCTGCTAAATACTCGACACACATAAATTCTTATTATATTATTTTTATTTAAAATTTTACTGAAGATTAGAATCAGTTCTCAAGTGCAGTGTGTGAAGGAAAAAATCTCAGGCCAGCTAAATAAACCTTATCTTATGATTTTAGAAAACATATTTGAAATATAAGAAATTATATAATTGACAAAATTAAATATGCTCTATTATGTTTATTTCCATTTCATGTTTTATAAATTAATTTTATATACCCAAATTATAAATATATTATAATTTTACCTTATTTTCAAACTCTGTTTTATTAATTTCCAGTGAGATTTACCTTTTAATACATGTTTTCAAAATCTAATGTAACATATTACATTAAAATTCAGCCCACATTTTAAAATTTTATTCTAATTATAAGCATGAAGAACCATGAAATTAGTATCTTTAAATGTCCAAAAATGTACATATGAATGTCCAGAAAATTTTTCTAGACAAAATTCATTTGTCTAGAAAATGAATGTCCAGAAAACGAATACAAGTTTATAAAGGTCTCAATTAATATATTCTTATTAAAATAAAAATCTTACTATAAGTATCCTAAACACTCGTTTATAAAATTTAAATTTCATGGCCATATATTCTCTTAAAAGAACACATTATTTACATGAAAAAAACAACTTTTATTTATTTTTCAATTTAAAAATAAGGGTTTTAAATATTTAAGGTTTAAAACATGATACTTTGAATATGTATATATTGTGGAATGGCTCAATCAAGATAATTAACATATAAATTGCCTCAAATATTTTTCCCCGCTGAGAACAGCTAAAATCTACTCTCAGCATTTCTTTCTTTCTTTTTTTGAGACAGTTTTGCTCTTGTTGCCTAGGCTGGAGTGCAATGGCAGGATCTTGGCTAACTGCAACTTCTGCCTCCCAGGTTCAAGTGATTCTCCTGCCTCAGACTCCTGAGTAGCTGGGATTACAGGTGCCCACCACCATGGTTTTTTTTGTGTTTTTAGTGGACACAAAATTTTACCCTGTTGGCCAGGCTGGTCTTCAACTCCTGACATCAAGTGATCTGCCTGCCTTGGCCTCCCAAAGTGCCGGGATTACAGGCATGATCTCACCAATTTTCAAATAGACAATACATTGTTATTAACTATAGTCATGTCATAGAGATCTATTATATAATAGATCTCTAACTTATTCCTTTTTCCTAACTAAAATTTTGTGTTCCTTGACCAACATTTCTCCGGTCTTCACCACTAGATTCTCAGCTCCTAATAACCACCATTCTACTCTCTGCTTCTATGAGTTTGACTTTGTTAGCTCCTATGCAAAAGTGAGATCATTCTGTATTTGTCTTTCTGTGCCTGGTTTAGCTCACTTAACATAATGTTCACTTAACAAAAGCAACTTTTAGACACAAAATAAATAAATCTTTTTTTCTGTAAGTATTTCTAGGCTATAATATGTTGTATAGATGTCAAATAAAAGTTCTATAATTCAATGCAAGGTCATTATATTTCCTACTGTCAGAGAACTATTAATATACTATCTGAGATATACCCTATCAGCAATATTTCCATGTAACTTGGCTTCAGACTTCAGTTATCAGATTTGCTCTGCCCTCTGTAACTAATCAGTTATCAAGGGCTGTCTGATTTACATCAGCATTTCTACTACCTTAGTTGAAACTTTATCACCTCAGCCCTGTAGTCCTGGGATAAAACATGTGCTTCTTAAATGGATTTATTTGTTCTTACAACACAGTAATACGTTAGACAGTGATCTCCCTATCTCCAGTCTCTCTCCAGTCCCATCCACCCAGCTCTCTATCTACTATCAAATTAATTTATCATGACTTTTAGCAGATCATTAAAATACAAAATATAAATATAAATAAAATACAATAAAAAACTTCATTAGATCCCCATTCCCCAGCTAAGGACTAATATTCTTTGCCCGTGACAAAACTATTCTTCATCACCTAATTTAACTGGCAGGTTTTTCCTATTTTCTTTCCAACAAAAATTTCTTGCCAGTATACTTCTAAACTTTATCATATTTTACCACTCGCCACCCCAGATCTGAAGCTCCCTTCCACTCACAGTACCACTCATACACATACGTTGCTTTATGCTTGATGTCTTTCTTCTTTTATCCCCTGTTTATCTCACCCTGCTTTAAAATCCTCCCATCCCTGGCTTCTCAGTAGCCTGACCAATTCACTTATGTAGAAAATAGCTGTTTTTAATCATGTTTATTTTATCAACATATTATTATAGAATTTTTAAACATTGAAAAGTGAGAAACAATCATACAGTTAACATCCATATTCTCATCTAAATTATATCATTACTAGTATGCAACATGGCTTTATCACATACGTATCCATCTATCATTTTTCTATCACTCATCAATTTTTTAATGTATTTCAAAATTGAAAACATGAATGAACTTGATCCTAAACACATCTGGATACATATTATCATTAGATTTCAAAATTTTTTTAGATATTTTAGGCAAAATTTACATTCATTGAGATGTGCAAATCTTAAGTGGTCCTTTAAGTGAGTTTTCACAATGCATACAGGTATGTAACCGAAACACTAAACATGATAGAGCATTGCCACTACCCCAGAAAGCACACTTATATTTCTTCCCAGTCAATTTCACCTTCCACATCTCCAAAGACAGCTATTCCTTTGAATATTTTTTCAACCTACGTTAGTTTTGCCTATTTGTAGACTTCATATAAATGGAAATCACACATTTTGTAGTCTTTTATATAAGATTTTTTCAATTAGCATATTATTTTTGGAATTCATTTATGTTGTGCATATCCCTATCTTCTTTTTAATAATTAATAGTAATCTGTTTATCCATTCTCCTATTGATGAAAACCTGAAATATTTTCACTTTTAGCTATTATAAATAAAGCTGATGTAAACAGTCATGTAGAAGTATTTTTGTGGTCACTGCACATATATGCTGATATTATAAGTCATTCACCTTGTAAAAAACATATTCATGAAAAACATCAGAGAAAATATTGTCTTACTTTTTGGGAACTGTGTCAATATGTCACTGAGTGAATTACAACATAGTGTTATTTTCATTATGGCTATTTATTAATAAATCTATTTGCTTTTTTATGGTCTTTTCTACTAATAACATTTCATATGTTGTGTAACCACCTGGACTTTTGGGAAATTTTATACATAGAAACATTCTTTGCTATACCAGAATTATAGGATATATTTTTATTTAATGTGGAAGCTTTTGAAAAATTTTATGTTAGCACTGTTTCACACTCAAGTAGTCTTGATGTCTGACTTTTAAAGGATGCTTCTATGAACATGCAGCACTTAATGTGGTCAGAAATAGAAACATACACTTGTAGACTATTATATACTTATATATATGCACATATATATATATACACACACACACATAATGATATACACACCAAAAGGTGACTTAATACTGAGAGCAAAATTTATGAATAAATACCCAAATGGATAAGAACATTTAATTTACTCTATTACACTGGAGTCATATCAACTATACACGTTACTCAAGGAATCCAACCATATGAGAGAGAGAAAAAATTTCAATGATTACAGAGATACCAAGCTCAGTTTCTCTGTAGTAAGCAAGCAAGAGGTAAGAGAAGTGAAAATGCTAATGCTTTAGAAAGTCCCAGTATCCATGTAGTGTGGGGAATAGAGTCCTACAGTTAATTACTTATTTTGTATTTTGTATAAAAGTGACTTATACAAAAGAAAACAAAGTATTTTATTTTGTATCATAAACAAAACACTGAGCTAAAAATAGATATAAATTTCCACACTAGATTTAATGTTTTAATAGATGGTGCTATATGTGTGTGTATATATATCTAGTCCAATTTCTAATATGAATTTATTAGAAATGTAAATAATTTTTTAAAAAAACAATTTTTATGATTTTATTATTTTTGGCTTATATATAGACTTTAGAGCCTAACGCCTCACCAACAACCCCAAATACCTTTGGGTGCATGATATTCACTTATTTTAATAAAATTGAAAAAGTTGTGTAACACTTAAAAACTTTAGTAGGGTAATTAAGTATTTTAAATGTTGGTGTTTCTCATATGCAAAATGAGAGTAATAACATTTCCTATTTCTTTGAGACATTTTGAGGTACATACTGATGCAAGAGCACAGGGTTACATGTTAAGTTGTTGTAAGTTAACAACTTAACCAAATGCTGATTCAATAAATGACGGAAGCAGTCTTACTTTGAAATATTATGACATATATTATTCATTTGTGGCAATTCTTTCACACTTAAACCTCTATCCATCGGAGGTGAGGTTTCTATGTCTTCACAGAGCAAATACAGTTAAAATGCAAGCTCTTGATAGCAAGCTTTTGATGTCTTAACAGTTTATCCTGAAAGAAAGTTTATGAGCAAAATAAGTTCAGTTATAAAAACATAAGGTTATATTTTTGAAAAACTGTATTGCACATATATATTTTAAACCCACTATATTTATTAGCCATTGTTTTCTAAATTTTATGTGCATCAAAATTTTAATATCAATATCAATTTAATCTTTATCAGGTAATTATATTAAACCAGTTATTCTATATTATAAGGTTAATATAATTGAGTATATTTTATAGCAATTATACACATCATTTTTTCACAAATATTATACTATTCTTAATAGATACTTGGCCTATTGTTATAAGGTTGTAATTTGAGGTGTTTTTGTTGCACATAACTTGCAATATTTTTGTAAGTGTCTCTGTTGGAGCTATTTCTTTTAAGTGACTCAGGAATCTCTACTGGTGACCATTGCAATGCCCACCTCTGAAGTGTGGGTAGAAATAAGTAATGACTTCATATATTTGGAAGTCTGACTAATTATAATTGTACCATACAATTATTTGTTTAGGTGCTCATATGTTGAATAGACAATGTCACTTTCTGATAATGCTGCTGGTATTTTCTCCCAAATCAAAACATGACCTTTTAAAAATGTTTGTTTCAATAATGAGAAATTATTAATTTTGAAATATAATTAAAATGGTATCCTTTCTACTGTCTGCTCCTTATATGTTTCTTGGGTTTCCAGATTATAAACTCATTCTTTTGGGATTATCTAAATCTGCTACCAATATTCATTGAGTGCCTACTAATTTCTAGTTACTGTTCTTTTTTTTTTTTTTTTTCTTTTTGAGATGGAGTCTCCCTCTGTCGCCCAGGCTGGAGTGCAGTGGCGTGATCTCGGCTTACTGCAACCTCCGCCTCCAGGGTTCAAGCGATTCTCCTGTCTCAACCTCCTAAGTAGCTGGGATTACAAGCGCCCGCCACTACACCCAGCTAACTTTTTTAATTTTTGGTAGAGATGGGGTTTCACCATGTTGGCCAGGCTGGTCTCGAACTCCTGACCTCGTGATTTGCCTGCCTTGGCCTCCCAAAGTGCTGGGATTACAGGCATGAGCCACTGGGCCTGGCCTAGTCACTGTTTTTAGTGCTAGTGAACAAAACGATAAAAATCCCTGCCGTGTTTTAGCTTAAGTTCTATTAATGGGGCCATAAGCAAAAAAGTTAGTAAAAAATAGTTTATGTGATGATTATTTATGCAGAAGTATAAAGTAAAAATGGGGGAATGGAGAGTACAAAATGAGGGGACAGTGCTATATTTTATGTAGAGGGGAAGGCCACTTTGATAAGTTAAATCAGATATACAAGTTGCTACCTGAAAATTTAATTAATTTCCTTCTAAAAATGAAGAGCTCTTTAAAATATTATGACCAAGGCCAGGTGTGGTGGCACACCCCTGTAATCCCAGCACTTTGGGAGGCCAAGGAGGGCGGATCAGCTGAGGTCAGGAGTTCGAGACCAGCCTGGCCAACATGATGAAACCCCATTTCTACTAAAAATGCAAAAATTAGCCAGGCATAGTGGCACACACCTGTAATCCCAGCTACTTGGGAGGCTGAGGCATGAGAATTGCTTGAACCTGGGAGGCGGAGGTTGTAGTGAGCCAAGATCATGCCACTGCACTCCAGCCTGGGCGACAGAGTGAGACTCTAACTCAAAAAAAGAAAAAAAAAGAAGACATAAATAAGTAAATTATTATGACGAATGAACATTTGTTAAGCTTTTTAATCTTTATTTTCTCCTAATAATTTATGATTTATGGATATTTTAAAAGCAGGGTTTGTCAAACTATGACCATATCTAGCCTACCATTTGTTTTGTATGGTTTATGTACTAAGAATAGTTTGTACATTATAATGATTGGAAAAAAATTCATAATGAAATTTTTACTTTTTAAAATTTAAATTTTAATGTTCATAAACTTTCATTGGGTTTCACCTATTCGTTTACCTGTTGTCTGTGGCTGCTTTCACTCTACAGTGGTCATGTGGTTGCAAGAAAGAAACACACAAGGTGATCCACAGAGCTTATGACTTTCACTATTGCCCTTTCCAAAAAAACAGAGTTTTAGGACTGTTATTATAGAAGAAAATAAACCTCTACTGTATTTTTCTTGGAAATTTCTAGTGCCAAACGTCACATTTGTTTGACCCAAATCTAATTTATCAGCAGCTGGAGTGGGCAGTTTCTGTGCAAGTTTACAATATCACAGCACGGGCAACCTCCTGTTCTACCTGCTTTTCTACCTAAGAGCATTCTTTGATGTATTCAGAGCAAATTCGGCCTGCATGTCCCTTGAACAGGTATCCCTGTAGTGGGAGTAAAGGATGAGGTTGAATCTCCAGAGGCAATTCTCAACTAACTTGGTATGAAAGTCTGTGATGCTATTCAAATTTCACTTCTAGTATTATCACTTTCCCTTTTTATATTATGCTTATGCCTCTGTTGGCCAATTCCCTTTTTCAATTATCCTTTTTATTTTTTTGTAAAATGATAGCAAGCTTATCACTAGGAGACAGAGAGTAAACACAAAAGCCTTTGCATGAACTTGATAATGATCACCTCCAGACTTTGATAGAATTGACACGATGAGTAATTTACGGTGATGTGCATCTGTTAAGTAATGACTTGTGGACTGAAGAGTTAGTAGTAAAATTTGTGCTTAATGTAACTACTCACAGTGAATACGTTATGATAACTGATATGTGAACCCTGTTACTGGGGGCGGGTGTTACTTAACTAAACCATAAGTGACTGAAATTCACGTATATCAGAACAAAGTGAGGACTATCTGTGTTTGAGGAGACAATATAAAATTACACAGTTTGATACAGAGAAATAGAACTAGAATCTAGGCAGGGTATGGGGCTGATGGGCCCTGCAAGATCCTACTTAATAGATACAAGCCCATGAAGGAGCAGCCCTCTTTTGATTTGGCTAAAGGAGAATCAAGATTCTTAGAGGGACTGCTCTCTTCTTGACATGGGAAAACGATGCCAAGTGAACTTTCCTGCATACTGATTGACAGCTGGCAAGCAGAGAGCCCTCTGACTTTGACAAAGGCATTTATAACAGATTATTTCATTCTAAAGCAAGAGTAAACCAAGTAAAAAGCTGAGACTCTCAAACTGATCTTTGGAGCCAAAACAGAGAAAATAATAATAAAATTTTATTATCACGTTGCTCTGTTTATCACCTTATACATGATAGCTGTGAACAAAAAGCAGAGCCTAGGTAAGGAAATCCTAAGCACGCTGATGGCATGTTAGGGCCACAGTAGCAGTGATCGGTCCTTCAGGTACTGATTAATTGAGTGGACAAGTGAAGGAGAATTAAAAGCCTCTTTTATTTCTACATTTTTTTTTTTGCATTGCCTCCTTGTTGAATGACTACTTACAGCCATAGGTCAATTACTGATTTTGATTAACAGGCAGGTGTCTGTTCAGATAGCACTAAATCTTTCATGTGAACTCAAAGCAAATGTTCTCAGTGTGCCTAATAATAAGAATGTGGTGGGAAGGTGATGAAGAAAAATATACGCAAGTGAGAAGCTTTAATTCTTAAGTATAAAATAAAAGCTTAATTTCCCAGAGATTTTCTATTGAATCATTTTATTATGGAGAGTGTATTACAGTCTTTTAATGTTTCATGCATGCCTTGAATTTTCATATAATTTAAATTAATAAATTATATAACTTTAAGGATTAAACTCCTGATATTTGTCTCTTTGTATTCAAAGGACTTGGCCAGATCATTTATCCTGAATTCATCTCATCATTCTTTGCATTATTATCTGTATTGTTGCAAGGCAAAAATGGAAAATGAGATATCTTGACCTTATTTTTACCTCTTGGCTTGAACTGGACAAGCTACACTATCACGATCTTTTAAAGAACAACCTTTTATACAGCAATTCTGTAACTGGATAATTTTTGCAGCATTTAATTAATAGTAATCATCCTATGGCTTTGAGAAAGAAAATTATACACTTACAATTCTCTGTCAGATAAACCCGACCATTTGCAATTAGGTTGGAGAAATAACATTAAAATACTGTATGACTTTTTCTGAAGAAAAGCAATATAATAAAAGAAGGGTTATTTTTTCATATTTGCCCTTTTGAGTACTGCCCTACTTGATGTTTGCCTCAGTGACTACATTCAGTCACTTTGGTTCCACTTCAACACTTTTTCTTTGAACTTGAAGTATATCACTAGAGATTGCTTGTTCAAGGTCATCAGTTTGCACACAGCTATAGAAACAACTCAAAACTATGAATAAAATCATGTCAGCCAAAGCTCAGTTCCATTTCACACACAAAGAATTTTCTTCTGAAATAACCACTTACTGTCTTGCTAAGGGATATTGTAGAGGAGAACCATACTTCCCCAAGCATCCCAAGGGAAGAACTAAATTAAGACAGGGTATCTGCGTTTGCATCCATCTTTAGAATTAAAAAAGATGCCTGGCCGGGCGTGGTGGCTCATGCCTGTAATCCCAGCACTTTGGGAGGCCAAGGTGGGTGGATCACGAGGTCAAGAGATGGAGACCAGCCTGACCAACATGGTGAAACCCCATCTCTACTAAAAATAGAAAAATTAGCTGGGTGTGGTGGCACGCGCCTGTAATCCCAGCTACTCAGGAGGCTGAGGCAGGAGAATTGCTTGAACCTGGGAAGCAGAGGTTGCAGTGAGCTGAGATCGTGCCACTGCACTCCAGCCTGGTGACGGAGCAAGACTCCGTCTCAAAAAAAAAAAAAAAAAAAAAAGATGCCTATGAGTTAAGTTAAATTCTTATTTATGTCATCCCCTGTGAGTGTTTGGACAAGGGACTTCTAGCTCCCCAGAAGCCATGTTCTTAATCCAAGAATAAAATAAGGCTGTCAGATGAAAAGCGAAGTTTTCTTTTACAGCCTTATCTTCACTAGAAAGAGACAAATCTTAGTGACTAATTCAGCTGTAAATATTTCTGGGGCCTCTTCTGAGGGTGGTTCAGAGTAAAACTTAGGGGTCAAATATTTCTAAATTCAGACTAATAGCTATATTTTGCCTCTTAATAGAGGATTTTGAACCTCATCATTGTACATTCTGTAGGTCTTTCTAGGAATGAAGACTGTATGAATGCAGACTGAATAAAAAATTCATGTGCTATGATAAAAGGCCTACCATAATTATAAATTCTTGAGTACTCAGTACATTCTTTTTGATCAATCTCCCTGTGAATGTACAGCAAATGATAATAAACATATCTTTCCTCCACACTAAATCTCCTTTAGTAGATCCGTGGGGTAATAAGTCTGAGTGTGTTTAGCATATATTTCATGAATACCTGATCTTAATTCTCCAGTGTGTGGCTATTCTCTGGAAAAGAGAAATAGTCTCCCTAGGGCAAAATTAAATTACTTCTATGATACAGACTTGCAGACAATAAGTAAAAGATTTAGAGATAAATAGAAGTCACCTAATGTGGCACTAATGTAATCTTGCATTTTAAAATGAGTAAATCTCAATGAATCACAGAAAGCCTTCAATTAGAGTATCTTAGTGAGGTTGGGTGCTCATTTATGAAAAAGGAAAATGTATTTTTTACAGGCTTACAGTTTAGGTGGAGATCACTGGAACCTTATGTTCTTTTACTACATGTCTGCAAAGACATTTTATGACTTCTTTTTTTTGCCATACAATCAGGAATACTAGAACCTAATTGTCATGGTTGCCATCTTTTTCTTTCATTCCAGTGTCTACATTTTCAACGAAAGCTAGAAAAATTCACATATTATATGGAAGACCTTTACTGGGGCATAGGGCATTTTAATAACATAAATAACAAGGGCTTGCTTATTTTTGGCGAATGATGTTAGTTATAAAAATAAATATTTTATTTGAAAATGTCAAGTAGCATGAGTTTATGTTCAGTAAGCATTTTAAGATGAAAACGTAAAATAGTCTCACAATAATGTTTGAGTGTTCATTTGTTGTAAAGCTTTTTTTATTATATTTATTTTTATTTATTTATTTTTTTACTATTTTGAGATGGAGTCTCGCTTTGT
This sequence comes from Gorilla gorilla gorilla, assembly GCF_029281585.2. Classification (NCBI taxonomy): domain Eukaryota; kingdom Metazoa; phylum Chordata; class Mammalia; order Primates; family Hominidae; genus Gorilla; species Gorilla gorilla. Next base: position 84,513,267 of record NC_073238.2, on the reverse strand, counting down.
TGCCCAGGCTGGAGTGCAGTGGCGCCATCTTGGCCCACTGCAACCTCCGCCTCCTTGGGTTCAAGTGATTCTGCTGCCTCAGCCTCCCGAATAGCTGGGACTGCAGGCATGTGCCACCACTCTCGACTAGTTTTTTAATTTTGTTGTAAAGTTATCTTAAATATGAGCTCTTTGCCATAAAAAGGTAGCTAACTAATAATGATAGAAATAATAAGTTTAAGTTTTGGCTTACCTTTTTAAAAGTCTCTTTGTTGTGTCATCATTACCAGCAACAAAACCTGCTTTTAAAAATAATGAACTATAACTTTATAGCGCTAAGAAATATTTATGGTAGAACATTTAAAATAGGTAGTTACATATAAAAAATTCAACTTCCAGGCCAGGCACGGTGCCTGTAATCCCAGCACTTTAGGAGGCCTAGGCGGGTGGATCATTTTCAGGGCAGGAGTTCAAGACCAGCCTGGCCAACATGGTGAAACCCCGTCTCTACTAAAGGAAAACAAAAATTTGCCAGGTATGGCGGCACATGCCTGTAATCTCAGCTACTCAGGAAGCTGAGGCAGAAGAATCACTTGAGCCTGGGAGGCAGAGGTTTCAGTGAGCCGAGATTGTGCTACTGCACTCCAGCCTGGGTGACAGAGGGAGACTGTCTCCAAAAAAAAAAAAAAAAAGAAAAAAAAATTTTCCATTCTCTAAATTTAGTATATATTTAATTGCATTCACACACAGCTGTCCTAAAATGTTGCATTGATTTAATGTCAACCAGCTGATTCAGATGTGAACATCAAAATTATATATCTTCTAATCTACTGAAAATATATAAAATTATTTAATTATTAGGAAAGCCTAAGTAAATTTTCTGATATTTACCTATTGCATTCACATTAATTGCCTGCTTATGTAATTAGCATTTTTTTTATTTTGAGGTTTCTATTTTTCCTCTTGATTAATATGATTTTTATACCAACAAAATATAGCCTTTTCATATTTCTTAAAAGGTATAGTTAATTTCTTTATCTTTCAGTTTTTTGTTTTTCTATTTGTATATTTTTGATGTAGATATATTTTATATTTAGGTGGTTGGTGGTTATATATTTATTAAAATGTACTTTATAACTTCTGGGTTTTGTGGCTTTCCCTCACAAATCTTTCATCTTGGGCCACCTAGAAGTAAAAGTTAATCACCTACTTTTTAATATTCTAGTTCATTTACGGCTTTTTAAAAAAATTTTAGATTCCACAGGTACATGTGCATGTTTGTTGCATGGGTATATTGCGTGATGCTGAGGTTTGGGCTTGTAATGATCCCATTGCCCAAAGAGTAAACATAGTACCTGATGGATGATAGTTTTTCAACACTTTCCCACTTTCCTCCCTCCCCAGTTTTGGAATCCCCAGTGTTACTTGTTTCCATTTTTCTATCCTTTTGTACCCAGTGTTTACCTCCCACATATAAGCGAGTACATTGGTATTTGGTTTTCTGTTTCTGTGATAATTTGCTTAGGATAATGGCCTACAGCTGCATCAATGTTGCTGCAAAGGACGTGATTTCATTCTTTATCATGGCTGCATAGTAGTCCATGGTGTATATGTACCACATTTTCTTTATTCAATCAACCATTGGTCGGCACCTGGGTTGATTCCATGTCTTTGCTATTGCGAATAGTGCTGCAGTAAACATATGAGTGCAGGTGTCATTTTAGTAGAATGATTTCTTTTCCTTTGGGTATATACGCAGTAATGAGATTGCTTGGTTAAATACTAATTCTGTTTTTAGTTCTTTGAGAAATCTAATAACTGCTTTCTGTAAGGACTAAAGTTATTTGCATTCCCTCCAACAGTATATAAGCATTCCCTTCTCTTCATAATCTTGTCAATATGTTATTTTTTGACTATTTTATTTTATTTTATTTTATTTATTTATTTTTTTAGAGACGGAGTCTCACTCTATTGCCAGGCTGGAGTGCAGTGGTGCGATCTCGGCTCACTGCAACCTCCACCTCCTGGGTTCAAGCAATTCTCCTGCCTCAGCCTCCTGAGTAGCTGGGACTACAGGCGCACCCCACCACGCCCAGCTAATTTTTGTATTTTTAGTAGAGATGGGGTTTCACCATGTTAGCCAGGATGGTCTTGATCTCTTGATCTCATGATCCACCTGCCTTAGCCTCCCAAATTGCTGGGATTACAGGCATGAGTTACCACGCCCAGCCTTTTTTGACTTTTTAATAATAGCCATTCTGACTGGTGTGAGGTGGTATCTCATTGTGATTTTGATTTGCATCTCTCTGATGATTAGTGATGTTGAGTATTTTTTATGTTTCTTGGTCACATGTATGTCTTCTATTGAGATGTATCTGTTCATGTCCTTTGCCCACTTTTTAACTTTACTTGTTGATTTTTTTTAAGTGTCTTAAAGATTCTGGATGTTAGCCTTTTGTCAGAAACATGGTTTGCAAATATTTTCTCCATTTTGTAGGTTGTCTGTTTATTCTGTTGATAGTTTCTTTTGCTTTGCCAAAGCTATTCAGTTTAATTACCTCTCAATAGTCAATTTTTGTTTTGGCTTCATTTGCTTTTCAGGACATAGTAATACATTATTTGCCAATTATTGGCAAATGTCTAGAAGAGTGTTTTATAGGTATTGTTCTATGATTTTTATGGTTTGAGGTCTTACATTTAAGTTTTTAGTCCGTCTTGAGTTAATTTTTGTATGTGTGGAGAGGTAGGAGTGCAGTTTCATTTTTCTGCATATGGTAAGCCTGTGTTCCCGAAACCATTTATTGATTAGGGTATTGTTTCCCTATTGTTTTTTTAGTTGTCATTGTCAAAGATCAGCTGGCTGTGAATGTGTGGTTTTATTTCAGGGGTCTCTATTCTTTTCCATTTGTCTGTGTGTTTATATTTTACTAGTGCCATGCTGTTTTGGTTACTGTAGCCTTATAGTATAATTTGAAGTCAGGTAATGTGATGCCTCCAACTTTATTATTTTTGCTTAGGATTTCTTTGGATTCTAGGACTCTTTTTTGGTTCCATATGAATTTTAGAAAAGTTCTTCTAAGTCTGTGAAAAACAACATTGGAAATTTGATAGGAATAGAGTTAAATCTGTAGATTGCTTTGAGCAGTATGGACATTTTAAGGATATTGATTCTTCCAATCCATGAGCATGGAATGTTTTTACATTTGTTTGTGTCATCCATGATTTCTTTCAGCAGTGCTTTGTAGTTCTTGTAGATATCTTTCATCTCCTTGGTTAGATTTATTCCCAGGTATTTTATTTTTTTGTGGATATTGTAAATGAGATTGGATTCTTGATTCTGTTCTCACCTTGAACATTATTTGTATATAGAAGTGCCACTTATTCTTGTACATTGATTCTGCATCCTGAAATTTTGCCACAGTTGTTTATCAAGTCTAGGGTCTTTATATATATATATAATATATATATGTGTGTGTGTGTGTGTGTATATGTGTGTATATTTTTATATGTGCACAACATGCAGGTGTGTTACATATGTATACATGTGTCATGTTGGTGTGCTGTACCCATTAACTCATCATTTACATTAGGTATATCTCCTAATGCTATCCCTCCCCTCTCCCCCTACCCCACAACAGGCCCCGGTGTGTGATGTTCCCCTTCCTGTGTCCAAGTGTTCTCATTGTTCAATTCTCACCTATGAGTAAGAACATGCGGTGTGTGTTTTTTTGTCCTTGCGATAGTTTGCTGAGAATGATGGTTTCCAGCTTCATCCATGTCCCTACAAAGGACATGAACTCATCATTTTTTATGGCTGCATAGTATTCCATGGTGTATATGTGCCACATTTTCTTAATCCAGTCTATCATTGATGAACATTTGGGTTGTTTCCAAGTCTTTGCTATTGTGAATAGTGCCGCAATAAACATATGTGTGCATGTGTCTTTATAGCAGCATGATTTATAATCCTTTGGGTATATACCCAGTAATGGGATGGCTGGGTCAAATGGTATTTCTAGTTCTAGATCCCTGAGGAATCGCCACACTGTCTTCCACAATGGTTGAACTAATTTACAGTCCCACCAACAGTGTAAAAGTGTTCCTATTTCTCCACATCCTCTCCAGCACCTGTTGTTTCCTGACTTTTTAATGATTGCCATTCTAACTGGTGTGAGATGGTATCTCATTGTGGTTTTGATTTGCATTTCTCTGATGGCCACTGATGATGAGCATTTTTTCAAGTGTCTTTTGGCTGCATAAATGTCTTCTTTTGAGAAGTGTCTGTTCATATCTTTTGCCCACTTTTTGATGGGGTTGTTTGTCTTTTTCTTGTCAATTTGTTTGCGTTCTTTGTACGTTCTGGATATTAGCCCTTTTGTCAGATGAGTAGGTTGTGAAAATTTTCTCCCATTCTGTAGGTTGCTGTTCACTCTGATGGTAGTTTCTTTTGCTGTGCAGAAGCTCTTTAGTTTAATTAGATCCCATTTGTCAATTTTGGCTTTAGTTGCCATTGGTTTTGGTGTTTTAGACATGAAGTCCTTGCCCATGCCTATGTCCTGAATGGTATTCCCTAGGTTTTCTTCTAGGATTTTTATGGTTTCAGGTCTAACATTTAAGTCTTTAATCCATCTTGAATTAATTTTTGTGTAAGGTGTAAGGAAGTAAAATAACAGAAATTATAACAAACTGTCTCTCAGACCACAGTGCAATCAAATTAGAACTCAGGATTAAGAAACTCACTCAAAACCGCTCAACTGCATGGAAACTGAACAACCTGCTCCTGAATGACTACTGGGTACATAACGAAATGAAGGCAGAAATAAAGATGTTCTTTAAAACCAACGAGAACAAAGACACAATATACCAGAATCTCTGGGACACATTTAAAGCAGTGTGTAGAGGGAAATTTATAGCACTAAATGCCCACAAGAGAAAGCAGGAAAGATCTAAGATTGACACCCTAACATCACAATTAAAAGAACTAGAAAAGCAAGAGCAAACACATTCAAAAGCTAGCAGAAGGCAAGAAATAACTAAGATCAGAGCAGAACTGAAGGAGATAGAGACACAAAAAAACCCTTCAAAAAAGCAATGAATCCAGGAGCTGGTTTTTTGAAAAGATCAACAAAACTGATAGACCGCTAGCAAGACTAATAAAGAAGAAAAGAGAGAAGAATCAAATAGACTCAATAAAAAATGATAAGTCTAGGGTCTTTTGATAGAATCTTTATGGGTTTCTAACCATAGAATCATATAATCAGTGAAGAGAGATAACATGACTTTTTTTTCCTACTTGGATGTCTTTTATTTCTGTAACTTGCCTAACTGCTCTAGCCAGGACTTCCAGTATTGTGTTGAATAGAGGATTTATAGTGAACATCCTTGTCTTGTTCCAGGTTTTAGGAAGAATGCTTTAAGCTTCTGCATATTCAGTATGGTGTTGACTGTGTGTTTGTCTCAGATGGCTCTTATTATTTTGAGATATATTCCTTAAATGCGTAGTTTGTTTAGGATTGTTATCAGGAAGGGATGTTGAATTTTATCTCATGCTTTTTTTTAATCTATTACGTTGACCATATGGTTATTGGTTTTAATTCTGTTTATGTGGTGAATCACATTTATTGATAAGCATGTGTTAAATTATCCTTGTATCCCAGCAATAAAACCTACTTAATTGTGATGAATGAAATTTTGGGTCTGGTGCTGGATTCAGATTTGCTAGCATTTTGTTGAGGATTTTTGTGTCTATGCTCATCAGGTGTATTAGCCTGTAGTTTTGTTGTTGTTACTCTTGTGTCTTTACCAGATTTTGCTATCAGGATGACATGGGTTTCCCAAAATGAGTTAGGGAGGAGGCCCCCCTCCTTGATTTTTTGGAGTTGTTTCAGTAAGATTGGTACAAGCTCTTCTTTGCATGTCTGATAGAATTCTGCTGTGAATCCATCTGGCATAGGGCTTTTTTTATTTGATAGGTTTCTTAATGCTGATTCAGTTTCATTACTTATTAGTCTGTTCTGGATTAATGTTTCTTCCTAGCTCAGTCTTGGCAGGTAGTGTTTCCACAGATTTATCTGTTTCTTACAGATTTTCTTGTTTGTGTGCATAGAGGTGTTCATAGCACTCTCTGAGGAGTCTTTGTATTCATATGGAATTGGCTGTGATGTGAACCTTGTCATTTCTGACTGTGTTTGATTGGATCTTCTCTCTTTTTTTTCTGTTAACTAACTTTTAGTTTCATTGATTCTTTGTACAGTTCAATTTCATCTAGTTGTTTTCTGATTTTATTTATTTTACTCTGCTAGCTTTGTTTAGTTTGTTCTTGTTTTTCTAGTTCCTTTGGATGTTCGGTTAGGTTGCTAATTTGAGATATTTCTATCTTCTTGATGTAGATGTTCAGCACTATAAACTTTGTTGTTAACCTTACTTTTGCCGCACCTCAGAGGTTGTGGAATGTTGTCTCTATTTTCATTTGTTTTTTAAAAAATTAATTTCTACCCTAATTTTGTTTTTTAACCAAAAGTCATTCAGGGGCAAGTTGTTTAATATACATGTATTCGCATGGTTTGAGAACTCTCCCAGTGTTTATGTCTGTTTTTATTCCACTGTGATCCAAGGAGATGCTTCATATAATTAAAATTTGTTTTTAATTTATCAATACTTGCTTTATGGCTAAGCATGTGGTAAATTTTAGCATATGTTTCATATGAAGACGAGGAATATATATTCTGTGACTGTTGGGTAGAGTATCCTGTAAATGTCTATTAAGTCCGATTGTTCAAGTGTTGAATTTAAGTCCAGAATTTCTTCGTTAGTTTTCTGCCTCAACGATCTGTCTAATGCTGTCAGTAAGGTGTTGCAGTCTGCCACTATTACTTTGTGGCTGTCAAAGTCTTTTCTTAGGTCTAGAATTAATTGTTTTATAAATCTGGGTACTTTAATGTTGGGGGCATATATATTTAGAATAGTTGAGTCTTCTTCTTAAATTGAACCCTTTATCATTATCTAATGCCCTTCATTTTCCTGTTTTCTGTTGTTAAACTCTATTTTATCTGATAAACAAATAGTGATCCTGCTTTTTTTTTTTTCCATTTGCATGGTACATCTTTCTTTATCTCTTTACTTTGAACCTATGGGTCTCATTACACATCAGATGGGTCTCTGGAAGACAGTGGAAGGATGGGTCTTGTTATTTGTTTTTTTAATCCAATTTACCTCTCTATGTCTTTTAAATCGAGTGTTTAGACTGTTTATATTCAATGTTGATATTGATATTTGAGATTTTATCCCTGTCATGTTGTTAGCTAGTTGCTTTGTAGTCTCAGTTGTGTAGTTGCTTTATAGGGTCTATGGGCTGTGTGCTTTTGTGATAGCAACTATAATCCTTTCATTTCCATGTCTAGAATTCCCTTAAGCATCTCTCATAGAGCCAATCTGGTGCTGATTAATTCTCTTATTGATTGCTTGACTGGGGAAGACTTTATCTCTCCTTTATTTATGAGGCTCTGTTTGGGAGAATATGAAATTCTTGGCCGGCATTTCTTTGCTTTAAGAATGCTAAAAATGGGCCCTCAATATCTTTCGGCTTGTAAGATTCCTGCTGAGAAATATGTTGTTAGTCTGACAGGTTTCCCTTTGTAGGTAATATGACCCTTTTTCTTAGTTGCCTTCAATATTTTTTTCTTTTGCATTGACCTTGCATAGTCTGATGACTATGTGCCTTGGGACTTATAGTCTTAGTATCTCACAGTAGTTCTCTGGATTTCTTGCATTTACATGTCTATCTCTTCAGGAAGATTGGGGAAATATTTCCAAGTTATATCCTCAAATATGTCTTCCAAGTTGCTTGCTTCCTCTTCTCTCTCAGGTACGCTAATATCATAGATTTTGTTGTTTTACATGATCCCATATTTCTTGAAGGATTTGGTCATGTTTTGAAATTCTTTTTACTTTATTTTCGTCTGACTAGGTAGATTTAAAGGATTAGTCTTTGATCTCTGAAATTCTTTTTTCTGCTTGGTCTAGTCTGCTGTTAAGGCTTCCAATTGTATTTTGAAATTTTGGAAGTAAACTTTTTAATTGCAGAAAATCTGTTTGGTTCTTTCCAATACGACTATGTCATCTTTTAAATTTTGAATCATTTTCTAGCTTCTTTGTGTTGAATTTCAACTTTCTCTCAGATCTTACTGAGTTTTTTTGCTATCCGTATCCTTAATTCTATATCTGTCATTACAGACATTTCATTCTGGTTAGGATCCATTGCCTGGAAGCTACTGAAATCCTCTGGAGGTGACAAAACACTGGCTTTTTGTATTGCTGGAGTTTTTGTGCTTGTTGTTTCTCTTCTGAGAGCTGACACTTTGTATTTCTTTTTTAATTTGCTATCGTTTGGATGTGACTTCTTGATTTTTTATTCTATTTTTTACCTTGGGGATATGACTGTGGCGTATATGGTGTTTCATTTATTGACTTCATTTCTGGGTGCTTTCAGAGTGCCAGGCCTCTGTAGGGGTTCCTTAGTTGCAGAAAGGTTTGTGTAGTGGCTTTCTAAGATGTTGCTGGTTGTAGTAATGTAATTTTGTCTGGTGATGTAATTCAGGCTGCAGTCTACTAGGTGGTCCTTAAGAGTAAGAGACAGTAGGTAGTGGTGGGAACAGAAGCAACAGAGAAGGAAGAAAAGCACCCTCCCTCAGGGTATGTTTGCCTTTAGTCACGGCAGAGCTGCTAAAGAAGCCCAAGAAACAGTCTCTTTCAACCCACACTTCCTGGGCCCAGTGGGAAGAGCCACTGCTGAGTCTGCAGCAGTTTAGTGAGGTGGGGTGTGGGGGAAAAGAGGTGACCCGCTTTCCATATCCATTCCTGGACTTCAGTGGTGTTGCCTTCAGCAGCTGGTGTTATACTTGCATTTTCATTAACCTATGGTGGACTTTGAGTGGCTGCACTCTATCCTCCCTTAGGGACAATCCACACAAAGGTTTAGATCTCCAGGAGAGTGACATCTGCCTCCTTCTTATTCTTCAGAGCTAAGGAACACTGTCCCCCAAGTGACCAAAAGAGCAGCCTGGGGCACCCAGCAATGACCCACACAGACAGGTTTCAGTTTCCAAAGCTGCCCTGGCTGCAGTCTTGCCATCTGCAAGAAACCTCAGCTTCAGGCCGGGCGCGGTGGCTCACGCCTGTAATCCCAGCACTTTGGGAGGCCGAGGCGGGCGGATCACGAGGTCAGGAGATCGAGACCATCCTGGCTAACACAGTGAAACCCCGTCTCTACTAAAAAATACAAAAAATTAGCCGGGCGTGGTGGCGGGCACCTGTAGTCCCAGCTACGCGGGAGGCTGAGGCAGGAGAATGGCGTGAACCCGGGAGGCGGAGCTTGCAGTGAGCTGAGATTGCGCCACTGCACTCCCGCCTGGGCGACAGAGCGAGACTCTGTCTCAAAAAAAAAAAAAAAAAAAAAAAAAAAGAAACCTCAGCTTCAGCAATACTCCTCGCACTCCAGTCCTGTAATGGGAGAGAGTCTAATTCCAGTGCCAGCTGCTGGGCACTCTCCACACACACCACTCATTGGAGCTCTGGAAGTCCTTCTCCCCATTCCAGAGCAAGCTCTCCGGTCTCTTTAGTCTTGAGAATAAAATGCCTGCCATTGCCACCAGTCACCAAACAACATCTCTAAACACTCAGAATGGTGCCAGGTGTGGGAATATAATTGGAGAGAGTGGGGCACCTCTCAGGTGAACTACATGGGGAGTGTGGTTTGCTCATGTTTCAGTCTAACAACAGCAGTCTAGTAGGTGGTCCTGAAGAGTAAGAGGCAATAGGTAGCAGTGGGAGCAGAAGCAACAGAGAAGGGAGAAAAGTACCCTCCCGGCAGAGCAGTGGGTATTGTCCTAGGCCTACCTAGGATGGCCTTATTTCCCTGTCCCTTCTTGGCTAGGCAGCAGCTGCTGCCATATCATCCCAAGCTCAGGCCAAGGGTGGGCTTGGTCCAGCATTAAACTCTCAAAATGGTATCTTGGGCCTGGAGAGGCTAGGGCACCATCAAACCAAGCAGTGTGAACAAGAAGCCATGGGGAGTGCAGTCCAATTACAACTGGATCTCACATCAGCTCCTTGCAGAGCAGTGAATATTGTCCTAGATATGCATGGGATGACATGGTTTCTCTGTCAGTCCTTGATCAGGTGACAGTTGCACTCATGTCAGCCTGAACTCAGGCCAAAGGCAAAGCTCGGCCCAGTATTAAACTCCCAAAATGACATCTTGGGCCTGGAACTAGACAGGGTCAGAGCACCACCAAGGCATGTAGTGTGAACAAGAAGCTGTGGAGTGTATGGTCCACTTGTGTCTTAATCCGATCAGCAACTTGTAGCAGAGTGGCAAGTACCCTACCAGAGGTTGCGTGGGTGTGCTTATTCTCCCCTGTTCCTCCTTGGATCATTGCAGTGGCTATAGCCATGCCTGTAGGTCCCCAGTATCTGCACTCTCAAAATGGCTTCCCACTGAGGTTACTGCAGGCTCAAATGCCTCTGAGTTTCTGTGTGGGTTGCCTTTCTGGAGCAACATTTCTGAGAATCTTTAGGCAGCTCCATGTATCAGACATGAGGCCCTAGTGGTTGGTCAAGGGTTTCTCCCATGGCCCAGATTGTTAAAGCTGATTTCTGAGCTCTGTGGGTTTCTATCTTACTGTTTCCCCACGTCCAGGGTCTCAGTTGGTTTCCAGCTGTCAGTCTGTTCCCAGCTGGGTAAGCTGCCTGGAACACTATCTTTACTTACTTCTGGCACTTCCCATCTCTTCTCTGATGAATCCAAGTGTTCTCTCCTAGATGACCTGTACAGTGTGAGTATGTACTTATTACTCTGGTTTGTCTCTGTGGAGGAGGTACATGCTACTTGGGTCTAGTCAGCCATCTTGATCTGTAGTTCTCTTAAGGTTTTATTAGACTGTGACTATTATCCTGGAAGGTAACTTAAACTATGTCTTGGTTAATATATGTGGACCCAGAGAACAGAAGCAAACATTTATCAAGTTGTGGCCATGTGAACTGTGCTTGAGTAATCAATTCATCTGAAATTCATTCTGGTATAAGGAGTAAGACAGGAATCAAGATTTACTTATTTTTCTCAAAAGAATAACAAATTATCTTAGTTTTTTATATAATAAGATGTTTTCCATTGATGTGTATAACCACTTTTATTACATTAAAAATACTCATATGTATTAGGGTTATTTCTGGCTTTCTTTCAGATTCATTAATGTAGCTATTCTTCATCAGTAATTTTGTTTAAAGAAAACGCTATAGTTATATACTTTTTAATATCTGATAGGGTTTTTTCCCCTTGAGCATCCTATTAGAAATTGTCTGGTTTTAAATAATTTACTTCCTAGTATTGTACAGTTAAGTTTCCAAAGAAATGCCAGTATAATTTTATAAATTCCTTGTACAAATATCATTATTAATATATTAAATGTTATATAATAAATTATGAAATAAGTAATATCATTCAGAATCAGTGTAGTTTTGTTTTTTTTCTTTTCTTCCATTCATTCAACAAATATCTCTCAACAGAATTGTAGTGTTGTTTTGTTTTTGTTTTTGCTTTTTTTCCATCTAGAGCTGGTACTGACCTTGCTAATTTTATTTTTAGATTATTTGCTCTTCATGGTGCTACCTTAAACAGGTTATTATCTTCTTTCCACTATCTAAATGGTTTTAATTTTTATTTAAATATTGTATTGACTTGTGTTCTGCTTTTCTGATTTACCTACTTCCAGAAGTGTTTTATTTTTTCTAAGATTTTAAAGGTAAAAATTTTTAGTTATTAAGGTGAACTATTACATGTAATACATACAATAGAAATGTGTTCTATATTCTTTGTTTCCTTGAGCCAAGTAGTAGACTTCTTTTTGTACTTCCTCATTTCAATGAGATTAGTTTAATAGCAAGCAAAATGCTGGATTTTCAAAATTTATAGATCTACTTCAACATCTAGCATTAAGTTTAATGGTAAACTTAAATTTATATGTCTATACATAGCTACATATCACTCTATTAATATTTTATCAGGGATCGATATGGAATATTTTGGTTGCTTATTTGGCACATTTGGAATTATTATAATGATTTAGAAATGTTTTCAAAGCCACTTTTATATAACAAATTACTTAAAAAATAAAGACTTTTATTTGTGCTGGAAAAATATTTCTCCTGCAATGATACCTTTTATATAAGTATAAAAATGTTATACTAAAGCTTTATTTTTCATAGAAATATGAATACATGAAAGTCAATGAAATGATTATACTATAAAACATTGAAAAAATAAGTAATTCTTTATAATGATGTTTTTTAAAACTTGAAGTCTTATGTGTTATGGATCATAAAAAATTTTTTGATTTTAAACTATTCCAAAATGCATCTCACTATTTCCTGCTTTTTAAAAGACAATACATCAAACATAACAACTTTTTCCTAATGATTTGATGGCATCAAGGTCACCAAAGTGTTAGGCCAAGCTGTTCTTTAGGTATTATATAATATGGATTTTATTGTTTGTTGCTGTTGTTTAATAACCATAAGTGATTGTTCTATTTAAGTCGATGCATTCTTTTTTCCTGGTTATTTTCTCACTGCCACCCATTGCTGCTTTAAATTATCCTAAATCATTCTACTTTATGAGTTTGTAAAATGGCTTGGAAGTCCAGTTGTTAATTTTGCATTAAAATTGCAGTAAAAAGTCATTGTGAGAACAGGTAAAGATCTCTCTGGTGAGTTGAATAAGAGAGCTTTATTTTCTTTTTAGGAGCTTTTTTGTGACATCTCTTTTGTCAGTTAAGAAAACCTTTTGTCACTGAATTCTGTGCTGTATGCAAGATAAGTGAGGTTGCTATTTGCTTGAATTATAGATGTAGGAACAAATTCTGCTGTCTGTATTGCCAAACTAGAGTGTACAAACATTAATTACTATTTCCCCCCCCCACAAAAAAAGTTATATTTGTCTACATAAGTGAATATCTCCTGAGAGACCTAGAACTGCACTTTGGATAACATCTTGACCATTTTTTCTCAGTTTTATATTTTGAGAAAGGAGTCTACCGTTCGTTTTGTCATGAGGAAGGTAGTTTTGTATTTGTATTATATGTAATATCTTCTGGTTAAATTATTGAACTTGAAAAACCAACACTTTATAAATTGTAAAAATGCACATTTGAAAGAACTATACTGTACTGCTGCTGTAACAAATTACCACAGAAAAGTGGCTTAAAACAACTGCCATCTATTACCTCAGAGTTCTGTAGGTTCAAAGCCTGGGGTGGCATGTCTGAATTCTCTGCTCAAGATCACACAAGGCTGAAATCAAGGTGTTAGCTAGGCTATATTCTTATCTGGAATTTTTCCAAATTTATTTTGATTGTGGACAAAATGTATTCCTTGTGGTTGTAGAACTGAGGTACTGTTTTCTTGCTGGTTGTCAGGTCAGAATCACTCTCAGCTTCTAGAGACCACTTGCATTCCTTCTTATATGACCCATCTTCAAGCCAGGAACAGTAAGTCAAGTCCTGCTCATGCTTCAAACTCTCTGATTTTCCCTTCTACCACTAACTGGAGAAAGCTCTCCTTCCCCTTCTACCACTAGCCTGAAGAAAATCTCTCACTTTCAGGGGATCACGTCATCAAGGCCAGCGAGATATTATTCCTATTGTAAAGTCAACAATGCTATATAGCGTAGCCGTTCATGGACTGATATTTCAACATATGCACAGGTTCTGGAAAATAGGTCATGTAATCTCAGGAAGGGAAATTTTTAAAATTCTACCCACTGCATATATTAATTGCAATTAACTCTTTTTACATCTGGGATGAAGTCATAAAAAGAAGTGTTTCTCAGAGTGGGCTCTAGAGCCAGGTTAATATTGTGGATGTACCAGGTGTTAACTGAGAGATGCTGTGCAAGTAATTAAAGTTTTCTGTAATTTGTTTTTTATTATGTAAAATTGACACAATAATAATATGTATTTCATCAGGCTTTTATAAAATGAAATGTAGTAATGTAGGTAAAGTTCTTAGAGCAAAGGAAATATTCACTAAATATTATTTATTAATATCTTATTTAAAACTCCCTACACAAAACACCTTTACTCAATATTTATTTAAGAATAATATTTCAATTAAAATATCCCTAAAGTGTCAAGTAGCTCTTAATAATATATATATCATGAATTCTCTTGGTTATATGAATACTTCTGTTTAAGGCTAGTCGAGTGAAGCAGTGGGAATGGAGAATGAACAAAGAAATCTGTAATTGGTTATGATCGATTAGTTGTAAATGCAATGGCACTCAGACCAGCCTTATAAATACTTTTTATAGAAAATAATCAATGGACATTGTAGGAACCCAGAAATGTAGCAGGACAAGCCACAGACAAAACCCCTCAGACACCAAGTTAAAGAAGGAAGCGGTTTATTCAGCCGGGAGCATCGGCAAGACTCCTGTCTCAAGAGCTGAGCTCCCTGAGTGAGCAATTCCTGTCCTTTTTAAGGGCTCACAACTCTATGGGGGTGCGCGTGAGAGGGTCGTGATCGATTGAGCAAGCAGGGGGTACGGGACTGGGGGCTGCATGCACCGGTAATTAGATCGGAACAAAACAGAACAGGGATTTTCACAGTGCTTTTCTGTACAATGTCTGTAATCTATAGATAACATAACTGATTAGGTCAGGGGTCAATATTTAACTACCAGGCCCAGGGTGTGGCGCCAGGCTGTCTGCTTGTGGATTGCATTTCTGCCTTTTAGTTTTTACTTCTTTTTTCTATGGAGGCAGAAATTGGGCATAAGACAATATGAAGGATGGTCTCCTCCCTTATCCCTCACACTTTGAGAATCTCACTCAATAGTGGGAGTTCTTGGGTATATACTCAAAGGATTATAAATAATTTCACTGTAAAGACACATGGATACGTATGTTTATTGCAGCACCATTTACAATAGCAAAGACTTGGAACCAACCCAAATACTTACCAATGATAGACTGGATAAAGAAAATGGGGCACATATACACCATGGAATACTATGCAGCCATAAAAAAGAATGAGTTTATGTCCTTTGCAGGGACATGGATGAAGCTGGAAACCATCATTCTCAGCAAACTAACACAGGAACAGGAAATCAAACACTGCATGTTCTCACTCATAAGTGGGAGTTGAACAATGAGAACACATGGACGCAGGGAGGGGAACATCAGACACCAGGGCCTGTCAGGGGGTAGGGTGGCAAGGGGACAAATACTTAATGCATGTGGGGCTTAAAACCTAGATGACGGGTTGATAAGTGCAGCAAACCACCATGGCACATGTATACCTATGTAATAAACCTGCATGTTCTTTCGTGTATCCCAGAACTTAAAGTAAAATTAAAAAATAATAAAAAGAAAATAATCAATGGGCATTGTAGGAATTATTTCTAATAACTCAGTATCAAAATTTGATATTACTACAAATGCTACACACCTATCTCTTAACTAACATATAGTCTATAATAAATTATCAAGTTTATAAAATTGGACATAAATATATCATATGTTGTCTTATATCAAATAGAAAAATTTCTATCTAGTATTATTTCAGATTTTCTATATATGATGAATGAGATTCACCTTTGAATTATGTAACTACATTAGGTTAAGATACTTTACGATTTTTAGATTTTATTAAATTATAGTATACCTTTTATAAAATAATATTATTACTGTACAAAAGCTCACAGAATGACAACATAATTTCGTACTAAAGCTAATGCAACCTTGAC
This sequence comes from Gorilla gorilla gorilla, assembly GCF_029281585.2. Lineage (NCBI taxonomy): Eukaryota > Metazoa > Chordata > Mammalia > Primates > Hominidae > Gorilla > Gorilla gorilla. Next base: position 84,497,489 of record NC_073238.2, on the reverse strand, counting down.
ATGTTTGTAATGGCAGCAGTCTTGAATTTAAGAGAAAAAACAATGTGGATATAACCACTCCTAATAATAGTTCTCTATGGCAGATGTGGCCATGTGCTTGTTTTTATGTACTTAAACATTATTTAAATTATTATATGTGTTTATTGTTTGGAGATTGCACATTTTAAAAATCTAGATTTCTGCCTCCTCTTAATCAGTCAAAAAGCCTGGCAATACTCAGCCAGAATTTCCAATGGCAACAACAAAGTAGCGATTGTTATTTTTCGGTACAGTGGGCATTCTTCAGTTAACAAAAGTGGTCAGGACTCTGTCATGCCTGCAGTCCCACATTTCATTATATTTTAAATAAATGTATGGGGTATATATGTGCAATTTTGTTACATGCATGGATTACATTGTGGTCCATTGAGGGCTTTAGGTAGTCATCACCCGAATAATGTATATTCTACGCACAGAGTAATTCGCCTTCACCTTGTAGGTATTTGAGATACCAGTGATGGCTTCATTAACAGAGTAACCCTAAAATAATTATGTCTTAAAGTAAACTTTCATTTTGAATCCCTTCCAAGTTTATTACATAGCACTGCAGCAGTCCACTCTAACTTGTATTCTGTTTGTAATCTATATTATGATAAATATTGGTTTTTCTCTAAGGGACAACAAAGGCTAAAATTACTCACGACTGACTTTGTCCTTTTCTTCTGACTCAGAAAATACCCAGGGGAATACATACAGTCTTATAAACAAAAGAAAACAACAGAACTCACAAATTGATAAATTAATAATAATTATAGAATTAGGTGGCTTAGATAGAAAGCTAATAAAGTACATTGGTGAGGAAATTCCATAAAGGATATTATTATTAATAATTTTCATAAAAAAGAGAAAGCATACCTTAATTTTATTATTCTTAAAAAGACGACAAAACGTTTACAATACCTGCTGACATTTGAATAAGAAAACCAATTGTATTGGCTAGTATGAGTAAGCTCTACAAACATAAAATATCCTTTTTCATTTTGTATTGCTTAACTTTATATAACTAAGCAAGATTGAAGACTGGAGTATAAACAGGACTTGGTTTCTGAGGTTAGCTGAGTAATGCACCTCCCCCAACCCCGCCCAGAAAAATGTCCATATCCTAAACCCTGGAACCTGTGAATATGTTATGTTACACAGAAAGAGTGGGATAAAGCTTGTGAAGGAATTAAAGTTGTTAAGCAGCTGAATTTAACATAAACAGATTATTCTACATTATGTCTGATTAAACTGGTATGAGCCCATTGTAATCACAAGGGTCAGTGTCAGAGAAATGCAATGTTGCTGACTTTGGGGATAGAAGATGGAGTAACAAGGAATGTGGTGGCCTCTAGAATAGCAGTCCCCAACTTTTTGGGCACCAGGGACTAGTTTGGTGGAAGAACATTTTTCCATAGACAGGGGTCGGAGAGTGGGGGTTGGTTTCAGGGTGAAATTGTTCCACCTCAGGTTATCAGGCATTAGATTCTCATATGGTATGATCAACCTAGATCCCTCCCATGCACAGTTCACAATAGGGTTTGCGCTCCTATGAGAATTTAATGCCACGGCTGGTCTGACAGAAGGTGGAGCTCGGGGTGCCGCTCACCTCCTGCTGTGCGTCCTGGTTCCTAACAGACCACGGACCATTACTGGTCCACGTCCTGGAAGTTGGGGACCCTTGTTCTAGAAGATAGAAAAGGCAAGAGAACTGATTTTCTCCTGCAGCCTCCAGAAAGGAACAGAGCCATGGCAGCATTTTGATTTTAGTGCAGAAATAACCATTTCAGATTTCTGACCTCCTGAACTGTAAGATAACAAATCTGTGTTATTTGTCACTAAATTGGAAATATTTTTAACAGTAGCCATAGTAAATTAATATAAATTCTAATTTGAAAAATGAAGATGGAAATGAACTATTTCTGCTGTAGCTACTAGGATAAGTGAGTAGGTCACTTTTGAAGACTGAAGTTACAGGAAAAACTGTAAAGGTTAAAAATCCTGTCATGTATTGAGATTTAAGACTTATCTAGCTCATTTGAATGAGGCTTTGAAATCCAAATCAATTCCTGACTTTTCCTTTTTGAATTGCAACTCCTTTGCTTGCTCGGAAGTCTTAATTTCACTCGTTCCTAACTATTTCCTCTGAGGAGGGTAACTGGACCTCAAATTCCCTGCAAAGATTTTTAGCAAGGCTTTGGAGTCTGTGGGAAGTACGGTTGTTCAAGTACTTTCTTCCTTGTCCACTCATAGCAGAAAATATGAGCCTAATGAGATTGTGTTAATTAGGATTAGATTACTTTCTTCTGCCATTATCGGTCAAATATAGTCACAAGAGACAGATATCTGTGTAAACCTTTTTTTTTTTTCTTTATGCAACTGAGTTTTACTCTGTTGCCCAGGCTGGAGTGCAGTGGCACGTTCTCAGCTCACTGCAACCTCTGCCTCCCAGGTTCAAGGGATTCTCTTGCCTTAGCCTCCTGAGTAGCTGAGACTACAGGCATGAGCCACCATGCCCGGCTATTTTATTTTTATTATTATTTTTTGTATTTTTAGTAGAGATGGGGTTTCAACAGAGTTTGAGGCCAGGCTGGTCTCAATCTCCTGACCTCAGATGATTCACCTTCCTTGGCCTCACAAAGTGCTGGGACTACAGGCGTGAGCCGCGCACCAGGCCATCTGTGTATAACTCTTAATTTTTAGTTATGCATTCATATAATATAAAAGTTATCAAGCTTTGAGAATCCAGATGACTTTGAAGTTATTCAACTATGTAGTTTGCTTTAGAATTTTGATTTGAAGGCAAATGAATAAATCATTCAATATCCAATATAATAAATATATTAAATATAAAATAAATACATTTGTTTAAAATATACATGTTAATAAACAGTATTGAATAACTTTTGTGAACATTGCAATTTATTTTTATCCTAACAATAACAATAATTTCCTAATACTTCAAAATTAGTTATATATTGGAATGAACCTATAATTTTAGCAATATCAGAAAGGAGATTTGACATATCTAATTATTGCTATTACCTTTAAGTAAAAATTGAGCATAAATTGTATCGTTTTTACTTTAATTAGCAAAACTTCTGTTATGAAAGTGTTTACGTTCATTTAGTTCATTACTAATTAGGTTCTAAAGAGTAAATGAGTCCCCAGAGGAATATATTCCCTAGATTTGCAAACTTTTATTACAGGTAAAACAGATCATCAGTGCTTAAGTGAAAGTACACAAGAATGTTAATTTGCTTTGTAGAAATGTTTCATGATTGAAGGTATAACATTGGTGAAGGTGAGTCTGAACATGAAGTCAAACACTACATCAAGATCAGCGTCTATTAGCTTATATTCTATCATATAAACATTTGGGAGTTTGTTCTACACAGGCATTTTTAATGAGAATTGGGTAATTAAACCCATTAAAACAAATCTCACCAGCAATTTAGCTTCTTCTTTCAATTTCTATTTTATTAGTCAGAGTTACTGCATTTCTCAAACTTATATGTAAAAAGCTTTAAAGAAATATAAGCTATATTATTTAGAGATTCTAACATGATTGTTCAGGATAGAAGATCATTTTATAAAATTCTATTAAGCTATTCCCCAGATTTTTTTTTTTTTTTTTTTTTTTTTTTTGAGATGGAGTCTCGCTCTGTCACCGAGGCTGGGGTGGAGTGGCGCAATCTCTGCTCACTGCAAGCTCCGCCTCCCGGGTTCATGCCATTCTCCTGCCTCAGCCTCCTGAGTAGCTGGGACTACAGGCACCTGCCACCATGCCCGGCTAATTTTTGTGTGTGTGTGTGTTTTTAGTAGAGACGGGGTTTCACCGTTAATTAGCCAGGATGGTCTCGATCTCCTGACCTTGTGATCCGCCCATCTTGGCCTCCCAGAGTGCTGGGATCACAGGCGTGAGCCATTGTGCCTGGCCTAAGCTATTCCCCAGATTATTTTTTAAAAGCTGGTTTAAAAAGCATAGCAAATATTTGCTTATATATCTTACAATTGACTTTTAAAACCTTCAGTTATTTAAGGCATATGACAAATTTAAAGAAAAACATGATAATAGTTTATTGAATTAACTTTCAGAAATTATCCAAATAACATGCATAGCTTAATTATTTAAAAGGGCTTTCATAAATATTTTTCAAGCTGGTATTAGGCTACATTTTTAAATGCCAAAAGTGATAGAAGGAAGTTGTAAAATCCACTGACAGAACTGGGTCATACTCACCAATGTTTCTATAGAATCAATCAATAGTTTAGCATGAGACCATTATGTAATTCAAACAAGATGAACATTTGTGTCTAGTTTGATCATTCATGTCTGCCAAGAAGAGAAAATAAAGTAGTTGAATTACTACTACTTTTGTTTTTCTGCCACTTTTTCTTTTTTAAAAAAAATGAATACGACAAGAGTGTTTTCACATCCTAATCTGTACCCTGCTTTGGCAGGCTGTTTGTTGGATTTATAGCAATTGGTGACTTTTTGATTTTATGTTTTATGTTTTATCAGGAGCTACAACTATAGAGAAATATGATCTGAGAACAAATCTGTGGATCCAGGCAGGGATGATGAATGGCAGAAGGTTGCAGTTTGGTGTGGCTGTTATTGATGACAAACTCTTCGTAATTGGAGGTCGAGATGGCTTAAAGACATTGAACACTGTTGAATGTTACAATCCCAAAACCAAGACATGGACTGTCTTACCACCAATGTCAACACATAGACATGGTCTAGGTAAGATCTCTAACTTTATTGATATTACTTTTAGAAACACGTTATTGATAATGTAACTATATGGTAAAATATATTATTGATGCCTGTCTTAGTAAATTTGTGTTGCGATAAAGGAATATCTGAACCTGGGTAATTAACATAGAAAAGTTTCTTGGCTCACTATTCTTCCAGCTGGAATATTAGGCCTTTAGTGAAAGTTTCAAAGTTTCCACTCATGACAGAAGGCAAAGGGAGGCCATGCATTCAGAGATCACATGGTTACACAGGAAGCAAGAGAGACAGGAGCAGGTGTCAGGCTCTTTGTAACAACCAGCTCTTGAGGGAACTAATAGAACAAGACCTCATTAACATGAGGACAGCACCAAGCCATTCATGAGGGATCCGCTCCCATGATCCAAACATCTCCCAGTAGGCCCCACCTCTGACACTGGAGATCAAATTTTAACATGAGTTTTGGGGGGACAAACATCCAAACTATGACAATGTCATCAGTTATCATTTTCTTTAAGTAAATTATGGGCTTATTTGCAGCATATTTTGTATTTAAATTTCTTGACATCTTCCTGTGTTTACTAGTCTTAATTTTAAACCGTTGAGATACATATTAAAGTTCTCTAAAAGAGTAGACTCCAAGCCATCCTCAAAGTAGACCTCAAGCTGTCCTCAAAGATCATACGATATGTACAGTTGAATATGGAAAAATGAAGTAACATGGAAAGGCCGAAGTAGTGCAACCCAGAGGGAAAAATAGTTAATGTGGGTTGAGTGAATCTTAAGGTAGCTTTCTCTCACATTATTGAATAAGCGCATCTATGTCTTTGCACCTAATTGATTCCACTTTGAAAAATCTGTGGGGAAGAGGACAATAAGGGTTTAGAGAAAGAGCAACACATTCGCTGGCACCATAAGTCATTATGATAGGATTTATCTGTTCCCTGCTATGGGGTAACCAGGAACTAGAGAGAACTATACCTGGTTTCAGATCTCGATGTGCATCTTGAATTCATCACTTTCTATTTGCATGATTTGGACCCAGCATTTAAACTCAGCCTTGGTTTTGTGATTTGCCACCAATTCAAGGTTTTTAAGTAGACAAAAATATAATAATTAAAATGACTATGAAATCACTTTGTAAATTGTAAAGTCCTATATACATATTATAAAGAACAATTTAATAAAGACTAACAGTTCTTGAATTTACACTTTGTCTTATGAGGATTGTAAGGAGAAGTACAAATTACTTTCTTTTGAAGATCTAAAATATGCCAGAAAATTGACTAAGTGCTTCCTTTCCTATATTTAGAATATACATATTAGACAGATAACAGAGTTTAATTGCAAATCCACAGATTTAGACATTCACAGGTAAGCAAAATTAATACTTGTTCAATGTTCATGTTCCCAGCACTGTATTTTGCATTCATGTCTACTCCACCATCAGTCCAAAGTAAAATTTAAAGAAATTAAATATACACAGATTGATGGGGGAAGAGAGAGAAAAGGAAAGAGAGAGAGAAGGAAAGATGACTGACAATGACCTTGTAGAAGACTGCCTTTGATTTACACGCCAATAAAAGGTTCAGTCAGTTAAAGCCAGGTTGATGGGGGCAGAAGATATCTGTGTTCTCCGATGAGGCAGAGTGCTTCCTTTATAATCAGTCTTATTCCTTTATGATCAGTTGAATCATAGGAAGTTCGGCATTATGTATCGTACTCAAATACAATAAACATCCTTGGCCTAAGATTGCTGATCTTCCAAGGTAAAGTTTCAGCCTTTGATTTACCTCCTTCCATCTTCCAGGGACTTCCATTGCATAGATGTTGATATTCCTTAATCTATCATATTATTAAGTTTTATTTTATATTTTTGTCTTTATCCTTTCCTGAGAGGTAACTTTAATATTCAGCCTTCTGTATTGTTCTTAATCTGTGTGCATCATGGTATATATTTCATGTATTGATATCTTAATGTCAATTAAATTTGTTTTTTACATTCTTGCTATCCCTACTTGGTAATTCATTATAATTGCTTTCTTCTTCTTAGTGGTTTTCATATTCTCCCTTATCTCTGTTAGGCTACGTACTGTTCCTATTTCAAATTCCTATCTGCTTCTTGAACTCTTCTTTATTGTAGATTAATATTCCTTCTCTCTCCTTCCCCCAGCTCTTTTTTTTTATCTCTCTCTCCTCTTTCTCTGTTGTTCATCCTTTTTCTCCTCTTTTTTTCCCACTGTTTCTTTCCTGCTCTTCTTTCTATTCCTCTCTCCCACCATTTCTTAATGCTCTGTTTCTTTCTCTGTCACTTCTAATGCTGGTTAATGGTAGTTGTGGCCTCTGAAATACATAATTCTTTTATCTGAGTACTCACGTGGCCAGTATCAGATACTTTGGGTAATTGTATGAAGGGCTAAGGCATATGATACGTTTTTGTGTCTTATCAAAACAATCAGGAGTAGCTAGGGGAATTACAGCTGGGCATGAAGCCCTAAGCCTGTAAGCTGACTTCGCTCAACCTATTTGCTGTTATCTCTAGTATGTAGACCTCAGGGGGTTGCATCTATTTACTTCCATTTGCACATAAATCTTCTTAAGATTTTCTTTCTTATCTGTGGATGCCTTAACCTTAGAGCTGGTAGCTTAAATGAGAAGGTAATATTCATGACCAGCAAGTCTGTTTGCTTCTGCTATTCAAAATTCCTCATTCAAGCTGGGCTCTGATGGCATTGTGATGTTAACAATCCAATTCTGGCAAGTTCTGCACTGACACTGATGTATCATCACTGAGGGATAGGAAACATGCAGTAACTCTTCCTAAGGGAACAATATGGGGTAGTAAAAAAAGAACATATCAAGTTTTCCTCCCAGATATTTTCTCAAGGCAGTGCTCTAAATTTTTGTCTCACTCAGAACATCACAAATGATGTTAGGCTCTCAAATATATATGATTCCTCTCTCTTCAGTATAATCGGCAGGATTGGGTTTAAGTGTGAAACCAACAGTTTGTGCTAGTTTTCTACTCGTTCAGAAACTAAAATGTATCATTTAATTTGCCACACCGTTAATTTGTATCTATGTGTGGTATGCAGAGGTTTTACAAAATTGAATATATAATAACATGTTATACATTCAAGTGAAAAGAAGCTAGAGTCTAAAGTAAAATTTTAAAAATTGAAAAAAATGAAACCTCAAAATGTGTTTTGACTTATCTAGCTTTTTCCGTTTGATTTGTGTAAAAGAAAAACTTACATGATTTTATGAGAAAGTCACATGAGTTCCGTAGTTGCTAAAACTACATGGTTTAAAATGTTTCACAGCTATCGATAAATGATCATTCTGCTGGATAAAGTAACATGTAAAAATGATATTCATTTAAAGTCTGTGACATCAAGGAGCAAAGATATGCCCAGGGAATTAAACAAATTAAGACCACACTTTTCTCAGTATGCTACGAATTTTTATTTTATCATTTAAGTCTTTAAGCATATAATTCTATATATTATCTTTTTTCATGATATTTTATATTGTATAAAATTGAATAAGACGTTACTACAATGCACTATTTCAGTTAAGTGTTTTGAGGAGAAATTGGCAAAGCATAACTGATTGTTTATTATGGATTTTTTATATGCTATGCAACATCTTATATGTTAAATATATGGTAGGGGTTGTTTCTGCTTTTAGTTTGGTTTCAATTCAGATATAATTCACATATCATAAAGTTAATTAAATTTTAAAGTACAGAAATCAGTGTGTTTGAATATATTGAGATGAGCAGACATCACCACTAGCAAATTCCAAAACATTTTTGTCATCCTGAAAAGAAATCCTATACCCAACACATTGTCAGTCTTAATAACCCAGTCTTTCCTTAGCAGCAATTAATCTGCTTTTTATCTCTGTGGATTTGCTCATTCTGAATATTTCATGTAAAAATAATTATACAATTTCTGGCCTTTTGTGTATGGCTTCTTTCATGTAGCACAATGTTTTAAAGTCAATTTCAGGTAGTGTATATCGATATTTCATTCCATTTATGGATGAACAATATTCCATTATTAAGCTTTACCACATTTGTTAATACATCATCAATAGAAGGACATTTGTTTCTATAGTTTGGCTGTTATGACTTAAACTACTATATCTGCCTTTTTGTTTGAACATATGTTTTCAATTGTTTTTGGTATATATCTAGGTGTGGGATTATTGAGTCCTGTGGTTAATTCTTGGTTTCACTTTTGGAGAAACTGCAAAACTGTTTTCCAAAGTGGCTGCACCATTTTCTATTCACACCAGCAATGTATAAGGGTACCAGTTTCTTCACATTTTTGCCTAAAATAGTGATTTTATTTAAATAATCCCAGTATATTTGAAGTAGTATCTCATTGTGGGTTTATAAGCATTTCCTAGTTTCTCATTTCTAATTATTTTTGAGAATCTTTTTTGTATACCTTCTTTGGAGAAAGCTCTATTGAAATATTTTCCTATTCTTGTCTTGGGGTTATTTTTCTTTTTATTGTTGACTTATAAGTGTTCCTTTTACATTTTGATACTCTGGTTAGAAGGCCTCTATCAGACTAAGATTTGTAAATATTTTCTCCCATTCTATGAATTTTAATTTTTTTTAGTTTTAAGTTCTGGAGTACATGTGTAGGATGTGCAGGTTTGTTACATAGGTAAACATGTGCCATGGTGATTTGCTGTGCCTATCAACCCATCGCCTAGGTATTAAGCCCAGCATGCATTCGCTATTTCTCCTGACACTCTGCAATTTTCTTAATAGTGCCTTTTGAAGCACAGAAGTTATTAACTTCATGAAATTCTATTTATTTATTTATTTATTTAGCTTGTGGTTTTATTGATATATCCAAAAAATTATTTTCTAATCTATGTTCATGAAGATTTATGCCTGTGTTGTCTTTTTAAAGTTTTAGCTTTCAAACATTTAAGGTCTTAAATTAAGAAATATGATCCGTGCTTTGAGTTAATTTTGTATTTGTCATGAGATAGCAGTTCTACTTCATTCTTTTGCATGCTGTCCTTGCTTCTTTTGTTGAAAAGACCTTTCTTTCCCATTGAATTCTTGGCACCCTTGTCAAAAATCAATTGGCCATAACTGTGAGGGTTTATTTTTGTATTTTTCAATTCTATTACATTAGTCTATGTGTATATCTTTATGCCATTCCCACATTTTCTTGTTTACTGAAGCTTTGTAGCAGTTTTTAAAATCATGTAGTGTGATCACACTGTCTTTGGTTTTTATTTTAAGAATTTTTGGATATTCTGGGTCCCTTGTATTTCCATATTTTTTTAAAAAAGATCAGTTTATCAATTTCTACAAAAGCGTACCTGGGATTTAAATATTGATTGCATTGAATCTCCAGATCAATTCGTGAGTATTGCCACTTAAAAAAAAATAAATCTTCCAATCCTTTATATGAGATGTCATTCTGTTGAGTTAGGTCCCTAGTCTTGTACCTATTTTGCTAAATTTATTCCTAAATAATTTATTTTTGATATTATTATCAATGTGATTGTTTTCTTCATCTCATTTTCAGATTTTTTATTGCTAGTGTATAGAAATACAGTTTGTATTTGTATATTTAACTTGTATCCTGAAATCTGGCTGAACATATTTAATAGATTAATATATTTCTTTGTATTTATTATTATATTTTCTTTTTTATGTGTGTGTGTGTGTGTGTGTGTGTGTGTGTGTGTTTCCCCCACGGCAATGGCTTGACTCTCCAGCACTCACTATGCAAGTGACTTTCACTATTAAATATGTTTCTCCTTTTTTAAAAATAGATGTTTTTATCAGGCTGAGAAAGGTCCCTTATATTCCTAGTTCAATGAATGTTTTATTTGTTGTTGTTGTTGTTTTCACTTTTAGAAATGGGATTTCCCCATGTTGACCAGGCTGGTCTTGAACTCCTGACCTCAGGTGATCCACCTGCCTCGGCCTCCCAAAGTGCTGGGATTACAAGCGTGAGCCACCTTGCCTGGCCGCTAGTTCAATGAATGTTTTTATCATGAAAAGGGTATTGGATTTTTCTGTATCTATTGAAATATGCATGTGATTTTTGTCTTTTTTCAATTAGTAGAGTATATTAAATTAATAATTTTCAGATGTTAATACACATTGTCTTTTTCAAATACATTACACTTAGTCACAGTGTAGAACTCTTTTTATATTTTGCTGTATTTTTTTTATTAGCATTTTGTGGAAGATTTCACATCTATATTCACAAGAGATACTGGTCTAGAGTTATCATGTCTCTGGTTTAGGTATCAAGGTAATATTGGCATCATGGATGAATTGGGAAATGTTTTCTCATATTCAGTTTTGTGGAATATTTTGTAGTGGATTGGTGGCAACCACAACATTACAGAGAAGGAGATAAAAATAAGCATATTTAAACCTCACTGTTCTCTAGATTTCAGTTTTTCTTGAATACATGCTTCCTATATTGTTCCCAGCCTTATTTTTAGTTTCCAGAGTTTAATATTTTTTTGCCAGTGTTCTTATTATTAGTAGATATTTGAAGGTTATTCATGCAATTCCTGACAATGTCACTATAAGAGGTTGCTTTTATATGGGTACAACAAGGATAAACTAAGTGATCCATAAATAAGAGGAATCTTTCTTTTGGAAACATAATGGTTAGCTTAGAAAATTGACCAAATGTGTCAGAAGTGGCTAAAACCAAAAGAAGCTTGGTAATTAAATAGAGACCACAATTACATCTCAGTGAATGCCTGGTGAGGACAAAGATGTTTCTATGGAAAGATGCTGGATGCTTCAGCTGGCGTCTCTGCCTCTACCTACTCTAGATGTATTAGGTAGCTCTAAGTTACATTCTCCTCCAAACTTACTTAATGTTGCTTCAACCTTTGACAATGCAAAACAAATACAAAACAAAATCTTTCTTTCCTTCTTTGCTTTGGTCACTCCAGATTTAAAGTCTCTTGTTGGAAGCACACTATTGGCCTTACGTTTTCAAGGTGAGGAAGGAGAAGTAGCTCAACTTATTGTCATCAATAGTGAAATACAAGCCTTGCTTTCCAAGAACACTGATGTCTATATATGTTTCCAAAGTAAGAATGATCAGATATTAGGACAGTAGAGGAAAAAAATGGTCATTTGTTCATTCTACTATTTATTTGTTAACTGATTAAATTCTCACAACTACCCTATAACACAAATACTGTTTATGTCATTTTAATTGTACAAAAAGTGATGAAAAAAGTAGTCAACTAACTTTCCCTATTTCACATCACTTTACAAGGAAAACTTTGGATTTAATCTCAGATTCCTCGACTCAATAGTCATATTTTTTCTAACATAACATGCTGTTGCCAAAAAAAAAGTAAATAATAATAATAATGTAATAATATTTTGATTTTTTATATTTTTAATTTATTAAATAAGACTTATTCTGTCAACTTACCCATACAAAATAAAAGACAGACATGTAAAACAATTTAAAAAAGTAATTTTAAAAAAATTCTGAAATTCAATGTCTGAGTGAAATTGATAGCATAGATCAATCCTAAAGATTCCTGTGGAATAAATTCATGGAATGATTTAATTAAAGTATTTTAAATTTAGAGGATAGATACAGATTTTAATATAGGCATAGATATAGACAGATGGATATGTAGGTAAATAAGTAGATAGATAGATAGATAGAGTCCTGTGGAGTCCAGTGTTTATCTTTTTCTCCTGAATTCTCCTGAGAGGGAAAAAGAGGAAAACAGTATTAGAACTATGACTGTCATTTTTGTAATAGCCATTGTAATATCATTAGAATAATAGAGTTTATAACTAATAAATCAGAAAAAGGTCCCCTGTATTCTGCAATTTAAAGATTACCTATCTTATAGGCTCTCTGATCAAGTCTTTCTAAAAATCTTCATTTTATTCATCACTTCTGTGTACTTGGAGCTCCAAGTATTTATTGCTTAATATTATTTATACACTGTCTATCAAGATTCCTAGGCTATGAGTTAAGATATACTATATTTTCATTATTATTATTATACCTTAAGTTTTAGGGTACATGTACACAATGTGCAGGTTTGTTACATATGTATACATGTGCCATGTTGGTGTGCTGCACCCATTAACTCGTCATTTAGCATTAGGTATATCTCCTAATGCTGTCCCTCCCACCTCCCCTGACCCCACAACAGTCCCCGAAGTGTGATGTTCCCCTTCCTGTGTCCATGTGTTCTCATTGTTCAGTTCCCACCTATGAGTGAGAACATGTGGTGTTTGGTTTTTTGTCCTTGCGATCGTTTGCTGAGAATGATGGTTTCCAGTTTCATCCATGTCCCTACAAAGGACGTGAACTCTTCATTTTTTTATGGCTGCATAGTATTCCATGGTGTATATGTGCCGTATTTTCTTAATCCAGTCTATCATTGATGAACATTTGGGTTGGTTCCAAGTCTTTGCTATTGTGAATAGTGCCACAATAAACATACGTGTGCATGTATCTTTATAGCAGCATGATTTATAATCCTTTGGGTATATACCCAGTAATGGGATGGCTGGGTCAAATGGTATTTCTAGTTCTAGATCCCTGAGGAATCACCACACTGACTTCCACAATGGTTGAACTAGTTTACAGTCCCACCAACAGTGTAAAAGTGTTCCTATTTCTCCACATCCTCTCCAGCACCTGTTGTTTCCTGACTTTTTAATGATTGCCATTCTAACTGGTGTGAGATGGTATCTCATTGTGGTTTTGATTTGCATTTCTCTGATGGCCAGTGATGATGAGCATTTTTTCATGTGTTTTTTGGCTGCATAAATGTCTTCTTTTGAGAAATGTCTGTTCATATCCTTCGCCCACTTTTTAATGGGGTTGTTTGTTTTTTTCTTGTAAATTTGTTTGAGTTCATTGTAGATTCTGGATATTAGCCCTTTTGTCAGATGAGTAGGTTGTGAAAATTTTCTCCCATTTTGTAGGTTGCCTTTTCACTCTGATGGTAGTTTCTTTTGCTGTGCAGAAGCTCTTTAGTTTAATTAGATCCCATTTGTCAATTTTGTCTTCTGTTGCCATTGCTTTTGGTGTTTTAGACATGAAGTCGTTGCCCATGCCTATGTCCTGAATGGTATTGCCTAGGTTTCCTTCTAGGGTTTTTATGGTTTTAGGTCTAACATGTAAATCTTTAATCCACCTTGAATTAATTTTTGTATAAGGTGTAAGGAAGGGATCAAGTTTCAGCTTTCTACATATGGCTAGCCAGTTTTCCCAGCACCATTTATTAAATAGGGAATCCTTTCCCCATTGCTTGTTTTTCTCAGGTTTATTGAAGATCAGATGGTTGTAGACATGCGGCATTATTTCTGAGGGCTCTGTTCTGTTCCATTGATCTATATCTCTGTTTTGGTACCAGTACCATGCTGTTTTGGTTACTGTAGCCTTGCAGTATAGTTTGAAGTCAGGTAGCATGATGCCTCCAGCTTTGTTCCTTTGGCTTAGGATTGACTTGCCAATGTGGGCTCTTTTTTGGTTCCATATGAACTTTAAAGTAGTTTTTTCCAGTTCTGTGAAGAAAGTCACTGGTAGCTTGATGGGGATGGCATTGAATCTGTAAATTACCTTGGGCAGTATGGCCATTTTCACGATATTGATTCTTCCTACCCATGAGCATGGAATGTTCTTCCATTTGTTTGTATCCTCTTTTATTTCATTGAGCAGTGTTTTGTAATTCTCCTTGAAGAGGTCCTTCACATCCCTTGTAAGTTGGATTCCTAGGTATTTTATTCTCTTTGAAGCAATTGCGAATGGGAGTTCCCTCATGATTTGGCTCTGTTTGTCTGTTATTGGTGTATAAGAATGCTTGTGATTTTTCTACATTGATTTTGTATCCTGAGACTTTGCTGAAGTTGCTTATCAGCTTAAGGAGATTTTGGGCTGAGACATGTTTCTAGATATACAATCATGTCATCTGCAAACAGGGACAATTTGACTTCCTCTTTTCCTAGTTGAATACCCTTTATTTTCCTCTCCTGCCTAATTGACCTGGCCAGAACTTCCAACAGTATGTTGAATAGGAGAGGTGAGAGAGGGCATCCCTGTCTTGTGCCAGTTTTCAAATGGAATGCTTCCAATTTTTGCCCATTCAGTACAATATTGGCTGTGGGTTTGTCATAGATAGCTCTTATTATTTTGAGATATGTCCCATCAATACCTAATTTATTGAGAGTTTTTAGCATGAAGGGTTGTTGAATTTTGTCAAAGGCCTTTTCTGCATCTGTTGAGATAATCATGGGGTTTTTGTCTTTGGTTCCATTTATATGCTGGATTACATTTATTGATTTGCGTATATTGAACCAGCCTTGCATCCCAAGGATGAAGCCCACTTGATCATGGTGGATAAGCTTTTTGATGTGCTGCTGGATTTGGTTTGCCAGTATTTTATTGAGGATTTTTGCATCAATGTTCATCAAGGATATTGGTCTAAAATTCTCTTTTTTGGTTGTGTCTGTGCCAGGCTTTGGTATCAGGATGATGCTGGCCTCATAAAATGAGTTAGGGAGGATTCCCTCTTTTTCTATTGATTGGAATAGTTTCAGAAGGAATGGTACCAGCTCCTCCTTGTACCTCTGGTAGAATTCAGCTGTGAATCCATCTGGTCCTGGACTCTTTTTGGTTGGTAAGCTATTGATTATTGCCACAATTTCAGAGCCTGTTATTGGTCTATTCAGAGAGTCAACTTCTTCCTGGTTTAGTCTTCGGAGGGTGTATGTGTTGAGGAATTTATCCATTTCTTCTAGATTTTCTAGTTTATTTGCATAGAGGTGTTTGTAGTATTCTCTGATGGTAGTTTGTATTTCTGTGGGATCGGTGGCGATATCCCCTTTATCATTTTTTATTGCGTCTATTTGATTCTTCTCTCTTTTCTTCTTTATTAGTCTTGCTAGCAGTCTGTCGATTTTGTTGATCTTTTCAAAAAGCAGCTCCTGGATTCATTAATTTTTTGAAGGGTTTTTTGTGTCTCTATTTCCTTCAGTTCTGCTCTGATTTTAGTTATTTCTTGCCTTCTGCTAGCTTTTGAATGCGTTTGCTCTTGCTTTTCTAGTTCTTTTAATTGTGATCTTAGGGTGTCAGTTTTGGATCTTTCCTGCTTTCTCTTGTGGGCATTTAGTGCTATAAATTTCCCTCTACACACTGCTTTGAATGAGATTCTGGTATGTTGTGTCTTTGTTCTCATAGGTTTCAAAGAACATCTTTATTTCTGCCTTCATTTCGTTATGTACCCAGTAGTCATTCAGGAGCAGGTTGTTCAGTTTCCATGTAGCTGAGTGGTTTTGAGTGAGTTTCTTAATCCTGAGTTCTAGTTTGATTGCACTGTGGTCTGAGAGACAGTTTGTTATAATCTCTGTTCTTTTACATTTGCTGAGGAGTGCTTTACTTCCAACTATGTGGTCTATTTTGGAATAGGCGTGGTGTGGTGCCAAAAAAAATGTATATTCTGTTGATTTGGGGTGGAGAGTTCTGTAGATGTCTATTAGGTCTGCTTGGTTCAGAGCTGAGTTCAATTCCTGGGTATCCTTGTTAACTTTCTGTCTCGTTGATCTGTCTAATGTTGACAGTGGGGTGTTAAAGTCTCCCATTATTATTGTTTGGGAGTCTAAGTCTCTTTGTAGGTCACTAAGGACTTGCTTTATGAATCTGGGTGCTCCTGTATTGGGTGCATATATATTTAGGATAGTTAGCTCTTCTTGTTGAATTGATCCCTTTACCATTATGTAATGGCCTTCTTTGTCTCTTTTGATCTTTGTTGGTTTAAAGTCTGTTTTATCAGAGACTAGGATTGCAGCCGCTGCCTTTTTTTGTTTTCCATTTGCTTGGTAGATCTTCCTCCATCCCTTTATTTTGAGCCTATGTGTGTCTCTGCACATGAGATGGGTTTCCTGAATACAGCACACTGATAGGTCTTGACTCTTTATCCAATTTGCCAGTCTGTGTCTTTTAATTGCAGCATTTAGTCCATTTACATTTAAAGTTAAGTTAATATTGTTATGTGTGAGTTTGGTCCTGTCATTATGATGTTAGCTGGTTATTTTGCTCATTAGTTGATGCAGTTTCTTCCTAGCCTTGATGGTCTTTACATTTTGGCATGTTTTTGCAGTGGCTGGTACTGGTTTTTCCTTTCCATGTTTAATGCTTCCTTCAGGAGCTCTTGTAGGGCAGGCCTGGTGGTGACAAAATCTCTCAGCATTTGCTTGTCTGTAAAGTATTTTATTTCTCCTTCACTTATGAGGCTTAGTTTGGCAGGATATGAAATTCTGGGTTGAAAATTCTTTTCTTTAAGAATGTTGAATATTGGCCCCCAGTCTCTTCTGGCTTGTAGAGTTTCTGCTGAGAGATCAGCTGTTAGTCTGATGGGCTTCCCTTTGTGGGTAACCCGACCTTTCTCTCTGGCTGCCCTTAACATTTTTTCCTTCGTTTCAACTTTGGTGAATCTGACAATTATGTTTCTTGGAGTTGCTCATCTCGAGGAGTATCTTTGTAGCATTCTCTGTATTTCCTGAATCTGAATGTTGGCCTGCCTTGCTAGATTGGGGAAGTTTTCCTGGATAATATCCTGCAGAGTGTTTTCCAACTTGGTTCCATTCTCCCCATCACTTTCAGGTACACCAGTCAGACGTAGATTTGGTCTTTTCACATAGTCCCATATTTCTTGGAGGCTTTGTTCATTTCTTTTTATTCTTTTTTCTCTAAACTTCCCTTCTCGCTTCATTTTATTCATTTCATCTTCCATCACCGATACTCTTTCTTCCAGTTGATCGCATCGGCTCCTGAGGCTTCTGCATTCTTCACGTAGTTCTCAAGTCTTGGCTTTCAGCTCCAGCTCCTTTAAGGACTTCTCTGCTTTGGTTATTCTAGTTATCCATTTGTCTAATTTTTTTTCACAGTATTTAACTGCTTTGCCATTGGTTTGAATTTCCTCCTGTAGCTCAGAGTAGTTTGATCGTCTGGAGCCTTCTTCTCTCAACTCATCAAAGTCATTCTCCATCCAGCTTTGTTCTGTTGCTGGTGAGGAGCTGCATTCCTTTGGAGGAGGAGAGGTGCTCTGCTTTTAGAGTTTCTAGGTTTTCTGCTCTGTTTTTTCCCCATCTTTGTCATTTTATCTACTTTTGGTCTTTGATGATGGTGATGTACAGAAGGGTTTTTGGTGTGGATGTCCTTTCTGTTTGTTAGTTTTCCTTCTAACAGACAGGACTCTCAGCTGCAGGTCTGTTGGAGTTTGCTAGAGGTCCACTCCAGACTGTTGACTCTCAGCTGCAGGTCTGTTGGAGTTTGCTAGAGGTCCACTCCAGACTGTTTGCCTGGGTATCAGCAGCAGTGGCTGTAGAACAGCAGATCTTGGTGAACTGCAAATGCTGCTGCCTGATCGTTCCTCTGGAAGTTTTGTCTCAGAGGAGTACCCGGCCGTGTGAGGTGTCAGTCTGCCCCTACTTGGGGGTGCCTCCCAGTTAGGCTGCTCAGGGGTCAGGGACCCACTTGAGGAGGCAGTGTGCTCATTCTCAGATCTCCAGCTGCGTGCTGGGAGAACCACTACTCTCTTCAAAGCTGTCAGACAGGGACATTTAAGTCTGCAGAGGTTACTGCTGTCTTTTTGTTTGTCTGTGCCCTGTCCCCAGAGGTGGAGCCTACAGAGGCAGGCAGGCCTCCTTGAGCTGTGGTGGGCTCCACACAGTTTGAGCTTCCTGGCTGCTTTGTTTACCTAATCAAACTTGGGCAATGTCAGGCACCCCTCCCCTAGCCTTGCTGCCGCCTTGCAGTTTGATCTCAGACTGCTATGCTAGCAATCAGTGAGACTCCATGGGCGTAGGACCCTCTGAGCCATGTGCAGGATATAATCTCCTGGTGTGCCATTTTTTAAGCCCGTTGGAAAAGCACAGTATTCGGGTGGGAGTGACCCGATTTTCCAGGTGCCGTCTGTCACCTCTTTCTTTGACTAGGAAAGGGAACTCCTTGACCCCTTGTGCTTCCCAACTGCCTTGCCCTGCTTCGGCTTGCGCACGGTGCGCTGCACCCACTGACCTGCACCCACTGTCTGGCACTCCCTAGTGAGATGAACCCGGTACCTCAGATGGAAATGCAGAAATCACCCGTCTTCTGTGTCGCTCACGCTGGGAGCTGTAGACCAGAGCTGTTCCTATTCAGCCATCTTGGCTCCCCAGCCAATACTATATTTTCTTTAAAACCAGACATAATTCATCTTCCAAGAGAGAGCTTAAAACAAAAAAAGAACACAAATTTATTTGGCATCTCCAAGTAGATGCCATAAGGTATTCACCCTTAAAAACAAGAAGTTATCAAAAGAGAGAAAAGCAAATTGTAAGAAATTTCTCTTCAAATTTAAAATGTTTGCTGCAATTGAGTATTGAATAAAAGTTTTAGAAAAATCTACAATTGATGTCATCTCTTTAAAATCAGTAAAATGACTAAATATTAAATTATGGGAAAATAGATGAGATAAAAAGCAATAATTAGAAAGTTAGTTAGTATCCCATTTATAGCCATTATAGTAGAGAAGTAACGTGAAAGTCAGAAAGAAAAATAAAAAATAATTTGAGAAAATTAATCTAAAGTACAACACAGAGCTTCTAAAATGATTCTCCTAGAAAGCAATCAGAAAAACAATGAGTGACAAAAAAATGGATTTTATGTGTTTCAAATTTTGTATCCTATTTCAGAATATCATGGGTAAAAAGATGATTACAATATCTCCCATAGTGAGGGAAAAGAAAACAAAACCTAAGCTAATGAGAACAACAAGCATGAATGAATAGCAATGAAACAGCAATGAAATTCCTGTCAACTAAAAGGAATGAGAATCAGAGTGGTATCAGGCTTTTGAGTATCAATCCTAGATGCTAGAAAATAATGAAAGCATGCTTCAAACTTCCGACAGGCAAAGGTTTTCAACTTACTTCCTAGTCAAGCTATTTCTCAAGTATGAAGAAACAAAAAGACGTTTTCATGCATTGTGGGTTCTGCCAATCTTAGCAAGAATATGAACCTCAAAATTCCTTCTCATGAACTTGATAGTTGACAAAAAAAAAAAAAAAAAAGAAAAAAAGGAGTCTCCCAAGAAGCATATTCTAGTGTTAGGATTCAAAGACCTCCTTTCCTTTTCAGGAAAGGTAGAGGATAAACTGTTGTACATTCACAGAGTTCTTGACCTTATGGGAGACATAGTCAGTATATGGTCTCTGTCAAAAAGCAAACACGGACTGTCTCCCCCTGTAAAGATTTGGGCAGTCCTAATGTATCACAAAATTGCCTTCATCCTCATTGCTTAAAAGAAGTCTGATTCCACTTCTGGTCTGATATATTACTCTGGAAGAAACTTACTAAAATAATCTGGGGATACTTCAGTTAGATCAGGGGGTGCAACAAAGGTGGAGTGGAGAAATCTGCCGCTTTGTATCCAGAAATGCTCATGTGGCAGGGAAACAGAATCAATGAGATTTCATAAACCACATGGGGGAAATGTGATGTTAAAATATGAAATACTATTTTCAAGACAATATGAAGTACTTGAAGTAATATTTCTTAAATATATACGTAATATATAAAAATGTGTGTGTGTATATATATATATATATATATATATGAAGAAAGAGAATTCAGAGTGAAATTTATCATCAGTCTTTTCCTTGGCTTTTAAAAACCATATATATATAACAATGAGTAATGAATAGACAGACTGAAAAAAAATCAGCATAATACAATCCTTGTATATATTTGTAATATAACTCGTTAGACTAGAAAATCAAATTTTAGGCTGTCAGCTTTCATTGTCTTGAAAGGAGTACTTGTTTTAGTGCAGACACTATTTCTCTAAATATATCATATGTGTGTGCCCTCTTCATGTCTCTTTTACTTAAGAAATCACATTTCTTACTAAACCAAGACAATATGTTTCTTTAAAAAGATTCTCTCTTCAAAGTTTTGTAAGTTTTCACAAGGAAACAAAATTTAAATATATCCACTCAATACAAGGTATCAAACATTTTAAAAATAATGCCACAGTGAAAACAACAAAAAGGAGGTAAGTTGGAGATGCAAATAAAAAGTTAAGTCTCTCAATAATGCATGCTTGTATCCACATACTCAAATCACATACACAAATATACACACTGACACACAGTTTTCTATACTTATGGATATCTGATTGATGATAAAATAGAAAAAATGGCTGGGCACGGTGGCTCATGCCTGTCATCCCAGCACTTTGGAAGGCCAAGGTGGGTAGATCACCTGAGATCAGGAGATAGAGACAAGCCTGGCCAACATGGTGAAACCCTGTCTCTACTAAAAATACGAAAATTAGTTGGGTGTGGTGGTGGGCACCAGTAATACTTGGGAGGCTGTGGCCGGAGAATCGCTTGAACCTGGCAGGTGGAGGTTGCAGTGAGCCGAGATCGCACCATTGCACTCCAGCCTGGGCGACAGCAAGACTCCGTCTCAAAAAATATAAAATAAAATAAAATAAAATAAAAAAATATAAAATAAAATAAAATAAAATAAATTAAATTAAATTAAAAATAAATTTTGCATAGGAAATAAAACAAGTTTTTGGAGCAGATAGCTTTACCATCTTCACTTCCAGCATAAATATTGACTGCACAGAAAATCGCAATAATGTTACATTTCTTACTACTAAGGCAGATTTGATAAAGATATAGATATATGTGTTTACAATTTCAAATAATATTTTGGAATTATTGTTCATTTTCTCTCATTTTATCAGTTTCTGTTAGAAATATAGACACCATTAGTAATCCCAGAAAAAGAGAAATAAGAAAAAAAGAGGGAAAGAAAAGGAAAAAGGGCAGGAAAGAAGGAAAAAGGAAAGCAACAGTAAAAGGAAAGAAAAGAAGGAGAAAGGAAAGGAGGGAAGAGGGGAGGACAGGGGAGGAGAAAGGAGGGGAGGAAGGAAAGGAAAAAAGAGGGAAGGAAGGAAGGAAGACCTTTTTTAACAGAATGCAATCTTATATACTCTGATTTATAAATTGTAAAACTTAGGAAAACCCTCATTATATACTTGGTCTTCTGTGGCCTTTTGAGTTCATAAGTTAGGTATTCCCTGGTGTCTTTTCAATGCATTACGTACTTGTTCAAATAAACATTTATTGAAGATTTTTTAATGCTAGGAATCCCATCAGGTGTTGCGGAAAAGAAGAATAAGAAAGAATAACTGACCAGACTTGGCGGCTTAGACCTGTAATCCCAGCACTTTGGGAGGCCGAGGTGGGCTGATCATGAGGTCAGGAGATCGAGACCATCCTGACTAACACGGTGAAACCCTATCTGTACTAAAAATATAAAAAATAATCTGGGTGTGGTGGTGTGTGCCTGTAGTCCTAACTACTCGGGAGGCTGAGGCAGGAGAATTGCTTGAACCCGGGAGGCGGAGGTTGTGATAAGCCAAGATTGCACCACTGTACTCCAGCCTCAGTGACAGAGCAAGATTCCATCTCAAAAAAAGAGAGGGAATACCTGCCTTCAATACTATATACAGTATATATAAACACTAGTTTTATACACTTGTTGCAAACATTCTCTTACAAATAAAATTATTCAGTTATAGAGATTTTGTGCCTTGTTGCTTATTCACTAATCAAGCTTTTACCTAACCTGTTACTCATTTCCAGAGGCAAAATTTTATACCACAAAATGTATGAGTAATCTTCAACATGATTTCTCTGAAATCCATAGATATCTCTTGTACAGTCAAGAACTATGTCTTATTTGTCTTGATAATTTTCTATTAAGGAATATAAGATACTATATTCGGCAATGATGTTAAGAATTTGTGGACTGAATAGAAATGATTTCTTTTTCTATATTGTGCTTTCATAAGATGCTGAAGGCCTATAGCATACCTTTTAGAAAACTGGCCCTTTAAACTAGAAACTGGTTTTGAATACTAACAAACAGTTTTCTTTTTATAAGAAACCTTGAGACATATATCAGTTTGATCTGAGTCACAGTATTAATTTTATCTTCCTGAGTAATTGGTCAGTTTTTAGCCCAACGACATCGTAGATTACATAACTAACCTAGGTTTTCCTCTGTGGTTTAAAAGTCTAGAATTAAATTTTCAGTCTGATAATAACAAATATCTGCAAATTTTATAGCAACCTCATCCTTGGCTGCATTTTAAATCTCTTTAATTGTTTTATTATCTTCTTTAGTGCCTATTTTTAATCAGATATATCCATCTCTATACATTTTTATAATTTTCTTAATTTTAATAATAATATGAATAATATGAATATAATATGAATAATATAAATATTACACTAAAGAAATTTTGGCTAGTAGAAGTAGTCAAGTTAAATATGAGGAATATTTGTCTAAGAATGTTTACTTGTTAAGTTATTCCTGCATTCAACTACCAGTAAAATGCTACTGCTTCACACTATAATACTCAGAATAAATAGATAAGTAAGTAAGGTATTGTATTCAAGGACTTTACACATGAGTAGGAAGTCCAGATTAGTTAATGGACAATTTAAATAAAGAGTTAGTTATACATACAATGAGTAAGGGTGCTCTGATCATATTGTTTCAAGTCAGAATAGATAATTAGGAATGATTTCCAAAAAGAAGTGATGCATAAGCTGAACTATGAATAATAGTTAGGCAAATGTAAAAGGAAAAATTACATTTCAGCCAAAAAAGTGAAATGTGTAAAAACACAAATGTGAAAGGGAAGATAGCATATTTGGGTAGCAAACCACAAATTTTATTGGAAAATAAATTAATTTAAATGATATTGGATTATCTCATGAAAGTATTTTAAAATATGACAAATATCCTTTTGCAATACAAGAGATATAAGGATAATATCTAATATGGCCTCTATAATCTCACTTTAAGATAATAATTCAATTAGAATTTTAAATTTAATAATCAAATATTAATTTGGGATAATTTCTTGTCTGTGTCTGGCCCTATATACTCAAAGTTAGCCCAAATTTCAAATAATAAAGCTGTATTAGTCTATTTTCATATTGCTATGTAGAAATACCTGAGAGTGGGTAATTTAAAAAGAAAAAGAGGTTTAATAGACTTACAGTTCCACATGGCTGGGGAGGCTCAGAGTCATGGTGGAAGGTGAAGGAGGAGCAAAGGCATGTCTTACATGATGGCAGACAAGAGAGCGTGTGCAGGGAAACTGCCCTTTATAATACCGTCAGATCTCGTGTGACTTACTCTCACGAGAACAGCATGGGAAATACCCACCCCATGATTCAATTATCACCCACCCTGTCCCTCCCATGACACGTGGGGATTATGGGAGCTACAATTCAAGATGAGATTTGGGTGGGGACATAGCCAAACCATATCAAAAGGTACAACTAACCTGATAACCTTTTATTATTGAATTAAAAAGCTTTGAGATTTGATTTTAGAAAACATGAGGACAATCTAATCATTCAGGTAAATCACACAGAAAAAGCTATTAACAGAAGAGAAAAAAATATTAATTTAACTACAGAAGTTACCACCTCAATTTCTGTTATTCTGATTTTGAATGCTAATTTATTGCGTGCTTTTGTTTTTGTAAGTTTTTCTGGGGAAATTATCTTATTTTGTATTTTTCTTTTTTTTAACAAATGCCTTTAACCTGCATGGGCATGTAAATATTCCATGTGTCAACTTAAAGTGCATGCTAAACTTACATTTAATAGAAAATTTCTCAGCCCTAATAGTTGCCAACTCTATGTGCATGTGGTAATGGAATGCTAAAGCAATCAAACAAAAATATAATTTAGAATGATAGATATTAAAACCTAGAGGGTACCTAAGAGAATATTTACTTCAGAATCTTAATTTTACAAATGAGAAAACTGAGAACTAGAAAGATTAATTAGTTTGTTGAAGTTCATACAGCTCATTAGTGGCAAAGCTTGTTCTAGAATTCTCTGCAGATTTGAGGTGGTTTTGCTTTGCTTCATTTTGCTTTGCTTTTTGCATTTTCTACCCCCTTTTGATTATTTGTGTATAAATATTTCTAGCAATATATCAAGTTCATTTTTCATAGTAAGCTAAATGAGCCTAGGGGCAGAGCTATGGTTTGTGGAGGTTAAATATGAGATTCTCCATAAGAACAATTATTTTTTTTTTTATTTTTGTTTTCCAAGACAGAGTCTCACTCTGTCGCCCAGGCTGGAGTGCAGTGGTGCGATCTCAGCTCACTGCAAGCTCCACCTCCCAGGTTCATGTTATTCTCCTGCCTCAGCCTCCCTAGCAGCTGGGAATACAAGCACCCACCACCACGCCTGGCTAATTTTTTTTTCTTGTATTTTAGTAGAGACGAGACAGGGTTTCACCATGTTAGCCAGGATGTTCTTGATCTCCTGACCTTGTGATCCTCCCGCCTCGGCCTCTCAAAGTGCTGGGATTACAGGCGTGAGCCACTGTGCCTGGCCTAGAATAATAATTTTTTAAAAATGCAGTTACCACCTAAAATTGGGGGAGCCCCTTTCTGGGACGTGGAAGGAGAATTGCTTGAACCTGGGAGGCAGAGATTGTGGTGAGCTAAGATGGCGCCACTGCACTCCAGTCCTGGGGACAGAGCACGACACTGTCTCAAAAACAAAAAAAACCCTTAGGCATTCAGGAAAAATACAGTTCACATAATCTCTCAAAAAATAACCCTTTATGAAAGTAAAACAAAAGATAATATTTTTGAATTTTAAGTGAAATCAAATGACCCTTCTCCATATCTTTACTCCAATAACCCTGGCTAGAATGTAAGCCCTAATAGAACACAGTTCTTGTTTTTTGTGGTCTGATATCTTAAACAATTGTCATATATAGAAAATCAAATATTTGTGAATACATTAATAATTTTTAATTAAAAGAGTATACCCTATAAACTGAAAGGTATTGACATTGATAGTTACTAGTTATTTGTGTGAATATTATTATATTAATAGATGCTTATTTTAACAAGACATACAATATAAATTTTTTATTCAAATGGTTAGACATTTGAGTCACTAGTACCTCTTTTTTTTATGACAATTGACCAACAGTGTAACCTTGCTCCATCTCTTTAGATGTCATTTGTGAAAGGTAGCAAACTTTCCAATGCATCATATGTTTAGGCAGGAATGCATTAGCACCTCCATGTACAGGCACTTAGTCCTGCCTGTAGTAGTGTCTTATCTATTAGTTTCATTAGACATGTTTTTTTCATTCAGCACTCCCAGGAAACGACTTTAAAAAGCGCATTGGTATGTTTTTACTGTTAGCTCAGAAATAATAGAGATTCGATTGTCAGATTTAATACAGATTAAAGTTTGTACCAAAAAGCATTTCCCCTTCCACAAGACACGAAGCCTCTGTTCAAGAAATATTAAAAATGAAAAATGGTATCCTAGCAACTTTTCATTCCATGATAGTTTCAGTTAGAACATAGTTTTCAGTGTAGAAGTTCAAATAGAATTCAGTAGCAGCTTTAATGATAATCTGACTTGTACAATAAAAGATAACACATAGGTAGTCAGTTCAATGATTTCCTCAGAAGCAACAGATTCTGCAAAGTTAATATACAAGAAAATATTATATACAAGAAAATATTATTGCATTATTTTATTACAATTGAACAGAATATTATAGGCTATTTCTACTTGCTTGTGTGTGTTTTTTTTTATTAAGTGAAGGCAAGTTTATTAGGAAAATAAAGGAATAAAAGAATGTCTACTCCTAAAGCAGAGCCACATTTGTGATTTAATCATTTAGATTCACACTGTATTTTAAACTTTGAGATAAAAGGAAAGAACAATGAAAAAATTAACTCATACCATTTTTTCACACCTGAGAAGAGAGGATATGGCAAAAGTCATTTCCATTATTTTGCCAAATTGTACTAAAGATTCTAAAAGAATGACAAAACCATAGGAAGATTAATATTGTTATAGGCAATATACAAAAATATAATATATTAAAGTTTAACAAGATAAAATCAATCACAATACTTTATATCCGTGCATGTAGTTTTGCAACTATATATTTGTACTTTTATGTCATAAATTTTATTAAAACCTTTTGAAACAATTTCATCTTGAACTCTATTTGTATCTGTGAGTTTGTATATTATTACAAAAAATAGTTCATTATGATTAATTTTTCTCCTTTACTGGAAAGGCCTGATTATTAGGATTTTAAATATGTTTAAAAAGAGTAATGCTGCTGTGTTACTATTCTTTTGAGCACTCAACTGGATTTTTTCGTCACTTGGTACAAACTTTTTAAGAAAGGTTAACATTTTTGTTATTTTTACAACAAATTAGTTAACACAATTGTATTTGTGAAAAATAATTAGCAAATAACATTGAATTTGTTATGGTACTTACAGATAATTTAAGCTCAACTTGATATTTTATTATATTAGATTGAAACTCCCACAATAAATTTTATTATATATATATATACATATATATACGTATATATATGTGTATATATATACGTATATATGTGTATATATATATATAGCCAACGACTTCTCTGGGTGCCAGAGAGAAAATTGTAAACAAGATAAACATGATATTGCCTTCACATTGCTTTGCATGTAATAGAGTAACAGAACACTAAATATTTAGTAACTCTTGGCCTGAAATATAGGAAATTTTCAAAAATTTTATTAAATTTAATTGTAGAGTGTCATTTACTAATTTAGGTTCTGTGCTCCATACTCGAAAGACCTTGACTAAATTGTAGAGTCACCTAATAATGTAGGAGTTAGAGGGTGCACAATGAAATTATCTCTTCAAATTTAATTATCATAAATAAAAGATTATATATTTAGATTAGCAATTCTACATGTTCTCTTATTACCATTTATTACTGAGTGCTCACTATTTGATAGACATCCTTAAGAAACATACTCTAACAATAATACTAAATATGCAATTATATCTCATAGAGGAAAAATATAGGAAGTTCTATTCTCTTCTAACTGGGACATCATAGAGGAGAGAGCAAAGGGAATTCGCAGAGTACTGATGCTTGATCAGACTTTCTGACTATTCATCAATTTTCATATGCAAATAAGAGCCAATAGTAAATGTCATTACACATGATGAACATAAAAAATTTCCAGAGGACTTTACATTATTACAAAACTTTACCTACATTATATTCCCTTAAAGTGTACAGCAGATATTACCTTTTGAGTTTAAGAAAAATAAATAATATATATCTATTATGCATGTACAAAAATAAAACAAATGCTTCCATTAGAGGACATTGCACACCGCTTTCCAAACCTTAGGGTTTTATTTTTTTTTCCTTTGCTTGTTCTGTTTTCTGCCTGTGTAATGGTCTACAAAACATCAAATGCTTTCTCACTCGGTTCTTCCTGAAATTATTCTTGCTTTTCAAGAATCCAAGAATATTCCTCTTAATGAAACCTGTTTTGATCAACGTTGTTAAAAAAAACTCTCTCCATCTCTTGAATCAAACACTCTAGTGCTTTGTTTATATTTATCACATGAAGGTTACCTCATATTGATGTTTATTAATGTTTAATTCTTTTCTGTGTTACTGGAAGCTGGTTGATGACACAGGCTCTTTTTAAGGCACTTTATTCAGAAACAACACTTTGTTCATCCAGAAACAACTAAAAACAGCTACCATTGCAACCAAACCCTATTACCTGCAAGATACTTTACTCATGGTAGGTGTAAGAAAATATTCTAAAAGAAAAATTCTAAAAGTAAGACACTTTTTAGAGAATTAGTGTTGATCAACATAATATTTGAAATATTGTGGACAAACTAGAGTAGATTTAGAAAACAGGGGCACAGTTTAATTCAATTTAGTTCATTGAGAAATAAACAGCTTTAATTTGTTTAGATTAATGAAGTATGATTTGAGGTGTTACTGTGTCACTGAGAAAAATAGAAAAAAATTGTCAAATTTTAAGTACTTCTGTTTATTTTGTATAGGTAATGCTTGATTTATTTTTTCCCCAACAAAAATGAGAAAAAATTTGCTGTTCTATTATAAATTGTTTTTTATTCTAGGACAATTTCTTTTTGGTTTTATTTAAAGAAGAGAAAATACTATATTTATAAATAAAATATGTACATTATTATAATAGATATACCATACCTTTGGGGTTTTCAATGCTTTTCTATAAAATGTTTATTTGAATACTATCAACTTTAAAAAAATAAAAACATCTTGGCCAACATGGTGAAACCCCAACTCTATTAAAAATACAAAAATTAGCTGGGCGTGGTGGCAGGCGCCTGTAATCCCAGCTACTCGGGAGGCAAAGGCAGGAGAATTGCTTGAACCCAGGAGGCAGAGGTTGCAGTGAGCCAAGACTGTGCCACTGCATTCCTGCCAGGGCAACAGAGTGAGACTCCATCTCAAAAATAATAATAATAATTATTATTATACTATTTATTGATAAGTCTTGCAATACTGCAAAGATATACAAGAGAAAACAAGTGAGTGGTATTTGCTATTTTGAAGTCATGTCTCCACATTTTGATTCGCATGTCTTCCTAATTTGACCATTTTTTCAGAGTAAAAGACAAATATTACACCATTATCATCATTAAATAGAATTCACTCAAAATTATTTTTAAAATATAAGACAATTCAATCTGATCAATTAAGAAGCCCCCAAATCTAAAAACTATGCACCCACATATCTTCACCATTAGTATCTCTTGGCAGTAAAGGAAAAAAGAATATGTTTCTCAAGTTAGACTTTCATAACTACTTCTTACTAGAAGCGGCTAAAGTGAATCTATACTAACAAAGGTCAATTGCTGCTAGAAGTGTAAGGAAAGCATGAAATGACAGACAAGAGACCTTAGTTGAAGCTTCTATAGATGAAATTTATAACCTTGGCCCTTACATCTAGAAATTTATAGAGGCATATCAATCTTTCAGCATTCCTCTAAAAAATTTAAAATGAGGAGATAAAGTAGCTCATTAAAAGTTAGTTGTGGCAGTTGATTCTTATTGCTTAAGCCAACTTTAAATATAATAGATAAAAAAGTTGCCATTATTATAAGATGCCAAAGAAGAAGAACATTTTTTTTTTTTTGAAAGTTGCTAAAGGCACATGGTGTTAGACAATGGGTTGTAGAGAGAGAACAGGCAACACAGAACAAAAGTCTGCAAGGCATGGAAAAGGTAGTAAACTCAGATTAAGGTGAAGATAGTGGTGATTAGTTGGAGAAGTCTTGATTTGAAGACTTATCAGCCAGAGAAGAAAAGGTTGGTAAAGCCCAAAAGCATGTACGGCAGCAGACCAGCATTGTCTTGACCACATATTACAGTAGTGAGATTAGCAGATCACAGCTCCCAAAGAACACTCTAAAGGTAGTATCTTTCAAATTTGCTTATGCCATTCATACTTGTGATATATAAACAAGAAATAGACTAGCATCTACTAAAAATACAAAAACTTAGCTGGGCATGGTGGTGTGTGCCTGCAATCCCAGCTACTTGGGAGGCTGAGGCAGAATTGTTTGAACCCAGGAGGCGGAGGTTGCAGTGAGTCCAGCTCGTGCCACTACATTCCAGTCTGGGCAACAGAGTGAGACTCCATGTCAAAAATAATAGTAGTAATAAATAGAATGATTAGGATCTTATTTATTATTCTATTGTAGAGCAGAGATATTTATTACTTTAGACTCCCATCTCTCTCATTCATTTCATTTCCACAATAGAAAGATTAATGTCTTAGGACAGTGGCTCACACCTGTAATGTTAGCACTTTGGGAGGCCAAGGCAGGAGGATTGCCTGAGGCCAGGAGCCCAAGACCAGACTAAGCAACATAGTAAGACTTCATTTTTCAACAAAAAAATTTAAAAAATACATAAAGACAAAATTAATGTCTTAAAACATTGTTTACCTGTCCAGAAACTATAAACTCCTTAACAATGCATTCACAGCTTGTCAATGACGTAGGATAGTTTTGGTTCCACTTCACAAGCCAGAAACCTCCGTGGCCAGCAAAGCTTCTGCATGAGTTTTGTTCATGCCTGCTCGGCTCACTCTGCCCACTCGGGCCAGCAGGCTGCACTTGGCTTGCTCCCTGGCCCAGATTCTGTGATCACCTTGGGTTCTGGGCTTAGCCCACATCTGGACCAGGCATGCCAAGACTGGCTTTCACCTTGGGTGCTGGCATCTGGCTGAGGGGAATGCAGTGGTGCCTAAAAACTCAGAGACTCCAGCCATCATGGAGTCCCAAGGGGGTGTTATAGCTCTCTCCTGAGGAGTCCCAAGTTCTGAGCCCCCAAGAAGTTTGACAATTCTATCTCATTCTCACTGTTCACAGTCCAGTGAACAGAGGCATGTCACAGCTCTGGCTCAGGGAGGTCTGGGGTCTGGGCCCCCAGAAGGGTCACCACTGTTCACTCCCATAGGCTGGCAAACAGGAGCACGTCACCGCCCACAGCTTGGCAAGCCAGCTAAGAATGTGTTTCACCCCTTTTCATTCCTGCCATTCAGCAGGTTCTGGGTTCTTGTCCCATGACCAAGAAGAATGAGGGTACGTGAATACCAGAGAGTGAGCAAGGCAGGGAAGAATTTTACCGAGTGACAGAATAGCTCTCAACAATAAAAGGAGACCTGAAGTGGGCAGCCCTCTTTTTTGTGAAAGGGGGCCCAAAGAGGGTAGCTGTGTGTGTGGCTGAGTCCTGGGCTTTTATATGTTTGGAATGAGGAGGCACAGGCTGCAGGTAGCCTTGGAAAAGGCAGCATTTCATTAGTTAAAAAGCATTTTTCAGAAAAATACAATCTGGAAAGAGTGGCAAACAGGAATAGACGTTCTCACTCCAGTCACAGACTCTAACTAGAACCAGCAGCCCAGTTTTCAGGCTTCTGGTGGTCACTGGCTTGAAGGTTGGGTTTCACCAGGGACCCATCCCTGTCTACCTAGGAATTTGTCTGTCTCCTGTCACTGTCATCAGTATTTTTCCTTTGCCTTTTATGCTATCCTAAACTCTGCCACTCCCCTCTACTATTATACACTGAGATTTAGAACATGAAATATTTTACCAAGCTGGAAACATCACAAAGCAGTTTTATAACCTACTTTGTAAAAGCTGTTGCCTCTACCCAGACTCACCCTTCTTTTAGTCCCTGCCTAGAGAAAAAATCTTTTTCAAACCTTAGCAGTTGGGCCTAATGTCATTTCCTTGCTAAAGTCTTCCTTGACTTACAACCCTGTGCAATGACAGTGATTCTTTCCTCTGTACTCCTGGTACATAGTGGGTATGTTATAGTACAGATAATTGTAGATAATAATTAGTTAAGCAATTTTTCACATTTATCCTATTAGCTTCTAGAATGAGACTTAGTCATATTCATTTTTATTTAACTTTCCATGAATTGCTAAATATTGCTAGCTTGTATAAAAACTGCATTACATGAAAGTAAAATATCATTGATGGTATAAAATCATAAATAGAAACATTAAAAAGAATGTTAGTTCCATGTAAAGATAAGAACCACACTTGTTCAATTTCTGTAAGCACCTAAATTTCAAGCATTATTTTTGCTTTTAGTGAGTAGGATCTAGAATAAACTCAAAAAATCTCAGTTCAGTCAAGAAATAACTAGTAATCTATAAAAACATAAACAGTGTATTAACTAATGAAGTTATTAATAATTACTAGGTTTTTATTCATATCTGCTCAACATCAATGTATAAGAGATTTAAATATAATCAAAAGTAAATTAAATACAATGCAGAATCAGTATAATTTTTTCATAGAGAAAATTTTCTCAATGTTTTATCTTTTAATTTTCTTTCAAACTATTGTACAACACTTTCCACATCTTTAACATTACTTACATCATTTGAAAACAGTAAAGAAGATTAATTTGGTATTCTAGGCTTAAGTTTCCCTGATTAGTCAATTCTTTCATTCTTCCTTTATTCCTCCATGCTTTGTTCACTCATACCTCTAGTGGACATGCATTAATTGAATGTTCACTAGGTCCAAATCACAGCTGTAGAAGCTTTGTGAAATGTAATAATTTCAGATATTAAAAAAAAATTTCACAGATTCTGTAGTCTCTTAGAAGACACATACTCCATACTCTAAATTCTTTTAATACAATCTAGAAAAAATTCAAGTTTTACAAAACATTATCAAACCATGGTTGCATTCTTTGCAGCTTGGTAAGTTAAAGAAAGCTTGATCTATGGATATTTGGGTAGGTATTTGTATTTTTAGTAGAGATGGGGTTTCACCGTGTTAGCCAGGATGGTCTCGATCTCCTGACCTTGTGATCCGCCCGCCTTGGCCTCCCAAGTGCTAGGATTACAGGCGTGAGCCACCGCGCCCAGCCCTTGGGTAGGTATTTGAATGATGGGTAATATTTAGGTATTACCATAAGAGAAGATCTTTCTCAGCACAGAGTGCAACATAAGAAATATCATGTAAAATATGATGTATGGAACATAGATGAAACATACAAACAAATGTATTTTACTAATTTAGATATTTTGTAAATATAGTACTTTACAAATTACCCTTGATATAATTTGAAAAAAGTTTGAGGCCAGATATTGATTAAAATATAATGTCATATTATGAGATTTTCTCTTTAATATTTTCTGGACAGTGGAAAATCTTTGAAGTTTTTGAGCAGCAGTAGTCTATGCCACTAGAAGACTAATCTGATAGACACATCAAGAATCATTGAAGATCATGGATATGGAGGTAGTAGATTGAATTAGAAGGCTACTGAAGAATATGATGTCAGAATTAATTAAGACAAAATACTGAGAAAACGAAAGGAAAGAACAAGCTCTCAAAGGTATTCTAGAAATATAATCTATTGATGTTATCATCATATGGGTGATCAATCTATTAAAATTCTGCAAAATTAATTTTAATTTAAGGATTGGATATAGTGATTATATTAGTATAGACCAATATTTACTGTTTTTAAAAGTTTTATTTTTGTAGGAACAGGTTCTCGGTATGTTACCCAGGCTGGTCTCAAACTCCTGGCCTCAAGCAATTCTCCCACCTCAGCCTCCGAAAGTGCTGGGATTACAGGCATGAGTTACCATGCCTGGATAACTGATATTTCTTAAAAGAGAAGAGAGGTTGCTAAAACAGAGTTTTTATTTGTGGAAGTGTAAAATTTGTTAGTGTGCAAGTTCTGTATAATAAACTTAGGTTTTTCCTAATGATCCTTCTGTTACTCAAAATTTATGTACATGTTTTTAATTTTTTTTGAATTTTTACATCAGTTAAAATATATTTTGCTTTAAGCAAATAATTCTAGTTTGGCCTGAAACAAAAAGTCATGCTAATATATCTGTCTTTTATTTCCAACTATTTTTAGTAATTAAGCAGTTAATAAATAAATATAGCAATAATTAAGTTAAAGTAGGATATATCTACACCTAGTATCTTTTTCGTTTCTTTTCTGAAGTAGAGAGAAAAACTCTAGAAAAATACCAATTGCTACTTTGATATGGGTAATGTATACCAAAATTGTCTATGCTGTTCATTGTCAGTTTATAGAAGATAACCAAATATGTAAAAGTATATTAATTACTTTCCATAAAATTAGTTTGTACTAACATTGCTACTATCAATAACTGTTTTATTCCAGTCAGGCTTGTCCAGGTTTGCAATCTTTAGGCCAGACACTGCTTGTTGCCTATCTACAGCTAGCTACCTCATTTTATCTTTTCTACAATAACCCCATTTTTACCTGATGCACTATGACAACCCAAAAATATCATTAAGAGAATCTAATCCATTTGCCAGTCAGTAGCCTAAAGATAGACTTGTGACTGAGCTTTGGGCAATGAAATATGGGAAAATCTACTGGGGATATTTTCCAGAATTTCCTCCTTGACAAGACAAAGGATATCTATACATACTGCCTTTTCTCTCCCACCTTCTTTTCCATTCATATTTCTGAAGTAACTGAAGTATCATTATTATTTTTTGCTCATTTAGTTATAAACAGAGTCAAGCACTCTAAATATATATATATGTATATATATATAAAAATTAGGTGACATAAAATAAACTTAAAAATTGGAAGTTTAAAAATATATGAAATGCATTTTGTACCCTATTTTCCATATTATATGCACACACACACACAGAGAGAGAGAACCTACTTTCTTTAGACAAATACAGGAACTCAACATTTGCATATTTGAAACAGCTAATGTATAATAATGAAAAACAACTCTTGTAGTTTATGAAAAATTTATACCTTTGAGGGTTAATTCCTCTATATTTGATTGCTGTTTTCCATATGGTGTGTGTCCTCCAAGCTAAATTTAAAATCTTATTTCATGGTCAATAATATTCATATATAGGAAATGTTAAATTCATGAGGCAGTTTACTGTTTACAGATTATTTGTATCACTTTTGAGATGTGTTTGGAATATAGGATTTTTTCCAAAGCAGAATTAGTAGATGTAATAGAGATTGCTGAAGATTTCGGTATCATCTACAAAAGCAAAGAAGTTTAATGTTCTTCCCCAGCTGAATCTGTTAGAATCTGTTACTCAACTGAGGCTAAGAATAAAATCCAAAATAGCAATAACTTAGGTGAAACAAATTTTTCCCTGTGGTAAAGTCAGGAGATGAGCCTCTGTGGAGCAAAACCACCATTCAGCTGAAAGCCCTTAGAGTATCAGAGGTCTTCTCGCTTGTTCCTTCTCTGTTTAGCAACAGATCAGAGGGTAGCATTGCCTGGGTGGTTGCTTCAATTCTATCCATTGCACAGCATTCCAAAGTATACCTCTGCTCTGGTCAAATCACTCTATCTAGCTGTAAAAGACTAAAAATTCTATCTTTTATCTTCCTGTATGGCTATATAGCCAGCTAAAAACTAGTGACTCTATTAGGATAGGACAAGGAGGAGAGAAAGTGTGGTGGCCAATTATCAGTCTCTGTGACATGGACATTGTGACACGGACATTGTAGGAATTAAAGATAAGAGTTTTTCCTTTTTAATATTACCTAGTATTGACTCTCATTATAAAACAATTTTAAGTTTGAATCAAGCTCTCATTATCTTACCTGAAATTAATATGTGCTTATGTGATAGCAAAGCAAAGGATGGTCTGAGAAATGGTCTTTAATATTTTGTATAAGATATCTATTAGTATACAAATCTTGAGCTTTTATGTCAATATGTGTTTCATATTATTCTTGAAGTATATAAATGTATTAATTAACTAAGATTACCATCACTATAAAACATGCAAAGATAGGCCAGGTGCAGTGGCTCATGCCTGTAATCTCAGCACTTTGGGAGGCTGAGGAGGGCGGATCATCTGAGACCAGGAGTTCAAGACCATTCTGGCCAACATGGCAAAATCCCATCTCTACTCGAAAAATAATAATTAGCCAGGCATGGTGGCACATGCCTACAATCCCAGGTACTCAGGAGTTTAAGGCAGGAGAATCACTTGAACCTGGGAGGTGGAGGCTGCAGTGAGCTGAGATTGTGCCACTGCACTCCAGCCTGGGCGACAAAGCGAGACTTGGTCTCAAAAAAAAAAAAAAAAAAAAAGCAAAGATATACATGAAAGCATGAGAAAAGGAGAAAAGGTAACTTCTAATATTTTATTTGCATACCCCAAATGATTGCATTATGCACCCTCTAGGGTACAGGTTTTCCTCTTTGAAGAACATAGATACTTTTTTAATGTGCATGTGATTACCTTGGAATCTTCTTAAAATTCAGATTAGAATTGAGTCAATCTGGGTTGAGAGGTATTCTGCATTTCTAAATGTTCCCAGATGATGCTGATGTTCTTGGTGCCAGGATCACTCATTGAGCAGGAAGTGTCTAGAAGACTTTCTCCCAAAGACTTACATTGGCTTCAAAATCTTTTGTTTCTTGGAACTCTTACATAGTTACTTATGATAGCGATGCAAAGTATTTTTTCTTTGTGCCATTTTTTAGTAGAAATGTTATGAATTTAGGACTTCATTTATAGATAAGGTCATATCTCTTCTACTGAGTACAAATCAATAAAACTTAAGACAAAAACCTTAAGAGTTTAATTGAATAAAGAATGATTTGAAAATTGGGCCTCCCTTCGAACCAGAATAGATTCAGAGCAATTCTGCCATGTGGTTGAATAATATTTATGGAAAGAAAAAGGAAAGTGATGTACAGAAAAAGGGAAGTGATGTACAGAAAACAGTGTATGGAAACAACTTGATTGGTGACAGCTAGACATTTGCCTTATTTAAACATGGTTTTAACAGTTGATCACCTGTGATTGGCTGAAATTCTGTGATTTATACAGTTCACTATGAATAAAGAAACCTTTAGGGCAAACTTAAAATATGCACGGAAGCAGCTTCAGGCTAAATTTAATTCAACGATTTCCCCCATTTTGTCAACCTCTCAATTTTGAGGGATTGATCAAAACTTCAGGCATAGATGTCATTCTGTTATGATAGAAAGTGGACTTATTTGGTATCAGATCCCACTAGGCAATAGAGCAGTGCGTTTTGTAAGGTGGAAACAGGAAAACAGAACAATAGAAAAAAAAAATGGTTACTTCAGGTTACTTTTTTGTAAGGGTTACAACAGAGGAGACTTTCTTATTATGCTGGAATCTCCTGTTTTCTGGAGAAAAATAAAACACTGCTCTGTTTTGGGATCTATCTTCTTTAACATTTCTGTTTGATTCCATAGCATTTAGCACTAGTGACTCCATTTTAATTTGGTCTGTGGGGGCCTAGTGCAAGAGCTCAGTTTCAGAACATTGGCTTCCCATCATTTTGTTTAACAATTCCACATTTTTGGTCAGGTTCTCACCTAGGTGAGAGTGTGACCAAAACGGGGCTTTAGTGCTACTACCAATTACTATCATTTATGGTTTCAGGTCTCAGCACATCATTCATAGGTTAAAGTGTCCTCATGATCACACATTTATTTGAGTTTTTGTCATCTCAGTCAAAGAGAGCACATTTGATATTCTACATATGCATACATGTAAACATTAACAAATTTTGAGAGAAAACAGTGGACCAGGGACACTACTATTGTGACCATCAGGAAGATAATATCGAGAGTTTAGAGGATGCTCCTTAGCAAAAGTCTCCATGAACCAAACCAACTAATTAAAATAGATCAAAGAATGAGCCAGATCTAGGAGCTAGTTTATTAACCTCCTGCAACTGAGTCTCTATAATACCCAAACTAGTCATCCATGTACAGCAAGAAGTGTCAGCAACTGCACAGATTGTTTTCTATTCAGCCAGTAAGTAATCTGGGTCAATTATGTTACCTAGCACAACTCTAGTAAGAAAATTTAATGAAGTCTGTTGTGCAACCGTGGCCTTTGCAGTAGAATCTGCTACAGAACATTTTATGAGGGACGCATTTCTAATTCTTGCCTCATTTATTCCAAATCATGGAAAAAGAAACCTAACAAAGGATGCCCATCCAGAAGAGTAAATGTTTCCTGGCAATTTCTCTTAAACTTATGATGTAGGTTAAGAGGAGTGGACAAATGTTCTGCTTCTGACTGATTATGGAGCAAGAAAATTACGACTAAACTTCCTTATCTACATTGGCCCTTCATTTCCCATCAATCAAAAGCATAATTTTGCCCATGTATAAGGTTGGAAACAAAATCCTCCACAAATAAAGATATACCCCATGGGTGCACACAAGACCCCTTTTCCAGTTTTATTGTTCATAGAGACATAAGAAAAAATTGAGGTAAGAGTCTCATGATGGCAGAGAAATCTTAACTTATGATCTTGGGAAAGCTGTCAATCTAGGATGCTGTCTGCTTCTGGGGAGAAACTTCCCTGATTAGCTTTACCTTAAGGTCTTCAATGGGTGCACAGTTCCAAGAGTCTGGAGCAGCCCTTCTGATTTGTGAGATTATGAGCCTAAGATTCAAAGTTTTAAAGTTTTCCTGCAGTGTGGACCTCAAGGACACTCTTTATCTGCTGTTGTTTCCAGAAGACATGGATTTTAGATCATGAAGAGTTTGATTGTCCTCAGTTGGTGAATCATGAAAAACATCCTTTACCTAGTGAAAATACACTTTGGCATAATGCTTTAAAGCCTTGTAGCACTTAGTCATATGAGTCGAGAAGCTGATCTAATTTTAGGGATAGGCCTTCCAATGGCTATCTCATAAAGGATCAATTTATGTTTTCCATGGGAAGTGGATAGATTGTCATCAATCATCAATACCTTTGACCAAGAAAATCTAGTTAATTCAGTTAGCTTTGCCTAATGCCATTGTGTCTGTAATACCTTATTTACAGATTTTACAACTTGTCTAGTGAAGTAAGTACTTCTATTGCTGAAGATTTACTTAGAAATGCCCCATGAGGGAAATGTATTTTCTGATAACCTTTTAGCTACTGTTAGCATTGGGCCTCTTGCATAGGAAAGTTTCTAAACAACCAGAAAAGGTGCATTGAGAAATGGTAATTGAATGAAATCTGTCTAAATGATCAAATGGTAACAGAAATGTACTTGAAGTTGTGATTATCTTTCAACAATTATGGGTTTGACAAACTAAAGATTGATCATAAACCATCTTAGCAATTTAGAACAGTCACCCATCAACATATATTTTAATATAATTTGGATCATTTTATCTATTCCATGATGAATCATTGAGTGCAGAACTTTTAATAATGGAAGCTTCAAGGATTCAGGAAAAACCAGGCAGCCATTGAGACTCCCCATGAGTCAACACTTAACATTGGACTTATATCCTTTCAAGGACCAATTTTGTTTCTCCAATTCAAGTGCATAGCACATTTATTAAATGCGTTATCATTGGTAATTTGACTTGGACCATGGAGTTTATCCAAAGGGCATATCTTAACAATTTCAGTACTGACTGATGTAGCATGAAAATCTGGCAAAGTATTTTCCTGGTATTCAATTAATTATTGTCCACCAACCTTATATATACTGTTAAATGAAGTTTATCCCAAATCTGCCTCCTTACATCAAGTTTAGCCTAACTTTAATCTAAATCCACCTCCTTACATCAAGTTTAGCTTAAGGTTCCATCATACGTAGTAAACTGTAACCTAACTGGAGGTGTAAACAGGCTGTAGCCTATTTTTGTATTAATAAATAGAGTATCAGCCAACCACAGGCAGCCAACTGTTCAAACTGTGTTCAAATAAAGTAAATGCTGACCTGTAACCAATCCAGCTATTTCTGCCTCTCAATTTCTGTTTTCTGTGTATCATTTTCCTTTCTGTCTACAAATATTATCTGACCATGTGGCAGCCCCGGAGTCACTCTGAACCTATTCTGGTTCATTATGCTGCCAGATTCTTAAATTGTTCTCTGTTCAATTAAACATTTTCAAATTTAATTTGTCTTAAGGTTTTCTTTTAACAGATGGTGCCAGAAGTGGGATTTAAAGTTAAGCTTTTCCTGGCAACTCACAGGAACATTGAGTGACCAAGTGAGGTGTCAACTGGGCCCATTTTGTTCATTGCTCTCTGGCAACAATGGGAGATTCTGTTTTGGGTAAACTTTCTCTCTGATTCCAAAGCTCCCAGAATTAGGCCCCAGAAGCAGCAATCACAAAAATGGCAAAACCTTACTAAAGATAATTTAAAATTACAGTGGGACATTCAAAATAAACTATATTGTATTTCAAAAAGTGCATTTAAAATTGAGGACTCCCCCCTTAGGCTCATCCAGGGATGCTTATTGATGTGCAGAAACATCTAAAACTATTTCAGTATTTGTATTGCCTCTTTAAAAGTCTTTATAAAAAGCAGATAAACTGCTTACGTGACTAATTGATGATAAAAATTAAATCTTGTGGCAGGGCACAGTTGCTTATGCCTGTAACCCCAGCAGTTTGGGAGGCTGAGACAGGTGGATCACCTGAGGTCAGGAGATCGAGACCAGCCTGGGAAATACGATGAAACCCTGTCTCTACTAAAAATAAAAAATTAGCCGGGTGTGGTGGTACCTGCCTGTGATCCCAGCTACTCAGGAGGCTGAGGCAGAAGAATTGCTTGAAACTGGGAGGCCGAGGTTGCAGTGAGCCGAGATTGTGCCCTTACACTCCAGCCTGGGCAAAATGAGTGAAATTCCGTCTCAAAATAATAATAATAATAATAAATAATAATAATAAAATATCCAAACATTTTGGTTTAGTTACTATCCTACCCCAAAGATGAAAATAATTCTGGATAAGGTGTTTACAAAAGGTAGGTCCTCAGCTGAGGCTCTCAATCCCTGGTTTCTTTTTCAGTTATCCATACTGAGTCTAGGCAGAGAGTATGCTTTCTTTGTCTTACTCCTTAATAAGCTTAGCACTGAATCCTTAGTTTTAGCTAAGGATCAGAAACTAAGTTAAAAAGTCTGATTATTGAACTAAATTGGTATTCAAAGTTTACGTTTTTGACATTTACCAGAATATTTAAAAACCTTTTGTAAAAGAAGAGGTTTAAAGAAAACCTCCATTCGTAAGGGCGTCTTTTTGCCTATGTACACTAGAAGAGAGGAGGGTTTGAGTCACTAGAAACTCTTACTACTGTTGTAAGTTTAATAACAATTAATGACAATTTGTTAAGTTTGCCTAACCAGTCTTACCTTTGTTTCAGGTGCTTTGCCTGGCAATCTTGTCTTAACTGGGCCTTTGCCTATGGTCTTTTTCCTTGGTTTGGGCAAATGACGATACAATATTTAGGCATGAAGTCTCAGCTCTGAGTTTTTGAGATATAAACTTTCTATCTTATTTCACCTAAAAGTCATCCCTATAGAAATGCGAATTTAAGGTTGCCTACCTAACAATTGAGTAGAGCAATGAAGCAGGTAACTAGAAGATGGATAGTTTTCTTTTCCACATTCAGACTATCTGTAAGCTGGCAAATAAAAAATCTTAATGAAACTTATAGGATCTACTTTGTCTCTGTCTATATGTCTTTATGTTATGTGTATGTAATATTTCTATGTGATTTAAGATAATGTTTAGTAAATAAAGCTAACTGTAAAATTGGTAAAATAAGATAGAAATGTCTCCAAATTATCATTATTAAATATAATTTAGATATTTTTGTCTGTGTCTTCTGGTTAGACAGGTTTATGCAGTCTCTGCTACATGTTCTTAGGTTATAAAACTATTGGTTCTGTAATATTTTTGATACCTGCTTGATTTGTTTATGTGCTAATGCTGTCAAAGATGGCTGCTGGGCACCCCCAGAGCCTTGCACACATCTTACTGTGAGCTTACGTCTTTAGTTTTGAGTCTCTAGATTCTGAGGTCTGGACAGGTGGCCATGGTGAGGCTTGAGAACATGTACTCTGTGCCTTGGTCAACAGCTACAAGGCAGAGTGAATCTTAATATAGACCCATCTTCCTCGGCCCAGATTTGCCTCCCTGCTGGGAGGTGTTCTCTTTCCTGAGTTCTACACCTGGTATGTAAATTCTGGACATAGACAAGCCCTGCCCTTAATTTCCATCCACGGGTGCCATGTAAGTTCTTGGGACCCAGAACACCCTGGGGGGAACATTAGGGAGGGTACCTGTGTCATCATTTCAAACTTATTTTCAGCAATTTAAATTATTTAAGTCATGTTATATTTAATTAATAATCATAAAATGAGTATTTTCTAGGTAAATAAAAATACCAAAACATTAATTATTAAACATAGTTTAGGTTTATTAGGTAATCAGTCATCTTATTTTTATATGCTATGGGAAAGCTAAATATAATTAGATCTGTCAGTAAACAAAAAAATTGAGGAAATAGCTTTCTTAAAAAATTACGAGATGGTTCTTTTCTATAAATGCCCTATAAAACAGTTCAAAATTACTTCCTAAATTTTTCACTGGAAATTAGGATTACTAACAGTGAAAATTATACTTAATATATGTAATTAAAACTACTAGATATGATAGTTCTATATACAGACTTTATAAAGAAAGTAAGATGTGGCTTTAGTGAAACAGTTTATTTTAAAAGGCATGAAGATGTGATTTTTGTGTAAGAAAAAGTCATTTTGTCTGGTTTAGAGATTATTTAAATGTTGTTTCAAAATGAAGGAAAAAATGGTATAGATAAAACAAAATGGATCTAAAAAGTTGAGGAAAACAGAAAAAAATTATAAGAACTTATAAAAGGTTTATGGAAATCTTATCTTGTGTGGTCAAAAGCTGACCAGGATTAAATGAATTGGTTTATAGGATTATTAAAATTAGCTTTTGTATTGATAAAACACTAATATAAAAGTAAAAAATTGGTTTATCTTTTGAACAAGAATTTAGTGTATCATTAATAAGAGATAGTAAAATATTTTTGTTCACCTTTTGAGTAAACTCCAAAAAAAAAAAGGAGAGAGAAGAGATGGATTGTTTCATGCTATCTCAGATTTTTTGATAGTTTGATGGTTTGAAAAACTAAATATCTCCATCAGAAAATAAAAGTTTTTACTTTTAGAAAACCTTTTATTACCAGTTTAGCTAAATGAATGATAGTTATTGCAATGACCTGTTGTTTTTTCTTTTTTTTTTTGAGATGGAGTTTCGCTCTTGTTACTCAGGCTGTAGTGCAGTGGCATGATCTTGGCTGACTGCAACCTCTGCCTCCTGAGTTCAGGAGATTCTCCTGCCTCAGCCTCCTGAGTAGCTGGGATTACAGGCACCTGCCACCACGCCAAGCTAATTTTTTGCATTTTTAGTAGAGACGAGATTTCACCATGGGGTTTGGCCAGGCTGGTCTTAAACTCCTGACCTCAGGTGATCCTCTGGCCTCGGCCTCCCAAAGTGCTGGGATTACAGGCGTAAGCCACTGCCAGGCCAACATGTGATCTTATTTGATTAAGTGCTTTAAACCTTTAACCGATTTGACAGCCATCCCCAAATCAAATTTCAAATTCTAAAATTAAGTCTTCTTGACTTCAAACTAACTTCATTTGGGTTGCCCCAGAGGGCCACTGAAGCATCCAAAATAGAAATAATAAACACTCATATCTGACATATTAAGTTATGTGGGGACTATTGTCAAATAATACATGATGCTTAACCTTTGAGTTAAATTTTTATGGATATATTATTAATATGTGTGCCAACATTTTACAAGGTTCCTAAAATTTGAATATGTCTTGATATATTTTGTCAGTCAAAATTTTGATTATTATGTTAAATTATTTTGACCACAGAAATAATGAAATTGTCTTGTTAATTGCATCTTTAACAATGACCATATGTGGTCTTGTTCATATTCTTACGCATTTCTGTAAGTTACTTACAAGTGAGTAAAATCCTAAAGTTTTGTGTCTTCATGGAGGTTCATGGAAATGATAAAAAAGGACTCTGATAAGTATTCTTGAATGTAGGTTTCTAAAAAATTTAGGATCATATCGCTTGGACTGGGTAAAAATTCTCAGAATTCTAATGAAGAGACTGACTGGTTTATAAAAAATGCTAACCAAAGCAGGACAAGAATTAACTGACTACCAAGAAAATACTTAGCCAGGTACTTTGCCTAATAACTGGAGCTTTTTTTTTTGTTTCTGTTTAATTACAAAAAAAGTTGATGATATTTGCAAAGGATAACCTTAGTGACAC
This sequence comes from Gorilla gorilla gorilla, assembly GCF_029281585.2. Classification (NCBI taxonomy): domain Eukaryota; kingdom Metazoa; phylum Chordata; class Mammalia; order Primates; family Hominidae; genus Gorilla; species Gorilla gorilla. Next base: position 84,453,107 of record NC_073238.2, on the reverse strand, counting down.
TTTTGTCTTTGCTAAAGATTCCTAGCCAGTGCAGGACAAAGGGGGTTTATTAACTAACTGTTCACATGTGGATTATCTTTGAATTATTTTCATGGTTCTCTGATATTTAATACATTTAGTTATAATTGTTTCTGTCAATAGGGATTTATACAAACTGCTGGAGAACACCACAGAGGCCACATCACGGAATCCTCAGCTAACAATCCTGTTGAATCATCCCAGATAGTTTGATTCTTAATTTAGTTACTTAATTTACCATGTTAACTTAGCATATTGAATCTTAAGTTTTCTATTTTTCTAATTTTTCACATTTGTTTTCTACTAAAATCCTTCTGAATTTAGTGATTATTACTTTGATGTTTATATATACAGCAAGTTTTAAAAGCTCAATTTAAACAAATTAATTGTCAGAGTCTGGTTAATAACGAAAAAGTAGTTTCTGCAAATTGCTACTATTGGAGGGCAAGGTTTTTTGTTAATGATGACCATAAAGAATTTAAAGAGAGAATCAATAAAATATTGATCAGAAATTCATTTTAGTCACAAAATCTAATATTAAAATATATAGAAGTCTTCAAACTCATTCCATTTTATCCCCCAATATTTTGCACTAGTATTATCCCTTTCTGTATCAGGTATGGCTACATAAATTATCAATAACTGCCACAGAGTTATCCAACCTCAACATATGTAGATATTATGGTCTTGGAGTAAGGGTGTGACAAAGACTATTAACAACTGCCTCATTTGGTGAAAGATGCTTCCTGGGAAGGGTGGGGGTCAACTTACTTATGTGGCTCAGGTTCCTTTTGAAGTGAAGGGATGGAAATCATCCAGATCTGAAGTAAGGGGAATACACTGAGGCAAACTAAATAAATTCCACTAACGGCCCAATGGCAAGGAAAAACAGTGAGGCCCCTGGGACAAAATACTCTCAGGGAACAAGATTCACACAGCGAGAATCAAAAAGATTAAGAAATTTTCACAAAATCCCACAGCTAGTAAATGATTAGGCTGAATGCAAACAGCCAGCTTTCAAAACGTATGATTTTTCCACTACCCACATGTTTCATTTTATGTACTATAAATGCAGAGTAATTTCCTCAATTTTATCTAATTTAGCAATTATTGAAATACAATAAAAGGGTAAGCAATGGGCTGTACATCTGACTGAGGCAAGTTAATCTTCTTGTTGAATGACTTTTTAACGTTAAATGCATTACATAATTAACTTTTTTCTGCAGTGTTTTTTTTTAAAATCACTTTGGAGATGAATTCAAATATAAAGATGTATTAGTTACATTAAAATAATATCTCTACTAATTCAGGTCTATCATATTTGAAATATATAACAAATATAAAGTAGAAGCTTGTATAATGTTACTACATAAGTAATATTTTAATACCATGTGTTTACAAATTGTGCAATGTTCCTGTGTGTTATTTCACTTTTGAACTGCTATAAAGAAATACCAGAGACTGGGTAATCTATAAAGAGAAGATGTTTAATTGGCTCATGGTTCTGCAGGCTGTACAGGAAGCATGATGCTGGCATCCACAAACCTTTTAGTGAAGCCTCAGGCAGCTCTTGTCACGTGATACACCAGCTTCCTCTTTTTCCTTCATCCCAAAGCAGAAGCTGGTGTATCACGTGGCAAGAGTGGGATCAAGAGAGAGAAATGGGAGGTGCCACACTATTTTAAACAAACAGATCTCTTGTGAACTCAAGGAGCTAGAACTCACTCATAACCAAGAGGATGGCTCTAAGCCCATGAGGGATCCACCCCCATGACCCAATCGCTTCTCACCAGGCCCCACCTCCAACATTGGGAATCACATTTCAGCATAAGATATGGAGGACATAAATATCCAAATCATTTCAGTCTGTAACATCTCATAAGGATTCAAGTAAGCAAAGTATTGCTGGGACATAGATGCAGGAAGAAGAAAATCTTACTAAAACAATAGAAAACCTTACAGAAAACTTCCCATTTGAGTCAGATCTGAAAGAACGGTGGAATTTCATCAGATAAGCTGAGGTTCAGAGTGTTAAAATTCAAGGAACATTCGGGTAATAGCAAAATACACCAAATGATAAAGGATTTAGAAATGTAACAAAAATAAGACTCGAACAATGGTGTAAGGCCAGGATAAAAAGAAAAGCCACTGTGCAACAACAGAGAGAATGTTAAACATGGATATGAGCAGGAAGGTGCCTGATGGCATTTGTATTAGGATGATTTTTTTTTCTAGTGGCAATATGAAGAATGAATTGGAGTTAGGAGAGTCTATTAGGTGCTATGGGGAGTGCATAGTGTAAAACACAGGCCCTGTTCTTAAAAAGCTTACAATCCAGTTGGAAAGTAAAATATTAAAATTTGGAAGATGTATAATAATAACAATTTTCATATGACACAAACTTTGTGCATTTATTTGCCAAAATTTATTGAGCTTCAAATGTTTGGTAGGTGTTATGGTAAGTTCGGATATTTGTATATACAAAAAGGATATGTCCTTGTCCCTTATTAAATTGTAAACAAATAATGAGAAAAGAAGTATAGCTGCATTTCATGTATTTGGGACTTTACATTTTTAAAATCCCTGAATAACATCAATATGTGATAATATATTTTTGAGAATAATTACTACAACTCTCAGAGAGTTGGTTGTCCTGAAAATTATATTGAGTCTCATTAATTTTATTAATAATCCTATCATTTCTTAAAGGGTAGCTCCTACTGAAGTACATTCAGAATATTAATTTTTGGCTGGGTGCAATGACTCACACCTGTAATCCTAGCATTTTGGGAGGCTGAGGCAGGTGGATTGCTTGAGCCCAGGAGTTCGAGACCATCCTGGGCAACATAGGTACACCCCCATCTCTACTAAAAACAAAAATAAAATTAGCCAGGCATGGTGGAACACGCCTCTAGTCCCAGCTACCTGGGAGGCTGAAGTGGGAAGATCACCTGAGCCTGGGAGGTCAAGGATGTAGTGAACTGTGATTGCACCACTGTACTCCAGCCTGGGTGACAAAGCAAGACTCGTCTCAAAATTTTTTTTTTCAATTATTTCTATGCCATTATGGAAAATGAACATGGAATGTCAAGATGCTAATATTGGTATACACGGAATCCTGTGTATGTCAACAGAACCCTGCTATAATACAGTAGAGAATAATCTTCAAGTAGGACAATTGCCTAGACATTAACATTATACCAACTGAATTTTTAATGTTTTTGCCAATGATTGAATAGAATAGCTTAAACTCAATTTCTGTTGTGGAAAAAATTAACAAATATTCTCATTTGATTTATCTGTCATATTGAAAAATAAAATCTAGATCTGGCCCTACTAATACTATCTTTATGATTTGTCTCCCATCTGTATTATTTTATACCAGTGATTCCATTTATACTTTGTCATCTTCATTCATTCATTTAAACAGAAAAGTTCTGTTTTTGTTTGTAACAGCATCATCACTTGTGTCCTCACATATTCCCTGCAATGATCCTAAAGGCTGGAGCCAGGTTAAACGAATGAAAGTTCAGTTCTAATGATGTCATCCTCTTGTGAAAATTCCTGACTCGATTCCTGAGTCTCACATAAAATTTTTACTTCAATTGGTTATCAAAGCCTCTATGTCCTAGTACTAAACATATTTCTTTCAGCCTTTTTTACAGCCTTTTTATTTTAACAGCTATGAAGGTTTGGGTTCACTGAGCAGAAGAGTCCCTAAGATTTATTACAGTAAACACTCCTGAAAGACAGAGAGGAAGAGAGCAGGAGAAAGTGGGGGAGAAACTTTAGAACTAACTCCCATGAAGGCAAAATAGGAGGAAGGAGGATTGGGCAGGAAGAATCTCAGACTGCAACACACTTCCAAGAAAAGTTCAGCCAGGCATCCTAGAGGCAAAGTCTCCAGTTCAGGAAGACCCATGTCTTAAAAGAATGGGCCTGCATTAGTAATTCCACCATGCATAGTCACTCTCCAGAAATGGTTAGTAAGAAGCGTGGCTTTGGTGCAAAGGCAGCAGTGGATGCGGAGAGGCCGTATTCATTTATGAGTGAGCACATTTAAATGGTTTCTACAACAGCCAGTTATAAAGTACCTATTCGCTTATGGCCATATATAGCCTGAGTTTTTTTCTATGTTCCGCTCAAGTGATTCCTTTCACTTAAAATGGCTTGCATCTATGGTTGTCAAAATTCTACCCAACCTTTAAACCCCCAGGTCAGTGGCCTCATCTCCTGAGGTATCTCCCATTGGAGCTTGTAAGCCCTACAGCACTTACCAATGTCACCTCAACTGTGATTTTTGTTTTAAAAGAAAACAACTCTTAGCTACATGGAAAGCTGACATTTAGAGCTAGAATCCCAAAGTTGCAAACGATTGTTATTTGTTTTATTTTCATGTTATAACATTGCACTTTAAAACAATGTCTGTGTACCACATGAAATCATCCTTGAGATTTTCATGATACATATTAATATAATTAACAAAATACATTTTGCTAATTTACTTTTTAAAATATTTTTGACAGGACAATATTTGTGGAAGATTCTGGAACAATATTTTTAATTGCTTAGATAAATCAAACATAGATAGAGTCCTCAGAAATAGAGGCAATGGGGTGCATTAGCAATAGTTAAATCTTTAACTGATTCCTTCAATAGTCTCTTCTCGTATCTCTACAGTGATGCTATAGACTGAAGCTTGGTTAGAAGATGTAGGTTCTTGATACATTGCTATGATAATCTTCAACATATTGAATACTGATATAATGTTAAAGATGTGCCAAGCACTTTTCTAAGTGCTTTGTATATATCGCTTCATTAAATCCTTGTAACAACACTATGGGTTAGATATTATAGCTACTCCATTGTGCAGATAAGAAACTGAGGCACAAGAAGCTAAATAATGATTCCAAGGTCACATTGCCAGGTTGTTATTTTGAATAACAGGCTGTGTTGATGGATAGATGAGGGAGGAGTGTAAGCAAAGAAATTCATAAATACATCCTCTTAATTTGCAAATATTTCCTGAGTCCTTCATTTTTCCTTATATCAACTTGCATCACATCAGGACAAGCAAGACACTATCACCTCTCATGTACATTATTTGGCATGGCCACATCTATTCTCATTTTTCCACACCATAGCCAGTGTGACATTTTTTGAAAAATACAGGCAGATACATCATGTCTCTGTTTAAAACATATTAGTAACTTCACATTACTCTTAGGATAAAATAAATCATATTGGCATACAAGGCCCCACACTGTATGGTCTTTTAACCATTTAGCCTTATTGTACATCATTCTGCCTCTTCCTTGACTCTCCAGTTTTCTTGCCACATCGGCCTTCTTTCAGTTCCTCAGAAATACTCTAATTCTTCTTATCACAACACGAGTGTTTCTTCTGCCAAGAATTCCTCATCCCCACATAAATCTTAATCTTCCCCCAGATATTAGCTCAGTCATCACTTTTCACCTTGGGCAAGAACCATTTCTTTTATCACATGGACAGGTAGTAAGGTAGCACCTATTTGTGTCCTTCAGCAAGTCCTGTCTTTTCCCTTCATATCCACCTGTACGTTCTGTGAGGGTATGAACTTATAGAAGGCATATCATAAGTATTGGAAATATGGATTGATGAAGAATGAATCTATGAAATGCAAGTTGCATAACAATAAAATTGAAAGTTAGCAAACTGCTAAACTTACCTGACAGCCTTGATATCATACACCTACACATAACACATGCCCACATGCTCCCGACACAGATACACACACACACACACACACACACACACACACACACACACACACATACACACATGACATGAATGAAAGATATTAGAGGCTTGTAGAGTAGGCACATTATTGGTTGGGGACATTCTGCAATGATACTAGTACTATCGTCATGTTTCACTGTGGCAGTTATTGTCAATTGTGAATGTACATAAAAATCATCTCGGGGAACTTTTAAACATCTCTGTGTCTGGACCTCATCCTAGTTCAATTAAATTAGAATCACCATATTCCAGATGTATTTTTTCAAAGGTTCCCAGGTGATTTCAATGTGCAACCACGATGGATAATCACTATTGTCAGCCAAAGAAAGAATGAAATAAATTTTATATAAATGCTATAAATTATATTTTTTTCTATGGCTCAAGCAAAAAAATCTTAATGCTACATAATTTAGTAGAATTATGTGAAAACTGTCTATACAAAACACTACACTGTGTTAGGCCCATGATCAGCATTTTAAAATAGTATATGAGTCAATCTGTTAATATTTCCATAGTACTTACACAGATATAGAAATTTATATAGAGTGCTTGTATATATTGTATATTATATGCTTATATATTTTGGGGGTGATTTTTGTGAAAACTATGCATATATATACACACATGCATATATATAACACATACATGTATATTTAATATCTCACTGGAAAATTTTTATAATTTATATAAAATGTGTATAATTTTACTTATCCATTTCTTCTTTCCTTAATATGCAAGTTATTTTGTTTAATTCATTGCACAGAAAAAAAATAGTTCAATTCTGTGAACTATTACTTAATTATTTCTTGTTTCTGAAGTAAAACTGTTTGAGAGCATTGGAATTCAGTCACCCTAATCACTGATTTTACATATTTACTGGGTGATACTTTATACACGATGAGGATTTTTACAAATTATTTTAAGAGGAAGATTTTAAATAAGTTATACCTGGAAGGTCATATATATATTATGAAGCCACTGGTGACTTAGATATATTTTGTGACTAATATGATGAATAATAATTTAGTAATTTAACACAATGATTAAATCAAAATAAATTTAAATACATTATTATTAATTTAAAATAAATATATTCTACCTAGACAAAAGGAAATACATTTTACAGGCTAATGCTTTTCAAATTAAGATACAATTAATGGCTAACAGGCAAACAGTAAAGCAATACTAAAAATTAGCTTTTGTTATTATTTTGCATAATTAAAACCCTTTTTTATTGAAACAGTTTAGAGCTTAAAATATATTTAGCAATATTCTGAATGGATAATATTAACAAGTGTAAAGAAAAATAATAATTTCTTTTTCAGAATAAATTAATTTGGTTGCATTGATACAGAAATAACAATTAGTTTCAGAGAAATTATGGAGGCTCAACCTTTTGCTAAAATGTGACAGCATTATGGGGAATGTTCTGTATAGATAGATTATCTTCTTCAATTCCTTCTCCATATTCGAAGGCCAACATCTTCATTGGATGTAGTTATGTGTTCTATAACCCATATGGGAATATTTGATTTCAACATGTGCCATGTTACATGAAAATTAACGATAGTTTGTTTCTTTCAATAAACTATCTTAAAAACTTATATAGAAAAATTCTGGTAAATATTTTGCTGCAGAATTCTCAAGGGGAGTATATGCAAAAAGCTACAGTCCAAAAATTATAAATAATTATATGTACTGGAAAAAGTACATTTTGGCAACATAAAACATCTAAAAGACATTTTAAAAATTATCAGAAGTCATCGTGTAATTATTAAGCTTGAGTTGTATGAAAAATGACTTTAGATGTTTCTCTTTCTATTAGATAATTATTTTTAGAATGCAGTTTTAATATTGATACTGAACATAACACAGAAAAATATTTTTAAACTCATAACCTTGCTGCATCTATAAAGATATTTCGAGTAACCATTAGGAAGTAGTTGAATGTATCATTTTGATTTTCTAATTATTCTAGTCCAATTATTCACCCTACTTAATGAGCCCATTCTGCAAGGAAATCATCACAGCTGCAAGAAATATGAGAATCACATAATAAGGCAGCTAGAGTTTGATAATATTGTGGCAATCTACAAAAATATATTCCTTTATAATGTGGAAGCATAAAGTATGAATATTTTCCAGGAAAACATGGATACTTTCAAAACATAGATATTTAAAATAAACAACAATCCTGGGAACATGTTATTTGCTAAACAATTTAATTTAATTATAGTTAGAGATGTTTGAGAGAAGAATTTAAGTTTTGAGAGTAATGACATATTTTATACTTGCTCTGTCATTCTGCTTGCAATTCTTAATTTCTTAGATTTAGTGACCACCCCTAAGACAGACCATCCTGACCGTTTGATTTGTGTAACAACTAAAATTTATTAAAAGTTTATCATTTGCCGAGCACTGTTATATGCATTTTCTATTTAATCTTCACACAAATACTATGAGTTATATACTCTTTAAAGATGAGGATACTAGGACACAAAACATTTAAATATCGTTCTCTGATGTCATACTGGTGGTGATATGGTTTGGCTCTGTGTCCCCACCCAAATCTCATCTTGAATTATACTCCTATAATTCTCAGATGTTATGGGGGGGACCCAGGGGGAGATAATTTGAATCATGGGGGCGGTTTCCCCCATGTTGTTCTCATGGTAGTGAATAAGTCTCACGACATCTGTTGGTTTTATCAGGGGTTTCCTCTTTTGCATTTTCCTAATTTTCTCTTGCTGCCACCATGTAAGAAGTGCCTTTCACCTCCTGCCATGATTCTGAGGCCTCCTCAGCCATGTTCAACTGTAAGTCAAATTAAACCTCTTTTTCTTCCCAGTCTCAGGTATGTCTTTATCAGCAGCATGAAAACGGACTAATACAAGCGGTAACAGTGGATTGGGATTTGGGCCCAAGAAGACTCCTAAACCAGAACTCATTTGCATTTTGCTCTGTCGCCACCTCTGATAGTCTCACTGGCAATACTTTGGTTAATTAAAAGATAGTAATATATAAATCTTTCAATATTTGTATGTTTATTGTCTGTATTCTCCTCTAGAATATAGGCTCTATTGTATCTCCAGTAGAGAGATGGTAAGCTTTCTAGTATTTAGAGCAAAGGATAGATACCTGTGTTGAAAGATTAATGGATAATGTAAATGTTCCTTGGCTTATTATATTAAATATTTGCTAGTCCTTGTATTTAATTAGTATATTTTGCTGTATATAGTAATATATTTTTAATTATAAAATATTTCATATTTCTATGAAAGCTAGATTACAATATTTTCACTAAGAATAAATTTATCTTCATAATTGTGTTCCTAAGTTTCAATTCATCAGCAATATATAAGACTTCTCAATTCCTAATGTTCTTAGCAACATTTGATATTGTCATGCTTTAAAGTTTTTTGATGGCTAAAACTTTCTCCTAAAGATGTTTTATTTTAATATCCTGGTTGTTCTACTTACTAATTCTATTGAACATTTTTATATGCTTATAGGACCTTTATATATATTCTCTTTCATGAATTTCCTTTTTATATTGTCCCTGAGGCTTGAGTATGAAGACAACAATATCAATTACAATGGTTTGCAAAAACTGAGTGACTGCAATGAATCCGATTCTGTTCTAAGTGTTTTACATATTAATTCTTATCATCTTCATCATAATACCATGAGATAATTATTCTAGTTGTCCCCAGTTTAAAGTAAATAAATTACAATATAGAGAGAAATAGAAACTTGCCTATATAAATGGTAGCACTGGAGGAAACTCTTACTGACATATAAACAAAAACCAAAACAATGACAATCAATACAGTAAATTATATTACATTATCTAATGTTTACATTAAAAATAAAGTTAAAAGCTAACTCACAAATTTAACTTCTGGCCCTGATGGAGTATCTGCTATCTGAGTAAGCTTCCTAATATGTATAACTGTAAAAGCTAAATAAAACAAATCAAATTCTTAAAGTCATCAGAGAGAAACTAAGGAAGCCTGGACTTGAGAACAAGATGTGAAAGAGATGGAAAGAGTACAAAGATTAACTCAACATTTGTTTCAACTTTCTCCATGCATTTCTGGAGAAATTTATTTATTTCTTCTTTCTTCAGTCAAAAAATCAAAGTGAAATCTGGCAGCTAGGGCTGGCTACAGTCTCTGAATGACAGAGGCAGTAATTAGAGTTTAACCTTTTTATGGAGGCTTACACAAATGCATCAAGACCCTGGAAAGAAAGGAAGGAATTCCCTAGACAGAAAAGTTCTAGACGTCTATCAGTTTTTCATATGCTTCAGAATACCTTTTTTCCTTGATATTATTAGTAAATCTTGATTATGACTGTGGTCTCTCATTTGTGTGAGCCTTATGTGATAATCTTACTACCTGTTTGACAAACTCAATCATTTGCGTTCTCTCAACAATAAGGTGACACATGGGGAAAAGGAAAAAAAATGAAATGTTTTACCCATAGAACAATAACAACAACAAAAATATTGGAGAAAGAAAATGAGAAAAAAAATTGATGAAACAAGTAAGAAAATATTAAAATTGTATCAAATAAAATCAGTTATTACATTGAGTATAAATAGATTAAATAACCAAAGTCAAAGATTAGCACATTGGAACCGAAAGAACCTTAGTGTAGCTGATTAATTAGATAAATTAGAGTTTATATAATTCTTAGTGTAGCTAATTAAATTAATTAGACTTTAAAGCAATAAGCATTACTAAATAAAAGGAAATATTTAACAATCAATTCAGCAAGAAGAATTTTAAATGCCAAATATGTATCCATATAATGTCATTGAAGTAAGCCAAAATAGAGAACTAAAATGTATAGTAATTATATTGAAAGAAATACAACTGGTATTATTTTGGGATGACATAATGGTATACATAGAAAATACAAAAAAATGTGGATTATTATGACAATTATTTATAAATATTTCACAAGGCTACTGGATATAGTCAATACATAAGAACTATTTTCTTTTTATTTATTGATGAAACAAATAGAAAATTTAAAAATGCCAATTGCAATAGCATAGGGAAATCAAATGCAAAGTGATCATTTCAGTAATAGATATAAAAAAGTTCTAATAAAAATTTGAAACAAACATTACTCCAGAAGTTAAAATCTTAATAAAATGAAGCTATGTACTGTGTTCTGGATTAGAAGAGACAATGTTGTAAAGATATTAATTATCTAAAAAATTTTGTGTATTCAATACCATCTCAATTGTTATTTCATTGGGATATTGGGGGAAAATTCAGAAAATTGCAAAAAAATTAAAAATTCATATGAAATACCAAAGGGATATTAATTTTTATGTTTACAACTTTTTAAAATTTAGAACAAGTATTTTTCATGTTCTGTTCAAGAAATATTTGTCTTCCTCAATAGTCATTGTTATGCTTATCTATTTTAGTTATGCTTGTCCATTATATTCTGAAAAGTTTGTTTTAATTTTTATATTTAATCCTATGATCCATCTAGACTGACTTTTGTGTATTGGTCATGGTCCATTTCTATATTTGTGGATATCAATTCCACCAACATTATTGCTTTAAAAAAATATTTTTTCTGCTACTGCAGTAACATCTTTTTCCTAAATCAAATAAACTTAACTCCTTTTCATCAAAAGACAAGATTAAGAAAGTGAAAATGCAAGCCTCACAGTGGAAAAAGATCTGTAATGCAAATATTAACAAAGAATTAATAAGCATACTTTTAAAAATTAACAATTTATATCCATATTTAAAATTGATTACAAGAACTACTACAAATTGATAAAATGATATAATTAATAAGAGACATCCAATTAAAAATGAAGAGGTTTTTAACAGGCCTTCACAAAAAGGGAGATTCAAGTGGCCAAAAAACACATGAACAAATGCTTAGTTTTACCAGTCATCAACTTGGTGAAAACTAACAGAATGATGAGATACCATTACTCACTCATCAGAATGACTAAAATTAAAATGTTTCACAGTGACAAGTTGTGGAGAGACTATCAGACAATGGGGTTCCTCTCCTTTACTGGGGGAAATAAAAATTGGTTAAAAAAAAAAACCTGGAAAGCTTTTTTGATGCATTTACTCAATTTCAATGTAAGTATATTCTATGACCCAGAAATTTTACACCTGGGTAAAATGAATTCATATGTACATCAAGAAAGTGTACATTTCAGCTTTATTTTTAAAATATTAGAACTGGAAACCATGCAAATTTTCATCAACAATAGAATGGAGCTATAAAAGTGGCATAATCATACACTGTAATAATATTTGTAATTTAAAAATGTTACCATCTCACCTAATTTCTGACTAAAAATGTCACAGATAACAACTTTAAATAATTTTTTAAATTATATTACTTAATTTATAAGTTCAAATCAGGAAAAACTTATTCTTTGAAGAATTAACTGTAAAAAATATTGTTACCTTTTGGGGGGCGTGTACCTTTTGGGAAGTTGCATGAGAGGTTTTGGAGTGGAAGTGATAGTAGGTATACAGGGATATTCTTGTGATAAAATACCATCAAACTGAACACTTACATGTTTTACATTACATATACAATGTAATTTAATATGTATTTATATATTGTATATTAATGTAATATATATGTATTATACTTTGAGTGAAACATTTATATAAAGTCATGTAACCTCTCAGCAATTAAGAAGAACAAGGCACATATGGATGATGTTTACAGGATATATCACTAAGTAGTAACCAGAATGGATTAAACCATGTGCAGAACCTATTTTCAAATCCTACAGAAATATGCACTTGGTCAGAAATATGAAAGCCAATGATAAGCCCATCCTCCTGGAAACTTTCTCCACTGTTACTTTACAAATACCAAAAGCTTCTGATTTTCCTCTCACCTATCTGGCCATTTCTTCTCTATTTTCTTTGTTTTCTCTTCATGTAACCAGTACTAGAGCTACTTAAAGCTAGATTATGTTCTCTGTTACATTCTCTCTTCATAGTAGCTTCCTAACTGATTATATCTAGGACTATGACTTTAAAAGCCATATAATTGCTGATAACTCCAACATTTTTACATATACCTCTAACATTGTCTTGAACTGTAGGCATGTATATTTAACTGCCTATTTATTTGCCCCACTTAAATGTGTAATAGTCCCTTTAAACATGATATATCCAAAATAGAGTTCTCAAGCTTTCCCCAAAAATAATTTTCAAACTTTTCTACCCTTAAAATTTACCCAATTATTTAACCAATTTATTTATCCCTAATTTATTCTTTCTTCTGTTTTTTATTCCGTTTTTTTGTTTTGTTTTGTTTTTTGTTTTTTTTTTTTTTTTTTTTTTTTGAGACAAAATCTCACTCTGTTGCCCAGGCTGGAGTGTAGTGGCACAATCTTGGCTCACTGCAACCTCTGCCTCCCAGGTTGAAGCAATTCTCCTGCCTCAGCCTCCCAAGTAGCTGGGATTACAGGCACGCATCACCATGCCCAGCTAATTTTTGTATTTTTAGTAGAGATGAGATTTTTGCCTTGTTGGCCAGGCTGGTCTCGAACTCCTGGCCTCAAGTGATTTGCCCACCTCAGCCTCTCAAAGTGTCAGGATTACTGGGGTAAGCCACCACGTCCAGCCCTGATTTGTTCTTTCTATTCATATACCCCTATACATTCTATTAGTAAATTCCAACAGCAAGACTCCCAGAATATATGCGAGTATATTTCAAATATTTTCACTTTTATCTGTTTGAACTGAAACCTGTTAATTCAATCTACTACCTTGTACTTTTTTAATTTCTGAAATTTTCTTCTAATCATCTCCCTACTGCCACCTAACCGGACTCCAATCAATTTGCTACAAAACATCCAGAATAAATTTGTCATAGCAATCATATCCCTATTATGAAATATCTCAGTGCTTTTCCATTGCTCTTATAGCAAACTTCAAATTTATTAAGTTTATTAAATTATCCTAGTGATCTGGTCCTTTCAGATAGATATCATATTCTCTAGAAGAGCATAAATCAATCAAAATATTTTCTACCCAAACCAAGGCACACAACGCATTCTAAAGTCTACTCTGTATCTAATTGGTGCTCAGTAAAAAGTTGATTTCAGGATCTCTTTGAAAACTTCACTGATGTTTTCACTTTAATCTCCATCTAGTTAATTATTGTTGATACATGTGAATATCTACCTATACTTCTCTAAAAAGCCTATGAGATATATCATATCCTTTTGAAATAACCTCAACCTTCACATTTACTCATCCTTTCTAATCCCCATTTCCTATGTCAAGCTACCTAATGAAAGAACAAGATTTGAAGTTTATGCTTTTTAATTTTAACTATGCCTGCACTCAAAACACGATCCCTCCATATGAATAGAGTTGTGTAAAATAACATCCCTAAGTTGAATGTGTGTTGTAGAATATTTTTAATGCTATTCGGCTACATTTATTTTGTATTAAATTATAATTGTATAATTGTGTAATATGTGTGAAGCATGCTTACTTATTGGGAACAGTGTACTTATTCCATTTTAGTTGATTCATTGACTGATATAGGAGCTCACTGTGGGCAGAGACTTTGCCTAATTCATCACTGTGTCCTCGGTGCCAATAATAATTCCTGACACATAAAGGTCATTCAATGAATAATAGTTAAATGAATGAATGAATAAATGAGTTGTCATTTTATTTTCACATCAGTTTTGGGAGACAATTCTTCATGGGTCTCTCATATGTCTGCACATCTTTAAAGTCAAGTTACTGAGTGTCCTTTGTTCTGGAATATATTTAAAAGGAGGTTATTTTAACAGAAAGACTAAGAACAGAGAGATAGTTCTTGTCTCCAAAATAAAATGCAGTCATGCTTAAAAGCATAAAGATAACATCTCCTTCCCAAGCAATGGGTATGCATGTTTATTGTCCATTATAAATTATAGTTCTTTTCTATAATACAATCTACTGCATGTACAGGTTTCAATTAACCCTTCTCAAAGCAAAATTGTATGAGGCAATTGTAAACAGGCAAGAAATACTTTATTGAAGGCTTGCAATAAGGAAGAGAAGATAAAACTGTGACTGAACTCAACTCTTCTAAAACAAAGGTGGTAGAGTTTTTGGGAACTAGATTGGGTAGGTGGATCATAGGCAATCTGTGTTTGCTAATTGGCCTTACTCAAAAGAATGGTTAACTTTCTTCTGTCTTTATTTCAAAAACTAGTTTTATAGCTTGCAGCAAGGTACCAACTGAAATTAGGCTCCTATACTTTCAGGAGTCTGGGAGATAGAATACCTTAATGACTAAATTTCAAAGGAACTGCAGCTCCCGAGTCCTTGAGAAAGACAGTCCTGGGTTGTGAAACTGGCAAGAGGTTTTATCAAAGATTTACATCTCAAAGAAGCAGAGAAATAATTTATAGTTATAAGTTTTCTAAAGTAAATTCTCTAAGGAAAATGAAGTCAGGGCTCTAGACACAGGACGAAACTGTCTGAAGTTTGATCAAGAGAAGGGAAACAGTAAGGTCACTTTGATTACCTTCTTTGGATCACCCTATGGGAATTGGGGCGTGGGGAACCAGCAACAGAAACAAAAATTGATGATACTCTGACTATTGCTGTTGCTATGAGTAATAAACTGTATTTCTTCTTTGATCTAGGAGTCATGTCTTAACCAATATGCATAAATTTGTGGCAGTCTAATTTGTCAGCTTGGTAATAGGGTAAAACAGATGCTTCAGACTTCTTTATAATCAGGCTTCAAATTGTACCGTTTTAGGAAATATTCATCAGAATTTCTGTACAGCTAAAGAGCACATCAATCAATATTTACATTATATTTAAATATTTAGCAACTGTTGAGCATTTAAGAAAATTTATTTATGAAGATGTGAGTTTACTAGAAAAGCAATGAGTACTAGTTATATATCTTCCCATGGATGGCTCTCTATTAATTTTATTTAATTGCTTGTGTTTAGTAATTTTAGCTAATAATATGAAAGACGTCATATTTTCTAAGCTTTACGTAAGTTTATTTAACCTTTTTGGGAAGCCAAAGCACAGAAAATACTATTCTGAAATTCAGATTGGTAATATTACATTGCTTTAAGGTAACATTGTTGTAAGTAACAAAGTATTTTAAATAGCAGTGTAGAAATGCTCTTTAAAAGTAGAGGCCCAAGACGTCTTACCTTTGATTTTTAGTATCTGTTTCTTCATATGGTCATAAATATGGGAATTAGTATTATTTTATAAAGCATTTAGGTCACAATACTATTTTTGGCTCCCAATTTTGTTTTCACTTTAATGGAATGATTCAATTAATGGTAGGTAGTTTCTGCAAGATTGTAATAGTTTCTTTACAACTGAAGTCTATGCTGAATGAATTCATAGTTTTGTACTGTTGCTTTGATTTTTAAAATCTCACTGTGAAATATATCTATTCAATTTTTTAAATTTTTTCATTTTATTATGTTAGGGACACTTAACATGAGATCTACCCACTTAACAGATTTTTAAATGTACAATATGATATTAACTATAGGCACAACATTCATTATCTAATATTTTAGGTGTAACAGTACTTGAAGGCCCTATTTATGCTGTGGGAGGCCATGATGGCTGGAGCTATCTGAATACAGTGGAAAGGTGGGATCCACAGAGTCAACAATGGACATTTGTAGCCAGTATGTCAATTGCTCGGAGCACAGTTGGTGTAGCAGCATTGAATGGCAAGTAAGTAAATTTTTTTCTTATTTTTTTAATCTTAGAAAAAAGTTATTGAGTAAATATTATTTGAAAAATAAGTTTTAATAAGCTGGTAAAAATTGTTTTAAAACATTTTAAGCTGTTGATATTTTTAAATTGACAAATAAAGACTGGTGCTCTCTCTATAGACAATGGAACCCAAAATTTCTTCACATTAATTGATGATTAAAGAAGTATCAAATATATTTCACGGGAATATTTATATCATTTTTGAATAAATAGTTGAGTAGCCTTCAAAAAACTACTAAAAGTTTAGTGTTCAATATATCTTTCTTTACATAATTACACTAGCTTACTTTCCAAGCATCTTCATTCCTATCCCTCTACATCAAGAATTCTCAACCTCAACACTATTGATATTTGAGGCTAGATGAGTCTTTGTTGAAAGAAGTCTTCTGTCCTGTGCATTTCAGAGTGTTTAGAAGTGTCCTGGGTTGCTACCCATTAGATGCCCCTCATCCACCACCTCATTGTGACAAGCAAAAGTATCTCCAGACATTGTCTACTATCCCCTGGGAAGTGGCAAAATACAGCCCCTGTCTTCCCCATGAGAACCACAGATCTAAACAAAGCTAGTATCACCTCTTGCCTAGAAAACTGCAACAGCTTCCAGTCTGATCTTTTTAATTATTTTCTCTTCAGTCTTATTTATGAAGGCTTCCAGAGAAATCCTTTTACAAATGCAAACAATATGTCAATCCTCTTCAAGGACTTGTCTTTTATGATCTTTGTTGATTTAAAGTCTATTTTGTCAGAAACTAGGATTGCAACCCCTGCATTTTTCTGTTTTCCATTTGCTCAATAAATTTTCCTCCATCCTTTTATTTTGTGTCTGTGTATGTCTTTGCATGTGAGATAGGTCTCTTGAATACAGCACACCAATGAATCTTGACTCTATCCAGCTTGCCATTCTGTGTCTTTTAATTGGGGCATTTAGCCCATTTACATTCAAGGTTAATATTGTTATGTGTGAATTTGATCCTGACATCATAATGCTGTCTGGTTATTTTGCAGACTTGTCTATGTAGTAGCTCCATAGTGTCACTGGTCTGTATAGTTAAGTGTGTTTTTGTAGTGACTGGTAACATTTCGTCCTTTTCATATTTAGTGCTTCCTTCAGGAGCTCTTGCAAAGCAGGCTTGGTGGTGACAAATTCCCTCAGCATTTGCTTGTCTGAAAAATATTTTATTTCTCCTTCACTTATGAAGCTTAATTAGACCAGCTATGAAATTCTAGGTTGGAAATTATTGTCTTTAAGACTGTTGAACACTGGCCCCCAGTCTCTTCTGGTTTATAGGGTTTCTGCTGAGAGGTCTGCTGTTAGTCTGATGGGCTTCCCTTTATAGGTGACCTGGCCTTTCTCTCTGGCTGCCCTTTGCATTGTTTTCTTCATTTCGACCTTGGCGAATCTGATGATTATGTGTCTAGGGGTTGGTCTTCTTGTGGAATATCTTACTGGGGTTCTCTGGATTTCCTGAATTTGGATTTTGGCCTGTCTTGGTAAGTCGGAAAAGTTCTCCTGGATGATATCCTGAAGTGCGTTTTCCAACTTGGTTCTGTTCTCCCCATCTCTTTCAGGTACCCCTATCAGATGTAGGTTTGGTCTTTAAGCACAGTCTCATAGTTCTCAGAGGTTTTGTTGATTCCTTTTTATTATTTTTTCTCTAATCTTATCTTCCTGCCTTATTTCAACAAGATAGTCTTCAAGTTACGATATTCTTTCTTCTGCTTGGCTTATCCAGCTACTGATACTTGTGTTTGCATTGTAAAGTTCTGTTGTGACTGACTTTCAGCTCTATCAGGTAATTTATGTTCCTCTCTAAATTGGTTATTCTGGTTAACAGCTCCTGTAGTGTTTTATCATGGTTCTTAGTTTTTTTGCAATGACTTAGGACATAACCCTTTAGCTCAGTGAAGTTTGTTGTTACCCATCTTCTGAAGCCTGCTTCTGTCAATTCATCTGTTTCAGCCTCAGCCCAGTTCTGTGCACTTGCTGGAGACATGTTGCTATCATTTGGAGAAGCAGCAGCACTCTGGCTTTTTGAGTTTTCAGCATTTTTGTGTGTAGATTCTTTCTCATCTTCATGGGTTTATCTACCTTTAATTTTTGAAGCTGCTGACCGTTGGATGAGATTTTTACGGGGTCTTTTGCATTGATGTTGTCATTGTTGCTTTCTGTTTGTTTTTCTTTTAGCAGTCAGGCCCCTTTTCCATAGGAATGCTGCAGTTTGGTGGGAGTCCACTCCAGATGCCATTTGCCTGGGTCCCTCCTTCCCCTGGAGATACCATCATTGGAGGCGGCAGACTAGCAAAGATGGCAGCTTGCTCCTTCTTCATGGAGCTCTGTCCCAGAGGGGCACCAACCTCATGCCAGCCTGAACACTCCTGTACGAAGTGTCTGGAGACTTCTGTTTGGAGGTCTCACCCAGTCAGGAGGAGCAGGATCAAGGACCCACTTAAATAAGCAGTCTGACTGCAGCTTGGTGGGGCAGGTGTGCTGTGCTGGGGAAAATCCCCCTTGTCTGGGCTGCCCTTACTCTCCAGAGCCAGCAGCCAGAAAAGACTAAGACCACTGATGCATGGTACTACAGCTGCCCCTCCTCCTATGGGCTCCTCTCAGGGATATCAGAGTTCTCTTCATAAATCCCTGGCTGGGGGTGCTGAAATTCCCATGGGGAGGCCCCCTCTAGTGAGCAGGAGTGGATCAGGGTCCTGCTTAAAGAAGCAGTCTGGCCACGAACTGAGCCAGTCACTATGTTCCCCTGTGATAAATTGCTCCCAGTTCAGACCGCCCAGTCTTGCTGGCACCAGCAGCAGATGGAAACAGCTGACTGGAGCCACAGTGATGGCAGCAGCCCTTCCCTCTCTGGGAACCCATCTTCTTAGGCAGTCTCTAGCCTGCTGTGCTGGCTGCCAGAGATTCCAAGCCAGTACGTTTTAGCTTGTGGGGCTCCGTGGGAGCGAGGCCACTTGGCTCCCTGGCATCAGCCTCCTTCCCATGGGAGTGGACGGATCTCCTGCCTCATGGGAGTTTCCAGAGCATGAGTATGCAAATACTCCTGTGTCCAGTGCCTGCTCCAGCAGCTGCCCACCCAAGCAGCCACCATGCGTCTGCATGGCTTTGTGCTTGTGACTGAAGGCCCTGGTGGTATGGGCTCATAAGGGGACCTCCTGATCTGTGGATTGCAAGGATCCATGGGAAAAGCATGGTTTTCAAGGAGGGGTAGCACAATCCCTCACTGCCTTCTTTGGCTAGGAAAGGAAGCTCCCAGTGCCCTGTACATCTCCTGGTGGACCTTCACTCCACCCTGCTTTTCCTCACTTTCCATGGGTTGCGCCAACCACCTAGTCAGTCCTAATAAGAGAAAATTGGTACCTCAATTGAAGATGCAGAATTCACTTGCCATTTTTTCCTTCTCACTGGGAGCCGAGAGCAGAGCTGTTTCTATCTGGCCATATTGGCTTCTCCCTCCTATTGTATCATTCTTATGCCTTTGCATCCTCACAGCTTAGCTCCCACTTACGAGAGAATATACTATGTTTGGTTTTCCATTCTTGAGTTAATTCTCTTAGAATAATGATCACCAGTTCCAACCAGGTTGCTGCAAATGCCATTATTTCATTTCTTTTTATGGCTGAGTAGTAACCATGATGTGTGTGTGTGTATATATATATCTCTCTCTCTCACAATCTCTTTATCCAATCACTAATTGATAGGCATTTGGGCTGGTTCCATATTTTTGCAATTGCAAATTGTGCTGCTATAAACATGCATGTGCAAGTATCTTTTTTGTATAATGACTTCTTTCCTCTGAGTAGAGGCCCAGCAGTGGGATTGCTGGATCAAATGGTAATCCTACTGTTAGTTCTTTAAGGAATCTCCACACTGTTTTCCATAGAAGTTGTACTAGTTTACATTCCCACCAGCAGTGTAAAGGTGTTCCATTTTCACCACATCCATGCCAAAATCTGTTTTTTTTTTAATCTTTGGATTATGACCATTCTTGCAAGAGTAAGGTGGTTAAATCCATTGTGGTTTTGATTTGCATTTCTCTGATCATTAGTGATGTTGAGAATTTTTTCATGTGTTTGTTCCTCATTTGTATATGTTCTTTTGAGAATTGTCTATTCATGTCCTTAGCCCACTTTTTAATGGGATTGTTTGTTTTTTTCTTGCTAATTTGTTTGAGTTCCTTGTAGATTCTGGATATTAGTCATTTGTTGGAGGTATGGATTGGGAATATTTTCTTTCGCTCTGTGGGTTATCTGTTTATTCTGCTGATTTTATCTTTTGCTGTGCAGAACATTTTTAGTTTAATTAAGTCCCATTTATTTATCTTTGTTTTTGTTGAATTTGCTCATAAAAAGTGACTAACACTGTATATGTGCATACACACAGATACACATATACAATGAATACATATTCACATTATATATTTTGTTTAATGCAAAGGTAAGGCATATTTCTTATAATATATGTTTTTCACAATTTCTTTTGGTTAGTTATCCTCTAAATTATTTTACTTAAACTTTGGTATACATTTTTCAGATTTTAAAAAGTCATCTTAAACATCCCTTCAGAATTTTCCCTGTAAATAAATATTTACAGATTAATTTGAGAAAGATGTGGGATCTCTAAATTTGAAATATTAATATTTCCTTCTGAGAAGATAGTCGTACTTTTATCTTTTAAAATTACTCTCCTTGTATTTTAGTGCTGTTTAAATTTGGCATGGTTATTCTTTCTTTCTGAGGTTATTCATGTTTATTTATATTTTTTAATATTTTACCTATTATGTGTTTATTTATATCTATTTATACAGTAATAATTACATAATTAAATTATAAAAGATAATTTATATATACCCATTTAACTAAATGCATATGTTATATTTACTATTCAATTTATAATAGATTTTCTAGAAAGATAAACATTTAATAAACTAGTAAGGAAACTTTTTCTGTTTTCTTAATATACATTTATTTCCTTTTTATTGTGGTGTTTATATTTTTAGAATGATTACCTAAATAGTAGTGATATCAGGCATCCTTATCTATCTATTTTAATTGGAAAACTTTTATAGTGCTTTATAGTCTCTGATATCAGTTGTTATTTGAGATACATATATTGATTAAGGTTAAAGGCAGTATTTTATTGTCTGTAGCTTCCATAGTGGAAATTTTATTTTCTAAAATTAGCATACATTTTATGAATTTGTCGAGATGATGACTGTTTTCTTATTTGATCTGTTTATGTGGTAATTTGCATAAATTAACTATAAATCATATTACACATCTAAGTAAATCCTACTTGCTCATATTGCATTCTTTAATTTTTGCATTCCATATTCTAGCTATGATTTTGCATCAAAGTTGCTTATAAATGATTTCACAACATTTTTCATTATGGTATAAAATCTTATTTTAGCATAACATCATGGCATGAAGAAGCTTTCTACAATTTATCTGCTATAATTGACTTTAATCACGAGAACTGTATTTTCTTGAGCATGAGAAAGAAATGACAGTAGAAGTTTTATGTACACTATTATATATAGTACCTTTAATATTCTATTTTACTGATATTCTAAAATTTAACAGATGGCAGTCACATATCACTTCTAATTTCATCACTGCCACAAATCATTTATTTAGTATTGCTGTATCTTCATTCTATATTGTGATTGTCCTAATTTGTTATTTTTCTCTGTTAGTATTATCACTAATTTCATCTTGTCATAGCATTTGCCAGTGTCATTATATGGTTTTGTTTTTATTTTTAGTCAAACAAGCATACACGGAGGCTATGTTTATTTTCTTTCTTATTTTCTTAATAATTTTCGTTTGACTTAGTTCTACTTACTCTTGTCTTTAAATTCAGAATTTAACAAATTATAGTATTAATAGGTGTTCTTGGAGTTTATTTTTCTTTATTACTATTTTAGTTCATTCTCACATTGCTATAAAGAAATACCCGAAACTGGGAAATTTATAAAGAAAAAGCTTTACTTGGCTGTCACTTCTTCAGGCTATGTAGGAAGCATGATGCTGGCATCTGCTCAGCTTCTGGGGAGGCCTCAGGAAACTTACCATGGTGGCAGAAGGCCAAGGGGGAGCAGGCACATCACATGGTGAAAGGCAGAGCAAAAGATCCAGGTGGGAGGTGCTACACACTTTTAAACAACCAGATCTCACGAGCACTCACTCATTATTGTAAGGACAGTACCAAGAGGGATGGTGCTAAACCATTCATGAGAAATCTGCCCCCATGACCCAATTACCCCCACCAAGCCCCACCTCCAGCACTGGGCTGTACATTCCAATATGAGATTTGGGTGGAGACACACATCCAAACTCTGTCAATTATTATACTACAATTTAATTTATTCATTCTCCTACACTCAACTACTGAGTGTAGTTGGATATTTCAGTTGTTTCCTCTTCTTGACTATTAAGAATAATGCAGTTATGAATATTCTTATGTATATCTTTTGGTGAATGTACATACACATTTTAGCTGGCTGTAGACCTAGAACTTAAATTACTAGGCTTTACTTATTCTTGTGCTCAGCTTTAGTAGATACTGCTCAAATGTGTTTGTAAGTGGTTTTCCTAATTTGTCCACACACTAACAGATTTTTAAATTCTGAATGCTCCATGTGCCCTACTGACTTGGTAACATCCGACTTGTTTTTTATTTATCTTTATCCATTCTGATGACTAGTGCTATCACATTCTCTAAGAACTGATGTGATCAAACATCTTTAATATATGTATTAGTCATTTGTATATCTTCTGTTGAAGTTTATTTTCAAAATTTTCTCTGTTTCTATTTCTGTGTGTTCTCTTTTTCATTTTGATTTATGGAGTTCTTCATGTATTCTGAAAATTAATCATTTCCAAGTGAATGCATCTCACTTTATTATTATTACTTTCCAGGAAGTACGTATTGATTATGTAATTTATTAGATTCTATGTCTGAAAGGGACTTTCCTGTGTCTTCTCACATTGTTTGCAAATTAGCTTAAGTAATTTAATATCTCTGCCTTGTATTTTTAAAATTCAATAGATATTATTTACTTACATTCTATCTTTTTGGGGGAGTGGGGGAGATATGTAAGTTCAGTGATTTTTTTTTATCTTTCATATGTGTTTGTATAACCCAAACTTTTATTCTTATAGATGTTTTTACTATGTTTATATTAATTAACATTCAGTCAAGAGCCAGAAATCAGAACAGTCATTTATCAGTTATTCTAAACAAAGGTATTTCAATATTAAATATAAAGTTTTGTTGAGTAAGTAAAAAAACTTACTAGTTAACCAAAAATCAACAAACTAACACTATATTGTAATTTAATCAACTCACAATAATAGCTACTTCTCCTGGGGGATGGAGAACTAAAAGACATGGTTAAAATGATTAAGATTTAGAAGCTTGGGGAAGGGCCCTGTGCACTGAAATTCAGTGAACTGCTATTTGGGCCACTGCTTAGCTGGAGCTAGTCTCAGAAGGAAAGACCTGGGACCCAGAGCTCTGAGAAGAAGATGCCAATCTGCTGGCGCCAATGGCTTAGAGTAGTCTCAATGAAGCCAATGGCATGTCTTAGAAAAACTGCAAACTAGGTGTGTCTGGTGCTACAGAGCAACTCTTGCTACAGGGCCGCTACAGTGAGAAAAGGATGGGGTGACACTCACAGGAAAAAAAAAAGCAAACAAACAAAAAACCAAGACCCTTTACTCTCCTCTAGTCTTTCAGTCTCTGCCACCCACTGATGTCAGATCCTAACAGGGAACCAGGTGGCAAAGCAGAAAAGTGGTTTTCAGAGATTTAGCCCTTATTTCAAAAGCAGAAAATACAGGAGAGGATGTAGACCTGAGAGACAACAGCTTAAAAAGTTTGTACTTCCTCCTCAAAAATCAAAATGTTTCTGGATGTACAATCTGAAGCCTACTTCTCATTCTTTTAAATTACTACTTGGAGATTCATTTTAACGATCTCAACTCTGTCTTTCTTCTGCTTAGGAAAGTTTTTAATCTATTGAGACTCATTTGTTTAATTGTTCCTTTTCCCATTATTCTAGTTCTCTGATTTGAGATATATTTTAGCACATACTTACGTTAATGGTTCTATGTGTGTTTTAAGACTGATTTCTTTGCCATAAGTCTCCTTCACCAGTTAAAAAAAATTACATGAATTCAATCAATGCCAATTTGTTTATGATCGTTTGTATCTCCAATACAGACTTAAAATTTTTACATTTTAACTTTTCTTACATGATATCTTTATTTGACTCCCCTCCTTCCAATCACCTTTATAACCACCTTATTTTGAGTGTGTTATCTTGTATCTGTCAAGTCTTTATCATCTTTAAAGTCTTTTTATCATCTTTAAAGTCTTTAAAGTATATGTTTTCAGGTCAAAAAATAAAATATTTTTATACGATGGAAGAACTTCTACATGCTTTGTTTTACTTTGTTTTTCTATTTACTACTTGTGATTTTCCCTGTCACATAATATTTAAGTCTCTTAATTTTTTTCAAGGTACATTTATTTGCTCTCAAAATCCTGCTCTGAAATGTTTTGCTAGAAGTTTCCTTAGTGTCAATATCCATTATTATTTTTAAAAAGCTATTAGATAAGAAAGAAAAGGTGAAGCAGAATCACAAAAAAGCTAAAGC
The DNA here is from genome assembly GCF_029281585.2 of Gorilla gorilla gorilla. Classification (NCBI taxonomy): domain Eukaryota; kingdom Metazoa; phylum Chordata; class Mammalia; order Primates; family Hominidae; genus Gorilla; species Gorilla gorilla. The sequence continues at coordinate 84,427,851 of NC_073238.2, read as the reverse complement.
AAATAGCTACTTGTCAATTCAATCTCTTTTTTGTATTTGGTAAAGCTTTATTCTGCAGTAATGTATAAAGTGTTCGCTATCGAACTTTACACTACAATCACTCTCAATATCAAAAAATATCTGTAACCATTTCTGCTAGACTTCTTTTGGCTATAGTTGCTGAGAAAAACTCCAAATCCTACTATCACCACTGCTTTGGAAGGCTGCTGTGTAGAAGTGAAAAGAAGTTAAAATCATACACAGCCTATAGTGATGGGCTGCTTGCATAAAAAATGGTTGGTTGTTCTTCCATTACCTTCTGAGGAATACTGAGACTTCTAGGAGAAGGAATTAAAATATTTTATTACCAACTTTCAGTCCTATCTGCAAATTTTCTAAAAGTAATTTCTTGGAATTGTTTCCATATGAAGTAGTTACCTTCTGCTTCTCACTCCTCTCAAATACAATTTTTATTCCGTTGTGCCTTTTAACGACATTCATAGAAAAATTATTTTCATTTGTGTTAATATTGTCACTTTACTCAATAGAAAATGTATATATTTAATAATACACACATTTTATTAACACCAATTTGTGTAACATGTAAATATATACATTTATTAATACTACTTTTTCTACTTATATTCACATTTTCTCTTGAAAATGATTTTTTAAGCATTACAATATTTTTCTTTAAAAACACTTAATTTGGAAGTCAATGATAAAATTTAACATTCTTCAATATTAAGTATTAAAAGTAAAACTATCCAGTGGGTATATCTATTCATGGATAGTAAAACTTACAATAATAGTAGAATGAATGTTCTCCGTCCAGGCACAGTGGCTCACCCCTGTCATTCCAACATTTTGGGAGGCCGAGGTGAGAGGATTGCTTGAGTCCAGCAGTTTGAGACCAGCCTGGGCAAGGTAGTGAGACCCCATCTCTACAAATAATTTTAAAAATAACTGGGCATGGTGGCATGCTCCTGTAGTTAAAGCTACTTGAGAGGCTGAGGGGCTGAGGTGAGAGGATTACTTGAATCAGGAGGTTGAGGCTAGTGAGCTGTGATCATGCCACCTGCTCTATAGCCTGGGTGATAGAGCAAGATCCTGTATCCAGAAAAAAAAAAAGGAATGGATGTTCTCTTGGATGTAAATTTTTATAATTCTAATAGAGGATAATAGAGGAAAGCATAATCCTTTTTGCCTTTTTATGTTTTCTAATCACTATTTATAAGTAACAGTCGGTTATTTAGTGACTTTTTCTTACCATTTACATTGACAGCAATAGATTTATTCCTGGTATTGTTTTTAAAATGGATATCTCACTAACACAGCAAATTTGCCTAATATGGGTGAGAAGTATCCTGTCCTTTCATTATCTTATTCACTTTTTACATTATTTTGTAATGAAAACACACACACACACACACACACACACACATATTAAAGTGTTAGTACATTACTTATCCATATTTTTTGGATAATTAGCTTGCATTATAGCTCTGTGACCTTCTTTATGACTTTACTTTGAATAACCTTAAAATATGTATTTTGTTGTAAATATTCTCCAATCTTAATCAGAAATAAATGGAGAAAATATTTAACGCAGAGTCTTGTGGCAATTTCTTACATGTAGTTATGACTAAATTGTCTATCTAGTTTCTTCTACTGCCGCTTTTAAATTGACTATACATAGCAATCACTATTCAGATTACTTTTCCTGTACTTGTATTTTTTGGTCAGCTAGCATACATCATATATTAAGAAATCCTGTTTTGCTCTAGTATCTTTCTTCGTAAAAAATATCGGAGTGTGACATCAATCCTCTTTCAAGTTTTTAATTCTTACATTGCCAAAATTGTTTACATTTTAATTAAATATTAATTTTAATTCTATTCTGTGAAAATGTTTTGAATGGCTCCATTTTTTACTTGATTTTTTTTTTTCCTTTAAATTGAGCTAGTAGAGCTTTTACTTGGCATCTTTTTCTTCTCCCTGGGTGTGATTTAATGGCTTTAAAATTCTGTGGTTTGATGACTGGCTATTAATGTCTGGGTACTTTTCCTGTGTTACTCAGAAACATAATCATTAGAAAATGACCTTTTACTTCAGACCCATAGCAGAAAATTGTTTTAACACCACCCTCTTACATTTTTTTTTGTTTGTTTTTTTCCTCACCTCTGCTGACATGATTTTTTTCCCCTTGTTTTGCTATCACGTAACACTAATGTGTCATTCTAACCTGGCTGTTGTTTCCCTAAATATTATTTTCAACACTTTTTCCAATTAAGAGTAATAAAAAACAATGAACACTTATCTTAAGTTTAGGTTATTCATGACACTATTTCTTGTGGAAAAAAAACCCCAAGAAATTGGTTTATGGCTTAAAATTAATGAGTGTGTTCTGACAGATTCAAGACCAAAATTGCATCAATTTCATATAACAAATTTAGTGAGTCTTCTAGTAAGACAGATTAAGCTAAGGGGTATATATGCCAGCGCAGCCAGACTTACTTGGTGAATAAAGAAAATACAAAAAAAAAGTGAATAAACGTCGATGTGTGGTGCTTGGCCAAATATAACCTCAGATTCCCCAAACAATATAGACAGACATTAGTGGTTATTTTTGTTTCTTCTTTGGTAGCTGTCTTGGCTTGGTTCTTTTGCACTTTACATTCTAGCTAAGATGTCTTTTTGTGATTTTTAAAAAATTTTCTTAGCTCACAAACATACTGATTCTGCCTGAACACATCTTATAAGTAGGCTTGAATTTTAATAAATATGTAGTACCACCCCCTTAAGAATCTGCAAAACGTATAAAAACAGAGTTTCTTTCATGATTTACTATGGCAAAATGGATTCATTCATTCATTCATTCATTCATTCAAACCTTCATGTTAATAATTTTTTTTTTTGAGATGGCGTCTCACTCTGTCACCCAAGCTGGAGTGTAGTGGCACAATCTCAGCTCACTACAACCTCTGCTTCCCAGGTTCAAGCAATTATTCTGCCTCAGCCTCCCAAGTAGCTGGGATTACAGGCATGCGTCACCACGGTTTGCTTTTTTTTTTTTTTTTTTTTTTTTTGGCATTTTTAGTAGAGACGGGGTTTCACCATGTTGGCCAGGTTGGTCTCCAACTCCTGACCTCAGGTGATCTGCCCGCCTTGGCCTCTCAAAGTGCTAGAATTACAGGCGTGCAAAGCTTCATGTTAGTAATTCTGGAACCCGGGAGGCGGAGGCTGCAGTGAGCTGAGATCGCGACACTGTACACTCCAGCCTGGGAGACAGAGACTCTGTCTCAAACAAACAAACAAAAAAATAATTTTTACAAGGCAGTTGTAATTTCTGTTCAGTCTGAAGCACATATGGCTTAAAGCATCATGAAAGCAGGATTCATTGTCTGTTGTTTTTCTATTATGTCCTAATACCTAGCACAGTGCCTTAAGCCTCAAGGTCCATCACTTGCATAGTGCCTTCCAACACTCTGTTTCTATTTTTTATTCAAATTTTGGTGCTCTTCTTCTCAAAGGTGGCACCCCAAATTGTATACATTTTAATTAATCTTAGACTCACACATAAAAAAGAAAGAAAAAAAAGAAATTGCTGTTTACTGAATCTCAGTTGGGGCTACTAATCAGCTCAGGAGAATTTTAATTCACATACTGAAAGAGATGATTTTTAAGGGACCTGATTGATTTATTAGATATCCAGAATGGATATGTGATGGGGGGAATCATTCCAATAAGAAAGAAAAATTTGTATCACGTCCTTGAATATAAAATGCAAAATTTAAGTTTGGCAGAGAGTGGCCCCAAAGAGATCATCTAGTAACTTGGCTGAGGTAAAAATATTGCAAAGATTAAAAAAAAAAAAAAGCAGTGATGTGTTTTCATTTCCATTTTATAAATATTCACTCTGGTTGAAGAGTTGTTTCTAATTGCTCAAGGAAACTGTACAATTAGTAGAATTTCATCACAATAGTTGACTGGCTAAGATATATGCCAATTGTTGAAACGTATTATTTAATAAATTATGCCTCAGAATTAAAATGTATTTCAACAACTCATTTTGGTGCCATATTTGAGCATGGTCATTTCCAGGTTCTTCATTCTGGAATACAGTGGTTTTAATAGCTTAGACTTCACTTTCTTTCTACATTCTCTTTTCTTGACACCTGCCTTACAACCACCTGATGTCCCAGCCATACCAAATCATTCCAGTTCCCTGAACCTACCTAGATTGTCCACACCCCTTTGCCTTATCACTTACTCTTGTTTCTGCCTAGATTCCCCTTTCATTGCTTTTTCTTATTAACTTGTGACTGTCCACTATTCACTGTCCACTTAGTTTCCTGCTCAATATTCACTTGGTCTTTGAATACATTTGAAAACTCTCTAGATTGATAAACAAACCCAAGTCTAGCTCTCTATGTGCAAGATCTGTGTGGCAAGATCAGTATTAACAGAACTGAGTTTATTGTACTTAAAAACAATAGTGTCAAGAAATGTTAAAATATATTAAGATCTGCTTTTGCTTAAAACCAAAATAAGATTATTTATATTTTCTACCATCCAAAGCATAGTTTAATCTGTACCTTTCCTATGAACCCTTTTTGAATCCACCTAGTTAAAATTAATCTTTCTTTCTTCCCTACTTTTGTGTTCCCGAGACACATAATTAATAATTTTCCCTACCATTTGTCAAAGTCTTGCTTCAGTGGAACTTAAACAGGTGCTTTTTCATTGATAAGTTTCCACAGATAAATCACTATTTTTTCTAGAATTAAAAACAAGTGCTTCATTCATTTTTTAAAAAATTTCACAAACATGTACTGGTCATGATGATATATCAAAGAAGATAAATAAATTCTGCCCTCAGAGAGCTTACATTATACTAAAAGGAACTAGAAAACAATAACAAATAAGTTGCAGAATTATAAAACGCGTAGAGTTGGAGCAGAGGAAATACGGAGGGATTAAGGTTGAACTGACAGTTTTGGGTTGGTGAATTCTGCCAAGTTTGGATACATGATGAATTGATCTAAATTAATTCATATATTTACAATTGTCAGATTCTTTTCATAAATTTGGGTATGTTTTAATAAATAAAGGTAGGTAGACCCTATCAGGCTTCATAACCTCATTTACCAGCTCTGTGTTATAATCGTAGCAAGTGACAAGAGGAGTTTGCAATAGACACCATCATTTCTTAGCAACTAGAAAGAAAAGCAGTCACCAATGTATTGTTGTAGCTTAGTGAAATCCCACTCACTGTCCTGTAAAGCACGTTAAAATACTTCCCATGGAAAGGCAGATATAGGAGTAATCTGACAGCAGGATTGACAAGCTTTCTCATGGCATCAGATGAAAGAGCTCTTCGTTAATTAGAAAACAAAGAACCAAGCTAAGTTCTGGATCTAGAGAGTTTCTTCAAAGGCACTGGAGTTGAGGGATTCTAATCCTTTTATTGTGCAACAGAAAGGATGCCTAAACACTTTTTCTGGGTAACCAAATACAGTGAATGAAAATTACATTTAATATCCCAAGCTAGTTAGCAAAACATTCTAGTATTTACATAATGGTATGGGAGTGCTTTCTGTGCACTTTCCTTGAAATATACTTTATTGGTAAAGTATGAAAAATTGTAAATAACTATACCCAGGATACAGATTATAAATAAAGCTGAATTTCAGGGAACAAGACAAAATGGGATCAGAAAAGACTTTCTAGTGGAGACACAACCTCAGCTGACTGAGAGATGAGTAGAAATAACCCTGCATATGTAATATAAAGCTACCTATGATAAAGTAAATATGAATGCACCATGCTACATAGGGCTAGAAAAGATCTAGTGCTATGGCACTAGCTCTTTCTTCTGATGCCATGAGAAAGCTTGTCAATCCTGCTGTCAGATTACTCTTATATCTGCCTTTCTGTGGGAGGTATTTGTTAATGTGCCTTACAGGACAGTGAACAGGATTTCACTAAGCTACAACAATACATTGGTGACTGCTTTTCTTTCTACTTGCTAATAAATGATGATGTCTATTGCAAAATCCTCTTGACACTTGCTACTATTATAACACATAGCTGGTAAATGAGGTTGTGAAGCCTGATAGAGTATGAATGAGTTTGGCTAATTATCCACCAATACTCATTCACTCCTTTTTATATGACAATATAAACACACATTTTTAGTGAGGCATATGGCCATCTAAAATAAAGACAAGACTTTCCAGCATCTTACCAACTAGGTATAACCGTGTGTCTGGTTCTGACCTATGAGATGTGAGAAGTGAGTTGTGCACCCTAAAATATGGACTCTTTAAGGGAGGGATGGTGCCCCTTCTTCCAATTTTCCTTCATCCTGCTATTTGAACCATGGTTGTGGTAACTGGGACTCCACTTTGGGACATCAAGACATGAGGGTTAACAGACAATTGTCCATGGGATTTTAGCATTACTACACATTTTCCAAACAATAATTACTGGTGACTGTTTTTCATAACATATTTTCAGGATATTTGTAAATCAAAGAGTTGGAAGATAAAGATAGTGACTTCCTCTTGGTCAGAGAGTAGAGAATTGTTCCTTGACCAGAATCATAAAGATAATGTCTCCCTTCAGGGCAAAGGTTGGACAGGTTTTCTGGCAGCCTCTTTAAAGGATTAGAGTTTCCAAAACTCAGAGATCCCTTGGATGTGAAACAAACCCACCACATGTGCAGCATTCACTTCAGTTGCTCCAAATCACGCTGGTGAGGCTTGAGGGAAATAAGTAGAGCAGATGTTAACACGATATTTATTAATTCGCTTATTCCTCCTGCATAATAGATTTTTTACTGGGCAAATTTGGTTTAATATATAGCATCATAATTAATTTTCTTATTGAGGCCATTTCTTCCTATCCGAGTTTGTTGAGTTTTTATCATGAAAATGTGCTGAATTTTGTGAAATGCATTTTCTGCATCTATTGAGATGATCATGTGATTTTTATCCTTTATTCTATTCATCTGGTGTATGTATGGCTTTAATCAAGATTTTTTTGTTGAACTATCCTTGCATCCTAGGTATAAATTCTATTTGGTCATGGTTTATGTACTGTTGGATTCAGTTTGCAGGTATTATGATGATAATTTTTGTATGTATATTCATAGGGATGTTAGCCTCTAGTTTTTGTTTGTTTGTTTTTGTTTGTTTGTTTGTTTTTGGTGGTGTCTTTGTCTGGCTTTGGTATTAGGGCAATGCTGACCTCACAGAGTGTGTTCAGAAGTGTTCTCTCTTCAATATATGAAAGAATTTGAGAAGAATTAGCATTAATTCTTCTTTAAGTGTTTCTGATGTGAACCCAAAATTTCTTAGACAGGTGTCAGTCAATTTAGAAAGTTTATATTGCCAAGGTTAAGGACACACTCATAACACACCCTCAGGAGGTCCTGACGACATGTGCCCAAGGTGGTCAGGGGTACAGCTTGCTTTATACATTTTATGGAGATGTAATACATCAACCATTACATGCAAGATTTACATTGGTTCAATCTGGAAGGGTGGGCTACTCCAAGGCAAAATTGGGGACTTCCAAGTCATACATAGGCTTTAACTTTTTCTGACACGTAGCCAGGCACGGTATCTCACGCCTGTAATCTGAGCACTTTGGGAGGCTGAGGCAGATGGATCACAAGATCAGGAGTTCGGACCAGCCTGGCCAATATGGTGAAACCCTGTTTTTACTAAAAATACAAAAATTATCCAGGCGTGGTGGTGGGCACCTGTAGTCCCAGCTACTTGGGAGGCTGAGGCAGAAGAATCACTTGAACCCAGGAGGCAGAGGTTGTAGTGAGCCAAGATCATGCCGCTGCATTCCAGCCTGGGCAAAAAAGCAAGACTCCGTCTCGAAAAAAAAAAAAAAAAAAATCTGACTGGCAACTGGCTGAAAGAGTTATTATCAGCCGAAAGGAATGTCTGGGTTATGATAAGGGGTTGTGAAGACCTAGGTTTTATCATGTAGATGAAATCTCCAAGTAGCAGCATTCAGAGAGAATAGATTGTAAATGTTTCATATCAGACTTAAGGTCTATGTTGATGTTAATGCTGGAGGGGTTTAATGAGATATGTCCAACCTCCTCTTCTATCATGGCCTGAATGAGATTTTCAGGTTAACTCGAGAGTGCCTTTGGCCAAGAGGAGGGGTCTATTCATATCATTGGGAGCCTTAGAATTTTATTTTTGGTTTACAGTGAGAATGTACCAGTAAAGTCATCTGGTCCTGGGCTTACTTTCTTTTTTTGTTATTGACACATAATAATTATACATATTCATGGGTTATAATGCTATGTTTTGATACTTGTATATATTGTCTAATGAACAAATTAGGTAATTAGTATATTAATCACCTTAAACATGTATCATTACTTTGTTGTGAGAACATTCAAATCCTCTCTTCTAGCTATTCAAACTATGCAATGCATTATTCTTAGTCGTAGTCACTCTAATGTGCAATAGAGTACCAAAAGTTATTTCTCCTAACTGCAAAATTGTACCCATTGACCAACCTCTCTCCATCTACCCCTCCGCACTAGTTCTCTCCAGTCTTCGATAACCACTGTTTTACTCTCAAATTCTATGAGACATTCTTTTTAGAGTATACATGTGAGTGAGATAATGTGGTATTTGTCTTTCTGTGCCTGGCTTATTTTGCTTAATATAATGTCCTTCAGGCTCATCCACGTTATAGAAAATATTAAGAGTTTATTCTTTTTATGGCTGAATAGTATTCCATTGTGTTCCAACAAATGGAGCACATTTCCATTATCCATTTATCCATTGTTGAGCATTTAGTTGATTCCGTATTTTGGCTATTGTGAATAGTGCTGCAATAAACATGGAAGTGCAGCTGTTTCTCTTATATACTGGTTTCATTTCCTTTGAATATATACCAAGTAGTGAGATTGCTGGATCATATGGTGAATCTACTTGTAATTTTTTGAGGGACTACCCTCAAAAAACTGTTTTTCGTAATGGTTTTTGTAATGGTTTTACTAATTTACATTGCCATAAACAATGTATGAGTTTATCCTTTTTCACATCCTCATCAGCATTTATTATTTTTTATTTTTTTGGCAATAGCTTTTGCAACTGGAGTGAGGTGATATCTCACTGTGGTTATGATTTGCATTTCTCTGATGGTTAGTGCTGTTGAGAATTTATTCATATATCTGTTTGCTCCTGGAATTTTCTTTGTTGGGAAGTTTGATTACTGATTCAATATCCAAAATCTGAACAGACCTATATGTAGTTTGATACTAGATTAGATAGATATAGGTCTGTTCAGATTTCATATTTCTTCATGATTTAGTCTTGGTAGGTTGTATGTCATCATTGCCTTTTAATGTAAATTTAGGTATATATTTATATATAATTTTTGAAATAATTTCAGAAACAGAAAATGTGTGATCTATTATTGCCTAGAACTATTTTATTATTAATTATCAACAATATTTGGTTCAAATAACTCAATAGTATAATTTATCAGAGTAACGTTTATGAATAAATAAAGCAGCTTGAAGTAAACATTTCCTTTAAAACAATAGAGAATAAGAAGTTCATATCATGTTTATTTATAAACTATGTACGAGAGCTGTGCTAGGTGTCTCACAGAAAGACGCCCATAAGTAAAGTCCCTGCAAAATACATTTAGTTACATTTTAATATCTTAGGGTTATTCCGTACTTCTTTTGAGTTAAATCATCAATTTAAATGAAACAGAAGTAAGTGAGGTTCAGATTTCATAAGGTGTTTAGAATGATTAAAAACTTGTAAGTGAATGATTATTTCACTTCTGGGTGCTTTTGCAAGCTAAATTGTTCAATACTTGTTTTTTAAAATGTTCCTATTGGTTAATTTTAGCATACCACAAGACTGAGAGTTAGCAGACTACTTGTGAGTAATCAAGCAAAGAGGTATTACACGCAAAAAGGGAACACTTGGGCAATCAGATATATTTTACTATGGCAGCCATTATGAGAAACATAAACAGCTTTAGAAAAACATTCCCAGGATTTAAAATAATTTTACATATCACATTTTAGAGTTATTATATGGTATTAGAGCATGAATTTGTAAATCTACATCCTGACTGGTTTTATGCTAAGTAATACTGTCTTCCTATGCATTTATTTAGAAATTGAATATTATAGGTTTAAGTCTACTTATAAATATATTATATTGGATATATTGTCCATAGTAAAGAAAAAATTTCATCTGCGAACCCAAAATATCTGAGACAGGTCTCAGTCAATTTAAGAAGTTTATTTTACCAAAGTTAAGGGCTCATGACCATTACACAGCCTCGGGAGACCTGACAATGTGTGCCAAAGGTGGTTGGGGCACAGCTTGATTTTATACATTTTAGGGAGATATGAGACATCAATCAATATGTGTAAGATATACATTGGTTCCTTCCGGAAAAGGTGGAACAAATCGAAATGGGGAGGGGGCTTCCAGGTCATAGGTACGTTAAGAGACAAGTGGTTCCATTCTTTTGAGTTTCTGACTAGCCTTTCCAAAGGAGGCACTCAGATATTCACTTATCTCTGTGAGCAGAGGGATGACTTTGAGTTCTGTCTGTTGTCCTTTGTCCACAAGGAAATTCCTTGTAAGGAAGGTACATAGCTTTTATATATATATATATATATATATATATATATATATATATATATATATATATATATATATATATATATCTTAGTAGCTATCTTTTCTAGGAATAGAATGGGAGGCAGGTTTGCACTAAGGAGTTCCCAGCTTGACTTCCCTTTGGCTTTAGTGATTTGAGAGTCCCAGGATTTATTTTCCTTTCACACAAATCTCATTAAAACACAAACAAATCACATTCTCCCTCTATTCAAAAACCACTATGGCTTCCTGTTGTACTCAGGAGAAAAGTCTACATGCACCTTGTAAGCTGCCATTCACCTTGAACCACCACTCTCACCTCAGTCTCTGCCCCAGCCACTCTGACTTCCTTCCTGCTTCTGAAACTTTTCACTCACTATTTAGTCATCCTCAAATCTTCCTTCTCCGGATATTCCTGAACTCACCTCCAATCACTACCACTCTCTTCCAAGTTTTTTTGCAAAAGGTTTCAGTGAGACCTTTTCTGGTTACTTATTTAAATTGTATCCACAATCTCTACCCTCACCAGTTGCATTACTGATCCTGCTTCTGGATTCTATGTTCCCTGCACTTTGAACCTTCCCCAGTACTAAATGATATTTATGTTTACTTTGTATATTCTGTCTATCCCTGCTACAGTAGAATTGAGTGCATGGATTTTTTTTCCAGTTTTGTTCATGGACATATCAATAAAAGTTTTAACAATGTGAGACACACCCTAACCATTCAAAAATATGTAGTGAGCAAATGGATAAGTAAATAAATGCAATGCTGTGCCTTACTGTGATAAAATCATGACTATGATTAAATGGGGAAGGACTATTTTATTAGGATTAGACAATGTATTCAAATCATGTTAGTACCATTTATGATGCATAACTTATTTTGGGGGGGTTCTATCATACTTCTCATTAATAAAATAATTATAGCAAGATGAGTGTATCAAGTAAACTTCAGCAATTTTCAATCATACTAACATTGTTGCATTCTTTTTTCCTGTAAAGTCTTGTTTTTAGCTATAGTATAGGCACTGAGTAAGAAAGTTGTTGTTAAGATAATACTTTTAGTTTATTACATTTATTTATTGTTCTAAACTGTGAGGATGGAACACAAGGTGCAGGCATGTGTTACATACTGCCAAATCACTTGCTTATCAACGAGTAGGATAATGCCTTTCTCCTGTTTATGTTCATTGTCTTATATTTTATTCTGTATTTTAATAGCCATTTCTTAATATTTATTAAACTAATATACTAATGTTACTTATTTTTGCAGTATGCAATTTAAATCTATCCAAGTTTCTAGAAATAGAGGTGAAAATTATAGTTGTCTTAATTTCATCTAGTATACTGCAATTTCTATAAAAAAATAGAAATTTCTAGTATATATGATCATTTATTGAGTATCTTTAACAAAATCTCTCTGCAAAGTAATATATTTCCAACACGTTTGAGCCTCATACTGTGAAAATTTATTTTAAAGGATCTTTTCTTTTCTATATGTTGTCATCCAGACTATGATATTAAATCACGTTTTTCCAATTGTGTTTTTAGGTTGTATTCAGTTGGAGGTCGTGATGGAAGTTCCTGTTTGAGTTCAATGGAATATTATGATCCTCATACAAATAAGTGGAACATGTGTGCTCCCATGTGTAAGAGGAGAGGGGGTGTCGGAGTGGCCACATGTGACGGTTTTCTTTATGCAGTAGGAGGTCATGATGCTCCTGCTTCAAATCACTGTTCCCGGCTACTGGATTATGTAGAAAGGTAAGACCCCAAGGACACTGTTACAGCGAAAGAGACAGTGCAAATCACACTGATGCCTGATTCAAGTGATTGGAAAAATTGCATTATTTAGGAAGGGTAAATTCAACACCTAGAGATACATTTTTAACTCCTTTCTCTCTCTCTCTCTCTCTCTCACACACACACACACACACACACACACGTACTTTTATTTTCTTATTCTTTTATTCCTTGCTTCCTCCCTTCAACTAATATTTATTTAAATCCCCACAATGTTTTTTCACAAGTCCTTAAATAATCTTTAAATTTCTTCTTGATATACTTTTAAAACACACATTAAAATGAAGTTTTGAGTGATTTATGAAAGTGAATATTTGTTAACGCTTTTAAAAATATTGGATATTTTGCTTCTGTGTTCTATTCTTCTGTTCTTGTTTGTTTTACTACCCTTTCAAACTCTCAAAGGTGAATTATCAAGTTATTTTATGACATACCATTTTTAACATAAGACAGACTGATTGGAGCTATATTTTTAATAATCCTGGTGTATGAAGGAAACATAGGTTCTCTTATAACTCTTTCTAAAATTGACCAGGTGCATAGAAGCTAGAGTGGGATGACATCTTGGCTTCAGGCCTAGGAATACAATGCAGAGACTTCTGGCACAGGTATCGCTGAGTTCTCTTTGGGCTGTGCGTTACTTAGAACTATTATATGGTATGCAGTAAGGACTGAAGAGTCCTTAGTAAGATCATGGTAATATTTCCTATTACACAGGATACATAATGATCCATGGGGAAATGAGGATAGGGAATATTTAGGTCAATTGGTTTATCAATTGGTATAAGATAAGTAACTCTACTGTAACAAATAACTTTAAAACTCTCAGTGGTTTAATACCATGATGCTTTTTTTCCTCATTCATGCTACATATGCATGATATTACCACTCTGGTACTCAAAATGAAAAATAACCTAGAATATTGATCATTGCTGGTCTCTATGTCAAAAGGAAAAAGCCAGAGAGTAGTAAATTTTTCACTGGTCCTTAAACATTTCAACTGCAAGTAATAGAATTCTCTTTTGTTTGTACTACAATGATAAACCTGTAACATGGCCACAGAAAGCTTTTTGGGAGAGCAGTATCCCAACTTGTATCTGGGAGAAAAGCGAGATGTTTGGCTGATGGCACTGACGGCAGAAAAATTTTCCTTTTTATGTTAGGAAAACACAGTCTGTATCCTGATGGAGGCCTGTAAGTGGTATAGATGGTAGAAAAAGGATATTCTTTCCCATTTATGAAATTTTTTTCTAAGGATGAGTAATTATTTTTACTGAGGATAAGTCCATTGGCAAGAGATGGTTTTTGGTAAGCAGGCTGTGTTCAAATTGGATAAAACACAGAAACAATGTTTACCAATATTGCTACTCTGTGAAATGGACTGTAGCTTTATGGCTGTATACACATTGAAAAAGGCATTAAGTTCACTGCATTTTCACTTTAATATTTTCTAGTCCACGGAAATCAGGAACTACAGGTGTCACAATGAAGACAGAGGCCAGAGTCCTAATAAATAGGTTTATACTTTTATACTCACAAATGTGCAATCATTTATTTTAAAAATGCTGCTAATAGACTGACAACTGACTCATTTACATTTTCTGTGCTAAATTCTTGAGTAAACGAAGAGAAGAGATGAATATGATGAGCCTCCTACTTTTACCTTGAATATCTTATATAAATGCTGCTAATGAAATGATATTTCATCCAAATATTCTCATCCAACTCGACTTTATAATGTATTGAAATGTTGTTTGTGAACAGAGGCATAAATAATTCAGTCTAGGAATACATTTATGTTGGAAAATTACATTTAAATAAGCATGGCTATTTTGAGTTATAGGAGTGCAGTGGATATGAGCAGCTTAAGTAATGCAGAAGCACACAGCATTATCATGATTCTTATCCTAGCTCATACTACCCATCAGATTAATAGCACTTTTGCACTTTTTATAACATATTTTCTATATTGATTTCACATGTAACTCCTCAATAAATCAAGATATGCAACTGTGCCTCTGTGGAACCATTTTGCACATAGAATGTAAAAATGTTTTGTAGTATATAATCATAGGCAAACATCATTAGAAATAGCAAGAATAGTGTGCAATGCTATGTTTTGTAGAGAGCTGGATAGATCACATTTTATTATATCACAATGATTTCCTATAGAAATGTAAGCTATTATATAATGGTGGTGTTAAGTACAGTTATATAAAGTTTATCAAAAATTATTTGCACTCAGGCTGTCTTAAGCACAAATAACACTGGCACCTCAAATCAGAGAAGGTAGAAGGCAGGGACTGAATGAGAATGAGGACTTTAGAATAGTTGATGGAACAGATGAAAACTAATTTTGTGACTGAGCCTCACCCTAGTAAGAGCATCTTGGTGGAAAAATCAGTGTCCAAAATGTGCACTGAGTTTCAGGAGAAGTTAGGTCCAGAAGATGTCATCTATTAGGCAAAGAACATTCATTCATTTACCTATTTAGTCAGCAACTATTGTTTTTCATGTATTTGGCACTATGCTATACAGAGCTTACAGTATTAGAAGAAAGAGACAAATAAATAAGTAAATCTTTAAGATACCAAACAAAATTGGAATCTAGGCAACAGATCAGAAAATATGCTCAAAGGCATCAGTCCCACTGCTGAGTAAAAATAGATCAGAACCACCTTTGCCCTCACATCTGCATCCCGGTAATGAGGGCTGGTGAAAGAGGGGTGTCAAGATAATAGGAACCTTCTATACCAGACTTTGTAATACCCATTTCTGCATCTTCTAATTCATTCTTCTTATAGTTGCCAGAGGGATCATTTCACATTGCAAATTTGACCAGAAAGAAAAATTGAGTTTTATTTCTTTGTACCGATTATTAACATTATAATTAAAATTCTTTTTACATCTTTTTTTTTTTTCACTAAACTAGGTGCCATGTGCTGATACTGCCCAAGATAGCTTTCCACCCATCTCTATATTCCTGTGCTTGGTACAATTTCTGGCACAGAATAG
This sequence comes from Gorilla gorilla gorilla, assembly GCF_029281585.2. Classification (NCBI taxonomy): domain Eukaryota; kingdom Metazoa; phylum Chordata; class Mammalia; order Primates; family Hominidae; genus Gorilla; species Gorilla gorilla. The sequence continues at coordinate 84,412,376 of NC_073238.2, read as the reverse complement.
GCACATAACAAGAATGTATTGAATCAGTCAGACACTAAGAAAAATGAACCTCAATATTTCCACAAGGAAAACTTTCTTGAGATAAACTGTAAATAGGTTGTTATACCGACAAATGAATTGATAGAGAAATTATAGAAGATAAATGGATAGATAGATTGATAAGAGCGGAAGGATGGGTGGATGTTGAGATGGACTCATGGAAAGGCAAATGTAATCATTTGAGGTTTACTTTATGACCCAGAATATCATAAAATTTGGTAGAAATTTGTTTGGTATTGCAAATCCAAATTTGCATTTGCCTCATCTTGGCGGAGTATTATTTCCATACACTTTAAGCAGAAAATTTTTGAGATAGATGGGGCCTCAAGAGGTAAGCAAATGTTCAAATACTAATTGAAAAGTATATCCTTATATCTTATCTAAACACTATTAACAAACGAGTATCAAAATAATTTTGATATATTATTGTGATGTGCTTCTTCTCCCTTTCCCCCTTCCCCTTCCTCCCCCAAACCTTTTCTCATTCGATATATTATTGCTGGAGTCAGCTGCATGAGTTCAGCGTGAAAGAACTAGCTAGTTTGTTGTTGTCATTGTTTTTCTGTTACTGTGCATTCATAATGTTTGCTATTGGCTAGCAATTATGCTCAGATTTTGGATAGACCATGTTAATATGAGGATTATATTAGTCCATTTTCACATTGCTATAAAGAACTGCCTTAGAGTGAGCCGAGATCGTGCCACTGCATTCCAGCCTGGGCGACAGAGCGAGATTCCGTCTCAAAAAATAATAATAATAATAATAAAACTGCCTTAGACTGGGTAATTTATAAAGAAAAGAGGTATAATTGACTCATAGCTCCACATGGCTGATGAGGCCTCAATCATGGGAGAAGGGGAAGCGGGCATGTCTTATATGGCAGCAGGCAAGAGAGACAGTGCACGAAGGAGGAACTTGCCAAACAGTTATAAAACCACCAGATCTCATGGAAACTCACTCACTGTCACAAGAATAGCGTGGGGGAAACCACCCCCATTATCCAATCACCCCCCACCAAGTTTCTCCCTCAGCACCTGGGGATTACAATTCAAAATGAAATTTGGGTGGGGACACAAAGCCTAACCATATCAAGGATTCTATGCTAACCTAAGTATTTAGGAGCCGTGCTTTATAAGTAGATGCAGCAATTGTAGCTGATACAATAGCTATACCAATTTAGTTATGTGATTTGCTGTTTCCCTCAATGGCTTATGAGGAGTGACAGAGAAAGTAGGTGACAGAATAACCTGCTGTCCTTAGATATGCTGCCCAGAATTCTTCTGGCATCATGATAATTTATCTGCATGTTTTGAGGAAGAAGGATTCTGTGGAAATACAAATATGCACGAATAAATGAAACAAGCATTATTCTATATAGATAGAAGGATATCGGCCGGGTGCAGTGGCTTACACCTGTAACACTGGCACCTTTGGAGGCTGAGAACAGTGGATTGCTTGAGCTCAGGGGTTTGAGACCATCCTGGACAACAGAGCAAAATCCCATCTGTACTAGAAACACAAAAATTAGTGACGTGTGGTGGCACATGCCTGGGGCCTCAGCTACTTGGGAGGCTGAGATGGGAGGATCACCTGAGCCTGGGGAGGTTGAGGCTGCAGTGAGCCATCATTTGCCACTGCACTCCAGCCTGGGCAACAGAGTGAGACCCTGTCTCAAAAAATATATAAATAAATAAATAAAATAAAATAAAAATAATTTGGATTTATAGTGCTAATTAAGGTTTTCTGTCATATTAGTAGAGGAAGTGATTATATAAATAATCTATTGTTCTTTAGTTTTGAACTGTTAAGCGTATCCAATTTTTAAGTTTGTTTAAACTGGCATTCGGATTTCCTGGGTATAATCCATGTTCTGCTGACTGACAGTAGTTAAAATAATTTTTAAAGGTTTATTGTGACAACTACATCTGAAAGGAGTCAAAGAGCTGTTTAGCTTTTTCTTGTTTTCTTTTTGTTCTGTCAACAACTCATTTCTCCTCTCCTCAACCTTGAAAAATTGATGTAATAGAATATGACGTAAGTCAAAATAGAACTTTTCATTTATCATTATACAGAAGTTGAAATCAAAATAACTTAAAAATTTTTTTTTGCATTGAAAATGAACAACAGATATTGAGAAGGGAAGCAGAAATTTATTTTTCCATCTTCCTTTCTGGATTATTCTATGCCCATTATATTTTTAAGGAGGCGATTTAAAAAGTTGGGAGAGTATCAATAAGTATATCAAAAAAGACTACACATTTAAAATAGACATTAAGCACATCATCAGCATAAGAGCCTGAAACACCCTGAATATGTTGAGGAGATTTTTTTCTAACATTGTGCTGACTGCTTTCTCCTCTGTCTTGGGGTTAAAATTAACAGTGAACTCAAAACTATTTCAAGGTTTTCTAACCATTTGAGGTTTACTCTATGACCCAGAATATCGTAAAATTTGGTAGAAATACCATGTATACCAACAAATATTGTCTATAAGGATAACCATTATACCACTACCATTATTTATATGTTTTTTTAGAAAGTTATATGTTATAAACTAAAATATGAAAAAAATTATTCTCATTTCAAATATATTAGGATCTACCCTAAAACTTTAATTCTTAGAGTTCTCTTAGGACAGAATCAGTTTGATAAAGCATGTATATAAATCCAAGTGAGTTTATCACATAAAGGCACATTTGGTTTAATATTGAAAAGAGTAATAAATGTAACTTAATACAATGACAATTAAATGAATATCTGAATAAGTGAAAAAATGATAAAAGTCAATATCTAGTCATTATAAAAAATGCTCACCAAATTTGAAAAATAAACTAATGTTGTTAATTTGATAATGAGAATCTACAAAATATTCATAGTCAAATATTGAAATGTTTTGTGATTTTCATTAGAATGAGAAGAAAAAAATGACTGCTAATACCATTTTTATTAGACATGTTAACAGAACAGCTAGCCAGTGTTAGGCATAAAAAGAAAGCAAATTGCCAACAATTGGAAAGGAATAAATAACAATGCCAGTATTCAAGATTATGTGATAAATATCGAATAATTTCATATGAATCAAACTAGAAACTGTTAGATTGAATTAATAAGATTGCTATATACTCAGTCAATATACAAAAATTAATTGGGCTGGGCATGATGGGTTATGCCTTTAATTCCAGCTCTTTGGGAAGCCACGTCAGGTGGATCACTTGAGCCCAGGAATTTGTGACCCGACTGGATGACATAGTGAGATCTCATCTCACTAAAATTTAAAAACAATAAAAATAAAAAATTAGCTAGGCATGGTGGCATGTGCCTGTAGTCCCAGCTACTCTGGAGGTTAAGGTGGAAGGTTTGCTTGAGCACCAGAGGTAGAGGTTGTGGTGAGCCGAGATTGCACCACTGTCTGGGTGACATACTGAGGCCTTGTCTCAAAAACAAACAAGCAAACAAACAAAACCCCCCAAAAAAAACAAAAAGCAAACAAAATTTATAAATTTAATGCAGTCTTTTTTAAATTAAAATTGTTTCATGTAGTTTGATTGTGGTTGTGTGTATATTGGAAATATGATCCTAAATTTAAATAAAAGTGAAAAGGGTCCTAAGTTCCAAGAAAACCTTGAAAAACTATATATAAAGGCTTATTATTAAATTATTTTAACTAGACATTGTAGTAACAATACACTATAAATAAATAGACAAATGGAATAGATTTGTGTTCAGAAACAAAATCACACATATGAAGAATCTTGATTATGGCAAAGGAGAAACCAAAGAGGAGTGAGGAAAGGCCGCCAGTATGACAAATGTGGCTGGGTGATTTGGATATCTCATGTGGAAAATTGTAGTCTTACCCTCTATTGCATATCACATTAAATATCAACTCACGCTGGATTTTAGATTTAAATATTACCCATAAAACAATAAAGCTGTTAGAATACAACACAGGAGATCACCTTCAAAAAAAAAATGAGGTGTGAAAGACTTCTTAACCTGGACCTACATAGGATCATCTATAAAGAAAATATGACAGTAAAATGTCTTCAGAAGATACCATTTAGAGGGTAAAATTTGTTGGAGAGTGGGGAAACTATTTGCAATATATATACCAACAAAAGCATTGTTTCCAATATATAGGCAAATTCTAGATATCATTTTTAAAAGAACAGAAAAACTAGGCAGAAGATTTGAACAAGAACTCTTCAAGAGGTGATATCCAAATAGGCAATGACTACTGGGAAAAAAAAAATGATTGGATGGCATTAGTCGTCAGGGAAATGCAAATTAAAATTACAATAGTATACCATCACCTACCCACCAGAAAGTCTAAAATGTGAAAGCACATAATACACATAATACTGCATGTTGGAGAGAATGTAGAAAAACTGACATGCTCATTACACTGATGGTAGGAGTGGAGTGTAAATTAACACAGCCTCTTTGTAATACCAATTGTCAACATTTACCACATTTCAAAGTATACACTCCCTTTGACCCAGAAATCCCATTGCTAATATCCTTTAGAAATGCATACATATACAAACATCTGAATGAAAATGTTTATTAGGAACATTATTACCGTTATGCAGTTATAAACAAATAATTTGTATTGAAATTAATTGTTTTATATTTTCAGAATATAAATAGTTTTTAAAGTCTAGGAACATTTCTTTTGATAATGTCATGAAACCTGGTAAATGTTGGTTTTCTTTACAGGAAAAAATAAAAGTATTTATTTTTAGCCAACACTATTGTCACTCTTGATTGTTCAATTCACATCTAATTTCTTAAAATTAATTAATATATAGATTTTGTGATTGATGTACTTGAAATCTATGTGCCACTCTTTTGAAGCAGGCTACCCATTCTCACAGCATGGACCTTCATTTATTTCTTTTTTTGTTTCTTTGGTTTTTAATTTGATTTTGTTTGTTTTACAGGCAAACCTACTGGACTATAAACCACTTCTTTATTGTTTAACTGCTGTCTATCTAAATATCTCCTGTACAAACTTGGGAAAAGAAACATTCTCAATTCTATTTGTTAACAAAGTAATGTTTTTATATTTAAAACAATTTTCCTCAAAAATGTTAAGGCCAATTATTATCCTTAAAGTATGAAAATGACACTAATGCTTGAAAAATTAATGGTTTCTTAAAAAATTCAATTTGGTTTTACAAAGAGAAATTAACTTTTATTCTGTGACTATCATATGCCTTTAACGAGTTTTCATTTTGTAGCTAATTTTAACCACTATATACTGGCCCTTCTTTTGCCTGAGGACTATAAACCTTAATAGAGTCTCTGATACGGAGCTCACACTCTGACCAGGAAGGCCAAGGTAAGATGCAGGAAAGGCAGACAGCCTAAATACAGTAAGACCCCACACCCATCACCTTATTAAAAAAACAAACAAACAAACAAGCAAAACTGGCAACTAGAGGCAAAAAATGGCTGCTTAGAATTCAAGTTTTTCAGAAACATAACCTGAAAATGACAGAGTTCACTATTAGTGAATGTTTGGACAATGCTTATACATCTGTAGATTGCTTATTTCATTTTGGGGATAATAACTTTGTATGTCCCAGGCTGAGAGGTGAATCCCTGAGTTCCTGAATATAGAAAAATCAATTTAAAGTCATCATTTTGAGAACAAGAACAATGGCTACTGGGAGATTTTAAATTTGTGTGATCTCTTCTCTTCCTAAACATCTGAGTGTGTCTATGTCAGGTGACTCAGATTTTGTTTTGGTTTCGTTTTACTGGTAAAATATAAATTTAAATATTATTACCATTACCAGATATTAATTAAAATGTAGTTATTACACATTTCAGATATGTTACCTACTACTGAAAACAGGCACATCTAATTCAAAGATTTGTATTTTCCAACAAACGCATTAAAATTGTAAAATTACTTTTTAGAAAATTTAAAATATATATGTATATATTTCTGATTGCAGGTTAGTATTTTTTAAATATGTATCAAAATATAGGACAAATGAGTATTCTTAAAATTTCCCCTGCAACATTTGAGTTTCACTTGAAGAACTAAACCTCTGGAAATTAGTTTATTATTGCTTAGCACACTAACGTTTGCTGTTTTCTCAGTTCCCATGACCTATTAAGTATATATATATATACTTATATTTGCAACATGATATAAAAAAGTATATATTTGCAACTGATAAAGTCTGCTTTGCAGACAATATTTAACGTAATTCTATACAGCTGAATAACAATTAAATGAGGATAATATGAATTCAGAAAAACTGCTTGTGTGACAGGATGATGACAAAATCCAGACTGTATTCTATATAAATTATTCACTTTAAAGTTATTTGTACTAGAAAAAGTTTCTGACAAACAAAAAGCAACTGATACAATTAACTCCCCTATAATCATTACCCTGCTTCAACAACTATCACAAATTTGTTCTTATTGTTTCATCCGTTTTTCTGCCCTCTGTCCTTCCTTTTTTCCCTAAAGTTTTGTAGAGAAATTTCTGAACATGTTTTCAACCCAAAACATTATTGAATTATTCCAGAAACAAACAAAAATAATAAGGACTTTATTTTTTAATGTAACTCCAATGTTATTATTCTGCTAATAAAAACTTCAATAATTGCTTATTAAAAGGTAATGCTTGGGTTCTCACTGATATTCCAAAATGTCTCAAACATTTTTTTAACAGTTGGTCTGTTTGAACTAGGATCCAAGTAAGGGCTACTCACTATATTTTGTTATATTTCTAACTCGCATTTAACTTAGTTACTTCTTCCTAATTATTTACTCTTTATCTTTTGCTATTGGTTATTAAATATTCAGTCAGTTACTTTATAAAATATTCCACATTCTGGATTGAACTATTTTATCCCTTGTGGTATCTTTTATTCTCTCATGTTTAAAAATCTTTGCACATTTCAAAATGCTTGTGGAAAAGGTTTAAATATTTTTAAAGGAGATTTTGATGGCATAGATTGTGTACTTGTGTTGATGTGTGTGTCTATGTATGTCTGCGTCTATCTGCGATGTTTTGTGTTTATTAACTACAGAACTGAAAATTAAATTTTTATGTGCTGGGCAGCCTATGTTTCAAGGTGATCCTGGTTTTCTAGCATTCGACCAACGGCTCATTTTACACACCATCTTGGCAATGCACAAACCCCCCAACCACAGTGTGCAAATTCACATAACATTGTGGGTAATATGAATATTCTCTGTGAAATATAAATTCCAGATCTTCTGTAACAACCTTGTTTATTTTCAGTAAAGTATAGGTATTTTTGTTTCTTCATTTGTTTTAGGAGTCTACGAGTTAAAAATTGAATGGGTGAAAAAAAGTGGAGCAGGAAAACTAAGAATTTATTTGCTGTGTTTGTCAGAAAATCCTTTCTCACAGTTTTATTTTATATTCATTCTTCTGGGTTCTTACCACCCTTTTTTGTTTTTGTATCTGAACCTGCAATTGTGGGCCAAAGGCAAAGGTACGGTTTCTTCATTCATTCAGAGTACATTCGTTAAAGGAGTCTTCAGGGTTTGGCTACTCAAAATATAAAATATCTGTATGTAGTACATGGTTATCGAATTTTCTTGAAAATAAATTTTTTGTTTAAATTTAATAACAGTAAGTTCAGTCTTCTGACTTTGATCTCTTGAATTATTAGTCTCTCCCTCACTGTCAATCCTGAGCAATGTCACTAAACCCAGTTGTGTTCATGTTATAATTATTTCCCCAAGTTTCAAAGGCTATTTTTCTATTGAATAAACTGAAAGTACCTTCTTACCCAGGGAATCAAACATCCCATAAGCTAATCAAAACTTACATCTTGAGGCACACCATTTCCTCAGTCTTTCTTGAACTTAGTCACACTACTTAACTGTTTCCTCAAATCGGACCATGCATTAAAACAAAAAACAAAACAAAACAACAACAACAACAAAACACTACAGTTATTTTTGCACAGATCTTTCCTTTTTTTCCCTAGCATATTTAGGCTAGACTTTCAGAACTGGTTTAAAGGAAACTTCATCTATCGAGTATTCCACAATGCTCCCAGATTTTTAACAATTTCTTCTGCTTCATTACCATAGGAGTCTGCATACATCTGTTTTAAATATCCTAATTCTACTGTGGATAATAGTTATTTATATATCTGACACTTTTTTGTAGAAAGACATCATGACATTATTTTTGTTGAATCAATCTGCATTCATCTATGAGTCTGAATACATTTTTAAAATACCTTAAAGTTTAGAAAGCTAGACATAATGGATGTTCATTCTAGAATACCTGCTCAAATGACTGAGCCTTTAGAGAAAAAAAAAGGTAGTTTCCTTTTTCATGACAGGCTTTGTAAAAAGTAAAATTTTTATAGTAAAAGTTGAATGTGATTAGAATATGTTATGTACTGTTGTCATTGAATTTTAGATATGATCCCAAAACAGACACTTGGACCATGGTGGCTCCTTTGAGTATGCCCAGAGATGCTGTTGGGGTCTGTCTCCTTGGTGACAGATTATATGCTGTTGGTGGCTATGATGGACAGACATACCTCAACACTATGGAATCCTATGACCCGCAAACTAATGAGTGGACACAGGTAAGATTGTCATCAGCATAATTCACTTCAAGGATAAGAATTTATTTCATTTACTTTCTGTGAAGGAGGGGTATACAAACAGTAATCTAGTCAAATTACCCTAAAACAAAAGTGATCGTTTTTGTCCAATATTGTGTTGATTTGTAAAAAGTCCATTAAATTATACATTCTTGTGTACTTTTATTGCTACAATACCTATAAAATATATATTAAAAAGTAACATACATGCTTAATAAGATTTCCATTTTCCACAACAAGAAACAGAATCTGAATTTGAGTTACCTGAAGCAAAAAATAAAAGTGTAATATATTGGTTCACAAAACCCTAACTTATAATGTTTGGTTTTAGAAACAATATAAAGGCTGCAGAAATCAACCTTCCTGGCATTCATTTTTGTTACTGCTTATTAGGTCCATTTTTATCTGTTGCAGAGAGAATTTTTCACCTGGTGGTGCTGCTGGGAAGTCCAAGTAGTAATCCCCACAGCCATAAACAGAAAATAACCTTTTAAAAATCCCAGTTCAATTAAAAGAATAAACAGGAAAGGGCTTTGCATAGCCTGTCATGTAGTGAGTGCTCACTCCTTGTCAATCATTTTGTCCAGGAAGTTGGAGTAACATGACTGGTTTATCTTAGGTGAGGCATTATGCCTTACACACACACTGTAGTTAGAGACTCAGGATCATGCTAGAATGAAGCAGCTCCCATTGTAATCACATAACTAGAGGATGTGTGTTGGTGTGTGTGAGTGTGATGGGAAGATGAGGCCAGGGCAAACTAATTACAGTGAAAAACATCTTAGCTGCATAGCTACTGTGGCCTTGCTTATGATGGAGGGAATCGATGCATTCTGACTTGTGTCCTTACATATTAGATTTCTCTTTACTTTCATTCTTCTCCAAATCTCTCAATATTTCTATTATTTCTCGCTTTTACCAGAAATCTAAAAGTAAGATACTGTTCAAATAAATAGTTTCCATCTAGGAGTGCAGTGCAGCTCTAAAGCTTTATTTAATTGAAGCAGAATAATAACCACATCTCCTCATATTGCCTCAGTGGGTGGAAGGATCTGATTTTGGTCAAAGAAATTGACTACAATTTATCTAAAGAACTTGAACACCTGATTAAAGTACATTTGTTTTAAATATATTTACTTTTAATGAAACATGATTTCCTTGATTTTGCAAGTTTTGATGGTATGCATTCAGCAACAATATTTTTTTAGTCAGACTAACTTCGGAGTACAAAACCAAATTCCCAATGGCTAGACTAAGGTACCTGCATTATGAATTTCTTCTCCTCTAAAGGAAAACTCTTGACTTCAACAAAAATAGGTACATTTAGCCAAGTAAGTAAAAAGAAGGAGTAGAGAAAAGAAGGGGAAATATCAAGAGATCTAAGTCTTGTTATTTTCTACATTTTAATTGCTAGAGAAGAAGCATTTCTTATTCAGAGAGCACTGTATGTAAAAAATAAAAAACAAGTAATGATTGCTTTTCACATTATTGCACTAAAATTTCGAAGGATATATTTTGACTGTACCTTTCTGAGTCCCTAGTGTTTCCAAAGCAAACCCTGCATGCATTAATTAATGATTGTTGACTTGCTAAGGAAATGTACTAGTTAAATGGTGTGTATTTTAAATGTTCCACTTAAAAGAACATTAAATAAAGGAAGTTTATGTTTATACAAACGATGTAATATAATATCTGAATACATATTTATAATAAAGAGACATTATGCTTATCATCCTCTAAAATTGAAATCAAAACAATATATGTAATAGTAATAGGTAAAAGACTCCTAAAGATCATTTTCCTTCATCTGTATTTTATTATACTTTTTTGGATCATATAGTATTTTACAAACAGCAAAGTAGCATTTAAAATATTTTATAACAACTTTATTTTAATACAATAAACATTAAATTTAAAACTGTTAAGTTACTTTAAGATTTTGCTTCCGTATCTTCTCATTATTTATATTTTTAAGACTCTCAAGGGATGAGCAGCAGACCCACACAAAATCCCTTTAAAAATTTTCAGGATTCTAGCCTACTTGAAAAGTTTTCCATATTTGCTAAATTCCTGTCACTTTCACTCCATATGTCCTGTAAGTGGACTAAATTGGTTATTCCATATAATATTAGCAGCCACAAATGGCTGATTATTAAAATAAATAAGCAAACTATATTAAAATATCCAAATATGTGAATATTTGGAAAAAAAACTCAGTTTAGCTTGAGTTGGAAATAGATTAGGAATCGATTAACAGTTTTGTGCCTTTGTTTTACAGAGAATGCATACACACACCATATGTATAGATACACGTGTGTATCTATGTATGTTTTAAATAAATTTGACTTTTGTGATTTAACACCGAGCTTATTTTTTGTGTTTGATTTGAAAAAAATAATGCACGTGCTTCAAGACATAAAGAGAACTTTATTCCATTTCTCCTAGCCTAAGTAAAATTGCCCTTTAATAATGTATTATCTGGGTATACTGTCATAATACTATCATGCTGCATTCATCTACAGGTTGTAAGGAATCAAAGACAATGTGTCATTTATTAACCTGTCTCTAAAGACTAGTATAGTTTCTGGCTGGGAGTAGGAGGTAATATGAATGTATCTCAAATAAATTGAGAACTATTGTTGCAACTAAGTGTACTTTTTGTGTATACATTTCATTTATTTGTAGACAATAGATATATAAGATATATTGATAATGATATATTGAGAATTTTGTTACAGAGAAGCCTGGTGAAATATCTACATTCAGCGTTACTTTTATTTCATTGGTTCTGTGGCCAACCTTTTTAGGTTATCATATTATTCATGCTGAAAGGTACAACCCCTGGAGGGAGAACAAAGGCAGATTTTTAAAAATATATATTAAATAAATCTGGACCAAGAGAAAAGAAGGAAAACTTTTCTTAAACATTTAAAATGTACTTATGTGGAAAAATACCAAATGTTTAAAATAGCATGATTAATTATTTGGTAAGAGAATAGCACTATGATAGAACTTAAGTGCACTGGGCAGAGAAATCTTCTTTCAGGAAATATGTGGAATGAGGCCTGACAAATGAGTAATAGCTAACCAGATGAAAATACGTGGAGTGCTTTGGCTTAAGGAACATCATTGGTAAGAGCCAGAGGAAGAACACGTGGTATGTCTCACTGAGCAAGAAACAGAATCGTTAAGTTTTGAGAGATAGATGTGGTTTACATTATGTAACCTGAGCTATATGGAAGACTGAATAAATTGATAGAATTAAACTTGTTGGAGATATATTTAGAGGGCTTGATGATTCAGATTTAGAGTTGAGTAAGGTAAAAAGAAGGGTCAAGGATTCTATCTTGAACAACTGGATGGAGAGGGGTGTCATTCACTGACATAAGAAACACAAGGGGAATATCACATTTTGTTTTTTGAAAAAACAGAAAGGATTCATTTTCACATGCACACATACACACATGCATATATAGAGATAGAGGTATAAATGTAGATGAAGATATAAAGTTAAGCTACTCACTCTATATGTAGTCTAGTACACAGTACTGAGTAGTGAATGGACATCAGGGAGCCTTTGGGAAAGTTGCCAAAAATACAATTACCCAATATAATCCCATTTCCATTTAGTGATAGGGCTTGTGAACATATACAGTCATGTGTTCCTTAAAAATGAAATACAATCTGAGAAATTCATCCTTAGGCAATTTCATCATTGTGCACGTATTACAAAGCATACTTAGACCAACCCAGATGGTATGGCCTACTACACACTGAGGCTGTATGATATAGCCTATTGCTCCTAGGCTACAAAGCTATATAAGTATGTTACAGTAATGAGTATTCTAGGTAATTGTAACAGAATGGTGTTTGTTTGTGTATCTAACATATCTAAACATAGTAAAGGTACTGTAGAAATATGGTATAAAAGATAAAAAGTGGTACACACCTCTTTTTATTTAACCTGAATGAAGCTTGCAGGACTAGAAATTGCCCTGGGTGAGTCAGTGACGGAGTCATGAGTGAAAGTGAGGGCCTCGGACATTACTATATGCTACTGCAGACTTGAAAAACTCTCTACACTTAGGCTACACTAAACTTATTTTAAAATATTTTTCTTTCTTTAATAATAAATTAACCTTAGCTTACTGTAATTTTTTTTTTTACTTTTTAAACTCTTAAATTTTTAAAACTTTTGGACTCTTTTATAGTAATAGTTACATTAAAGCACAAACACATTGTCCAGCTGTATAATTTTTTTTCTTTATATCCTTATTCTATGAGCTTTTTTCCATTTTCAAAAAAGTGGTACAACAGGTTTGTTTACACCAGTTTCACCACAGACATTTGAGTAATGCGTTGTGCTTTCATGTTAAGAGGGCTATGACATTACCAGACGATGGAATTTTTCAGCTCCATTATAATCTTATGGGACCACCACTGTATATGTGGTTCATCCATGACCTGAACCTCAAGGATGAAAATACAGCTATGCAGTGCATGACTGTATTTTGTAAATGCTTCTTAAATGACTCGGATGTGAGACAATCCATGAAAATCATTAGATAATAAAAGAAAGACCAGGGAAAGTACATGCATTTTGGAGTCAGGTAAACTTAGGTTTGCATACATTGATGCTGTGGGATTAACATATTGTCTCCCGATACTGTATTCACTCATCTCTCTCATGGAGATAACAGTACAAGATGTGATTATGAAGATAAGAGTGGTGACCTATAAAAATTATTCTTCACACAAATATGTCATGAATATATTCACATGCTCCTTCCCTACTCTCATTTTATGCAATAATTCTATGAGGAAGACAAGTGATGTTACATTAAATTAGCTTTTACAAATAATCCATTAAAAGAATAAAAAATAAATAGCATGTGGATTTTTTTAACGTACAGTGGATGATGGGTAACAATAAATACATTCAAAATAACTGGTAGAAAATGGAGGTAATTTTCATATTTAGAGTGTAAGAATATGTCCTTTTTCAATCAATAAGATAATGCATGTGATTTGAGGCTACTTTGTCTGCAGCTACTTTATTTCTTACATTTTATACACTTTCTTTTCACTCTGAAATAATATCATGTAATTTCTAGTCTACCCTGATATTTTTAGAAAACTGTAATAAAAAATTATTGATATCAAAAAGCTCAAATTATCAAAATGTTGGCTTGTCTCCAAATAAATTTTCATTACAAACTCTGTAAAAATTATTATTTTTAATATATTTCTAACTATTTTCATATTCAGCATTATTAAAAAATACTCAGTTCTCATTTCAGTGATTGTCATAAGATGGAAAATTTTTAATAAGCATATAGCAATTATAATTATGGCCTATTTATGACAAAATATTGAATTTATTTCATTGTATGTCTCTGTCTAGAGTGAATGAATAACACATTAAATTCAATACAATATCTGGGGAAATAACTTCAAAATCATTGCAGTAAGTGTAATAGCTATTTCATCTAAAATATACTCCAAGCTATCACTATGAAATATTATCACAAATGTGTCCATGCAAACTCCAGAATAGAGCTTTGATGGAAACTTTTCTATAGCAGGTTAATTTCAATAAAAATCATTAAATGTTTTATTACTGTTTTTAAAACTCCATAAAAATTGTAGGCTTAAAAATTTTCAATATACAAATCATGGCTTTTTTAAAATGCCATTTTCAGTGTTTTCATTTTTATTGTACTACTTCTGGCTAAAGCACATTTATTTATGATTTTCATGTAGATAATCTTTTAAAATATAAATTTTATATTTTTCTATGAAAACTTGTCTTAAGTTGTGTTTCATCTTTTTTAACAGATGGCTTCCTTGAATATTGGGAGAGCAGGTGCCTGTGTGGTAGTCATCAAGCAACCTTGACTTATTGATATTTTACTTGGAAAGATTTTACTTGCTGGAGTGGTTATTTTTATATTGAATGGCAAGAATGAGAAGTTCCAGAGATGAAAACTCTTCAAGAACAAGGATCTCTGTAGCGTTACCTACTGATGTTGAAAGAGTTAGTAGATCAAACAGAATAGTAGGAAACAAGAAAACATTAAACTTATACAGGAAAAATGTCTGGCCATATGTTAGTTAGTTCGGGAATGGTTACTGGTAATTTGTTTTGTATTGTAGCATACAATAACTAGAGTTACCAAAGGCTTGTTTTTTTCTTGAGCAGTTGAAAGGAGAGACCAATATTTGTGACATGGATAGTTTCATGACCACAACTCATTCAATCATTTTATAGTCTATGGCAATATTCAAGAGATTGCCAAGAGTAGAAGACAGAATATTTCATCTGACAGTATCTGATTGGTTTACTGTTTTTCTAATCATATGTGGTCATAACGGGAAGCAGAATTATGCTTTACTAAAACAAACCTGCTTCTGCCTCATTTTCCTAAGCTATGAGAACAATTAGAGAAACAGATTCATGCTTGTATCTTGCATTCAGAAAACAAACTGTCCTACTAATCAAAGCTGCATATCTCATCAGAGATAATGGTTGAATTTTATTGCAACCATATTGGCAATCTGAAACTGGCAAACACAAAGGA
This sequence comes from Gorilla gorilla gorilla, assembly GCF_029281585.2. Taxonomy (NCBI): domain Eukaryota; kingdom Metazoa; phylum Chordata; class Mammalia; order Primates; family Hominidae; genus Gorilla; species Gorilla gorilla. Next base: position 84,397,131 of record NC_073238.2, on the reverse strand, counting down.
TTGTTTTCACTAGGCTTACCATGTTGCTTTGCTTTTTTAACACACTGAGCCAAAGATTCCGTATAATTATTGGGCTTTTGCCTTATGTTGAGTTCAGTGTAAGCATGGAAGCTAGTGATTCTGAATGATATATATATCCATTGCATGTTGAACTCCTTTAGAGTTTTGTTCTTAAACAAACTTAGAATTTCAAAAGAAAAATATATGATCCATTAAGTTGGAGTGTTTATGATTATTGCTAGAAAGAAGGCAGACTTCATATTCTCATCGCCCATTTTTCAAACTTGTTACATTGATCTGTACATTATTTTAAGCCACATGTTTGTAATTGTTTAAAACAAAGTGGAAACATTACACAATGTCCTTAATAAATAGGCCCATGTAAATTTTAATTACAATTAATAAATGATCAAAAAATTTGCATTTATCAGTGTATTTTTAATAAATTTTAAATCAAATGTAAGGATAAAGTCAACAAGGTATATACTTGCAGAGACAGGCAATTATATTGTCTGATTTTCAAATTTAAAGAAGTATGTATCTCCATAAAAACATAATACTATGCTGACACCAAATGTAATTTTAATTATTGTTTCTTCTGTATTCACCCACTTGAGACAGTTATCATTGGTGCCCAGAAAACACACATTGCTTAATAAGAGTGCTGAGACTAGTGTAGGAGCTAGAAGAGGCAAGAAAACCTTCTTTTATAAAAAAAACAATGAAAACTATGGAATTGACTTTTATTGTTAGGTAGCCAAAAATATTTGAAATCTAACAACCAAGGAAAATATTAAGAAACAGTTTGTCTCAAGGAAACATTAGGAAATTTGAATTTTCTCAAAATGAACACATGGTCAAATGTATTAAACACAGTTTATTTCAGAAAATGATGCCATTATAGCTAAAAAATAATAGGGTAATATCAATGATTATTTTTACATTCTGGTGAAAAACGTGCAACATCAACTTTACAATCTTCAGTATTTCCAAGTGTACATTCAGTAGTGTTAAGCACATTCACATTGTTGTGCAGCCAACTGATTTGCAAAACTGAACCTCTATACTCATTCAACAAGTCCCTTTCTTCCTCTCCCTCCAGCCCCTGGCAACCACATTCTACTTTTTGTTTCTACGAATTTGATTACTGTAGAGGCTACATGTAACTGGAATTATACAGTAATTTTTGTAACTACTATATTTTACTTCACATAATGCCTCCAAGTTAATCTATGTTGTAGTATATGACAGAATGTCCTGTTTTAAGGCTGAGCAAAATTGTATTGGATGTGTATGCAATATTTTTTAATCCATTCATCTACGCATGGACACTGGTTGTTTTCACTTCTTTTGTGAATAATGCTGCTACAAATATTGATGTGCAAATATCTCTTCAAGATGCTGCTTTTAATCCTTTTAACCATATATAACAAAAGTGGAATTGCTGGGTCATGGGGTAATTGAAATTGTTTTTGTTTTTTTTCTTAGGAAGCACCATACTGTTTTCCATAGGGGCCACACCATTTAGTATGCCCACCAACTGTGTGCAGAATATCCTTGTCAACATATTCTTTTCTTTTCTGAAAGTAGTCTTCATAATGGACATAAGATGATAGCTACTGCCTTGTGATTTTAATTTGCATTTCCCCAATCATTGCTTGCTGGCTATTTTTATATAATCTTTAGAGAAATGTCTATTCAAGTCCTTTGCCCATTTTTTAGTTATTTATTTATTTATTTATTTATTTTTATTCTTCTATTTTATTTTCCTAGGCTTTAGGGGAACAGGTCGTGTTTGGTTAATGAGTAAGCTCTTTAGTGGTGATTTGTTAGATTTTGGTGCACTCATCACCGGAGTGGTATACACTGTACCCAATTTGTAGTCTTTTATCCCTCACCCACCTCCCATCCTTTTTCCCAAGTCCCCAAAGTCCACTGTATCATTCCTATGCCTTTGTATCCTCATAGCTTAACTCCCACTTATGAGTGAGAACACACAATATTTGGTTTCCCATTAACGAATTACTTCACTTAGAATAATGGTCTCCAATTCCATCCAGATTGCTGCAAATGATATTATTTCATTCCTTTTTATGGCTGAATAGTATTCCATTGTGTGTGTGTATGTGTGTTTGTGTGTGTGTGTGTGTGTATATATATATATATATCTCATATATAGTATATATGAGTGTGTGTATATATATATATATATCTCATATATAGTATTCCATTGTGTATGTGTGTATATATATACACACATTCCATTATACATACACACACACACATGCAATGGAATACTATATATGATATATATATATCACAATTTTTTATCCACTAATTGATGGATGAGCATTTGGGCTGGTTTCATATTTTTGCAATTGCTAATTGTGCTGCTATAAACATGTGTGCAAGTATCTTTTTTGTATAATGACTTCTTTTCTTCTGAGTAAATACCCAGTACTGAGACTGCTGGATCAAATAGTAGTTCTACTTTTAGTTCTTTAAGAAATATCCACACTGTTCTCCATAGTAGTTGTACTAGTTGAAATTCCTACCAGCAGTGTAAAAGTGTTCCCTTTTTACAGTATCCCTGCCAACATCTATTATTTTTTAATTTTTTTATTAATAAAAAATCAGTTTTTATTAATTTTTTATTCTATCATTTTTAGTTTTTTTATTATGGCCATTCTTTCAGGAGTAAGGTAGTTTTGATTTGCATTTCCCTGATCATTAGTGATGTTGAGCATTTTTTCATGTTTGTTGGCCATTTGTATATGTCCTTTTGAGACTGTCTATTCATGTCCTTTACCCATTTTTTGATGGGATCATTCATTTTTTTCTTGCTAATTTGTTTGAGTTCCTTGTAGATTCTGGATATTAGTCCATTGTCAGATGTATAGATTGTGAAGATTTTCTCCCCCTCTGTGAGTTGTCTGTTTACTCCGCTCCTTGTTTCTTTAGCTGTGCAGAAACTTTTTAGTTTAATTAAGTCCCACCTATTTATCATAGTTTTTGTTGCATTTGCCAGTCAATAAATATGATACACCACATAAACAGAATTAAAAACAAAAAATCACATAGTCATCTCAATAGATGCAGAAAAAGCTTTTGAAACAATTCAGCATCCCTTTATGATTAAAACCCTCAGCAAAATCAGCATAGAAGGGACATACATTCTCGTGTGTTAGTATTACTTGGTTCATCCTAAATGAAGATTGTACTCATGAGTTCTTAATTTAAATATAGTATATGATTTGTGTATTTTAAGACCTATATTTATGACATAATATTTTTCCTAAGTTCAATGTAATTGTGAAAAAGCTAATTTTACCTTACTTATTTCCCATCTTTATTTTGTAAATTTTTCTCCCTATACTCAGATATAGTTTTAGAGACGGCTAATATAATGATATGATTTAATGAATAGTGTAAACTATTAACAATTATCCATCAAAAACAAACAAAAAACTAAACTATCAAAAACTTTTCAAAATGAAATTAAAACATTTCTTTTCATTTAAAATTTAGATAAAAGGTGATAACTTAGTTTTCACCTGAAAATATGGAAACATTATAAATGAAATAAAAATTTTATAACATTTTATAAGATGAACAAAGCAACTGAATAAATTTATTCATTCCATTGATACTCTACAATAACGTGTTCAAAATAGTACTGATGTCATTTAACTATTACAGGCATTAAAAATCATTATTTAAAAACAAAATATTTTTTAAATAAAGAAATTTAAAAGATAACATTTTATAGAATAAACAATCAACTAAGTAAATTTATGTATATCATTATATTCTACAAACTGTCATGTGATCAAAACAGTATGGATAACGTTTTACTATTGTAGATATTTAAAAAATTTAAATCTTAAAATTCCTATTTATTTTAAAGAGTCTACTTTTCTCATCTATTCAACTTGTAATTAAAACATCTAGTTAACAGTGATAAAAATAGTAAATTTATATCAATTAAAATATGTTGCATTTTTTTATGATTACAGATATGCAGTACACCGAGTGGTATCATGTAGCCATAATTAAGTGCACCTTTGTTTTAGTACATTATATTTTATAGGATCTTGGCCTCTTCTGGTTGGTTCTGACGGCATCGGCCTGCATCCCTTTGCACTCTCCTCCCAGTGTACACTATCTATTCTACTCACATATTTTCTCCAACAGACAGAGCATATAGATAATATTAGCACTCTGAAATGGATAAATTAATTTTCAAATTTTAAAGAATAGAGGAAAAGATAAGTTGACCTATGTCTGTTTAAAAAAACAGTAAAATTTTGTAGTGGTCGTATTCAAAAAGTTAACATTAACATTTTTATAAATGGTTTTATTTTCCTGAGAATTTCTCCAAACTAATTTGCTATATTCAATAATTTTTTGTATACAGATTGTATTAGCCAAATTCTGCTTATATTGCTTGCAGTAATTGTGTATATCAAATTTATCATATGGAGACTATGAGGAGTAGTTTGAATAATGAATTCAGAGCCATTATGAAGTGTTTTTCTAGGACAAAATAAACTAAAATTTAACAACATTTTCAATACATTAATTGTAAATGTTTTAAAACCAATGTGATGTATCAGTGTGGAATTCACTATTTTACTTCCTGATAAATTTAAAGGAATTTCATCAAAATTGACATAATATAATTAATAATGACATTTATCATATTCCCTTCTCTGTCTCTCATGTATTATTTAACTTACATTGTTAGTGAGGAATGTGAATTATATGTAATCAAATACTTTAGTTAACTAAGAGTTAGTGGATGTGCCAATACTGAAATTTCAGTACCACAAGATGTTAATTTAATTAATGGGCCAGTAATTAAATTAACGTTTTATAAAGAACTATAGATGTAGAAAGTGAAAGCTATTGTCTTTTAATAGCTTATATAAAGTAAAGTTATATGTGTGAACATGATTTCCCACCTTAGTAAATCTCTGATCCCAGTGTGTGTGCCTGTGTTTTTCATGAATACATGTAAAAAAAAAAAAAAAATCTAGTTTTAACTATTCTGATAGTATTCTAAATAAAAAGGTATTTTATTTATAAATACATTAAAGATAGTTTCAAAAGAAAACTATATATGTAAATAATTATGTCACACTTCTTCCTCTCTTCATTTACCCAGAGTTCAAAAATTAAGAATTGTGTTTGATATAAAAAATACAGTTTAATTTTGAAATGCTTATTAATGGATAATAGATAGTAAGTCCTATCATCTACAAAAATCAATTGACAATTTTTTAAAGGCAATCCATGGTAGAGTTTATTCTACTTTGAACACAAACATTTAATTAATTCAGGCACCATGCATATACTTTTTTTTTTTTTTTTTTTTGAGACAGGGTCTCGCTCTGTCACCCAGGCTGGAGTGCAGCGGTGAGATCTCAGCTCACTGCAAGCTCCGCCTCCCAGGTTCACGCCATTCTCCTGCCTCAGCCTCCCTAGTAGCTGGGATTACAGGCGCCTGCCACCACGCCCAGCTAATTTTGTTTTTGTATTTTTAGTAGAGACGGGGTTTCACCATGTTAGCCAGGATGGTCTCTATCTCCTGACCTCATGATCTGCCCGCCTCGGCCTCCTAAAGTGCTGAGATTACAGGCGTGAGCCACCGTGCCCGGCCTAGGCATATACTTTTAAGGAGATTACTCTGGAAAACAAATTGAGAATTTGAAATGTGTATTCTAAAAGCATTTCTGGCTAATTCTGATTTCAGTATTACTTCATTGTATCAAATGCTGTGGTCTTAAATGACAGTTCAATGGCTACAGTATGTGGAATAGTTTTAGTTTGACTAAGTCACTGTTATATTTTTAGGATTATTGTGAATTATACAAATAATAATATTTTATTTTTGCCTTAATCATTAGAAAAGTTCTCCCCAAATTTAGGTCCTATACCACTGTTATGAATTGAATGTTCATGTCTTTCCAAATTCATATGTTGAAGCCTTAAATGTCACCGTGGCTGCATTTGGAGCTGGGCACTATAAGGACATACTTTTTATTAAGAGATCATAACTAAAGGCCCTAACCTAATGGAATTAGAGTCATTTTTAGAAGAGACACCAGAGGGCTTGTTTCCTTTCTCTCTGCTGGCATGCACTAAGAAGAAAGGCCATGTGAAGACAAAGTGGACATCTACAAGGCAGGAAGAGAACCCTCACCAGAAATTCAACCCTGCAGGACCTTGATCTTGGATATCCAGCCTCCAGAACTGTGGGAAATAAATTTCTGTTGTTTAAGCCGCCCAGCCTGTGATATTTTGTTACAGCAGGCCCAGCAGACTGATACATCCGCAAAATGTTCAGAACCTTCATAATACTTTTCGAACATGCTAATGAAAATTTCATTGCTTCATTCTCACTACCCTGGTTTTTCCTCTGCACTTATTCTCTGAAGTCTAAAGAGAATAATGCGTAATTAGTATTTAAACTCAATTGAATACATTACTAATGAAAACAATTCTTAAATTGTATTGTAAGCCATAGAGAAATATACATAGTTTCCAAGAACAACCCCAGAAGTAAAACAAAACAATAAATAAAAATCTGGGCTATCAAGTGAAATTATCTCATAAACAAATGTAATTATAATATTAATATCAGAACATTTAAACATTACAAAACAGAAAAAACAACTCAACTACCTTGTAATGATTATTACAAATCTTTTTTATTTATCTTCTCATTGTGCCCAGGAGAATATAAAACTTTTGACAGGCAGCCTATCTGCCTTCCTAGTAGTTGTGTTTCCATTCCACAAAAATAGTATCCTGAGAAAGTTGTGCAGACTAAATGGCTGAGTGAATATGTCTTTGACAAATTAACTAGATTTAAAAATACATATGAGATTTCAAACGACAAATAAATAGCTTCAATTTTAAGAGTACACCATCCTTGTAGCTTAAAAAATATATTTTTTTATCCTGAGCTTTTATGGCACATTTAAGCAATAAAATAAAAAATAAAATTTTAATAAAGGATACAAAAAAGTATAAGTGGTCTATGCAAATTCATCAGCAATTACTGTATAAAAATTACATGCAAAGGATCAATGAAAACAGGATGCATATATTTAGTATACTGTCAATGTGATATCACAAATATGGAGAGAAAAGTAAGTTTTGTTGGAATAAACTCTTAAATCTTCCAAAGGAATTAAAATGTGAATATAAGAACATAACTTGTACTAATAAGAAAAGGAAAAGTGTATTTTAGAAATCACAAAGGAAAACTCAACAAACTGTACTGCACAAAAATATAAATTTCCAAAAATAGGCAAATAAGAAACTGACAAAAAGACGTTTATTAAAAAAAGAGTTGTGATTCTTTATATATAATGAGGCTAGATGACAATAGAACATATTACTTGGGTTTGAATTTATTATTGTATTAATCTCCTTATTCAGACTTAGTTTAAATACAAGCTTAGTGCCTAATTGCAAAATTTATAAGAACCTACAAGCCTTGATTTCCTTATCTGTTAAATTTAGGAGTTTTTATTTAACAAAGGCGATGCCCCCTTAAAATTTAACTCAGTAGTAGATAACATTTGCCCTGAAATTTGAAAAGGAAACAAAACTAAAATCTATTTATAAGTAGGCAAATTATGTAAACAGACTTTTTAAAATAATAGTGTCCAAAATATAAAACATTTAATCTCACTAACTGTAAAAATATAAAGTTTACTAACAAAAATAATAAAAAGATAAAGCTTTACTCAATTACAAGACAGGTAACCTGTGATGGCAATTGTACATTGAGAAAGTTACACTTATTGTTTATTAATTGTGACATAAATTATAAAACTTTCCCAGTAAGAAATTAATCCCTAAGTGTTAAATACCCTTAAAAAGACCATTCCATCTTTATTAACAAATTAATTTCATATGCCTATGTTTTATCTCAGGAGACTGCTTTGGATTTTATCCTACAGATAATGAGAGCAACATTTCTTAGATCTCTGAACTTCCTTAATCCCTTTTCTCCACCTTAGTTTCTACGACCTTACCCCTACTGCATTATAGGTAGATTCTGTCACTGCCATTTCAGTGGAGACTCCCTGCATCATTGTCTCTTTGATGCTATTTACTCATTCCCTCTTTAATATATGCCAATATGTGGCCTCTTTAATATATGCTAAGTTTCTACTTGACCTCAAAGTTCTATCAATTTATATGGAATAAGCTGAGTTTATCTGTCTACCTACCTATCATCTATCTATCTATTGAAAAATATTGTTTTGCAAGACCCAGATCACACCAACCCAGCCCAATCTAGATGTTACCATATCTTCCTTGAAATTTTTGTGAATTTTCAGAGGGTTTATGCCTTTAAGGACATTTTGGATTTAAGTTTCTCCTTTCATTGAATTAGTCCTAAGGGTGCAGAAGTCAATAAGCCAAAGAAGTCTCTGACAATAACTTTTTGATTTTACTATCATTTAGAGGGATAATAAATGAATTTCAGAAGAGTATTTTCCCAGACCAGGAGTGTCTAGGGAAAAATCTCTCTTCACATTACTAGGAACACACAAAAGATGTATTCTATTAACATCATTTTTAAGGATTCAGACATAACATCCACAAAATTAAGCCAGATGGCCCTGACATGTTTTTCCATAGTATCCTGGAAATGATTTTTCCAACATTACTGATGCGCGATGTAATCATGCATGTATTAGCTTGTCTTCTCTTACATCTGTGAGACTCTTGGGTATAGGCAATGTGTGCTGTGCGCAGTGCCTGGTACGTATAGGACTCAATATCCGTTCTGAATAAATAAAATAAATGGTTACATTTTCACAATTTATTTTTATATATTCTGAATATATAGATAGATATTTTATATTTTTCCAAGTATGATAATATGGAATTGTCAATAATTTTTTCAATTACCAAAAGCCATAAGTTAATATAAAATGATAAATTTAAAATGCTCCAACTATATCCATGTACATGATCTGTGAATGTAGTTTGAACTAATATCTGTGTATATGTGAAGTATCTAATTATCATGCCTATCAAATTCTAGAAACATACAGCAAAATATACATACAAAATTTGGCTAATCTCAAGATATTAGTTTTACAAATGAGGCAGCTGTACTTCATAAGATGGCACAATTTTAGGCCTTTTGAAATTATCTCATAGCCTTTTGAAATTATCTCAAAGAGTAATAGTGGAATATTTATAAGGGAAAGTTACATCTTTGTAGAAGACAAATTAATAAAGTTCATAGACTATTATTTTAATTCTCAAAGTCATCTCCCAACCAAGAAATTCTCTCTACAAAGTTAGTTGATAAATCTATTTTATTATTGAATGAGATTTAACTAGAATGGGATGCACATCACAGGCAATCACTAAGACACTACGAAAACCAGAAAGAAATCTAGCCACTGTATCTAGTCAAGTAAGAGGACTTGACAACACCATTTGTAACACATAATTCATTCTAGCTTTATCTGGTAGTTGGAGTGACCATCTGTGTTAGCTAATTAGCTTTACCCACAAGAAAAGCAAATTTTTCAAAACTTTATGACAGCCAGTAATTTGGCAATTTGAAGCAATGTGCTAAGGGAAGTTAGTCTCCTAACCTCCCATAGAAACTGGGAACTAGGGATGCTCTCTTCCTTATGTCTTACATTTCAAAGGAACGGCTCACCGGTCTTTGAGAGAGACATCCTTACATTACAAAACTCACCAAAGGCCTATTTAGATTTTGAAAGGATTTTTATATATTTCAATGAGAGGAAAATTACTTAGAATTTGACATTTTTTAAAAGTAAAAGCTCTGAGAAAACGGAGGGGACAGAACATTTTGTCTCTTATTCTTAACAGGGAGAATTAAGTCTCTGATTTTTAATTTGTATTTCTTCTTACAATTGACATTACTCTATTTTTCCAGTTGTTTCTCTATGAAAGCTTTGGGACATTTGCTCTTTTTCTCTATCTGGCTCTACTAAGGACACCTTAAGACAAAAATCTAGGTTGGGGGTTTGCAATATAGGGGCACAGGTAAAATCCTGGTGCATGTTATCTTATCTATGAGCTAAGAATCGGTATTCACCTCTTTAATAGTTGACAAAAATATCAAAAGAAAGATATTTTATGACACATGAAAATTGTTTGAAACTCAAATTTCTATGCCTGCAAAGTATTATTTAAGCACAGTCATTCCAACTCCTTTACATTGCATTGGCTGTGGTTACTTTTGAGCTACACTAGCAGAATTGAAGAATTGCAGAAGAGACCACCATGGCCCACAAAGTCAAAAATATTTACTCTCTGGCCCTTTACAGAGAAAGTTTCCTAACATCCGGACTAGGTCCTTACTAACCAAAGTCCTAGGAGCTTATTAGAAATGCTGTATCTGAGGGCCCAATCAGAGCTACTAAATGAGATCTTGTTTTTTAACAGATACCCTAATGTGGCTTATTAAACTTTGTGAAACACCAATTTCAGTAATTTTTTCTCTGCAAACTCTATTTAGTTTCTGGTTTTCTCAATGAAAGAATCAAATGAAGAGTTGGCAACCTTGCTTAGCTCTCTCATGTAATTTATGCACCTCAGTGTCAGCTCTATCAGGAATAAGATTAATGTTTTAGTTCTCAACTGCTTTTTCCTTTTTTATTTTTTAATTGGTTCTGAAAATAGATGGGGAAGAAGAGGACTGCTTGGATTTCTCCCAAGCCCCAGCAGAGAAATAGTAATTAGCTAGGTAAAATGGGATATATGATAAGCAGAAAGTTACAGCTACGAAAAGCTACAATGTTTAAAAAGGAAGATGCAAGAAAAAGTAGATTTTATATTCTTCCTACACCCATTGTTTTACTGTCTCTTTTAGCCCACTGAGACTGGAGACAACAGAAGTAGGCTTGGTCTCACAGTCAAATCTCTTAACTTTTATCAATCAGCGCCTCTCACCAGCTTCAGTTATTGAGATAGTAAGTTCAGTTTATGTGAGAATTAAAACCCAGCTTGCTTAGAGGGGTTAACCTATTTTACTGCCTAGTGACGAACTTGTGTTTTCGAAATCTGAAAGATTTAGGATTGACATATAGATGATGAAGTACATCAAACTCATAGCGACAACAACTTGGTACTAAACTGAGCGATTATATTTAAAATGGTTATATCAACAGATTGTGATGTTAGAAGTTCAATCAAAATTGACCTGAAATTCTAATTTAGAAAGTAATTTTAAATTTAAAATTGTATGCAGAAAAGTTAAAAATGGCAACATTTATAAATAATTTTGAATATTACAAACTGACCATTTAATATATAATTTTAATATGTTGTAGTTTTAGAGTTGACTAATGTTTTGAAGTCTCTGTCTTAGGATAAGTACTTCTTCAAAAGCTAAAAATGAATTAAGTTGTATTTATGAATGTAGATTAAAAGGTTTCAAGGAGTTAAAATAAGCTGTAAATGAGAATTTTTAAGGAATTTTAATGTACTTAAATTTACATAAGCACATATTAATCAAGGTTTCCCTAAAACAGATTATCTATATTTCCTAGATTTATAACTAAAGCACTAAGACTTTGAAAGTTATATTTGCAAACTTAGGAAAAATATTATTTGTTGATATAAGTAGTTTAAAAGTTGATTTTTATTCTATGAAAAAAACACTAATACTCTTTTTTCTCAAGCACATAACACACCCACTCAAAAATATAAAAATATATTTGATATTTGTAAATTATTCTTATATGTATTATTAATTCATTATTATCTCCCTATTAAAAATACTGGTTTTTTTACAGAGATACACTCTACCTTTTGTAGAACTAAAAACATAATTTTATGGTATATTTCTGTCAATCTATTTTTCTAATATAATTGTGAGAAAAATGCTTCATATTAGCTTAAACTATTATGCTTATTTTTGGATACCAGATTACTTATAGTAAAATATATAATGTATTTAATTGTATATAAAATTGCTACGTTAATTATAACTTGATATTTTTGCAAAAACTAGTATATTTCTACTCTATCACATTGTTCCCCAATTTAGGACAGATAATCTTTGCTAGTTAAGATAGCTAAACATAAATTTGAATGTCAATTTCTGCTTAGTTGTAATTTAGAAAGTTGAGCTTAGACTGTTTACAATTTTTACAAGTCATATCCCATACTTTCCATGCACACAGATACAAATGATGTTCTTTTAAAATTATGTTTGAATACCTATATTTTTTCAAATGTTCGAAAACCTTTTCCTTTTCCTCACTTCTAATTCCAGATATAAGTGATATGTAATAATTAGATTATATTAATGACATACTTAGACAATGCGTGTAAAAGATCCTTATCAGGAATTCACTTTTAATTTAAATATTTGAAGAAGGAAATTACGTGAAAGCTAATTTGATGTCAGTTTAAAAAATTGAGTTCCTAAAGGACTCTAGAAAACAGTCCATGAAGTGTAACATTCAGGAGAATAGTTAAATTGCCTGTCCAAGTACTGCTTTGATTGATTTTTACTCTGATCTTCTCACCAAATTACATTTGCAAAAGTAACCATGGAGACGAAAACCATGACTTTTGAATTGACCTAACAAAACAATGCCAAATAATGTAGTGAAAGAAAAGCTAAGGTGATTTCAGAGTCAAAGAGGTGTCATATTTTAACATCTAAATATGTGATATGATGTTGATGTTTCTAGAACCTAGGAAGTTAACAGCCCCTAAGTATTATGAGGAAGCATAGAAACAGATGAGTAGATTTAGAGGTCAACAAAATGTTTCTGTTTTGGTGGTTAGTCTTTAATTTCCTATGTGTTTCCTGTTTAGTAGTTTAGCTTATATAACTACATTTCTTTAATAAATGCTTCACATTCTTAGATGTACATTTACAGTCTGAATTAATTGTATCTCTGGCTATAAAAGATATTAGTAATAGAAAAACTTCATTAGTCTAATGCTACTATTCATATATTATGCTATTAATTTAAACCGAATATCTATCATAACAATTCAGAAATTGTCAGGAAAAAATTGGCTTTGAAACTGTATAAGCAGGTAGAAATTACAGAGCCATATTAAAATGAATAACTAATTCTGTATTATTTATAGAATAAAGATAAATGTAATATATTCATAATGCAATATATTTATCTGGCAAATATTTATTGAATTCCTTCTATAATGCCAGGAATCCAAATCAGTGTTGAAGGCATCATCTTAAATGCATCATTCTTTACATCAAGGATAACAGTGAGAAGGAAAATATATGTAGGTAAGAATTTCTGTAGCTTGTGTAAGTTCTATGATGGATTTAAGTGCCAGATATAAAAGAGGTTGATGAGGGAACATCAAATTACTTTGGGCGATAAAGACAAATTTACTAAGGAAAGTCTCATTTATAAGAATAGAAAGGCTTGGAGGAGACATCTGAGGTAGGTTGGAGAAAGAAATAAAAAGCAATTACATATATTTTTCTCTAAGCAACTTCCCCCTCTCCTCTGCAAGCCTACCACCACTAACCCTTGGTAAGAGGAAGGTATTTCTGCTAGTTCCTTTCTTCAGAAGCTCAGAAATAAATCCCAAATGGTTTTCTAATGAAGCACTCTGTGAGGTTTAATTTTCTGTATCAACATGAACGAATCAAAGGATGCTCAGATAGCTAGTAAAACATTATTTCTAGGTGTGTTTGTGGCAGTGTTTCTGAAAGAGATTAGCATTTGAGTCTGTAGGCTGAGTAAAGAGTAAAGGAGATTGCCCTCACCAACATAGGTGGCCATCATCAAATCCACTGAGGTCCTGAATAGAACAAAAGGGCACAGAAAGAGCAAATTTGCTTTCTCTGCTTAAGCTGAGACATCCATTATCTCTTGACCTCAAACACTGGCTTTCTTGGTTCTTGCGCCTTCAGGCTTTGATTGAGACTTATACCACAGATTCCTCTGGCTCTCCAGATTGAAGATGGCTGATCAAGGGATTTTAGGCCTCCATAATTAAGTGAGCTAATTCATAAAACAAAGCTCCCATATATATGATACATATGAATCAATGAAATATATATATGTTTATCTCTCTATATATTATATATAATATATAGATATATATAGATTATATATATAGATTATATATAGATATATGTAATATATTATATTATATATATCTAATATAATATCTATCTATATATAATACTATATATTATATATATCTATATATCTATCTATATATAATATATATCTATATAATATATATTATATTATATATATTATCTATATATTATCTATATATATCATTATCTATATATATTATCTATATATAGATATATATCTTTATATATAGATATATCTATATATCTATAATCTATATATAGATATATCTATATATCTATAATCTATATATAGATATATATAGATTATATATATAGATATATCTATATATAGATATATATATAGATTATATAGATAGATAGATTATATTAAAGAGATTATATATAAAATGCCAGTGAAGAAATTCCCAGGATTTCTTCTGGGAATATATATGTGTATGTGTATATATATATGTGTGTGTATATATATATACACATATATATACATACACATATACACACACACAAACACACACACACACACACACACACACACACACACACACACATGTTCTGTTTAGAAAACTGGATATATCTATAAGCAGAACCTGGTTCTGTTTCTCTGGAGAACTCTGATTAATACAGCCTAGGAAATGCAAACCATTTAATGTCATTGAATTTATGTTAACAGTATTAAGTTGCTTATATTTGGAAAAATTTAGGGTGCCTTTTTTCTGTAAGTCTTTCAGAAAAAGAAACAATATATGCATCAATTAACCTACTTTTATTTTCTTTGGAACTATAAATTGTAGATCAAAATTCAAATAGTAGTAATTACTGGATGAACTACCGGCCAGTTTATATTTTTCTTTCATTTGTAGCAAGTTCAATAATATATGTTTCAACAAAACATTTTCTTATATATTCAGAAATTTTTCTTAGTAGCTAAAAAATTATAATTTGAATTCAGATCACACAAAGAATATACTAAAAGAAAAGCTAAGGTGATTCCAGAGTAAAAGAGGTATTATGTTTTAACATATAAATATGTAATGTGATGCTAATTTTTCCAAAACCTAAGACATCTACATCCCCTAACTATTATGTGAACCTTGTGTCTAGGTTCTGCCTTTTTCCAGACATAGAACTTTAGAAACCTTATTTCTTTGTTTCTGAGTTTCCTAATCTATAATTATATTGAGAGGTTTAATTGTCAAAATCATCTGTGAATACATTGATAGGGTTAATTGTAAAAAATATTTAAACGGCTTAGCCCTTCAGTGTTTCAGGAAACAACACCCCCAAATAAAGGCCTCAGAAGCAGCTCTCTCTGACCTTCTCCTGCCCTCCTGTCTGGCCTCTCATTCTCCTGCTGGGCTCACCAAGGTAACTAGAATCCCTCTTGTCCAAGACAGATCATAGAAATCAGAACCCCTTTCCTCTAAAGCCAGTCATTAAATATGATCTTTACTTTCCCCCACCTTTCTATGTAAAAATTGGCCGTAAATAAATTATCTCATCAGGTGTGGTGGCTCAGGTCTGTAATCCCAGTATGTTGGAAGGCAGAGACCGGAATATTACTTGAGCTCAGAAGTTCAAGACCAGCCTGGGCAATATAATGAGACCTTTTCTCAAAAAAAAAAAAAAAAAAAAAAAAATCAAAAAATTAGCCAGGTATGGTGGGGCATGCCTGTTGTCTCAGATAGTTGGCAGGCTGAGGTAGGAGGATCCCTTAAGCCCACTGAGCTCCAGCCTGGTTGACAGAGTGAAACCTCATCTCTAAAAACAAGAAAAGTTGAAAGTAAAAGAGAAAAAAGAAGAGAAATAGTCTGGCCTAACTTATTTGATTGTAGGTCATAAAAACCCCATTCCAGAGAGGGCCTTGCCCCATACCCAGAAGGAAAGAATGTGGCACGCAGAGGCCAAGAAAAATCTAAACAAACAAACCTTGTTGTGTTTCACTACCCAGTCTTTTAGCATTAGATTATACCCTTGTCCTCCAATAATATTTCTCCATGGCTTTTCATAATTTGTTTAACCTAAGCATAAAAACGGACAGTTTCCCCTGTATCTTTGAGTCTTCATTCTGAAGGCTTCCATGTCACCTGAAATTATGATCAAATAAATGTGTATGCCATTTCTCCTATTAATCTGACCTTTGTCAGATGATGTTCAGCAAACTGTCAGAGAGTGAAGGGAAAGTTTCCCCTGGCCCCTACAGTTCAGTGACTAGTCCTTAGCAAACACTTGAAAAGTATTTAAAATCAAAACAAAACAAAAATCAAATACACAAGGCCTTTAGAAATGTAACAATAACTATTTATGGCAAGTTATTGAATTGATAGGGAAACTCAAAGTGAGGAAAAAGAAAAGGAAAATTCAATTAGGTGAACAGTTAAGGCTGGGAGAAGTAGCCTGCCTGAAAAATCACAGCTACAGGCAAAAATAGAGCAGCCTGGGGAAAACTCAAGCTGCACCTGCACAGATAAGCAGGCAGAGTCCAGCACAGAAGCCTTTTGCTCTTTGTGTGATTAGTGAGCTCCCAGGAAAAAGTTTCCTCCCCTTTTCAGCCATATACACAGTGGGCTCAGTGGGAACTTACACAGGGAGGAGGGGGGCTTACCTAGAGCGAACCCACAGTTATACAAACAAGAGAAGCTGTGCGTTGTGCCTACCTTGAGACATAACCACAAGTACATACATAAGAGAGAATCATACAGACAGCTTTCCAGGTAAGAGAAGTTATTCAAACAGCCACAGAGGTGAGAAGAGTTTTTTGTAAAAGCTTTTGAATTCAACTGTAAAAACAGCAACCCACTTGGGCTACCCTCTCCGTTGCAAAGAGCTTTTTTCTTTCATTTATGAAACTTTCATTCCAACCTTGGGCTGTGGTCACTAGTATTGGCTCAAATATACCTCTTAAATATTTGGCAGACTTTGGTTGGTTTTTCCATTGTCAGCTGGTTGGCACTGAGATGGAAGCAGGAAAATAAAAAATAGGATAAATATAGTAAGGCCAGTTATCTCATACATTTAAATATTCTTTATAACTCAGCAAAATTATCTTACTGTTTTCTAGTTAAAACCCTGAATCAAAAATACAAGCAAAAGTTATAAATTGGATTCTTGAGAACTACTCTGTTAATTTGATGAGGTACAATGCTTGAGTTTTGTTTGTTTTGTAAATAATGGTAGCAAACTAGAAATTTGAGTTAGGTGAATGTTAACTAACCTGCCATAATTTTGCTATGATATTATAAAAGAAGCAAGTCTTAAAACTGAATGCTGCCACATTTGAGAATTTCTTAAGCAAAAAGTTACATCCATACAGGTATGAAACAATTCATCTATTTTTTGTAGGCTCAACAAAGTCTAGCTATTTGTCTTTTTATACTACCTCTTTGAATGAAAGGTCAACTAGAGTAGATAATACATATTTCCAATGACAAGAATTAACTATGACATTTATAGCCAGTATCAGAAAACCAAACTATTCCTATTCCAATATATGAACACAGGATAATTTGAGGCTCAAAACTCAGATACTATCTTTAAGATGTAGGTTACAGACCTTGGTAGATTCTTTACTCTTTTTGAAAGAGTGGGCATTGTCTCTAAAATATTTTAGCTAATCCAAAAATTTCAGTTTGGTTTTTCCACAAAATGTAAACAAATTGAATTTTTCCAGTGAAAAGTGATTTCTAACATTCACTTGTTAATTACTGAATGCTAACATACAAATTAAATGTATTTCTTTACAGACTTCATTTTTCTATCCAAATCCCTTTTTTATTGCAATGCAGATCAAAGGAGAAAAAGTCAAGATGATTGTTTTCAATTACTAAGGCATTAAGCATGATCTTATGCTTTAAACTCTAAAAATAGTCCATATGAAAGCAACCATAATATTTACAGATTTGATACAGTGAGGTTTTCCAAATTTTTCATTTCCGAATAGTATAGATCTTCTAAATTCATGTTTTTATTTCTAATTTTTTCATCCCGATGTTTTTTAAGGGTACTCTTTAAAGGGGATAAGAAATTTGAAATTTCTGTTACACATTGTGATGTTTTGTATTTAGAAGGTGAGTTAACATTTTCATTTTGTTACAATACAATTTAGTGGCATAATGTTTCTTATTAGGAAACTCTGATTATTATTTCAGAATTCTAATTTTTTTAAAAAAAAATCATGGTTGCCTGAGAGGTTTATTGAAGTTAATGACTGCCAACAGTATAGCTGTATTTCAATTTGAAAAAAATAAATCCAATGATACCTTTCCCAGTGCTCAACATTTATCTACAACTAGGAAGAATACAATTTTCATTTTTAGTTTTTTAAAATACTTTTTGTTACCGTTGCACTTGTTTGCTGTAATTGTTATTATTATTTTATTTTTATTTAGTTCTATTTTTATTCTTTTGTTTTTATTCTAACATAAAATTGTTTATTCTTGAAAGCCGTATTAAATAGGTGCCAGTTCCTATCTGTGAAATCGGGTTGTTACTCTTTAATATGATTTTATGTAGTACCTGGGATGAAGTAAATACATAAAAAAGATTAGTCATTTCTGTATAAGACACATCCAATAATTATCGTGTTAGCTACTTTTTAATGAAATGTAATTTAATTGTACTCCTTGTGAAAATATCTTGGCTATACATCACTGCTGTTTCAAGACGTTTTTATCTTGTTCATAGTAAAGGCATTAGTGTTTTATTTGTTTTGAGAATTGTAATTTAATTATATCTATACTTCTTAGTTAAATGCTGTTTACCCTCAAGATTTATATTCTCTTCATATCTGATTGGAAAAGACATCCAATTCCCCCTAATAACAAAGCCATGCTTTATCTTTTAGTGGCAGTAGGTAATAATAAAGCTGTTTCTTTATTTTTTTTCCTGCACTATTCATGGTCAGCAGTAAAAAGAGAAGCCAAAGTACTCATTAAGTTGTATATTTGATAGACTGTATAAAGTAATCTTCAATAGCAAATAAGAAAGAAACAAAACTGAGCAATAAATAGACCTACAAATTGAAATGAATTGCACATTGCCTGGAAAATCATAAAGACACAAAATAAGAAAATTCTGTTTGTGAAGCATGCATTGCTTGCTTTTCTTTTTTGTTTCATAGAAGCCATTTGGGAGAGAAATATTTATATTTCTACATATATATATATTTTTGTAGAAGAGTAGTAATTATTCTCTTCAAGTTTCATTTTACTTGTTTCTGAACTATGATGTAATTATTTAGTAGCTTGACTGTTGGGCCATAAACTTATTCCAGTATAAAATCCCACTACTACCACACATGTAAAGGAGCTATAGGAAGCATAACAACTTTCAGTCCCTCTTCTTTCTCTCTCTCTCTCCCTTTTACCATTTCCCCCTCGCCCTCCCTCCCTCCAGGTTATTCAAGAATTGCAACTAATATTGACTTGTTTTCTTGGCCAAAGTTGACCTTTTCTGTGGTAGATACTTTTCCATAGTTGGACCTATCACTATACACTCATGTCACTAACTTGGAGAAATCCTAGGATGAATATTTCAGCAAAGAACCTGTCATCATCTCTATTAGAGTCTCCAGAATATCATATAAGAGTTTCATATTAGGTTTTTAGAATGTTTAATGCAAGAAATATAATTTTAAAAATAGCTGAAGTGAGTTCCATGATAGTTTTTCAGGATCAATAGAAACAGAGCAGACAAAGAATGACTTTCCATATCTGTTTAGGCATTTTAGTTTTTCTAGATAAAGCCCACAATCCATCCATGCAACTTTTATTTATGAATGGAAAAATAAAAGATAAACAATACATATCACCTAAGCAGTCTCAAATTATCTGTGATAAAGATACCTTAAAAATCCAAACGATTACAGACTACTTAAAAAAGAAAAACAATAAAAATATGTCATTGTCAAGTCCTCCAAAAGTTTCTAAATGTTTATTGCCTATTTCTGTACTTAGCCTATCAAAGACCTATAACAAATAATTCATAGCAGACCATACTTTGAGTAGCACTGCCCTGAATATCTTTATTCCCACGGAAGTGTCACAGTATCTAGTGAGATTAGATTTTACTGGGAGGACCAAATTAAGAGCATCATAAATGAGAGATGATAAGAGTATATTTCTATTTCACATAAAGTCTGAAGGTATGCATACCAGGGCTAGTATGGCAACTCTTCCTCATGGAGACCCCAAGACCCTTTCACTCCATCACTGATACACCTGAACTCCCTCAGTTTTCTCTATGGGGTATATTAAGACTTTAGCACTTGTCATCACATCTGTATAAAGACAGCAGGAGTGAGGAAAGAACAAATTGAATGAGGAAAACCCCCATATCAGCTGTCTTTTGAAGAAATTTGAAGCTGATGCATGGCACTTCTCTTTTCATCCTATTAGCCAAAAATTAACAATGTGGCCACACTTAACAGTAAGAGAGTTTATGAAGTGTGGCCTTTTGTTGCCATTGCTTTTGGTGTTTTAGACATGAAGTTCTTGCCCATGCCTATGTCCTGAATGGTATTACCTAGGTTTTCTTCTAGGGTTTTTATGGTTTTAGGTCTAACATTTAAGTCTTTAATCCATCTTGAATTAATTTTTGTATAAGGTGTAAGGAAGAGATCCAGTTTCAGCTTTCTACATATGGCTAGCCAGTTTTCCCAGCACCGTTTGTTAAATAGGGAATCCTTTCCCCATTGCTTGTTTTTGTCAGGTTTGTCAAAGATCAGATAGTTGTAGATGTGTGGTATTATTTCTGAGGGCTCTGTTCTGTTCCATTGGTCTATATCTCTGTTTTGGTATCAGTACCATGCTGTTTTGGTTACTGTAGCCTTGTAGTATAGTTTGAAGTCAGGTAGTGTGATGCCTCCAGCTTTGTTCTTTTGGCTTAGGATTGACTTGGCAATGTGGGCTCTTTTTTGGTTCGATATGAACTTTAAAGTAGTTTTTTCCAATTCTGTGAAGAAAGTCATTGATAGCTTGATGGGGATGGCATTGAATCTATAAATTACCTTGGGCAGTATGGCCATTTTCAAAAGCCAAAATTGACAAATGGGATCTAATTAAACTAAAGAGCTTCTGCACAGCAAAAGAAACTACCATCAGAGTGAACAGGCAACCTACAGAATGGGAGAAAATTTTTGCAATCTACTCATCTGACAAAGAGCTAATATCCAGAATCTAAAAAGAACTCAAATTTACAAGAAAAAAACAAACGACCCCATCGAAAAGTGGTCAAAGGATATGAACAGACACTTCTCAAAAGAAGACATTTATGCAGCCAACAGACACATGAAAAAATGCTCATCATCACTGGCCATCAGAGAAATGCAAATCAAAACCACAATGAGATACCATCTCACACCAGTTAGAATGGTGATCATTAAAAAGTCAGGAAACAACAGGTGCTGGAGAGGATGTGGAGAAATAGGAACACTTTTACACTGTTGGTGGGACTCTAAACTGGTTCAACCATTGTAGAAGACTGTGTGGCAATTCCTCAGGGATCTAGAACTAGAAATACTATTTGACCCAGCCATCCCATTACTGGGTATATACCCAAAGGATTATAAAACATGCTGCTATAAAGATACATGCACACATATGTTTATTGTGGAACTATTCACAATAGCAAAGACCTGGAACTAACCCAAATGTCCAACAATGATAGAGTGGATTAAGAAAATGTGGCACATATACACCATGGAATACTATGCAGCCATAAAAAATGATGAGTTCATGTCCTTTGTAGTGACATGGATGAAGCTGGAAACCATCATTCTCAGCAAACTATCGCAAGGACAAAAGACCAAACATCACATGTTCTCACTCATAGGTGGGAATTGAACAATGAGAACACCTGGACACAGGAAGGGTGACATCCCACACTGGGGCCTGTTGTGGGGTGGGGGAAATGGGGAGGGATAGCATTAGGAGATATACCTAATGTAAATGACGAGTTAATGGGTGCAGCACACCAACATGGCACGTGTATACATATGTAACAAACCTGTACTTTGTGCACACATACCCTAGAACTTAAAGTATAATTAAAAAAAAAAAAGAAAGAAATGTCTTTATCCTGGGGAGTTTGATTACTTCCAAAGTAGGGAAGAAAAAACTGCAAACCATGATGCTAAATCATTAAATAGATAAAATTTTATGTTTGTAAGAATTTTCAGCAATTATGCATCTGATTCATTATTTCATAAATTTCTATCTAAAGTTTGTCCTTCAGAACTTCTGAAATAGTAGAGAAGTAACTTTCTGTTCCAAAATTGGAATTACTGGAGCTCAGTTTCTGTTCATATTCTGTCCATTCCAAAAAAATAAAATGTGGATTTAATTATAGTACAGTTCAGTGACTCTCTTTATTAGATGTGAATGATAAAGTTCATTTTATTGCCGCAGTGACTTTGACATAACTGGACAATCATTTCCCCAACAGTGTCATTTACTGAAGAGACAAAAGGAAGATACAATATTATCATTTTAGCTTTCACAAGAGCATATGACTTCTGAGATGGATTACGTTCTGCCATGGAAAATTTCATGGTCACTTTAGATATTTCAGGTAGAACTTTTATAATGTATGCCCTTTAAGGAACTAATTCAAAAGGGTTGTGCTTAAACACACCTAGAGGACTTTTCTCCTAATAAAGTTTATTGAGTCACATTGCCTAAAGTCACTGTCAATGGAATTTACTACTCCAAATAGTACACCATAAAGAACAGAATACTCGTATTTATTCTGAAGTATGTGAAGATGAAACTTATTGATAAAAGAGATATTTGACTCTTTTGGACTTTGTTAAGAAGCTTGCCCAGTAATTTCTGCTTTGCTCTAAACATTTTCTTCTTCAGTGCCCACACCAAGGACAAAAAAAGGAATAAAAGAAAGATGGTTTGGCTTAGAATATACTTGAGGGCACTATTGAGATTACATTTATTAGGACTGGACACTTGATTATATAAATATTTATGTACTAGAATAAATGAGTCTCTATAACACTTTTGTTTTTTCTGAGATTGGCAGTTTTGTGTTAATTATTCATTTTCTCACCTTGTGGCCTTAATAGTTGAGTCACATTTGGAGTTCAGAATGAGGTAGTTTAGCAGTCGATCTCAGAGATTATTAGATCTTGGATGAAGTCAGTGATAGTAACACTGCACAAATGTGAAAAATTTGAAGTTATTTTTTGGAGTGTACCTCAAAGGCCTTGATGATGGACTGCAGTTGGGAGAGAGTCTTGGGTGATTCCTAGGTTTCTAGGTTTGTGAAACTGATCAGATACTGGTATCATTCATTGAGATATTGGAAGTAAAAAGGAGTATGTTTTGAAATCAGTGATGCAAACAGTTTCAGAATGGGTGTAACACATGGAACAATATACCACACAAATTCAAAATAACATATTCTTGGAATATAGAAAAATAACTTAGAAGTCATCTAATCTGCCATCTCAGATAGTGACAGTTATACTGCTTCTGCTTGGATACTTCAAATGATAATATTCTCTTAGCTTTACAAATAGAGGAGAATACTTTTTAAAACATACATCAGTTTTTGATATTCTGCTTATGATAGGGCCACATCTGCCTCTTTGTGTAATATATTGATGTAAAAATTAGAGTTCTATAGAACTTTACCTGTTCAAGATGATATTAACATTTCTTAATAAAACATTTATTAAACATATACTATAAAAACATTTATTTTTTCTGTATATTTCTTATTAAAATGTAAAATATTTTATACTTTATAAAATGTAAAATATACTCTGTAAACAAAAATAATTGGATGATCTTTTTTCCTAGTTTCTAGAAGATAGCCTCTAAATCCATGGGATAGCCTAAGGATATTTGTTGTTTATGCTGGGCCCCTCAAACTATTTTGCTGATAAGCTGAGTCATGGTGGGCCCCTACAAAGTTTATGCTAACAAAATGAGTCAGAATGAGGGCAGACCACCAGAAGGACCAACTATGTAATTAGCGGGTCAGCCTAATCTCAGGAAAAGAAAAGGCTAGTGACTGACTTTAATCTCCCAGTCAATGATTCAATCATTCCTACATAATGAAACCCCAAGAGAAGCCCTGGATATTGAGGCTTATAGGAAGTTCCCTAGTTGGCTATACTCTGCATACTGTCATGTATTGATGTGCCAAGTGATTAATGATCTTAGTGACGATGGAAGCTTTGCAGGTGGCACTCTCCCAGACCTCTCTGAGTCTCTCCCTTTGACTGGTTGTGATTTTTGCTACAATAAAATCAGAAAAATAAGTACAGCACTTTTCTGAGTCCTGTGAGTTATTCTAACAAAATATTGAATTTGAAATTGTTGCAGCTACCTACAAGCCAATGGTTAAAACTGAATGTAGCCTGAGAACCCTTACATTTGTGACTATTGTCTTAAGTGAGGTCAGTCTTGTGAAGGTTTGTGTTTTTAATCATAAAGTTTGGCCTGCTTCTGAATAGTCAGTAGTAGAAGTCACTGCATATTTGCATCATTATCATCCTAGGTTATGACTTTTTAATTTCATTACAGCTTATTGATTTTTTACACCAGAATAGATGCTTGTTTTTTGGATATTATCATAAACTATACCCATGCACACCTGGATATTTTAAAAGATTTGAAAAACTCTATCTAAATATTAACTATAAACTGGGTGCAGTGGTGCATTCCTATAGTCCCAGCTACTTGGAAGGCTAAGGCAGGAGGATCACTTGAACCTAGGAATTCAAATTTAGCCTGGGCAAAAATAGCAAAACCCTGTCTCAAAAAATAAATTAATTACTTAACTATATTATTTAGAGTGATGTGTGATATTAAGTAATACTGTTTTGGGAACAGATAGGTCTGTTTTGAGAATAGATTCTTCTGTTTTTTTGAGGGGTAGAATATTGTAGGTATTATATGTGAAATAATAAAGTATTAAGGGCTTGAGGTCTTTTTCTAGTTGCAAGCTAATAAATTAGTCTGCCATAGTTTTATATATATTGAGAGATATTTCAGACTGCTGGATCAGAGAAACATACCATGTATTATTTTACACACCAAAACCACCAAGCCAGAGTAGCATCTTAGTACACATTTATTGAATCTCAGTCTTCAAGCAGTGAGAACCAGATATCTGGGCATGCAGCGGGTTTGCCTCACAGGAGAGGAACTCCAAAGTTATGCCACTCAGTGCTTATACAGGAACAGCCAGTATATCTGCCTGTTTTTCCTTCCGGAGAAAGAGACTTTATCTTTAACCTTGAGTATCAAGAGATCCTCTCTGCTTATGAGGAGGTGAAGCTTTCTGGGTTTATTACCTTGACAACCTATTATTCCTTGTATAACAGAATTCCTATCTTTGTTGTTAAATCTGGATAAATGTGTATGTATACCTTTATAGACACAATTGCATATATATTTTACTAAGAATTTCTTTACATACGAATAGGATCATATATATGTATAGTCAGAACTGTATCTGTGTGTGGTTTTATATATCTTTTAAATCTCCGCTATCCAAGAAAACCACCATCTATGAACGAGGAAGTGGGCCCCCATCAGACACCAAATCTCCTGGCACCTTGACCTTGGACTTCTCAGCCTTCAGAACTGCGAGAAATAGTGTTTGTTGTTCAATCCATAAAGTCTATGCTATTTTTGTTATGGTAGCTAAAATGGACTAAGATTACAGCCTGCATAATTGATGCACTAAAACTTTTGACATATGAAGAAAATAATTGATAAATTGTTGAGAGAAATATTTTGTATTTAAGAAATAATTTCTGATTGACTTTAAAATCTTCATATGAACTGTTGAACTAAACCAATAGACTCCAGATGTGCTCATTATTTTATTATAATATATAATAAGAAATCAAGTGAAACAAAAGCCAAGAAATAAAGTAGGAAAGGAAGAATTACTTAGTTTGTCAATGTACAAATCATTTCATTAAGGTGCTTGCAAAAGAGTTGTAAAATATTGTCTTATTTCAGAATAAAATGAAGATTTACTGAAAAATAATACAGCCTTAATTTTTTAAGTGAATTGGGATTTTCTGAGTGCTTGGTGTTTTGTCTCTGCAGAATCAATGAATCTTCTTTGTTATTAGGTGATAACAGTTGAATTAGAGATTATACCTCTCTTTTGAAGTCCATTATAAAACCTAACAGAGTAACCAGTCAATGTCAATTTGTGTGTGCCATTTTCAGTTAGGTTCCTCCGAATCAGAAAAAGAATAGCATGGGAGAAAAGAAGAAGAAGAACGTCAAGATGACTAGAAGCCAAGAACTAGACTTAAAATGCAGTTTCAGAAGAAGAGCTGTGTGCCTGTTACTAGCTGTTCTAATAGTAAGAAGAGGAGGACACTTTAGCAAACTGAATGTTACACAAATATTAATGGATCTCTTTGTAGAAACAGAAATGACAATACTTGCAAAGGAAACAATCAGAAAAGATAAATGAGTTGGGATCATAAAATAGAAATTCAGACAACCTTGTCAGTATAAAATAAGGACGACAGGAAAGTAGTCAGTGAGATGTAACTCATTTCATTGATCTACAATAGTGCATTTTTTAGGGTGAGAAAATGGTGCTATTGAATGTATATACATTAAGATTAAAATTTGACATTCTGAACAACATAAAACAAAAAAACTTGTATTTAAAAGTCATTCTTGGGCAATTGGATCACCTTATATAAATTCAATTTTGCATTTTTTTTTTTTTTGAGACGGAGTTTTGCTCTTTTTGCCCAGGCTGGAGTGCAATGGTGCGATCTTGGCTCAATGCAACCTCTGCCTCCTGGGTTCAAGCAATTCTCCTGCCTCAGTCTCCCAAGTAGCTGGGATTACAGGTGCCTGCCACCACACCTGGCTAATTTTTTTGTATTTTTGGTAGAGACGGGGTTTCACCATGTTGGCCAGGATGGTCTCGATCTCATGACCTCATGATCCTCTTGCCTTGGCCTCCCAAAGTGCTAGGATTACAGGTGTGAACCACCGTGCCCAGCCATAAATTGAATTTTGTAAACAATGTGGTTTTCAAAAATATATCTATTGGAAAATATATTCCAACTGAATTTTCTGGGTATTGAAAGTTTCTGTAAGAAATTAGGTATAAAACATTAGATAAAAAGTTTTATTTGTCAGTTAATAGAGTTGTTAAAATGTAATCAAAAGAAGTTTTATTTGATGTAGGAATCTTCAAAGACTTTAATATACTAATATGTACTATAAGTAATTTGGTTAATATATAGTTTTCAGTATTTCCTCAATAATTTCCCCCTTTTTCTCATTCATTTATTCACTCCTCCTTCACTCACAAAAGCACTTTTTTACGTGTCTTCCAAATACCAGGCACTGTTCTAGGCAGTGGGAATACAGCAATGAAAAAAAGACAAAAAATTCTGCCTTCATATATTTTGCTTTCAAATTGAGCATCTTCTGGGTCTAATAGTATATGTGACAGTTTTTGAAAATATATAAACATATTGTCTCAGAATTTAAACAGGGTTATAGGTAATACTTGTATAAGTAAAGTAACATTGTGGTTTTGGATATTTTGTGAACAGAGATCTTCACTATTTTGATACTGCTTTGCAAATACAAATACATCTATTTTTATGTAGTTGAGATTATTATTATTTTTCTAATTAGTTTGCCCTTAATTAAGATGTTAAGATCAAAGCTAATTTCTTAATCTTAGTGAATTGTTGTTTTCTGGAAAACTAAAGGATTATTAATATGCTTAAATTTTTTTTATTGTTATTTTACTTTAAGTTCTAGGGTACATGTGCAAACGCGCAGGTTTGATACGTAGGTATACATGTGCCATGTCGGTTTGCTGCACCCATCAACTCATCATTTACGTTAGGTATTTCTCCTAATGCTATCCTCCCCCAGCCCCCCGACCCCAACAGGCCCTGGTGTGTCATGTTCCCTGCTCTGTGTCCAAGTGATCTCACTGTTCAATTCCCACCTATGAGTGACAACATGCGGTGTTTGGTTTTCTGACCTTGTGATAGTTTGCTGAGAACGACAGTTTCCAGCTTCATCAATGTCCCTGCAAAGGACATGAACTCATCATTTTTTATGGCTGCATAGTATTCCATGGTGTATATGTGCCACATGTTCTTCATCCAATCTATCATTGATGGATATTTGGGTTGGTTCCAAGTCTTTGCTATTGTGAATAGTGCCTCAATAAACATACGTGTGCAAGTGTCTTTATAGTAGCATGATTTATAATCCTTTGGGTACATACCCAGTAATGCAATTGCTGGGTCAAATGGTAATTCTAGTTTTAGATCCCTGAGGAATTGCCACACTGTCTTCCACAATGATTAAACTAATTTACACTCCCACCAACAGTGTAAAAGATTTCCTATTTCTCCACATGCTGTTACGATTGCCATTCTAACTGGTGTGAAGTGGTATCTCATTGTGGTTTTGATTTGCATTACTCTGATGACCAGTGATGATGAGCATCTGTTGGCTGCATAGATGTCTTCTTTTGAGAAGTGTCTGTTCATATCCTTTGCCCACTTTTTGATGGGGTTGTTTTTCTCTCGTGAATTTGTTTGAGTTCTTTATACATTCTGGATATTAGCCCTTTGTCAGATGGGTAGATTGCAAAAATTTTCTCCCATTTTGCAGGTTGCCTATTCAGTCTGCTGGTAGTTTCCTTTGCCATGCAGAAGCTCTTTAGTTTAATTAGGTTCCATTTGTCTATTTTGGCTTTGCTTTTTGCCAAAAAAGCATTGCTTTTTTTGTTTTTTCTGCCAAAAGAGCATTGCTTTTTTTGTTTTTTGTTTTTTGTTTTTGCCAAAAAAGCCTTGCTTTTTTGTTGCCATTGCTTTTGGTGTTTTAGACATGAAGTCCTTGCCCATGCCTATGTCCTGAATGGTATTACCTAGGTTTTTCTTCTAGGGATTTTATGGTTTCAGGTCTAACATTTAAGTCTTTAATCCATCTTGAATTAATTTTTGTATAAGGTGTAAGGAAGGGGTCCAGTTTCAGCTTTCTACATATGGCTAGCCAGTTTTCCCAGCACCTCTTATTAAATAGGGAATCCTTTCTCCATTGCTTGTTTTTGTCAGGTTTGTCAAAGATCAGATGGTTGTAGATGTGTGGTGTTATTTCTGAGGCCTCTCTTCTGTTCTATTGGTCTATATGTCTGTTTTGGTACCAGTACCATGCTGTTTTGGTTACTGTAGCCTTGTAGTATAGTTCAAAGTCAGATAATGTGATGTCTCCAGCTTTGTTCTTTTGGCTTAGGATTGACTTGGCAATGCAGGCTGTTTTTTGGTTCCATATGAACTTTAAAGTAGTTTTTTCCAATTCTGTGAAGAAAGTCATTGGTAGCTTGATGGGGATGGCATTGAATCTATAAATTACCTTGGGCTGTATGGCCATTTTCACGATATTGATTCTTCTTATCCATGAGCATGGAATATTCTTCCATTTGTTTGTGTCCTCTTTTATTTCGTTGAGCAGTGATTTGTAGTTCTCCTTGAAGAATTCCTTCACATCCCTTGTAAGTTGGATTCCTAGGTATTTTATTCTCTTCTTAGCAATTGTGAATGGGAATTCACTCATGATTTGGCTCTCTGTTTGTCTTGTTATTTGTGTATGGGAATGCTTGTGATTTTTGCACGTTGATTTTGTATCCTGAAAATTTGCTGAAGTTGCTTATCAGCTTAAGGGGATTTTGGGCTGAGATGATGGGGTTTTCTAAATATACAATCATGTAATCTGCAAACAGGGACAATTTGACTTCCTCTTTTCCTAATTGAATACCCTTTATTTCTTTCTCTTGCCTGATTGCCTTGGCCAAAACTTCCAACACTATGTTGAATAGGAGTGGTGAGAGAGGGCACCCTTGTCTTGTGCCGGTGTTCAAAGGGAATGCTTCCAGCTTTTGCCCATTCAGTATGATATTGGCTGTGGGTTTGTCATAAATAGCTCTTATTATTTTGAGATACGTTCCATCAATACCTAGTTTATTGAGAGCTTTTAGCATGAAAGGCTGTAATTTTTGTCAAAGGCCTTTTCTGCATCTATTGAGATAATCATGTGGTTTTTGTCATTGGTTCTGTTTATGTGATGGATTACCTTTATTGATTTGTGTATTTTGAACCAGCCTTGCATCCCAGGGATGAAGCCAACTTGATCATGTTGGATAAGCTTTTTGATATGCTGCTGGATTCGGTTTGCCAGTATTTTACTGAAGCTTTTTGCATCGATGTTCATCAGTGATATTGGTCTAAAATTCTCTTTTTTTGTTGTGTCTCTGCCAGGCTTTGGTATCAGGATGATGTTGGCCTCATAAAATGAGTTAGGGAGGATTCCCTCTTTTTCTATTGATTGGAATAGTTTCAGAAGGAATGGTACCAGCTCCTCTTTGTACCTCTGTTAGGATTTGGCTGGGAATCCATCTGGTGCTGGACCTTTTTGGGTTGGCAGGCTATTAATTATTTTCTCAATTATAGACCAATAGCCTGTTATTGGTCTATTCAGAGATTCAACTTCTTCCTGGCTTAGTCTTGGGAGGGTGTATGTGTCGAGGAATTTATCCATTTCTTCTAGATTTTCTAGTTTATTTGCATAGAGGTGTTTATAGCATTCTCTGATGGTAGTTTGTATTTCTGTGGGATCAGTGGTGGTATCCTTCTTATCATTTTTTATTGCATCTATTTGATTCTTCTCTCTTTTCTTCTTTATTAGTCTTGCTAGCAGTCTATCAATTTTGTTGATCTTTTCAAAAAAACAACTCCTAGATTCATTGATTTTTGAAGGTTTTTTTTATGTCTCTATCTCTTTCAGTTCTGCTCTGATCTTAGTTATTTTTTGCCTTCTGCTAGCTTTTGAATTTGTTTGCTCTTGCTTCTCTAGTTCTTTCAATTGTGATGTTAGGGTGTCAATTTTAGATCTTTCCTGCTTTCTCTTGTGGGCATTTAGTGCTATAAATTTCCCTCTACACACTGCTTTAAATGTGTCCCAGAGATTCTGGTACATTGTGTTTTTGTTCTCATTGGTTTCAAAGAACAACTTTATTTCTGCCTTCATTTTGTTATTTACCCAGTAGTCATTCAGTGGCCATGTTGTTCAGTTTCCATGCAGTTGCGCGGTTTTGAGTGAGTTTCTTGATCCTGAGTACTAATTTGATTGCACATAGTCTGAGAAACAGTTTGTTGTGATTTTTGTTCTTTTACATTTGCTGAGGGATGATTTACTTCCAATTATATGGTCAATTTTAGAATGAGTGCGCTTTGGTATTGAGAAGAATGTATATGCTGTTGATTTGGGGTGGAGAGTTATGTGGATATCTATTAGGTCTGCTTGGTGCAGAGCTGAGTTCAGGTCCTGGATATCCCTGTTAACCTTCTGTCTTGTTGATCTGCCTAATTTTGACAGTGGGGTGTTAAAGTCTCCCATTATTATTGTGTGGGAGTCTTAGTCTCTTTGTAGCTCTCTGAAGACTTGTTTTATGAATCTGGATGCTACTGTATTTGTTGCATATATATTTAGGATAGTTAGCTCTTCTTGTTGAATTGATCCCTTTACCATTATGTAATGGCCTTGTCTCTTTTGATCTTTGTTGGTTTAAAGTCTGTTTTATCAGAGACTAGGATTGCAACACCTGCTTTATTTTTTTCTTTCCATTTGTTGGGTGTATCTCCCTCCATCCCTTTATTTTGAGCCTATGTGCGTCTTTGCACTTGAGATGGCTCTCCTGAATACAGCACACTGATGGGTCTTGACTCTATCTAATTTGCCAATCTGTGTCTTTTAACTGGATCATCTAGCCCATTTACATTTAAAGTTAATATTGTTGTGTGTGAATTTGATCCTGTCATTATGATGTTTGCTGGTTATTTTGCCCACTAATTGATTCAGTTTCTTCATAGCCTCAATGGTCTTTACAATTTGGCCTGTTTTTGCAGTGGCTGGTACCGGTTGTTTCTTTCCATCTTTAGTTTTTCCTTCAGGAGCTCTCGTAAGGCAGGCCTGGTGGTGACAAAAATCTCTCAGCATTTGCTTGTCTGTAAAGGATTTTATTTCTCCTTCACTTATGAAGCTTAATTTGGCTGGATATGAAATTCTGGGTTGAAAATTATTTTTTTTAAGAATGTTGAATATTGGCCCCCACTCTCTTCTGGCTTGCAGGGTTTCTGCTGAGAGATCGCTGTTAGTTTTATGGGCTTCCCTTTGTGGGTAACTCAACCTTTCTGTCTGGCTGCCCTTAACATTTTTTCCCTCATTTCAACCTTGGTGAATCCAATAATTATGTGTCTTGGGGTTGCGCTTCTCGAGGATTATCTTTGTGGTATTCTTTGTATTTCCTGAATTTGAATGTTGGCCACCTTGCTATGCTGGCGAAGTTCTCCTGGATAATATCCTGAAGAGTGTTTTCCAACTTGGTTCCATTCTCCCCATCACTTACAGGTACACCAATCAAACGTAGATTTGGTCTTTTCACATAATCCCATATTTCTTGGAGGCTTTGTTCGTTTCTTTTTACTCTTTTTTCTCTAACCTTGTTTTCTTGCTTTATTTCATTAATTTGATCATCAATCACTGATACTCTTTCTTCCACTTGATCAAATCAGCTATTGAAGCTTGTGCATGCGTCACAGAGTTCTTGTGCCATGGTTTTCAGCTCCATCAGGTCATTTAAGGTCTTCTCTACACTGTTTATTCTAGTTAGCCATTTGTCCAATTTTTTTTTCAAGGTTTTTAGCTTCCTTGCGATGGGTTCGAACATCCTCTTTTAGCTCAGAGAATTTTGTTATCACTGACCTTCTGAAGCCTACTTCTGTCAACTCATTAAAGTCATTCTCCATCTAGCTTTGTTCCATTGCTTGTGAGGAGTTGTGATCCTTTGGAGGAGAAAAGGTACTCTAATTTTTAGAATTTTTAGCTGTTCTGCTCTGGTTTCTCCCCATCTTTGTGGTTTTATCTACCTCTAGTCTTTGATGTTGGTGACCTACAGATGGGGTTTTGGTGTAGATTACCTTTTTGTTGATGTTGATGCTATTCCTTTCTGTTCGTTTTCCTTCTAACAGTCAGGTCCCTCAGCTGCAGGTCTGTTGGAGTTTGCTGGAGTTCCACTCCACACCCTGTTTGCCTGGGTATAACCAGTGGAGGCTACAGAACAGCAAATATTGCTGCCTGATCCTTCCTCTGGAAGCTTCATCCCAGAGGGGTAGCCTATATGAGGTGTCTGTGGGCCCCTACTGGGAGGTGTCTCCCAATTAGGCTACACAGGGGTCAGGTACACACTTGAGGAGGAAGTCTGTCCATTCTCAGCACTCAAATGCCATGCTGGGAGAACCACTGCTCCCTTCAGAGCTGTCAGACAGGGACGTTTAAGTCTGCAGAAGTTGTCTGCTGCCTTTCTTTCAGCTATGCCCTGCCCACAGAGATGGCGTCTAGAGGCAGTAGGCCTTGTTGAGCTGTGATGGGCTCCACCCAGTTTGAGCTTCCTGGATGCTTTGTTTACCTACTCAAGCCTCAGCAACGGCAGATGCCCATCCCCCAGCCAGGCTGCCTTCTCGGGGATCAATCGCAGAATGCTGCGCTAGCAGTGAGCAAGGCTTCGTGGGTGTGGGAGCCGCCAAGCCAGGCACGGGTGAGAAGCACCTTGTCTGCTGGTTGCTAAGACCTTGGGAACAGTACAGTATTTGGGCAACAGTGTCTCATTTTTCCAGGTAATCTGTGATGGCTTCCCTTGGCTGGGCTGCACCCACTCTCCAACCGGTCCTAATGAGATGAACCAGGTACCTCAGCTGGAAATGCAGAAATCACTCGTTTTCTGCATCGATCATGCTGGGAGCTGCAGACTGGAGCTGTTCCTATTTGGCCATCTTGGAATGCCCTCTGTTAAAACATTTAGGCCCTTGTTTCAGTCAGCATTCTCCAGAGATACAAAGCATATTACAGAATGTGTGTGTGTATGTGTGTGTGTGTGTGTTTGTGTGTCTTCTGAGAGAGAGAGAAAGGAAAAAGAGATTTTAAGGAATTGACTCAGACAATTGTGTTGGCTGGCAAATTTGAAATCTATAGGAGATCAAGCTAAAAATTTATGAAAGAGTTGATATTGCAGTCTTGAATCTGAAATCCATAGGGCAGGACAGTAGGCTGGACACTTACCTGGGCTTTCTATGTTATAGCCATAAGGCAGAATCCCTTATTTCCAAAGGGAATTCAGTTTTTGCTCTTAAGGCCATCAACTGACTGGATGAGGCCTGCTCACAATATGAAAAGTAATTGGCTTTACTTA
Organism: Gorilla gorilla gorilla; assembly: GCF_029281585.2. Lineage (NCBI taxonomy): Eukaryota > Metazoa > Chordata > Mammalia > Primates > Hominidae > Gorilla > Gorilla gorilla. The sequence continues at coordinate 84,362,735 of NC_073238.2, read as the reverse complement.
AAGTCAACTGGTTTTAAATGTTAATTACCTCTCGAAAATGTCCACAGCAATGTCTAGCCTGGTTTTTGTCCACACAACTGGGTTCTGTAGAATAGACAAGTTAACCATAAAACTATCACAGCCCTCAAATTAAAAATAAAATATATCTAATAAATATAGTTCAAAAATATACTAAAGATCTATATGCTCTTTTTATAATGCAAAATGTATTTAATAATATGCAAATATTGTTTAAAAACTCAAGTATTTCTAAAACAATTCTCACCAAAGCCATCTCTTCTTGACACCTAGTTCCACAATCTAGAAGGATGCATACTACATAAGCTGTTTCTTCTGGTGGTTATCTCCATAACAATTACAATATCCCACGCTACTCTTTCTTGTTTCACCCACTTTTAACATTGTCTGTGACTTGCTCTAATGATAAATGGGTCAGATTCCTGAGAAGCCCAGTAGACTTGTGCCATTCAAACCCTCCCAACCGTGATCCTTCTTTCTCAGGCATCTGACACCCACAAAGCAACCAGTCTGCCTCCCCTCCCTCTCAGCACCCCACTTCCTTAGGCATTGGGAATGCCAGCTAAGATGTCTGCTAAGTGCCATGATTCCTTAGAGGCTGATATTTGTGTGTTCAAAGGGGACATGGAAGAAGGGGAATTTAAAAAGGAAGGTAGGGAGAAAAATTGAAGAAGACAGAAAATGGTAAAGGTCATAATTTTTTCTTGCAAAGTAACATGTTCAAGAGACATCTCTTATTATTAATCTATCTCTAAATACTAACTGACTAATAAAGATTTCCACCTTTTTAAGAATTTTTTAAATTTATTTGAACACTTTATAAATTGCATTTTCTTAAAATGTATATATTCATATATACAGACACACCCACATATATATACAGATATATTCAAAGATACCCCTCCTTCTCTCTTTCCTTCTTTCCTCCCTCCCTTCCTCTCCCTTTCATTTTCTTCCTTTCTTTGTCTTCTCCCTTTTTATGTCAATCTACCTATCTACCTACCCATCATCTATCATCTATCTACATATATACAAACATACATTTGTATATATTTTAAAAGACTGGAAACTATTGAACAAATATTTGGTGTTTGATTTGGCAGCACAAATACAAATATAATTTACATACCTCTGACTCAATAATTTCTATTAAAATATAGTCTTTGGAAATGCATACAACTATATTAATGCAGCATCATTATTAATATTGAATTTGCAAGTAATCCATTAATAGAGGAATAAAGAAATTAACATACTGCATTGTGGGATATTATATAGTCACTAAAAATAATAGAGTACTACTTCTTTCATGTGAAAGAATGTCTATAATATTATGTTGAGTACAAACAGCAAGTTGTAGCATAGGATATAAAATATTTTGTAAAAAAGCAAGCATTGTATGTATGTGTATATACATTGTACATATAATATAGTCATATATCACATAGTACTTTATAATATTCTTATATAAATATGTTCAGATGATTTCAAATATATAATAGACATTCATTGATTTTTTTTAATTTTATTTACTCATCTACTATTAAATACAAATTGAATGCTTGCCTAGCAAAGCACAATGCTAAGCTCTGGACCTACAAATAAAAATAAGACAAAGTTTTATCCTCAAAGAGCTTAATAGTGAGAAGAGCTGGGCTAAAATAAAACTGAAATATACTTAAACTTTACTTGTCCCAAGATGGAAGTTCGTATGTCATACAAATACTGTGCAAGGGGCAAAATAGACATTTACTCACTGATAAAGGCTAAAGAAAAAAAGGTTCAGAGACAAGGTGGGAAATAAGGGCAGGTGCTAGAATGTACAAAGTTACTTCACAGTGGTTAAAATGGTTTAAAAGGCTTTGAAATTGTAGGATAATCTATTAAGTAGAGACTATAATGTGCTATTTACTCCATGATCTTCAATTTAATTCTAATATTATGTTTGCTTTATTAACTATTTATAATTAGTATATTAGAAAGAAATGTTCAGAGTGTTTTTTTAAAATTCCATAAAAATGGTTCTAGGTTTAGAAAACTAATGCAATGTGATTTTAAAATTTTCTGATTAAACAAAATGTAGATGTAAAGAATTATTAATATAGAGTACTAGCCGGGCGCGGTGGCTCACGCCTGTAATCCCAGCACTTTGGGAGGCCGAGGCGGGCGGATCACGAGGTCAGGAGATCGAGACCAAGGTGAAACCCCATCTCTACTAAAAATACAAAAAGTTAGCCGGGCGTAGTGGCGGGCGCCTGTAGTCCCAGCTACTCGGGAGGCTGAGGCAGGAGAATGGCGTGAACCCGGGAGGCGGAGCTTGCAGTGAGCCGAGATCGTGCCACTGCAGTCCAGCCTGGGTGACAGAGCAAGACTCCGTCTCAAAAAAAAAAAAAAAAAAAAAAAATATATATATATATATATAGAGAGAGAGAGAGTACTAATCATGGCCATCTTGAAAGGAGATCTACTCATAATTCCAATATTGCATTTTAAATAATGCTAGTTATCTTATACTGCATAACACTCATAGCCTCAAGAAACAATGCCATTCAAAATATACAACTGATAAAATTAGAGAATAAAATAAAAATAATAAAAAATATTATATGAGAAGCCAGGTAAGTTGCTTATAACAGAGGTTTGGAAAATCATATGTGAATTTCACCTGAGGACTGTAATTGTGAATAGAAAGAACTTATTCCCTTAAAGCTAAAATGTTGAGGTACAAGATGTTGATTTTTCTCTCATAGAAGACAGCCTAAATGCAAAGTGGCATTCTCTTCAATTTAACCACAGACCACCACAGAACTTTTGACATCCTAAGGATTCCAATAGTAGGCACTAGTAGCTGGAAAAAAAAATCAGCCATCAAAAGTAAAAAAGAAGTGCATTGGTATTACTTAGAGTAGTTTTAAAGCCTAGGTAATGCAGTGATACTCACTGGAAGCAAAAATAGTTTCCCCAAAATTAGATGGATTTCTGGGGATTAGGCTGCATGCAGTTGTTTACAAAGTGGCAATGTCTAGGAGCTACCATAAAGAATCTTATCAGGAAATGCTGGTGAACACATCACATACGAGATATAATATATGAAAATTTTATGAATGTTGGATATGGCTCAAGTTTTGTATCAAAATGAAACAAGAACCATAAAGATGGATCTTCACATATTTTGATCACTTGAAATCTCAACCACCAATAATGTATTTGTGAATGCTTATAACTGTTTACAATTATTACTTATTATTTAATTATGGTAAGCAACCATCCATTGTAGTCTATAATGTACCAGTACTTTTCATATCGTCATCTCATTTATACCCTACAACAACCCAACAAATTAGTTATTATTGTTTTCAACTTGCATAAGAAGAAACAGAAAAACCAAAGTTAAATAACAGATGAAGTGTTTACAGCAGTCCTGATATTTAAAACCTGGTTTATTAGAGGTCAAAACTATATTCTCCACTTTCTACTTAGCCCTGAGTTATTCTTAAGATAGTAATACACATAAGGCCCTCAACACATAGAGCAATGCCCAGCACATAAGAAGCACTCAATAAATATTTTTGAATAAAATTAGCAATATGAATATAACTTGAACAGTCTTTAGTCTCACAGGTAAATACATAAATCCTAAACTAAGATTGAACACAAAGGTGATTGTCTCAACTCTGATGATACCTTGCAAAAGGAAATGGCTGATTTTTCTTTTCATTATCCAGTAAGAGCATGTTTAAAATGTGCTTTTGGCTGGGCGCGGTGGCTCATGCCTGTAATCCCAGCACTTTGGGAGGTCGAGGCGGGCAGATCACAAGGTCAGGAGATCAAGACCATCCTGGCTAACACACGGTGAAACCCCGTGTCTACTAAAAATACAAAAAAATTAGCCAGGTGCAATGGCGGGCGCCTGTAGTCCCAGCTACTCAGGAGACTGAGACAGGAGAATGGCATGAACCTGGGAGGCAGAGCTTGCAGTGAGCCGAGATCGTGCCACTGCTCTCCAGCCTGGGCAAAAGAGCGAGACTCCGTCTCAAAAAACAAAAAGTAAAAAAGTGCTTTCTCTTTTGAGATATCTCTTTTCAAGCACTGGTTCCCCACTTTTCTAAACCTATTCAAATATGTAAATTGACTTTGGGATAAGCAAATGTATTCAAACATTTAAATAATTTAACCCTTTAGGGGAAAAAGTAGTTAATTTTTTTTAATTGTATGTGTATTTCATTTTTGTTAACACAATGAATTACTTAAAGAAAGACAATTTTGGTGTTTACAAATGTGTCCTGGCTTGCATGCTTGTAATAGACTGCAGCCAACTCGTTTCTACTAGTCAATACTTATTGATCACAATCAGAGTTATTTATTCAGCTATAGTGGTCATAAACTATAGCAATAAAATTTATTTTATGGTAATAAATTACAACTTTAATTAGAAGCTCTTTCACGTGATTATTTTCACTTGTGAGGATAACTTTATTGTTATTTAGAGCCCTTATGTACAATCAATACTCTATTAAGCCCCAAAGCTAATAGTTTGAATCAAAAATTCAAAAGCTGTCTTCAATGAAAAAATCATTATCATTATTATCTTGTTGTTTAATATTTATTGTGGACCACATTTCTTCACTAAGCTTTTACATTATTTATCTTGGTTATAAAGGTCTCAATAAAATATCCATAACAAAAATGAGAAAATTTCCTGGTTGCTCAAGCTTGAAAGGTCATTACTTTTTACCTTGAGTTTCTCTATATGCTGAAGTAGCTAAAATTTTATTTGAACAAAGAAGCTCAGAAAAGTTAAGATTGATATCTTCAAAGGTTTCTAAAGGATGAAAAAAGTTCCCCTGTATGCTTTTTGCCTTTTACTTCGGTATTATTCCAAATCAATTAGTAATCAAGCCACTTAGCAAGAGATATTGCACTTCACTCTTCCATGCTAGCTGCTATCTTTTGGTTTTACTGTTTAACATAATATGTAGAAAATGATCAATTATTCACAAACTCCTAACTTTTCTGATGTAATCCAACACACACAAAATATTATATTAGAAATTCTGCACAATTCTGATAGATGTTACTAAAATAGAGATAATTATTCAAACAAATACCACTAATAGGTAGTTACCATGTAATTCCCTAAGGGGCATACAAAATATAAGATCCAGCTTTGAATCAAGCAGGAAAAGGATTTACACACAAATCCATATGTGTGTGTATATATAACAAAATATATAGAAGACATAATAAATGTGAATACAGAATTAACAAATATAAAGAGATTTCAAAAGGCAATTCATGTGTTGGTTGCCAATGAAAAGAGACAAACTCTATAAAATGTTTGAAGAGATTTATTCTGAGCCAAATACGAGTGACCATGGCCAGTGACACAGCCCTCAGGAGGTCCTGAGAACCTTGTGTCCAAGGTGGTCAGGGTACAGCTTAGTTTTATATATTTTAGGGGGGCATGAGACATCAATCAAATACATTGAATAAGTACATTCATTTGGTTCAGAAAGGTGGGACAACTCAAAGCAGGGGCTTCCAGACTATAGATAAATGTAAACATTTTCTGATTGAGTTTATCTGAAGACCTGGGATTAATGGAAAAGAATGTTCAGGTTAAGATAAAGGATTGTGGGGACCAAGTTTTATTGTGCAAAGGAATCTCTCAGCAGACTGAGAGAGAGAGAGCAGGTTGTAAAATGTTTCTTATGGGTCCTAAAAGGGTGCCTGGCTCTTAGTTAATTGTCTCCTGGATCTGGAAATAAAGGAAGGAAAACACAGGGGAAAGAAGATTCTCTACAGAATGTGGATTTTTCACACAAGAGACTTTGCAGGGTATCAGGGGAACCTGCCCCCAATATTTCAACGTAGGTTCTTTCTATTTTCCCTAAGTGTCAGCCGGTCTGAGAAATAAAGAGAAAGAGTACAAACAGAGGAATTTTACAGCTGGGCCTCTGGGGGTGACATCACATATTGGTAGGTCCATGATGCCCACCTGAGCCACAAAACTAGCAGGTTTTTATTAAGGACTTCAAAAGGGGAGGGGGTGTATGAACAGGGAGTAGGTCACAAGGATCACATGCTTCAAAGGGCAAAAAGGAGAACAAAGATTACATGCTTCTGAGGCCAATAAAGATCACAAGGCAAAGGGCAAAGCAAAGATCACAAGGCAAAGGGCAAAATCAAAAACTCCTAATAAGGGTCTATGTTCAGCTGTGCACATATTGTCTTGATAAACTTCTTAAACAACAGAAAACAGGGTTCAAGAACAGAGAATTGGTCTGACCGCAAATTTACCAGGGAGTGTTTTTTTTTTCCCACTCTAATAAGCCTGAGGGTACTGCAGGAGACCAGGGTGTATTTCAGTCCTTATCTCAACCGCATAAGACAGACACTTCCAGATCGGCCGTTTATAGACTTCCCCCCAGGAATTCAATTCTTTTCCTAGAGTCTTAATATTCCTTGCTAGGAAAAGAATTTGGCGATATCTCTCCTACTTATATGCTCTCTGCAAGAAGAAAAATATGGCTTTTTTTGCCTGACCCCGCAGGCAGTCAGACCTTATGGTTACCTTCCCTTGTTCCCTAAAATCGCTGTTATTCTGTTCATTTTCAAGGTGCACTGATTTCATATTATATTGTTCAAACACATATGTTTTACCATCAATTTGTACAGTTAATGCAATCATCACATGGTCCTGAGGTGATATACATCCTCAGATTACGAAGATAAGAGGATTCAGAGAATAAAGTAAGACAGGCGTAAGAAATTATAAGAGTATTATTAGGGAGGTGATAAATGTCCATGAAATCTTCACAATTTATGTTTCCTCTGCCACAGCTCCAGCCAGTCCCTCCGTTTGGGGTCCCTGACTTCCCACAACAGCAGGGCAATTTCAAGGCTTGGTGAGGAAATATATTTTGAAGTTAAATATTTTTTTCTTATCTTGCTATGCCAGAGTCAGATTGAAAGGCAAATCACAATATACAGGGTCAAATAAAACCCATCTGATAAGAATCCATGGTTTGTAGGGCACAATTCCCCAGACCCCTTAGGTAGGAATTTGGGCAAGACAAAAAATCAGAGCTTAGTCCTCATGCTGAAGGTGAGAGATATTATTTTGGAATCTGTTTGGATTCATTTTTATTTAACAAGTAAGCGCTACCAGTTAGGATTATATTTGGCTGCCAGTAAGAGATATTAAATTCCCCTAGTAATTTAAACACTCAGAATATCTGGGGGTGTGCATTTCAGGACAAATATGGCATACTTTTCTCTAAAAAGCCCTCACAGACCTAGAATCTCTTGTAAACCCAAAATATAGCCCATATTCTTATACTCCAAAGAGTATTCCCCATTCCAGTTATTAAGAATAAGGAAAAGAATAAAGGCCAAAAGTCACATATATTCATGTATCTTTTTTATTAATTTGTTAAATGTCATCAAGGCTACTTTCACAATTTGCTCAACTTGACTAAAATTTAGACAAGTTTCCTTCTGACTATAGGCCCTGAATATGGTTTGGTTGCGTCCCCACCCAAAATCTCATCTTACATTGTAATCTCCATGTGTCCAGGATGCCACCAGGTGGAGGCAATTACATCATGGGGTGATTTCCCCCATGCTGTTCTCATGATAGTGAGTGAGTCTCAAGAGATTTGATGTTTTTATAAGCACCTGGCATTTCCCCTGCTTGCCCTCACCCTGTCTTGCCGTCCTGTGAAGAAGGTGCCTGCTTCTCCTTTGCCTTCTGCCATGATTATAAGTTTCCTGATGCTTCCCCAGCAATGAGGAATTGTAAGTCAATTAAACCTCTTTCCTTTATAAATTACCCAATCTCAGATACTTCTTCATAGCAGAGTGACAATGAACTAATACAGGCCTCTAGCCTCCCTTTTATTAGAGTATTTACCTTAGAAAACTTGTAATTGCAAATATTTCCCTTACCCCTTTCAAATGTGTATAAACCTTCACTCAGCCTATTGCCCAGTTTTATAACCCAAGAATGTCTTTCTCAAGGCCTAGGAGCTATCCTTTTGGAGTGAAATTATCAAGAAAAATAGAGTCGCTATCAGTTTCCATGAAAGGATAGGAACCTAACTTTGATGGGCACCAACTATGAAACACAGGTGGTCTAATAACAGAGGATAACATTAGCAAACTCTGGAATAACTCAACATACTCAATGCATCCCACTGATGAGCCTACCCTACCTAATGTCCTCTCCTCCATTACTGAGATAAATAGTACTTTTCCACTATCCATCCCAGTGCTTAACACTCTCCACCCACCATTTGGATTAACCATAGTTGAGTTCAACTTCTCTCCCCTATTGCAACTGTTCTGAATAAGGTATTTTCCCGTTTAACTTTGCCCATTAGAATTTATCTTTGACAAGGAGCTTACCAGAAGCTGCAATGTGATATTTCCACCTCAGTAGATTGACCAGACTTTCTTTCTAGGCCAAGCGGAAATGTAGTCTTTCTTATGAGCAGAAAAAACGTCTCAAGTTTATTACTCAGGAAAAAAAAAAAAGATACACACCATTTTGAGGCAACTACCAATATTTCCATGTAACCATTTTCTTAATTGCTTTCTGTGTGCCCAAAATAATAAGCTTTAAATCTTGCCATACTTTTCTCAGGTCTTTTAATGTATCATACTATTGTCAAATTTCCTTTCATTTCATGTCTTCCTTCTTTTCTTTTCCACTTATTCATTCTTCAATATATAGCTACATTCATTAAAAGAAAGCAAAATAGAAAAATCTGGGTTTCCACTATCTGTTAGGGACCTTTTTTATCCAAGTAAAATTCCTTGCAAGAATGACTCAAGAGGCCGGGCACAGTGGCTCATGCCTGTAATCCCAGAACTTTTGCAGGCAAAGCAGGCAGATTGCCTAAAGTCAGGAATTTGAGACCAGTCTGGCCAGCATGGTGAAACTCTGTCTCTACTAAAAATACAAAAAAAATTAGCCAGTCACGGTGGTGTGCACCTGTAATCCCAGCTACTGGGGAGGCTAAGGCAGGGGAAATGCTTGAACCGGGGAGGTGGAGGTTGCAGTGAACTGAGATCCCACTACTGCACTCCAGCCTTAGATTCTGTCAAAAAAAAAAAAAAAAAAAAAAAAGAATGATTCAAGAAAATGTGCCTGCTAAGAAATTCCAATTTTCTCTGTTGAGAAGATTAGTTTGGGAAGTCAAAGAATAAATATGCTAAAGCCCTATGCTAATGATTTTCCCCATTCAGTTAGAATTTTATCATGTTTATTATTTGGTTATTTGTTAACACATCTGTATTAAGCACAGTGTTGTTATTTGGGAGTTATGAATAAGTTTTACATAGAACCTCAAAACATTAAAAAATATAGGTTTGCAAATAAATATAATAAACAACTTTAAACGGTATAAACAAATAACATATGATTCATATAGTTCAAACTACAAAGTATACATTTGATATTGTTAAACACATAATTAAAGAGGGGCAAACAAGAGAATTTGAAGAGTATTAATAAGAGCTGTGGATATAAAACTTGAAAGGAGACCAGGCGTGGTGGCTCATGCCTATAATCCCAGCACTTTGGGAGGCTGAGGTGGGCAGATCACGAGGTCAGTAGATCGAGACCAGCCTGGCTAACATGGTGAAACCCTGCCTCCACTAAAAATACAAAAAATTAGAGGGGCATCGTGGCACGTGTCTGTAGTTCCAGCTACTTGGGAGGCTGAGGCAGGAGAATGGTGTGAACTCTGGAGGCAGAGCTTGCAGTGAACTGAGATTGCGCCACTGCACTCCAGCCTGGGCGATGGAGCGAGATGCTTGCGCAAAAATCACAAGCATTCTTATACACCAATAACAGACAAACAGAGCCAAATCATGAGTGAACTCCCATTCACAATTGCTAAAAAGAGAATAAAATACCTAGAAACCCAACTTACAAGGGCTGTGAAGGACCTCTTCAAGAAGAACTACAAACCACTGCTCAAAGAAATAAAAGAGGACACAAACAAATGGAAGAACATTCCATGCTCATGGATAGGAAGAATCAATATCGTGAAAATGGCCATACTGCCCAAGGTAATTTATAGATTCAATGCCATCCCCATCAAGCTACCAATGACTTTCTTCACAGAATTGGAAAAAACTACTTTAAAGTTCATATGGAAGCAAAAAAGAGCCCGCATTGCCAAGACAATCCTAAGCCAAAAGAACAAAGCTGGAGGCATCACACTACCTGACTTCAAACTATACTACAGGGCTACAGTAACCAAAACAGCATGGTACTGATAACAAAACAGAGATATAGACCAATGGAACAGAACAGAGGCCTCAGAAATAATACAAAACATCTACAACCATCTGATCTTTGACAAACCTGACAAAAACAAGCAATGGGGAAAGGATTCCCTATTTAATAAATGGTGCTGGGAAAACTGGCTAGCCATATGTAGAAAGCTGAAACTGGATCCCTTCCTTACACCTTATACAAAAATTAATTCAAGATGGATTAAAGACTTATATGTTAGACCTAAAACCATAAAAACCCTAGAAGAAAATATAGGCAATACCATTCAGGACATAGGCATGGGCAAGGACTTCATGTCTAAAACACTAAAAGCAATGGCAACAAAAGCCACAATTGACAAATGGGATCTAATTAAACTAAAGAGCTTCTGCACGGCAAAGGAAACTACCAGCAGAGTGAACAGGCAACCTACAGAATGGGAGAAAATTTTTGCAATCTGCTCACCTGACAAAGGGCTAATATCCAGAATCTATAAAGAACTCAAACAAATTTACAAGAAAAAAAACAAACAACCCCATTGTAAAGTGGGCAAAGAATATGAACAGACACTTCTCAGGAGAAGACATTTATGCAGCCAACAGACACATGAAAAAATGCTCATCATCACTGGCCATCAGATAAATGCAAATCAAAACCACAATGAGATACCATCTCACACCAGTTAGAATGGTGATCATTAAAAAGTCAGGAAACAACAGGTGCTGGAGAGGATGTGGAGAAATAGGAACACTTTTACACTGTTGGTGGGACTGTAAACTAGTTCAACCATTGTGGAAGACAGTGTGGCGATTCTTCAAGGATCTAGAACTAGAAATACCATTTGACCCTGCCATCCCTTTACTGGGTATATACCCAAAGCATTATAAATCATGCTGCTATAAAGACACATGCACACGCATGTTTACTGTGGCACTATTCACAATAGCAAAGACTTGGAACCAACCCAAATGTCCATCAATGATAGACTGGATTAAGAAAATGTGGCACATATATACCATGGAATACTATGCAGCCATAAAAAAGGATGAGTTCATGTCCTTTGTAGGGACATGGATGAAGCTGGAAACCATCATTCTCAGCAAACTATCACAAGGACAAAAAACCAAACACAACATGTTCTCACTCATAGGTGGGAAGCGAACAATGAGAACACTTGGCCACAGGAAGGGGGACATCACACACTGGGGCCTGTCGTGGGGTTGGGGGAGGGGGGAGGGATATACCTAATGTAAATGACGAGTTAATGGGTGCAGCACACCAACATGGCATGTGTATACATATATAACAAATCTGCACGTTGTGCACATGTACCCTAGAACTTAAAGTAAAATAAAATAAAAAAACCTTGAAATGGTCACCCATATAAAATAGAGAAAGAAAAGAAAACATGGAAAAACAGACACACTTGAAGCAAAACTATAGTCATCCCTTATGGTTTAGCGTGGATAAAGCACAGCAGAGCCCTGGGGTTGGTATACCGCTATAGCAGAGATCAGCATATGAGAAACATTTACTGTTGTTCTGATGTGCTGGATGGAAGGAGCCCTTAGGTTGATAGAGAGAAACAGAGTTACTTCTGTGGCTGTACATCCTACTGCCTTCTGTAAGCTATCACTTAAAGTTAGGTGTGTAAAAGGAAAGACACCTTCAGCTATTTGGCCTTTAAATATATATATATAGATATATATAAATATATAGATATAGATATATATAAATATATATATGTTTACTAATGAGATCGGACATAATATTTGTGTTGTGTTGAGTCATTTGTATTGCTTCATTTTAAAAATATTTCTCTTTCCCTGTTGCAAGAACAAAAGCCTGTCGTTATCTAGACACATGTGTCCAAATTACATCATACATTCACCCCTCATGGGATAAACATTGTGAGGTCAAGAAACAAAATGCGATGATTTTTTAAGGTTCAGGTTGTACATTCAATTCCTCTGAATCTAGGGATGGATTTTTTCACCCAATTTATTCAAGTTTCTTTGAATTTACTCAAAGAAAGTCAGGGAACCCTTACCAAAACAAAATGAAATGGACTGCCAGAAACAAGTTTTCCTTTGCAACTAAATTTTAATTTTTTTGTCATTTAACATTTATTGTAAGTAATTATGCTGAAATAGATTTTTACCAGAGATTTATCTTTAAAGTGTTTACTAATTGCTTAATTACCACTATTAAATACTTATTCAATTTGAAATTTATTTTTAATGTGAATGTCTGTTTTAATAATCTTTCTTCTTCTTCTTTGAGATCATTGTCTCCCTCTGTCTCTGTTTGACACTAAAATATTGTCCCAGATTGTTAAAGTTTTAATAAAGTGCTTTATTGCGCTTTAAGGAAAACGTCTCTGTAATACCTCTCAATTTCAATACAGAAATACAAACAAATCTTTTAAAAAACTACTTTCAGTGGTATCCAAAGATACACAACTAAATTGTGGTTTTTTGAAAGAAAAAACAACGTCTACTTTGTTTACTTACGTTTGCCTAATCCTGAAGCTGAATGGTAATTTGGCTTGGGAAAACAAATGCAAACACAATTTTGGCAGTGATTACCTATGCATGGTGAGATTTTGAATGATAATTATTTAGGGAGTGGTAAGATAATTATGTTCTTTATTAAACATATATTAATGTCCTATTTTTATTGGTGAAAAATTACACTATGATTGATTAGCAGTGACTCTGGATCAGAATAAACTCCACTAAATATTACAGTGCTCAATGAATATAGACTTATGGAAATGATCAAGAATTCCCTTTATACAGTCACAAACAGTTATAGAGAAAAATCTGAGAGAACTGATCAGGGCCTAAAAGAATTTAATTACAAAATTAGAATATTCAGGCATGTCACTCCCACGTGGAAAATCTTATACCTAACACATCTGTGGAGCTTTGCAATTTATTATTTTACCCTATCATTTATTTCATGTCCTACAGTATTGAGTTACATGTTATTGTTCTAAAACAGATTTTAATGTTGGTGTTACATTTTTTGGTAGCCTTATCACCTTTTGATTTCTCAGCCTACACCCTTCTTCTTGTCAAATATATTTCACCCAACTAACTTTTAAATATCCTTTTGTTATTTATTAAAATTTCATTTTAGCTTCTATTTTACATTGATAATGCAGTTACAGTTCAAAGAATATTATTAAATTACTTATGTGGATTTTTTTTCTTTAAAATAGTACACTATAAGCCAAATTGGGAACAAAACAATGTCATGTTAGACATAACAGAGAAGGAATTGGTAGATGTGAAATAGAACACCGTAATGTCAAAAAGCCAGGTAGTTTACGTTAAGATGATGAGGGAGATAAGTGTAGAAAAACTACAGGCACAACTCAGCATTTGAAACATAATATTTCAGAGGTATATTTCTGGGAAATATCAAGGTCTTAGGTGTTCTTACAATGTGTGATTTTCTAAATAGATATAAAGAAAAAGATTGTGGGTGTTATAGACATCAAATTCTCAGTGCCTGTTTATAATATGATCACCTATGTGGATACTGAAGTCACTAATGTATAATAATAAAGTTCATTGTTAATCAGGTTGAAATATTGCTTGTGAGAAGAGAGAAGGCACTTTTTTTTTTTTTTTTTTTTTTTTTTTTTTTGCTTAACTAAAATTATTTTAGATGAGAAACAAGGTGGCATTAGCTGGCAATAAGATTCCAGGAGGTAAATGTGGAAATCTTAGGAGGAGAAAGACGTCTAAAAACACTGTCGATTTCTCAACTTGCCATCTCCTCCCAGTCAGCAGTCTACAATTTTTATTAACATTCTAAAGAAAATGTTACTGAGTGACTCTCATGATCCCAAAATGTGGACCATAAGACTATTCCTGTCATCAGAACCCCAAGAAAACCAACATTACAGCCCAGATTTTACCAGAAAGAATTCTCTGATTCTGTGTCTTCTGATAGAAAACAAAAAGTGGACTGCTTCGTTGGGAAGCCTTATTATTAATGGGCTGAATTAGAGTCTTTCTAAGCAGGTAAAGATATTCAGTGCCTACTCACAATAATTCATTCAATAGAGAGCTAATAGAGAACAAGTTTTTATTTATGTTTACTTATTTCAATGAGTGAGTGAGAATAAAAATCATCAATGTACTCCCTTAATATGCTGAAAACCACAAAACATACATAATATTTCTGAGGGAGGAAAGACACTAACATTTTTCAATTCACAATATTCTTGCACTGCAAGAAGTGTTTACATATGTCATCCTAATTAATTACATGTTAAATTGTTAGTGCCATAAATGTGTCATGTATTCATTTTAATAACATATGAATGATATTCAAAATACTGCTATTTTGGATGAAAAATACAATCATCACAGAATAAAATTTAGCATTAGATTTGTAATGTATCCCTGTAAGATTTCTGCTTAAAAAACATTCTCGAGAATTAAGCTGACAGACAAACATAATCAAAAATACTTTGATCAGTAATTAATTCAGAAGAGGTTTATTTAAGCCAGCAAATTCTGTTTCCTTCTATTTACTTGTTTTCTAGTAGAACTTTATTTTTTCCTTTATTTCTTTCCTTTTCATCTAATAAATTTCTTACTTAAGGTTAAATGATATTACCTTACTTTTCAATGTTGGTCTCACTCAGTTATTTGGTTTCTCTAGTTTTGCTTATTTGTTTATTTGTTTGTTTCCCTAGTCTATGTTAAAACTTATTTTAATGCACTGCAAGATATGTATAAAACAGCTGAAAGAACAGAAATAAGCAAGAATTAAAATAATTGAGACTTTAGCAAGAGTATTGAAAATTGCTTAATATCAAGAATGGAAAAGACACTAGCGGAGAAGAGAATGTATAAAAAGCAAAGATGTAAATAAGCTATCATTTAGCAAAAATAATCAAATGGCAACCTAAGGAATATAAAGGAAAGAAAGCACTTAATGAGACCCAAATGCTGATTAGAAGTTCTGAAATTTTGTTCAGATATTTATAAAATATCCTTTTAAATTCCCAAGCAACAATGCACTGAATGTTTTTATTCAATCAACAAATACATGTATTCATTAATTGAAAAAATGCATATGAGTGTCCAATCCGTGCATAATTTTGTAGTTGTCTTTTTTCTCTGCCCTACATATTTTCTTTAATTTTTTAGGGAGAGATCAATACAAGAGCAGTATAAGCTATAATATTGCCTAGTATTTAAAAACTTGGTAACATGTGACAGTCAGTTGTTCAATGTGTGTCCTTGGACAAATTTTTATGATTTGAAATGAAAATAATTACACAACTCATTATTAGGGTTGTTAAGAAAACCAAATAAAATAGTGTATATTATGGTTTAACATTACTTTTCCTATTTGCCTGTTACTTACTTCTGAGAGCCTCTCTTCAACATATAAATGAGCACTACCTCACATGCAACCAAAGTAAGCAGTATCTTTTGATGGATTCTTTACTTTTTCTTGCAATATCCAAGATATATTTTATGTCTATACCCATTCTGTAGGTAATCACACCCAGTCTTATGTCTTTAAATACTATCTATATGTTTAGAAACTTCTACATTGATAGCTCCAGCTCACATTTTTTTCTTCAGTCCTCTAAATCCACATTTTCAACCTTCCCTACAATGCCTCTAATGACAAATATCTTAAATATGACACAGGCACAACTGAACCCTTGAATGTCTCCAGATCCAGTCTCAGTCTATCATACATCAGTTCATGGTATCTCATCACTCTAGTTGCTCAGGCCAAAAAAAAAATACAACAAAACATTAGCACTATCCTTGAATTCCCCCTTTTTGCCTGAGATCTCATTCAATTCGTGTGGAACTCTTGTTGGAGCTTCTTTCAAAACTTATCCACATTTCGCCTTTCCTACGCACTTTGGTCAAAGCCATCATTTCTCTTGTGGACAATAGTAATAGCCTTTAAATGGAAATAGACTTCCACGTTTGTCTGCCTGAAAGCAGATTTTATAAAAAGTTACAGAAATAAATCTCTCAAAATACAACTCATATCATGTCACCAATCTGTTCAAACTCTGAGTGAAAGCCAATTACCATTATCTCTCTGAGCTCATCCCTTGCTGCACTCAGCTAGGTTGCTGTACTCTCAAATTTCTTACCTGCTCTACATTATTTTTCACAGCATTTATCACCTTCCAAAATACTTGGTGATTTATTTCACTAACATTTTTATTATTTATTATTTTGTCTCCAATTTGAGGAACAGAAGGAAAGTTCCACAAGGGAGGGAGACTTTATTTCTTTGCTGGTACATTCTAGGTGCTTAGAATTGTAGCTGGTACATAGCAGGAGGGCAGTAGATATTTGTCAAATGACTAATTTCTACTCAGTATTTCAGCTACCCACGACAGGGTAGACTACTCCCTTCTTTTACAAGTCTCTCCTTTCTGGCTCTGGTATACAGAACACCTGTGCTTTTATCATGATTCTGGTCACTTCTCTAGTTCTACTTCCTATCCCTATCTTGACATTCATTCCTAACCTCTCTTCCTTTTTACCTCTTTCCATATAATGTCAAAAATTACATGGTTTGAATGCCAAACATATAGCAACAACTTAAATTTACATAGGTCTCTCCATCAAAAACCTTAATGTTTCACTTCACACACATGTATCCAACTTTCTACATAACATATTGATTTAGTTAACTTACCATCATTTCCAACTTAACAGAATGTCCCAATCACCTTATTTCTCCTAAAGACCTATTCATGCTGGCCTCAGTAAACATGACTATTAGCCAAGCATGGTGGCTCACTCCTATAATACCAGCACTTTGGGTGGCTGGGGCAGGTGGATCACCTGAGGTAAACAGTTTGAGACCAGCGTGGCCAACATAGTGAAACGTGGTCTCTACTAAAAATACAAAAATTAGCCAGGTGTGGTGGCACGTCCGTGGTCCCAGCTCCTTGGGAGGATTACTTGAACCTGGGAGGTAGAGGTTGTAGTGAGCTGAGATTTCACCACTGCACTCCAGCCTGGGTGACAGAGCAAGACTGTCTCAAAAAAAGAAAAAATTGCTGATTGCTCTAGGGAGTTGGCTGCACAATTGAACAAAAATCAATACATAACAATAATAATTTTTAGAATGTCATAATATTTTAGTGGTTGAAAAGAAACTCTGGGGAAATTAAATCGGCTTTCTCATTTCATAGCTAATTTATAGCTCTCAGAAGTTAGAAAAATTAACAATGGTTACACATAAGCAATGACAGAATGTCGTCTAGAGCCCAATTATTCTTGCTAGTTTTTCATTATCACTTGACTTTGTGCTCATTGATTCAGCCACATTGTTTTTTAAGAGTGTATTTCTTCACTTTCTAGCAGTAATATTTTATTTGTCCAGTTAGCCTCCTATTATACTATAAGAAACACAAAGGTAAGAAATATATCTACTTTATATGTGTTCTGATACAATCTAGTACAGTGGCAAGCTCATAATGACATATTGAATGACTATGAAAATGTCAATTCCTGCAGGATAGTTCTCTGAGTGGCCGTGGACTGACGCAATTTTTCTCTCCCTCTTACTAGGTCTCATAAATAACTATAGAATGTACTGGGAATGCAATATCTTGAGACTATGGGGAACTGGCCAGAGCAGTCTGGTCTTGGTTTGTCTCACCTAGAAACAGAATATTTTTCATTTATTAAGTGTGGCATGTCATGTGACCCCTAGGGCATAAAACCCAAGGTGGGCTGCATTTTGGGGGTCCTCCCATTGTGGTGCAAGTGGGGACACATGCAGACTGATTCCATCTGTGCTGGGAAGCTTTTCTGAGCCTTGAGAAACTGGCTCAAAATGAAACCTAGGCTTCTGTTTCCCCTTGCTGCCTATCTTTAAGCAATAAATCTGCTTCTTGTAATTTGTGTGAGTTTTCTGTCTCACAGGACCTGTGCAAGTGATAAAAATTGGCATGGTAACCAGTGCACAGTGAACCTGCTTTCATTCCTTGAAATAATACTATATCTTCATGAACAGAACACATCAATTACAATTTTCAGCGTTCTGAGAAGAATGTGATGCATAGTAACAGTTTATATGTGTATTTTATGGTTTTCTTTAAAACTCTGGGTGCCCTGGATTATTTGAAAATAAAATAATGTTGATTCTTATACTTTTAAGTTTAATTTCAAATACACAATAATCTTCTTATACATTGAATATGTGTGTGAATTATGTCTTCATCCTGGTATCTATGATAGCAGTTTTTGTGAACCAATGGAAAAACCTCTAAAATGGAATTTTGTGTTTTCTAAAGATGATTGTTGTTGCAACATAATATTTTAAGCAATGCAATATAGTATTACAGTCAATAAAGCTGTATTATTACCTAAAATACTGTAGTATTTCAAACATAAAGTCTATCTAATATTTAATTTTACTTTAATAATTCTGTAATTTCCACCTTTGTGTCATCTTTTTTTTACTCTTTTTGTGCAAAAGAAAGTCTCATTTTTAAAGTGATTTGATTGAAAATTAGAATTATTTGTAATATATTTACCATATTACATTTACATTTAGCAGAGCTATTTCATATTTCTTTTCTACCACATGCAAATAAATGCTATGTAATCCTGATCAATTGTGAAAGACAGCAAATTGTCTCCACTCCTTCTTCCCGGACATCAAATAACATGATGAACATTCGCAAAGAAATAGAGATACGGAGTGGTGTGCTAGTAGTTCAGGGGGTAACAAGAAAGAAAAGTACATTATATTATTTATAAAATTATATCAAGTCATTGAAATATTTTGATATTCAAAAAATTATATCAAGTCATTGAAATATTTTGATATTCAATTTCTTATAGCTTAAAATATGGTTAATAATTACTTCAGAAATCAAATATAAATTTTAAGACATAATTGGTGGAAAATGTTCAATAGCAGATAGCACTACTGATCATGTCTTTAAACTAGTTCTATATTATTTACGTTTTCCTGTCAGGCTTTCAGTACTTTAATAAACATCAAATTTCTCATACATATAAAACATATGTATATAAAAATGCTATATATATGTACATATATAGTGATTTAACAGTTGACTATCTTATTCTATATACACACACATACAGATGTGTGTGTATAGGTATAAAGATAGCCCATTAAATTACGAGAGAGAGAGAATGATTTAGAGATATTTTATGTGGCTCTCTTATTAAATTGCTGAAAACATGAAAGAAAAGCTTGCAAAACATCATATATTTATTTTCACCTTTTATAAAGATACGTGTCTGTTAAAGTCCAGCTGATATGAATTTACCTAAAAAGAACAGCTATGTGTATTTCTGTTTTCCTGTGACCAAAAACCATGAAGTACCATGGGTTTTCTCATTTTACTTTGCTTATTTGGCATACGTGAGTTTAGATTAGACATTGTGTATTATTCTAATATATTGTTTCAATAGATCATTTATAAATTTCATTTAGACAACCAGCTAGAAAAATCTAGGGAACTACAGAAGGAAATGCCATATTTGTGTTTCATTTTAATTCTATGTTTTTACCAAAATCTCATAAATGCTTAAATTTAATACGTAGACATATTAGTCCATTCTCACATAGCTATAAAGAAATACCCGAGACTGGATAATTTACAAGAAAAGAGATTGAATGTGCTCACGGTTTCAAAGTCTGTCCAGGAAGCATGGCAGCATCTGCTTCTGGGGAGGCCTCAGGGAGCTTTTACTCATATCAAAGCTGGAGCAGGCATCTTCACATGGCAGGAGAAGGAGGAAGAGTTACGGGGGAGCTGCTACACACTTTTATCCCTTTTTCCATTTGCCCTGAGAATACCTGCCAGTGGCACTTGCAGCTGCAGCATTTACCCTGAGATAACTTTGCCACAAAATATCTCACTTTTATTATTATTTTCACATTGCTGTAGTATATCAATTTTGGAAACAAAAGACATTATTCTGTTTATAGCATTCTGTTCTTAGTAGTAGTATTTTTGTTTATAAAATATAGTAATTCTCAATCACTGAAAATGTCAAATCCTAGAAAACATACCATTCTTATGTGTTATGTTAACATCGTTCTCAAACAATTGTTCAAAAGATTCATTTGATGATTCTAATTTTTTCAAAATAGATGATTCTGATAATTCAGATGATTCTGATGTTAGTTCTCCTTAAATATAACTCCAAGAACAGTTTTTATATTTTATTTTCACATTGAAATCAGTCATATTTTCTTCAGCCTAAAAGAGCATGCCTATGTAAAATTAAATAAATTTAAAATTTATGTAAAATTAAATGAGCACTGGCAGTGAGCTGCACTTACTATTTTATTTATTTATTTATTTATTTATTTGTTTTCTAAATGGGAAAAGGGTTATACAGTCAGATACTGTGATAACTCTATCAAGAAAACAGCACAAGGGAGGTAGTGCTAAACCATTCAGGAGGAACTGGCCCTACGATCCAATCACCTACCATCAGGCCCCAACTCCAACACTGGGGATTATAATTTGAAATGAGATTTGGGCAGGGACACAGATCTGAACCATATCATTTCACCTCTGGCCCCGCCAAATATCATGTCTATCTCACAAATCAAAATATCATTATGCCTTTAGGAGCAGTGGCTCACACTTATAATCCCAGCACTTTGGAAGGCCAAGGCAGGTGGATCACCTGAGGTCAGGAGTTTGAAACCAGCCCCTTCAACATGGTGAAACCCCATCTCTACTAAAAATACAAAAATTAGCTGGGCATGGTGGCACACGCCTGTAATCCCAGCTACTTGGGAGGTGAAGCAGGAGAATCACTTGAACCGGGAGGCACAGGTTGCAGTGAGCCAAGATCCCACCACTGCACTCCAGCCTGGGCTACAGAGTGAGACTCTGTCAAAAAAAAATAATAAAATAAATAAATAAATCATTATATCTTCCCAACAGTCTACCAAAGTCTTACCTTATTTTAGCATCAACTCAAAAGTCCAAAGTCCAAAATATCTGAGACAAGGCAAGTCCTTTCCATCAATGAGCCTGTTTAAAAAAAAAAAAAAAAAAATTTACTTCCAAGATACAATGGGGGTATACGCATATAGGCATTGGTTAAATACTCCTATTCTAAAAAGGAGAAAATGGCCAAAAACAAAGGGGCTACAGGCCCCATGCAGGTCCAAAACCCAGCAGGGGAATCATTACATCTTAAAGCCCCTAAATAACCTCCTTTGACTCTATGTTCCCTATCCAGAGCACACTGGTGCAAGCGGTAGGCTCCCAAGGCCTTAGACATCTCTTCCTCTGTGGCTTTTCAGGGTGCAGCCCCTGCAGCTCCTGTCATGGGCTGGCATTCAGTGCCTTTGGCTTTTCCAGGCACATAGTAGAGCTGCCAGTGGATCTACCAGTTGGGTGTCTGGAGGACAGTGGTCCTCTTTTCAAAGCTCCATTAGGGGACATCCTAGTGAGAACTCTGTAATTGGGGATCCAAACCCCAGATTTCCTCTTTGTACTACCCTAGTAGAGGTTATCCATGAGGGCTTTGCACCTACAGAAGGGTTCTGCATGGGCTTACAAGCTTTTCCATACATCCTCTGAAACGCTGGTGGAGGCTCCCAGGCCTCAACTCTTGCGGTCTGCACACCTGCAGGCTTAACATCATATGCAAGTCACCAATGCTTATGCCTTGCACCCTCTGGAACAGTAGTCTGAGCTATACCTGAGCCCCTTGGAGCCACAGGTGGAGCTGGAGTGGCTAGGATTCAGAGAACAGTGTCCTGAGGCTGCACAGGGTATCAGGGGCCTGGCCCTGGCACACAGAACCATTTTTTCCTCCAAGGCCTCCAGGCCTATGATGGGAGGGGCTGCCAAGAAGGTCTCTGAAATACCTTCAAGACCTTTCCCTCATTGTCTTTAATATTAGCACCTGGCTTCTCTTCACTTATGCAAATTTCTGCAGCCTGCTTGAATTCCTCCCTAGCAAATGGGTTTTGCTTTTCTACTGCATGGCCAGGTTGCAAAGTTTCTAACCATTTATGCTCTGCTTCGTATTTATTTATTTATGTATTTATGTATGTATTTATTTATTTATTTACTTTTGAGATGGAGTCTCACTCTTTCACACAGGCTGGAGTGCAGTGGTGGAATCTTGGCTCACTGCAACCTCCATCTCCCAGGTTCAAGCGATTCTCCAGCCTAAGCCTCCTGAGTATCTGGGATTACAGGCATGTGCCACCATTCCCAGCTAGTTTTTTTGTTTATGTTTTTGTTTTTTTTGTATTTTTGGTAAAGACAGGGTTTCACCATGTTGGCCAGGCTGATTTTGAACCAATGACCTCAAGTGATCCACCTGCCTCAGCCTCCCAAAGTGCTGGGATTACAGGCATGAGCCACTGCATCTGGCTTTACTTCCCTTTTAAATATATGTTCCAGTTTCAGGTCATTTCTTTCTTTATACAAATGAGCACAGGCTTTTAGAAGCAGCCAGGCCACTTCTGGAACACTTTGCTGCTTAGACATTTCTTCTGCCACATACTCTTAAACATCTCTTTCAGTTTCATAGTTCCAAGATTGCTAGAGCAGGAACACAATGCAGCCAGGCTGTTTGCTAAAGCATAGCAATTATGACCTTTACTCCAGTGCCCAGTAGGTTTCTCATTTACATCTGAGACCTCCTCAGCCTGGACTTCATTGTCCATATCACTGCCAACCTTTTGGTCACAATGATTTAACAAGTTTCTAGAAAGTTTCAAATTTTTCTTCATCTTCTCTTCCTTTTCTGAGCCCTCCATGCTCTTCCAACCTCTGCCCATTACCCAGTTCCAAACCTGCTTCTACATTTTCAGGTATCTTTATAGCAATGACCCATTTCTTGGTACCAGTTTTCTATATTAGTCTACCACTTTTGCATTCCTAATAAGAAATACTTGAGACTGATTAAATTATATTAAAAAAAGTGGTTTAATTGGCTCATGGTTCTGCAGGCTGTGCAGGAAGCATGGAAGCATCTGCTTCTGGGGAGGCCTCAGAGAGCTTTTACTCATGGTGTAAGGCAAAGCTGGAACAGGCATCTTGGCATGGCAGGAGCAGGAGGAGGAGAGAGATAGGTGAGGTGCTGCACATGTTTAGACGACCAGATCTCCTAAGAACCCTATCACAAAAACAACACTAAGAGAATGGTGCTAAATGCTTAATGAGAAATTTCCCCCATTATCTAATCAACTACCACCAGGTTCCATCTCCAACACTGGGGATTACAATTCAACATGAGATTTAGGCAGGGACACAGATACAAACCATATCAATAGAAAATTAAATATGTCAAGAAATATCAAGATAAAGGTATTGTAATATGCAATGGGTTGTAAAATGGTTGTACTGACCATCAAAAACTCCTTCCTTTGTTGACTATGATTGCATAAAGCACAGATTCAGGAAATTTTTACTGATCATAGCAAATTCACTGGAATTTGGTAAAAGGAAGACTTTAAGAAGCTACCTCTAGGAGAGAACACAAAGAATGTGGCCAAAAGAAGGAATCCTTTCTTCTCTCCTTCTCATTATGACTCTTACTCATTGCAAACCAATATCTGAATCTAACCAAATCTCTGAGTTCAAGCGAGTTCATTTGAAGATGTCTTTGCTGTCTGCATTGTTATGAATTAATAAATTGGAGAGAAGGAACACTTTAAATCATGAAACTTAAAATTAATGAAGTGAGAACTTTTCTGATTTTTGAGATATAATAATCACTGTAGCTAGAAGCAGCAGAAAAAAATACTTTTGGCTTTTCATAAGGGCAAAATCCAAAATTGTCAAAATATTGTAATAATCCCCTGTGTTGGTAAGGTTAAGGCAGATATATATTTTCATAAAGCCTAAAATCTCTATTCTGTATATGTTGAATTTGTATACACAGAAGAGAATTACTTGGAGTGTGAATTCCCAGTTTCAGTGAAGAATCAAAGTTGTAAACATAAAACTAATGGTTACAATATAGATAAAATGTTAATAAAACAAGTGTACATAATATAGATTTTATTTTAGCCACATTCTTTACTTGCTTAATAATACAGCTTATACCATAAAAAGCACTGAGAAAGTATTTACATATCAACATACATAAATTATTTTTTTAATTTATGTTATTTCTTAATGATTATTTTTTCCACTATGGATTATTTTTGATAGTGGAAGTAAAGTAAATATAAGAAGTACAGAAATCTGAACTGGTTGTATAGATAGACATATGACTAAAAATAGTTACCATTCAACAATGTTTAAATGTAGTGTAGTTTATTTTAATAGCATGGGAAAATATATTGTCATAAGATATGTGTATCAATATGTAAGACTACTATCCAATTACTGAATGAAACAGTAATTAATTTGAGCAGCTCCTAATAAATTTCTGAGCTATATGCATAAACCTTGGCAGGTGTTAGACAACATGGTAAGCTCTGAAATTCTGCCAGATGTCAATGATAATAACTACTTGACAGTGATAAGCATAAAGTATTAGCAAAGAGAATCACTTCAAGGAGATTACTCCTGTCAAGCCTCAGCTGGCTGTAACTAGGAGTGAATATAACATTTGCTTTGATGTCCCCTAGGGCTTACTCTCAGAGGAAAAGTGGGTAGATAGAGAAAAAACTTTCTTCTAATTTCTAGAAAATCTGTCTTCTGTGCTAAAGAAAAGAAAACTTAGGACAACATAATATATTATTAATATTACATTTTATTATCTTGGAATAATAAAGGACTGGACTGATATTCTTGACAACATAAGTTCTTCTCTACCTCTTTTAATATGAAAGTTCACTTTAATTTAAAATGTTTACTATTTTCACCTTTGGGCTTCAGGAAAACGCTAAGGGTTGAATTAATACAATGTTCCTTAGCCTGTATACTGAAAAATATAATCAAATATTTGAAACGAATCGTCTAGTACATTAAACAAATACATGTATTTTTATGATATGGCTGTTTTCCACCCTCCTTTCCTGTCCGGCAACACATATGTATCCCACATCCATTGATAATAAACTATTTTAAACTGTGTTTTATATTAATGTCTGAGTTAGGTTATTATGAGTTAGAATAAGATTTGTACCCAAAACATTAACAAAAGAGAAAAAGTTGAATTCTAAATAAGTAGAATATAATAATTCTTTAATTTCAACTTACACTAACATTGCATGAAAAGAATAAAGTGAAACTTTTTACACGTAGTTATTTTTTTGGTTCAAAACATAAGAAACAAAAAGATCAAATAATATATTTTTTCAATAATTCTAATGTCTTTAAACATTTGAATTTTTCTTATGCAATGTGATAGATCTCTTAATGTAGTATTCATTTAAAACTGAACTATTTGCTCCCCACCAATACATAGAATCCAGGCTTCATTTTTTCTTACTTTTAGATTCACGTGGATAGATTTTACAAATCCATAGGTGCTAAAACAACAGGTAACAAAGTGAGGACCATAAAAACTCAGTGAGTTTCCCTCTTTGGCAGTAATTTTCACTTTTTTCCATCAGAGTAGAGCAATAAAAATGCTGAGAGAAAAATCTTAATAGGATATATGGCAATTTCCAGCCCTGATGGCTGAGTTTTAATCTTTTCTATAAGCTGAACCTGCCACTACTCTACTCTTTTGAGTAGTAGATCTACTGTGTGTGTGTATGTGTGTGTGTGTGTGTGTGTGTGTGTGTGTATGAGAGAGAGAGACAGAGAGATAGAGAGAGAGAGAGAATGTTTCACAGAACTCCAAGACTCTCAGTGAAGTAGTGGCTTTCTTTCTTAAATTTTTACGATATAAAGGAACTAGAAAAGAATCACTTGATGAAGGCAATTAATATTAAAAATTTTGTGTACTAAAATAAAAAGAAGCAGTGGAATCAAAATTAATATGTTGTTAATTTTTTCATTAATACCACAATAGTTAAAGGAACTCTACTCTCTTAAATATTTAGTATATATAGTAACAAAAATTTATTTGGGCAATAATGTTTCAGTTTTACAAAGTGAAATCTGTGTATGATAAAAAATGTTCAAGTATTACATCACATGAAACTTGTATATTATCTAGAAATTACTACTCCAAAAAGAAAATATTCTGGGATAGGAAATTATCTCAAAAGAAGGGTACTTAACAATTTGCTTTGAGGTAGTATAAGATGGCCAAATACAAACCTCCACTGATTGTTCTCCCCACAGGAACACTAAATTTAACAACTATCCATACAAAGAAAAAGCACCTTAATAAGAACCAAAATTCAGGTAAGTGATTATAGTACATGGCTTTGAATTTATATCACTGAAAGAGGCACTGAAAAGGGTAGGAAAGACAGTCTCAATTACTGATGCCACTCTTCCCCCATCCCCAAGCATTGGCCATGTTGCATAGAGGGAATCTGTGCATCTGAGGGAGGGAGAGCACAATGATTGCGGGACTTTGCATTGGAACTCAGTACTGCCCTGTCATAGTGGAAAGCAATGCTGGGAAGAACGCAGCCAGTGCCCATGGGGGGAGCTTTTAGATCAGCTCTAGCTAGAGGAGAATCCACTCTAGCTCATTCCAATGGTCAGAATCTGAGTTCTTGCAAACCTTAGTACCACAGGCTAAAGGGCTCTGGGGTTATAAATAAACTCAAAAGGCAGTCTGAACCATAAGGACTGCAATTCCTGGGCAAGTCTTGATGCTGTGCTGAGCTTTAAACCAGTAGACTTGAGGGGCACACAACCTAGTGAGACACCAGCCAAGGTGGCCAAGGGAGTGCTTATGTCATTCCTCCTTCAACCCCAGGCAATGCAGCTTGCAGCTTTGGGAGATACTTCTTCCTTCTTCTTGAAGAGTGGAGAGGGAAGCGTAAAGAGGACTTTGTCCTACAACTTGGATACCAGCTCAGCCACAGTAGAGTAGGGCATTGGGCAGAGTCATGAGATCCCCATTCCAGACCCTACCACGTGCATGTCATTTCTAGACACACCCTGGGCCAGAAAAGAACCTGCTACCTTGAAGGGAAGGATCAAGTCCTGGCAGGATTCATCATCTGCTGACCAAAGACCCCTTGGGCCTTGCATAATCAGAAGTGGTAGCCAGGTAGTACTCACCATGGACTTTGGGTGAGACTCTGAGATGTGCCGGCTTCAGGTGTGTCACAGCACATTCCCAGCTGTGGTGGCTCAAGGGAGAGAGACACCTTCTGCTTGAGAAAATAAGAGGAAAGAATAAAGGGGACTTTGTCTTGCAGCTTAGGTAGCCGCTCAGCCACAGTGTGGTAGAGCACCAAGTCTGCTCTTGGAGTTACCAATTCAAGGCCTTGGCTCTTGGACAGAATTTCTGGATCTATACTAGAACAGAGGGGAGCCTATTCTCCTGAGGGAAGTGTCTCAGGCCTGGCAGACTTCACCACAACTTGAATGAAGAGCCCTTGGGCCTTGAGGGAATATTGGTAATAGCCAGGAGGTTCTTGCTATGGGCCCAGGGTGATAGTGGCCATTGGGTGAGACTCCTTTGCTTATGGAAAGGAAAGAGAAGAATGGAAAGGACTTTGTATTGTGTCTTGGGTGCCAGCCCAGCTGCAGTAGAGTAGAGCATCAGGTAGATTCCCAGGGTTTCCAACTCCAGGCCCAGGATCTTGGATGGCATCTCTGGACCTGGGGCCAGGGGATCTCGCCACACTCAAGGGAAAGATACAAGACTGTCTGGGTTTGCCACTGGCAGATTGTAGAGCACTAGGGCCTTGAGCGAACACAAGTGGTAGCCAGGTAGTGGTTACAGCAAGCCTTGGATGAGACTCAGTGCTGTGCTGATTTCACATCTTACTAAGCACAGTACTAGTAGTGCTGACCACAGGAGTACTTGTGTCGCCCCTCCCCAAGCTCCAGGCAGCTTAGCACAGAAAGAGAGAGACTCCTTTTGTTTGGAAGAAAGTAAGGGGGAAGAGAAAAAAGAGTAATTTAGAGAATTCTTCAGATAGCATCCAAGACCTCAAAAGCGGTACCTCTATGAGTCTGCAAGAGCCACAGTGATACTAGGCTTGGGGTGGGTGCCCCGTAATGCAAATATGGCTGAAGTGACCAAAAATGTAGATCACAACACCCAAGGTTCTTAGAATACCTGGAAAGCCTTTACAAGAAGGAGGGGAACAAACAAGTCCAGACTGCAAAGACTACAATAAATACCCAACTCTTCAATGCCCAGGCACAGACAAACATCCACAAGTATCAACACCATCCAGGAAACACATGACCTCAAGAAACGAGCAAAATAAAGCGCCATGAATGAATTCCAGAGGGACAGAGATATGTGACCTTTCAGACACCAAATTCAAAGTAGCTGTTTTGAGGAAACTCAGAAAAATTCAACATAACACAGAGAAGGGATTCAGAATCCTATCATACACATTTAATGAAGAAATTGAAATAATTAAAAAGAATCAAGCCAAAATTCTGGATTTGAAAATGCAATTGACATGCTGAAGAATGCATTGGAGTCTCTTTTTCTTTTTCCTTTTCTTTTTTTTTTTTTTTTTTTTTTTTTTTGAGACGGATTCTCACTCTGTTGCCCAGGCAGGAGTGAAGTGGCACTATCTTGGCTAACTGCAACCTCCGCCTCCTGGGTTCAAGCAATTCTCCTGCCTCAGCCTCCTGAGTTGCTGGGGTAACAGGCGCCTGCCACCACACCCGGCTAATTTTTTGTATTTTTAGTACAGATGGGGTTTCACCATGTTGGCCAGGCTGGTCTTGAACTCTTTACCTTGTAATCTGCCCACCTCGGCCTCCCAAAATACTGGGATTAGAGGTGTGAACCACTGCACCCGGCCACATCGGAGTTTCTTAACAACAGAATTGATCAAGCAGAGGAAAGAATTAGTGAGTTTGATGGCAGGCTGTTTGACAACACACAGTCAGAGGAACAAAAAATAAAAGAATAAAAAAGGATGAAGCACACCTACAAGATTGAGGAAATAACCTCAAAAGGGTAAATCTAAGAGTAATTGGCCTTAAAAAGGAGAGAGAGGGAGAGATGGAGTAGAAAGTTTATTCAAAAGGATAATAAAACAGAGAACTTTTCAAACCTAAAGAAAAATATCAGTATTCAAGCACAAAAAGGTTTTAGAACATCAAGCACATTTCACCCAAATGCCACTACCTCAAGACATTTAATAATGAAACTCTCAAAGGTCAAGGATAAAGAAAGGATCCTAAAAGCAGCAAGATAAAATAAATAAGTGACCTACAATATGTCTTCAATACATCTGGAAGCAGACTCTTCAGTGGAAACCTTACAGGCCAGGAGAGAGTAGCATGACATATTTAAAGTGCTGAAAAAAAAAAAAAAACAGGAACTCAAACCCTAGAATAGTATCACAAGTGAAAATATTCTTCAAACATGAAGGAGAAATAGAGACTTTGCAAGACAAACAGCAACTGAAGGATGCTATCAACATCAGACCTGTCCTATAAGAAATGATAAGCTGGGCGCCGTGGCTCACACCTGTAATCCCAGCACTATGGGAGGCCAAGGAGGGCGGATCATGAAGTCAGGTGATCGAGACCATCTTGGCTAACAGGGTGAAACTCCGTCTCTACTAAAAATACAAAAAAAAAAATTAGCTGGGCATGGTGGCAGGTACCTGTAGTCCCAGCTACTTGGGAGGCTGAGGCAGGAGAATGGTGTGAACCCTGGAGGGGGAGCTTGCAGTGAGCCAAGATCACGCCACTGCACTCCAGCCTGGGCGACTGAGCGAGAGTCTGTCTCAAAAAAAGTAATAATAATAATAATAATGAAATAAAAAAATAAAAGAAATGATAAAGAGAGTTCTTCAATCCCCAAAAAAAGGACCTTAATGAACAATAAGTCTGAGTGTGATGGCTTATGTCTGTAATCCCAGCACTTTGACAGGGGGTTCATTTGAGCCCAGGAGTTTGAGACCAGCCTAGCCAACAGGGTGAGATCCTCTCTCTATAAACAAATAAAAAATTACTTCTAGCTACTTGGGAGGCTGAGGTAGGAGGATCTCTTTAGCCCAGGAAATTGAGGCTGTAGTGGGCCAAGATCATGTTTCTGCACTCCAATCTGGGCAACAGAGAAAGACCCTGTCTTAAAAAAAAAAAAAAAAAAAAAAAAAAGCAATAAGAAATTATTTGAATGTTCAAAACTCACTGGTAATAAGTGCACAGAATATCATAACACTGTATTTATGGTGAATAAACAACAAAATGTTAAAATGTGGTGAGACAGAGTTAATGTGTATAGTTTTTATTAGTGCTTGACTGCTAGTTTATAAAATCTGAATTAAGTTATAAGTTTAAAATAATGGGTTATAAAATATTTGCAAGTCCCATGGTAATCCCAAATCAAAAAACATGCAACAGATACACAAAAAATCAAAAGCAAAAAAAATAAATCATACCACCAGAGAAAATTATCTTCACTAAAAGGAAGAGAGCAAGGAAAAAAATGAAGGAAGAGAAAAACCACAAAACAACCAGAAAACAAACCACAACATGGCAGGAATAGGTCCTTACTTATTAATAATAGCATTGGATTTAAATGGACTAAACTCTCCAGTCAAAAGATATAGTGACTGAACTGATCCTTTAAAAAAGACTCAATGAACTGTTGCCTACAAAAAACAAAACAAAACAAAACAAAACAAAACTTCACCTATAATGACACATACAGACTAAAAATAAACGGATAGAAAGAGATATTTCATGCAAATGGAAACCAATAAAAAAGCAGGAATAGCTATACTTACTTCAGACAAAATAGATTTCAAGACAAAAACTATCAAAAGGAACAAAGAAAATCATTATATAATGAGTAAGGGGTAAAATCAGCAATAAAATATAACTATTTTAAATATATATGTACATAACACTAGAGCACCCAGATATACAAAATAATAAAGCAAATAATATTAGAGCTATAGAGATAGACCTCAATACAATAATAGCTGAAAATTTCAATACCCTACTTTCAGCATGAGACAGATCTTCTAGACAGAAAATCAAAAAAGAAACATCAGACTTAACCTTCACTTTAGACCGAATAGACATTTACAGAACATTTCATCCAATGGCTTCAGGATATACATTCTTTTTCTTGGCTCTCAAGGATAGATTGTATGTTAGACCACAAAACAAGTCTTACAAAATTAAAAAATATGAAATAATATCAAGTATCTTCTCTGGCCATAATGGAACAAAACTAGAAATTGATAACAAGAGGAATTTTGTAAACTATACAAACACATGGAAATTAAAGAATATGCTCTCTAATAACCAAGGGGTCAATGAAGAAATTAAGAAACAAATTGAAAAATTTCTTGAAACAAATGATAATGGAAACGCAACATATCAAAACCTATGGAATATAGGTTAAAGCAGTAGTACGAGGGAATTTGATAGCTATAAATGCCTACATCACAAAAGTAAAAAAAGAAAAAAAAAATTCAAATAAATAACCTAATTGTGCATCTTAAAGAACTAGTAAAGCAAGAGCAAACTAAACCCAAAATTAGTAGAAGCAAATAAATAATAAAGATCAGAGCAGAAATAAATGAAATTTACAAAAGATCAATGAAATGAAAAGTTGTTTTTTTAAAAGATAAAATTGGCAAAGTATTAGCCATACTAAGAAGAAAAGAGAGAAGGCCCAAATAAATAAAATCAAAGATGAAAAATGATATGTTACAAATGATACCATATAAATTCAAAGAATCATTGGGGAGTATTATGAGCAACTACATACCAATAAATTAGAAAACCTGGGAGAAATGTATGAATTCCTAGGCACATACAACTTACTAAGAATGAATCATAAAGAAATCCAAAACCTGAACAGACCAGTAACAAGTAAAGAAATCAAAGTCATAATGAAAAGTCTCCCATAAAGAAAAGCCCATGTTCCAATGGTTTCACTGTTGAATTTTACTAAACATTTAAGAAGAACTAATACCATTCTTACTCAAACTATTCCAAAAAATTGGGAAGAAGGAATACTTTCAAACTCATTCTACAAGGCCAGTATTATCCTAATACCAAAACCAGACAAAGACACATCAAAAAAAGAAAACTACAGACCCATATCCCTAATGAATTTTAAATCCAAAATTCCTTAACAAAATACTAGCCAACCAAAATCAACAACATATTAAAAACACCATTCATCGTGACTAAATGGGATTTATTCCATTTATCCCACGCTCCCATGTTTATTTCAGCAATATTCACAATAGCAAAAAGCTGAAAACAACTTAAGCATCTATCAACAGATTAATGGATTAAAAAATGTACATAGAAACAATGGAGTACTATTCAGCCATAGAAAATAACGAGATCCTATCATTTCCAACATGGATGTAACGGGGGGTCATGATGCCAAAGTGAAATAACGA
Source organism: Gorilla gorilla gorilla (assembly GCF_029281585.2). Taxonomy (NCBI): domain Eukaryota; kingdom Metazoa; phylum Chordata; class Mammalia; order Primates; family Hominidae; genus Gorilla; species Gorilla gorilla. The sequence continues at coordinate 84,330,007 of NC_073238.2, read as the reverse complement.
GGCACAGAAAGACAAACTTCACATGTTCTCACTTATTTCTGGGAGCTAAAAATTAAAGCAATTGAATTCAGGGAGGCAGAGAGTTGAATGATGGTTACCATAGTCTTGGACAGGTAATGGGGAAAGAGAAGGAAGTGGGGATGATTAATGAATACAAACATATAGTTAGATATAATGTATAAGATCTAGTATTTGATAGTACAACAGAGTGAATACAGTCAACAATAATTTATTTATTGTACATTTTAAAATAACTAAAGAATATACTTGGATTATTTATAACACAAAGGATAAATGCTCAAGGTGATGGATACTCTATTTACTCTGAAGTGATTATTATGCATTGTACATCTGTATCAACATATCTCATATACCTTATGAATATATAAACCTACTATGTATCCTCAAAAATAAAAAGCAGACAATTTTACATAAAAAACAAGAACAATTTGTTTTGATGTTATGCAAGATATTACAGGTATGCTACATATAGAAACTATTATGGCAAGAATATAGGAAATAACTTGAACAAAAAAAAAGAAAAACTAGTCATATAACTTATAATACATCTGATGTTGGCCATATAATTCAGTACTCACTACAATATCATATATATGTGCTTGTATGTTATAGAACTAGAATTATTTTCATTTATTTAAATTCAACATTGGGTTCAACTTTTATATATATAGCAAGGGGCAAGTGAATAATCAGAGAACCTGCTGAGCCAAAATCTTCCTTTTATAAATCAAAAAATTAAATAACTATATTTTTATATTATGTTCATCTTTTAGAACAGATCTCTATGTTATTATTATTTTCTATCTTAACATTCAATAACAGAAAAGCAAAGTCAGCATTCCTATCAAAATGGTTATTTTTTTAACAATTTGACACACTTTAGGTAGGCATCATGCATTATTTTAAACATTGTATATTGTAATAATAAACATAAAACTCATATTGTTCCAACACATACTGTAGTGTTTCATCCAATATCGTTTTATATACACTATTTGGAATAATTTTCAATTCTATATTATACAAAATATTAAAATTGATTAAATGTGTCTTTAAAATAAGAATTATAAAAATAAATATTCTGGTTAAACTTAGCAAAATTTTATATATAAAGATATTAAATAGCTATGTATTTAGCCTATTTCTCATATTCCTATTTCACTTATATGTTGTTTGCTAACCGGTTCAACAGCTTATCCTATCCATACTCCATTCATACTTTTTCTGAAACCATTAGGTTTTTATATAAAAGTAGGGCTCATAATGATCAGTTCTTATCAGTTCATTTATTCATTTAATTATTCACATTTAATCTAGAATTCAAGGCAGAAATTCAGCTAGCAAGTTTTTATAAAAACACCTAATATGTGCCAAACAATCTGCCAGACCTTGGATTAGAATGAAGAAAATGCAGAGATCCCTGCACCCACAAAATTGTCTTTGTTGTGAAGGAGAAAGCAAAGAAGTAAATAATAAATCAACATGACTATTTTTCATTGTTATTGTTAATAGTGTAGGTTTATCCCAAAATGTTATTAAAAATGACACCTATAAACACTAGGACTGGTTTGTGCTTATGAGTATATATATGAGTATAGGTGTAGCGGTAAGAAATATACCCGCAGATTTCTTTTTTTTTTTTCCATTTTTATTCTTTAATGTTAAGATTCAGGCACTCAGCAAACCTCAGGCAGTCAGCACATATGTTTGTACTCCAAAATCACCACAAGGGTCTGACAACTTTATTTCAAGTGCTCCTTATGTCTCCTGATCTATCTGAATCTGATATTGATTCCAGCTTTTGGTCCTATCTCTTGATTACAATCTGATTTCTGCTGCTTAGAATACTCCCTTAAATCCACCTCTTCTTAAATTGGATAATCCCTCAAAGATTTTGTTTTAACTCCATTTCCAGCATTTCTACTCTTTGACCACCTCATCTTGTAAGCTGTTCTCTAGTTGTATGTTTATTTTATCCTGTGGTATTCTTGGTGGCTCTGTGTTTGGAGCGATTGATTCTTCAGGGAAGAAATTTATAGAGCCTTCCTTTTTGAGCCCTGTCTTTTACTTCCTGTGGTTCCAAAGAAAAACAATTTTGACTGGCTTTATGCTTTGTCCTTATCATGCTCAAATGGATCCCCCATTGTTAAAAAATTGTGGACAATATTCTATGTATTATTATCAAATATTTCTCTGGTTATTACAGCTCTTCAAGTTTTGTTAATTTGCCATTTCATGTGTTTCTATTATTAATACAACTTATCCATGTAACTTAACCTGATTCACCATTTAAGGGTATCCTCAGTTTACCAATAGTGAAAGAAAATTATTTGTATGGTATTTCAGAAAATCATTATCACAACACTTTAATTTTTAAAACAATGTATTTGCAATTGTCTATGTAATGTGCTTTCTATAAAACAATAAAATGAATACCCTAATCCAACCACTTAATTTAAAAAGTAGAACCTTATCCATACCCTTATCATGTAATCTTCTCTTTTTATTCTGTCTTTTCCCAGAGATCACTGCTAGTGAATTCTATTTTTATAACTCCCAAACATTTTAATATAATGTAGCCTCATGTATGTATTTATAAATAATGTACATTGTTTTGCCTGTTGTAAAGTGCTATATTAAGAGTATTTGTTATTATTATGCAATTTTTTATATACAATGCTATAAATCATCATTCTACATAATTGAAAATACATGGATTTGAGTAAGTAACCTGTTTTATACTCACTATATTATGCAATAGTAACTTATTTTTTAAATGTAGGAAAAATTTTGTTGAGAAAAAATATTTAAGCTGGAGTAATTTTCTATATGATAAATACAGAGCTATATTTAGGGAATTCTAATGGCATCATTTAGAAATTCACCATATCCAGCTAGAGCTACTATATGTTGTTACACCTGCTTAGCTAAAATCAGTCTTCCTCTAGTCTCTTATCTCTCTTTTATTTGTTAATTCTGTTAGAGATCTGAATGAGCCTACTTTGATACAGAGCTTCTTTTCCCCAGGTGCTTCCATCTACAGACAAAAATGTTTCACAGTGTACATACAGCACTATCAATTATTGATATAATATGGATCCTACAGCTGTTCTACTTTTACAAGTGCTCTAAACCTAAAATGAGAATGACATAAATAAACAAATAGGTACCAGAAATTTTGCTGTTTAAAGAATAATATTCTGGGAAAAGGAACTTTTCTTTGGCAGTTTAATTATTTCAGCTTGAGTCAGACATTCTCCCTATGAAGTTTTTGGATGAATTGTGGAATGGTCAGGGTTTTAAAGAAGTGTTGTCTGTGGTAGACTAAAAAAGTCCCTACAGAGTATGTAAGATTTCCGCAATAAGAGCGATATGCACTAGCAGTAGGATAAAGTTTTCCAGAAGAACATCTTAAAATCAAGAGGGAGAATAATTGTTATAGGCAGTGATTTCTTTCTACTAAAATAATTTAAAACTGTTGAACAAAATACTTATAATGTAGCACTCCTACTGCCATATTCTAAAGTTGGTGACAAACCAACTGTGAGAGTAAGAGAATGGGAAGGAAGGAATACAAGAACATAGAAATATGAAAAGCCTTGGAGAACTAGGCATTCTTTCTATTTTACCTTTTTCTTGATGCTAAATTTCTCATTAAAACTTGTCACTTCATAAAACAATCATTCATTTTGTTTATTGAGAAAATACTGCGTTTGGCCTTCAATAGGCACTAAAAATAAAAAATAGACCAAGTACCATCTCTCATGAAGTATATGTGCTACTACTTTCTATGTGCTTCCCATTCCTTGAATTACTGAAAACAAGTACCAGTAGATATATGGTCAAAGACATTGGTCTTACAGTTAGATTACTAAGTTAAAATCAAATATTATTTTGATTTGACTATTTTGATTACATGTATTATAAAAATATAGCGAGGAACTTGGTCGAAGAGTCAAAACATAAATCAGGGGATTGGGTGGAGTTGCAAATAGTAGATTTCAGTAAAAATCTACTTAGCTATCAATTTATATAAAGAATCCTATACACATAGACCTCCATATATATCTGCTGTATTACTGGAAGCATCAGCCTGGCTCCTCAATCTTTTTCAAGGCATGTAAGTAATTCTTTCTGCTTAAATTAACTTGTTCTGGGGATTCAAGTATGAGAATGGATAACAGACAAATAATAGAAGGGAATGAGAGTGTACTTTCTAATACTTAAATTTAGATTCGTTGAATAGCCCTTCCTGGAGTGGGATTTGACTTGGAAAGGCAAGAAAATCATAACAAAAAAGAAAAAGAGAAAAGACACATTTATTTGTGTTAAAAAGAAGACAACTAGTAATATCAATAAAATGTGATTATTTTGGTTGGATTTTTGGGTATACCTATGTAATATATGAGAAAATATGTGGAGTAATAGCAGTTGTGATTAGGCTTTATTGAATGTTCCACCTCAAAGTAGGAAAAAACACATAAATAATATTGATAAAAATAACCCATTATAAAAATATCAAAATTAATGGAACGTAATATCTATTGTAAGCTATTTAGGTTCAGTATAGAATGGTGAAATCACTGGGGGTACATAGAAACACAGAATCAATGGCTCAATATATTCAGAAAACATGAGTTACCTATTGAATTAGCTAAAAGAAAAATAAAAAGATAAATATCGATGCTTGTAATGGTCCTGTGCCTTAAGAGAAAGTGGAGATATAAATTGGTAAAATAGTTCTGGAAAGCTTTTGACAATTTATATCACCAGTCTTACATTTGTTCATAGCTTTAGAATGTGGCATTTTACTTATTCAAATACATTATAAGAGATAATTTGAAATGCAGATACATTGTTTTTTAAAAATATTTATGACTTTTAACAAAATTTGAAAAAAATTGCAATATTTCAAAAATTATGTGCAACACATTACCACACAGAACAGTCATTTTTAGTTCAGTCAACATTTATTGTATCCTCCCTTTGTTCCATGTACTATGTTGCAAAGATGAACAAACACAGCACTTATATTCAAGGAACTTAAAGGTGCATCTGTATCTTCTCAATCTATTCCTATTCTCTGATTATGACATATTTTTCTCTTTTACTGGATTTTTTCTGTCTGTAGTTTAAATTTAGTGTTGTGTGATGCTCAGTGGCTGTTCTATCCCTGTATAGCCTTTCTGACATGCATCATTGAATTTCTGCTGATATGATAACAAGCTCAAAATTATGATTTTATATCAGACCTCTATCCTGAGCTCTTAAACTGTATTTCAGTCGATAAACCAGGCATCTACCCAAATGTCTTACAGGAATCACAAGGTTAATATCACAAAACTGAAAGTTATTATTTGTCTGAAATCTTTTCCACCATTGATATCTTCTTGGTGAATAGCACCACATTTTCACACTGGCAGAAAGTGGACCCTCATCCTCCTCTTCCACTCGTATTCAATCGTATTGAGTCCCTGTAAAATATGACTCTTTAGGAGTTCCTTCATCCAACTCTTTGTCCAAAAGGACTCATTTTTTTTCAAAATTGGTATGATTAGACAAGTGCCCAGTGTGGCATTCTACTAGCCCAATAAATGTTTGCAGAAAATTTGTTTAATGAGTGAATGAAATATTTTGGATATATCTTTAGAGGTATTTTCATGTAGGTGAGAGGAGCTAATGTTTTGGGTGATTTAAGTTCTACCAGTAGAATTTTATGATTAAAAAGTGGGATACAGAGTGAAATGGACATAGCTGTTGATGAAAATGAACTTTGATGAAAATTGATTTTGAATTGATTTGAGGTTTTATCCCTTGATTATAGATTTTTTAAGAAGAATATAAATTTGGGATTTGACATGTAGAATCATAGTACAAAGTCATAATTTTCAAATAATACGACTTCTGTTGTTGCAATAAAATTTTGGCTTAGCATAAAGCAATTCAACTAGATAGGACTGTAGTTCCTCATCACTGGTGACTTAAGTTCTGAACAGTAGACTATGAGCAGAAATAACATTGCCAATTCCAGATCTAGGACTCATGACATAAACATACTTCCTCTAAGTACTCTTTCTTCTGCTGGATTATTAGAACCATGTGTGGGCTTGAACCATAAAAACAACAATAGCACCAAATGGGACTGTGAAGTGATTGCTTGAATGAAATTTGGGTCTGTATGGAGCAAAAATGGACCACTGATTTAAAACTGTAATGAGGGAGACATTAAATTTTATGTTGTCTATTCCATTTTATTCAGGATCTCTTTGATATATCAGCTTTATTTGACCCTAAAATATAAAGACAGTAGAGCCCCTCATATGTAGTAAAATAGTTATTTTAAATTATTACTTATTTTTCAGTTCAGGGTTAATTATATTGCAAAAAGTGGTAAAAATATATAGATGTGAATTCAGGGAAACTATCAATTATGTTAAACTGTTATGGCAGATAACTCTCATCAGAGTCTCAGAGATAAACTATTATTATCTTTTCTTTCATAAACTTGTCCTTTAATTATTTTGGCCAAACTCTTTCCAGAGTTTTCCTCTTCCAAAATCTGCTAACATTGGAACTCCATCCACCCTTGCCTTTTGCAATCTAAACTAAGTTCAATTTAATAAGCATATACTTTTCAGTGATCATGATCTCAGGACATTGATAAAATATAAATTGTGTTTGCTTATTTTGACTTTTATTCTCTCCTTTCTAGTTTTTTTGTTACAATTACTCATTGTCTACCAATGCTATATAGGCATCTAAGTCCATAAACACTTTCTCAAGTACATTTACTTCCTCCATTCTTATTCTTCATAAAGTCTGTGTTATTGTAATAGTATTGGTAGAAAATTATTGATAATTTTCTACCAGATTTTTATCTATTTATCTGCAGATAAAATAGATTTATCTGCAGGTTAAACTATTCTCTTCCACAACCATATTCAATTAAAGTAAGCAAAAAAGAATTCTTAAAGATTTTAAGGAGTCTTATTGGTATATTTACCACATTTATCCATATCTATATTTAGTACATTAAAATTATGATCTTCTTATAATGACCTGAACTCTCTAGTCTCTGGAAGCACAATGAGAATCTGTGTGTTGATACTAGTTATCCCATATAAATCAAAAGAAAATGGACAGTAGACACTGAATTGTAATTCTGGTCAGGTTCCCTATCTCCAAAACATGTTTTAGAAAAAAATAGTTTCACTAACCCATGGATTTTCAATTGTATCAAGAAGGTAATAAGTTTATATTTTATATTTTGTCTAACTATGAAAACAATGTATGCTACCTTCTTCTTTCAGCCATGAAGGGGCAATAGAGGATGATTTTACCCTCCTGACCTAGGCAAGCAAAGAACTAGACCAAGTACATAAAGCAGCAGTTTTCAGAAATGAGACAAAAGGCAACAGAGGGCTATGATATCTGAAGGAAGAGAAACAAATGGAGATTCTAGTCTGCAGTACGAGTAGAAATATAAACAAAGCCTGGTAGCCACTTGAGTTGAAGGGACAGTGGTAGAACTTGAGGATAACATGGCAGCTATAATTCGTAGGGCAGAACTCCAGAGAGGAAAGACTTACACGCACATGTGCCTGCACACACACACACACACACACACACACACACACACACACAGAGACACAGAGAGAGAGAAGAATCTAGAGATTTGCAGGGAGATCCCGTTGAGTCTTACATTGACCAAAATCAGAGAATATGCATAGCAAAATGTCAGGAGCTTTGGTGAAGAATCTCTAGAAAGAGCAAGTGGAACAATTCCTGACATTCACACATGGCTAAGAAGTATTTGTGTTCTCACCAGCCAGAATAAAAACGTCAATAAAACAGGAAATATTGGGTAGAATATTCAGAAGGATGTTGTTTCCATAGTGAGTCAAATTTTACTCTAATGTAATAGCTACTCTGTGCCTGCCTAACTAAACTTAAAACCAAGCCTTTAAAGGATAAAACTGTTTCCAATAACTTAAGTGTGTCACAGAACAAAGGGCAAAGGTGTATAAAGAGATACAAAAGCATTTAACCCATAAAAAAGTAAAATTTATACTTTCTGAAAACCAGTTAATATTTATCAGACATGTAAAAGACAGGAAAAGACAAACTATGATAAGGAAAAAGTAATCAATAAAAATAGATAAAAAATAACACAGATGATAGAATAGTTATTTAATCAGTTATTATAATTAGTATTCATATGTTCAAAAAGGAGGAAAGCATAAGAATATTTATTTTCTTTTTTTATTTATAGTTTCAGGGGGTAAATGTGCAGGTTTGTTACATGGATATATTATGTAATGGTGACGTTTGGGATTCTTGTGTATCCACTAACCAAATAGTGAACATTGTACCCAAAAGGTAATTTTTAACCCTCACTTCTGTCTTATAAGCTCTTTTGGAGTCCCTCATAGCTATAATTCCCATGTATACCCATTGTTTAGCTCCCACTTGTAAGTGAATACATGCAATATTTGATTTTTTGTTTGAGTTATTTTGCTTAGGACAATGCTCTCCAGCTTTACCCATGTTGTTGCAAAAGACACAATTTCATTCTTTTTTATGGTTGCATAGTATTCCATTGTGTCTATATACCACATTTTCTTTATCCAATCATCTATTAATGAACACTTAGGTTGATTCCATGACTGTACTATCATGAATAGTGCTGTGATAAGCATATGAGTGCAGTTGCCTTTTTTATGTAATGATTTCTTTTCCTTTGGGTAGATACCCAGTAGTGGAATTGCTAAGCCAAAAGGTAGTTCTATTTTGTATTCAACAAGAATATTTAAAAGTGACATGGGAGACATGAAAAAGACACAAATCAAATGGTAAAAAGCATAATAGTGTCTGAGATGAAAAAACACATTGGATAGAATTGAGCATATGAGACACTATAGAAGGAATTCTTGGTGAACCTGAAACAGCATTAGTGATGGTGACAGTGGCCCATCTGGAGCAGCTGCTGCAAGAATGCCAGCTGCAGTGGGGGAGGTGGAACCAGCAGGAGCCAGGATCAGGTGACCTAAGTAGGAGTTTCGTGCCCTAACAAGTTGGCTAGGTGGGAGCCCATGCTCCCAGGCACAACTTCAGCCTTCTAGCTATGGCTCCAGGTACAGACATCCCTGTGCTGTCGGGGGCCTGAGAAGCCACCTGCCTCTACAGACTCAGAAGTGCCTGCTCCTGCACCCTGGCCCTCTCCTTGCTCCTGGTGCCCTCTGTGGTGTGGAGCACAGCTGTGGCCAAGCCCGTGCACTGCTGTGACCCAGCTGGGTGTGCACACGTTTGAGGTATGGTGCTGACATGCCGGCCCCCTGCCTCCTCGCCCCCCCTCCAGACTTTGGGCACCGACGAGCATGGGAGGGAGGCTGGGCGGCTGAAGGGAGCTCAGAACAGGCCTGCAAGAACCCCTCAGTGTGGACAGCCTCGGTGCCAAAGATTGCATGTTGATGGCAGTGGGACACAGTCAGGTTCCTAGGTGGAAAGAGCAGGTCCCCAGTGAAGCTTCACCCTCAAGTCAGAGATGTCTTGAAGCCTGAGAGCTGGGCTGCCAGTCCCATGTGAAGTCTGTGACCCAGAGTGATAACTTCCTTGATGCCTTTCGGCCAAATGGCGCTTTTTCCAGTAACACCCATGACTGCCCATAGACCAATCAGTATTCACTTTCTCCATTCTGAGCACGTAAACACCCCATACTCAACCAGACTCAGACACTCATAGGGACTACCTGCCTGCAGGTAGGAGCTACTCATTTTGGGTAGCTCCACACTCATCAGTATGTCCTGCCTGCAGAAAGGAGCTACCCACTTCAGGTCTCCTGAGAGATATTCTGTTGCTCAAAAAAAAGCTTCTTTCTGCCTTGCTCAACCTCCAGTTGTCTATATAACCTAATTCTTCCTGAATGCAGGGCAAGAACTTGGGACCTGCCAAACAGTGGGAGTAAAAGGAGCTGTAACACATTTCTGCCTGGCTTGCTGAACTGTGGGTGGTGACATGCTCCGGGACTGTGGGAATGAAGAGTGGTGACCCTTCTGGGAGCCCCGACCTCAGGATTCCCTGAGCCCAAACTGCTGTAACAGTATAGCCCTCCCACCCTCTGCCAGCACTGGGTGGCCACCCCATGCAATGGGAAGCAGCAGTAGGGCCAGGCCAGCCCAGGAGCTGCAGGATAGAGTGGGACAGCAAGACTGAAAGAGCAGTAACACAAATGGGCTGAAACACGCCCCCCTGAAATATGCTCCCCTACTTCCTGCACTGCAGGAGACAAGAAGGAGAAAAGAGCAGTGACCCTTCTGGGATCCCAGATCTCAGGTCTCTCCAAAACAGGGCTATGACACACAGTAACACCTCTCTGGGGCTCTGTGGTTCCTGGTGTCTTCATTTTGGGTGCCATAGTGTTCCCTTTGTCCAAAGATTGGTGCCCATAGTGGAAGCTGCTTGTGGTACGTCTGGTCGAGTTACAGCCTCACAGGGAGCCAGCACGTGTACCAGCATCTGGAGCTGACCACCTGCCACAGCAGCTGATGTGCCTCACTGTGTGCAGTGGCTGAACACCAGGCTTGCTTGCTCACATACTCCTCACTGCTTCATGCCTGGCTTGCCCTTGGTTGGCATGGGATCCAGGCCGGTAGCACAAGCCAAGTGCATCCTGGCCAAGTGGGTGGAATAAGCCCAGAGCATGCAAGTGAAACTCAAGCAGAGGTGCCACTAACCACAGAGATTTTCAGCTAGCGAAAAGACACCCTGAAGATTTTGTGACATTTCAAATTATCTAATGTGAAGCACACAGAGAAAAAAAAAAGACTGAAAACATGTTCTGACCATAAATAAGGTGTAGAATAACTTCATTCAGCCAAATAGACATGCAATTTTAGTCCCTGAAGCCAAGGATGACACAAAAAAGGTTTGAAGAAATAATGGTTGAACATTCTCCCAGTTTGATATAAAATATAAACTCCAGGTCTAGGATGCACCAAAAAATTGAGAAAAACTATACCAAGATACATTCTAATCAAATTTCTTACAACTAGTGACAATTATATTTTAAAGAAGCCAGAGGAATAAAAAAAAATTATGGACAAACAAAGATAAAAAATGACTACAGATTTCTCATCAGAAACTGCAATGCCAGCCAGAAGACAGCAGAACAACATTAAAGCCCTAAAGAATACAGTTGCCTAGACATCAATATGCACAAAAAATATCCCTGGAAAACAAAAATAGAATATAGACTGACTTAGGTATGCAAAAGTTAAGTTTCATCACCAGCAGATCTTTACTATAAGAAATGTGAATGTCCTTCAAGCAGAAGGAGAATAATAAATGAAAATCTGTATCTACATGGAACAATAAAGAACACTAGAAAAGGTAAATGGAGGGATACACATAATTTTTCTTAGTTATGTAAAACAAGTCTGGAAAAGACCAAAAGGAGAACAAAGAGCAGGTGAAAACAAGTAGCAGAAAACAGCAAAATGATATATTTAAGCCAACCATATCCACAACCACATAAAACTGAGGCTTAAATATTTTAATTAAGAGACAGAGATTGTCAGAATAAATTTTTTTAAGAAAGCAAAACCTAAATACTACCACCAACTAATTAACTTTATATATAAAAACAAATATGTTAAAAGTAAAATTATAGAAAAAACTATCATGGTAATGCTAATCAACAGGATGCTGAATAGGCATATTGATATCAGACAGGGAATGGTTCAGAGAAAATAATATTACCAGAAGAAAATAAGTCATTTTATAATGATAAAGGGTTAATTCACCAAGAGAACACAATTAATCTATGACAGAAAACACATTAGTGTTTGCATATAGATGGGTTGGGAGACAGAAAAGGATAACAAAGAGATAGAAGGAAACTTTTGTGGGTGATGGATCTGTTCATTTTTTTTATTGGGATGATAATTTCAAGATACAAGTGTAAAAATATAAAATTGCACACTTTAAGTATTAATGATTTATTGTGCTTTAATTATAATAAAGTTGTACAAGAATCATGCATGCTATCTAATAAAATTCAGACAATGAAACAGTAAAACTAGGCATTCTCCTATTGTTTACAATCTTAGGAGAAATTTACTCAGCCTTTCACCATGAAGTCTAATTTTAGCTACATGTTTGTTCTGAATGCCCATTATCAGGTTGTGTATATTTATTTTTATTCCTATTTTGCTGAGAGTTTTGCCATGAATAAATGTTGGGTTTTGTAAAAAATTTTTCTGCATATATTAAGATGATCAAATCATTTTTCATTTTTAGTCTTTTAATATGGTGATTTGTGTTGTTTATCTTTTTAAAAATTTTAAACCATGTTTGGATTTCTGAGATAAACTCCACTAAATCATAATTAAATGTTGAAATTGTTTTGCTAAAATTATGCTGAGAATTCTTGAACCAATGGTCATATTTTCTTGTGTTATATTTTGTCTAATTTTATCCTATGATATTGATAGCCTTATAGGAGTAAGTTAAAAAGTGTTCATTCGTCTTCAATTATCTGGAACATTTACATAAATTGGTATTATTTCTCCCTCAAATGCTTGGGGAAGCTCACCATTGAAGCCATCTAGGCCTCAAGTTTTTTATTAGAAAATATTTAACTATAAATTCAATTTATTTGATAAATATAGGGCTATTTATACAATATATTAAATATTTCTTTTTGAGTGAGATTTAGTAGTTTGTTTTTCAAAGAAATTGTCCATTTCATAGATGATGTCAAATGTATTTACAGTAATTTGTCCACAGCTGTTCACAGCATTCTTTTATTATTCTTTTACTGTGTGTAGGATTTTTAGAGATCTCCCCTTTCTTATTTCTTATATTGCAGAATATATTCTCCACTGCCTCCTCTGGATCATTTCAGACAGAACATAGCTTCAAACCAACAAAAGGAGAACAAGGTAAGTAAAGCTTCTTCATTCCTTGTTATCCACATGGATTATATGTAAGTTCATTCAAGTTCTATAGCACAGGGTTGCAAGTGTGCTGATGTGACAAAAAAAGTACAAATAACAAGGAACAATCCATTATTCAGGTTCACAAGAGATACTACCCTTTCCTCTCGACATATATATAGGTTCCGGTCCAGTGATAGGTACAAGAATATGTCTTAGATGCCATCTAAAATGGATAGTTGCCCTCATATCAGGTTTCTGTCTTTCAACCTGGAACATAATGTTTTTTAACATATCTAAATAATTTTAGATTAAAAAAATCACCATTTTATATCATGCTATCTAACAATCTAAGCCCATAAACAGGGAAGGGGCCTCGAGCATTTGGAATACACGACTTTAGATTCTAGGTACTTGTTATGGAAACTGTGTCCACAGCCAAATCTCATCTTGAATTGTAGCTCCCATAATCCCCATGTGTCATGGGAGGGACCCAGTGGGAGGTAATTGAATCACAGGGGTGGGTTTTTCTCATGCTGTTCTCATGATAGTGAATAAGTCTCACAAGATCAGATGGTTTTAGAAAGGGCAGTTCCCCTGAACATGCTCTGTTTGCCTGCCACCATGTAAGATGTGCCTTTGCTCCTCCTTCACCTTCTGCCGTGTTTGTGAGGCCTCCCCAGCCAGGTGGAACTGTGAGTCCCTTAAACCTATTTTTCTTTATAAATTACCCAGTCTCTGGTATTTCTTCATAGCCGTATGGAAATAGTCATAGCTGACTATTAAGGTCAGCTTCAGTGATTGTTTTGCTAAGAAAGAAGACCCGCTCCAAATAGAGGGCTTAAGAAAATGTCATCTGCTTTTAAGCAGGGTCTACTTGAAGGAATTTAAGGATCTATAATATTCACCAGCCTGTCCATGAAAGAAAGACTCATGGAGCATTTGGTGTTTTCAAAAATAGTTTTAGAATTTAAAACTGCCAGACTGATTTATTTGTAACACCATATATATCATTTTGTTACCATGTTATTGGCTAGGGCTTTCCCAGTAATTCAATCTTTTTTCTTTCTAATCTTTCAATTTGACAAACAGCTAAAACTATTGTATCACTGTGAAAAAGGAAAATCAGTTGTTGTTAAAGAGTTTCGTTAAATGATTATGTGATTCATTAAGCAAAAATTTCATACTCTTATGTTAATTTTCCTTAGAATGAATATATCCAGTGGTATAATTTGCACATCAATAGCTACGGAATTCATTGTAAATTGAACTGTTTACTACAGAATTAAAATAAAGTAACAATAGAGAAATTCACCAAGTGAATTTTTAATTTTAACAATAAGAATGAGAAGATACTATCGAAAATATAAAATTACTGTGAGTCATGGCAAAACAAGCAAACAAAAAATACAAGCCAAGAAATTTAGGTACAATCTTCATTTATGTATTTGTTTTAATAAAATTCTTATTTTATTAAAATAAAATAAAATGTCCCAACAGTGCCATTTTAATAAAATAAAAATTATTTAGTTTTATTTTAAAATTTTGTTTTAATAAAAATTTTTCTTTGAATGACAACTTTTAACATTTACTTTATATTTATTTATAGCCATCTGAGCCCACTGAATATATTTGACTAAATACATTGTCATGTATTGAATAAACTTCCTATATCTTATAAGTGGTATTTGTGCCAAGTTTTTAGATAAAGATTAAAGTACATATCCATTTAGCTCCGATTCAGTAGTTCTAAATGCAGTTTTAAAATCATTACACCAGATTACCTATGATGTTGGAGTAACTTCTGGTATGGAATTAAAAATTGGAGAAGCTCACTCATGCTTTTTAATCAATGTGAACATGTGGTTCAACATCATTGCGACGTCCTTGCATAGCCATAATGCATCAAGCTGTATCTAATTAATCAAAAATCAGATTGAACTTAGAAGAAAAGCAGTCATAAACCTTAACATCTTTTGTAAACCAAAAGTTATCTGAGACAGGTCTCAATCAATTTCAAAAGTTTAGTTTGCCTAGGTTAAGGACATGCCCCTGACATAGCCTCAGGAGGTCCTGGTAACATGTACCCAAGGTGGTCAGGGGTATAGTTTGCTTTTATATATTTTAGGGAGACATGAGATATCAATCATTATGTGTAAGATGTAAATTGGTTTGATCTGGTAAGGTGGGACAACTTAAGGCAGGGGCTTCCAGGTCATAGGTAGGTAAGAGACAAAAGGTCGCATTCTTTTGAGTCCTTGATCAGCCTTTCACTGAATACACAATTTAGTGTGGCTCAGGGAGTTTACATTTTACATAAACCATAGGACAGAGGAAGCAATCAGCTATGCATTTGTCTCAGGTGAGCCTCAATGGGGTGACTTTGAGTTCTGTCTGTCCTTTGTCCACAAGGGATTTCCTTGTGGGCAGATTGTGGGGAAGGTATGTAGCTTTTTATCTTGGCAGCTATCTTGTTTAGGAATAAAATGGGAGGCCGGTTTGCCTGACATAGTTGCCAGCTTGACTTTTCCCTTGGCTTAGTGATTTTCCGGTCCTGAGATTTATTTTTCTTTAACACTGTCAGTTAAAAATGATTGGTTCTCACTTGGGCAACTGCCATAGGATTCTAGTTCTGCCCTCTACTTTCTCCTATCCTTCTTCAACACATTATGCAAAAAGCAGATGGATCTTTCTAAAACATAAATTGTATCATGTTATCCATTTGCTTAATACGTATTGTACTTGGAAAATAACTGACATTTTTTACTATTGTCAGAAGTGTTCAAACCAGAGCAAATCCGTCTTGAATAGAGGCTGGGTAAAATAAGGCTGAGGTCTACTGAGGTGCATTCTCAGGACATTAGGCATTCTTAGTCACATGATGAGATAGGAGGTTGGCACAAGATACACGTCACAAAGACCTTGCTGATAAAATATCATGCAGTAAAGGAACCGACCAAATCCCACCAAACCCAAGATGGCCATGAAAGTGACCTCTAGTCATCCTCACTGCTCATTATATGCTAGTTATAATGATTGTCATGCTAAAAGACACTCCCACCAGGGCCATGACAGTTTACAATTTCTATAGCAATGTCAGGAAGTTACCCTATGTGGTCTAAAAAGAGGAGAAACCCTCAGTTCTGGGAATTGCCCACCCCTTTCCTGGAAAACTCATAAATAATCAACCCATCGTTTAGCATATAATCAGGAAATACCCATAAAAATAGCCAATAAGCAGCCCTTGAGGGTGCTCTACCTATGGAATAACCAGTCTTATACTTTCTTAGTAAACTTGCATTCGTTTTACTCTATGGACTAGCACCAAATTCTTTCTTGTGTGAAGTCCAAAAACCCTCTGCTGGGGTTAGGTCTGGATCAGGACCCCTCCGGTAACATTATCACCCATATAGCCCTATATCTTCTGGACGCTGGAGAGCACCCCAACGTAATCTCTAAGCACAATGCTCCAGACACACTGGCTGCTTTCTGATTCAATACTATTCCAAGTTTCCTGCAATATAAGAGTCTTTGCACAGCATTTACCTTCAGATTGGAACTGTTTTCCTACTGCTTTCATCTTTCTATTCCCTCAGGTTCAAAATAAAGTTCTGAGAGGTCTTCCTTGAACACATTATCCAGAGTTAGTTGGCTTCAGTCACTCTCTAATCTGAATCACTGTAATTTCTTCCTTTCCTAATGGCACATGTCATGCATTTTTGTTATTTGGCAGACTAATTGTATTTCTTTCATCCCTTTCACACTGTGAACTCCATAAGGACAGGGATTGTTTCTTAGTCTTTATCCATCCACCACCTAAAACAATGTTGGCACAAAGTAGGTCAACAGCAAGTATTTTTAATAAATAAATCATTTTAATCTAATATCTGGATAATTTTTCCACATCTTCCACCTAATGGAAGAGTGACATTTTATTAATGGAAAAGACACCTTATTTTTCTAATAGCTTTCATGAATATGAAAACAATCTACTCATATCCTTATATTCTTTTCCTCTTGTGACTAACAGCATTCATTAACAAGTTGGTTTTTAACAATCGTTAGTGTGTTTGAAGTTTATATAAAAACCAAATTTATGTCATTAATATAATTTCTCCTAATAGTCCCTTGGTAAGAAACTCTAGAAGGTCACTGTGGAGGGCTAGACAAATTTGTGCAAAGCCAAAGGATCCCCTGACAGTAACGGAATACGTATCCTTTCCCTTTAAGTTTTAATGTTATTAGAACATCTGTGATGAACAAAGTTTATCCCAACTGAGAGACACATTGAGTCTGCATAATGGAAAAGACAATGAGAGAACAGAGAGTCTGGGAAGGTAATCCAGGCTCAGCACCAGGGCCAAAGGGAAATTAGAGAGGGCTGGCTCTGGCATCACATGTGGCTAATCTGGAAGACTCTGGCAAGACAAACACCCTGGCACTGGGGAACATTTTGGCAATATGGTTATTCACAGAAGTGTGAAATAAGCCACCATCTGCTTAGAGGAGACTGTCTGAAAATAAGCCAGGCAGCATGCTATTGTTTTCTATTGAAAGACTACTGAGTCTTTCTTTGAGAAAACCCGAATATCAAAGTCACCAACACAGCAGTGAGCAACTTTCTGTTGAATGGTGGAGGGCTACTTTTCTAGAGTAATCATAACTAAAGCAACTGCAGCCAAAATCTAGTCTGGCAAATGGTTACCGTGTGAAGACCAACTAAGCCCAAGAGTTCTGGAAAGTTAGGTGGGAGAAGATCTGTATGTGGATGGTCCTTGTAACCTGAGTGTTAATAAACAATGTGAATTTATTTGAATATCTCTAGCAGACACTGTCAGTGCCCCGTCTACATTTCACTGGCTCTTACCATTTCCATGATCATAGGCTCTAGTTCCAACTCGCAGACTTTCTGTTTTCTGTACTGAGAGAGCTCTCTCTGACCATCAGAATATGCTGTGCTCAAGTGCATACCAAGTCAGAAGTGTTGGGGAATAAAATAACCTCCTGGAAACAGTGTTCAGCCAATGTGGCTTGGTAGATAACTAACCCAACTTCTGCACCTGGCAAAAAGAATAACTAAGGACTACATACTCTGCTGGTACACAGAATTCCCAGATGGAATTAAATACCACTGAGGATCACAGCTTGAAAACACACCACATTTGTTGGCTTCCTTTCTTTCCCTACCTGTATTACTTTCCTAAAGCTGCTAAACAAAAGTGACCTCTGGATGACCAGAGGGAGGAAGCCAGTGAAAACTTTGTACATCACAGATGTTCAAATAACCTTAAAACAAACTGGAGGACTTAACAAAAATGTATTAATATATTCTCTCATGGTTTTGGAGGTCAGAAGTTTAAAATCAAGGTGTCAGCAGGGCCATACTCCCTATGGAGGCTCTAGGAAAAAATCCTTCTGTGCTTCTTCCTTGATTATAATGGTTGTCAATAATTCTTGACATTCCTTGCCTTATAACAGAGTCACTTGAATCTCTGCTTCTGTCGTGTGATGGTCTTCTCCCCTGTGTCCCTCTCTGTGTCTCTGTATCTAAATATCCCTTTCCTTTCTTTTATAAAAACACAAGTTATTGGATTTAGAACCCACCCTAACCCTGTATGACCTTATCTTGCTTATATCTACAAAGTCCCTATTTGCAAAGGTCATATTCCTAGTGGACGTGAACTCTGGGGAAATATTGTTCAATCCAGTACAAATTCTCAATTGTTTTCCTCATATCCAGTGTTTCTAAAGATCACTTTACAAAGAAACAAGCTGCACAGATATTCTTGTTTTAGGCTCGACTTCTGGGGAAACTACTTGCCTAACGACTACGCAAGGTCTTATAGGAGATAGGTGCCCGTTAAGATGAAACCTCCCACTTTCCCTCATTGTTTCTAGACTACTATATAGGCTCAAGCCTCATTATGGCTTAATGAGGAAAGCCCTGTCTCTGTTTCACGAGGAAAATAATTATTCACCAAAAGAACAGAGAATCCAGCTATTAGAAACAAACCAGAACCAACAGATCATAACTGGAATGAATTGTGATGGTTCTGGGTCAAAGTGGGCTGAATATAAGGCTGAATAAAGTAGAGTTGATTAGCAATTGAGTTTTTATCTTTTTATTTCATAATTAATATCTTGTCAGAACACCTGGAGCTAGCTTTAATATGCTGGTGGGATGAATTCTCCAAGCATGAAAAATTAAAACAAAACAAAACAAAAAGACACAATCAAGGTAATAAGTAGAAATGAAGTGGAAATGCCAGAATTGCTTTGAGACCAAAAGGCTGAGAGGGCAGCAAGCTAGACTAGATTAAATAAGATTAAAGAAACTAGCAGCTGACTCTGATCTCTAGGAGGCCTCTAAGGACAATCACTTCCCTAAAGCAATAAGGAATGTACTATTGAGGCGCTCTCAGCTTTATTGAGAAGCCAGTGGTGGCTATCCCCGGCAAGCTGGGAATGATGATAGAAAGGCTTTTATGTAACTGGATTGTGTAATGTCCTTGAGGAAGAGAGGATTCCAAAATAATAGAGGTTATGTTTCAGCACTTAACTATCAGAGACAAGGTGGGCATAATTATGATAATAGATGCAAGGGTGAAATGACACTCCTGGACCTCCAGGGATCTGTGGTTGGCTAATTGACTATGGTGTTCTTAAGGAAAAGATAAATGGACAGCTATTGAGTGCATTTCTTAAATCCTATAATGAACAAAGGTAAAGATTGGAGGAGCGAAAAACTAATGTCAACTGCCATAGTGGAAAAATCACAATCCTTGGCTTAATTTCCAGGACAGAGCTATCCTTCAAACTCAAAGTCCTTTGATTAAAGGAATGCCAGCGGTTTTAGTGCAACTACAACATATATAAATAGCAGTAATTATTTCAGTCTATCTCCAGGAGACCTATGACCATTCACCAGAGTAACTGTATTTGGAGAAAGAGGAATACCCAAATCTTTTTAGGATTGTTGAAAAGAGTTTGAACTGTTATTAATACTATAGGTCATTCGTTAGAATGGAGGCTTTAAATTTCTGGTGGTAACTGAGGTACTACTCCAAATTCATCTTATAATGTGCTTAATAGGTCTTAGTACCATATAATACATCACCAGGAAAACTGCTAGCCTGGTGAAGTGCTGGGATGAACTCTTAAAGGCATAGCTAGTGACCTGGTTATGACATTTTTGTAATTGGGGCAATCTTCTTCAAGATGAAGAATATACTAGGGCCCAACAGCCAGTATATGATAATTTATTGCATTGTGTGGAAATATGAGTCTGGGATCCAAAAGTTGGAAGGAGAAGAACCCTTTTTTACATATCTCAGTGAACCACAAGTGGAAACTCTGCATCTTCTCCCTGTAAATGTAAGCACTGCTTGATTAAAGGCCCTGGTCCCTGAAAGATACTTTTCCCAGGGCCACAGTAAGGTAAAGCTGTGGTGGCTCCTCAGTCACTTTGAACTCCTTGCACGAGGAAACCAGACAGCAAGAAAGTCACTAGACTGGCAGGGGTAATTGATCATGTACTACATAAACAGCAGAGAAAAACAGTGTCTGGAACTTATGAAATTGATGTTTCTGTGACTAGTGACAACTGTGAATGGGCAATTGCCTCAGCCATAGCCTGACATAAAAAGGGTCACCGGGGCTCAAATTTCATCATGTGAGTAATCTAGACCAGCAAAACTTCAGGTTGTGGATGAGTGGATGAGGTGAGTCTAATAAGGCATGACGGATATTGCTTCTTTGAGACCATTATTCCATATCCCATGGAAACATTGAGTGTTGTGGACATCCCAGTAAAGCTCCTAAGATTAACTTTTTGGAGGATTTTTTTTAAGAAAGTTGTCCAGCAACAATCTTGAAGAAGTGTGAGATGACAGTGTAAAATTAACTTGGTAGATGTGAGTGGTACAAGTTGTCTACTGTGGTAGGTGTTGGTCCCCCATCCAGATTACCTCAGCTACTACTTTAAAGCAAGGTGCCTTAAGTTTTCTGTCCTGTGTCCCTCTGCCTGAGGATTTATCTAGCTGCCAAAATCTACTGAAACTAGAAATTCTGGGGAATCAGCACCGCTTTCTCCCCAGGGCCTTTCAACCAATTACTGATAAAACGTAGTGGAATAATACTCCAGGTCCTGGCTCCTCAGATTTTTTTAGTTGAATGAAGTTCTAGTTGTCTACAATGGTTTCTTATTTAATTTGCTTCGTACTTGTTTCTGTTTCACTTCCCAATTTGTATACAGGTATTTACTGATATTGACTACTAAATAAATTACTTGCATTTTAATTATTGTCTTGAGCAAACCCTACCTAACAAAGACAAACTTCAACTAGTAATGCAAGTCATACTGGTTTCATAGATATGTCTTGTTTTTTGTGGGGAAAAGAAAGAGATCAGATTGTTACTGTGTCTGTGTAGAAAGAAGTAGACATAGGAGACTCCATTTTGTTCTGTACTAAGAAAAATTCTTCTGCCTTGAGATGCTGTTAATCAGTAACCTTACCCCCAACCCTGTGCTCCCTGAAACATGTGCTGTGTCAACTCAGGGTTAAATGGATTAAGGGTGGTGCAAGGTGTGCTTTGTTAAACAGATGCTTGAAGGCAGCATGCTCCTTAAGAGTCATCACCACTCCCTAATCTCAAGTACCCAGGGACACAAAACACTGCAGAAGTCCGCAGGGACCTCTGCCTAGGAAAGCCAGGTATTGTCCAAGGTTTCTCCCCATGTGATAGTCTGAAATATGGCCTCGTGGGAAGGGAGAGACCTGACCGTCCCCCAGCCTGACACTTGTAAAGGGTCTGTGCTGAGGAGGATAAGTAAAAGAGGAAGGAACGCCTCTTTGCAGTTGAGACAAGAAGACTCCTGCCCGTCCCTGGGCAATGGAATGTCTCAGTGTAAAACCCGATTGTATATTTCATCTACTGAGATAGGAGAAAACCACCTTAGGGCTGGAGGTGGGACATGCGGGCAGCAATACTGCTCTTTAAGGCATTGAGATGTTTATGCGTATGCATATCTAAAGCACAGCACTTAATTCTTTACCTTGTTTATGATGCAGAGACCTTTGTTCACGTGTTTACCTGCTGACTTTCTCTCCACTATAATCCTATGACCCTGCCACATTCCGCTCTCCAAGAAACACCCAAGAACGATCAATAAATACTAAGGGAACTCAGAGGCCGGCAGGATCCTCCGTATGTTGAACGCCGGTCCCCTGGGCCCCCTTTTTTCTTTCTCTTCACTTTGTCTGTGTCTCTTTCTTTTCCAAGTCTCTCCTTCCACCTAATGAGAAACACCCACAGGTGTGGAGGGGCAACCCACCCCTTCAGTTTTTTTACTACATTTACTTGAAAAATAATGAATATAGTGCCCTATGTTATCTCTTGTATCATACATTAATATTTACATATGCAACTGGTTTATTAAACATAACTGAGCATAAATTTTGAAAGTGTAAATAGGTAATATGAGCATAAATTTTGTAAGTGTAAATAGGTAATATGAGCATAAATTTTGTAACTGTAAATATGTCATGATCATAAATTTTGTAGGTGTAAATATCTAATGAGTGTACATTTTATAAGTGTAAATATGTAATGAATGTAAGTTTTGTGTTAATTTTGTAAGTGTAAATATTTTGCTCATGTTTATGTTTTGTGTCTTTTAAAATTTATCCTCAATTCAAGAATATGGGATCTGACTTCTGTAACAAATACTAAATACCTTAATGATAAGATTATGTGATATTCTAGACATCTTAGATAAATTTCTCTTATTTCAATGCAACCTTGTGTTTATTAGTCCATTTTCATGCTGCTGATAAAGACAGATTTGAGACTGGGAAGAAAAAAAAGACTTAATTGGACTTACCGTTCCACATGGCTGGGAAGCCTCAGAATCATGGCAGGAGGCAAAAAGCACTTCTTGCATGGTGGCGGCAAGAGAAAAATGAGGAATATGCAAAAGCGGAAACCCCTGATAAGACCATCAGATCTCGTGAGACTTATTCACTACCATGAGAACGGTATGGGGGAAACTGCCCCTCTGATTCAAATTATCTCCCACTGGGTCCTTCTCACAACGTGTGGAAATTATGGGAGTACAATTCAAGATGAGATTCAGGTGGGGACACAAAGCCGAACCATATCACCTTCATCAGGTTTAAACACCTGATGTTTAAACCTTCAATTACACTTCAAGAAAAAGAGACATAGAAACCACCTCTTTATGGAAGGAATGATAGAAAATCTTGATATTACCACAAGCCTCAAGGGAAAGGCCAAGTTATTTGTACTATCTTTAAAATGAAGGGTGCACCTGTAACCCCCCCTTAGTCCTCAGTAGTGGAACATATCAGAAGGCCTAATCAACATTTTTTTTTTTTTAACAAAGATTTACATTTATTTGCCCTCATTTACTGGTGACAGAGACATTTTATTAGTTGTGTTGAGAACACATGAATTTCATTTGTATGGTTTCACTTGCATGCTATCCTTTTTTGCCTACATTTAGAGCCATTGTTTTGTAAAGTGAATCACCTTTTATAATAGCTACAGGAAAAAAAAGTAGGAAAGTAAATATATTTAAGCTAAGTCCTTGATACACTTATTTAACAAATCAAAGCAGTGCTTCATGAAGCAGCTGCCAGCTCAAAGAGGCCTATCAGTTTGGGCTTCTCCATGACAAACTCTTTATCTCTGCTTCCTCTTACTGTTTTTTGTTACAGATAGTTAGACAGGCATGAGTCGGGCAGGAGAAGGCTCTCCCACCCACCAGGGATGTCAGGTGATGGTTCAGCAGTTATCACATCCCCTTTCTAAAAGTGATAAATTGGCAGTCAGATCCAGGTAGAGGCCATTTCCTGATGGTCCACACCTGTTGCACTGAAGTGTTAATTGAATGTAGATGCCAGGGAGAAGCAACTTCCTGGCATGTGCATTAAGAGACAAAATGGCGGAGTGTAACTTTCTGGGGGCACTCCACTGAAAAAGGGAAGAAAGCCACAAAATGGGCACAACTTCTTAAACACACTGCATATGCTCACTTTCCAAGGGCAATGGGGGCACTGTGCATACCAGCAGCCCACCCTCAGTGAAGAATTATGGTAAAGAGGCCAACCTATAAAGTCCTAGGATCAAGGTTAAACACTGCCCTTGACCTTCAGGTGACCACTTGGGTCTTTTCCAAGTGAATTTTCCTTTCCTCTTCTAAACCCTTTGTTTTTTTGTTTTGTTTTGTGTGTGCAGTTTTTGTTGTCATTGTTGTTGTTGTTTGAAATGGAGTCTTGCTCTGTCTCCCAGGCTGGGGTGCAATGGTTTGATCTTGCCTCACTGCAACCTCCGTCTCCCAGGTTCAAGCGATTATCCTGCCTCAGCCTCCCAAGTAGCTGGGATTACAGGTGTGTGTGGCTAACTTTTTTTTTTTTTTTTTTTTTTTTTTTGTATTTTTAGTAGAGACAGGGTTTCACCGTGTTGGTCAGGCTGGTCTGGAATTCCTGACCTCAGGTGATCTGCCTGCCTTGGCCTCCCAAAGTGCTGGGATTACAAGCGTGAGCCACTGCGCTTGGCCTCTAAACCCTTTTAAAATAAACTTCCACTCCTGCTCTGAAAGTTGGCTGAGTCTCTTCTGCATTATGCCCCTCACTAGATTTCTTTCTTCTGAGGAGGCAAGAATTGAAGTTACTACAAATCCATATGGACTTGCTGCCAATGACTCGGATACCTTCCACCAGCAACATTTTTAAACCACTGCTGATCTGTTCCATCTTCTTTTCTTTGGTCACTATTAAAGTTTGAATGTAGCATTGAACAGAGGAATGATATGGGGACTCTCAGATTTTATTGGCAAGAAAATCATTTAGAGTAAGAGGGTTTGGGGTTGGTTTTGTTTTGTTGTTGTTGTTATTGTTGTTTTTTCTTTTTCTTCTTGCCTTGCCAGTATGCTTAATTATCTGTTCAGTCAGATAGTTTTCCTGCAACAAACTTGTCTTCTCCCTTGAGAGAACAATAGCCTTGCAGAGGCAAGTCTCTATGTCTGAATAAAAATAGAATTAGCTACAGGGGAAATTATCTGTTTGCTGCAATGAATTCTTCTCTATGGTTTTCTTTTGAACTAGATAGATTACCAATATTCTTCACGAATACAAAATTGGGCAGCTGAAATTCATATCATTTTGATGAAATGAATAAATTCAGTGGGGACTACCACTGGTTCTGAGAGTCTCTAAGAGAGAAGAATTTGTGCTTATTTTGAAGACTGTACAGATAAGAACAAAAGATAATATAAGCTCCAAACAGGCAAGCCGATTTCATGTTTGCCTCGGGCAAACCAAATGTTCACTGTTGATTTACTGTTGAATTGTGAGAGCAAAGGGTTATAAAAGCAAAAACAATCTTTGTTCTTCTTTTTTTCCCCATTGTGACTCCTTGATACCCTAAAGTAATATGATTTGCTACGGATGATATGAAGAAAAGTTGGTTAGACTTATGGTTCTGGAAACTTTCAACCGTTTTAACATTGTGGACATGAAGCGTTGAAAATCAAACCATTTCTGTAAGAAGGTTAATAATATTTTTACAAATAAAGATGGGGAATTGAGTTTCAGTGATCGATTTCTACCTAGCATTATTGTGAAAACTGTGAAGTTGAGGTTAAAACAGTAACACCACAAAATATTCTTCCTGGTGTCCTGGTATTCCTTTAGAAGTGGCACAGGTTTATTAAACATTAGTTATAAAGACTAGAAAAGTCAAAACATTGAAATGCTCTCATATGAGAAAGATAACCATTATTGTTTGAAAATATCTTGCCAAGAATGATGCATCAACTTCTCACCTGAGACATACCAATGAGTTAATATAAATTGGGATAAATCACAGTTTTCAAGGGGCACTTTTTCTCTGCACATTAAGAATAAAAAATTTTACTTTCCTAATTTTTTTTTTTTTTTTTTTTTGAGACAGAGTCTCGCTCTGTCACCCAGGCTGGAGGGCAGTGGTGCTATCTCGGCTCACTGCAAGCTCTGCCTCCCGGGTTCATGCCATTCTCCTGCCTCAGCCTCCCAAATAGCTGGGACTACAGGCGCCCGCCACCACACCCGGCTAATTTTTGTATTTTTAGTAGAGATGGGGTTTTCACAGTGTTAGCCAGGATGGTCTCGATCTCCTGACCTCGTGATCCGCCCACCTTGGCCTCCCAAAGTGCTGGGATTACAGGAGTGAGCCACCGCACCCAGCCTTCTAACTTCTTTTACTTTTAAAAACAGTGAAGAAAAAAATCATAGTATTTCTATATTTTTACAGAAATCTTACTAACCTGATATAATTTATCCTGCCAACAATACCATGAATCAGATAAGAAATGAAACTCAGAAAAGACCTACCTAAATTAGCAGAGCCTGAGAAAAGGCTAAATATGGATTCAGACTCATAGTTTACTGACCTCAAAATCTGATCCATCCTTTTCATATTATAGCTCCTATGGGTTCTAAAATGTGTCAGGATTATAAAATTTTCTATAAATAAGGCAAAAAACAAGAAAACATTTTAGAATTTATCTCTCCCATTAGGCAAGAAGTAGAAATCATTAATAAATTTGGACATCATGGTAACAATTTCACACCTGAAATTTGAATTAAGTAGTCAAATAAGCCTTATCCTCTAAATTGCATTGTAATTACCATCAGGAGCCATGGAGTTCTCTAGAATTTTCATGTTGTCAGCTTCACACAGTGCATTACTTTCCAAGGACTGCTATAATAAGTACCACAAAATGGTGACTTAACAGAAATTTATTGACTGGGTTATGTAGGTTAAAAACTCTAAAATGAAGGGGTCAGCAGGGTTGCTTCCTACTGAGAGTGTAAAGAAGAGCCTGTTTAGTGCCTCTCTTCTAGCTTCTGGTGATAGCAGTAATCCTTGGCATTTCCTGGCTTGTACATACATCCCTCCAGTTTCTGCCTCAGTCTTCACATGCTGTTCTCCCTCTGGGTCTCTGGTCTCTTCTATTCTCATAAAGACAGCAGTTATATTGGATAAAGAGTCCACCATAGTTGACATATCCACATCGTAATTTGCATCATAATTTTATCTACAAAGACCTGATTTCCTAATAAGATCACTTTCACAGGTATCAGGACTTCAACATACCTATTTGGGAAGTGCAGTTCTGTCATAACAAATAGAAATGATACAGCAGAGATCAGTTAAAAAATGACCAAGCAGAAAACTATAAAGCCTGAAGAAACTGAGTAGATGCAGGAATATTGATAACTGTGTGTGTATGTGCCATGTGTGTGCTTATATGTGTGTTATTGTATTCAAATTAATGCATTGATTTTAGACTTGTTTCTTTTTTTTAAAGAGATATGAAACTGGAAAGTTAAGAATTTGAACAGGCTATTTCAATGATCTGGGATGCATTTCTTTTCTGTCTAAAAATAACTTGCCAATTTTAAGGTTTGTTAGACGGAGGTTTATCTACAAGGAATCTTTTTGAATCCAGTCTTTAGGGCTTGTAAATTTTTTTCTCCAAAAAGTTTCTTGAATACTCCAATATTTTTATATTAAAAAATCTGTTTCAGGACTTATCAGTTTATTATCTTGTTTCACAGAAGAATTGATCCTAGTTTCTTGAGGAATTTTTTATACTTTAAAATCATATGTCAACTTTCTAGTATTTAAACCAGTGTTTAGATCTTTTCTTGTTTCTCTCAAAAAGCTAAAATTATACTTTAGTAATTATGAGTATTCAATTAATGTGTGGAATAGAATATACAATATGAATCTGAAAAGAGAGTCATATTAATAGAGTATCCAGACTCTTATTTTATAGTTGTCACACAGAGAGTTAATTCCCTAAAGTTAAGAAGCTAACATCTAGAAAGCTAGAATAAAAATCTTTAGGTCAACACTAGTTTAATTTATTTTATAAAGTGAAACATTTCTCTACTTACTCAAAAGATCTTTTGCCTACTGTGCACAAGGCATCAGGCCTTTTTGAGTAAAATATATTAAACTTAGAAATCAAGTCTTCCTGTCTGTGCATGCAGTTTTATATGTGCATTGCTTTTTACTTCTTATAGGTCTGATCTATTCTTTCCTATAGAGTTTTAAAAAGCTATTTTGAAATCTGATATAAAGTTATTTTATTTTCCTTATACTGTTTTGGTTTTTTCAATAATTATACTTTCATAGTACTGTAATATCTGAATGTTCTAATATCAGGTTATTTTCTTTTTGTTTAGAAACTAAATTAAAGTAGTATAAAACGGCCGGGTGAAGTGGCTCACGCCTGTAATCCCAGCACTTTGGGAGGCCGAGGTGGGCGAATCACGAGGTCCACAGATCGAGACCGTCCTGGCCAACATGGTGAAACCCCGTCTCTACTAAAAATACAAAAATTAGCTGGGCATGGTGGCACATGCCTGTAATCCCAGCTACTCGGGAGGCTGAGGCAGGAAAATCTCTTGAACCCGGGAGTCGGAGGTTGCACAAGATCGCCACTGCACTCCAGCTTGGCGACAGAACAAGACTCCGTCTCAAAAAAAATAACAAGAAAAATAAATAAATAAATACATAAATAAAGTAGTATAAAACTATCCTTGGTACTTGTCTCTCTTATTTAGTGTTGGCTCTGGCTTTTATGTGACACAGATTTCAGAGCAAACATAGTAGTAGAGAATTGTTATTAATCTCTATTCTCCCCTTTTTAGATCACAGGGTAGCTTCCTAGATGTGATATCATATTCGAAGAAAAGAATATTAATGCCGTGACCTAAATTCTTTCTTTAATCTCCTGAACTAGGCTTCTTGGCTGATGAACTAGTGAACAGGAAAGCAGTCATGTTGGGCACTTGGTGAACATGCAGTGAAGGGTGGAGACTGAGCTCATCAGCTCCTCCAAACCCAGATTCTGGCTATGAAAGTCATGCATTTGGGAGATATAACTCATTTTTGGAGGGGCATGCCATTTATGAAGAATGCCATATGGAGGGAGGGCTACTACCAAATTCTAAAGTAGTTCATGACAGAGTTCTGTGATATGTCATTAGATGTTAGGACCTGATTAAATCTATGACGGGGCAAGTAATTTCTGGAAATTGTGAGTTAAGCACTGTTAACCAGGTTTACTTAATTCAGAATTTCTTAGATATCTGAATATTATCATGATTGTGAATCACTAAAAGTAGAGATATACTTTGTAGCATTTTCAAACTTCACAGAAGTCTACCTTATCTGAATATATTATGGGACTTTATTTCAAAATATTTCCCTTAAGGGAAAATAATGACCTGTAGAATTACTTCTAATCCTTTATGAGAGTGACATTTAAAGATGAAAAAAAAATGTAGTCTCATGGGAGATAATCTCTGGAATTTAGTATAACTTGACTGAGAGCATCAATATTGAAAAGACAGGACAAAACCTATAAATTTATGACTTTCAGGAGGAAATTGTTATTTTACTAATCTAAAAAGGTATTATTTTACAATGGAGAGATTTGCCTATAAAGAAACAATTCTCATTGAGCCTAAATAAGGATTAAAGCTACTTAATTTTGATATTCATGTACTTTAGTTTGTTTTAAACTATCTGAAAAACATATTGTTTTTCAGATATGAAGTCTTTGTTACTTTAAATTATTATTAGTTAACTACTTTGAGTTAAACGTTTATAGGCATTTTTTTTTCTTTTTTTTTCTTTTTTTTGAGACGGAGTCCTTTTCATTTTTTTGAGCCAGGCTGCCAGGCTGGAGTGCAGTGGTGTGATCTCGGTTCACCACAACCTCTGCCTCCCGGATTCAAGCAATTCTCCTATCTCATCCTCCCAAGTAGCTGGGATTACAGGGATGCGCCACCACATCCAGCTAATTTTTTGCATTTTTAGTAGAGACGGGGTTTCACCATGTTGGTCAGGCTGGTCTCAAACTCCTGACCTTGTGATCTGCCTGCCTCGGCCTCCCAAAGTGCTGGGATTACAGGCATGAGCCACCGAGCCCAGCTAACTTTTCTTTTTAAGGGTATAAAATTAAATTCATTAAATGGTGAATAATCATTTTCTACCTTCACTGGAATGTAAATACAACCAAAAAATTTGAAAAATGCATGATGTAAATACCTTGAGAATATTTGGTTTAAATATCAATAAATATATTCTAAAATAACATCCGTAAAGTGAATTCTTACGTGGACACACAATTGATGGTTTAGTTAACATGTTTTATTGCCTCAGAGCAGACTACTAAACTCACTGAATATCTTTGATGCTTTCTAGTTTCTTCAATAAAAAAAAAAAAAAAAAACTTGACTAAATATGCCAAGTGAAAGCTAACTTTTAAAACATGGTACCTTTGAAAAATTAGATATCATCGCTGTTATTCAGAAGAACTGACCACCAAGGTTAAACATGTCATAAAATGTTAAAAACTCATCTCATTTTATGAAGAACTTTATTTTAATTTTCCAGTTCAAGACACTAACTTAGGAATCAAAGCTGCTTTAAGCAGCAAATATTAGAGATTAACACTATACAGCTAATTAAGTTTTCTCTCTCATCTTTCAAAATTTAAATTATCCCCTAACCACAGACCTACTTAGGAAAATATTTCTATACTTACCTATCTCCTGGTACTTTTTCTACCTTGTTTGTTGCTCTAACTGAACCTCAGTCCAGATGCTTCTTCCTTAGAAAACAATCTTTTAAAGATAAGATTCTGTTTTACTGTGTTCAGGGCCTGGTTTTTCCTTAATTTTCTATGCTGGAGATTTGCACTCAGTATCCATGCATACTAGAGATGTTGCTTTTATCCTTAAGTTGATAGATGACAGCAGGAAATGGACAGAATTGTTGCCTCTCCAGCATGCATTCACCTTGCCTACTGAGGGCAGCAAGGCAGTTACGATGAATCTGATCATACTGTAACCACCCAATTGGTTCACCTTGCCTGTTGCCTAGACAGAGGCAATTCACCGAAACAGGGAAATTGCAATATAGAAGGAGTAATTCATGCAGAGCTGGCTGTGCTGGAAACTGGAGTTTTATTATGACTCAAATCAGTCTTTCTGAGCTTTCAGGGATCTGAGTTATTAGGGACCACTTGGTGGGTCGGGGGAAGCCAGTAAGCCAGGAGTGCCGATTGGTCAGGTCAGCAATGAAATCAAAGGGAGCTGATAAGGTTTGGCTATGTCCCTACGCAAATCTCATCTTGAATTGTAGTTCCCATAATAACCACGTGTCATGGGAGGGACCCACTGAGAAGTAATTGAATCAGGGGGGTGGTTACTCCCATGCTGTTCTCATAATAGTGAGTTCTCATGAGATCTGATGGTTTTATAAGGGGCTTTTCCTCCTTTGCTTGGCAGTTCTCCTTCCTGTTGCCCTTGAAGAAGGTGCATTTCTTCCACCATGATTATAAGTTTCCTGAGGCCTTCCCAGCCATGAGGAACAGTGAATAAATTAAACCTTTTCTCTTTACAAATTATCCAGTCTCAAATATTTCTTCATAGTCACATGAGAACAGACTAACAGAGGAGTCGAAGCTGTCTTCTTATGCCGAGTCAGTTCATGGGTGGGGCAACAAAATCAGGTGAGACAGTTTTTCACTCTGGGTGGTGCCAGCTGATCCATCAAGTGCAGGGTCTGCAAAATATCTCAAGCACTAATCTTAGGAGCAGTTTAGGGAGGGACAAAATCTTGTAGCCTCCAGCTGCATGACTCCTAAACCATAATTTCTTTTGTTTTGAGACAGAGTCTTGCTCTTTCACCCAAGCTGGAGTGCAGTGGCGCGATCTCAGCTCACTGCAAGCTCTGCCTCCTGGGTTCACGCCATTCTCCTGCCTCAGCCTCCCACGTAGATGGGACTACAGGCGTCCGCCACAGCGCCCGGCTATTTTTGTTTTGTTTTGTTTTTTGTATTTTTAGTAGAGATGGATTTTCACCGTATTAGCCAGAATGGTCTCGATCTCCCGACCTCGTGATCCACCCGCCTCGGCCTCCCAAAGTGCTGGGATCAGAGGCATGAGCCACTGCGCCCGGCCCTAAACCATAATTTCTAATCTTGTGGCTAATTTGTTAGTCCTACAAAGGCAGTCTAGTCCCCAGACAAGAAGGAGATTCGCCTTGGGAAAGGCCTGTTATCAGCTTTGTTTCAAACTATAAGCTACAAACTAAGTTCCTCCCAAAGTTAGTTCAGTCTATGCCCAAGAATGAACAAGGACACAGTGGAGGTTAGAAGCAAGATAGAGTTGGTTAGGTCAGATCTCTTTCACTGTCTCAGTTAAAATTTTGCAATGGTGATTTTGATACTCTCAGCTTTAGAGCTTGCTCTGTAATGTCATCCCTTTTGCCTCCGTAATTGGGTTAAGCCATGCTTATCTCAACAACCACAAAGCAAGCCTAGGCACCTGCGGTAAGCTAAATAATGGCCTCCCAAAGAAGTCTACAGCCTGTGCCCCAGAACTTGTTAATGTTACTTTATATGGCAAAGGGACTTTGCATATGTAATTAAGTTAAGGATCTTGAGATGTGGAGGTTATCCAGAATTATTTGGTTGGGTCCTAACTGTCATTACAAGAATCTTTATTAGAAGGGTTCAGAAGGAGTCAAAGTTTGAGGAGAAGGTGATGTGATGGTGCATTGGAGTGATGCACTTTGAAGAGCCCACAAGAAATACAAACATCCACTGTAAGAAAACACTAGAGGTTCAAAGAGATGAGGAAACAGATTCTCCCCTTAGAGCCTTCAGAAAGAACCAGCTCTGCAGGCATTTTGACTTTGGCCCACTGAAATTGTTTTCAGACTTCTGACTTCCAGAACTGTTAGAGGCTAAATTTGTGTTATTTTATGCTACTAAATTTGTAGTAATTTGTTACAGCAGTAATAAAAAGCTAGCATAGGATTAGGATCCAATTGATGGGCTTTTCTTGTATAGTTGGTTACAAAAGAAACTTTGTTTTTTCTGTATGGCATATAGGACAAATGTGAGGTATGAAACTTTTAACCATTAACCTCTATGATAGAGGTCAGCTTGAATTTGAAAATGACAAAAAGTAAAACAACAACAACAACAAAACAGTAGCATGGCCTTGATCAAAACGTGCTTAAAACCTGCAATAATTCAGGACTCTTGCAATAATTACATAAGCCTACAGATTCCTGTGATTTTTGAGAAAGGATGTCAGTTACTTGCAGTGAGAAGCAGCCTACTTGATATAACAGTTTTGCACAAAACCTAAATTTTTAAATAAAACTTCTAATATGCTTTCATAGTTGGATCAATGAGAAAAAAGCTGTCCTGGTTTGGACTAGTGTATTGGATAGTAAGAATACTGAAAGCAAGCATGGTATCAAGGTGTCTGTCTTGTTTAATGCCATGTCTTCACTGTTGAGCACTGTTCATTGAATATGATAGGTGCTTAATAAATATTTTTGAAATGAATTGATGACTGAATATAAAAGTATATTGTATGAGCCTGGTATCATTATTATTGCCTTAAAAATTATCGCCAGTATTGCCTTAAATATGTGTTTTGAGCTATATGAGACTGAATATACAAATGCACAGTGGCCAGACAGTAAATGACAGTGGAACTCTGATTCATTACCTCTGCCACAACCAGACCAGGAAGACAAACCACAACAATTCAATGAAAATAGTCAGAACTTGGTCAGTGATGGCCAATTTTTCTGTTTTCGTACTATGCATCCAACTCAAGACTAACCAAATATATATCTCCAAACCTTTCACCAAAGATACCTAGCTCATAGTTAGCCTGCCTCCAGTTCTTCTATGCCAGTAACCTCCAATCAGACTGAAATTGGATTGTTCCCTGGTCCCCCTCACAGAGCATGTGACAGGGGTGTGGCTCTCTGTTCACCAGCAGTAAATTCAAACCCCTAGCAGGAGGGGGAGCATACAGATTGGCAGGTGCGGAGGCCAGGGCAAGTGCTTTGGGTTCCAGCCCTGCAGTAGTGTCTAGGGTTGGGTGGCTGTGACCCCAGTGTTATAATGCTCTTTTAGCTCTGCTCTCTGCAGACAGCCCAAGTGTTAACCAGCTCCCTCTGCCTTTCTGCAAGGGTAGAGGGCCAGTGTGACAGCTTTCTGTATCCTGAGCTCTTATCCAGTGCCCAGGAAGAATCAAGTCACACACAGACCTGAAGGATGAATGTGGGGGTTTTACTCAGTTGAAGAGGTGGGTCTCAGCAGGATGGATCGGAAGCTGAAAGGGGGATGGAGTGGGAAGGTGATCTTTCCCTGGAGTTAGGCTGTCCAGTGGCGGAATGCCTCTCTGACCGCCCCTAGCCGAACGCCTCTTGGCATTTAGATGTTTCTTCTGTTTTCCCTTTCTCTACATGACTTCTTGCCTACTAGCCTCCTCGTCTCCTCATCTGCTCATCTCCTGATCTCCTCGTCTGCTCATCTTCTCCTGGAACCTGGGGTTCAGGGTTTATATGGGTACAGGATGCAGGGGTGTGGCAGGCCAAACAACAACATTTTGGGTGCAAAAACAGATATGCCTGTTCCCACTTAGGGCTGTGGATATCCAAGCTTGAAGGTGGTGCCTTTGCCAGGGAACCACCCTCTTCTACCCAGTGTTTCCCTGTCTCCTGTTCTTATCAAGGCCATACCTGAAAGGTTGCCTTTTTGCACTATAAAGCTTTCCTACTCTCCAGCCCGTCATTCAGCCTCTGCCAAAGACAAGCGATTGTGTCTGACCCCTTTGCCTCTGTTTTTTCTCATTTGGCTTGTCTTCATTTGTTTCCATAGCTATACGAATAAGGTAGACAATAATCTTTCTTAAGATTGTCTCTTCTCTTTGTCACTTATGTCTAACAAATCATTTCTGAAAAAAAAAAAGGTATCTTCTGAAAAAACGGTTACCTTCTCAATAAAATTAAACCAAATACATGGATAAACCTAATTTAAAAAAATAGTTTAAAATATTTTTGAAGTAAATAGACAGGCACTAAAGAGTACTTCCTGTCCAGAAATACATCTCCCACTGATCTGAACTTTGCTTAAAATTTGAAAGTTGGGATGTCATTTAATTCATTTATTAATGAAAAATGTGAACAAACATTAAAATGTTCCAGGTATGGAGCTAAGAACAATGTCACAGTGATGAATATATTCTGCCCCAATCTCAGGGAGTTTACAGTCCTAAAATTAGAGAAGACATTGAATGGCCTTGATATAGTTTGGCCATGCCCCCACCCAAATCTCATATTGAATTGTAGCTCCCATAATTGCCACATATTGTGGGAGGGACCCAGTGGGAGATAATTGAATCACTGGGGCATATTCCCCCATATTGTTCTCGTGGTAGTGAATAAGTCTCACGAGATCGAATGATTTTATAAGGGGTTTCCCCTTTTGCTTGGCTCTCATTCTCTCACGCTTGCTGACATGTAAGACATTCCTTTCACCTTCTGCCAAGACTGTAAGGCCTCCCAGCCACGTGGAACTGTGAGTTCATTAAACTTCTTTTTGTAAATTAACTAGTCTTGGGTATCTTTATCACCAGCATGAGAACAAACTGATACAGGCATATTTACATAAATATATATTTAATTATAACTTTCATAAGGGCCAAGGGTAGAAATGCAGGATGATCAAAGTATATGGTACAAAGACTCCAGACTTGACTCTGGGGAGCAAGCAAGAAGGACATTTATAGCACCTGACACACAGTGTTTTAGTGAGGGATAAATGTATGCAGAGGTTTAAACAATGCCTGGAGTAATGGTTGAGGATCGATCGCCCCTCTCTCCAATTATCTTCTAAAACCTCTGAGATGAGTCATGATTCCAGGAAGGGTTTGGAACCCAAATGGCTATAGCTGAATTCCTGTTATTTTGGCAGAATGGGACATAAAAATAGAAATGATTTGAGTTACAGAAAAACAAAATTACACTGCTTACATGCTAGAGATTTTGGACTTCGATTCACACCTATTATACCTATACAGCCTGAGTGTTAATGATTATATCAGTTTCATTTCCTGCTCTTGTAGAAATATATGTGTTTTAAAATGAAACAAATACTGCCATTAGCCATTTGAAAACAATCGAGTAAAGATTACTCAAGAGCCATTTGGCTTCTGCAAGACAAAGGACAGACTCCTTAGTAGAGTTTCCAGGAATACTCTTTACAAGTTATCCCCAATACAATATGTCTGTACTTTCCTAAGACTATCTGTCACCTCCCTTGGATGCTTAGCATTTTTAACATGCCAGACTTCTATCCCTTGCTCATGGAAACTGTTTCACAGCTCCATTTTTCCATTCATGTCGGTCAACTTGAAAGGCCTTTTTCTTTCTCTGTCTTGATCATTACACAAGACCAGGCTTAACATGAACTCCTCTGTGAGGCTTTTTGCATTCATCTCACCTCAGATATACACTATTAATTGCCTACTTTACTGTTATAAAACAGCACATTTTCCTATTACTAAATTTAGTATTCTGAAGTATTAGGGCATTGGAGATGAAAACCATACATTTTAGTTGTCTTTATTAATAAAATTCTCTCTATATGAATGTTCAAAGTTATGTATAAACTTTTAAATCTAGATTTAATTTATTATGAAACCAATGTAACTTAAAACAATATAATGCTTTACAGAATGAACCTGTGATCTCAAAGATATTGATTCTTATTTCAGTTATGTTTGCATTTTTGGAAAACCATTTATTCAGTAGTCCCTAATGGAACAGTAATGAGTAGAAATTTATGGTGGTTAGAAGGTCAAACTCTGAGACTAGACTCTCAGTTTGTCTTTTGGACCTGCCACCTATAGCTATGTGACTATGGGCAAGTGACTTCAACTTTCCGTATCTTAATTTACTTATATACAATATGAGGACATTTACAGTATCTGACACATTGTGTTTTAGTGAGGTATAAGTGTACGCAGAGGTTGAAACAATGCATATGGTAATTTTTTAGCCCATTTCACCTATTAATATTATTATTAATTGTGATTATAGTGGTACTAGAAGGAGAAGAATCAGTGTTGATGGTAGTATGTGTCAAATAATTAGCCAAATATTTCATCAGTCAAGGAGTTATGGTGTACTGAGGCAACAAAACTTAAGTTGATCAATGCACACAACTCTTTGGTGCCACAGTAGAGGAAAGTATATATGAAATTAGGAACATTGTTAGAGAAGGAACTAGAAAAGAATAAACACCCAGGGTGAGTTATGGAGTTCAAAAAGAAGTTAGCAACAGAGAAATAGAAAAGCAGTGTCCTAGGCACACATAGATTCACATAAATGCAGGTGCCCTGGAAGACCATGGTAGACTGAGCTTCTGCCTGTAGAATGCCTGTGGCGATCTATACTGTGGGCCACAGAAGTAGATAGATTTCAGATAATGAAAGGCTTTATGTTCCATGTGAAGGTGTTTGGATATTATATAGAAGCCTTTAGGAAAAGATCATCATGAAAATTTTATTTTGGGATGATAATAAAAAAATCATTTTCTATTACTGTGGACAATGGGTTAAGAGGCAGTGGGGTTTTGGAGACTGGAGTGGTAAGTAAGGTAGAAAGTTGCTGCATTATTCAGAAATAACCACAATGCCATGGAGAGAAGCAGGAGCAGTAAATAGAGTAGAGAGGTACTATTTGAAAACTTTCAACAGTGTTGAGAAGAGTAGAGAAGACATAAATGGAAATGAAAGATTATGAGGTTTGGGAATGTTTGCATCAATATGACTGTAGTTACAGGGAAGTTTAAATTATGGAAATACAAGAAGGAATATATAGTTGGCTACATGATACTAAATGTTAAATATTTTCAGGCTTAAAGCTGTTGTGGTAGTCAACCAGTGTCCTGAAATTAGAGAACATGCTAAATGGATAAAAAGAGAACTAAATAAATATTTTCACATATATTTATATATCCACATATTGATTAACGCATATTTGTTGTGTGTATACTATGCATCAGATGCTATTCTAGGTAGTGAGGATATAACACAATATTATTTTGGGAAGCAAAATAGAAGGCAAATGTGTAAGTAAATGCATATGTTTCTAGCATTTTGTTGATTGTTTTATTTATATATTACAACACAAAAACAGTTTCATGAAATGAATATTGACACCCCATTTTAAAGTTAAGGAATCCGAAGTTAAAAGCACTTAAATCGTTTAAGATTAGGTAATTAACAAGTGGAGGAACTGGGACTGACATCTAATTAATCCAACTTCATATTTTATTTCTAAACAATCACACTATACTCTTGACAAAATTTATGTATACTAGACATACAACACATCCAAAATTGTATAGGAAAGCCTTTCTATCTAGGAGCATTTCTTATAGTGGAAGAAACGTTCCTCCACTATAAGAGTATTAACACATTAATTAGTACTGTACTCTTAAAGTGCCAACATTATGATGGGAATCAGACTTTAAAATATGAAATAGACTGGCTTTGCATGTAAGAAACATATAGTCTTTTATGGTTTAGAGCTCAATGTTAAAAAAAAAGTGACTGAAAGTTTTAAAAAGGCAGAAAAGGGGAGCTAAAAATGGTGAAGCAATTCTTCATCAAAAGCACAATCTTGCAATGTTCTGAACTTATTTTCACCTTTATAAACATAAATAGAATGTACCTCAGGTTTCAGCTTTTAGAGACTTTGATTATTTTGAAGAAAGTAAAGAGATGCAATGGCTTTCCCACTTGGTACCCTTTACATGAAAACTTTTAAAATGTATGGCTCAAAGTAATGACAGATCAGAAGGGTATCTCCTTATCATGAGCATCTAAGAGGCCAGCAAAGTCTTTTGACAAGGCTAACTGCTCTCCTGCTGCCTTTATCTACAGTGCATAAGTCAGACTTACTTGGGGACTTGACATTCAGGAATCAGTTCTTACTGAGGACAGCTGACATTTCAGTTGTGTTCATGAGCTGAACTTTGGTAAACTTGAGACATTAATATTTATTCTGTGGGACAGATATATATATATATATATATACACACACACACACACACACACATATATATAAATTTTCAAAGCAGCAATAATTTCTTATATATGTAGTAATTTTATAAATAAGCAAACACATCTTTTTCAGCTTTCTAAAACATCTTTAAAAATGACTTAAGATAATGGTAATTTAACTTGAATAGCTTTTGAATGCAATATGAAGTCATCCTTTCCTTATGATTGCTTGATTCTGAGTTTCAAATGCGTCTTTATATATAATTGTGAATTCAAATTTCTTTCACAGATGAAATATGAAGTAAATTACATGAAGCCTGTATAAAGTATAATTAAACAATTTGTACTATCAAGAATATTATTTCAGTTAATGAAGATTTTAAGCAATGCACAGAATGGTACTTCAACAGCAAAACATAATCTTGTTTTGTGTTTAGAAGAATGGAAGCTATGCAATAACATAAAGGTTAGCATGTGAGGTTTTGGTGCCAGAGTGTCTGGGTTGAAATGCTAGCTCCACCATTTACTATATGTAGGGCACTGGGAAAGCACTTCACTAAATTTTTGCCTCAGTTTCTTCATCTATAAAAATGTACTTTTTTCTTAGCATTGTTGTAGATATAAATATTTTAAAGAGACACTTCATTCAAAGTATTTAGCATACTGCTTGGCATATAGTTAGCATTCAGTAAACATTACTATTTATCCAGTCCATTCCCACAGAAAGATTTGAGAGGAGTTAGGGCCAATGATGCAGTGAGTTGTACAGCTTTATTTTCTCCCTGCCAAAAATAAGATGGATCCTGAAAATGGCTTTTCCTGGAAGAACCACTGTGATATTTTCAGGAATTTTCAGAGTTGGTTGACATTATGCTGGTAGCTTGAAATCAGCCATGAAGGGAGCATTTTTATTTTACCAATCAGCGCTGAAAGGCAATTGGTAAGTATTTACCAGGATGACACTGGAGTTAGCTTTATTACGCAAGTCAGCAGTTTTCTTCTGCTGTGACCTACTGGAGAAATGTAAAGGATCCTTAGAGAGAGATTATAGAAATTGTGTAAAGATTATGCAGAGAATTTAATTCATCAAAAAAAAGAAAAAGAAAATTGCAAATTTGACAGTTTCTGATACTGTTAAATGTTTACCTACAACACGACCAAGAACTTCTACAGTTAGCCATCATCACCCAAAAGATGAACACATATGTCCACAAAAGGAATTGCATAAGAATTCTCTAGTACATTATTCATCATACCTGCAAACAGAGAACTCTCACCAGAAAGCATGTAAATAAATTGTGTTATAAATGAAAACTACAGAGTAGTAAAAAGAAGTAAACCATTGATAGAACAAAATGCAAGAATCTCTCAAACATGGAGCTGATTGAAAAAGCCAGACCCTTCACCCACCCCCAAAACAGGAGTGTGTAGCATATGGCTTTATTTACATAAAGTTTGAGAGCAGACACAATTAACCTATGGTGACAGAAATTAGAACAGTGGTAGCCTTTGGTGGTGGGGTGATTGACTAGAAAGGCACATGACAGGAATCTCTAGGGAGAAATGGGCATTGGCTACATGGGTATTAATATTTATCAAAACTTCTCAAACTGTACCTGAAGATCTGTCCATTTTACTATACATGAGTTATGTCTCAAGAAATACATTTCAAAGGAAATGCTGATTAACAATGATATAGATAAAGAACAAATTTGATACATAGATAGATAGATGAAACGAAGTCAACATATACGTATAATCTCCATTAGTTTGTTTTCCTAAACTAAATATGTTGTATACTAATTTATATATTGTGCCTCAAGGAACATGAGACATGGTTAATGCTGCTGCAGTGTTTCTCATGCATATCTTAATAAAGGTAAAATTAGCACATTAATAAAATGCACTGGTCTTAGGTGATGTAAAGAAATAAACCTCTTTTTACATTTGCTCTATTTAATTTCATGTCTAAAAAGAATAGCTTCTTACATTTTTTTCTGCAGTTGTAAGAGGCACACTAATACATAGCTAAATCACTACCATACCACTTATATTTGTGCATTTAGCTCACGCTATAATCTGATTTAACTATTTTTGGGCCAACTCTTTTCATTAGTTATGTATTAAGATTTGTGCAATTTCTAATGAAATACACGAAAAACCTGTTATATATCTCATATTAAGATTCTAGAATTTTTGTTAATTTCCAAATCTTAATAAGGAGAAAAATGCATATTAAATTCTTGTTTTAATGTATATTAAATGTAATCTTTCCATAAGATGTAGGTGAATCAACTTCAGCAAATCATATTCACAGATAAAGTAAATGAGATAAAGATAAAGTAAAATGAGATTTGGAAGATGAAATAGGACTATCAAATTGCATCTCATTTACATATGGTATATTTCGTGTGCTTTTTTGTAAGCAGGTTTAATCACAGATTATATGGTATTATGTCTAACTGACAAAAAAAATCTACAATTTAAGGTAGAATAAATAATTTTTGCTTAAAGGATTTGTGATTACAACTGTGTTTTCTAAGGAAGGAATTATCCTTAATCATTTGATTTATATGCCAATATTGCAGACAAGACATGTGTTTTTATGCTTTTGCAAATTGTCTGTGGAAGAAAAACTAAACTAAAAATGTTATTCATTTTAATTTTATGATAAATATTTAGCAATTACTTTTGCATTGATCATGTGGAATGCGGTTTACCTTCTGAAATAAATGACTTGGTTTAGCCACCCAGTGACTAGGAGCTTAGTTAAGGGTACACATTAACTTATTTTTTGTGTGCTTTTATTCTTATTGGCTTTTCTCCAACAGTGTTGAACTTTAACTGAGTCATGATTTCCTGAAAAATAAAACAGGTACGGAACACTCCACCTTGCTCCCTCCTCACCCTGCTCTCCCTCTTGCCTTTTGTGTTCTAGGAAACAGCCTACTGCAAAAATCAACCACCCCTTATGACTTAGATTAATGGATGACCCCCTTGTCTATGAATCACAATGTTAGCCACAGACTCTAAAAATTCCATTTCTTTATTTCATAAATGATTAGCTGAACTATTTGTGCTATTGACCAATATGGAAAAATGCTGGGTAACCTAACTTTACCAAAATTTAGTCAGTTTTTTCCAGATTCCTAAACTTTGGTCTCTCTTTTACAAGTCCCTCCTGAGAATCAGCTAACCTTAGGGAAAAAACATTTTTCGATCAACTGATTACACCACTCGCTCATCTCACTCCTCCATATCCAGTTCTTTCTAGCCTTGTTTACTCTTCCCTATAAATAAAATTTAATTCTGTTTATCCTTTCAGACTTTGCAGATCTTATGTTCCAAGCGTTTTTTCTGTTGTAATAGTTCTCCTACCTCTATTGCAGTAGTATTTTCCTTTCTGTACCTATGCCTGGATTTATTTTTAAATCGATCACCACTTTTTAAATTATGGTCAGTTCTGACTTATGAAAAATTGTTACAGACAATAGTCATGAAAACCCACCTGCCCAAATCATAAATAGATTTAGGATCACTCCCAAATGTTGATGGTTGTGTATGTATTTTATCAGAATAATCATTCAGTCTTCATTTTAATGCTGGACTAGAGCTCAAAGCACTCAATTTTACCCAATTTACTATTATAACTATACGGAAAAGCTAATCAAGTATCAAAAAATTGGAGTAGAAAAAGAAGCAAGCTCATTTCATTTTGCATTCTAGTGCAGTATTCTGGTTTAAATATGTACCTTGGGAAAGCTAATTTGCTTCACTTGTGGAGAGGAAAATTTTAGCTATAGTCGGAGGCCAA
Source organism: Gorilla gorilla gorilla (assembly GCF_029281585.2). Classification (NCBI taxonomy): domain Eukaryota; kingdom Metazoa; phylum Chordata; class Mammalia; order Primates; family Hominidae; genus Gorilla; species Gorilla gorilla. Next base: position 84,287,267 of record NC_073238.2, on the reverse strand, counting down.
TCTGTGGAGATAAGGTGTGGCAACTTAGGAAGGAAGACAGCGAGCCTTCAAGTACACCTGGACAATCTATTCATTATTATATCCTGAGTGTCTAGACCAGGGCATGACACATAGTGAATGCTAACTCAGTATTTATAGAATAAATGTGTTATACCTTTGACACAAGCACACTTTATTTTTTATTTTTCTTTATTCAAAAGCTATGGTGTCAGTTCCTGGTCTAAGAATGACAAAAGAGAATATACATATTTATTTATTGAAGAGAGACAAGAGATATGAAAATGGGAAGTGATAGGTACATGCCTTTATATCAACTCACTTTGCAGTCTGTCTATATTTTATACTTAGTCATAATGAGATGAAGTTTTGAATGACATTATTTTCTGGTCATTTATAGATTTATTTTGAATCTATAGAATGATATTGTCATTTAATTTAATAAATGTATAAACTGATGATATGCTAGTGATTTGTGAGTTAGTAAACATAAGTTCCAAAAGTTCTATCCAATTTGAATAAAAATTTTTAAAATTAGAGTCAAATTCAAAAAGTTGAGAACCATAATCTTGACTTTGAAAAAGTTCTCAAACAATATAGAAAAGTCATTGTCAGATGTAATACTGGCCATTCTTGGTCTCCTTCCCATTTCAGTTTGCATTCTTTATTTACATTTATATTTGTATATTACAGAACATAGAAAATTTTTATAATATTATTCAGAAAAGTTACATTTCTGAATGTTAGATTTTAAATTTGAATTTAACTTCATTGACATAGTCTTCATTGACATCTACTTGACCTACAAAGACTTCTTTATGTAATCTTTTTCTTTTCTATTTTCTCCCACATTGTACTGGATCAGACAGTGTTCCCCCAAAATTCGTGCTACTGGGAACCTCAGAATGTGACCATCTTTGCCGTCTTTGGAAATAGAGTATGCCGAAGTAGACATGTTAACATGAGGTCTTCCTGTATTAGGATGAGTCCTAAATCTAATATGACTGGTGTTCTTATAAGAACAGGGAAATTTGGATATTGAAATGCACGCACACAGGGTAGTAAGCCACGTGGACAGAGATGGAGCAGAGATTAAAGTGATGCATCATCTAGAAGCCAGAGAACACCAAGGATCGCCACTAACCACAAAAAGCCAGAGGGGGCAAGGAAGGATTCTTTCCTTGAGTCTTAAGAGAAAGTATGCCCCTGCTGAAACCTTGATTCTGGACTTCTAGACTCCAAACTTATGTGAGAATAAATCTCTGCTGTTTTTAGCCACCCGTTTGTGGTACTGTCTTACAGCAGTCACGAGAAGTGATTACATACCCCATACTCAAAAGAACCCTCATGTGGGGGCAGGTGTTTAGAAAAGCAATTTTGTCAAGATGAACAAAATGAGAGAACTCCAGGAATTCTCAGAGTACCATATACCTCTAAGAGCAGATAGTGAGGAAGTTTCATCTCTGAATAATGACATTATTAATTTCTTCTAGTAAAGGGGAGCAGTGTTTTTTTAATAGTGTCTGTATTAAATGAAGTAATGATACTTGCTGAAACATATCCAAAATATGTGATGACTTAAAATGATGAAAACAATATTTCTCACTCATGTAACTGTTTGAAAGCAAGAGTTCCTGATTAGAAGCCCAGTCCCCTCCCAGTGGAGATTCAGGGACCCAGGGTCCACCCATTGTTTAGCTCCAATATCTTCAACACGTGGCTTCAAATTTACCATGGAAGGGTAAATATGCAGGAATGGGAAGTTTTTAATGGGTTAAATTTGAAAGGGAATACATTGTCTCTACCCACATTTCATGGCCAGAACCCATGTTGCATTGGCACAGAGAGAACGGTAGTCTGTAAACACATACCCTGGAGGTAGAGAAAGTGCATTCGGTGAAGAATTAGCCAGTCTCTGACACAGGGATACAATTCATTTTAATACACAGTTACTGAGTAATTATGATGGGCAAGATATTAGGACACTGCCTATAATTTAACATTCAAAATAATTTAAGCAAAGTTTGAAGGACTCATTTTATAAAATATTAAACATAAGATTGCTATTGCATGTTCTATTTTCTATAAGTATTTAGATTTTACATTGTAATTTAACTTCATTGACATATTCTTGATATTTAAAGTTATACCACTTGTATTCGGTATACTTTTCAATTATCTTCATAAAAATTTTCTGAAAATTAAAAAATAAATGTTGCCTTAATACAGATAAAAGAGAGACTAAGCAATATGTAAATGTGTACTCAATTCCAACCCGTAACCACACCAGTCATATTAAACTTTTATAAAAATCAGAAAAGCAAGGATAAAGAGAATGGGAGGTTTGGAGTCTTCTGAGAGGACTATTTGAAAGAACTTCAGAGTAAACTGCAAATTTGAAAGAACTGTTTACAATAGCTACTGTAGATGCCATTACAAAAAAAGTATCTTTCTGTAGTATGTGTAATATTAGCATAGGATTAAATAGTCTTGAACTTCAAAAGCACTCTTTTTATTAATACCTTTGTTTCAATCATAGGCATAGTATTTGTAAAATAAATTATCTTTTGGTTTATGAAAGTAAAAACTGTTGACAACATTCTCAGTAATTTATATTCTTCAAATGTGGTGTTGAGGATTTCAGAGAGGTGACTTTAAACATTAGTTAATCTGGAACCAAGATATACTGAGAAGTCAGCCCCTGCACTATTTGGACATAAAAAGAACTGAACTTAGCAGGGTGTTAATACAGTGTGACATTATTATTGTTTCGATCTCTGGCTCTAAAATGAAGAGTTTACCTTTGGAATGTTTATTTTCACAGTGTTTTGATCAATGGACTTGTATTTGGCTGTCCTGGAACAAAGGGGGTTGAACAATTTCTCTCTCTCTCTCTCTGTAAATTGCTTTTCAGCCCCTTTAGTTTAGAAAAAGTTATGTTTTGTATGGAAGTGAAAAGCTGAAGAATTCATGGATACATGTTAGTATCATATCTATAATAGAAAATAAAACATATTTTACTAAAACTAAATGAAGGCTGGGTTAAATTTGTTATTGAAGAGACAACCTTGAAATACATTATGCACTAACTTTTCTAAAAATCCGGTGTGCCTAACAAATACATAGTATGGTGGGTGCTATGGTCTAAGCATTTGTGTGTCCCCAGAATTCCTATCACTCTACCCCCCAAGGTGAAGTATTAAGAGGTAGGGTCTTTGGGGAAGTGATTATGTTATGAGAGTGGAGCCTCATGAACAGGATTAGTGCCTTTAGAAGAGACTCTCTCACCCCCCAGCCCAGGCTGGGCACTATGGCTCACGCCTGTATTCCCAGCAATTTGGGAGGCCAAGGTAGTTGGACCACCTGAGGTCAGGAGTTCAAGACCAGCCAGGCTAACATGGTAAAACCCTGCCTCTACTAAAAAATACAGCAATTAGTCAGGCATGGTGGCACATGTTATAGTCCTAGCTACTTGGGAGTCTGAGGCAGGAAATCCCTTGAATCCATGTGGTGGAGGTTGCAGTGAACTGTGATTGTACCACTACATTCAAGCCTGAGTGACAAAGCAGGATTCTGCCCACCGCCTCCCACCACCCCCTCAAAAAAAACAAGGCCTCAGAGGAGGCTTGCCCCTTCCACCACCACAGGAAGATGCAACGAGAAGGTGCCACCTGTGAGAAGAAACTGGCTTCATCAGACACCAAATCTGCTGGTCTCTTATTATGGGACGTTCCAGCCTCCAGAACTGTGAGAAATACATTTCTGTTCTTTATAACCTACCCAGTTTATGGCACTTTGTTACAGCAGCCCTAAGGCACTAAGGCAATGGGTAGAAAGTGTTACGATTATCCCATTTCAGGCTTATGATAACTGTAAGTACCTATCCTAATGCATGCTGAAATTTGGTATCATGAAGTGTCAGATTCTAAAGCTGGAATTCTTAGTAAAAGTAGTTTGAGACAATGGGAATCATAATGATCCAAAATAGGAATGTTGTAATTCTTGTTATCTATTGACAAACAAATGGACAAAATGTTGTCTGTTGTACCTTGCAATATAAACCATGTATCTAACATAATTGTGCATTATGGGATTAGGTATGGAAAATTCAGGATGTTAGAATGGGTTGTTAACTTTTTCTCTTCTAATAGAATCAGTAATATCCTATAATAAAGATAGACTTGGGTTGAAATTGGCTCATCTGAAAGAAAAGTCACATTTTTGCTCCTGGTCAATCTTTCAGGATGGCTGCGATTTTAATAACCTGGGGCCTTGTAAGGATGAAAAAGCTAAATTATTTAACACAAAGCTTATTAGTGCAAGCAGAGTTGAGGAAGCCAGAACTAAAATTGGCAATAAGATTGAGATTTGAGAGAAGCCTGATTCCCACAGGCCCTTCCCATGAATCTCCTATTATGTGCTGCCAGACAGATACAGGAGACAATTACTTTTATTGTGTGAGTGCAGATAGCAGAGACAAGAGCAGATTAACTATTCCTCACCATCCAAACCGTTGTCTAAAATTGTTGAAGGCAGATGCCTCGGTGGACATCATTAAATTGAGGTCTAGGGAACTGAACATATAACAGAACTGTTACTAGGAAACAGATTCTCCTAATTTCATCCCTAGAATCAGGAACCATGACCCAAAACAATACCTGGCTTTATTTATCAGTGTCTGCAGTCAAGAGATTGTGATTAGCAATACAACACCCCTTCACACCTGCTGTCTTCGCACTCAAATGAAGACACATCCACACAAATCAGCAGGAAGTGAGATGATAAAGAGCTTTAGAAACCCAGATATGCTTTATTTCAAATTCCCTTTTCAGATGCGCTAGTGGATAACATAAAATAAGGCATTCCTCTTAGAGGCCACAGCCAAAAGCCATGGGAAGCGGGGTGGGAGTAATGGACAAAAATGATCTTTCCGGAAAAATATCTAGGACTCATTCTACTTTTAGGGCAAAATGTTCATACTGTTCTTTTGAGTAAGATATGAGCTATGAAACAATGACCACTTTGCTTTGTTTCTAATTATTTCCTTTATCCAATGAGTTTCGTACTGTTTTACTGTTTTTATCCTTCATTTATTCTCCAAACAACATGGAGACCCATCCTATGAGTACTTGAAAAGACCACATTTTATCAGAAGATGTATCCAGTGACAAGATGAAACTTTGAGGAAGGGACGAGTGGTATGTACATGGTCAGGGACATTTTTGGAAATGTATGTATGGGAAGGAGGCTATATGTGGATTTTTAAACCTAATTTTAAAAAATGCAAAATTGTAGCTCTCCTTCAAATATTAAAAATTGTATTTTCAATAAGTTATTCAACATATCAATACATAAGGGTAATAGTAAGATATTTAAGATAGGTCCAAAGAGCATTTTGTGTTTTTATAAGCAATTGCTGAGTTTGCTGAGTTTGACATAAAACTGTCAATGACCTATAAGTTCACAAACAGTAACCTTTGTTTTTGTTACCAGACAGAAGTTATTTACATCTCTATCGGACAAAAATCCACAACTTGACATAACAGTTGATTAAATCTTTGAGCAATAGTAAACAATGAATTGAACAAAGTCCATTTCCTTAAGTTTTATGAGGGTTGGGGTCACTATAGGATGCTGAAGAAACACATTACTTTTTGGGGAGAATGATTTCAAGGTTTTCATTTTTTAAAAATACCTTTGTCTCAATCATGGGCATAGTATGTGTAGACTGAATTATCTGTTAGTTTATGAAAGTAAAAGTTGCTACAGTGTTCTCCAAAAGTTGTCACTAAATTTTAAAGGCATTCGCACTTGGTCTGGAAATTCAGAGGTATATCTGACCCTAACTTAATTGTTGTCCTGGTGTGGATGATCTGTTTTTCAAACTGAAAGCCTTTCAGAACTATTATTTTCCTCCTTAAAGTTCTGAAATAAAATTCTCAGTAATGTATTGTTTACACTCATCCTGTTGGCCCTTCTTTATATTATTTGAAATTAAAGACCTCTGTGTCCATCCAGGGAAATTCTGGGTTATAAAAAAATTATTTCTTCTTTTTTTATTTGTTTGTTTTTTTGGTCTCACTTTCTGAGTCACATAGTACAATTTCTGGTTTGATTTTTCTCTGCCTAAATGTGTTTATGTGGTTATTTTATCATTATTCTTCAACAAATTTTGCACTCCAGGAGAAAAATTACATGTCTGATTGTGGACCACTGTAATTCCAGTGTGAAATATTATGAGCATGTTGAATGAATTAATTAATATATTACACATGGGGGAAAAAGTGATTTTCTTTCTTCATCCTCTTGTCCAGCATTTGTTCTCTTCCTCTTAAAATAAATGCACCCTTATGGTTAGTGATTATTTTCTTAAGCCTTGCAGTCCTTTTTAATATACTGCTTGTATTTTTATTTGTTAATATGGAAATATTTGTTTAGTAGCTCTCACATGAGTCTTGTCTGAATATTCTTTGTATTCCAAACTCTGATCACAGTGTTATCCTTGTTGTTCTTTTAAACTGCTCTCATTTTTTTCCTCTAAACAAGGTATGATTGACCTCTTCCTTCCACAACTTCTGCAAAGAATTCTTCATTGGCCTGTCCTAAACAGGCTTTATCATCATATAGTCTAATTTCAATCCAAAAACATCCTCTTTGATCATCTGTTAGGACACTTATAACAATGTTTATCATCACATAGTGAAATTTCAATCCAAGAACATCCTCTTTGATCATCTGACACAACAACGTGCAGCTGCCATTTGCACTTTTCTGAATTCTGATTATATTGTGCAATTATCACATGCATGTGTTGGTTCTACATGTCCTTCGACCAAGAAGTGCTGCTGCGGTACAAATCTAAAATTCGATGGGACCTTATAATTAATGAATTGTTGCTTTAATTGAGAAAATTAAACTCTGTTGAAATTGTATATCTCATTTAAACCTCTTAACAATGAGGAATCTGAAATTCAGAGAATTTAAGCAAACTTCTCAATATCACTCAGTAAATAAGTGACTGAACCAGCTTATTCATGCAAGTATTTTTGGTATGGATACTTATTTTAGACTCCAAATTTGACTGTGCCACTCACCTACCTACCTAAATTTTTCACTTGCTCCCTATCACATAAAAGAGTAAACCAAAATTCATAAGCATGGTGCATAAGCCCTTCCATGAATTTTCCCCTTTTTATGGATACTGCTTCATTTCTGGCTATTTTATACCACAAACTTCTTAAAAATGCCTCATGCAATATATCATTTCACAGTTCTCTTCTTTTATTCATGGAGTTTCCTTTGGCAGAAATGCCAGCTCCACATTTTTCTTTAACCTTTATAGTTTTCTTTCTTCAAGTCTCTGCTCATGGCTGTTCTTGGTGCTTTCTAAGAATATCTGGGTGATCTAAGTGTTCCTCTTCTGTGCTCTACAACACGCTAAAGAGCTGCCATGTTATGTGTACTCTCTTACATAGGAATCAGTGATATTTTATCCTGGCTCTCCCACTGGCATGTAAATTATCTGAGGGGAGAACTTTTATTTTCATTATTTCAGTGTTATTATTTCACCATGTCTGCCATGTAACTGGTGTAAAGTAAATATCATATTGAACTAATTTTTAAAGTAAAACTTAAGAAAAGGAGGACTGGATCTTTCCAGGGAAAAAGCACCCTGAATCATATGTGAGTATAGTTAATTTACGTAGTAATGAGATGTGGAGGAGTCCTGCTGCGGGAGGGAGGAACACTGTTTTCAAAATTTTAGAGAATACCAACAATTGTAAAGTGACATAATATTGTTAATAACGACATTCACTAAACATTCTGTCTGTTCCAGGTTAAGATTAGGAAAATATATAAAATAATATATTTCTTACAATAGCTATATAACAGAGGCACAATGAAGATGCCAATTTTTAAGTGAGAAAATATTAAGAAAATTGACTAATGAACATGATGGCTCACACCTGTAATCCTAACACTTTGGGAGGCTGAGGTGGGAGGATTGCTTAAGGCCAGGAATTCAAAACCAGCCTTGAACACATAGGGAGACCTGTCTCTACAAAAAATAATTTAAAAAATGAGCCTGTTGTGGTGGGGAGTGCCTGCAGTTTCAGCTACTACAGGGGCTGAGGTGGGAGGATCCTCTGAGCCCAGGAGTTTGAGTATGCAATGAGCAGTGATCACGTCAATGCACTCCAGTCTGGGTGACAGAGTAAGACCCTGTCTTTAAAAAAAAGGAAAACAAAAGAGAAAATTGGCAAATTATGAACATTTAGTAAATTATGAAAATGGAGATCAAAGTACTGCAGTGTGCCCCCAGATTCCCTGAATATAACCACAACATTACAACTTTAAGTGTCTCCATTTACAGGTAGGATTAACTTTAAAGAGACTCACAGCATCATGAAAATAACCTGAACAAATCAGGTAAGAAGAGTATTCCCAGAGACCAAAACAAAACTAACAGGAACATTTCCAGAAGTTCTACATTTCATGTTCAAAAACTATTACAACTGAGGACTTCATGTTTTCTTAGAAAATTGAGAGAATTGTTATAACAAGTATTACCACAAGAGAGCATTTTAATAGTTCAATGGAGTTCTGGGAGAAGGAACTTCATATTGGAAGTCAGTGGGAGTAAATCCACTGAAGGTGAGTGTGAGTCTTCATTATTCGGTTGCTTAACAGCTTAACCTTCTTATTAGAACTGGTAAATCTACATATTTTAAATTTTGGCAGGTGACTAAACCTCCTACTGTTAAGCCTGAAAATACCTGCTCCTCTGCAAACTAAGGCATGGGCTGATGGCATTCCCTTGAGCAAGCTGATACAAGCAGCTAAACTTTTAAATTTGGTGATAGTGACAGAAGGAATCAGGGAGAATGTTTTCTAGTAGTAAACCTGCATTCAAGGGAAGTAATAGAAATAATACCAGCCATGGAATCATTGCTGGAATACTGGCCCTGTAGCCTGCAACCTCCAGCTATCAGTAGCCACAACTCACTGGTTTGTTTCTGTTGCGTGATTGAAATTTTGATTCAGCCTCTTGATCTCATTTTTCATTCCCATATTTTGAATATATTTGTACACTCTACGTGGATGTTGTGTGCGGCAATGTTATTTTAATTAATTCATTTCCTTTTAAAAAATCAGTCTGAACTTATTATCACTGCTAAGAGTAAGAACCTTAACCAACATAGTTGCAGAAATGAACAGATCATCTAGAAAATTGGGGAATCAGGAATTGATCTTCTAGTTTGCGTAAGATTAAAGGAAGAAAAGAAAAAACCCTAGGCAATATTATAAGCTGGGACTATGGTAGCCCATTGTGTGCACTGACAAATGTGAAATTAAAATTTAACTGTGAGTAGTCATAAAGTAAAGATTTTGGAGAATTGAGTTGTTACTGGCATAAGAAAGTATGAAAGTCACCCGGAAAGGTAATTGCTTCTAATGGAACCAGTTAACTTATGAAAAGAGATAGACTCCAATTCCTAGCTATACAACTCAAGGCATGGGCTGAATTTCAGGATTTTATGTGTGTACTAAAATAATTTGAGCCTCTTGTAGTTATTTGGCAGAGATAACTGGTTAAAAAACTAAAACCAATCTAAACTAAAAAACCCTCAAAATGTGATTAAGGTTGCTGTATCCCTGGGTCCAGTCAGAGAAAAGCAAATTAGGACAAAACACTTCAGCTATTTTATTAGCAAACACTTATTATAAGGAATAAATAAAAAGGTATTGGAAATTCTGTGGTCTTGGAAGACTGAGGAGATCCTGATTTGACAAAGAACTAAGTGCAGGAAGGAACCACCACCACTAGGTCTGGAAGAACGGAAGGAAGATGTGATTGCTAAAACCTGGAAGCTTGCAAGAGGAGCCCCTGCAAAAGATCCACTCTAACTTCTGAGGAATTGCTGGTGCCTTATTAGTGCTGGTATCTCAGAAGGTCAGAAGACAATTCCCTTGAAGCTAAGATTCAGATATGTATAAAGTTTAGCTAGGTCTATTATCTTTGATGGGGGACAATGAGGTTGATTTGGGGAGGGTTAAAAAACAGCTAGAAATTTGAAGAAAATGCAGTTGCTTGGTGAAAAACCATCAAGATGATTCACAGGAGAAAGGAAGGACAAGTTGCTTCAATTACTATTTTTTTCTTTCATAGCCTCTCACTCACATTCCCTATGGATGAAAAATACTATTGTGGAAACTGTTGGAACAAGAAGCTTCTAGTATTATAAAACAGACTATAAAAAGGTGGGAAAGAAAGAAAAAAGTGAGTCAATAAGTATATCAAAAATGCTCCTATCACTGTCAAAGAATTACAAATCAAAACAAGCAAACAGCAACCTGCTATTCACAAATTGAGCTATGATTCAAACAATGATAAAATGCACTGTTGACAGTGTTTGTATAGCGTTTAATGTAGGAAATTACTATTTTACTCCAAGCTTTTTGTTTAGCTGTTATCAGAATGGAATGACAAAAAGTTGGGAGTGTAATAGTGATTCTGCATATTAATCACCTACATATACACTTTCAGTGAATAATAGGCAGTTTTTGTAATTTTTTTCTAATCCTATGTTACTTCTAAATTGTGTTTATTGAAAAGTAATTTTATGTCTGTAAAATTTTAGAAAATCGGACTTGTAAAAATATTCAGTATAGACAAGAACAAAATAAAATACTTTCAAAAAAAATAAAGTGAATGTGGAACTGTGAGACAATAGTTCAATATCCAGCATATATGATGATTTACAATAGTTGTTGAATTTACCAGCTCTTGAATATGAAAATTAATTGATCAGTAAAGAATTGGGACCTAAGAACTAGAATGTAGCAAATTTGTGGAGCTAGGGAATACCTTTCACTGACACCCCCCCTTTGCTCTTGACCTTTTTGGATTTGAAGGTGAGATAATATTCATTTAAGTTTTCTTCTCCTATTCACTCACCAAATGATCCAAAAGTCTACTATCCTTGCTAGTGAGTAAGAACCTTAACCGACATAGATGTTGAAATGAACAGGTCATCTAGAAAACTGGGGAATTAGGAATTGATCTTCTAGTTATCATTAGATTTAAAGAAGTAAAAAAAAATCTAGCCAATATTATAGGCTGAGACTATTGCTAACATCAAATAAGCTCCAGCTGATTCAACACCTGAAGCAAACAACTCTTAAGAGGTGTTGGGAATATCTGTGGCAGAATGGGTTGTTTTATGGAAGATATAGCAAGCCTCATTCTTAGCATCATGTCTTTTAAAATAAATTCTTGTTACTGAGATCAAAAAGAAAATTTAAACATTGTAAAGGGACAATAATTGATTAGGCAAAACTTTAATAAGATTATCGGATCATTAGAGCAGTTATTATCGTACATCCAAAGCAATACATCACAGATGGGAAGTGGGAATTTGGAAGCAAGGATAGAGCAGCTGCTGAAGGAAAAAGTCAGTTGTGTGAGCAGTTGGGTCACATTATAGAATGCCAAAATCTGTTTATTCCTGCCCTTCTCTCAACTCACACCTATCAGATAAGAAGATCACTGTGGCTAGGCGTGGTGGCTCACGCCTGTAATCCCAGCACTTTGGGAGGCCGAGGTGGGCAGATCACGAGGTCAGGAGATCGAGACCATCCTGGCTAACATGGTGAAACCCCGTCTCTACTAAAAATACAAAAAATTAGCCGGGCGTGGTGGCGGGCGCCCGTAGTCCCAGCTACTCGGAGGCTGAGACAGGAGAATGGTGTCAACCCGGGAGGCGGAGCTTGCAGTGAGCCGAGATCATGCCACTGCACGCCAGCGTGGGTGACAGAGCGAGACTCCATCTCAAAAAAAAAAAAAAAAAAAAAAAAAAAAAAAAAAAAAAAAAAGAATATCACTGTGAGTAAAAGAGAGTTAACAACAACAAAAAAGAATGGGAACGCTTTTTAGATTAATCTATTATATTCTGTATTTGCTCTAGCCAAGAGTTATTATGCAATAATTTATCTGGATTCAGTTTGTTTATAAAAATAAATCCAATGTAGATTTGTTTTCAGAAAAATCTCAAAACAAATAACCAAACAAAGAGCTGTAATGTCAACTCCTGAGTCAATCCCTCAGCTCTCAAACCAGTACTAGAAAAAAAAAAAAGTTGCTAAATTCGTACAGCCCTCAAAATGAGACATTATGTCCAATTCTTCTCTCCATTTCCTTGAAGAACCATGGACCAGGGAGTTCCTCTTGAGAGCAGAGCTGGGACAGCATGACTGGCAAATTAAATAGATTATTCCACTACCAAGTAAAGAAGATACAATTTTTAATCCTTATTTGTAGGGAATACTCTACCACTAGTATAATATAATCATGCCCCTTTCTTTTTTTCTTTTTTTCTTTTTTTTCCAAAATGCACTTATTGTATTATAATTGTTTTAATGGCGGTGTAACATTTATCCATAAAATGTATGTCGTAGTAGAATTTTTTGTTTTTGTTTTTAATTTAGAGACAGTCTTGCTCTGTAGCTTAGGCTGGGGAGCAGTGGTAAAATCATAACTGGCTGCAACTTCAAACTCCTGGGCTCAAGCGATCCTCCCTCCTCAGCCTCCTGAGTAGCTGGGACTGCATGCATGTGCCATGGCAACAGGCTAATTTTTGTATTTTTTGTAGGGACAGGGCCTCTCTATGTTGCCCAGATTGGTCCTGAACTCCTCGCCTCAAGCGATCTTCCTGCTGCAGCCTCCCAAGGCACGGGGATCATGGGCAAGAGGTGCCTGGTCCTTTAGTTTGTTTTTGTATCATCATTTCAGTCAATTGAACAGGAAATTTTCTTTGACTTTAGAGCAATTTGACCAAGGCCCTTTTAACTGACCAGCTTCCCCAACATATGGATTAGTGGAATAGGATTGCTATGAGGATTAAATGTAATAAAGCAGTTAGAATACATAGTGTTTTATCAATCTTATGCAGTAAGTTAATGATATTTACTTACAGAAATGGAGTACATGTATGCCCCCACATCCTCAATTTAGTCCTATTTTATTTTATTATTATTATTTTTCGAGACAGAGTTTCTCTCTTGCTGTCCAGGCTGGAGTGAAATGGTGAAATTTTGGCTCACTGCAACCCCTGCCTCCCCGGTTCAAGTGATTCTCCTGCCTCAGCCTCCCAAGTAGCTGGGATTACAGGCACCCGCCACCACGCCTGGCTAATTTTGTATTTTTAGTAGAGACAGGGTTTCTCCATGTTGGTCAGCCTGGTCTTGAACTCCCGACCTCAGGTGATTCACCTGCATTGGCGTCCCAAAGTTCTGGGATTACAGGCGTGAGCCACCGCACCCAGCCTTTAGTCCTATTTTAAACACATGAATTCCTGTCTACCATAACTGCATTATCTCTGATATCTATACCCCTCTGTCGGTATTTCTGCTACTATGACATTTCTGTCTGAAAATGACTTACTAAATATAAGCTATAAATAGACAAAAAAAAGAAACAGGACTTACTTTTATATGGCAGATATTATCAGTACTGAGCCATCCTCCTGGCATAGGTATTTTAAATGAGATAAAAAAATAATTGTATTTATTGATAAATGCCATTTATGATTGATAAATATATCATAGTTGTGTTATAATTTTGTTTGATATAGCCACTGCCTTGACATCCCTTTTTAGGCCTGAAAAGTTATTTGAAAGCTAATCATACCTCATCACCTTTGGTCTAGTTAAAACTTCCCCCTCCTTTTGTAGTTGTTTGACAGATGCCATGCTTATTTCTAAACACACTGACCCTAAACCCAGCACATCCTGCAGCTGCTGAGCAGGATTCAACCCAATGGTCAACATCAGAGTCTCGGCCCTCACCCCCAACCCACCCACTGGTTGAGTACCCCGCTGTTGCTGGATTTTTCCACCTGCCCAAGTGGCCACCCTGCTTCTCTCATAGATCAGTGGGTAACAAAATGCTTCTGTGATTTCATGTCGTTTACTGTGCCGTCTCCTCATTGTGATTCACCTGACTGATGTACTTAAACCTGACTCTCCTCCCAGTCAGGGTTCTCCTGGAAGGTAGCTACCTTGGTATGAATACATTGGATATAGGTCAGACAAAAGCCCCAAGGGTGTCTGCCAATATAAAGGGAATCTTTGTCACGGGTTGGATACCTAGGCATTAGGCCATGCATCAGGATAAAGAAATGTCCCATGAAAGGCACACTGTAAACACCCACAAACACTTCCTGTGGAGCCTGTCAGGACAGGCCTAGAATTTATAACCATTTTCCCGAGAGGGAGCTGAAGACCAAATGTAAAAACAAACAAACAAAAACAAGACCAGTTGCATCAGTGGTCAAATTTGACTGATCTGTTTAATATTCAAAAGGCTCAGGATATATAGTATTGCAATGTTACTATGTTTAAGACAGCAGATAAAGTATAAAGGATGAAATAAAAAACTTTTGACTCAACATAGAAAACTAAATCAATTCAAGTATTTAAAACATTTTTAAAAAATAGGCAATGGAACTGAACTACAATGCACCTTGTCCCTTTCGTATTGTACATTGCACAGCCGACTTCTCAATAGCTGAGTCAATGTCTCAATACTATTTCTATTTCATCCACCCATTATCCCTATTGTATGGGCTTCTTTTCTAATATCCTGGCATATTTCTTTCTGCAGCCTTCACAATTTCTTTCTTTGAGGACAAAAGAGACTCAACATGAAGGAACAAAGCATACAGCAAGGGAATCAATATAGATAGATTTTGGTCACCAAAATACTGAACAGTAGGATATTAGCAAACCAGCAGTGAAAAATGGATATTGGGAAGGATTTTTAAAAAAAGGGAAGAAGAAGGAGAAACATTTAGCTGATGATATATAAAAAAGACTACTTTATAGAAGCAAAACTTGGGGCTCCTGATTAGGAAATATTGCCATCTAGTGTGAACTAATTTCACATGCAGTACTGTTGCAATGGAGTGTTGCCAGTACACTTTATTGAAGATGTAGGGGCCTACAACTATAGAATGTAGATTGATCATTAAATGCTGTATTGTTGAAAAAAAATCTCACTGATATAATACCACATTTTAGTTCATTTGAGTGTTTTCCACATAATATCATGAATAAAAAAGAGCATAAAATGAAATACCTTAATAATAAAAACATAATATTAAAACATGAGTGTACCTCAGACAGACTTTATCACTCTTGAGATTTCACTGTTTTCTCCCTTTAATGACTTAGTTATGAGCCGTGCTGTGATTCTTTAATGTTACATTCATAAAAAGTATTTTCACACTTAATGAAAAAGAAGACTGTGTGTTTTAAAGTTTGTTATTTCTTTTTCTATTATTTTACCAAATAGAATAAAATAAATGTTTAAAGGGCACTATTTTTGCCATCTATTCAGTAAAGACAAAAAAAATCAATGCCTTCTTTCCTAAAAGTTAGTGAAGATTAGAATGCTGAAATTCTTGGTGTGACTGACATTAGAGCAGATGGTATGAATCAATATTTCCTTTTTTTTTAAGATCTTTCTCTGGAAGTAGAAAGATACATGGTATGAATAAAATAAAATTCTACTTTTCTTACTTAAGACTTACAACTAGCTCATGTTAAGTATTTCTCAATTGCTTAATGATATGAATTCAAAATATATTACTTTTAATACTGAGCTAAACTGTCATGTTTAGATATATTTTTAAATATAAAATGTTCCAAAAAATGATGAAACATATTTTCAAATAAAAATAATATGAAAACATTGATCTTTGCATTTTAATGTTTTCTTTATGGATTTAATTCCTTTTGGATAAAAATTTAAAATGATTTTTTCACAAACTTTTAAAAACTATAAAAATCCCTTTATTTCACAATTAATCTTAAAGAATAGCAGGTAATAGGATTTTTTATTGGCAATATCGTTATATTAATGATATATAATTTTTGTCTGTTTCTACAAAGAAATTTCCTTTTTAGTCAGGTTGTATATCTATTTTCAGAAATTAGTCTTTTATTTCTATTAGATTCTAAGATTTTCTTTTCATATTTGGTATTCCGCACCTTCATTACTATGTGCCTAGAAGTAAATTGCATTTTTATTTATCTAGATCAGAGCTTTGTGAGATACTTCAGCCTCTGCAGTCTGAGAATTAACAGTGACGTGGTGGCTGGCAATAATATGATGAGTTGGCTTACTCAACCCAGAGCCCCCACCACCATCACACACACAGAAGGTCTTCAAAAGCTTTTGTACTGAATTTAGGTTTCAATATTAGATGCATTTTACTTTGAAGTCAGGGAGTGTCATACCTCTAGTTTTATTATTTTTGCTAAAGATTGCTTTGGCTATTCAGAGTCTTTTGTGATTCTATAGGAATATTAAGAGGTTTTTTTTTTCTATTTTTGGGAAAAATGTCATTGGAATTGTGATAGTGATTTCATTAAATTGGTAGATTGTTTTGGGTGGTGTAGACATTTTAACAATATTAATTATTCCAGTCAATGGACAGGGATATATTTCCATTTATTTGTGCATTCTGCACTGATTTTCATCCATGTTTTATGGTTTTGAGTGCAAAGGTCTTTTACCTCCTTGGTTAAATTTATTCCTAAGTATTTTATTTTTATAGCTGCTGAAATGGGATTGTTTTCTTGATTTATTTTCTGATAGTTTGCTGTTGGTATAGAAAGACTATTGATTTTGGTTTTTCTATATTGATTTCGTACCCTGCAACTTTACTGAGTAAGCTTATTAACTCTAATAATTTTTTTTGGGTAGAGACTTCAGGGTTTTCTATGTATAACATCATGTTATCTGTAAACAGAAAAAATTTAACTTCTTCCTTTCCAATCTGGACGCCTTTTATTTCTTTCTCTTGACTAATTGCTCTAGTTAGGACTTCCAGTATTATTTTGAATAGAAAGAATAGGCATCTTTGTCTTGTTCCTGAGCTTAAAGGAAAAGGTTTCAACTTTTTTCTATTGATTATGATGGTTGCTGTGAGTTTGTCATATATGGCCTTTATTGTATTGAGGTGCATTCCTTCTGTGCCTAATTTGTTGAGGGATTTTATTGGGAAACAATGTTGAATGTATCAGATATTTTCTGCATCTATCGATATCATTTGATTTTTGTTTTTCATCTTGTTGAAGCAGTTTGTCACATTTATAGATTTCTATATGTTGAACCATCCTTGCATCCCTGGGATGTATCCCAATTGAACATGGTGAATGATCATTTTAACGTGCTGTTGAATTCAGTTCACTAGTATTCTGTAGAGGATTTTTGCATCTGTGTTCATCAGCGATATTGACCTGTAGTTTTCTCTGTTTGTATGGTTCTTATCTGGCTTTGGAATCAGGATAACGATGGCCTCATAAAATTATTTTGGAAGTATTATTTCTACAATTTTTGGGAGGAGTTTGAATATTGATATTCGTTCTTTATTAAATGTCAGGTGGAATTCAGTGGTGAAGTAATCAGATCCTGGGCTTTTCTTTGCTGGGAGACTTTTTATTGCTAATTCAATCTCCTTACTTGTTATTGGTCAGTTCAGATTTTCTATTTCTTCGTGATTCAGTCTTGGTAGTTTGTTTGTGTCTAGAAATTTATTCATTTACTTTATCCAGTTGTTGGTGTTCAATTGGTCATAATAGTCTGTTATAATTCTTTATACTTCTGTTTTATCAGTTCTAGTGGATTCTCTTTCACTTCTTATTGTATTTATTTGAGACTTCCTTCTTTTTTTCTCAGTGTGTTTATTTTATCTTTCAAAAAAACCAACTCTTAGTTTCATTGATCTTTTCTATTGTTTTTGTACTCTCTGTTTCATTTATTTCTACTGTGATCTTTTTTATTTCCTTCTTTCTGCTAACTCTGGGCTTAATTTGTTCTTGTTTTTGTTTGTTTGTTTTAGTTGCTTGACTTATGACATTAGATAGTTTATCTGGAATATTTCTTATATTTTCATGTACATCTTTATTGTACATGAAGTTCCCTCTTCAAACAGCTTTTGCTGCATCCCATAAATTTTGGCATATGTTTCCATTTCTGTTTATCTCAAGATACTTTTAAATATCCCCTTTAATTTATTCATTGACCCATTAATTGCTCGGGAGCATGTTATTGAATTTTCTAAAATTTATCTGTTATTGAGTTCTAGTTTCATAACATTGTGGTCGGAAAAGATTCCTGATATGATTTTAATCTTTTAAAATTTGTTATAATTTGTTTTGCTGCCTCATATATGAATTATTCTAGAATATGTATCTACCTGACTTCAAAATATACTAAAAAGCTATAGTAATAAAAACAGCAAGGTACTAACATAGAAACAGATACACAGACCAGTTGCATAGAATAGAGGGTCCTGAAATAAATTCACCCATTTATGGTCAATTTATTTTTTGGCAAATGTGCCAAGAACACGTAATGAGGATAGGCCAGTCACTTCAATAAATGGTTTAGGGCAAGAAGCTATCCACATGCAGAAGAATGAAACTAGGCTGTTATCTCATACCATATACAAAACTAAACTCAAGATAGATTAAGGGCTAAAATGTAAGACCTGAAATTGTGAAACTACTAGAAGAAACATAGGAGGAAAACTTCATGACACTGGTCTGGGCAATGGTTATTTGAATATGAACCCCAAAGCACAGGCAACAAAAGCAAAAATAGACAAATAGGGTCATATCAAACTAAAAAGATTCTGCACCACAAAGGAAATAATCAACAGAGCGAAGAGACAACCTACATGATGAGAGAAAATATTTGCAAACCACACATCAGATATGGGGTTAATATTCCTAAAAGTAACTCAAACAACTCAGTAATAAGAAACCAAATAACCTAAGGACCTAAATAAACATTTCTCAAAAGCAGACATACACATGATCAACAGATATAGGAAAAGATGCCCAAAATTCTTGTCAGAGTAATGCAAATCAAAATCACAATATTTCACCTCATACAGTCTTAGAATGGTTGTTACCGAAAGATGAAAGGTAAGTATTGGAGCGGATATGGAGCAAAGGAATTCCTTGCACACTGTTGGTGGGAATGCAAATTAGTAAAGCCATTATGGAAAACAGAACAGAGGTTCCTCAAAAAATTAAAAATAGAATTATCATATACAACAGCAATTTAACTATGGGGTATATATCCTAAGTATTTGAAATTAATATGTTGTGGAGATATTTGCACTCCCTTGTTTATTGCTGCATTACTCACAACTACCAAGATATGGATTTAAACTATCAACAGGAGGATGGATAAAGAAAATGTGATATAGATACACAATGGAATACTATTTAGCCTTACAAATGAAATAAATTTTGTCATTAAGACAACATGAATGAACCTGGAGGATATAATGTTAAATGAAATAAGCGATGCACAGAAAGACAAATACTGCATGATCTTATTTATATGCAATGCCTGAAAAAGTTGAACTCAACAGAGAGCAGAATGGTAATTAGTAGGAACTAGGGGATAGGGCTTTGTGGAGGTTTCGGTAAAAGAACACAAAATTTGTTAGCTAGGAATAATAACTTCAAAAGATCTATTTTATAACACAAATTATAATTAATAACAATGTATTATATTATTGAAATTTGTTAAGAGGGTAGATTTTAATTGTTTTCATTCTCCCTCAAAGGATAAGCATATAAAGTAATGCATATGTTAAGTAGTTCAATTTAGCCATTCCAGAATACATACATGTTTCAAAGCATCATGTTGTACACAATAAATATATGCAAGTATTATGTGATAATCTAAAAAAATGAAAAACGGAAAAAGGCAGTAGATAAGATCCAGTCAAGAGACAAATCCTAGTGTATAAAATGTACATATAATATTTAAAGAAAAAGTAAAAATAAAGTGGAAAAATATGCATTTTAAATATCTCTGCAGAGTTTAGGCCATTATTCTTTTCACTTTTATTGGGCCATATTATGAACAGAAATTTTAAATTTTTATGTAGTTAAAATATTCAATATTCTCCCCAATGTCTCAGTTTCTTCATTTGTAATGTGTAACTAATACTTCCTACTTCACAAAGTGGTGATGATTCCATGAAATAATTCGTGAAAAGCACTTAGCACATAAATGACAAGCTTTTGGCTTATGAAAAGCGCTCAGTAAATATTTGTTGTTATTATTGTTTCCTTTATTATGCAAAGAGATGTTGGGTAAAAGCAAAATAAACTTCTGTCTGAGACAGGAGAATGAAATGACTCTACTGGCTTACAGTTCTAACTCTGCCATATATCAATCTCCAGAAAGCTATGAGAATATTTCTAGGCTCTCTATTCTGCTCTAATATCACCCCTACTTTAATTGCTAACTTAATTCATGTAATTATATGATAAATCTTGACATGTAGTAGAGGATATCATCTCACCTTCAACATTTTTCCCTCAGTATTGTCTTAGCAAATTGTACCATTTTGCTTTTTCATGTAAATTTTAAAATAAAAATGTTCATTTCCATGAAAAATCTATAGATGCAATTGTAAGAAATTTGTAATGTAGAGGTATAGATAATCCATCTTTTTGTTTCAGTTCTGATCAACAATGCACAAAATGAAAAAAATTTTACTTAGCATTGTAATACTATGCAGCTTTCTGGATGCCAAGAGGCAGTTGCATTGAGGGCAATGCAGTTAACTGCAGCTTTTTGATCTTGGCTTCCTTATCTCTTGATTTCCACTGTAAAGTGTTCCTCTCCTGTAACACAACCCTCGGTAAGTTGTCACTTGGCCTTCTTCACATCACCCTATGTGAATTCAAGCTTGAGGAACTTACACCAATGATGATACTCTGATACTATGGCTACTGCTATTGCTGTGGGAAATAAGATCCTTTTTCTCTGACACAGGAATCATGTGTCTTCTGCCACTACTCAAGAAACTAGAATGCTGATTTGTCAACTTGAGTAAAATCTCAGACATTTCACCTATCTTTACACATTAATGTATATTCATTGCTATATTTCCAGTATTGATCTCAGTGACAATACTATTGTTCCTTGCTTTAAATTCTAATATATTGTTAATTTATATTTTATTCCTTGCTTTTCACTCTGCTTTAATATCCTTTATGAACTTCTGGAAAATTCTCATGAAAACCTTGTTTGAAATATTACATTTGCTCCATCTTCCCAGTAATTTTTTGGAACTCTTTTTTTACACATATATGGACACATTTATCCTATTTTCCTGGTCTCTTAATTTCTCTTAATTATCATCATGTTTTTCTATTTCACTTGTTATATTTTATAATACTCTTAGTTCACCAATCATCTCTTCCTTTGTACATATTTTTAAATTAATCTACCTCAGTGGGCTTTACATTAGAAAGTCTACACTTCTCTCCTATAGAAATATAATTTTGGTTCTTTTTCACATCTGCTTATACTTTTTCATATTACATTTTTATATTTCTCATTCTTTAAAGTTTTAATTATTTTAAATTTACCCATTTTTAAATATCCACTTTCAGATTGAAATACTATTAACTCAACTTCTTGAACTTTGATCATTTTTATTCTTTATGCTTATTCTCAATTATAGTTGATGGCTTTCTATTTGGTAATTCTGAATAACATGTTAGTAGGTCTGTGTTCTCTTCTGTAACACTTATGTAGATCCATCTTTTTTTTCTCATGTTAATATTTTTCTCCAAATCCCTATTTTACAGACTCAACATCTCTCCCATAGCATCTTTCAGCAGTTTTCAGATGAAAGTAACATATCCAGCTAAACTATTAATTTAAAATGATAAAATTACCTTTTTAACCAGTTCTTATGATCTGTTTACCTCTGGGAAGGCGAGCATGGGGTGCTGCCTTTTCTGCTTGGAATACTACTCTTTATAACACAACGCATTCTTGCTCAATTTTTAAGACTCATGTCAATATCAAGTTTCTAAGTCATTCCCCTACCAAATCTCACAGAACACATTGTTCTCTCTAGCAGCAAACTCCAGGAACACATGCAAAATACACTGGCCCAGGAAAGTTCATTTGATTCTCAGGGTTCAAGGCTTTTTTTTTTTTTTTTGACAGAATCTATCCCTGTCACCCAGGGTGGAGTGCAGTGGAGTGATCTTGGCTAACTGCAACCTCCACCTCCCGGATTCAAATAATTCTACTGCCTCAGCCTCCAGAGTAGCTGGGATTACAGGCCACCTCCGCAACACCTGGCTAATTTTTGTATTTTTAGTAGCAATGGGGCTTCACCATGTTGGCTAGGTTGGTCTCGAACTCCTAAACCTCAAGTGATCTGCCCCCCTCAGCCTCCCAAAGTGCTGGGATTGCAAGCTTGAGCCACGGTGCTTGGCTAAGGTCCAAGGCTTTTATGGATGACTAGTCACATGGACACATTCTGCTACACAACTATTTAGACTATTACAGAGCAGCAAATTTTCCTCTAGATCAGCTTTTATTTTAGTTTTTAATGAAGATATTAGTATCTTTGGGGAAATTTTTACATTATGCCTAAATATTACTTTAATATTGACCCTTTATATTTCATATCACTACATATACATATTTTGTATTAAATACATTCTGAACTTCTTGAATTTTTACTAATAATTTCTGGGTTGTTTTTCATACATGTGCTGTTAATCATTTATAACTAGTTCATCCAGAAGTCTTTGTATGACATTCCCCTTACTACTTGGGTTGCTATTTACCCAGGTTTATTCATTTGCTACCTTAATAAAGAATAACTATTCTATTTCACAATTGCTGGCAAATATATTCTAAAGATCCATTTAAGAACAATTGGAATTAAGCTGTAACAGCCCTAGGTGAATTACCACTGGGACTAAGACTGAAAATTGCTCATCTTGTTTGTTCATTTTTTCATTCAATACGTATTTATTGGTCAACTACTGTGTGGCCATTGCTGTTCTAAACCCCGGGAATAGAAAATCGAGATGTTCTAATTAATTTGCAATGTATTCGATTATGCAACACAAGTGATATTTCTGTGCAGGCAGCAATTATGCTACCTCTTGCATCAACTTTTGGAGTATTGTGTTCTTTTGATTACTTGATCCATTACAATGGAAAAAAATGAGTGTTAATACACATCTGAAGGACAGAAAGTTTTTTCAACAAAGTTAATTCTTGACTGAACCTTAGATTTTGTTTTCAGATGAAAGTAACATATCCAGCTAAACCATTAATTTAAAATGATATAATTACCTTTTTAACCAGTTCTTATGATCTGTTTACCTCTGGGAAGGAGAGCTTGGGGTTGCTGCCTTTTCTGCTTGGAATACTACTCTTTATAACACAATGCATTCTTGCTCAATTTTTAAGACTCATGTCAATATCAAATCTTTTAGGTAGCCAATGGATCCCCTCCACCATCCTCAGAGAAGTAACCATCTCTCTCGTGCTATTACTGTACCATATATTCACTTGTAAAACATACCAGACATATTATATCACATTTTTCCAAATCTGTGTTCTTTTTGATAGGTTTGGAACTGCTAGAATAGTTATAGTTAGTGATTTACCCATTTTTGTTTCTCTGAAGCACAAGGTATAGTATCTAATATTTTTGCTCATACAGTAAGATTTTGTTTTATTCTAAATTAATGAGTGAGTGCCATAAAAATGTTGAAATACTTTCTAGAAGTTTTCTTCCCTCTCTGGCCTTCACTGATATAACCTCACTTAATATGTTTTATTTCTCTTTTTAAAAAAACATTTTAATGTTTGTTTTAGTAATCTAAGTTATTAAAACTTCATTCTATAATGGAAAATACTTGAGGGTTTTTGTTTGTTTTAGTTTTTTTGTATAGAAAGCAGAATCTTATCAATGTGTTGAGGTCATATGATCCTTCTACTGACTAAAGCATTATTTTTATTACAAGGAACTAGAATGGAATAAATGTGTCCTACAGAGGCTGGAATAAAATGCTTTAAATGTCTAAGCATTTCTACTTTAAATGTCTAAGCTCTTCAAAAATAATGGATATCAAAGATAGGACGAGGGGTATTAAATGAAGGACCCCAGCTAGTAAATTTTTCGGTAACTTGGTCTCTTAAAATAAGTGAGATAACATATGTTTACTGTCATGCATAAGCTATACTTTTTTAAATCAGCATGTTAGATGCTTTACAACATTCACTGGATAATGGATATTGTTATATCTTTTAGTAAATCTTTTTCTTCAAAAAGGTCCTTTTCAGTTCTAGTGATGGTTATTATGCATGCTTATTTGTGCACTATGAATAGAGGGATGTGAGCATGGAGTAAGAGGTTTCCAATGAGAAAAAGACATTCAGGAACTGATGGCAAGTTCATGTGGAACAGAGGCCCTTCCTACCAAGAGGTTCATCCTCCAGGGTGAGCCTGAAGTTTCTGGTGTTCTCACAATTCAAGAATGCAAAAGCTCTTTAAATTCGGGTCTATAACCCCACCTTTCCCAGAACATTTAAAAATGGAGTGTCCACAATGTGCAGGGTTATACTTAGTGATGAGTGTCATCAATACTTCAAGAAAAGTAGTCAGAACAAATGATTTGCTCACCAAGGATTGCACGTACATCAATGAGTGGACTGAGAGTCAGAAGTGACAACCTTGCTTTGTTATCATAAATGATTATTAACAGATTGGTTGAGTAGAACTCTCCATGACATGCAATAAGGCCAAATGTGGAAATGTTACACAAAGGTTATTGTAGAATAATCTGGAAGTTTGTAAATGACACTAATAGACCCAGCTGACATTTTCAAAAGATTGGTATTTTTCATAATATATATCATAAAAATATAATGATAGGTTTCATATTTTACTGAGTATATTTTCTGTTAAACAAATTTTTTGCATGTTTAAATTTATTTTATATATTAATGTTGGACATAGCCTTAGAATCCAAAGAAAATAGACCCTGTTTTCTTGATACCTAGATTATACTGCCCTTAAAGGTCTCTTTTTACTATATACTTTGTAGGGGGTTTGTTTTATAAGAGACCTGATTACAGTAGCTTAAGCAAATACAGATTTATTGATCTCATGCAAAAATAAATCTATAGGTGAATACACTAAGACTGGAATTCTGCCTTAATAATGACATGAAGGAGCTGGTCTCCTTCTACCTTTTGATACTTTTTTCTTAACAATGACTATTAAACTGTTATTTATCACCAGAATTCCAGGAAAGAAGAAGGAGAAGCCATGGAGTTGGCCCCAGTTGACCTCTGCTTTCCTTTCTTGAGTAAGATGTGTCCCATGGACACTCTCAGGTTCAAAGCAGTTTTTTAAAAAGTTTAAGATTTTTAAAGTTTTCTTGTTTCTATTTTAAAGGCATGGTAAAAAAGCCATATGATGTTGAGTAAGCCAATTGTAGTATCTGTCATACTTTCTTCTGTAATACCAATATATTATTATTACCTCCAAGTTTCTGGCTGACTTTTCTTTTCTACAATGACTGATTTCTCTGGATTAAACTGATAAATGAACATTAAAATAAATGACAAGAGAATGGGGTACATTTTAGGAAAGAAATCTACCAATGGCAGGCTTTGCATTGGTTGGGAAACCCATTTATGGCTTATACACTATCTGCCCTGAGGGAAAGAAAAAACATTGATGGCAGTAAAGAAGATATAAAGAATTTCTTAATTCATTCTGCCTCTTCCCTATGAAATTGGCTTCTCCTAACACAGCTCCAACCTTTGCCGACTATAACCTAAGGCAGCCAGAGGTTTTTTTTTTTCTCCTCTCAGTGAATCCTTATTTGTCTGCATCTATTAATGAGATACAATGAATGTGTAACATGACTGGGGATAGAGGAAAACGGACAGTGTTAATTTTGTGCTGTCATGTACAGCAGGTATTTGTCAAGAAGCATTCTATGTAGAAGATGGAGTCAACATGATTATCATGAGAGACAAATGCTATACACACACACGCACGCACACACACACACACACACACAATCATCCTTAAGCATTACCACACCCAGATAACCTAGCAGAAAAAAAAATGATCCTGGTTTCTGAGAATCTGCATTAGATGAACGCCTTCTGGGGCCAGAAAATTTGCTACGGAGTGTGCATGTTGCACTCTAGAGCAATTCTAGTAATGAGTGGAATATATAGGTAGCTAAAAACCCATCATACACCTGACTTTATGCTAGACACTGGCCTGGAAGTATGGCTTTCCAAATAAAGTTATATAAAAACAGAACTGTATGGTTTGTATACATCATAGTTCTAATCTAGAACTAAAACTCCAGAGTACACTAAAGTCTACACCGCAAGGAGGTAGTGAAAAGTTACTGTAAAAAAATGTTGTGATAGGTAAATAAAGTTTTAAGTTTTAAGCCTATGAAGAATATCTATAAAAAGAGAATCAAATTACTTGCTTTATTATCTCTAAGCATCATAAAATAGAGCTAGAAGAAACATATCATCTCTCCATCCACAGATATATTAAGAAACCTTGATATCCTGAATGTTCCTTTATTCTACTGGGTTGGGGATACTTACAAGTCATTTGTTTATGAAAGTCATAAATTTATCATAAATTGACAGCCAAGAGATCACATATGGCCCACACAGTTATTTTGTTTGATCTACCAAATGTAAAAAATTGAGCCAACATTTTTATTTCAAAAGACAGCAAATAAAAATCCACATTTATAATTTCTCAGTAGCTCTAGCTGCATTAATTTCACATTGTGCTTGGCAGCGCTAACTGGCATTGTGCAGTTCCAGTCTCCTGTAGATTGGCATGTGCTTTATCACACAGGTTGCTTCAGTTATTTATTTAACCTGCCTGGACCCTGCAGAAGCAGACCTGAATATTCAAAAATAAGATAGTCTAATGTGAGATTGGAATAGCCCGAAACTACACATGGAGGGGGTGGTTGGGTGAGTGGGATTATTTTTCAGGATGTTCAGTACAACGGAATTAGGGTATAATATTAATAAAATCAGGTTATGAGTCATCAAGGACACAAAATTCTGCTCAATGGAAGTGGAGTACAATATTTGGTTTGTTTCATTTGTTCTCCCTCTCTTTATACACATGCACACACACATATATATATATATATATATATAAAAATATATAGAAAGCTCAAGATATAAATATATAGAGAAAGATATATATATATATAAACAAAAATATACACACACACACTAAGGGAGAGAGAGGGGAGAGAGAGAGAGAGGGAGAGAGAGAGAACAAATAAACCAAATATACTGTATTAGATATTATATATAGTATATAGTACAGTATGCACATAGTATATATAGTTTATATATAGTATATAAATGAAATTCATATAGAGAGAGATTACATATTATGTATGTATACATATAGAGATTACATATATTATCTATATATAGAGAAAAAATATATATATTCTTCCATGTAAATGCATTTTAATAGTGCATGTATCACTATAAAAAGGCCTTAGTTCTCTATTACAGTATCTACTATGAGCAGTAATTGCATCAGTATATGCGATGGTTAATTTTTTTTTTTTTTTTGAGACGGAGTTTTGCTCTTGTTACCCAGGCTCGAGTGCAGTGGTGTGATCTCGGCTCACTGCAACCTCTGCCTTCCGGTTTCAAGCGATTCTCCTGCCTGAACCTGCCTAGTGGCTGGGATTACAGGCGCCCACCACCAAGCCAAGCTAATTGTTGCATTTTTAGTAGAGACGGGATCTCGAACTCCTGACCTCATGATCTGCCCACCTCGGCCTCCCAAAGTGCTTGAATTACAGGCGTGAGCCACCGCACCCGGCCATGATGGTTAATTTTAAGTGCCAACTTCACTAGGTCATAGTACCTACTCTGATTAAAAAAAAAAAAAAAGATCACCTCTAAAAGTCTTATGCCATACTCCAGTCAACAGTCCTCATACCACATCTCCTCTGATTTCTACCACTTTAGATTTGTTCGTGTTTTTCAACTGACTATGAATGGAATCACTCAATATGTATTATTTTGTGTTTGGCTTCTTTCACTTAACATCGTATTTTTGAGACTCATGTCATTTGTTGCTTGTATCAGTAGCTAATTATTTTTAATTGCTGAATATTTTCTAACATACAAAATACCACAATACATTTACCCTTTCTTTCCAAATATTTTGGTGGTTTTCTTTTTTCAGTATTAATAACTTTAGTCATACTTTTGAGTGTGAAATTGTATGGTTTGGCTTTAATTTGAATTTCCCTGATATAAAGTGATGTTAACTTGCCAAACAGCAGTAAATAATTGGTTTTAAACTTTGTCAATGTTGAGTAAATTTGAGTTTTGCTCTCACAATTAGAGTAAATTCTTAACCTTGAATATTAGATTTTTTTGTCATTAGGTGAATTATTATTTCTATGCCTCACTTTTGCTCTTCAAGTGTATCCATTTGGTGTACCATTGGAAAGCCTGAGATATTTAGAAACATTCTCTAATTCGTGAGGTTTAAACTATAAAATCTGTCCGTCCTGTAATAGGTAAGAAGCTGAAATCTTGGCCTAACTTTTTGTTTTCCTTGGCTATAATTTAATTTTTATTCTTATGGCTTTATATAGATAGATATATTTCTGTGTTAGGGTCTCCAAAGTCAACATCAGGCTCACTGAATCACAAGGACTCAGGTAACTTAGAAAGCTTCTTATACTGACCTTTATGGTTGACTACAGCAAAATGGTTCAGATTAAAATCAGCAAAAGGAAAAGTCACATGGGAAGAAATCTAGGAGAACTAGGTATAGACTTTCAGATGTCACCCAATGGAGTTGCACAGATGTGCTTAATTTTCCCAGCAATAATGTGCGGCAATAGGTTAGTAGTGCTGCCACCTAGGGAGCTTACTCGAGTCTTGCGGTCCTGGGTATTTTTGTGAGTCGTTAGTGCAGGCATGAAGTGAATGTGTCACTGACCGCAGCTACTCAGATTCCAGTGCCCCCTCTCTAAAAACAGAAAAAAAACAAACAGGCATTCACCATAAATCATATTGTTAACATAAATTATCTGATTAAGTTGATATAGTGTGGCCCACAGACTCAGAAATGGAAAAACATTCTTATCAAGCAGAATAATCAAGGACTGTAGATCAAGCAAAAGTCAGTCATGCAGAGAACCTTTTTCTTAGGAGAATGCTGGGTTTGAGGAAACCAGACCTGCTGATCAAACTCTTTCCTCCATAATTTTAGATTCCATAAGAATTAACTAGTTGACATGTACACTTCAGCAGTTGTAAATCTATTCACAGAGTTGTATAAAAAACATGACAATCGAATTTTAAAAATCTTCATCATCCCAAGAAATAACTACGGCTCTTTAGTAGGCATTGACCATTCCTGCTTCCCACTCACCAAAACAGCTTCCTATTACTAATCTAATATCTATCTGTACGGATCTGTAAGGGTCCCTCTGGTATTCTGGAAACTAGTTCTTTATCAGATATATGATTTGCAAGTATTTTCTCAAGCTGCAGATTCTCTTTCCCTCTTTGGATAGTATCTTCTGATATAAATTTTTAAAATTTTGATGAAGCTCAATATGTTTAGTTTTTGTTTCCTCACTTGTACTTTGGTGTCATACTTAAGAAACCATTGCCTAATCTAAGGTCATGAAAATGAATGTTTATACTTCCTTCTTTAGATCTTATATTTAAGCTTATGATGAACTTTGAGTTAATTGTCGTATTTGGAAAGACGTTTGGGTCCACACTCCTTCTTTTCCATGTGGATAGTCAGTTGTTCCAGCACTAATTTTTAAAAAGACTCTTCTTTCACCGTAATTATCTTGGCATCCTTGCCAAAAGTCAATTGGCCTTAAACATGAGAGTATATAGTCTATTTCAATACATTGATCCTCATGCTTATACCATATTATGTTTTTAGTTAATATTAGTTTAACTGATGAATCATAATTGTTTTACATTTATGGGGTACAATATGATGTTTTGATACATGTATACAATTTAAAATAACTAAAGCTAATTAGCATATCACCAACTTTCTTCACTTTTTTTTGAGATGATCTATATGAAATCAACTCTCCTAGTTATTTTAAAATATACAATACATTATTATTGACTTCAGTCACTCAGCTTTGCAATAAATCTCAAAATGCATTACTCCTCTCTGGCTGAAACACTGTACCCTTTGCCTAGAAACCCCTGTTCCCTGTCCTTTACAGCAACATGAATGGAGCTGGAGGTTATTATCCTATGCGAAGTAACACGTTGTCCTAAGTGACAGAATTCTTTTTTCTTTTTGAGGCTGAGTAGTATTCCATTGTATGTAATATAGCATATTTTCTTTAGCCATTCATCCATTGACAGAGACATCGGTGGAGAAGCCATGATGATCTGAAATGCCTTCAGAGTGATCCTTCCATTGTCCTGATGAATACCATCTGACTTTCTACTATTTGTGCTAATCTTGGTATCAAATGTTTGCTTCTTCACACCCTTGGTATTTTCTCCTGCAGATACTTTTTTATTTTTATTTTATTTTTTTCCTTTTTTAAATAAAAACCTTTATTTTAAATTCATAGGTACATGTACAGGTTTGTTACATAGATAAATTGTGTGTCATGGGACTTTGGTGTACAGGTTATTTCATCACACAGGTAATAAGCATAGTACCTGATATATAGTTTTTCAATCCTCACCCTCCCCCTACACTCCAACCTCATGTAGGCCCCAGGGTCTATTGTTCCTTATTTTGTGTCTATGTGTACTCAGTGCTAGCTCCCACTTATAGGTGATAGTATGTGGTATTTGCTTTTCTCTTCCGGTGTTACTTCGCATAGGATAATAACCTCCACCTCCATTCATGCTGCTGTAAAGGACATGATAGTTTTTATGGCTGCATAGTATTTCATTGTGCATATGTACCACATTTTCTTTATCTAGTCTACTGTTGATGGGCATTTAGGTTGATTCCATATCTGTGCTATTGTGAATAGTGAAAATACACATGCATGTGTCTTTATGGTAGAATAATTTATATTCCTTTGGGTATATGCCCAATAATGGTATTTCTAGGTTGAATGGTACTTCTGTTTTAAGTTCTTTGAGAAATTGCTAAAATGCTTTCCATAATGGCTGAACTAATTTACTTTCCTACCAGCAGTGTATAAGAATTTCATTTGCTCCACAACCTAGCCAGTATTTGTTATTTTTTGACTTTTTAGTAATAGCCATTCTGACTCGTGTAAGATGGTATCTCATTGTGGTTGTGATTTGCATTTGTTATGATTAGTAATGTTGAGCATTTTTCATATGCTTATTGGCCAAGTGTATGTCTTCTTTTGAAAAGTGTATGTTTGTATACTTTGCCCACTTTTTAATGGGGTTGCTTGATTTTTGCTTTTAAGTTCCTTATAGATTCTATATATTAGAATTTTGTTAGATGCATATTTTTAAATATTTTCTCCAATTCTGTAGGTTGTTTACTCAGTTGATATTTTCATTTGCTGTGAAGTAGCCCTTTAATTTAACTAGGTCTCAATTGTCAACTTTTGCTTTTGGTGTCTTCCTCATGAACACCACCCTGCTCTCTCTAGGTTCAATGGTCACCTTAAGGCTAAAGTCTCCTAGAGGAGCATGGAGAGCGTTGGAGGATGAACAATTCTGACCATGCTGCACTGCTGCTGTTTCCATGCCAGACTCTCTAGGCTGTGCACAAGCTGGAATCTTGCTCCTGCCACCTATCTAAGCAGCTCTCCCTGCCAGCTTAAGTGTCTGTGGCAGTTGTGGGGTTTTCTGCTGCTAGATTCTGGAGGCAACTCCTCACCTGTTCAATTCACCTCTTCCCCAGGAGTCACTGCAGGCCAGGAACAAGTCTCCATGCTCAGCCACCCAATGCAGAGTTCCCTGCTTCCTCTACCTTCAGCCCAGTGCCTATTTAATCCACTCTTAATTCCTTTCTTCAGAAGATCTGTTCAGAGTGTACCAGTCTTCCCAGTATCCCAGCCTCTCTGTGGAAGATGTTCTTCCTGTCTGCCTCTAGTTGGCCATTGTGAATCAGAACCCACTTTATTTTTATTCGTTACAATCTCGCCAGGCTGAGATTTTTCCAAATCTTTAAGTTCTGTTTCCCTTTTGATTATAAATTCTATCTTTAAGTCAGTTCTCTTTTTTTATTTACTAATAAGCTGTCAAGACAAGCCATGAAGCACCCTGAACACTTTGCTAAGAGATTTCTTCTGTCAAATATCCTAGTTCATTCCTCACAAGTTCTGCCTTCCACAAGGCAGTAGAACATTATTAGACACAATTAGACCAAGTTATTTGCTATTTTATAACAAGGATGACATTTCCTTCCGTTTCCAAAACCTTGTTCCTTGTTTTTATCTAAGACCTCATGAGAATTGCCTTTACCATCCATATTTCTAAGAATATTCTGTTCATGACCACTTAGATAATTTTTAGAAAGATTTAGTCTCTCTCTACAGCTCTTCTCTTTTTCTGAGCTCTTACCATAATAGCCCTTTATGGTTCAGACTCTACCTATTACCTAGTTCTAAAGCTGATTCCACAGTTTTAGGTATTTGTTATAGCAGCATTCTACTTCTTGCTACAAATTTCAATCTTAGTATGTTTCTGCTGCTGTAACAAAATAATTCATAAATAATAGAAATTTATCACAGTTCTGGAGGCTAGGAGTTCAAGGTCAGGTTGCCAGCAAATTTGATGTCTGGTGGATGTTTGCTTTCTGCTTCTAAGATGGTACCTTGTCCCTGTGTTGAAATGTTGGCCCACTGGAGTGGAGAAATGCTGTGCCCTCACGTGGCTGAAGTGTGAAAGGGATTAACTCTGTTTCTCATGCCCTTTCTTATGAACACTAA
This sequence comes from Gorilla gorilla gorilla, assembly GCF_029281585.2. Lineage (NCBI taxonomy): Eukaryota > Metazoa > Chordata > Mammalia > Primates > Hominidae > Gorilla > Gorilla gorilla. Next base: position 84,254,435 of record NC_073238.2, on the reverse strand, counting down.
TCCCATTCATGAGAGCAAAGCTCTCATAGCCTAATAACCCTCTAAATGTCCTACCTCTTAATACTATCATCATGGGGGTTAAGTTCCAACATACAAATTTTGGAGCAATGCATACATTTAAACAATAACATAGACCAAGAAATAAACTAATGAAAACACTTAATTACAAGAAAATAAGAAATTAAATGCAGTATAAGTAGTCCTCAATTGTTTTTAGAGTCACTAAAGATTGAGCACACCTGAAATAAAATGAATTCCAAATAAAATTATAGCATTAGATTATACTTTGCATAATACCATGCATACTTATAGCATCTTTTGTTTTGCAGAGTAGAAAGAATTTCAACTTTGGTCTATTTCGATATATGGGACAGTAATTAGTGGCAGTATAATCAAGTCAGTTTTTTAATTTTAACAGTTTTTTCCTACATTCATTATGATGAATTACAAAGCAGGAAAGAAAGGTACGACTTTAATTTAGCTCTTGAATATTTGGAATTTTTTAATCAACATAGCCATAGGGTGTCTAATTTTCTCCTTTTGGTATGATTCTTTTCTGTATTCAAAAACAATTGCAATTGATAATGGTTACGATAATAAAGGCTGCATTTATTGAATTGTTACTCTGATCCAGGCTCTAAGCTATTAGTGTCATATTTTTGTATGCCTATTTTTTAAATCTCTCTTTCTCTCCCTTATTAATTTATGTCTAAACTCAGACTCTTCCTGCAATCAGAAGAGTGGCTGGTTTATAAATATGCCACAGTTATTAATAATAATATGAATTGTTTTAAGGAAAAAAGTAGCTAGTCTTATAACAGTGGCAAATCAAGGCTTATAAACTGAGGCAGCATCCAATAAAAATGAATTAATGTTTTGGTATATATTATAATATCATTAATGCAGGATGCTACATATTGTACTACCAAATCATTTTATTTTTTGATTGAAAACATAATGCATCTGGTGGTATAGCTAAGGATACACAACTAATTAATATAAAAGAAGTACTAGAACTCATAAACAATTCTAGGTTTAGTTGTATTTCCACTAAATATTTAAAATAATTGTTTTTTTGCATTTCTATATGAAATAATGTCTCTGACTGTATCAATATATAAAATATTTAAAATTGCAAACCTAGAATGATGAGAAATCTCGGTCATTAGAAGTAACCATGGGTAGTTCGCTGCAAATAATACTGCGGGATTTAGGCATATAATAAAATATTGACCTCACATACACTATTCAATAAATTACATTAGATATTAAATACATTATTATAAAGTAGGCTTTGTGTTAGATAATTTTGCCTAACTTCCACTAATTTAAGTGCGCTGACCGTGTTTAACATAGGTTAAGCTAAGCTATGATATTTAATATAAGTTAAGCGTGTTAATTTCATTTTTTACTTATGATATTTTCAACCTATGGTGGGTTCATTGGGACATAAACCCATCATAAGTGAGGAGCATCTGTATATATGTGTGTGTATATATGCATATATATGTATGTGTGAATGTGTGTGTGTGTACATATATATAAACACACACATATAATCATAAATAATTCGGGATTATCTCAAGTATTTAAGGTTAACTTAAATTTAAAAAGAAACTTAAAAAGAAATATTTTATATGAGTCATCACATTAACAAATAAAAGAACACTATGTAATTATCCCAATAGATATGAGAAAAGTATTACAAATGTTTCAGGAAACTAGAGTTTAAGGAAAATTCAACCTACACAAATATTTATATCAAAAACCTACAGCCATTTTAAGGCCAGGTGTGGTTACAAGCTTGTAACCCCAGCACTTTGGGAGGCCAAGGTGGGCAGATCACTTGAGGCCAGGAGTTCGAGGCCAGCCTGGCCAACATGGTGAAGCCCCCATCTCTGCTAAAAATACAAAAAATTAGCAGGGTGTGGTGGCAAGTGCCTGTAATCCCAGCTACTCAGGAGGCAGAGGCACGAGAATTGCTTGAACCTGGGAGGCAGAGGTTGCAGTAAGCCAAGATGGCACCACTGCACTCTAGCCTGGGCAACAGAGTGAGACTCTCTCAACAAAAACAAAAACAAAACCCTATAGGCATTTTAATACTTATTAGAGAATTACTGTCCTGAATTTACCATCAAAAGCCCAACACCAATTACAAACAAAGTGCTCCCTTTGGCCAGTGTTGGAGGACAATTCTGCTTTTCCCTCCATAAGTCTTAAAGTAATTTCATAAGAGGACTTTAAACTATTAAAGTAGGGCCTGAGAAGTCCTTACTCTACTATAAGCTAAAAATTTACTCCCTATTTCATTTATCATTTGTAATGATCTTCAGAATGCCACCTATTATTCCTCTTGGGAGGTTATATAACTTGTATAAATGACATTATAGAATTCCCAATAATAAAATATTAATCATATTAATATAGAAATTATATTTATAATCTCACATTAGCAAATTCCCAAATAGGAATACAATCTACAAATAAGGATTATTTTCTCTATATATTAAATCTACAGAGTTTATTCCAAAATTTTTGTTTTTCTAATTTCTTATTCTTTTAATCTCAGCTAGAGATTCTCATTTACTTATGTGCTGTAGTTAAGGATTCATTTGGCCGAAGCAAATTCAACTGTGTTCTAACACAATGGGTGTATTAGACAGGCTTCTCCAGAGGAGGAGAATCAATAAGATGTATGTATGTATAGAAAAAATTGGGGGCATGCTATTGTGAAGGTTGACAAGTTCAAAATCTGCAAAGTGGGTCAGCTGACTGGAGATCAGGGCAGGTCTGATGCTGCACTTTAAGGCTGAAGCCCATTCAGGTGAAGATCCAGGGGAAAACCTATGCTGCAGTTCAAGTCTAAAAGTCATGTGCAGGCAGAATTCCATCTTGCTCAGGGTAGTCATTTTGTCATTGTTGTTGTTCTAACAGGCCTTCATCTGATTGGATGAGGTCCACCCATATTAAGTACAATCTACTCTACTCCAAGTCCACCAATGTAAATTTTAGTCCTATCCAAAAATACCCTCACAGCAACATCCAGAATAATTCATGGAGACATATCTAAGCACTGTGGCCCAGTTAAGCTGATCCCTAAAATTAAGTATCTCAACTTCATCCCTTTGCCAACTTGACACCAATACACATTGAAGTAAATACAATAAATAACAAGGTCATACTTTCACCTAACATGATACGGCTGTCTTGAGTCCAACCAAAAATGCACTAACCCTTTCCCCAGAAGAAGATAAAAAGTCTCTGGGTAAGCTCTACTCTTCTTGATGTCCTAGAACTTAAATACTATGTTATAAAGTTAACAATATTTAAATACTGATATAAAATTAACATAACTAATGCTACATGGTAAATAGATAATAAATAGAAGAAAATAAATATATTATAAAAACACATAATCATAATACAATAAAGTAATGTATTACTCCATTTTCACACTGCTATAAAGATATACCCGAGACTGGGTTACTTATAAAGTGAAGATGTTTAATTGACTCACAGTTCCACATGACTGGGGAGGCCTCAGGAAACTTACAGTCATGGCAGAAGGTGAAGGGGAAGCAAGAACCTTCTTCACATGGAAGCAGGAGATAGAAATGTATGAGAGCCCAAGAAAAACTATCATTTATAAAACCATCAGATCTTATGAGAATTCACTCACTATCAAGAGAACAGCATGGGCAAAAAGTTCCCATAAACCAATCACTTCCCACCAGGTTCTTCCCTTAACACCTCAGGATTACAATTCAAGATGAGATTTGGGTGGGGACAAAGCTAGAGCATATCAGGTAGAAATGGTCATGACAATTACAGTCCTGTTTTTATAGCTGGTCACATGCCATCACTGGTGTTTATAACTACTGTCTTCCACTACCCATTCTATAATCCCTGTGCCTTCAGCAAGCACCTCAGCTGCTTGTGTTTCTTTACCTTGTGGGGTAACCTAGTCTGGAGCATGAGTAGTCCTACCTGAATTGGGTTGTTATAGTGTTCCATTCACTATAATTACAGGACATGGTCATACTGAGGGACTTCCTAAGGAATCTCTTGTATTCCTGGCATACTCTTCTTGATCTCCATTGTAGCATAGTAGTCCAGTTTCCCTTGGGTAATCTGTATCAGTTACTCTCTTCAGCACAGTAACTGTCTTCTTTGCCTGTTGATTCCAGAAACATGAAGAGTCCAAAGTTGCTACATGTTAGTCTTATATTCCAGTTTAATGGAATCATTGTTGTGTCTCCTGGTAGAAGCATTCTTCTCTTAGGAGCTGAGATTTCTAGCCAACAAGAGAATAAAGTTATGAAGGCAAGAAGCAAAAGTTTTCACACTACAGGTATGGTGAGTGCTCTCACTTCCATTTTCATGCTTTTGTTTCTGGACCTGTGAATCCTATTGATAGATGTAGGAGGTATTTAAGAGAGGATCCCTGGAGAATCTCCAACCCACCCCACAAGTGTTTATGTCAGATGCTATTGTGCAGATGAGGCAGCTGGCTCAGGGGCTTGTCTGGGTGTGCCCAAAACAGACTCGGGGGCCCGCCTGCACAATGGGAAAGTGGAGTGGAGCCACTGGGAATTCATGCCTTGTGCAGGAAGGAGGAGCCTGGCCTCTGCAGCTCCTCCTCCCTGCACGAGGTGTCCTGGTATTCAATCTGTGAGTGGGAGCCTGTTGGCAGGACTCCCTCTTTTTTTTTTTTTTCTCTAAGAGCTTTCTTTTAATGAATTTTGTTCTCCTCACCTTTCAATGTGTTCACATGCCTAAATTTTCCTGGTTGTGTGACAAAAACCTGGATTTTATCTGAACAAAGGAGCAAAAAATCCTGCATCACTGTGAGAGAAACAACACAGTGTATTAGATGCTGACTCAGAGTATATACAGCCTCTTAGGTAACCTTGCCCACTCTGCAAAGTATTGCCATCTAGCTGGCACTGAGCTTTCAAAAGGTCATTCTACAGATTTAAATGCTAATATCGTCCACAAATACCCTCACAGAAACTTCCAGAATAATGTTTGACCCCCATATCCAAGCACTGTGGCCAAGCCAAATAGACACATAAATTAACCATTATTACAATGGATATAATTCGTTTGCATCTTCAACTGAACAAGGAGTAATCTTCCATCAGTTAAGTGATTGTCGTGAAGAGGAGAAGGAGTACTATCTACCATCGTATATTCTAAGTGGAATTTATATTTCCTTGTCTACTTGCTATATTTAGAAGTTTATCATGATGGATGTAAGTCATCAAGCCTGAAAGCAGTTTACTTCCTGATCCAATATATTTTAAATTTCATAATTTTGTATGCTATCAAGTTCTGAACTAATTATGCATGCTATCTGGCTAAAACTTTGTTTCTCTCTTGTAACAATACACCACACAGTGGCAGCAGACTATCCTCAAAGCAAACTTGCATTCTCTGGAGTGTCAGTCACATACCCGACATGACCCTGAGGCATTTCAGTCCTGTGTATCATTGGCTGCTGTTAAAGCTTGTTGCTCTGAAATTTCTTCAACTTATTAAATGAGCTTAAGTAAAAACTTGTTTTAAGAAAGACGTTTTTGCACAAACCCATTTTTTTTCAGTTAGAGGTTTACTTTCCACTGATATCTGAACTGAAGTAATATTTACGTTTATAGAGACAATGCTCACAAACCTTAGGAAGGAACAATAATTGTTGCTTCATTTTTCCCCAAATACTCATTTCCTCAGATTTTTGCATGTTTCTAGACATTCATGACTTCACCTTTTCAATGACAGTATCCATGTTTCCTTCTTTTCCTGTGGTGAAAAGAATGATTCAAAATCGAAATTCTGTGTGATACAAATTACATCATTCAATAGTTATTGATGACATAGTATGTTCAGGCACTCTTTAAGCAATTGGGGTTCCTCAGTGACCAAGATAGATATGGATTTTTGCCCACAGGGGCCTTCCACTTTATTCAGGCGAGTTCAGCTGAATATTTTAACATTTTAATCTTCTTCATTATTTCTCTTTTCTACCATATCTAAATCTTTTGAGAACAGTGAAAATATGGAGATATTTTCATAAAAACAAAAGCATTTTTATCAGCAACAGAACATCAATTTATAAAGAAGAACAATACCACAGAAAAAAATTGAAATGCAAAAGAATGGTGAACATATAACATTGACAAAAAGGAAAAAAATGTAATATAAAAATTATCCATATAAAGTTTTTGAAATGATGATAATAATAACATATTGTAAATAATGCATATTTTGAAGGAATAAAAAATTTTAGAACTAAAGCATTGGAAAAAATATTAGTAAGTCAGCAAGAGACCGATTTTTGTTACATTCCCTAAAATATTTCCATTAGTAAGGTAAAGGAGTAAATTAACATTAAACTCTAAAGTCATAATAGTAGAATATCAAGGGTAATTATTAAAAGAAAAAACTAGAAGAAGAAAATGGGGAATTTAGAAGCTATAGAAAAAATAAAAGATAAAGTATCAATCAAAAGAAAAACATTTTTAAAAGCATATATATGCTCGGGGCAGTGGCTCATGTCTGTAACCCCAGCACTTTGGGAGGTCAAGGGTATGAGGATCACTTGAGCCCAGGAGTTTAATATTAGCCTGGGCAAGATGGGGAGTCTCCATTTATAGAAAAAAAAAAAATAGCCAGGCATTGTGACACATGCCTGTAGTCCCAGCGACTCAAGAGGCTGAGGTCAGAGGATCTCTTGAGCCCAGGAGTTTGAGGCTCCAGTGTGCCATGATTGCACCACTGGTCTCCAGGCTAGGTGACAGAGCAAGACTCCGTCTCTAAAATAATTAAAAATAAACTTTAAAAAATAATAAAAATGAGACAAATAGAAAGAACAAAATTAGATGTAATAAAAATAAATTAAAATCACAGCTATCAAAATAAATGTAATTTGATTAAATTGTCAGTTCAAGCAAAGATTTTTTCAGATTGGATTAAAGATCCAGCTGTAAACAGACACATCTATGAGTAAGACTGAAAATAAAAGAATGGAAAAAAGTCATAGCAACAAACCAATAATCTAAAGCAAGATGGGGTAGCTATAAAAATATAAAACAGTGGGTGAGAAAATGAGAATGCATAATTATAAAATATGTCACTATATAATATTATAAAATAAACTGTTGGGGAAATATAATTTTAAAAATAATTTTGTTTCACTCCAGAAATATTCTCTACAAAGGTAGTAAAGAAAGAAAATACATTTATTATTGAATAAGCATTAAACCATACGCTGACGCCCACCAGAGACAATCCACTAAGATATCACAAAGACAGAATGAAATCTCTTTTTTATATAGCCAAGTAGATACATTACATCCATATGGCCAAGATAAACTATGACTAATTCTCTAGTAAGAGGACTTGACAGCACCATTTGTTACACTTCATTCATTCCAACATTACCTGATAATTGGGTGACCATCTGTGTTATCTAATTGGCCTGATTCAAAGGAAAAACAAAGTCGTCATGTCTTTATGACAAGAGGTAGTTTTGTGACTTAGAGCAAGGCATTCACAACAGTTAGGCTCCCACCCTCTCACAGAATGGGAGTTAGGGGTGTTATTTATTTTCCTGGATGTATGCATTTCAAAAACATGGCTTCCATGTCCTTGAGAAAGGCATTTCTGGGTAATAAAGCTAACAGTCTTTGTTTTCTAAGGGATTTATATACATTTAAAAGAGAAGAGAAAGTAGTAGAATTACAAGTTTTCTAAATTTGTAATTCTAAAATGACAAAAGAATTCTAAAGAAGGAAGGAAAATCTTTTTTAGAAAATTTCTTCTAAGAAAAAGAAAAATAGGATACATGTGCAGAACGAGCAGGTGTGTTACATAGGTATATGTGTGCCATGGTGGTTTGCTGCACCTATTGACCTGTCCTTTAAGTTCCCTCCCCTCACTCCCACCCCCAAAACAGGCCCTTGTGTGTGCTGTTTCCCTCTCTGTATCCATGTGTTCTCAATGTTCACCTCCCACTTATGAGTGAGAACATGCACTGGTTTTCTGTTCCTGTGTTTGTTTACTGAGGATGATGGCTTCCAGCTTCATCCATGTCCCTGCAAAGCACATGATCTCATTCCTTTTCATGGCTACGTAGTATTCTATGGTGAATATGTACCACATTTTCTTTATCCAATCTATCATTGGTGGGCATTTTAGTTGGTTCCATGTATTTGCTATTGTACATAGTGCTGTAAGAAACATATACGTGCATGTGTCTTTATAGTAGAATGATTTCTATTCCTTTGGGTATATATCCAGTAATGGGATTGCTGGGTCAAATGGTATTTGTGGTTCCAGATCCTTGAGGAATTGCCATACTCTCTTCCACAATGGTTGAATTAATTTATATTCCTACCAACAGTGTAAAAGCGTTCCTATTTCTCCACAGCCTCTCTGGTATTTATTGTTTCCAGACTTTTTAATAATCACCATTCTGACTGGTGTGAGATGGTATCTCATTGTGGTTTTGATTTGCATTTCTCTGATAATCAGTAATGTTGAGCTTTTTTTCATATGTTTATTGGCTGTGTAAATGTCTTCTTTTGAGAAGTATCTGTTCATATTCTTTGTTCACTTTTTGATGGGGTTTTCTGTTTTTTGTTTTTTTGGATTTCTTTTTGTAAATATGGTCTAATATCCAGGATTTACAAGGAAAATCTTTTTTTTTCAATTTTCAACAAAGAGAACTAAATCTCCTTTTTTTAATTTTATAATTTTTTGTCCTTACAAAATGCACCAGAACAACACAAAAATATATAAACAAGTTGTAGGCATATAATAAAATAACCTCAAAATATGTAAAGCAACAATGAATAAAATGACAGGGCATATCTGACAATGCTACATGATATCAGAAAATTTCCATACACTTATTTTTAATATTGATAGGTAAAGCAAATAAAAATAAAGATATTATGTTAGTCTGCTCTTGCATCGCTATAGAGAAATACCTGAAACTGGGTAATTAAGGAAAAAAGGTTTATTTTGGCTCACAGTTCTTCAGGCTGTACAGAAAGTGTGGTGCCATTATTTGCCTCTGGCAAGGGCCCCAAGAAGCATACAATCATGGTGGAAGGCTGAGGGCAACCAGCATGCTATATAGTGAGACACAGAGCAAGAGAGGGAGCAGAGAGTTCCCAGACTCCGAAACAACCAAATCTCATGCATACTGAGTGAGAACTCACTTATCACCAAGGGATTGGTGCTAAGCCGATCATGAAGGATTCACCTTCCATGATTCAATCACCTCCCACCAGGCCCCAGCTCCAACACTGGGAATCACGTTTTAACAAGAGATTTGGAGGGAATAAATATGCAAACCATTTTAAACACTAATTAAAATATAGAGATTTTAACAATATACAAGGTTTTGGTTAATATTAACTCAGAGAAGTTTGTTCCAGCATTAACAGACTAATTTTACCCCCAGGTTTTGATATGCAGAATGAGAAAAACATTGTAAGAGCCCTGTTAACAGAAAATAATGGCCAACTGTAAGACTCCATTTAGTTTTATGCAATTAGTTCTGACTAAAGACAAAATAATTATGATTAAATAAGTATTAGAAAGTAAAAAATATACCTACATTAGTCTGATAAGGTTGCCATAACAAAATATAATAGGCTGGGTGCTTTAAACAATAGCAATATATTTTCTTACAGTGATGGATACCAAAAGTCCTAGGTTAAAGTATGGCAGGGTAGGTTTCTCGGGAAGATTCTCGTGGCTTGCAGGTGGTTGCTTTCTTGCCATGTCCTCACATGGCTTTCCCTCTGTGCTTGCATATATATATATATATATGGAGAGAGAGAGAGAGAGAGAGAGAGAGAGAGAGAGAGAGAAAGAGAGAGAGGGAGCCTGAAACTAAGAGCAATTCTCTGATGTCTTTGCTTATAAGGATATGAATCCTATCAGATCAGGGGCCAACCTTTATGATTGAATTTAGCCTTAATTAGTTTCTTACTTTCATTTTCTAATACAGCCATACTCTGGGGGTTAGCGCTTCAACATATGAATTCGGGGGTGATAGGTAAATCACAAATATTCAGTCCATAAATCTACCTGTCATTATCTACATAGTATACAAATTGCCACACAAAAAAATAGAAAATAATTTAAAGATACCTTATTATGGATACTAGAAAAGTTTAACAAAGTTGCTGGATAAAGTATCAATAAACAAAAATTAATTTTATTTTATGCTCAATCAGCAAAAGAAAAGTTAATAAGAAACATGAGTTTCAGTGACACCAAAATATATGTGGTTTTCAGAAATAAATCTAGTAAAAGCAGAAGATTCTAATAATTCAAATGATACAAATATATTCAAAATATCATTCCAACCAAAATTGCAAAGTGATTTTCCAAGGAACTTAATAAGATGCTGCTACATAAAAAAACACAGAGCTCCAGAGGAATTTCAAAATAATTCTTATAAGAAGAAATATGTTAGGGTACTTGTATGGTTGGGTATCAGTATTTGTTACAAAGCTCCAGTAAAGAAGATTGTGTAAATCAGAAAAAAAAAAAAAGAAATTAAAACAGTACACAACTACGGAAAGTTGGTATGGTTGCAGAAGTTATATTGAAGATTACTAAGAATAGAAAAATTAGATCAATAAAAGTGACTAGCTCAATGGTTAACTTGTAGAAAAATGTAGACTTGGTACTCATTACATCATTCACATTATTTAATTCTAGATATATTTTAAAAAGCAGACATAAATGAAAAAAGGAAAGGAACTAAAGAAAAATATGACTATAATATTAGAAAAGACTGAAAATCAGACTGCATGAAAATGAAGACTTTTTTTTGGCAACAGAGACAAACATAAAAGTGAAAAGTATACATTTCAATGTTACATTTAAAGACAATCTGGGGGCCGGGCGTGGTGGCTCATGCCTGTAATCCCAGCACTTTGGGAGGCCAAGGCGGGTGGATCACAAGGTCAGGAGATCGAAACCATCCTGGCTAACACGGTGAAATCCCGTCTCTACTAAAAATGCAAAAAATTAGCCGGGCATGGTGGCAGGTGCCTGTAGTCCCAGCCACTTGGGAGGCTGAGGCAGGAGAATGGCGTGAACCCGGGAGGCGGAGGTTGCAGTGAGTCGAGATTGCGCCACTGCTCTCCAGTCTGGGTGAAACAGCAAGACTACGCCTCAAAAAAAAAAAAAAAAAAAAAAAAAAAAGACAATCTATAGAGAAACCCAATTAAACTAGAAACAAATAAATAAAGTGTAATAAACCCACCATAAAAATCAGCAAAAATCTAAGTTAAAAAATTAAGAGAAAAAAAGTAAGTAAAATAAATGGAAAATACAAGAAAACCAATCCTGGATTTAAACTATTTTTAAAAATTTTCAATCTTTGTAGTAATCATTAAAATAAAAACGATAGTGTTGTCAAGTTTTACCTTAAAGGAGTGTAACAAAAGTTGACAAGTGTGAAAATATAAATTAGTGAGAGAATGGAACAAGAAAAACTTTTATATGTTAACGGAGATTAAATTGTTACAAACACTATGAAGAATAATTTGTTAAACACAGAGTGAATGAAATAGAAAACAACATTAGAACACTGAATTAATACTGTAGGCAAGATCTGATGGATATTTATATTAGTGGGCAAAATTTAAGGAGCGGTGGAATATTTGCAGAATGTCAAAAAATCTCCCCTCGAGCAAGTCTTTATTACTTAAAAATGGAAAAAAAATAGTAATTTTACAATGAAGAAACCTAGCCACAAAACTTCATTATATGTAGAAATGATTAAATACTAACTACATATTAAGAGAAATACAATTTACACTTAATAGCGTTTTAAAAAATTATTTCCTTTGTTTAATTAAAATCAGAATGACGTTTTTTATACTCAACTCTCCTCCTGGTAATAATTTTTCTGTGTGAGCATGGAAACACTTGTTTGATCAGAAAAATAGTATACACACACACACACACACACACGCACATATTATCATGGTATTCAATATTAAACTTATATTCAAATTTATACAAAATAATTATTACGAAAATACTGGAAAAAGTATAGGAAATGAATAGTGGGTAAGAAAATGAAGGTATGTAGTTAACAGAAAAAGAAGGAAAATACAATCATTCTCAAGTATATTTAGGTTAGAGATTGTTTGGAAATTGGAAAACAGTATTTTTTTCTTCCCTAGAAGTGTATCTTGTGGTGAGAAATATAAATAATGCAAGGATTAGAGTTAAATGGATGGAATAATTTCCCAGCAGTGTTGAGAGAAGTTTGAATCTATGACACTGACGAAAATGTCTGCTTCAGCAAAGAGAAAGAATATTCCTATTCGCAGAGAAGAGAAGAGCCAATAGATGAGGACAGAGTGTGGATGGAAAAGGAGATGGTGGTAAAACTCACAGAGGATACAAAAATCGCAGCACATATCTAGGCTGCAGGTTTCTGGGGGGTAGTAATGAGATTAAAGACTAAGGAAAGTACTTAATAAAATATTTCCATTAAACACGAGGTTTAAGTTTGAAAACAGGTTTTTTTTTTTTTTAATGGAAAGCTTTGGTTATTGGTTCTCTATTACAGTTTTTTTAATCTAAATGCATGGTGTGTAAAAACTGTAAATCCTAAGGCAAAAATGCCTGTTTTATAGACAAATTTTTACTGTGTTTTTGACACAGTTCTTAATGCATAGTGGGAATACAAGTTTGCATGAAAAACAAAATGAGTCACACCAGCTGAATTAAGGTGTTAATGCAGATTGAGTAGCAAAAGTTCTGAATAGAAAAATGTCGGTGGCTTAAAATCTTACTGCCTTCGAAATCATTCTGAAGCTAACCAAAACTTTGACTACTAAAACTTAGAAAGAATAACTTAATTTTTTTTACTAATGACAAATTATTATCTTTCCCAATTATTGATTCTATTTGTTTTTCATCACAATTAAGGCCTTCATTTTCTTGATCACTTTACATTATTTCATTTATTGACTTATTATATTTATATTTTGTATATCATATTAATTATATTAAACTATCATGTATTTTACATTTTAAACATTATATCTATTTCTTCATGTTGTGGTAGCCTCTATTCCCAATGAGTCTGGAAAGCATACCATTTTTAATGGTTTTATTTTTTAATCTTATAAAGCAGCAAATTAACATGAAAAATGATTAAGGTAGTATGTCTCTTGAAAACTAACATTGTCATAATTTTTTGAATATATTTCCAGAACATAACATCATATGACTATATTGTATTTACTCTTATTAAACTTAGTTATGTGTTTATTTCTTTTTATGACAGGCTAGTTGTACTGAGACTATTTAATATAGAAATGTTATTAAATAATATATATTTTGTTCAGTGATTTCATAAGCCACTTTTATCATCTACTAAATCAGACTGCTCATTTGGGTAAATTCAGGAATTCTAGTTATTTCTATTGAGGGGATTCTTCCTTAATACTTACCTTTTAAAAAATGATTGTAGCTTTATAATAAATTCTAGTAACAATAGTGTTAAACCACTCTCGAAATAGAATTTTATATAATTTTGGTGAAATTGCAAAAAATTTTCCTAATATCTAATTGTATCCCAGTTGGAATACCGTTAAACATACAGCTATCTAGGATAAATTAGCATTTTTCCCACGGGGACTCATCTTTTCTGCAAATATTTTTAGTATGGTTTTAGGCTTTCTAGTAAAGTTTTTAATTATTTTATGCTTTCTAGAAAAGTTTTTAATTATTCCTCAGGTAGATACAACATATATCACCTTTTCTACTTTATAGGCTGTTTTTTTTTCTATTTTTCACATTTTCTTCCTTACAGTTTTAATTGCTTTTACCTGGTGTGTGTAAAAATTAACACATACATAATAATATTGTAGTTAGTCATCTTACAGAATAATCTTATTGTTTTGACTGGGTTTTCAAATTATTCTTTGTAACGTTTTAGGTACACAAATTTATTAAATACAATTATATAGATTCACTAATAATAATACAAATAATATTAACTGAATAATTGTCTAGCTGTGTGTCTTTCAGTAAACACTTATTATGCATAAAGTATGAGAACAAAATCTTCAGTGGACAGTATATGTATTTGGCTGGCTTAAAAACTTTGGAGAACGTGGTTTTAAATAATCTGTGAGGAAGTAAATATAGAGTGAATGTGATTAGAGAATTTAATGTTCTTTAAATAAAAGGCATTCATTTCTTATTTGAGTACTTTCTAACTAAGGCTTTGTAGGCGCTTCTGTCGCAAGGTAAAATATTTGCATGTATATACTGACATCTGGTGGAGATTCCGTATATTTAATGTAAACTGAGGAGAAAAAAAAACATGGACAAAATTCTATTTACATTTATATATAAAAAAAATAAAAACTGGCCGGGTGCAGTGGCTGACGCCTGTAATCCCAGCACTTTGGGAGGCCGAGGTAGGTGGATCACTTGAGGTCAGGAGTTCGAGACCAGCCTGGGCAACACGGTGAAACCCCGTCTCTACTGAAAATACAAATATTAGCCGGGCGTGGTGGCGGGCGCCTGTAGTCCCAGCTACTCGGGAGGCTGAGGCAGGAGAACGGCGTGAACCCGGGAGGTGGAGCTTGCAGTGAGCCAAGATTACGCCACTGCACTCCAGCCTGGGCAACAGAGCAAGACTCCGTCTCAAAATAAATAAATAAATAAACAAAAAATAAAAACTTATTTTGCCTTCGTATTCTTGGTAATTCATATATAAGAAAAATTTAAACAGTCTTGTTGGACTCTATATAAATTTATTATAAACTCCATTTCCAATTTATAGCACATGTAGAAATATATTTAGCTCATTGTTTCCTAGTGTCTAACACAATGGTTTGCACACTGAAGATGCTTTGTGTTTGTGGTGTTTACATTACATAAATATATGTACATTTTTGTAGCTAAGATTATTGCAAGGTCAAAACATCTTTATGTAGAGGAATTGACTGAAAAAATGGAGATGCTACGTACATAGCAGTGTTTTATTAAGTCAGGAAAATCTCGGGAGGCAGGGAGAAATTAGATGACAAGAGTTTCAGATAAAGTACAAAATTCTAGAATTAAGGGTAGTTTTTTAATTTTTGAAGAAATAGCCTATGCAAACAAAACACTCCAAGTTGGATGGCTAGTTCTGTTGTATGAAGATCTCAGGTAGGCCTCAAAGCCCAATAAGTAACTAATACAAACATAATCTGCTTAAAATGTTTTGTAACTCTGCTTTGGAACTGTGATTAGTAAGGATTTTTTAGTCTGAAGGCTGGATCTTCAGCTCACAAGACAGACTTTAATTACATTTTCTTTTACCAATAATCCATACACTTAAATGCTGAGTGACCTCTCCCCAGCCTACAAAGGAATAACCCTGAGAGGTTAGGCTCTTCCAGAGCCTAGGCTGACACCATAGACCTTCCAGTTCATCCACACCGTAATATTTCTTGACCTTGTGTGTCTGTCACATTGCTTGTTTGTGAGTTCTGAAAAAAATATCACATAATTCAAGTCATAATTCATGCCTGTCTTCAAATATAAAGTGATTTTGTGCCTGGTCTATTTCTCACATCTGACAAATCATACTGAATTTATTAAATTGACCATGTCCAGGATTTATTATAGTCTGAAAAAATAAGGAAATTCAAGACAATTTATCTAAACCTATCTATATGTATGCCTCAATTTTATTCTATCTAGGAGTAGATGTAGAGTCTATGCACTATTTCATATGTTCTTAATTTCTACTTCCCAATTATAAATTCAGATTAATTCCTTAGTATTTAAAACTTTAAAAGTACATTTTTTATCCTTGTTGTAAATAGTTTTTGAATATTTTGAACACATTTCTTATCTTTGTTTTTTTCCATTTCTTTGCCTCTTCCTTTTCATACCTATTTCAGCCTATCTCCAATTTCAGATCTTTTTTTCTCATCTATTTCCCCATACTGCTCTAGATGTCAGACAGTGAGATTAAGAAAAATGATACTTGATATAGATCATAACTATAACTTTAATATCATTTACTTTAGTACTGGAAAATACCATAAAGGTTATGCAGTTCTACTTTCTTATTTTATACATAGATGAAATATTTGATGCAAAGGATCAAGTTATTTCCCCAAGGTCATTAGGAAACTCACTCACAGAACTAGATTTATCACTGAATTCATTTGTCTAGTACTCTTTCCCTATTTTCACTCTAATTTCCTAGAAGGTCCACCCTAGTAAAGCCATAATCTAACAATTTTTATGCATCAGAAAATTATTTTCATTCACAATTTAAAGTGAGACTTGTTATCATGAATTCCTATTGGAGGAATGCTAAATGTGAACTTTTTGTTTATTAATTTTATTGATTTTAAAGTTTACTTTCTTTGAATCAACTTGTTTCTAGGTGAAATAGCTCGCTTACAAAGCGAGTTCACTTAGGATGTAAGATAGCTATTTAAGTGAGGCCTTATTCTTCTAAATTTTTATTTTTGCAAAATTTCCACTGAATAATATTTCCTATCTCTGGTTTGCAAATCTGAAAACAGATTAGGGGGTTAAAGTAGTCATAAAGTAGATAGAGTGAAGACAAGATAAATAAACTCTCATAATTCTTAGCTTTTCTGTGACATTGACCATGCTATTTCTGAAAGCCTAAACTTTCTCTTTCAGTTACTAAATTCAGTGGTCCTTATATTTGAAATTTTTACCTTGAATTTTAATTTACTTTTACCATTTCTCTTCTTTTCATTCATTCTATCAACTTTGCACTAAGTGCTTACTATTCACTACATGCAAGAGCCTGGCAGACCAGAGGTAAAGGCAATAACCCTGTTGAAAAAATCCCTTTTCCTTTAAATTTTCCACTTCCCCAGCTTTCCTAATGGAGAAAACTCTTTCTTACTCTTTTCCAGTTTTGAAAGTTCCTGATCTCTCTCTCTCTCAATCTGCCTCTGTGTGTGTGTGTGTGTCTCCTAAGGATCTCTTACCCATACTAAAATTTGATTCCTTACACATTGCTTTTCCGTCCCCATACACTACCCCTTTGGGTGATTTCATTGACTTACATTGTTTCAACTACTAATTATGTGTCTCTTTCTTCCAAATTTATTTGTCCTCTTAGACCTCTCTTTGCAGTCTAGGATTCATTAATCAAACCATTTGCTTGCTCTACAAACATAGGCCACACACAGGAGCTTCAAAAATGTCAAAACTGAACAAATATTCTTCCTCCTAAGGCCTATTTTGTTATTTTTTTTTCTTTCTGCTGGCTGAAATGCATTTGATCTACTAACCCAACCTGAAACCTAGAAGTCATCTTGGCTTCTCTTTTGTTTTTCCCTTTATCCCCTCCTGTGATTAGTCATCAATTCCCTTGGTTTTACTTACTATTTATTTACAATCAATCCATCACTTCTATTCTTATTTTCTTGCTCTTATTCATACCCCAATACACTCATAGCTAAAAATCATAATAACTGTGATTCTCTTGCTTCCTTTTCTTGTTTCCCATCACATCTGCCCTTCTCATACATGTCAGAGTGACCTATCAAACGCAATTTTAAGTAATTATGGAAATACTTTCCATGGCTCCTCATTTGCACTGGATTAAGTCTCAATCTCCTTTATCACATGCACAGAATAGAGTCTTTTACAACCAAAACTTTACACTTTACAGCCAAATAATGTTGAATTGCTTTTAGTATCATATATGTATTGTGTGTGTCACATGTAAATATATAAAATGTCTTCAGACGGGCGTGGTGCCTCACGCCTGTAATCTGAGCAGTTTGGGAGGCCGAGGTGGGCAGATCATTTGAAGTCCGGAGTTTGAGAACAGCCTGGCCAACATGGTGAAACCCCATCTCTACTAAAAATACAAAAATTTAGCCAGGCGTGGTGGCGTGCGCCTGTAATCCCAGCTATTTGGGAGGCTGAGACAGGAGAATCGTTTGAACCCGGAGGCAGAGGTTACAGTGAGCCAAGATCACACCACTGCACTCGGGCCTGAGTGACAGAGTGAGACTCTATCTCAAAAATAAATAAATAAAAATAAAATAAAATAAAATGTCTGCAGGTGTCCTCTCTTCACCTGCCTCACTCCCATTTATAAGCTAAGGCATCCACCAACAAGCCTGAACGGATAGTCAATGTTTGGCTGGGGATACTCTTGTGTAACTTACTAGTGCAGTCTGTATATTACTCTCTTTAGCTATTAATCATGCCTCATAATCAGCAGTTATCTTCATCTGCATGCCCCATAACCACTTCTAATAGATGTTAAAATCTGTGAAGACAGGGGCGTCCAGAACAAAAGCATAGTGCCTTGTGCAAGACAGGCTTTCAAATATTTCTTGAATAAAAATTTCAAATAATAACATTACATTATAGTTGGTAATAATTTATTATGTGTATATTTTAAACATCAATCTGATCATGTCACGTCCCTACTTGAAACCTTCCATAGGCTTCATACTATACTTGTGTGCCTTAAAGTTCTCCTTTTTAAACTTTCAAAATTAAAAACATTTAAGAGCTTTACCTTTCCTATATGTAGAATATTCTTTTCCTAGATCTTCTATGGGTTAGTTCTTCACCTCCTTTGACCTTTGTCCAAATTTTACCTTATCAGAGAAATCCTTACGAACCTGGGTCACATTTAATTTGTTCATACCTTAATACAGCCTGATATATATTAGTTTATTTATTTATGCATCCCTCTGAGTTTGCTAGACTACAAGTTCCATAAAAACTAGAGTTTTATGTAATTTGTCCATTGTTATATTCATGGCACCCAGATTATTATACATTTATAATGTTAATGTATGAAAAAACAGATTCATCATTGCCTAGTTTATCTCTGAGTTGCAAAAAAAAATATGATTTTGGAAAATGTTTAGAGAAAATACCTTAACCCAATGAATTCACCTTAGCGATGGCACAGGCATATCTCAGAGACAATGAGAATTCAGTTCCAGACTTCTGCAATAATGTAAAAATCACAATAAAACTAGTCACATAAATTTTTTTGATTTCCCAGTACAAATAAGTTATGTTTATACTATACTGTAGTCTGTATGTGTGATAGCGTTATGTCCAAAATAAATCATATAAATACCTTAATTTAGAAATACTTTATTGCTACAAATACTAAAGATCACCTGAGCCTTATGTGAGTCATCTTTTTGTGGTCTTGCCTTGATGTTGATGGCAGTTAACTGATTATGGTGTTCATTGGTGAGGGTTGGGTTGGCTGTTGCAAATTTTTAAAATAACACAATAATGAAGTTTCCCACATTGATTGACTCTTTCTTTCATGATATATTTCTCCATAGCATGTGACACTATTTGATGGTATTTTACCCATAGTAAAACGTTCAAAATAGGAATAAATCCTCTCAAACCCTGCAGATGCTTTATCAAGTGTTTTTGTGTAATAGTCTATATCCTTTGTTGTCATTTTAAAAATAGTAACAGCATCTTGACCAGGAATAGATTTCATCTCAAGAAACAACATTATTTTCTCATCCATAAAAAGCAAACTCCTCATTTTTAAAAGTTTTATTATGAGATTGCAGGAATTCAGTCACATCTTCAGGCTGTACTTATAGTTTTAGTTTTCTTGCTATTTCTACTACATCTGCAGTTACTTCCTCAATTGAAGTCGTAAACCCCTCAAAGTCATCCATGAAGGTTAAATCAACTTCTTCTAAACTCCTGTTAGTACTGATATTTTGACCTCTTCCCATGAATCACAAAAGTTCTTGTTGCATCTTTTCCAGAAGGTTTTCCATTTACTTTGCCAAGATCCATCAGAGGAATTTCTATCAATGGCTTCTATCACCTTTCAAAATATATTTGTTAAACAATAAAACTTGAAAGTCAAAATTACTTTTTGATTCATGGGCTGAAGAATGGATATTGTGTTGCCAGGCATGAAAGCAACATTAATCTTCTTGTACATTTCCATCAGAGTTCTTGGAGGACAAGGTACATTGCCACTGAGCAATAACAGAGTTCTTGGAGGACAAGGTATATTACCATTGAGCAGTAACTTTTTTTTTCAGTAAATCTCAACAGTGGGCTTAAAATATTTGGTAAACTATGCTGTAAACACATGTGCTGTCATCCAGGATTTGTTGTTCTATTTATAGAGCACAGGTAGAGTAGAGTTAGCATACTGCTTATGGCCTCTAGGGTTTTTGGAATGGTTGGTGATCATTGGCTTCAACTTAAAGTTAACAGCTGCGTTAACCCCTAACAAGAAAGTCAGCTGTCCTCTGAAGCTTTGAAGTCAGGCATTGACTTGTCTCTCCAGATATGAAAATCTTAGAAGGTATCTTCCTTCAGTAGAAGGCTGTTTTGTCTACATTAAAAATTTGTTCTTTAATGTAGCTATCATTATCAATTATCTTAGCTAGATCTTCTGGCTAGCTTGCTGTAGCTTCTCCATCAGCACTTGCTGTTTCACCTTCTACTTATAGAGATGGCTTATTTCCTTAAACCTCATGAACCAACCTATTCTAGCTTTAAACTTCTATTCTGCAGCTTTACCAGCTCTCTCAGCTTTCACATAATTGAAGAGAGCTAGGGCCTTGCTCTGCAGTGGGCTTTGGCTTAAGGGAATGTTGTGGCTGGTTTGAGCTTCCCTGCAGACCGCTAAAGCTTTCTCCATATTAGCAATAAGGCTGTTTTGCTTTCTTGTCATTTATTTATTCACTGGAGTAACACTATTAATTTCCTCTATGAACTTTTTCTTTGCATTCACAACTTGTTTAACTTAGTTTTCAGCCTATCTTGGTTTTCAAAATGCCTTCTTCACTAAGCTTAATCATTTCCAGCTTTTTATTTAAACCGAGAGACACATGACTCTTGCACTTAAGAAAGAAAAGTAGTTCAGAGCAGTCTGCAGAATGTGAGGTATGCAAGATTTATCAGACTCAGAGAGATACGAGAATGAATCTTCAGTCACAATCCTCCTTCACACGCATACCCGTATCTGGGGACGTTGTTTAAATGCATTTTGTTTTCTTTCCTTCTCCGTAGTTTCCAGACTAGCTGGTAAATTACCTCAAATGCTATCACAAGTTGCACAATGTGATTCTCATTCATTATCTTCACGTTTTTGGAATTTGTGATGCAAAGAACAATGTACAGCCAATCAATATTTATGTTCAAAAGAACTACCCCTTCTTTTTTCCTTTAAAAACCCACTTGTAACTGCTACTAATAGAACATATTTAAGGCAACTTGAATCTGTGTTTCTCAGGTTGTAGTCCTTATATTTGGCTCAAGTAAACTATCCACTTATATTAATTTTGCCTTTATTTTTGTCTTTAAGTCAACACATTGTAAAACTTAAAGGTGATTGTAGGGTTATTACTTGGCCTAATTTCAGTATTGTTGTGTCTCAGGGAATATAGATGCCCAAGGAGAGGGACAGAGATGAGGGAATGACTGGTTAGTGGTGCGGTAAAAACACACACAATGTTTATTGATTAAGATCTCTGTTTTATATAGTCATGGTTTGTGGTGCCCCAAAACAAATAGTAACATCAAAAGCACTTATCACAGATAACCGTGACATATATAATAATGCTAAAAAAATAAAATATTGCCAGAATTACCAAAATACGACACAAAGATATGAAGTGAGCATGTGATGTTGGAAAAATGGCACTGATAGACTTGCTTGATGCAAGGTTGCCACAAACCTTCAATTTATAAAATATCCCAAATCTGCCTAGTGTAGTAAAGAGAAGCACAATAAATTGAGATGCATGCATATAAATTTATGGTATGTATACTTAGAGAGATGTTTGGAATATCTAGGACAGTATGGTAGTCCCTAAAATATCTGTATTAATTAGTCTATATACTAAATTTATACACAGGATTTTTTCTATTTAAAAACTAACAAGATTGTGTGGAGATTTGGGTATATGACTGAGGCTATTAATAAAACCAAGAGTTACTGAAAGTTCTTGTGCATGGAACACGAAATAGTCTATGCTCTCATTAGGGCTATCATAGGATTGGAACAGCAGATGTATACAAACAGATAAGTGGGAAGGGAATTCATTCTTACTGAATACTCAGTACATAATAAGTGAGGTGCACTGGGATTTATGTACCTTATTATTATTATTTTCTTAACTCTTGCTACTGTCTGCTATGTTAGCTATTCTTAAGTTCATTCTAAATATGAGTATCAAACAAATATTCAAATAAATTTAAAAACTTAATATCCTTGGCTCATAAATAGCAGATCTAGGTCAAAAAATGGAACATAGCAAATCTAGGTCAAAAAATGGAACATATGTATATATACTGAAGACACTGCTTGACATATAGGGGATTTGGGGTTATTCATTTATCTTTGAGGAGTTTAAACTATAAGCACTAGCTTGAAGCACTGTTATACATTATTAGTATTAGTATTATTAAATATACACTAGTGTTACCCAATGATTCCTTTCAAATCCTTCTAGAAGTTATTTTCAATGCTCCTTTAGATGGAATATCAAAAATAATAAAAGGAAAATAAGTATTAACAGAGATATAAGGAAAGGCTGAATCCCTAAAACAAAAAGACTTAGGAAAAAAGTTATACACCAAGAGATTAAACTTAGTCTGCTTTTTGATATTATTTATGTGTGGATAGTTAGAAGTTGATTATTTCTAGACTAATACCAAGGTCCCTAGAATTAACTAGTAAAAATATCATGCCAATTTTTATTCTAATTCTTTCCCTAGATACTTGTTAAGTTTGGAGATATTGATATTATGTCCAATGATATGTGGAAATAATCTTAGTTGGAACTTTTCTTAACATAATGTATATTTGCAGAAATGAAACATATTTATATATAAAACCTATTTGGCCATTAAATATAGGTCACTTACATAATAAAAATAGATAATGTCATTTTAGAAAAGAATATGATATAGTTTTCTTATTTGAAGAAGGAGTAATCTGAAATAATTCACATAATTTGGAGCTTCCAGATTTAATATCTGTTTTAATGAGCTATTTATTTATATAGCTACATAGAATATTTGGCTATTATTTAAAGATTAATATCAGTACCAATGCAATCATTCCCAGATATATTTTACAAAGTCAGTATTCTCCCTGTAAGTAATCTTTCTTTATCCAAGATAATTGGGGCTTACTCAAGTTAAATTGTCTATCAATATCTTACAGTAAAGTGGTTATTTGAGGAATACTTGTTTTAGGCCTTCAAGGGTAGTTCCCTGCCAGCAAACTAACATTGAAAATTAAAGCATTTTTTGGCCGGGCGCGGTGGCTCATGCCTGTAATCCCAGCACTTTGGGAGGCCGAGGTGGGTGGATTGCTTGAGGTCACGAGTTCGAGACTTTGAGATCAGCCTGGCCAACATGGTGAAACCCCGTCTCTACTAAAAATACAAAAAAATCAGCTGGGCATCATGGCAGATGCCTGTAATCCCAGCTACTTAGGAGGCTGAGGCAGGAGAATCGCTGGAACTTGGGAGGCAGAGGTTGCAGTGAGCTGAGATTATGCCATTGCACTCCAGCCTGGGGGACAAGAGCAAGACTTCGTCTCAGAAAAAAAAAAAAAAAAAAAGAAAAGAAAAAAAGAAAATTAAAGCATTTTTATTATCCTATAAGCACAAATTTCCAGAATCCCCTTTGTTGAGAGTTTCGTTACAATGATTCAAAGTTGATAGACAAGAGCTGCTTAGATATTGATAATGCCTCATTAGAGTAGAACTATTAATATTTGAATTCTCTCAATCCCTTATGGTCAGGATGAAAAGCAAACTAAGTGTCATTACTACTGCAAGTGCAAGGCTGTGGAATTACAGAGAGATGTCAGGTGGCAAGCAGATAAACAACAGCCATAAAGAAGAGTGCAACAGAAAAGACACATGAATGACAAAAACTTCCTTTTTATGCCAAGGGGGATGGTTGTTTGAAACAAGTGGGCTTTGCTTGGTATGGAATAAGGACCTAAATCTAAGGGAGGTGGTGGGGCAGGTAAGATACTGACATTTGGAAATGGGGCTGGAGGAACTTGCTATATTTGCTGTTCGTAACCAACTGGTGTAGTGAGTCACTGAGAAATAGCAGTTTAGTGTCTTTTACTATATCATACTCTGCATATGTCTGCATTTTGGAAGAGAATGAAATTAGGTGTCTCTCAGAAATATACTTTTCTTTGTTCTCTCCCCAAATCAATCCCTGCTCAAGAGTTCTAAGTAGTTATCATTGGGATTAATGTAGCTCTACTCTGCTCAGTCAACCTTCCTGTGTCCAGCTGTTTCAAGAGAATGATCAATTTTGCATGGAAGCCACATAATGAAAATGACCAAATTTCAGTTATTTTTGGCTTTTTGAAATGCAGTGTAGTTAATCTGATCGATTGCAGAGAAATAAATTACTAATGTTACTCCAAAATCCTAATAACCCAAGTCATTGCTGACTTGACCATGTCAGCATGAGGTATAAATATTGGTTTCTCTATAGAAAGTCAAATAAACATGTTCAGTGTATTCACAATGAAGCAAAAGTGGACTCAATTATCACCTCTTACTTATTTTTTTCAGGTATGGTCAGTTTATCATGTTCTAATATGTTTTTTTCAGTAAACTAATAATTTAACAATTCAGATAATTCACAGAAAAAAAAACACCAAAGTATTTGCTATTTTAAAAAACAGGAAAAATTTTATAACTGATTAAATAAATGTGTATATATATATAATGTAAATATGTCAACATGTACTTAAAGTTGTGAAGAGTTGTCTAGATTATACATAAAATTATATGCCACACACCACACTCTGTGGTTTACATTTCTTATTTCCTTAAATCTTCTCATTTAACCTGTCATTAGATAAAAATTTAGATGAAAAATCTGTGGCACAGAATCATCAGAATGATTTATCCCTTATATGAGAAAACATATGAAAATTATGTCATGCATTCCAAATAGAAAGTTGCATTTGCTATTTGACCCATTATGATCTGCATTTTTATAAACAATGTTAATAATTAAATGGAGATATTCTAAAAGCACGCATCTTCCTAAAACCTCAGAAAACACGTAACAGAATGAACCCTATGTGATCTCTCCTGTCATCTATTCTTATGTATGTAATATGAGGTTAAAACTCTAGATTCAACTCATGTAACAATAGCTGATGCTAGAAGTCTTGGCTGTATTTATCAACCAACATTCAGTGTCATGTTAATAATCTGCCATGCTTAAGATTGTAGTTATATCATATACATTCTCCAAACTCAGTCCAATTACTAAACATTTCTAAAATGTTTTGCATATTTTTAACAATTCATTTGCTCTTCTTCACTTACATACCCATAATATCACAACATTGACTGTATTTTCCTTGTCACTACCCTAAACATGTCTCCATTTTTTTAATTTGGTTTTCATTTCTCAAAATTGTGAATAATAATAATATCGCCATTTACACAGACATCTAAATATCCAAGTTAAAAAAAAACTGTAACTCATTCTCAACCTCTCCATTTCTCATTCATTTTTTTACTTAATTATCTAAGCTTCGAATTTCTTTTTCCAGAATACTTGAAAAATTCATTTTATTTTTATTGTCTCTCCCAAACCTACTGATGTTTTAACTGATGCCTTATTTTTACTTTCCTAGAATGCAGTATCTTCATTGTCTTATAAATAGTTTACATCATTCTCAGCATAAAGCATACAACTGATGATATACTTCTACTAAAAATGCAACAATAATAAAACAAAACAAAGGCCAACACACCACCACTGGCTATACTAATTATTGGCTAGAAATGGATAGAGGCCAAAATTATCATTGAAGCCTTCAAGAACTTTCATTACCTTTTGCTATCCTATTATTTAAATCTATTCACACTTTTTAGTAAATATCTATATATATCTGTACTATGTAATAAGTACTTTCTAGATATAAGAAATACAGAAACGAATGCAATAAAGTTCATCATGTGCATTTTTAGTTTAATCCCACCAAAGAACATTTTGTTCAATGACTATGTCAAACTATACTAGTCAACATTGCTTTTACATCTATAGTAGAGATATTCTGAACCCTTTTTTCTTTCTTGTATTCCTGATAAACTTCTTCAGATTCAAAATTCAGAGCATATGTTACCATTTCTTGGGAACTTTCCTTGATTCTCTTATGTAGAGTTAGTTACTACTATAGTCATTTGTTCATGCTAGTGTTTTAAAATATCAAATATTATATAATTTGTAATTATTTGCTGATCTCATTCAATTGCCCTTAAATTTGGGGATCACTGATATCTTTGAGCATCTGATGAAAGCTATAAACCCTCTCTTTTGAAAACTGAACATACGTGCAAAATCAAATTGAGTATAATTTACTGAAACCTGTTAATGTAACCCAAGCTTAGTGCCTTACCATACATTTTTGAGTACTAAGTATGTTGTGTTTGTTTTAGATTGTCATTGCATTGTAAATATTTCTTGAAGAAATGGAAAAACCTATCAGTAATAATTACTGGGAGTTCTAAAGCACCAATACAATATGCTCTTTAAGAATAATAGTGCCCACAAAACTTTCCATGCAAGCTTCTCTTAAATTCTATAAAATTAAATAATGATCAAAACTGGCAAATAAGTATGTGATAGTGCCACAAGCGCATAGCTTTAAATGGTTTTCAGTATGTTATTTTTGTGCAAGTTGCATGGTCAGTGTTTATTGCCCTTCATTTATGAATATTTCTCACATATGGTTTATTGTTCTCAACCAACTTTGCAAACTTGAGGGAAAAGTTAAGTTCTGAAAAGGCATTTAATGGAGCCTGCTTCTTACTTTTATTGTATCTTAAGGCGCATAGGTAAGTCTGCATTTGGAAGTTTGCATTCCAGCTGTATGAGCTCAGTCTCTTTTGTGAATGACAGCATTTGCAATTTAAGTCCATCTGGAACACCTCAAGCATTCAATTCATTTATTAACTTATTACGAAGCTTGGCATATGAATCCTCAGACTATCAGTGAGGCAGAAAACTTAAATGAAATTAGATAAACAGACTTTAATAGAACAGTATGTGTATTAGAGATATTGAAAAGAGCTTCCTGTTTTTCATTTTTAAAGAGTGCACGTCTATTTATCTCTTTGATGCCAGATTAGTAAAAATTAGCTTTGCCTTAACTTTACAGCAGATTTTAAAACTGTTGTTGATAAAAAGAAATGAAATAACTGTTGTGGCCAGAAGAGGGAGATCTTGTAAAAATATATGGGCAAAAGTGTAAAAGAATTTTGAGATTTGCACTTAGATGAGTAAAAAGAAACATGATTAAAGTTTAAGAAGTTAATGCTTTCTATAATTAGAAAAGTTTATTTTGTAAAATACTTTTTGGAAAATTGGGGCATAGCAATGCAATTTATACAAACTTTCATGTATAAAGTGTTATTTCTAATCATAAAGTTTTTATTATTGATAAAAGCTTGAATAAAATTAAAACAATATTATTAGGAAATACTTTTGGCTTTATTTATTTTCAGAACTTTAGGACTGATTTTTATTTCTTTAAATTAATTTATTTAAATTAAAATTTTTATACCATTAACACTCCATAAAAAATAAATTTAAAGCTAATACTATGACATTTAAAAAGAGTAATTTTAGTATTGATTATTAATTAGTAAATATTAATCAAAGGTATGCCAGCCCAAATACATATACAGGCATATACTTATTTGGGCACCCATTTGACCTACTATACACATTCCCCCCAGTGCTTTCTCTGAGCGTCTCTCTCTCTCCCTCATTGACACAAATACATGTGTATGTGCATATATATGTATGGATGTATATTTGTATTACAATATGAAAGCATTTATCTTTGCCCCTCTTGATAGTTACAAAGTATATGAAAACAACCACAGATGGGGCACTGATTGTACCACCTGGAGGGCTTCACTTGATGAATTTGTGACATGATATGAGAAGTTTGCCATTGATTATTATTAATCTCTTCTCAACATCAATTCATAAAATGTAGGAATTGGCATTTCTTTTGTTTTGAGTACCACCAGTAAATCGTGTACATTTGCATACGTATTACTGATATGTATGCCTCTCTCTTTTATGAAGCTTCCAACATTAAAGAATATTGATGTTATCACCCAACATATGTTCAACTGTTGCTCTATGTATGAGTTCATTTATCAAGCCGGTTCTAATACTTGCTTGAATTATTAGATCCAGTCCTTACTGGCTCTTTACTTTAGAAGTAGCTTGCTGCATTCTTCCTAACCTTGAATTAATACCTGGAACTCCAGGCCAGAATTAGGAATATTTGTTGCCATAGCATCCAAACAGGAAAAAAACTGTTGATATTTACTTCTTAAGATACTGGGATCTTTTGAGTCCCTGGTGCAAGAACCTGTTTCAAACTCTGTAATTAAATACTGATTAAAGTCTGTATGGTTCTGAAGTTGACACGGCCTTGCCATTCTACCCACCAAATAAGCCTTTTCTACTGAAAAGCAATGTGTTGAAGTCTTCCTTATGGGGCTCCTTGGAGCCTACAATAGACTCTCTTTCATATAGTTTAATTTAGTCTTTACTGCATTAACATAAAATATACATTTGTACATCATTAAAATGTAAAATGACTTTTATTTTTCTATCATTGAATGTCATTGAAGGTGAAGAGATCTCCTTATTTTCAATGCCATACATTTATTTTTCAAGGTAAAGAAATAAGCAATTATTTCTGTGGAAAAATTCTATTTACAGAACAGAAATATAAAATACAAGAATGAATAGTTTTGATATGAAATGTGGGTGACCTGACCATGCCTTTCTCTAGTAGAAGGAGAGTGAAGTAACAGGAACATGTAGTAGAATGCCACTGATATGTTACCATACGCAAAAAATGCTAGACATTGCCAAAGGATAGATAAATACATAACAACAGTATAAAAGCCCAAATGAGATTGACAAATCACAGAATACTGATACTAGTTATCTGCTGAAAAGTAGAGAATTCTAACTCTACTTCTAACATTTTTAAGTTAGGAGTTGGATACAAAGATAGACGGTTTGTACCTAGTTTGTGTCTTAAATGTTACATAATAAATGTAATTATAATTTTATTTATACTTTTGAGACATTATTTCTTCTCCTTCTTGCAATTGCCCAAAATTTGCATGTAAAATTTGCTATTATATTTTCAAGAGCTGTTTAGACAAATCCACAATAGATGGTAATGGAACTCAATCTGAAACCTGGGAATTATATCTCTTTCTACACATTGTCTTTGAGAATAAGAAAAGAACAATAAGAAGGATGAAGGAGCAGCAGAGTTTACGCTATTCCTTTGCAGAAGAAAATATGTAATGCTGCAATTTAAAAAATGAACTCTTTTTGTCTGTAGGCATTTTAAATATTTTGATTCAAAAATATTCCTCAATCTCACTGAGCCATCTGTTTCAATACCTCTGTTTAGCATTGCCAGAATAAAATTAACTACCCCATTGTCCTTAAAAACATATTAAGTTGTGATCTCTTTGTTTTAAAAAGTTATGAAGATTCTGTTGATTCTAATAACTGCTGGCCTTTACTACTTAAGAAAAGTCTTCTGATGCTACCTCTGCCAGTCATACTATTTATGATTTAAAAGTCAGCAGTTTCCCTTGGTTAGGAAGTATATGTATGATAGTTTCAGAGTCTAGAGATTTATGACTTTTATGTGTGTTTGAGTGTGTGCTTGAATGAGTGAGTGTGTGCATAACTTATTTTATAATTTGTTGAAATAAATTCTGCTTTCCACATGGTCTTTGCTCCTTCATTTTTGTCTAGCTTTGTCAGGCACTGTAATTTTTATTCTCCAGTAACTATAAATCTGGGAGAATGACTTTAAAGCTCATCTAAATTCAAAGTACCATTAATAGTGGGAATAAATCAGTAATTATTTGTAATTATAACCTTAGTGTTCAGAGGTAGAGGAAAAGTGATCTAATTAACTACATAACACACAGAGAAAATAATATATAACATTTCTTACCTTGTCTCACAAATCAGGTGAAAATCAAAATTAGGTTTTTTTTCCTTCTTTTTAACGGTGCAGTGCTACTTTCTCCATGGAAAAGTAGGGTGTATGACAATTGTTTAGCAAAAAGAAACCTCATTGGCAGGCTGTGTGTGTGTGTGTGCATGTGTGTGTGTGTGCGTGTGTGTGTGTGTGTATCTGTGTATTAGGCCTGAGATTATACTGTCTGACAACTGGGTAGCTTTCTAAGAAATAACTAGAGGTCAAATGTGTCAAATGAGAGAGGAGTATTGTATTCATTTGTATTGTATTTGTATCCATTAACTCCTTTGTATAGTATTTGTATTCATTTAAAAATTCCCTTTAATAATTTTGGGGTCAGAAAAATCTTAATAGTTAATTATTCACTCTCTCAGTTTATAGAAAGTAAATTCAAAGTGAAAATTTAAATTCATCCTTGCAAGTGATATGATTGTATTTATTTCCCAAGACTAATTTTTTCAGCATGTGTTTCACTAGAATTTTTAAATAGTTTTTTTTGGCTCAGGATTATGTTGCCCTATGAGCTCTAGGTTTAATATTAATAAAATATACTCTCAATGCAAAAATAAATGGTCTAAGTGAAAAGAATGTGCTTTAGTACTTATTTGCTATCTATTAGCAATTAGACTTTTAAGGAATCCATTTACATCTTGGAGTTCTGGTCCATCATCAGAACAAGGGGGTTGGTTTGACCTTGGCTCTCATTTTTATTTATTAAGTGTCAAAATATATATGTAAATACATTAACGCAACCAAAAACACTACATAAAAGTGCATGAGACGTTACAAAATAGTTAGTGCATACTCTTTTTAAAGATAACTTTTGGAGCTCCAGTGTAGGAGGATCTAATGAAATGTATATGGAGTGAGGAGATTTACTCATCACTTAAAGCCCTGGAAACAAAGTAAAAATAAAAATTAAAGCCAAAAAATTTCTTAATGAAATGAATAAAATTATATTTGCTAAGTTAAAGAAAATGGTACAGTAAATTTGACGCAGGAAGATATCTGTTACAACTCCTCATTCTCTTTACTATTTTTTATACTTCTAACTTTATCTTCATTTTTTTAAAAAAAACGGCCTGAATTTTCTCCTTGTCCTCTGTATAGGCAATGCAGAGAAAGTACCTTTCCTTTTCACTTGTTTAACTATATTTTAAAATAATTCTCATTATTGACATTATAATTTATTTTAGATTTATAAGGTAATACTGACAACTACAATGCAGATAACCATTTATCCTCATGTTATCAAATTCTATCATCTGTTTTTTTGTGTATGTTTATATGAGTTTATTGTTAACGACATAGTTTCAATTCTAAAATTGTTTAATATATGCACTAAATTTGACAGATTATGCAACTATGCGAATTGTTCATATATTCTTATTTTTAAACTGATATACTATGAAAAGCCTTTAAGAAAAGAAACAATATATAAAAGAATTGTCAATATGATTTATCATTTTCTTTCTTTTTTTTCTCTGATGGACAGATTTCTAGTTTTGCATAATACTGTATAGATTGTGATCATTAAATTGCAATGTTATTATTTAATGTTTGTGTGATTAGCATTCTTTATTTGCTACTTATTGGAAAGGAATATAATTAAAATCAACATATAAATGTATGACCAATATTTAAGTGTAAAATTAAGCTACTATGCTGGTTTCGCTTAATGGTAATAGACCAACAATTTATATCTACATCTAAATGTATAGCTGTAGCTATCTATATCTACGCCACCTACATCACATAAATCTAAGCACTTTTTAATCTAATGTCAGTTGTGTGATATCAAATCAATTTTAAAGCAAGAAGAATAAATACAACAGCAACCATTTTTTTCTGTTTTCTTGTTATAGACGTACAAGTGCAGTTTTGTTGCACAGATATATTAGTTAGAGATGAAGTCTGGGCTTTTAGTGTGCCCATTGCCCAAATGCTGAACATTATGCCATGCAATATAATCAATAAAAATAATTGACTGTAGTGTCCTAAAAAATCCAGATTCCTTGTGCATCTGTAGCTTCTTAGGTAGGAGTTCCACAGACTATACTTTAGGAAACAATTAGCTATTATATAACATACAGACTCTACGCGCTCACACAAGTGGACTCATGCTCATGACTTACTTCTTCAAGTTGATTATTACTCTCCTACTTTTTACAGATAAACAAAGTAAGAATAGATTATTCTGAGAAATTGCCTGCAATCACAAATCTGAAATGGCTTATCTGTGACTCCAGCTAAAGTCAATTTGACTTCATGTCGCAGAGTCTTCACACTACACAAAGTATATATTTTTCTTTATAGAGTCAAACTGAAATATTCTATTAAAATAAGAACAAATCAGTTGATAGATTTCCGCTCTCAATTGCAATGTGGTTTATATATAGCCAGTGTAATTTTAAATGAAGGAGAGGATGGTAGATTATTGGAGCTAGATGTGCATGTACACTGTTTTTTGTTGGTTTTACAGAGTTTTTTGCATAGAAAGAGGTATTTAATGCTACTCCGGAGGCTGAGGCAGGAGAATGGCGTGAACCCGGGAGCCGAGATCGCGCCACTGCAGTCCAGCCTGGGCGACAGAGCGAGATCCGTCTGGAAAAAAAAAAAAAAAAAAAGAAAAAGAGGGAGGTATTTAAACACCTTTTTTTTTTTTTTTTAACAAAAACAGACAGTTACGGTTCTGTGAATATGACAAAGTTAATAGAATGAATCAAAATAGAAAGAATTTAGGCCACACTCCTTCATTGCTCTCTATTTATTCTCTGTTAACTTCCTATATTGTACACCCTCATTGACTATTCTAAATGATATTCATTCTTTCAGTTAATTTCTTAAGTATTCAATATTGTGATGATTCTAAGCCAATGAACTTTATTTCTGTTTCTTCTTGCTCCACATTTTTATTCTCTTATGAATAGTGTTTTTCTTCACCTTTCTGTATGACTTCTGTATTTCTGATGCTACTGATTTTTATTACCTCTGTTTTCTGTGTATTATTTTCATTTCTATTTCTTCCTCTCGTTTTATTTTAGCCTAAGAATATACATACAGTCACTCTTAGGATTACGATTCTTACAAGTAACACAGACCTCAAAACGGGAACTTAAATAAGCTACAAATTCCATGCAAAATCAGTAATTAGGCAGCTGTTGCTGTTATGACATATTGAGGCTGGTAAGACATGTCAGGCACGCAGGCTCCCTGTTTCTTTAGTCTCATGACTACGGCTTCTTTTCCCAACGTCAAGTTATATTCTGAATGGCTTCTGGTGTTTAGTCATTGTATCCATATTCCAGCCAGCATGACAGAAGATAGAGGCACTCCCATCTTTTTAGGATGTCCCATAATAGCTACAAAAGGTCACTGAACACTCCCTTCTCAGCAGTGGTAACTGGGACACCTGGCCACATCTAGCAGCTAGGGATGTTGTATGATACAAGGGTTTAGCCAGGTTTCAGTGATAAGCTCAACCTCTGGGCTCTTTTACTAGAAAGAAAGAGAAGAGTGAATATTGAGAGCAAAGTTCCAAATGTCTAATCTTGTACTCCAATTTGTGGTAAGAAACTCTCTCTTAACTTGCTAATAGTTTCAAATAACACATTTCTTCCATTCTCAAGTGTTTGAAGTTTGTTAATACTTCATTTTCTAACTTAATGTATACACTCTCTTAATTCCTTTCAATATTTTGTGCAGAAATCTTAAAAGTATAAAAATGTTTATGTCTATATATTTTAAGATAATTCGTATTTTGCTGATTTTTTCACAATTGAAGAAACAGTTAAAGAAAAAGGCTAATTAATATATGGTTCATATTGGAATTAAATAATTTTGATCAGTGGATAAAATGAAAATATTTGTCCAAACATATTGTAACATTTTCTTAGTGTGAAAAATAGCAACATGAAACCAAAAAAATCACATTGTGACTTAATCATTATTAGAGAGCTGACGTACATTTGAATGTGGAGTCAAATGTGCTTCTTATAAGTTTCTGAGTTCATGTGCATTTTTCTCAACATCATCCTTTTATTTGTTTCATTTTAAAAATTTGTCTTTGTTTATAACTTAGTTTTCTTTTAATTCTTTTATATATTTTAATTCTTTTATATCTTTAATTTTATACATATTTATTTTAGAAATTCTATGCACTAATTAGATAACATGATGCCTTGGATGGTCTAATGCTACTTTTGTCTCTGTCTTGTGACTTTTATTCATGATACATCATTTCCCAGTATATTATAATGATTTAATATTAAATCTTTTTAAATGAAATTCTATTCATGACAACCTGAGTTAAAGAGTTTCCCTCTGGAAAAATTTTGCATTTACCTTCAGAAGTTTCCCGTCACGTATATCATCAATTATATGAAATTTTTATATTATTTATTTGGTAGAGGTTTTCTACATGCCACCTGACATACATTTGTTATGCTTAAGTCACGTTTTTAGGATATGGTTATTTAGTTGTGACCAACTGGGTCTAAGTCCAATATGACACATATAGCTTTCTATTAATATTTCTAAATTTTTGTACTAGTTCTTTTTTTATTATAGTTAAAAACAGTACCATATACAATTTTGAATATAAATGTGATGTGTTTATCTTTATAGCTTTTTAGAAAACTAAGAAAACCTGGAGGATTCATAGCTCAACAGGTTCTACAACTTCTTGGCATATTGACAGACAAACCCTGAATCTAAGTAAATTATTATACTGTTTAATAACAATGTTAATAACTAATTTTATTAATGTTGATAGTTGAGCTTAGAAAGATTTGCAGTGATGAAAACTGTTTTCAGGAGGCTGAGGCAGAAGAATGGCGTGAACTCGGGAGGCAGAGCTTGCAGTGAGTCAAGATGGCACCACTGCACTTCAGCCTGGGTGACAGAGTGAGATTCCATCTCAAAAAAAAAAAGTTTTCTAAAAAATATTTGTTAGATCAGACAAAACACACTTTTCTTCATGTTTGAAAATTTCTATAGATGGGTAAAAATGACCCTTCAACTACAAATGTCCGTTCTAGAGCTGGCTTTGTGAGTCAGGGTTTATGACTTTGCAAACTATTTTTCTCCCTTGCTACCTTGTTTCCTGTTTGGCTCTTTCAAGAGGATATGTGGTAAAGAAGTCAGAAGGTTGAAAGAAGGATCGGTTTCTTCTGGATAATTATTTCTGTTTTTGCATCTTACTCTTGTAGTGCTACTAGTCTCGTTTTTTCACCTGAATACCAGCAGTTTGTTACACTCTGAGGTTTTTCCACCTCTCACATGACTACGTCTTATAATAACCCTTTGTAGAGGCATCAGCACCAGGTAATCAGGACCTTTTCTCAGAGGTTTTTTCCCAGCTCCTTAAAATCTCGCCCACATCGCAGAGGCATACGTACAGCCAAGTAATACCACCTTTTCAAATGCAGGAGTTTCAGCTCCACAAGGTCCTTGCTCTAGGGCTCTAAATTTTTACTTAAAACCTCTTACCTCTGCTTTAGGTATAATAGCTGCTTCTTGCATTTGCTGCTTCTGTGTTAACTTAGTAGTTCCTTTTTTTACTTTTAACTTTTCTTTTTTTAACTTTATTTTCATTTTAAGTTCCGGGATACATGTGCAGGATGTGCAGGTTTGGTACATAGGTAAGTGTGTGCCATGGTGGTTTGCTGCACCTATGAACCGATCACTCAGGTGTTAAGCCCAGCATGCATTAGCTATTCTTTGTAATGCTCTCCCTCCCCACAACCACCCCCTTACAGGCCCCAGTGTGTGCTGTTCCCCTCCTTGTGTCCATGTGTTCTCATTGTTCAGCTCCCAATTAAAAGTGAGAACATGTGTTTGGTTTTCTGTTCCTGTGCTAGTTTGCTGAGGATAATGGCTTCCAGCTCCATCCATGTCCCTAAAAAGGATATAATCTTTCTTTTTCATGGCTGTATAGTATTCCGCGGTGTATATGTATCACATTTTCTTTATCTAGTCTATCATTTATGGGCATTTGGGTTGATTCCATGTCTTTGCTATTTTGAATGGTTCTGCAGTAAACATACACGTGCATATATCTTTGTAACAGAATGATTTATGTTCCTTTGGGTATACACCCAGAAATGGGATTGCGGGGACAAATGGTATTTCTAGTTCTAGATCTTTGAGGAATCACCACATCATCTTCCACAATGGTTGAACTAACTTATATTCAATATCTATAAACATCTGATCTTTGGCAAACCTGACAAAAGCAAGCAATGTGGAAAGGATTTCCTAATTAATAAATGGTTCTGGGAGAACCGGCTAGCCATATGCAGAAAATTGAAACTGGGCCCCTTCCTTACACTTTATACCAGAATTAACTCAAGATGAATTAAAGACTTAAATGTAAAACCCAAAACTATGAAAACCCTAAGAAGAAAATCTAGCCAAACCATTCAGGTTATAGGCATGGCAAAGATTTCATGCTGGAATCACCAAAAACAATTGCAACAAAAGCAAAAATTGGCAAATGGGATCTAGCTAAAGAGCTTAGGCACAGCAAAAGTAATTATCATCAGAGTGAACAGGCAATCTACAGAATGGGAGGAAATTTTTTGCAATCCACCTGACAATGGTCTAATATCCAGAATCTAAAAGTAACTTACACAAATTTACAAGAAAAAAATCATAAAAAGTGGGCAAAGAGCATGAACAGACACTTCTCAAAAGAAGATATTCATGTGGCCAATGTACATAAGAAAAAAAATTCAACATCACTGATCATTAGAGAAACGCAAATCGAAACCACAATGAGATACTATCTCATGCCAATCAGAATGGCAATCATTAAAAAGTCAAGAAAGAACAGATGCTGCCGATTGATTATTAAATACATAATTTTAAATAACAAATAATATGTAGAGAAACATGGAGTTTTGAGAAATAGGTCTGAGATTATTGTTTTGAGAATCATAAAGAGAACACTTTTACACTGTTGATGGAAATGTAAACTAGTTTTCTAATATTTAGAATTCTTATAGTAAATCCTCTCTGTTAAACTGTTTCTATTTCTGGACTATATCCTGAGCTATTTCAATATTGTACACCTTATAATAAGAATTTGATGAATAATACTTTATTCAGTAAAATTTGTGTCTTGCATGTGTATAATTCTTATTTATTGTTGTTATTATTGGCCTAAAACCCAAACCCAATTAACTTTCTTGTATTATGCTTCAAGGTGAAGTATTATCAGTGAAGTAAAAATATTAAAATCGTGTAGTGAGAGTCCAGAAAAAGAGGAAGATACCATTTTTTATTGGAATGTTTGTTCAGTAGATGGAATTCTTATGAGCAGAGGATCTGAAATAATGGGAAGGTTATTCAGATACGAAGGAATAGGATGAACAAAAAGGTACAATAGAAGAGACATTTGGGGAAAACAAATCAGATCATTTTGATCATAGAATGTAGAACTCAAAAGCATGGAGTGTGAGCCCATGTGAACTGTAAAATGGTGGTATTCTCACTAGTAAAACAGTGATAATTCACTTCTAGATAATAGAGTTTTAAAGATTGTAAAAGAAATTGATTATTAAATACATAGTTTTAAATAACCAATAATATGTAGAGAAACATATGGATTTGTGAGAAATAGGTCTGAGATTATTGTTTTGAGAATCATCAAGAGAATGATGTTAGGCATAAATAAAACTTTTTTTTAAGATGGAGTTCCATAATGTTGTGATAGTGACATTTGCAGAAAGTTTATACCTCTGCCCCACTGAATTTAAGCTTGATCATATAAATAGTTTCAGCCAGTGAAGGTGAGCAGATGTGTTGAGAGCTGAGGCTTAAACATGCTTATTTGGCTTATATTGTTCTCTGGTGCTCACAAGATTTGCCAAAAGAAAATTTGCCAGATAGCAGCTGGAGCAAGAATGGGGAGACATGAAGAGTAGACATGAATCTAACCCAAAGATTACAGCCAAATACAGCTGATATGTTGCCTGACATAGAACTGTACCAGTTGAAATGCAGACTCTTGAGCAAGGAAAATAAATGCTTATTGGAGGCCACTGAGCTTTGTGATAATTATCTCTGTGATAATTCATTATGAAACCTTGTTGTAACAGCAGTTGACTAATACATCTAATAGTTATTATAAAGGTGCATAGCTTAATTAAAACTTGCTTCTTAACCAGTCACAAAGATCTTATTTGGGTGCCTGAGAGATGTCTGGGTACTTTCCTCTGCAGTTGTCTTTCTAAGAAAAACACTTCAAAAGCTGAATTAAACCATCTTCAAGTTCCTCATGTCTCACATTTCACCAATTCTAAAGGAACAGTTTTATTATACAAAAAATTAACCTTGATGTGACCTCTGTAATAATGTTTCCAAGAAAAAGTGATAATTCATTGTTGTTCAAAAGACATGCCTCGTGATCCGCCCGTCTGGGCCTCCCAAAGTGCTCGGATTACAAGCGTGAGCCACCGCGCCCGGCCAGAAACATTCTTATCTATTACATTCTTTATTGTTTATCTAATGCTTCTGATTTGAATTGTCTCCCCTACACCCTGAAAAAAGGTGAAGCCCTAACCTCCAGTACATGTGAACGCGGCCTCATTTGGAAATAGGGTATTTGCAAATAATGAAGCTAAGATTAGGCCATTAGCATAGGATCTAAACCAATATTACCGATGTCCTAATATAAAGAAACATTTAGACACAGAGCCAGACATGCATAGAGGGAAGATGATAGATAGACCCAGGAAAAATATCATCTACCTGTTACAGGTAGCGAGTCAGACATGAACATGATAGGAGAGGGCCCATCCCCATTCCCCACAACCAGGAATGTCAGGCGACCATCAGGTAATGGTCAGGTGGTTGGTAACTGTCTCTCTAAAATAATAATTGGTTTCAGCCAGCACAAGAAAAAGGCAGTCTCCCTATGGATAGGGAAAACCTGAAACTGGTGATCAGTAGCTTTCCTGTAAGATCTCAGGAGTTTGGTGAGTGGGCTCACACATGTGCACTAAGAGGCAAAATGGCAGAGTTTAACTGGTATATGACCTCTGAGGGACATTTGGCTGGTAAGGGAAAAATGCCTCAAGTGAGCCTGTGTACAACTCCATGTGTAAACTCACTGCGCATGCTCACCTCCCAAGTGCTAGCAGGCCACTGTCCTGCTATAGCCCACCCCAAGTGAAGAATCAGGAGAGATGTAATGCAAGATCCTAAAAGCAGGCCAACATATGAAACCCCAAGTCAAAAGATCAAACCGTGAACTTGTCTTTCAAAAAGCCCACTTGGCCCTCTTCCAAGTGTACTTTACTGTCTTTTCATTCCTGCCCTAAAGGTTATTAATAAACTTTCGCTTCTGCTCTAAAACTTGCCTCAGTCTCTTCTGCCTTATGCCACTCAGTTGAATTCTTTCTTCTGAGGAAGCAAGAATTGAGGTTGCTACAGACCCATATGTATTCACCACCAGTAACACACTAGCCAAGGAATGCCTGAGACTACCAGGGCTAGGAGAAACGCATGGAAC
This sequence comes from Gorilla gorilla gorilla, assembly GCF_029281585.2. Classification (NCBI taxonomy): domain Eukaryota; kingdom Metazoa; phylum Chordata; class Mammalia; order Primates; family Hominidae; genus Gorilla; species Gorilla gorilla. The sequence continues at coordinate 84,214,797 of NC_073238.2, read as the reverse complement.
AGATTCTTCCTTACAAGCCTCAGAAGAAACTGATCCTACTGACACCTTAATTTTGACTTCTAGCATCCAGAATTGTGAGAGGGTAAATACCTGTTGTTTGAGCCTCTGGATTTTGTTACTTTGTTACAGTGGTCAGAGGAAGCCAATACACCTGGAAACTGTTGCTTTGCGTGTATTATGTTTTGTGAAAGGAAAATAAATCTTGGGACCCCAAAATCAGGAAGCCAAATGGAAGTCAAGCATGGAACAAGCCTGCCTCCCAATTTATTCCTAAATAAGATAGCTACAAAGATTAAAAAAAGCTATATACTTCCCTCATAATTTTCCTATAAAGAAATTTCTTGTGTATTAGTCCATTTCCGTGCTGCTGATAAAGACATACCCGAGATTGGCAAGAAAAGGAAATTTAATTGGATTTACAGTTCCACATGGCTGGGAGCCCTCAAAATTATGGCAGGAGGTGAAAGCACTTCTTATATGATGGCAGCAAGAGAAAATGAGGAAAATGCAAAAGGAGAAACCCCTAATAAAGCCATAAGATCTCGTGAGACTTATTCACTACAATGAGAACAGTATGGGGGAAACCACCCCCGTGACTCAAATTATCTTCCACCAGGTCCCTCCCAGTGGGAATCATGGGAGAACAATTCAAGATGAGATTTTGGTGGGGACACAGAGCTGAACCATATCATTCCACCCGGCTCCTCTAAATCTCATGTCCTCACATTTCAAACCAATCATGCCTCCACAACAGTCCCCAAAGTCTTAACTCATGTCAGCATTAACCCAAAAGTCTACAGTCCAAAGTCTCATCTGAGACAAGGCAAGTCCCTTCCAGCTATGAGCCTATAAAATCAAGAGCAAGCTAGTTACTTCCTAGATACAATGGAGATACAGGTATTGGGTAAATACACCCATTCTAAATGGGAGAAATTGACCAAAACAAATGGGTTACAGCGCCCATGCTAGTTGAAATCCAGCGGGGCAGTCAAATTCTGTAGCTCTAAAATGATATTCTTTGACTCCATGTCTCACATCCAGGTCACACTGATGCAAGAGGTAGGTTCCCATAGCCTTGGGCAGCTCTACCGCTGTATTTTTGCAGGGTATCGCCCCCTCCTGGTTGCTTTCTTAGGCTGGTGTTGAGTATCTGTAGCTTTTCCAGGTGCAAGCTGTCAGTGGATCTACCATTCTGGGGTCTGGAGGACTGTGGCCCTCTTCTCACAACTCCACTAGGTGATGCTCCAGTAGGGACTCTGTGTGAGGATTCTGACCCCACATTTCCCTTCTGCACTGCCCTAGCAGAGGTTCTCCCTGAGGGCCCTGCCCCCACAGCAAACTTTTGCTTGGGCATCCAGGTGTTTACATACATCTTCTGAAATTTAGGTGGAGGTTCCCAAACCTCAATTATTGACTTCTGTGCACCCACAGGCTCAACACCACGTGGAAGCTGCCAAAGTTTGTGGCTTGTACCCCCTAAAACCATGGGCCAACCTGTACCTTGAATCCTTTTAGCAATGACTGGAGTGGCTGGCATGAAGGGCACCAAGTCCCTGGGCTGCACCCAGCATGGGGACCATGGGCCCAGCCCACGAAACCATTTTTTCCCCCTAAGCTTCCGGGTCTGTGATGGGAAGGGCTGCCATGAAGAACTACGACATGCCCAGGAGACATTTTTCCCATTTTCTTGGGGATTAACATTCAGCTCCTCATTACTTATGCAAATTTCTGCAGCCAGCTTGAATTTCTCTTTAAGAAATGGGTTTTTCTTTTCTACTGCATCGTCAGGTTGCATATTTTCTGAACTTTTATGCTGTGTTTCCCTTTTAAGACGGAATGCTTTTAACAGCACCCGAGTCACATGTTAAGTGCTTTCTGCTTAGAAATTTCTTCTGCCAGATACCCTACATCATCTCTCTGAAGTTCAAAGTCCCACAAATCTCTAGGGCAAGGACGAAATGCCACCAGTCTCGGTTAAAACAAAACAGGAGTTCCCAACAAATTCCTCATCTCCATCTGACATCACCTCAGCCTGGACCTTATTGTTCATATCACTATGGCATTTTTATCAAAGCCATTCAACAAGTCTTTAGGTGGTTCTAAACTTTCCCACATTTTTCTGTCTTCTTCTGAGCCTTCCAAACTGTTCCAGCCTCTGCCTGATATCCAGCTCCAAAGTCACTTCCACATTTTTGGGTATCTTTTCAGCAACGCCCCACCCTACTGGTACCAATATACTGTTTCAGTCTATTTTCATGCTGCTGATAAAGACATACCCAAGAGTGGGAAGAAAAAGAGGTTTAATTGGACTCACAGTTCCACATGGCTTGGGAAGCCTCAGAATCATGGTGGAAGGTGAGAGGCACTTCTTACTTGGTGGTGGCAAGGTAAAATGAGGAAGAGGCAAAAGCAGAAACCCCTGAAAAAACCATCAGATCTCGTGGGACTTTTTCACTACCAAAAGAACATTATGGGGGAAACCACCCCCATGACTCCAATTATCTCCCACTGGGTTTCTCCCACAACACGTGGGAATTACGGAAGTACAATTCAAGATGAGATTTGGGTGGGGACACAGAGCCAAACCATATTACCTTGTGGACAAAGGACAGACAGGACTCAAATTCTCTGCTCACATGAGACAAATGCATATCTGATTGCTTCCTCTGTCCTGTTGTTTCACTAAGCCAGACTAAGGTATACCTGACTATTCCTCTACCCTCCTCTCACATGTAAATTGTATATTCAGTGAAAGACTAAACAGAAACTCAAAATAATGCAACCATTTGTCTCTTATCTACCTATCTCTTATCTACCTGGGAGCCCCTTTCACGCTTCAAGTTATCTCGCCTTTCCAATATACATCTCATGCATATTGATTGATGTCTCATGTCTCCCTGAAATGTATAAAACCAAGCTGTGCTCTGAGCAACTTGGGTACATGTGGTAGGACCTCCTGAGGCTGTATCACAGGCACATCCTTAACCTTGGCAAAATAAACTTTCTAAATTGATTGAGAACTGTCTCATCTATTTTGGGTTCACACTTTCAATTAGTCTCCTATGCCTTTCAAGTAGGCCATGACAAAAAAAAAGAAGAGGTAGTTTATTTTTAATTCTAGTTCCATTCTTCCTCTGCCTGATGCAGGAAAAACACTATTTGCTATTGAAGGATTACCTTTCTATTAACTTTACCCTTGCCTGGGTCCAGATGTTTGTTTTACTGATATATTCTAGCTGATTCTGCCTTATAGGTCTCTTGGAGTGAGAGATACAGTTTTTGAATGCTGAGTATGAAAAAACATTCAACTTTTTCAAAACATACCTTGCCTATAACTGAGATAAAGTTTGGGTAATTCTGCTAAAAGGTAATCAACTACCTGTCCAGAATTCCAAACAGCTGGATATAATTTATTGTTTTCATGCTTTAACTTTAGCATCTCATCTTTTGAGTCCCCGCTTGTAGTCTGATGTTCTCTTCTGGCACAAGAATGACCTACTTTTCGACTTAATGTTATTTTTTAATCAAGAAAATCAACAAATACTTGAATTTCATACTGATATTCTCAAACCTTTATTTCTAAAATATTTCTAAATCTTACCTAATGAATAACAAAATTTTTTGAATAAAGAACACTGTTAGAGTATATAATTCCATATACTTTTCTGTCTCACAGGCTTCCTATGGAAGGCTTCCAAATTTTATTTTCATTTTATTTTGCTAACATCTTGACTTTCTCTTGCTATGAGAAATCTTTTTGAATCCTAATCAAAAAAGGAAGGAGCTTCAACTTTGCTAGTTTGACTTTTAAAATAGTTATATATGGGCATGTTATCTTTCTTCCTTCCTATTTTGTAGATTTCTATTTAAGACCTTCACTTTTCCTAAGCAAATCTCTTTTCTTCTCTAGCTAAATCAACATGCCTTTTTTTGCTTTTCTTTCATTCTTAACACAGTTCCAGTTCTGACTAAAAAAATGAAAAACTTCTTTTTAAACTCTTTCATTCTTCACCCTGTCTCTGTGCAATCTTAAGTTCAACTGACAAAATGTTATAAGAAAACTATTTTTAATTTATCACTTTGCCCTTGGGTTTATAATAATTACAATGATTTCTTCTCTCTGTCTCAGCCTAGTTGTATGATAAAATCAATCTCATGCTATGAAATCTCTAGTCCATATTATCTGTTCACTGAAGAGACCAGCCCTACTGTGATGTTGATTTACCCACAAACTGTCAGTTTCTGCAATCCACAATTATAATCCGGGTGAATGTCAGAGTCAGTTTGAAAACATGGGCTGGGAGAATGACTACAGGAGATTCTGGCAATGCCATGATAATGAAAGCAGTCACTTTTTCAACAATTTCTTCCTGGCCTTGAATGCTGTTCAAACAAGACACAGAGGAAACAATGTGGAGTAGGCCAAGCTCTGTGGTGCTACTGATCAATGTCTTAAACTTTATATATCCCGAAAGTCATGTACTAGTACTCTGCTTTAAAAAAAAAAAAAAGTTTCTTTCTTTTTTTTTCTTTTATTTTCTTTTTTTGAGCCAGAGCTTTCCTCTGTTGCCCAGGCTGGAGGCAGCGGTGCAATCTTGGCTCACTGCAACCTCCGCCTCCTGGGTTCAAGTGATTCTCGTGCCTCGGCCTCCAGAGTAGCTGGAATTACAGATGTGCATCACCACACCTAGCTAACTTTTGTATTTTTTAGTAGATTCAGGGTTTTGCCATGTTGGCCAGGCTGGTCTTAAACTCCTAACCTCAAGTGATCTACCCACTTTGGCCTCCCAAAGTGCTGAGATTATAAGTGTGAGCCACCACACCCAGACTATTTTCATTTTAAGGTCTCGTTTTGCATACCTGAGTGAGAAAAATAAAAACAGAAGTAGCAAAAACGATCCTATTTGCTAAAGTCACAGGACCTGCCTATATTTACCTCTTCTGAGATGAGCCTTACTGGAATAAAATTATTTTTCCCAATAGCACAGACTTGTTTGTAAAATTACTTTTGTCACATTAAGTTGTTCAGACTCTGCTCAAAAAACTTTGATCCAAAATGCTTTGCCTTGCAAATATACTCATTTGATTCCAAATTGACCCACAAAATGTAAGTGATTCAGATGAAACAAACCAAACCAAATCAAACAAAACATGATTTTTAAGGGCTTTGAAAACCTTTGGTCCCCTTTTCCTTTGCTCCCTTTCCTCAATCAATTTCAGAACTTTTCTGGATTAAGTGAGTTGGCCATTAACCAGTGGGAAAACTCATTTTCATTCATTGAATCCTTGCATTTTTAGCTCCACAAACTAAAGATATATTGATACCACTGCAATAAATGAAAAGGCTGATCTTGTGTACATCTTCAGTAGTAAAGTATACAGGAAGGAAGACATATTTGCCCTCACTTACAGAGGCACATTGTCTTAAGAAGCCTGGTCTCTGACCCCTGAGCCTAGTATGTTAGCTCAGAGCTTGGCAATAGCTACGCATAGTATTAATGTGGGGAAATGATGGCAGAGGAAAAATGGCTAAGATACAGCAGGGGAAAAATATATATATACATAAAAAATGGTCACTATTTTGGGACAACAAACCTGGAAACAGGGAAATTGAGGAGCAGTGAAAATATTAGCATCTCTTTAATGCATCACGATTCTGCCCATTGGAATTCACTAATCAAGGTATTAGCCTCTAAAGACAGGCAGAATATTCTGGGCAATGATACAGTAAGAACAACAAAAGAGTTTGAGTTTGCAATGTGTGTTCTTCTTTATGAGGAAAGAGAACAAAAGGTAACTACCTTACTCTCTTACAAATTTATTCTTACAGGCCAAAAAATAATTTATACATATCAGTGTAATTGATATTAGTGAGCTTATCCATGGAATTCATTATATAACAGGAAAAAAAAGGAGACAGAGCTCTATATGATCATCTAACAAAAGATGAAAAAATATATTTTTAAATTATATTAAAAATAATTTTAAAATATTTTAAAAATTGTACTATTTTTGATAATATATTATGAATGTGCTGCAGTAGAAAAATCAATGATATTGTGTCTGGGGATAATTTTGGTATATTCGAGTTAAATAACTTCCAACTCTCGTACCTTGGACAAATTGCTAAATCTCTCAGATTCTTAGTTTCTTCACTGGTAAAACTGGAATAATAAAAATTACTGATCTCATTGCATCATCATGAGAACCACTAGTTGAAGGCAGACTTATGTAAAAGGTCTATCACAGTGGCTTGTATATACTTGGCATTCTATGGATATTATTTCCTTTTAAATAGTGTTATATATGTCTTAAATTCAGAGTAGAATAGCCAAAAATGTAACCATGACATATAAAAGTAAACTTTACAGATGTATCAAGTTCTTTGTTGTTATTCATATATACTTCAATAGTCTGTGTAATGGTTAATACTGAGTGTCAACTTGATTGGATTGAAGGATGCAATATTGATCCTGGGTGTGTCTGTGAGGATGTTGCCAAAGGAGATTAACATTTGAGTCAGTGGCCTGGGGAAGGCAAACCCACCCTTAATCAGATGGGCACCACCTAATCAGCTGCCAGCAAATATAAAGCAGGCAGAAAAACGTGAAGCTGCAAATGGTCCTGGCCTCCCAGCCTACATCTTTCTCCTGTGCTGGATGTTTCCTGCCCTTGAATACTGTACTCCAAGTTGTTCAGTTTTGGGACTCGAACTGGCTTTCCTTGCTCCTCAGCTTTCAGACAACCTTTTATGACCTTGTGATCATGTAAGTTAATACTTAATAAACTCCCATATATAAATATAATATTAGTTTTGTTTCTCTAGGAGAACCCTGACTAATACAGCTTTTGGTTATCAGGAGTGGTTCCAGAGGAACAGAATATTATGGATGGAGTTCTTTCATTGGTTTTAGGGTTTCTGGAGTTGGCTTCTTAATAAGATTAGACCTGAAAATGCTAAGGACTCTACTTCTAATAGTACGGGGAACACTGGTAGTCTGTGGCAGAAATCGTTTAGAGAGTTATGCAAAATAAATGCATTTGGCACTCCTGATTCACCACTCGTGAGAGGAAAGGAGTTTAGCGACTCTATACATAATACCTTTGACCATATGTGGAGAACAAAGGAACATAATGAAGCTAGTTGATTGCTCCTAAGTTCAGTGGACAAAGTGATGAAAGAAAATGATGAACTCAGGGATTCTAACTCCCCACTTCAGAAACAGATACTGAGCCTCAAACCTGCTAAGATTGCCCTGAGTAAGAGTCTTATCTTCTGTAGAGAAAGAGCTGAAATTGTGCAAAAACAGACACAAGCTCTTATTATGTGTGTGGCTGACCTGCAACAAAAGATGCATGCACAGCCTCCCCAGGTGTCTACTGTTAAAGTGAGGGCATTGATTGGAAAAGAATGGGACCCTGTAACTTGGACTGGGGACATGTTGGAGGACTCTGATGAAGCTGAGGACACAGAGTTTGTAAACTCTGATGAAACTTTTTTGCCAGAAGGAACAGCTTCCCCATCCCCAGTGGTGGCAGCATCCCGTCCTGACCCATGCTGCCATCACCTTTCCGCCTTTGCCTGAGGAGATAAACTTTGTGTTGCCTTGGGCAACGGTGATGGCCTCCAATGAGGCAGTTGTCAGGCAGTATAATGTTGATTCTCCTCAGAATCCACCCCCAACACCTCTGTTTGCTTTTAGACCTATAACTAGAGTAAAGTCCCAGTAAGCCCCTAGAGGTGAGGTTGAGAGTGTGACCTACGAGGAGGTGTGCTACACTCAAAAAGAACTGTTTGAGTTTTCTAATTTATATAAACAGAAATCTGGAGAACAGGCATGGGAACGGATATTAAGGGTGTGGGATAATGGTGGAAGGAACATAAAGTTGGATCAGGCTGAATTTATTGATTTGGGCCCACCAAGTAGGGACCCTGCATTCAATGTTGCAGCTCATTGAGTTAAAAGAGGTTCTGATAGTTCTTTTGCTTGATTAGCTGAAATGTGGATTAAAAGATGGCCCACTGTGAGTGAGCTGGAAATGCCTGATCTCCTTTGGTTTACTGTAGAGGAAGGGATGCAAAGGCTTAGAGAGATTGGGATGGTGGAGTGGATTAGTCACTTTAGGCCTGTTCATCCCAGCTGGGAGGGTCCAGAAGATATATCCTTGACCAATACTTTGTGAAATTGATTTGGAGAGCACCTGCACCTTTGAAGGGTCCTGTAATTGCTCTTCTCTGTATGTGAGATCTAATAGTGGGAACTGCAGTCACTCAAGGTGGGCGTAGCTACCATAATGGAGATTATGGGGCAAATGGAGATTATGGAGAGCAGAGGCAAAGCTGCAATCAGAATAGTCTGCCTTGTGTAGAGCTCTGGCATTAGCTAATTAATCATGGTGTTTCTAGAAGTGAAATCAATAGGAAACCTACTGCATTCCTACTTAAATGATACAAACAGCAAACTTCTATGTCAAATGGACAAAAGACTAATTTGAATTATAAAAACAGAGAATCATGGCCCCTCAATGAATTTCCAGACTTGAGCCAGTTTACAGACTCAGAACCCCCTGAATGAAGGGGAGGCCAGGTTACCTTGAGGAAAGACCCCACTACATTACTGACAATTTATGCAGTTAATCTTTCTCTCATCCTTCCCTGAGGACACCTCTGGTCTTTTACCAGGGTGACTGTGCATTGGTGAAAGGGAAATTATCAGACATTTTGGGGACTACTGGACACTGGGTCTGAGCTGACGCTGATTCCAGGGACCCTTAAGTGTCTTTGTGGTCCTTCAGTTAAAGTAGGGACTTATGGAGGTCAGGTAATTAATGGAGTTTTAGCTCAGGTCTGAGTTACAGTGGGTCCAGTGCATCCCCAGACTCATCCTTTGGTCATTTCCCCAGTGCCAGAATGCATAATTGGCATAGACTTACTTAGCAGCTGGCAGAACCTCACTAGTTGGCTACCTGACTAGTAGGGTAAGGCCTATCATGGTGGGAAAGGGAAGTGGAAGTCATTAGAGCTGCCTCTACCTAGAAAAATAGTAAATCAAAAACAATATCACATGACTTGAGGGATTGTGGAGATTAGTGCCACCATGAAGGAATTGAAAGATGCAGGGGTGGTGATTCCCAACACATCCCAATTCAAGTCTCTCATTTGGCCTGTGGAGAAGACAGATGGATCTTAGATAATGACAGTGGATTATCATAAGCTTAACCAAGTGGTGACTCCAATTGCAGCTGCTGCTTCAGATGTGGTTTCATTGCCTGAGCAAATTAACACACCTCCTGGTACCTGATATGCAGCCATTGACTTGGCAAATGCCCTTTTCTCCATTCCTGTCCATAAGGCCCACCAGAAGCAATTTGCCTTCAGCTGGCGAGACCAGCAATATACCTTCACTGTCCTACCTCGGGGATATATCAACTCTCCAGCTTTGTGTCATAATCTTATTCAGAGAGGACTTGATCGCTTTTTGCTTCTGCAAGATATCACACTGGTCCAGTACATTGATGACATTACACTGATTGGACCCAGTGACCAAGAAGTAGCAAACAAACTGGACTTGTTAGTGAAACATTTGCCTGCCAGAGGATGGAAATAAATCCAATTAAAATTCAAGGAACTTCTACCTCAGTAAAATTTCTAGGGGTCCAGTGGTGTGGGATATTCCTTCTGTCAAGATATTCCTTCTAAGGTAAAGGATAAGCTGCTGCATTTGGCCCCTCCTACAATGAAGAAAGGGGCACAACGCCTAGTGTGCCTATTTGGATTTTGGAGGCAACAGATTCCTCATTTGGGTGTGTTACTCCATCTCATTTATCGAGTGACCCAAAAAGCTGCCAGTTTTGAGTGGTGTCCAGAATAGGAGAAGGCTCTTCAACAGGTCCAGGCTGCTGTGCAACCTGCTTGCAACTTGGGCCATATGACCAAGCAGATCCAATGGTGTTTGAGGTGTCATTGGCAGATAGGGGTGCTGTTTGGAGCCTTTGGCAGGCTCCCATAGGTGAATCACAGCAGAGACCTCTAGGATTTTGGAGCAAGGCCCTGCTATCTTCTGCAGATAACTACTCTCCTTTTGAGAGACAGCTCTTGGCCTGTTACTGGGCTTTGGTAGAAACTGAACGTTTGACTATCCGTCATCAAGTCACCATGCGACCTGAATTGCCTGTCATGAACTGGGTGCTTTCTGACACATCTAGCCATAAAGTGGGTCGTGCACAGCTGCATTCTGTCATCAAATGGAAATGGTATATACGTGACCGGGCTTGAGCAGGTCCTGAAGGCACAAGTAAGTTACATGAGGAAGTGGCTGAAATGCCCATGGTCTCCACTCCTGCCACCCTGCCTTCTCTCCCCCCGCCAGCTCTGATTGTCTCCTGGAGTTCCCTATGATCAGTTGACAGAGGAAGAGAAGACTAGGGCCTGGTTAACAGATGGTTCTGCACAATATTGAGGCTCCACCAGAAAGTGGACAGCCGCAGCACTACAGACCCTTCTAGGACATCCCTGAAGGACAGCAGTGAAGGGAGACCTTTCCAGTGGGCAGAACTTCAAGCAGTTTACCTGGTGGAGAACTTTGCATGGGAAGAGAGACAGCCAGGTGTGCTATTATATACTGATTCATGTGCTGTAGACAATGGCTTGGCTAGATGGTCAGGAACTTGGAAGAAGCTTGCTTGGAAAATTGGTGACAAAGAAATTTGGGGAAGAGGTATGTAGGTGAACCTGAGTGGTCAAATACTGTGAAGATATTTGTATCCCATGTGAGTGCTCACCAACCGGTGACCTCAGCGGAGGAGGAGTTTAATAATCAAGTGGATAGGATGACCTGTTCTGTGGACACCTCTCAGCCTCTTTCCCCAGCCACCCCTTTCATCGCCCATTCGGCCTATGAACAAAGTGGCCATGGTGGCAGGGGTTCAGCAACATGGACTTCCACTCACCAAGGCTGACCTGGCTACGGCCACTGCTGAGTGCCCAATTTGCCAGCAGCAGAGACCAACACTGAGCCCTTGATATAGCACCATTCCTCAGGGTAATCAGCTACCTGGTGGCAGGTTGATTATATTGGACCTCTTCCATCATGGAAAGGGCAGAGGTTTGTCCTCACTGGAATAGACACTCCAGATATGCATTTGCCTATCCTGCATGCAATGCTTCTGCCAAGACTACCGTCTGTGGACTCATGGAATGCCTTATCCACTGTCATGGTATTCCACACAGCATTGCCTCTGACCAAGGCACTCACTTTACAGATAAAGAACTGCAGCAGTGGACTCATGCTCATGGAATTCACTGGTCTTACCCTGTTCCCCATCATCCTGAAGCACCTGGATTGATAGAATAGTAGAATGGCCTTTTGAAGTCACAATTACAATGCCAACTAGGTGACAATTCTTTGCAGTGCTGGGGCGAAGTTCTTCAGAAGGCCGTGCATGCTCTGAATCAGCGTCCAAAATATGGTACTGTTTCTCCCATAGCCAGGATTCACAGGACCAGGAATCGAGGTGTGGAAGTGGAAGTGGCACCACTCACCATCACCCCTAGTGATCCACTAGCAAAATTTCTGCTTCCTGTTCCCGCGACATTACATTCTGCTGGCCTAGAGGTCTTAGTTCCAGAGGGAGGAATGCTGCCACCAGGAAACACAATGACAATTCTATTAAACTGGAAGTTAAGATTGCCACCTGGACACTTTGGGCTCCTCCTATCTTTAAGTCAACAGGCTAAGAAGGGAGTTACAGTGTGGGCTGGGGTAATTGACCTAGACTATCAAGATGAATGCAGTCTACTGCTCCACAGTGGAGGTAAGGAAGAGTATGCATGGAATACAGGAGATCCATTAGTGCATCTCTTAGTATTACCATGCCCTATGATTAAGGTCAATGGGAAACTACAACAGCCTAATCTACGCAGGACTACAAATGGCCCAGACCTTTCAGGAATGAAGGTTTGGGTCACTTCACCAGGAAAAAACCATGACCTGCTGAGTTTCTTGCTGAAGGCAAAGGGAATACAGAATGGGTAGTAGAAGAAGGTAGTTATCAATACCAGCTACAAACATGTGACCAGCTGCAGAAATGAGGACTGTAATTGTCATGACTATTTTCTCCTTTTTTTGTTAATAACATGTTTGTGCACGTATACACTTATACTAAGAAAATACTTTCATTTTATTTTCTTTTCCTTTATTATGTGACATAAAATTTATTAACTTCCTATCAGCTCAACATTTAAGTATTGTTAGTATTATATAATAGTATTTGGGTTGGAAAGTGTTGCATTTCTGGTTGTACAAAGAATAATTGTATTATGTTAGGCATAATTGTGACATTATTATTGTTGTTGTTGTTATTATTATTATTATTATTATTATTATTTTGAGATGGAGTCTCGCTCTGTCACCCAGGCTGGAGTGCAGTGGTGTGATCTCAGCTCACTGCAACCTCTGCCTCCCATGTTCAAGCGATTCTCCCGCCTCAGCCTCCCAAGTAGCTGGGACTACAGGCGTGTGCCACCATGCCTGGCTAATTTTTTGTATTTTTAGCAGAGACGGGGTTTCACCATGTTAGCAAGGATGGTCTCAATCTCCTGACCTCATGATCCGCCTGCCTTGGCCTCCCAAAGTGCTGGGATTACAGTCGTGAGCCACGGCTCCCAGCCGACCTTACTATTCTTTATTTGAAGATTATGTATGATCTCAGGAGATGTTTATGGGGTCAAGTTGACAAGGATTGGACTTGTGATGGTTAATACTGGGAGTCAACTTGATTGGATTAAAGATGCAATATTGATCCTGGGTGTGTCTAAAGGTGTTGCCAAAAGAGATTAACATTTGAGTCAGTGGGCTGGGGAAAGCAGACCCAACCTTAATCTGGGTTGGCACCATCTAATGGGCCACCAGCAAATATAAAACAGGCAGAAAAATGTGAAAAAACTATTCTGGCCTATCCTCCCAGCCTACATCTTTCTGCCGTGCTGGGTGCTTCCTGTCCTTGAACATCGGACTCCATGTTCTTCAGTTTTGGGACTCGGAGTGGCTCTCCTTGCTCCTCAGGTTACAGACAACTTGTTGTGGGACATTGTGATCATGTAAGTTTACAGTTAATAAAATCCCCTTATGTATATATAGTATTAGTTCTGCTGCTCTAAGAGAACCCTAATACAGTCTGCTTCCCCTCATATTCATGAAATTTCTGTTTCAATAAGTCAAAGAAGGAGGCAGAGGTTGTATTTTATTTCTAGGCATCAGGAAACACATTGTTTCCCTAGTCTAGTGTCTAGTTAGAAAAAACTAGGAAGAATGATATATAGGAGATGTGCTGATAAGTGTTTAATGCTCTGATATATATATTTATAAAAAAGCTAATTTTTAGTGGTTGCCCATTTCCATTGTGTAAGTACTCCCACCATGGCCAATCTCAAGCTACTAACAGGATGTTACTAGACTCAGAGTTGGCAAGAGATGCATGCATATGATCAGCTCTTATAAGCTGGTATGAACAGCTTCAGCACACTACTGGACATAATTGGGATAAAGGGCTAGAGACTGTATTATATATTCCTTATGTTCGGCATTACGGTCTCTCAACTATCTTTTCTTTAGCTACTGCTGCATAGTGTTACAATTAAGTGTAATGTGACGGTACCTAACTTCAGCTGTTGCCCATATCCCTTGCTTTCTGAGGCCTCAACCTGAGATGCCATGAGAATTGCTAGCTGCTTGTGTATGTAGTAACTGAACATGTGAAGATGTTAACATGCAATGGGCTCACCTTTGGTCAATGAGCAATAGGTAATGGCAGATAAATTATCCCTTTTCCTCTCACAATCAGACAGTTTTGAATTATAGTTTACATAGATCTTTATGTAAGGCAGGGGAGGGGTGTGTGCTCCCACCAGGACTGGGGGATAGTTGTCTACAGTTTTACCTGATCCGTAATGTAATCTTGCATTAGTTGTCGGTACATACTTGTTTCACTTTTCTCAAATTAACAACCTGCACAAAACCTTTTTTTCAAGATCTTTCTGGAAAAACAAGCTTAGGAGTCCTTAACATCTTCCTGTAATTCAGTTATTGAAGTCTATGAGAATAGACTGAGGTGACACCAAATAGCATTGAGTCAGTTTTGCTGTTAGTCAACTTTCTATCTCTATGGATTTGCCTTTTCTGAACATTTTATATAAATAGGGTTATATAATATGGAGTATTTCATGACTGACTTCTTTCACTTAACATACTGTTTATAGGGTTTTAACTATACTGTAGCATATTTCAGTACTTCATTTGTATGATGGAATAATATTCCATTGTATAAATGTATCACATTTTGTTTACCTGTTTGTCAGTTGATGAACATTTGGGCTGTTTCCATTTTGGAATCATTGTAAATAATGCTGCCATGAACATTTGTGTATGTGTTTGTGGGTGGACATATGTTTTCAATGCTCTTGGATACATAACTACTAGAGAAATATCTGCTAATTCTATGTTTAACAATTTGAAGAACATTCAAACTGTTTTCCAGAGTCACTGCACCGTTTCACAATCCCATTAGCAATGTATGTGGAGTTCCAATTTTTCCACACCATACCAATTCTTGTTATTTTCTGTATTTTTTTATTTTAGCCATCTTAGATTGAAATGGAATATCATTGTGGTTTTGATTTTCATTTCCCTAATGACTAATTATATCAAAAATTATTTTGTGCATTTATTGTCTGTTTTTGCATCTTCTTTGGAGAAGTTAGATGTATCTATTTTTTTTTCTTTTGTTACTGTGTCAGCATTAGAGAATTCATCTTTTTAAAAACTTCTTATTGTTGTAGTAGTAGAGAAAGTTCTTTTTTTTTATGGGTATTGCAAAGCATTTGGTTATAGCCTTCAGAACAGCAGGGAAAACCTAGTGAGATTATGCAATAATAATAAGATCTATTCCAGCTCTTTATTATTTGAATATGTTTTCCATATTAAGAAAGATGATGGGACTAATTCATTACTTGGCTTCTGAGAGCTAATATTCAGGCCCTACGGCTCTGTTCTTTTAGAGAGAAGGTAATTAGCTGAAGATATGTAGTTTGCCCAAGATCACCCAGCAAGTTATTGGCATAATAGGAATGTGAACACATGGGCTCTCGGTTTCCCATCTGTTGCCTGGTACATTTGGCTGCTTTGCTAGGAGTGGGTGTATGTATGTATATTTATGTTGCATTTCAGGAATGAGCAAAAGAAAGTGGGATGGTGTGTGCATTGTTTCAAATAGACACAGGAAAGTGGACATGATGTCATTTTTTCTTTCTTTACGCACTTAAAAATATATTAAGGTGGTAAAGGTGATTCTAACACTCTAAAAGACAAATGAATGGCATTGTAACTCATCACATCATATTTCAACTTTTTGGATATCTAATTCTTTGCTAATTTAAATACAGCTAAATAAAGCAGTAAAAACTGATTTCATGCTCTTAACAACTTTAATTCTTATGAACTCTACAGACATGCAGATATTTGAAGGTGAACATGGGTAAACTAAGCAATAAACCCATACCTCCTTGTGTTCTGACACCTTGCTTCAATATTGAGAATCAGCACACAAATAAAAAGATTCTGGTAATGCTATTTATGCAGAATATTCTTTTACCTTTTAAATAAATGATCTCTTCCTACAGCAACATGAAGACCATAAATGAGAATAATCTTATTGTACAAATGTAGGAAAAAATTATCTAAAACAAAAGCAACCTAAAGAAATATAAAGGATGCTCTTTTTGTGTTTTTAGAGATAATCATATTCATTTTCTACCTACTTTCTTTAGAATAAAAATACACTCCATGACAGATTATTAAGATAGCATATAAGATCAATTTACATAAAACAATGGTAGCTACACATAGGCTAGCTAGCATGTTCCTCTTCTCTTCAAATACCTCAAAGTGAAAAGTTTTAACGTAAAAAAACCTGAATGGTATTTATACTAATTGTTCAAAATATATTGAATTTTTCTATTTAGGGCATCACTGTATTTTACGTTTAAATTATTTTATTAAGTGTGCTTTATTTTAGAAGTGAATTTAAAAGGCCAGTATTATATGTCAAATTAAAGTATATTGGGAATGTCATAGTTAATATTCATTTACTAATGTTAGCTAATATATAAAATTATAGAATATATAAAATTATATATTATGGAATACATATAATTATATATAAAAAATATAAAATTATAGAAATCTACATTTAGAATTACCAGTTTAATATATAAAAATTAGAAATGACACATTTTCTGGATAGACTTATAAATCATGCACCACACCTTGATATATGTGGAAACTGTATCCTATATAGAGAAACTTGACAACCAGCAGCATACTGGATGCAAATACAGTCTACGTAACTATGTAGCCATCATGTAGACCTCTTTGATTTTTGAATAAAAGTAAAACAAAGATGTTATCATTATAGTTTCTCTAATTTCTTTTGAAGAAATAATCATATCAGTAATCAAAATAGAAGAAACTTAAATAAACTGGTTGCATAACTTGTTGGAATATGATATACAAACCAAACAAAAAGAAATCAACATAGCAACACAATGTAAAATTAATATTTGCTATGAGGTATAAAAGAATACTATTTTATGTAAAGAAATGTATTCATTTAAATTAGAAAACCGTTCTAGTTTGTTGGAGGTCTTCACCATGACCCCTGTGGATTCTCTGGGCCAATCTGTCATTGGTATGTACCCTCTAAAGAACGCCAACTACTGAAGGTATTCTCTAACAATATCCTTATTATTTATGCAGTTTCTACTTTTACAATATATGTGTCAACTTCAAGGTTTTCAAGGTGATTCAAGAACTGTAAATTAACCTGGTAATATAAATTCCAAAACCATGCCAAAGGGTAGAAAATGAACACTTATTTTTTGTTCAGTTGTAGCATCGTGCACAAAAGAGTGATTTGGCAGCAGTGACAAGTGACTTAGCATATGACACTTTGAGGCCAAACACCTTCCAGGAAGTGTAGGATTCCAGATTTTTTTCTGCTAGGCTGGGGGCCATGGAGCCTGCGAGAAGTGACTTTCAAGCCTCAGGCAGCTAAAGCTCAAGAAAATAGAAGATAAGTGGGTTCGGCAATGATGCCAGATAAAAAAATATAGTTGGACTTATGGTAGACTATTTTTATATTTCCCACTATCTACTGTTCCTTCCCAGAGATCTACTTTTCTTTTCCTTTACCACTTTCTATCCAAGACAGTTAAGGGAGCATACAACAATAACACTATGAAACAGCGAGGTTGACAAGAAAGGCTCTTCTAACACTGAGGTCTAGAAGTAAAAGCACTGTAAGATGGAATCAAGAGAATAGGTAAAGAAATAGACATGTTAATTAGCTTGATTTAATTTTTCTACAGTGTATGTGTGTGTTCATGTATCAAAACATCATATTTTGCCCCATAAATATGTACTAATGTTATTTACCAATTAAAAATTTTGAATTATTTAAAAAAAGAGTACGGACTCTAGTCCAGGGAGTCTCTGAATGTCTATTTGTTTTTTAAATAAAATGTGATATATACATAGCATTTTACATAGAGACACAAGATAAATTTTATCTACAATTCCGTTATTCTACATTCTTTATTTTATAATAATTTTCTACACAGTTCTTGTCATTATACATGGTGCCACTTGTTTCTTTCCATCAGCTGCCATTTTTTACAACAGTTCTTTTAGATATAATATATACCCTAATTTTATTCTATATTTTTGCTTATACTGTAACAATAGACTTCTTTTCACATAACATACCAGAAGCTTTTACTAAAATATGCACTTCGATTTTCTAGTCGTTTATACATAGCTGCAGTCACACTATTTACCTTCAAGTACTGTAAGTCAAAGTGTTAAACTAGAGTTTTTTGACTCCTCTCAGTAGCATAAACATGTGACTTTAGCTTGAAACATATCCCTACAAAAAGATAAAATGTTGTCACAGCCTCTGCTGAACTTGTCATCTTTTGTAGAAATGTCTTTTCCTGTTTCAGATCCAAGTGTTTTATGGTACAAGTAACTGCTGAGATTTTTAAAAGAGCTATTAAATAGTATTAAACTTATGTTCATAAATTTGAAAACATATTAAAATAGATGCATTTCTTCACCTCATATGATGCTAAAATTGGCAGAAGAAACAGAAAGCTTGAAAGAAAGATTATCATTATGTAATTTAAAATGTTAGAGAAAAATAATTCTGTATTTCACCCCTCCACCACACACAAAAAACTTCAGCCCTATGGCCTTTTACAGGTGAGTTCTACTATAGTTTCTTTTATAAAATTTTTATTTTTAAAAAAATTCACAGATAAAATTGTATATATTTTTGGTGTACAACATGATGTTTTATAATATATATATATGCATTGTAGAATAGCCAAATCAAACAAAATTACATATCTTACCTCATATGTTTGCCATTTTTATTGTGAGGATATTTACAATCTACTCTGCTAGCATGTTTCAGGAATACAATATATTCTTTTTAACTATAGACATCCATGTTGTACAACAGATCTCTTGAACTTATTACTCCTATATAACTCAAATTTTGTAACCTTTTTCCAACATTTTCTCAACCTCTTCCCCACTACTGACCCAGCATCCAGTAACCACCATTCTATTCTCTACTTCTATGAGATCAATTTTTTAGATTCCGTATATGACTGAGATTATGTGGTATTTGCCTTGCTGTGACTGGATTATTTCTCTTAATGTAGTGTTCTCTAGGTTCATTCATGTTGTCTAAAATTTTAAAAAATCATTTTTTTATGGCTGAATATATTCCATAGTGTGTATGTACCACATGTTCTTTATCCATTCATCCACTGATGGATATTTGTGCTGATACCGTAACTTGGTTATTGTGAATAATGCTGCAATAAAAATGGAAGTGCAGACATCTCTTGAAAAGACTGCTTTCATTTCTTTTGGATATATGCCAAGAAGTGGGGTTGATGAATTATATTGTAATTCTGCTGTTAATATTTTGAGAAATTCCCATCCTTTTTGCATAATGACTATACTAATTTATATCAACAGAGTGCAAGTGTTCCTTTTTTATCCAAATTGTCACCAACACTTATTTTTTTTCACAATAGCAATTCCAACAGGTATAAGGAAACATGTCATTGTAGTTTTAATTTGCATTTCCCTGATGATTAGTAATGTTGAACATTTTTTCGTATACCTATTGGCCAGTTGTATGTCTTCATTTAAGAAATGTCTATTCAGGTCTTCACCCATTTTTAAGTTGGATTATCTGTTTTCTTTTTATTGACTTGTTTGAGCTCCATATATATATATATACACACATATATGTGTGTATATATGTACACACACAATTCTATGTATATACTTATATATGTATATATATGTATACACTTATATATGTGTGTGTGTGTATATATATGTGGGTTGTATATGTGTGTGTGTATATATATACACACACACACATATGGCACTATCTTGACTCACTGCCTCTAACCTCCCAGGTACAAGTGATTCTTCTGTCTCAACCTCCCAAGTAGCTCAGATTACAGGGATGTGCCACTATGCCCGGCTAATTTTTTTGTATTTAGTAGAGAAGAGGTTTCACCATGTTAGTCAGGCTGGTTACAAAATCCTGACCTCAGGTGATCCACCCACCTTAGCCTCTCAAAGTGCTGGGATTGCAGGCGTGCACCACCACGCCAGGCCGAGCTCCTTATGTATTTTTAATATCAACCCCTTATCTGATGTATGTTTTCTTAGGTTGTCATTTTGCTCTGTTGATTCATTTCATTGGCTCTGCAGAAGCTTTTTAGTTTGATGTAATCCCATTTATCTAATTTTGCTTTTGTTGCCTGTGTTTTTGAAGTCTTATCCAAAAAAATTATTGCCCAGGTTAATCTCATGAAGATTTCCACCTAGTTTTCTTCTAATGGTTTAATAGTTTCAGGTCTTATATTTACATCTTTAATCCATTTTTTATATTTATTTTATTCATTTATTTTTTAAAAAATTTATATTGATTTTTGTATATGGTATAAGATAAGGGCCTAATTATATTCTTCTGCCTGTGGAGATCCAGTTATCCCAGCAATATGGTTAAAAATCAGTTGGCTATAAATGCATGGGTTTATTTCTGGGCTCTGTATTCTGTTCCATTGGTCTATGTGTTTATTTTCCGGTCAGTACCATGCTGTTTTGGTTACTAGAGCTTTGCAGTATATTTTGAAGACAGATAATGTGATGTTTTCAGCTTGTTCTTTTAGTTAAACATAGCTTTGACTATTTAGGGTCTTTTGTGGATCCATAAAAATTTTATGATTTATTTTATTTCCGTAAAAAAAAAGTCTTCGGAATTTTCATAGGGTTTTCATTGAATCTGTAGATTACTGTGAGTAGTATGGAATTTTAAAAAATATTAATTCTTCCATTCCATGGACATAGATGTTTCAATTTATTTGTGTTTTCTTCAATTTTTTTCACCAGTATTTTCTAGTTGGTGTACAGAACTTTCACCTCTTGGTTAAATTTATTCCTAAATTTTTATTTTTTGTAGTTATTGAAAAATGAAACTTTTCCAGATTTGTTTTCCAATAGTTCACTATTCATGTATAAAAATATTAATAATTTTTGTGCATCGATTTTGTATCCTAAATCTTTCTGAATTTATTTGTTAGTTCTAACAATTTTTTGTGGAGTTTCAGTCTTCTCTGTATGAGATCATGGTATCTACAAAGAGATACAATTTAACTTCTTCAATTCCAATTCTAATGCCTTTTATCTCTTTTTTTAGTTTAATTGCTCTGGCTAGAGCTTCCAGTGCTATGCTGAATAGAAATGGTGAGAGTGGGCATCTTTATTTTGTTTTGGATCTTAGAAGAAAAGCTTTCAGTTTTCCCCATTGAGTATAATGTTTGTTGTGGCCTTGTAATGTCTGGCCTTTATTGTGCTGTGGTACATGCCTTTTATATGTTATTTGTTAACAGCTTTTATCATGAAAAGATGTTCAATTTAGTCAGTTGCTTTTTTTGCATCTACTGAGATTATCATTTTATTTTTATCTTTCATTCTGCTAAGCTTGTATTTCACATTTATAGATTTGAGTATGTTGAATCATCCTTGCATCCCAGGGGTGAATCCCACATAATCATGGTAAATTATCTTTTTAATGTGCTGTTGAATTGGCTTGCTAGAATTTTACTGAGGATTTTCTACTATACTTTCAGTTAACAGAAAATCACTCTTTTAGAGAACTTCTCTGTAATACAAGAAAAGAGGAAAACTTGGCAAAACATTTTACAAAAATGAGGTAAAGGTAAACCAAGAAAAGGGAATTATATGCCAATCTCACATATTGATACAGATGCACAATATCTTAATGTAACAAATTTCTTGATCTAATGAGAAATTAAAATCAATCAGCTATGATCAGGTAAAATTTATCCCAGAATTTGCAAAATTACTTTATTACCAAAAATCTTAAAATATTTTAATACAAGTTGGACTACATCATACAAACAAGAGCAAATGGCCAAATAGTACATAGACTGTACTTGTTTGAGCAGCATTTAATAATTTCACTTTTTTCTATTTCATTTCACAAGCTACTAAAAGATTATAAAAACTGGAGTAGTAGCAGTTGCATGGTTTGCCTTTGTCCATTGCTTCCACAGTAGAACAGAATGCCTAGTGGGGTGGATACAAGATTACAGGAAGGAGATCCCAGTGCTTACATTATAAGGTCCTTAAGATGCATAGATGACAAGGATAAACCAAACCCAAACTTATTGCTATATGCACTGAGTTGTAGCTATCCTACTGCATTTATTACTGAAACACCATCATGCAGTGTAAGTCCTGCTGCTCACTGCACAAAGAACCAATCACTGAGACAACAATTATTGCCAAAGAAGAAGGCTTTAATCAGGTGTTGCAGGAGGAGATGGGAGATCAATCTAAATTCCATCTCCCTGATCAACTAAAATTAGAGGATTATATAGCAGGGTATAAATGTAACTATGTATGAGAAAACAGGAACTCAGGAGGGGTAAGGAAGCAGTCAGTCATGATGAATGAGGCGCCTGGAGTCTCAATGTCTGGATGTGATAATCTGGTGAAATTCAGTTCTTTGATACTTTTTGAGAGGCCTGGGGCTCTCTTCCTGAGGAAGGAACTCAGATAAAACAAATGTAAGCTTCAAGCTTTAAGACAAAAAGGGCCAATTTCTATGTTTATTTTAAAAAAACAGACACTGTCTATGGGACTTTTGGGCCAATTTAAGTCCCCCCTTTGTATTCATCAATATTTATAATATTGATAAATCAATATTTATTTTTATTGATAAACAGAAAGGGGGGATTGAAACCAGCCCAAGAGTTTTTTATTATTTGGGGAATCTGGTCATTGATCTTTCTGGCTGCTTCATGCTGAGGAGGGGCATCATGGACAGCTCCATTCCATAGGTGACCATGTGACCACCCAGGAATCAAAGATTAATCTAATACTGTAGTTTTCTTGTAAAATACAATTTTTCTCTCTCTAGTCCCCCACTTCCACCAAAGACAAATTACAGCAGGACCAACCTACTTGTGAAATAAGCTTCAGTCCCATATACTTTCCCTGATTACCCACATAAAGTACAGCAAGAATCATTGTCCATGTAGGCTCTACTAAACTGGTTTTGCTGGAATCTCTCACAAAGCCATTTCAGTCAAAGCCCTGGGAAAATTACCAGTTCCTCCAATTGGGTTCCATTATAAAAGAAAAGGAGTTCTTATTAAATGTATGCAAACAAACACATTGCCATGAATTAAGAATATTCACAAATACTTTGTTCTGGATAAATTAGGCAGAGAGATAAATATGCCCCAAATTCTATTTATAAAAGTATACTCTATATACCTAAAGTACATTTTAAGGCTATAAATAGCTGAAATGAAAATAAAAATTCTCCAAACTCTGAAAAACAAAAGAATCAGCAATATTTTGAACAAAAACAGCCATGAAAAAGCCCTTCAATCAACACTTGCTCTGCTTCATATTGGGCAGGCAATCATTATGAACACATCAGCCTTTTAATTAGAGTCCTGGAGGTTTTATGTAATACAGTAGCACTATCTCCAAAGTTATCAGAAACCTGCATTCAAAAGTTATTTCCATGAACTCCCCCAAAGATGCAAGCTCTGGATTGTAGCTTATTATAAGTCACCTTTTGAAGAGAATCCAAGCAAAACAACAATTTTGAATGACACAAGTCTTAGAACAGCCATAATAAAAGACACAGTTGACAAGGACATACAACAGTTTAGCACAATTTCTGTGGCATAAGATAATTTAACACAATAATTATAATTAGTACTGAGAACATATATTAAGATGTATCAGAATTTCAGGAATGTCATATAAGCCTGGAACACATATTAACAACATACCTATATAAATATAACCCTCAGAAAGCTAAATACCACTTCACATTTGAAACTTCTTCCTGTATAATTCTAATATAACAAATAAACCTAATAAGCCTAATGTATCTTTCTTGGACTTCAGGGAACTTAATATCCAAAAATGTTGATTTAAGATCAAAGGGACTGAATTTAGAACTTGAAATTTTGTTATTAGAAAGTTTGTAAAATATCAAAGGTCTAAGACACTCAATATCACAAAATAGGATCACAAGTTACTATAAAACAGTCATTCATCTAGGAAAAATTATCATTCAAAGTGTTTACTCTCTTTGATAGAGAGGAGACCAATTTCCTAAACAATAAGACCTGATAAAAACAGCATGAGGCCAACTCTATCTGTCTCTCCTTCTCTCTATTTTTTTCTTCTGTAGTATTACTCAAAATGTAGTCAAAAATATCTTATTATCCTGTACATGAAAATATTGTTCAAAAGAAAAAACCACATTTTACCTTTGTCTTGTATATTATTGACATTAAAGCTAATTTTAGTAAAATCTTATAAACAAGTCTTTCAAATTTTAATCAGTTCAATCATAAAGTAAGATTCCCATAAACTTTTTATAACCATTTCCAGTTTTCTATTAAAGAGCCGATCAATGCTCCAAGAAAATTCTGTTATTCTGACACATGGGCCCAGATACTGGCCTTGCATGAGTGTGTTTCTAATATCGATATTTAATTTATAGAAAAACTCTGAACTAATCTTATCCCTCAAAATCAGCCCTTACAATCTCACATGCCCACCTCATCCTCAATTAGTCCCTGAGCCTATAGGGATTGATAGTTTTAATTTCTGGCCCCCATGTCTCATGAAAACAGTTCATTTTGATTGTTACCTTCTCCCAGGTCTGAAGACAAGTCTTCAACTTGTGTCATTACTCAAGATTTATCAGGGGTTGGTGCCTTTTTTAGACCCAGGAGTCAAAGGCCAGTGACTTAACAGAACAAGGATTAGTTAATAGATTACTCATGTCACAAGTGACAATACTATGGTTTGGTTTCTAAGAGTTACTGCCTGCCTGCAGCACTTCAAATCACTGCATTTCAGTGGTTAGGTTATTCACTGCATATTTCTAGTTGCTAGCATTCTAGTGACAGAACTGTGTCCAAAGATATCAAAAGTGTGATGATTTGGGTCCCATGGCAAATTTATCAAAGTAAAACAACTAACTTTTCTGGCCATCAATTTTTCAAAGTAAATGTAAATACCAGTAAATTTTATACAACAAAACAGGGAAAAAGTAAGAACAAGCACACAGTTATTTCTTTTCAGCTATTTTAAAGGAGCATTATCACGTATTTCCAAGATTAGTTTCTAGATACAGTACTGACAACTGATTATGTAACTTCCACCACTAAAATCTTCATACCAGTACAAAAGTTGTACGTATTTGTTTTCAAGTACATACATGAAGGCCCATTACTGATTAACGGCTTGGATCAAAGATCACTAGAAAGTCTCACAATTTTTTATTACTACTTAATCCAAGTGAATATCACTTAATTTTAATAAAGGTAAACACGACTGAATTAGTTCAAGAGAAATACCAATCACTTAAGGACAAGGCTAATCTTTCCTGAACATTAAAAATTTGCACCCACATTGCAATTTTTCATTACCTAAAGAAAAAATCTAAAACAAACTCAAATTACTGATTGAAATGAATTATCTAATTACCTTGGAAATAAATGCATTTTAAACATTTTTATTCTCACCTCATTTTTCAAGTAACAAAATAAATAGTGCGCTATTTCTGCTCAAAACTTGTATAAATAAGTCTTTTATTTATTTATCTATTTATTTTTGCCAGGATCCTTAAAGCTCTTGTATCTCTCTAGATAACCAAAGGTAAGCAAAACCAACCAAATTTTAAATGGCTGGTGTGCACTACCATTTTTTTGCAGGCTTGACAAAGGTAGTTTAAGAATTCTAGAAAAAGAGAACAAATGATGGCTTGTTAGAAATGCATAGGAAACAACATGACTATTTATAGAACCAAATAAGAGACTTCTACTAGAAAACAGAAAATATCAATGGTTCTATATATATATGTATATGTACGTAGAACCTAAAGGAGAACAAACAGCAAATAAATAAAAATTAAACACAAAAACCAATAAACAGGAAACCAACTCCAAATTTTTACCCTACTCAGTTAACCTTGGAGGCTAACATGTTAGCCAGAGCCTTAAAAAAGATGATGGATATTTCGTTCCTCCACACTAATTAATGTCTTTAAGTCTACCAATACCACTATACATTTTATGCAATTAAGAAACTCACATTAGGCACATGACCAGTAAGTACTTCAGTGCTAGTATTATCTACGCAGAAGAGCAAACACATTGTGAAACAAAGCAATGAGAGCATTTATGTGAAATTTGGCTCCATGTTAAATCTGGCTTTCTGCTTAACTGTGTTAAAAATGAATTACCAATTACCCAATGTATTTCATTATAACATTTCTTAATTTACCTTCATTGAGACTAAGAGCTTTAACTATGACCAATGTGAATTAGCCAAATTTCTCCAAGTTTCTATCAGATTTTAAAGAATATTTTACTATCTACATTTTTTTGGCTTTCTATTTTCTTTGTATGTGCATAAAGAGAGACATAGAGAAACCAGCAAAAAAACACATATGACTTTCACAGACCATCTATGATATGCTTGGGCTTTCTGATTTGTCCTAAATTTTCTTTTCTTTTTTAATAACCAGTCATTTTATTTTAGGACAAAAATTCACCATACAAGATCCTTTCTCATATAAAATTATTCTCTTTTCTCTATAGCCTTCCTTACCAAAAGTACATCTTCATAACTGTTTTCTCTCTCTCCTACTTACTGGTTCCTTTCTATATTGTTTCATAAATAACCTTTTCAAGTCTATATTTTTAAACTGTTAGATAACTTCTGAATTAGAAAAAAATTATTTTTTTTTGAGACTGTCTTGTTCTGTCATCCAGGCTGCAGTGCAGTGGCATGATCTCAGCTCACTGCAACCTCCGCGTCCCTGATTCAAGTGATTCTCCTGCCTCAACCTCCTGAGTAGCTGGGATTACATCCATGTGCCACCACACCAGGCTAATTTTTGTATTTTCAGTTGGTCAGGCTGGTAGCGAACTCCTGATCTCATGATCTGCCCTCCTCGGCCTCCCAAAGTTCTGGGATTACAGGTGTGAGCCACTGTGCCCAGTGACAAAATTATTCTTCTAACTAGAAACATATCTTTTTTAGCACATATTATATGTATGATTATATATTAACTATAATTCTTATCTTTCCTAACCTTCAATTTTAGTGAAACCTTAGAAAGCAAGAAATTCTGAAGTATCAGACATTAGCATTTTATAGATGAGAACAATTCCATAATTTACAGAAACATATTTTTCCATATCATAATCCTTCCCTAATTGGAAATGATTCAGACAGCCAATGAGCATCAAAAAAATTTTTTAAGATTTAAATTACACAAAAAATTCACCTATGATGCTTACCCATTTACATCTTTTTTTTATTTTTGGCAGTTTATCTAGATTGTTAATGCATTACTCACTTTCTTGTTAACAACTTTATAATCTGTGGGTATCAGGTGTTCACCTAAATAAGAACCTTAAAGTTAGCTACATGTGCATTTTCACCAATAACTCAAAAGATTTAGCTATTTTAATTAAGCCAGTAATATTAGTCTTATCAAAAAAATCACACAAAGAGAAATCTTTTTGTTCGACTGGGTTTATAGTTTTATAACCTGTCCCAATCCCTGACATCTCAAAATATCTAGCAGAGGCAAATATAAAACCCAGACAAAAATGTGTGCTGACAATGCTGAAGACATTTCTATTTCTATTTTATCAATAATTCTAAAGCCAGCTTATTAAAGATTTACTTAAGTCACATGAACTTGAAAAATACTTTGGACTCATTTACTTCATTTATGAGTGCTCTTTTATTCATAAGACAATTTGGTAGACATAAAATAAAACATAATAAATGTACATAGACATGAACACATCTAGACATGCACACACACATATAAACAAAGATCCAATAGCCTTTAACTCAGAACTCTAGCCATGAGATAGCAACACAGACTCACTGGTTTACATGGCTAGAATTGATTTGTCCCAATAGGTAATCCAATGAATGCTGTGAACCGAAATTTTGGGTAAATTAGTTTTCATGTCAGTTTGATTTTTAAACGCCAAACCTCCCCAGACTCCAAAGAATACTGGGGCCAAACAACACCAAACAATATCACATACTAACCAGGCCTGACCCCGCTTAGAAGAACATCACAATAGCCTGGGTTCATAAAACTCCATCCCACTTTCCCATTCGACAGCAAACTCCAGATTCCAAACAATGTTGGGGCCAAGTTGTATTACAAAAGAATATCACTTTATGGAATTTGAATTTCCCATGATACACACACAATTTCCAAAACTGAAATCCAACTGCTGAAGCAACCAACAAGCCCCAAGAGTGTCCAGACTGAAACAGTCAACAGTCAGGTGCTTTTTCTCTCCATTGGTTCAGTTTGATCAACCTGCAAATAAAAATTCTTTAGGAAATTCCCAGATTGAGAGGAGCTTATCTCACTGTCTGATACCCAAAAAGACACTCACCTGCCCTGATGCAACACACTACACAGAGTTACACACAAGCCCCCAAGAGTGTCCAAACTGAAGCAGGGTGCTTTCCTCTCTCAGTCAGTTGGGCTTGTTCACCCCACACATTAAAAATTTCTCAACCTGCACATGAAAAATTTCTTTAAAAATTTCTCTAATTGTGAGAAGCAAAGCCTGCTGTCTGGGCCCACAAAGGACACTCACCAATCCAGATGTAGAGGCCACATTTCAAAGGCTGTTTTTCCAAGGCAGTCAGGAATGCAGTTGGGGCTGGCTGTGGCAGGCCCAGAGAGATATGGAAACTCACTTCTAGTCAAAATTGGGTGGGCAGGTGCTTAGGAGGACTTCTGAGATTCCTTACCCAAAACAGCCAAGCCAGGAGCAAATCACATTCCAGTTTAAGGAACCAAAATCTGTTACTGAAACATCAGGGATTCAGTCTAGGTCCTGCTGCTCACTGCACATAAAGCCAATTACTGAGGCAATGATTATTGCAAAGGAAGAAGGTTTTAAATCAAATGTTGTAGCTGAGAAGATGAGAGATCATTCTTAAATCCATCTCCCTGACCAACTAAAATTTGGGGTTTATATAGCAGGGAAGAAATGTGAGAAAACAGGAAATCAGGAGGGGTAAGGAAGTAGTCATGATGAATGAGTGGCCTGGAGTCTCAATGTCTGGCTGTGGTGATCTGCTGAGTTTCAGTTCTTTGATACTTTCTGAGAGGCTTAAGGGTCCCTTCTTGAGGAAGGAACTGAGATAAAACAAATGTAAGCTTTAAGCTTTAAGACAAGAAGGGCCAATTTCTGAGTTTATGAAAAACAAAAAAAAAAACAAAAAAAAACAAAAACTGTCTGTGGGACTATTAGGTTGTGCTATATTTAGGCTGTGTCCCCACCCAAATCTCATCTTGAATTGTAGTTCCTATACTCCACATGTATCATGGGAGGGACCTGGTGGGAAGTAATTGAATCAGGGAGGTGGTTCCCCCATGCTATTCTGGTGATAGTGAGTAAGTTTTCATGAAATCTGATGGTTTTATAAGGGGTTTTCCCATTTGCTTGGTTCTCATTCTTCTCTCTCCTGCAGCTGTATGAAGAAGGACGCATTTGCTTCCCCTTCTGCCATGATTGTAAGTTTCCTAAAGCCTCCCCAGCCATGCTGAACTATGAGTCAGTTAAACCTCTTTCCTTTATAAATTACCCAGTCTCAGGTATGTCTTTATTAGCAGCATGAGGATGGACTAATATAGGCTGGTTTCCCATTCTTCCAGGGGGAAAAAGCATTTTTTCAGAGGCCAACATGCAATGGATCAATGTGGACAAGTTAACACTTACACTACAGTGTAATTTTTTTAAAAAATTAAACACTTCATTATTATTTTTATGTAGACTTACTTTTAGGTCCACTTAATTTTTAAAATTATAAATTGATAAATTACAGTTATGTATTTTTATGTGGCATGAAGTGATGTTATGATTTATAAATACAATGTGAAATAAGTAAATCAAGCTAATTAACATATCTGCTATATTTACCATGCTGTATGATATTATTTACTATATTCATCATGCTGTATAATATAGATCCAAAAAAAAGCAAAAATAAAAATAAATAAAAAATTTAAAAAATTATTCCCTTTATCTAATTAGGACTTTGTAGGTTTTACTTTTTAAAAAAGTTTTAGGTTCAGGGTAAACTTTAGTGGAAGGTACAGAGATATCCTATATACCTTCTTCCCAACATATGCACAGCCAGCCACCCTACTCTCACCATCTTGCACCAGAGGTACATTTGTTATAATTGATTAACCTACATTGACAAATCTCTATAACTAAAGCACATGGTTTACATTAAAGTTGGCTCTTGTTGTTGTACCTTCTATGGGTTTACACAAATGTTTAATGACACATATCCACCATTATCGTATCATACAGAATAGTTTCACTGCCCTAGAAATCCCCCTTGCTCTGATTATTTACCTGTCCCCCTCCCATAAACCCCAGCAACCACTAAATTTTTTTTTTGTCTTTCCATAGTTTTGTTTTCTATATACTGCCATGTAGTTGGAATCACATGGTATACAGCATTTTTAAATTGGCTTTTTTATTTTTATTTTTACTTTTTGAGATGGAGTCTCACTCTGTTGCCCAGCCTGGAGTGCAGTGGTTTGATCTTGGCTCACTACAACCTGCACCTCCCAGTTTCAAGTGATTCTTGTGCCTCAGCCTCCCGAGTAGCTGGGATTAAAGACACCCACCACCATGCCTGGTTAATTTTTTTTTTTTTTTTTTTTTTTTTAGTAGAGATGGGTTTTTACCATGTTGGCCAGGCTGGTATCAAACTCCTGACCTCAAGTGATCCTCCCACTTCCAAAGTGCTGGAATTACAGGCATGAGCCACCATGCCCAGCCCAAATTAGCTTTTTAAAATCAGTAGTATGCATATAAGTTTTCTCCACGTCTTTTTATGGTTTTATAACGCATTCCTTTTCAGCGCTGAATAATAATATTTTATTGTCTGGATGTATGACGGTTTATTTATCCATTAACCGATAGAACAACACCTTAGTTTCATCTCAGTTTTGACAATTTTGAATAAAGCTGCTATAATCATCCATGCTGTAGTGTTTTGTGTGCACCTGTTTTCAACTCATTTGGGTAAATACCAAGGAGTGGGATTGCTGGATTGTATGTAAGAGTAGAATCAGTTTTGCAAGAAACTCCCAAATTGTCTTCCAAAGTCATTGTGATATTTTACATTCCCCCCAGCAATAAATGAGAGTTTTTGTCGCCTTACATGCCACTAGCTTCTGGTGTTGCCAGTGCTTTGAGTTTTGGACATTCAAGTAGTTGCATATTGGTATCTCGTTCATTTTAAAACTTCCAGTTTCTTAGTGAGATATAATGTGGAGCATCTTTTCATATGCTTATTTGCCATCTGTGCTCATCTTCATCAGTGAGGTATCTGTTCCAGATTTTTGCCTATTTAAAAAAAATCAGGTTTTTCATTTTCTTACGTTGACTTTTAAGGGGGTCTTTTTTTTGCATATTTTGAATGACAGTCCTTTATCAACTGTCTTTTGCAAACATCTTCTCTAATTTTGTCATTAGTCTATTACTTCCCTTGATATTGTCTTTTGCAAAGCAAACATTTTTAATTTTAATGAAGTCCAATTTACCATATTTTTCATGGATCATGCATTAGGTGCTGTATCTAAAAAAGTAATCGTTATACACAAGGTTGTCTAGATTTCCTCCTATGTTGTCTCTAGGAGTTTTTTTAGTTTTTTATTTTACATTTAATTCTATGATCCATTTTGAGTTAATTTTTGTGAAGAATGTAAAAGTCTGTGTCGAGATTCATTTATTTGTATGTGACTGTCCAGTTGGTCCTGCCCTGCGCTACTGGTTGAATAGAATATCTTTTCTCTATTATATTGCTTTTCCTCTTTTTTCAAATATCAGTTAGGTATATTTATTATTTATTTTATTATTTATGGTTTATTTCTGGGTGTATTATAGCAGCTCTTCTCATATCAACATTATACATATTTTTAAAATTTATACCTAAGTGTCTCATTTTTGGGGGGTGCTAGTGTAAATGATATTGCGTTTTTAGTTTTTAGTTTCAAATTCAACTTGCCTACTAATGGTTTATAGGAAAGCAATTAACTTTTGTGTATTCACCTTTTATCTTGCAACCTTGCTATAATCTTGTATTTGATCCAGGATTTTTTTTTTGGTTAGGTTTTTTGGATTTTTTATGTTGATAAAGATGTCATCTGTGAAAAATGATAGTATTATTTCTTTCTCCCTAATCTGTATATATATTATTTCATTTATTTCCTTATTGTATTGTCTAGGACTTCCAGAGGAATGTTGAAAAGTAATGGTAAGCAAGGACATCCTTCTATTGTTCCTAATTTTAGCAGGATAGCATCTTGTTCAACATCATTAAGTATAATGTTACCTGCAGATTTTTATAGATATTCATTACCAAGTTGCAGATGTTCCCTTCTATTCCATGTTTGCTGAGAGTTTTTATCATGCATAGACTTTTCTGCAGCTGATATGATAATTAGCCTTTTGATGTGACAGATGGATCACATTAATTTTTTTTTAATGTTGAACCAGCCTTGCATGCCTGGGATAAATTCTCCTTAGTTGTAGTGCATAATTATTTTTATATAATATTGGATTAAATTTGCTAATATTTTGCTGAGGATTTCTGCATCTATGTTCATGAGAGATATAGGTCTATAATTTCCTTATATTATCTTTTTCTGCTTTTGGTACTCAGGTAAAGCTGGCTTCATAGATTGAATAAGAAAGTATTCTCTCTGCTCTTATATTTTGGAAGAGATAATAGAGAATTTTTTTTCTTAAGTGTTCAGTAAATTTTATCAGTGAACCCATCTTGGTCTAATGCTTTATATTATTTATTTATTTATTTATTTATTTATTTATTTATTTATTTTATTTTATTTTATTTTCTGAGACAGGATCTTGCTCTCTCACCCACGCTGGAGTGCAGTGGCATGATCATGGCTTACTGCAGCCCTGAATTCCTGATCCCAAGTGCTCAGCCTCCATATTAGTTAGGACTGCAGGCATGCACCACCGTGACTGTCTGTTTTTTAATTTTTGTGGAGACAGGGTTTGTCTTTCTTGACCAGATTGGTCTCAAACTCCTTGCCTCAAGTAATCCTCCTGTCTTGGTTTCCCAAAGTTCTAGGATTACAGGTATAAGCCACTGAGCTCAGCCTGGGTTTGATGCTTCATGTTTGAAAAACATATTAATTATTAATTCAATTTCTTTAATGGATATAAGCCTATTCACATTTTATATTTCTTCTCATGTGAGTTTTGGCAAATTTTGGCTTTCCAGGAATATATCCATTTCTTTTAGATTAACAAATATCTGGGCATATAATTGTTCATGATATTATTTCATTAGCCATTTAATATCCATGGGATCTGTAGTAATGTTCCCTCTTGCATTTCTGATGAGGGTAATTTGTATCTTATCTCCTTTTTCTTAGCTAACCCAGTGAGAGGCTTTTAAAATTTTTATTTAACATTTTATTATATTTAAAACTAAGAAAGGAAGGCCCACAAGTTAAGCTTTTATAATTAAATAAACAATACTTACAAAATCTATTTTCACGTAATTTTTAATGGAAAAAATCTAGATGCTATCTCATTATAGTCAGGGAGAAGATAAAAATATTCTCTATCATAAGTACTGTTTCTATTTTCCTGAAATCCAGGCCAAAAACATGTGACATGAAAATTAAATAAGAGGTATAAAAATTGGAAGGAAGAGAAGGCAAAATTGGCCTAGTGTAGAAACAGTATGATAATTGGGGGAGGTTCCAAGATGGCTGAATAGGAAACACTCCAGTCTACAGCTCCCAGCATGAGCAATGCAGAAGATGGGTGATTTCTGCATTTCCAACTGAGGTACCGGGTTCATCTCACTGGGGCTTGTCGGACAGTGGGTGCAGCCCACGGACTGTGAGCCAAAGCAGGGCAAGGCATTGCCTTACCTGGGAAGTGCAAGGGGTCGGGGAATTCCCTTTCCTAGCCAAGGGAAGCCATGACAGATGGCACCTGGAAAATCAGGTCACTCCCACCCTAATACTGTGCTTTTCCAACGGTCTTAGCAAATGGCACACTAGGAGATTATATCCTGCGCCTGGCTCAGAGGGTCCTATGCCCACAGAGCCTCGCTCATGGCTAGCACAGCAGTCTGAGATTGAACTGCAAGGTGGCAGCGAGGCTGGGGGAAGGACGCCTGCCATTGCTGAGGCTTGAGTAGGTAAACAAAGTGGCCTGGAAGCTCAAACTGGGTGGAGCCCACCGCAGCTCAAGGAAGCCTGCCTGCCTCTGTAGACTCCACCTCTGGGGGCAGGGCATAGCTCAACAAAAGGCAGCAGAAACTTCTGCAGACTTCAACGTCCCTGTCTGACAGCTTTGAAGAGAGTAGTGCTTCTCCCAACACGGAATTTGAGATCTGAGAACGGACAGACTGCCTCCTCAAGTGGGTCCCTGACCCCTGAGTAGCCTAACTGGGAGGCACCTCCCAGTAGGGGCCGACTGACACCTCATAAGGCTGGGTGCCCCTCTGAGACGAAGCTTCTAGAGGAACGATCAGGCAGCAACATTTGCCATTCTGCAATATTTGTGGTTCTGCAACCTCCACTGGTGATACCCAGGCAAACAGGGTCTGGAGTGGACCTCCAGCAAACTCCAACAGACCTGCAGCTGAGGGTCCTGACTGTTAGAAGGAAAACTAACAAACAGAAAGGACATCCACACCAAAATTCCATCTGTATGTCACCATCATCAAATACCAAAAGTAGATAAAACCACAAAGATGGGGAGAAACCAGAGCAGAAAAGCTGAAAATTCTAAAAATCAGAGCACCTCTTCTACTCCAAAGGAATGCAGCTCCTCACCAGCAACAGAACAAAGCTTGTCAGAGAATGACTTTGAAGAGTTGAGAGAGAAGGCTTCAGATGATCGGTAATAATAAACTTCTCCGAGCTAAAGGAGGATGTTTGAACCCATCGCAAAGAAGCTAAAAACCTTGAAAAAAGATGAGATGAATGGCTAACTAGAATAAACAGTGTAGAGAAGACCTTAAATGACTTGATGGAGCTGAAAACCATGGCACGAGAACTACGTGACGCATGAACAAGCTTCAGTAGCCGATTCGATCAACTGGAAGAAAGGGTATCAGTGATTGAAGATCAAATGAATGAAATGAAGCCAGAAGAGAAGTTTAGAGAAAAAAGAGTAAAAGGAAATGAACAAAGCCTCCAAGAAATATGGGACTATGTGAAAAGACCAAATCTACATCTGATTGATGTACCTGAGAGTGACAGGGAGAATGGAACCAATTTGGAAAACATTCTTCAGTATATTAACCAGGAGAACTTCCCCAACCTAGCAAGGCCGGCCAACATTCAAATTCAGGAAATACAGAGAATGCCACAAAGATACTCCTTGAGAAGAGCAACTCCAAGACACATAATTGTCAGATTCACCAAAGTTGAAATGAAGGAAAAATGTTAAGGGCAGCCAGAGAGAAAGGTCGGGTTACCCACAAAGGGAAGCCCATCAGACTAACAGCTGATCTCTCGGCAGAAACTCTACAAGCCAGAAGAGAATGGGGACCAATATTCAACATTTTTAAATAAAAGAATTTTCAACCCAGAATTTCATATCCAGCCAAACTAAGCTTCATAAATGAAGGAGAAATAAAATCCTTTACAGACAAGCAAATGCTGAGAGATTTTGTCACCACCAGGCCTGCCTCACAAGAGCTTCTGAAGGAAGCACTAAACATGGAAAGGAACAACCAGTACCAGCCACTGCAAAAACATGCCAAATTGTAAAGGCCATCGAGGCTAGGAAGAAGCTGCATCAACTAATGAGCAAAATAACCAGCTAATGTCATAGTGACAAGATCAAATTCACATATAACAATGTTAACCTTAAATGTAAATGGGTTAAATGCTCCAATTAAAAGACACAGACTGGCAAATTGGATAAAGAGTCAAGACCCATCAGTGTGCTGTATTCAGGAGACCCATCTCAAGTGCAGAGACACACATAGACTCAAAATAAAGGGATGGAGGAAGATCTACCAAGCAAATGGAAAACAAAAAAAAGCAGGGGTTGCAAACCTAGTCTCTGATAGAACAGACTTTAAACCAACAAAGATCAGAAGAGACAAAGAAGGCCGTTACATAATAGTAAAGGGATCAACTCAACAAAAAGAGCTAACTATCCTAAATATACATGCACCCAATACAGGAGCACCCAGATTCATAAAGTAAGTCCTTAGAGATCTACAAAGAGACTTAGACTCCTATGCAATAATAATGGGAGACTTCAATACCCCACTGTCAACATTAGACAGATCCATGAGACAGAAAGTTAACAAGGATATCCAGGAATTGAACTCAGCTCTGCACCAAGCAGACCTAATAGACATCTACAGAACTCTCCACCCCAAATCAACAGAATATACATTCTTCTCAGCACCACATTGCACGTATTCAAAATTGACCACATAGTTGGAAGTAAAGCACTCCTCAGCAAATGTAAAAGAACAGAAATTATAACAAACTGTCTCTCAGACCACAGTGCAATCAAACTAGAAGTCAGGATTAAGCAACTCACTCAAAACCACTCAACTACATGGAAACTGAAAAACCTGCTCCTGAATGACTACTGGGTACATAATGAAATGAAGGCAGAAATAAAGATGTTCTTTGAAACCAATGAGAACAAAGACACAACATACCAGAATCTCTGGGACACATTTAAAGCAGTGTGTAGAGGGAAATTTATAGCACTAAATGCCCACAAGAGAAAGCAGGAAAGATCTAAAATTGACACCCTAACATCACAATTAAAAGAACTAGAGAAGCAAGAGCAAACACATTCAAAAGCTAGCAGAAGGCAAGAAATAACTAAGATCAGAGCAGAATTGAAGGAAATAGAGACAAAAAAAAACCCTTCAAAAAATCAGTAAATCCAGGAGCTGGT
Organism: Gorilla gorilla gorilla; assembly: GCF_029281585.2. Classification (NCBI taxonomy): domain Eukaryota; kingdom Metazoa; phylum Chordata; class Mammalia; order Primates; family Hominidae; genus Gorilla; species Gorilla gorilla. Next base: position 84,178,085 of record NC_073238.2, on the reverse strand, counting down.
TTTTTGAAAAGATCAACAAAATTGATAGACTGCTAGCAAGACTAATAAAGAATAAAAGAGAGAAGAATCAAATAGACTCAATAAAAAATGATAAAGGGGATATCACCACCAATCCCATAGAGACACAAACTACCATCAGAGAATACTACAGACACCTCTATGCAAATAAACTAGAAAATTTAGAAGAAATTGATAAATTTCTGGACACATACACCCTCCCAAGACTAAACCAGGAAGAAGTTGAATCCCTGAATAGACCAATAACAGGCTCTAAAATTGAGGCAATAATTAAGAGCCTACCAACCAAAAAAAGTCGAGGACCAGAAGGATTTGCTGCCGAATTCTTCCTGAGGTACAAAGAGGAGCTGGTACCATTTCTTCTGAAACTATTCCAATTAATAGAAAAAGAGGGAATCCTTCCTAACTCATTTTATGAGGCCAGCATCATCCTGATACCAAAGCCTGGGAGAGACACAACCAAAAAAGAGAATTTTAGACCAATATCCCTGATGAACATTGATGCAAAAATCCTCAATAACATACTGGCAAACTGAATCAAAAAGCTTATCTACCATGATCAAGTGGGCTTCATCCCTGGGATGCAGGGCTGGTTCAACATATGCAAATCAATAAACATAATCCATCACATAAACAGAACCAAAGACAAAACCCACATGATTATCTCAACAGATGCAGAAAAGGCCTTTGACAAAATACAACAGCGCTTCATGCTAAAAACTCTCAATAAATTAGGTATTGATGGGACATATCTCAAAATAATAAGAGCTATTTATGACAAACCGACAGCCAATATCATACTGAATGGGCAAAAACTGAAAGCATTCCCTTTGAAAACTGGCAGAAGACAGGGATGCCCTCTCTCACCACTCCTATTCAACATAGTGTTGGAAGTTCTGGCCAGGGCAATCAGGCAGGAGAAAGGAATAAAGTGTATTCAATTAGGAAAAAAGGAAGTCAAATTGTCCTTGTTTGCAGATGACATGATTGTATGTTTAGAAAACCCCAGTGTCTCAGCCCAAAAATCTCCTTAATCCGATAAGCAACTTCAGCAAAGTCTCAGGATAGAAAATCAATGTGCAAAAATCATAAGCATTCCTATACACCAATAACAGACAGAGAGCCAAATCATGAGTGAACTCCCATTCACAATTGCTTCAAAGAGAATAATATACCTAGAAATCCAACTTACAAGGGATGTGAAGGACCTCTTCAAGGAGAATTACAAACCACTGCTCAACGAAATAAAAGAGGACACAAACAAATGGAAGAACATTCCATGCTCATGGGTAGGAAGAATCAATATCGTGAAAATGGCCATACTGCCCAAGGTAATTTATAGATTCAATGCCATCCCCATCAAGCTACCAATGCCTTTCTTCACAGAATTGGAAAAAAATACTTTAAAGTTCATATGGAACCAAAAAAAGAGCCCGCATTGCCAAGACAATCCTAAGGCAAAAGAACAAAGCTGGAGGCAACACACCACCTGACTTCAAACTATAGTATAAGGCTACAAAACAGCATGGTACTGGTACCAAAACAGAGATATAGACCAATGGAACAGAATAGAGCCCTCAGATATAATACCACACATCTACAACCATCTGATCTTTGACAAATCTGCCAAAAACAAGAAATGGGGAAAGGATTCCCTATTTAATAAATGGTGCTGGGAAAACTGGCTAACCATACATAGAAAGCTGAAACTGGATCCCTTCCTTACACCTTATACAAAAATTAATTCAAGATGGATTAAAGACTTAAATGTCAGACCTAAAACCTTAAAAACTCTAGAAGAAAACCTAGGCAATACCATTCAGGACATAGGCATGGGCAAAGACTTCATGTCTAAAACACCAAAAGCAATGGCAACAAAAGCCAAAATTGACAAATGGGATCTTATTAAACTAAAGAGCTTCTGTACAGCAAAAGAAACTACCATCAGGGTGACCAGGCAACTTACAGAATGGGAGAAAATTTTTGCAATCTACCCATCTGACACATGGCTAATATCCAGAATCTACAAAGAACTCAAACAAATTTACAAGAAAAAAATCAAACAACACCATCAGAAAGTGGGTAAAGAATATGAATAGACACTTCTCCAAAGAAGACATTTATGCAGCCAACAGACACATGAAAAACTGCTCATCATCACTGGCCATCAGATAAATGCAAATCAAAACCACAATGAGATACCATCTCACACCAGTTAGAATGGTGATCATTAAAAAGTCAGGAAACAACAGATGCTGGAGAGGAAGTGGAGAAATAGGAACAATTTTACACTCTTGGTGGGACTGTAAACTAGTTCAACCATTGCAGAAGACAGTGTGGTGATTCCTCAAGGATCTAGAACTAGAAATACCATTTGAACCGGCAATCCTATTACTGGGTATATACCCGAAGGATTATAAATCATGCTGCTATAAAGACACATACATTCGTATGTTTATTGTGGCACTATTCACAATAGCAAAGACTTGGAACCAACCCAAATGTCCATCAATGATAGACTGGATTAAGACAATGTGGCACATATACACGATGGAATACTATGCCGCCATAAAAAAGGATGAGTTCATGTCCTTTGTAGGGACATGGATGAAGCTGGAAACCATCATTCTGAGCAAACTGTCGCAAGGACAGAAAAACCGAATATCATGTGTTCTCACTCATAGGTGGAAATTGAACAATGAGAACACTTGGACACAGGATAGGGAACATCACACACCAGGGCCTGTCATGGGGTGGGGTGGGGGGAGGGATAGCATTAGGAGATATACCTAATGTAAATGACGAGTTAATGGGTGCAGCACACCACCATGGCACATGTATACATATGTAACAAAACTGCATGTTGTGTACAGTACCCTAGAACTTAAAGTATAAAAAAAAAGAAATAGTATGATAATTAACATGGAAGAAATATAAAGTAATCATAACTAATACAAAAGTTCAGCAAAGTTGTCATATATGAAATGAATGAACTTATGAAAATAGCAGTATTTATTTATACTGGCAATAACAAAGCATTAGTGTATTTAAAAGTATCATGCTAAAAAGGACAAAAATATTGTCCAGGAATTACCCTAACAAAGAATGCATTGTCCTTATTGTTCAAACTGTTAATTTATCCATAGCTGTAAAGGATAGGGTTAGCAATTGGGAGAAAATTTTACTACTCTTTCTTGTTAAACATCTTAGCCACACCTCCTGTTGTTATTGGTGAAAAAATAATGGAGAGTACTAAAGTATGTGATAGATAGCAGCATTTATCTTGTATTTTAGTTTGTTTATTGTAAATAAACCTGTACTCTATGAATTACAGGACTTGGCTTCCTAGAATATATAAAATTCTGGGGGATTAAAAAGGAAGATATTTTATAATAGAAATAACTGCCTTTTTGCAAATTTGTTCTGCATGAATCATTTGAAATCTCACATGCATAATGGAAAACATAGTTTATTCTGGCACATGAAGAAAGAAACTGGGACGCTGAAAAATTCTCAGGCATATCCATGTTTTATCTGTGCTTTGAAATTGGCTAGATTCTTTAAATTATTAGAAAATTTGCTGCTAAGAAAATCTCTATTATGAATCTGACTTGAAAGGTTGAGTCTTTATTTTATATCAAAACTTAGAAACTTAAATAAATGGCAAAAGTTAATAGAGTCATGGATGGGAAACTTAACTTTTTCTTTTTTCTTTTCTTTTTTTTTTTAAAGGAGTCTCGCTTACACCAGACTGGAGCGCAGTGGCGTGATCTCAGCTCACGGCAACCTCCACCTCCCGGATTCAAGGGATTTTCCTACCTCAGCCTTAGGAGTAGCTGGGACTACAAGCACAGCCACCACGCCTAGGTAATTTGCGTATTTTCAGTAGAGAGAGGGTTTCACCATATTGGCCAGGATGGTCTCGATCTCTTGACCTTGTGATCTGCCCATCTCAGGTTCCCAAAGTGCTGTGATTACAGGCATGAGCCACTGTGCCTGGCCAGGAAACTTAATTTTTAATATGTCAACTCTACTAAAATGTATATACACTCAATAAAATTCCAACAGAGATCTAAGAGAAACTTTTGACAAATTAAGCCTACTCTATAATTTTTATAATAGCATAAAGTAAGTGAATCTATTATAATTCTAAAAATGAAGAGCAAATATATGTGTATACATATATATTTATACACATATATACACATATGTATGTATACACATATATACACATATGTGTACATGTATACGTACATATACTGTGTACTGAACACTGTTGAACATTATATACATATTAACCCATGTATGGGTTAACACTAATAGAGTTTATGAAGTAGATATTATTATGTTTATTTTATAGATGTATAGACGGAGGCACAGAGAGTTAAATAAGGTACCCAAATTTGTTTATTTTTCTTTAAGTAGTTAGGAGGCAAGATTTTCCCCTAAACTGTTTCTGTCCAGAATCAGTGCTCTTTACTCCTTTGCTATACAGTCTTTGAGGAAATATATACATATATAGCTAATGTTTGCAAGAACAGCCTCAATGATAAAAATGAAAATGCATATTAATACAAAAAAGCATACCCTTTTACAAGTAGCAGATTGATAAAAATTTAAAGTCAGTACGCTATGAAATATAAGAATATAGAGAAATTGAAAACTTCAGTTTTGCTAGTGGGAATGTAAATGTGCAGACATTGAGGTTATTTGTTAATATCTGGTAAAAACATATATGCAAATCTCCCATGTCCAGCAGTCATTCGCACAGCAAAATATAGATCCTCGCCAAACCTTTCCCACAAGTCTGCAAGGAGATACTGACAAAGGCATTCATCACGGGTTGTAATCCTTGGTAGCCAAGAAGTATAGGCAATCTACAAGTCTGTCACTGGAGGAATAGATTTATAACTGTGGTGTGTGTATATATATATATATATATATATATATGTATATATATACACACACACATAAGTAAACATAAGTACACATGTACACACATATGTATGATAACGTGATAAATGGCATGCATCTAATATAATGAGTTATATTTACTGTAGGAACATGGGTATATCTAAGAACTCCAGTGTTAAATTTTTTTTTTTTTTTTTTTTTTTGAGACGGAGTCTAGCTCAGTCACCCAGGCGCGATTTCTGCTCCCTGCAAGCTCCGCCTCCCGGGTTCACGCCATTCTCCTGCCTCAGCCTCCAAGTAGCTGGGACCACAGGCGCTTGCCACCACGCCTGGCTAACTTTTTTTTTTTTTTTTTGTATTTTTTAGTAGAGACTGGGTTTCACCATGTTAGCCAGGATGGTCTTGATCTCCCGACCTCGTGATCTGCCCGCCTCGGCCTCCCAAAGTGCTGGGATTACAGACGTGAGCCACTGCGCCCAGCCCTCCAATGTTAAATTTTAAACAATAAAATTTATAGGACAATTCTGCTTATGAAAATGAAAACTCATACTTAAATCAAATATATATAATTTTTAAGATACAGTTATACCTAAATCAGCCTAATTTAGATGCACTGAAGGTATGCATTAGGTACACTAGAGAAACTGCCATGGGTTTTGTGGGTGGGGGGAAAGTAGAAATTAGCCTCATGTGACAAAAATGCAATAAAAATAACAGAGAAGTTGAAAATGCAAGAAATATTAACTTACAAACAGGTATCTTTATTGTTTGGAACATTAATATTTTGTTAATCAAAAATAAAATTATGCATACATTTAATATATCAATTTCTTTCATCTATTTTCTGCTAAAAATTGAAAGATTCGGTATTTTCAAAATAAGCTCCTATAATACTAAAGTCAATAGCAGATGTGCCTGCAACCATTTGAAATTTACATATATATATTTTACAGCTTCATGCTTTAACAGTCCTTAATTTAATAATTTTTAGCCTAAGGCTGTTAAGACACTGGTTTCCCTTTAATAAGCATACTGATGAAACATACATTTATTTTAATAATATGTCTAGTATTTTTTCATTTAATTAATAGTCAAGAAATATTTTAAAGAAGATAAATTTAATATGAGGAGCTTTTCTGAAAATAAAGCCAAAAACATGATTGTTATATCTAAAACTTCAGCATTCTAATATAAGGCATTATGAAAATGAGATATTAAGATATCCATAGTATTAATCCAATTCATTTTATAACTCATTTTTCATTTTAATGCCAACTGAATATAAACAGAATGAGAGTGTTTAATCCCTAGCATTGCCTCTTGAGAGTTTTCCTTGATTTCAGATATGATGTGAATTCGGGATGACTCATTCAATATGATTCAGTGCCCTTGAGGAAGGTTGAATAGAATAGCTCAAACAGGGAAGATGAATTCCCTACAGCATCCCAGACTGTAGCATTTTTAAAAGCTAGAAATATTTTTCCACACAATTAGCACAAAATCACATTGTTAGGGATTTGCCTTCAGGTCATTAACTAATACATTCACTAACAATTTGCACAAAGTAGATTTTAAAAAATAAAAATTTTTCTGCCTGAGTCATAACTGTGACGGACTCGGAATTAAACCATTCCAATTCTTGCTGGAATTCTGTCAATAGCTTCTACTTTTAGTATTTCTGTTGTAACCCTGAAATGACATCCAAAAATGTATTTTCTATCTCATCTTTTAATTTAATTTTTAATATTTAATTAAATATTTTTAAACAAAATTCATCTCTCTTTTATATTTGATTATTCTTTTCTCGATAAGAAAGGTGTCTTTTATCATAAAATTAGAACACTGTGTGTTCTCTGTAAAATTGTGTTAACGTTGTGGTATTTGTCCGGTGCACAGAAGGATCATATTAAATATTTAATATTGTGACAAAGACTAAAGAATAAATAGAATAATACAGCATTTATGAAGAAAACTGACTATAATTCAAGATAATCTTGAATTTGGGGTATCTCCCAAATAAGAAATTTGGAAAAAAAAAAAAACTTTAAGTATGTTGTTGGATGTTAGTATGTAAATCCTACACTTAGGCAGAGTGAAAATTCTCTAAAATCAAGTCCTAAAAGGCATATCAACAGTTCTTAGATTAATATGATCTATCAGTATAACTGGGGCATAGAACAATTTGGGCAACATCTTCATAGGGGCATAATTACATGTCGCAGAATAGCAGCCCAGTTCTTATTCATGTTGAGTGACAGAACCTGAGATTTTGCATATGCCAAAACAAGAATATAATCATTTTCCCAGCTCATAGGGTTTTGTGAAAATTAAAAGTATTTACATCATTAAGAAGGATAACGTGATGGAGAAAAATGCATGTAAAGGGACTGTAAGACACTCACTAGCAAAGTAACTCAGTTCCTTCTTTCAACATTGTGACCATGGATATGTGAGTCTGCCTCAACAAAATTACAAGTCAGTTTCTCCAAATTGGTAAAAACATGATAGCTCACAGCTGTTTGGGGGACATACTCCTCACAGGACTGCCTATATCCTAGAGATGTGCGGGTATCTTGGAGAAAGTTGGGAACTCCAATACTCCCTTTGCTCTCTTCTTGGTATATTCACACAGGCCAGTGACACTATTACAGACAACTGAGAGGGCAAGAGTAATGGCAACATGTATGGAGTTCCCATCTTCCGGAAATGTGGTAGAGTAACCTCCTGCCAGCTGGGGCTTTCCTCCTCTGATAGCACTATCAGTCACTTTGAGGATGGCAGGAGAAAAGCTACAGAAGTCTGAACCCTCAGGACAAGATGGAAAAAGGAAGTCAGCATCTCATCTCTCTCTACAGAATGAAACGTTGTTGGAGAAAAAAATCTAACCTGACTGGAGAAGCTAAGATTAATGTAGAGACTCTTGATAGCATTAGATACAGTACCTAAGAGATACACCAAGTTCCAGCAGGCAGGACTTGTCAAGAATGGAATTATTTGAATATGTTTATTTTCCTTGTTTGTTTCCTCTCTATTCCATCTCCATCAGATTCTTTGTACAAGAATCTTTGTTTTCTTCATCTTAATCTTAAAAGCTTTAAAGAGGAGTAATTATTAATCTATTTTAAGGTATGTGTACTGCAATTGTCTATCTGAATCTTCATGTGTTATCCAGTTTGCTAAATTGTGCCATGGAGAGTTTTTTTTTTAATTTATTTTAAGTTAAAAATGTCTAATTTTTTTTAAAGATTCTAGGTATTTTTTGTTCATTATGATGGCATAACTTTAATTTGTGATATTATGATTGACCTCAGACATCCTGAGGAGTATCTGTGTCTTATTATAGTGTTATCTGCTGAATCATGTCTCCCCAAAATTCATAGGTTGAGGTTCTGACCACCAGTACCTCAGAATGTGACTACATTTGGAGAAAGGGTCTTTAAAGGGGGTCAGGGACTGTTTAAAGTATAATAAACGGATATGCATAGGCCGTGAGCCAATATAACTGTTTTCCTTATGAGAGAATATTAGGGCACAGAGAGTACACAAAGGGAAGGCTATGTGAAGACACAGAAGATGGCCATCTACCAGTCAAGGTTGGAAGCCTCAGAAGAAGCCAACCCTGTTGACACCTCGATCTTGGACTTCCAGCCTCCAGAACTGTGAGGGAATAAACTATTATTTAAGCCATCTAGTTTTTGTTCCTTTGTTGTGACATCTCTAGAAAACTAATACATTTTGGTGTATATATAGATCTAAAAATAATAGACATACCCATATAAAAATATGCTGTGTTCTGGTAGTAATAATAAGGAAAAATAGAGAATATACCCAACTTTATCTCAGATAATAACCCAATGTGAATATCACTAAATGACTAATTCCTCTTTTTTGTAATATATTGAAATGAAACATCATATAATGAAATCCCATACGTACCTAGGTGAAAACCTGAACTCTATTCTGCACTGCATAGGAGACTCTATGTAGGTTTGGTGCTTGAAAAACAAATTTTTGGACATGTTATCAGTGAAGTGGACTTGGAAACACAAAGATTGTGGTTAATGCTAAGATCCGAAATATGTGGGTTTTAACCTAATATGCAAGTATACCAAACAAAGGTAATGCCTATCTTGGTCAGGATTGGTTTAAGAACTGTGGAGCCCAAGACTAGATGATGTTGTAGAAGAAAGCAGCAAAACATGAAGCCAGCCAAAGAGAGATGTATTATCACTGTTATACTAATAATTTACTGCCTTTACTAGAGAAAAATGAAGCTAGTCTATAACAATTCAGTTTTCTGTAATTACACTGACTCTTTTTAATTGTCTGATTTCTGTTAAATGAGCTTGAAGATCATCTTTCAGATTAAATTAGTCAGAATTTTTCCTTGGTTTGGTACAAATAAGCAGCATGATTCAGATGTATTTTTTTTTTTACTTTGGCTATAATTTAGTTTCATTTCATTCCTGTCATATGCAAGCAATTAAAAATAGATACCATCTTATCTTCAATCTAATGTAATTAATATACCTATACTAAAATTTCATTATTTAGTAATAGCATGATTATGTTTACATGATTTTTTCACATAAAACTAAGCTTATTAATAATGTTTTAAATAGAATTATAATGAAAGCTCTTAATCATATTTTTAAAATAATTTAATAAAATTTATGTAATGTATATCTGTAAGTAGATTTATTTTATTAATGCTCTAAATGTACAAAACAAAATATTTCGTTGTTTCAGTGAAAATGCCTTGCCTAATTTTTAAAAATATTCTAGACTTTTTAAACAAATGTAACATAATGACAGAGAAGGAAGATAAATAACTTGGTTTATCAGTTGTTTATTGTCTTTATTACAACAATCATGTCGTGTAGCTAACCCTGCACTAGTGAAAAAATTGATAAGTATTTATTAGGTGCACAGAACTGTTGGTTGGTGATTTAGAGTTGTTTTCTCTTTGTTGTTCTGGTCTACACTGTGCTCGTGCACACGTCTGTCATCAGATGGCTGTTGGCCTCCAATGGGATGACTGGTAGAAATTAAATCTGCATAACATCTCTCCCACCTATAGCAAGCTAACGGAAGAATGCTCTGAGGCAGTGGTAAAGGTAGTAGTAAGAAAGTGGAAATAGACAACTGAGTTTTTGAGGTTCTGCTTGAGTCAACAGCCCACATCCATTTGGTCAAAGCAAGCACTGTGATTTAGCCAAGGTTCAGTGCAGGAGAGCAACTGGGGTGAAGATAAAGAATGGTGATAAGATAAAATTGTTTCTTCAAACTATCAAACTTGAGAAGTTGAATCCCTAATGCTTATGGAACAGATTTATAGAGGTTCTGTAGGTCTCATTTATTAAGGCACTATGTGTTGCAGTGATTCAAATTTTACCTCTAGCTTTATATTCTAATCACTCTAAATTAGAAAAGTTTAAATAAATTTGATCACTAGTACTCACATTTTTCTCTATGTAATGATAATTTCTATAAACAAAATGGTGCTAAATATTTTTTAGAGGTACAGAATACATCTAAGTAGGTGTAACTTCACTGCCTCAAAGATATACTCTGGGATGTTAGAATTCAAAAATTAAAGGTTAAAGCAGAATAATGGGGGATATCATACATTTCACTTTAATATTGTTGAGTAAACCTCTTATTTCTTTGGTAATTTTTTTCAGAGATAATATGTACATCAAAATTATATGAATAATAATGATTATTATTATTTTCATTTAGCAAAAGTAACAACCAGAAACACTTTTTTAAATTCATCTAATTGAATACATTTTTGGCTTTTTAATCAGAATTTGGTTTATTACAATTTCTTCAGGCTGTTTGCTCAGGATTCCTCTCTGGCCTGTTAGGGTCACTGAACATAAGATATAGTAACCAGAACATAAAATAACTAACAATCTATTATTCTCAGTTTCTTTCAATTTCTTCTTGAGTTTGTGTTATTTTTCACTTACTTTCATGCTTTCATTCCCCACACAGATAATCATATACTAATTCTATTTTGGAACAAGGACAGTAAAATATTATTTGATTCTTAAGTAATATAGATATATTATGTATATACTTTTTTTTTTTTTGGAAATGGAGTCTCACCCTTTCACCCAGGCTGGAGTGCAGTGGTGTGATCTCAGCTCACTGCAACCTCTGCCTCCCTGGTTCAAGTGATTCTCCTGCCTCAGCCTCCCTAGTAGCTGAGATTACAGGCACCTGCCACCATGCCTGGATAATTTTTGTATTTTTAGTAGAGATGGGGTTTCACCATGTTGGCCAGGGTGGTCTCGAACTCCTGACCTCAGGTGATCCGGCCGCCTCGGCCTCCCAATGTGTTGAGATTATAGGCATGAGCCACTGTGCCTGTCCAATGTAGATATATTAAAATAGATATTAATAATAAAAATAGTTTTTAGAAAAAAAGACCATACATTGTTTCAATTTTTTTTGTTTTTACTATTTATAATGTAAATCATAGTCAACAAATTATATAGATCAGTAATGTCTTGTGAAATTTCTTTAAAAGATACTTGATGCTGGCCAGGCACGGTGGCTCACGCCTGTAATCCCAGCACTTTGGGAGGCTGAGGCGGGTGGATCACCTGAGATCAGGAGTACGAGACCAACTTGACCAACATGGTGAAACCCTGTCTCTACCAAAAATACAAAAAATTAGCCTGGCATGGTGGTACATGCCTGTAGTCCCAGCTACTCGGGAGGCTGAGGCAGGAAAATTGCTTGAACCCGGGAGGCGGAGGTTGCAGTGAACTGATATTGTGCCATTGCACTCCAGCTTGGCACAAGAGCGAGACCCCATCTTAAAAAAAAAAAAAAAAGATACTTGATGCTATGAATGTCTGAAATTAATTAGACAATATTCACAGACTATAAAACAGTAAAACATGTAGATTTTATTATTTTCTTCATGTAGTTTTCAAGTACTGTACTTTGATTTGAAGTAGGCTGGTAAATGTTTAACAACCAGATCTGAAAAACAAAGTCCTAATTTGAAGGAAACAAAGTTCAAGCTTCCAACATGATGTCATAAGTGTTAAATTGATTGTGTGTAGGCTCCGTGAGCAGGTTCCTACATTATACTGGATCCTTGATTATCTCATCTCATTTTCTTCCAATCATAAAGCTACTGATATGGTTTATTCTTTGACAAAGGAAATGCCTACATGTTTTGCTAAGAAAAAATAAATTCCTTTGGGCATGGGGCCAGGACTAAGTGAGATGTATTCTATGGACTACAGGGAGCTGGACAACTCCCGTAAAAAAGGTACAACATTTACTCAGCTCTAGAAGGCTACCTCTGGAATATTCAGAATTTGTTGTCTGTAAAATCATGTTCATTGGGTGTTTGTCCATTAATAAAGGTATGTTTTCATTTATATTATATGAGATAAAATTTACATAGACTTTGGCATCCCCTAGAGGCAAATCCTACTCTACACTACCAAGATAATTATGGTAGTAGGTTAAGTTATGGAACAGTTGGGGACTCAGCAATCATTTTTCATTCTTAACTAATAGTGATTTAATAATTTTAATTCAAAGCAATAACATTAAAATGCTATGAAATTTCTGATGATTTCCAAGAGAAAATAGAAAAGTCAACATTTCTGTTTCAAAGGTTGGATCTTAAAATAAATGACCATAATTTTGTGGTGTATTGTGCAAAAGACACATTATTAAGCATCAGGCAGTTATGTCAAGTGAAAAGAAAAATAAAGAGTTGTATTCACCTCAAAAACTTAAATTTTATTGCTACAAAGGGATTCAAATACCTAAAAATACAACTTACAAGGGACGTGAAGAACTTCTACAAGGAGAACTACAAACCACTGCTCAAGGAAATAAGAGAGGACACAAACAAATGGAAAAACATTCCATGCTCATGGAAAGTAAGAATCAATATTGTGAAAATGACCATACTTCCATAAGTAATTTATAGATTCAATGCTATTCCCATCAAGCTACCAGTGACTTTCTTTGCAGAATTTGAAAAAAAACTACTTTACATTTCATGTAGAACCAAAAAAGAGCCCGTATAGCCAAGACAATCCTAAGCAAAAATAACAAAGCTGGAGGCATCACACTACCTGACTTCAAACTATACTATAAGGCTACAGTAACCAAAACAGCATGGTACTGGTACCAAAACAGATATATAGACCAACGGAACAGAACAGAGGCCTCAGAAATAAGACCACACATCTACAGCCATCTGATATTCGCCAAACCTGACAAAAACAAGAAATAGGGAAAGGATTCCCTATTTAATAAATGATACTGGGAAAACTGGCTAGCCATATGCACAAAACAGAAATTTGACCCCTTCTTTACACCTTATACAAAAAATTAACTCAAGATAGACTAAAGACTTAAATGTAAAACCCAAAACCATAAAAACCCTAGAAGAATACCTAGGCAATACCATTCTGGACATAGGCATGGGCAAAGACTTCATGACTAAAACACCAAAAGCAATTGCAACAAAAGCCAAAATTGACAAATGAGATTTAATCAAACTAAAGAGTTTCTGCACAGTAAAAGAAACTATCATCAGAGTGAACAGGCAACCTACAGAATGGGAGAAAATTTTTGCAGTCTGTCTGTCTGAGAAATATCTGATATCCAGAATTTACAAAAAACTTAAACAAATTTACAAAAGAAAAACAAACGACCCCATCAAAAAGTGGGCGAAGGATATGAATAGACACTTCTCAGAAGAGACATTTATGTGGCCAACAAACATATGGAAAAAAAGCTTATCATCACTGTCATTAGAGAAATGAAAATCAAAACCACAATGAGATACCATCTCATGCCAGTTAGAATGGCGGTTATTAAAAATTCAGGAAACAACAGATGCTGGCGAGGCTGTGGAGAAATAGAAATGGTTTTACACTATTGGTGAGAGTGTAAATTAGTTCGACCATTGCGGAAGACAGTGTGGTGATTCCTGAAGGATCTAGAACCAGAAATCCCATTTGCCCCAGCAATCCCATTACTGGGTATATACCCAAAGAATTATAAATCATTCTACTGTAAAGATACATGTACATGTATGATTATTGCAGCACTATTTACAATACCAAAGACTTGGAACCAACTCAAATGTCCATCAATGATAGACTGGATAAAGAAAATGTGGCACATATACACAATGGAATGCTATGCAGCCATTAAAAAAAAATGAGTTCATGTCTTTTGCAGGGACATGGATGAATCTGGAAGCTTTCATTCTCAGCAAACTATCCCAGTAACAGAAAACCAAACACCACATGTTCTCACTCATATGTGGGAATTGATCAGTGAGAACACATGGACACAGGAAGGGAAACATCACACACCAGGGCCTGTCAGAGGGTAGGGGGGAAGGAGAGGGGGAGCATTAGGACAAATACCTAATGCATGTGGGGCTTAAAACCTAGTTGATGGGTTGATAGGTGCCACAAACCACCATGGCACACGTATACCTATGTAACATACCTGCACGTTCTGCACATGTATCCCAGAACTTAAAGGAAAAAAAAAAAGTCTGAAATTGTAATTTAAATGGTATGGAAATATGATGAACTCTAAAGCATAGTTATGAAACAAGTCAAAAAAATATAAAACTTCAGAAAATTCAAAGCACTGTCACACTATATCATATATAACTACTCCAATAAATCTTTGTGAAGGAACCAGGAGCAATGTTGCTATTACCTATATTCAAATCTCTCATTTGCTACTTGGTAATATTTTTGCTACATTTGGTCAATTTATCCACATTAATTCTTCGATTTCATTTCTTAAAAAATGTGAATTGTAATTGTACTTAATTCTAGCATATAATTTTTGGGTTAAATAAAAATAATGTTTATAAAACTCTTATCAGAAGCTTAGCTCAATAGATGTTAGTTATTAATATCCCTAACTTAATGTTGATAAAACTGCTGCTAAGTAAAGATAAACGATTTGTTTCTGGTCACATAGTTTACACAAATACCAACGAAAATTTGACTTGATTTTAGACCGGTTGAATGTGTTACTATGAATTCATATTTCCTGAATTAAAAAAATATTTAAAATAAGAACACATCTGCTAATAAAACAGTAGACATAAATATAATATGTCAATAAATTTAAAATGCATATATTGAATGGTATATTCAAAACCTTCTGTTCTTCACATCTCACTGCTGGGAAATGAAAAGTTAGGCTGCAAATTGGAGAGAATATTTGCAAAACACATAACTATCAAACGGCCTATATGCAGAATATATTTAAGAAAACTTTAAAAACTAAATAAACTACAATAAAACAAGCTTCCAATAAAAAATGAACAAAATAATTCACAGATATTTTGCAAGGAAAGGTATGTTAATGACCAATATGCATATAAAATAAACTCAATATCATTTGTCATCAGGGAAACATTGACTCAAACAACAGCGAGATACCACTTTACACCCACTAGAATAGCTACATTTAAAAGGTGGGCTCTCATTTTTGAAAGCGTTAAAGCTTAGAGAATGCAGATCAGAATAAATTCCTTGATAGGAAAAGACAGGATGAAATTCTGAGCAGATATGGATAATTTAATCTTTCATAAACATGTTTTTTAATAGGAAAGAAGGCAGGCATTATGTGCATAGACTAGGTACAATTGTATTTGTGATAAAGCGATAATGTCAGAGCTCTTGAAAATATATATTTTCTTTGAGATCTATAAAGATTTTTCTTCTAGCAGTAGGAGACGTGAGGGCAATTGTAGGTAGCAGAGCAAGGAGAAGTTAAAATCTAGTTATGATGGAAATCAGGAAAATGTAGGATTGCTGGAAAGTTTGAGTCTTTATCTACACTTTGGGTAATTGTATAGTGATATTACCCAATATTTTGTGTAGAGGCAGAATAATGGTAAACTGAGGGGACAGAGTCCCAAGTCAGACCACATGAGTTTAGATCCCATGTTTGAAAAAAAAAATCTTCGTTATTTGGGGAAAGTTAAATGTTCTTTTGTTTCTCCTTTATCAGCTGTAAAATGAAAATATTAGCAGTGCTTGGGTTCTGTGTAGAGACGAAGTGAGTTAATATAAGTACATATTTAGATAGCTCTAACATATACTGCTATCTGTGTTAATAATAGCAATACCACTGGCCATGTTCAGCTGTTCTGGCATAGGTGAGGAAAAGTACATTGTTAGAGAGAATCAGCTTTGGACATTTTTTCAGGTCAATGCAATGAAGGGTGAGTAAAAAACGTAAAGAACAATTTCACAACAGTGAACCAGAATCTAAGCCGAATAATGAGACAAATAAAAATATAAGGGGTGATAGTAATGAAATTGTGCTGGCAGAGCTATCAAGTTGAATTTCTATATGACTTGGCCAAGTAGGGAAATGAGACAAAAATATAGGACGTATGTTTTTAAAATGAGACAGTTCAGATTTCTGAGCCATTGCAATTGCCAAGCATAAAGGTTTTGAGGTATGACCATGAGGATGAAGGCTGAGGTGCTAGAAGGAAACTGTTTTTGGAAATAAGAAGATCAAAGTTGCTGAGTGATCCATTTCTGGACTAATTATCCATGGGTAGTTTGAAACTATAATGAGGTGTAAAAGCAATAGAGGTAAAGAGGAATATTATGGTCCAGTTTCCAAGGGTTTTATAGTCTAAATGAGAGAGAACAAGAAGCTGGGATAGCATGTAAGATAGAAAGTGGTATAGTCTAATATCATGTGCTCCAGTGAAATGGAATCTTTTGTAGAAAAAAAAAAGGATAAAAGTTTTGAAAATGCAGTAATGAATGGAGAAGTCTACACTCACTGTTTTTGTGGCTGTCTAAAAGCCTTCAGCTGAGAGACATACTAAAGGGAACAATATATTTGAGGCATACCCAGCATAAGAAGACGAAAAGGAACTTTAGGAAAAGACTTTGAAGATGTAGAGGGTTTAACATAATCTTGTGAAATAAGCAGAGAAAGCATGCATGTGGAAGCAACCTGTACCAACTAAAGTTACAGATGTTAGCCTGCAGGGTCACAAGTAATTTCACGTTTTCAGAGAGTAGTTTCAATTTCCATGATTTTTGTTTGCTAAGCCCCCAGCTGCCAGCCTTTATTTATCAGTCCTCAGCTGGGTTCTACTGGCTGTTAAGCCCCAGAAGGTCTGTCTTGCAGAGCATTGAAATGCCCTAAGTGGCCCTTTATGGATTCTTTCTTAGGTCCAAATGACTACCAAGCCTAGAGATGTCTAGCCCTTCTCCTGAAACTATAGGCATCTTTCCTTAAGGTGATGCCTTTGCTTAGGTCCCTGCAATTACTACAGAGCTGGTTTAAATATCTTTCCCAAGCCTCAGGAATAAAAACCAAATGTTCAACTGTAAAAATAACACCTGGATAAAACTAAGCCTCTCCTAAGGTTAAAAGACTCTGCCCACATACTAAAATCCAAGGTCCAATGCCATACATCCTCTGCACAGAAGTAGCCTTAATCATTTCCCTAAATCACCATTTTTGTTTTATGATTTAGAATATCTAACAAGTACACCAAAGTTTAAGGACTCTGAAATTAATGGCTTATAGCTGCATATGTCCCAGGGAGAGACGGGACCTTGTGTAATATACACTATTCTGGAAATAAATTAATAGTAGCTATTCTCTGTAGATAAGAACAATGGAGCATATCAATACGTATTTGAAGTAAAACACTCTACCTTCCCAAGGCAGAATGGGTAAAATGGTGTAGAGAGGCCAGAAAGTACACTGAAAACCTTCCAAATGTATGTGAAAAAGAAATGCCACTCCTTCCCCGAGGAAATAGCAAGTGAATAGAGACTTACTCTTAGGGAAAACTGTTGACTACTCATGGAATGACATTCAGGAACAGGTATGAGAGCTTCCTGTTCTGTAAGAATAGGGGGTTAAATATAAGCAATGCAGCCCTAGCCAGAAAAATCAAGTAACTTAGAAAAAAGTTTAAAGTTTCCAGACCAGGCTACTGTAATGCCCAACCTTGTTTTTGCAAACCCTGTTTTTGGGCTTGTTTCCACCTGAATTGACTCTCCCTTAGCTAAGAGAGCCAGACACACTCCATCTTGGCTCTCTCACTGGCAGCGCCTTCCTCAAGGACTTAACTTGTGCAAGCTGACTCCCAGCACATCCAAGAATGCAATTAATTGATAAGATACTGTGGCAAGCTATATCCGCAATTCCCAGGAATTCGTCTGATTGATAATGCCCAAAGCCCCACGTCTATCACCTTGTAATAGTCTTAAAGCCCCTGCACCTGGAACTGTTTACTTTCCTGTAACCATTTATCCTTTTAACTTTTTGCCTACTTTATTTCTGTAAAATTGTTTTAACTAGACCCCCCTCGCCTTTCTAAACCAAAGTATAAAAGAAAATCTAGCCGCTTCTTCAGGGCCGAGAGAATTTTGAGCGTTAGCCGTCTCTCGGTCGCCGGCTAATAAAGGACTCTTAATTCGTCTCAAAGTGTGGCGTTTTCTCTAACTCGCCTGGGTACAACACTACCACAGTCTTTCAGTTTGTAATGTCTGTTTGAAAAGGTCAACACTGACCTAAGTTGTGGAGATCAGTTAGGATACATTCTAATTTAAACATTAGTTTCAACTCTAAAATTCCATTATTGTCTTTAAAATTGACAATCAAAATCACTAACAACCAAAAACAACCACTTAATTTTAGCTTACATTCAAAGGACGTTTCCTAAAGTAACGAAAACAAAATAAAACTACAGCAATGGTTTGTTTAAGTGACTAATTACTTTATAGAAAATTACCTTTCTTCCTTAAAACAGTGTGAGGCTGCCAATCTCACTTCTTTTGTAGTGAGGAGCCTCATGTTATTTGGCTTCTGGGCTCCATCTGCGTTTGTCTGCATCTGCTTTTATCCTCCTCAAACTCCTCTCAAAA
Organism: Gorilla gorilla gorilla; assembly: GCF_029281585.2. Classification (NCBI taxonomy): domain Eukaryota; kingdom Metazoa; phylum Chordata; class Mammalia; order Primates; family Hominidae; genus Gorilla; species Gorilla gorilla. Next base: position 84,159,213 of record NC_073238.2, on the reverse strand, counting down.
GGAGCACAGAGAATCTGCAATTCATGTCAGGGCACCCAGCCAGATTAGAAGCTGCCAAATATCAACATCAGGTTTTGTGAGAAAAATTAAGTTACTTAAGCCTTTTCTGTAGCATAGCAGTGGTGGTGGTGGATGAAAGTTTATGCAGTTTGGATCCCTATTTCCATCCTGCTGAGAAAAGATAATTTGGAAGTAAGCGTGTGAGGTTATGATGTGATTTGGACATTTTATGGTGACCTAACCTTTTCAAATGCTATTCTTACTGTGTCTGGTTTTGTTGGTGGTGATTTTCCTTACTGTTTTTCTGCAGTTCTCACACTACAACTTAGAGAGTAGAATGTGAATAACATCACATATTACATTTTTAAGAGTTTTGTGGTTCTATGCCCATCTTCATTATCCAGTGCAGTAAAAGTAATAACATGAGTGTTTTTTTCTTCATTAGCACTCTGGTTGTTTTATTCCTAATAAGTGATTTTCAGTTGACTTACAATAAAATAAATTACAATTCAAGGATATGAACAATAAGAAATCTCAAGAAATAGACAATGATTGCAGACACTTTGAATATGTATTCATCAGTAAATAATAATAACAATAGTATGTCCTCATAGGTTTACTTTGAGGTTTAAGTAAATCAATATAAGAAAACTGTTAAGAATATATAATGATGAATGAAATTAGTTACAATTATTATATTAATGCATATTTTGAATCTTTCATAGGAAAGATGTTAATAGCAGGAGAAATATTTTAAATGTTTATAAAACTTTGTAGTCTGATAAAGTGTCTTCATATACATCAATTCATGTGAGCCTTATGACAACTTCATAAAGATAAGAGCAAATAAAAAATTACAAATTTAAATCTAAAAATCTATCTATCTACAAAATTTAAGAACAAAGTATTTTTATGTCTTATTCAAGTCACTCAGTTAGTAGGAAATGACAGAACCCCAGGATTTTGTCCATAAATCTGTGACTCTTGGTTTAATGTCATGGATATGAGACTCAGAATTCTTAGGGGAATTTTTTCAGACTATACTGTGTGATGGCGAAAGAACTTTTTCTTCTTGTCCCTTAAGGACAATTATTTGATACCTCCAAAATACTTTACCATTGTGTATTTGACTCAAAATCTGAATGTATAGGGTATTCCAGAAAACAGTACTGATATAGAGCTTGAGATGAAATACGTTCAGAAAATAAACATGTAAACATTCCATAACCCACGTGGCTTACCAGCTGAATAAAAATAAATACATAAATAGATAACAGGCTTTATTTTGTCCATGAGTAGAAGAAATAAATTAATATCATAGGCTATAAGGAAACCAGCTTAGGTAACTTTATCATTCAGGATCTCTCTTAGGTCCTTAACTGTGTGAATGCCTGTGGATTTTCCTTTTACTTTACATCCCTTTCAAGTAAGGGATGACATACTTATACTCTTTCCATTCATTTCTGGACTCTTTATACCATTTTCAGAGGCACAACATTCATGCTTACTTTTTAAAGATTTTTTTTTCTGAATTTTGTGGTATCAAAACTACAAAAACTCTCATTTTTTATTCAGCTTTTTCTAAAAATATGTAAATTAGATCCCACAGTATTTATTGCAGGTCATATTGTCAGTGTTAACACATCTCATGGTTTTATTAGCTATAGACCACAGATCCTGTGTCCCACAGGATTAGAAGATCTAAAACTACAGAATGTGTCTCTCTGAAAGTCTCAATCAAAAGAGAAAAGAGACATAAAGGTTTTTCAGATAAAATATTGCAAACATTTTTTCATATTTTTTCTAAGTAATTTTCATTCCACAAATACATAAGATAAAAGAGGCAGAAAGACAGGTTCACTATGTTATCTTGTCCAGGTCTCTTGTCTCCATTAATACTTAATAATGGGCAACTGCACCAATTGGTTCTGCATTGTGCTTTTAAAGAATCAAGTTTTCATATTTACATTTCAATAAAGCTGTAGCAGAAAAGCGAGATGTACAAAATGACTGTTATTCTAAGGCAATTACTTAGGGCAATTTAAATAATAAAGGAAATTAATTATGTAAATGTCCAGCTATTCTCAGCCATTCAGCCTTGATGAGCTTCAGCAGAGAACAGGGGAAGTTGTACATCATTTCCTTTTTCCTTCAATATTCTGTGAGAATTATATTTATTAGAGTTAAACTGCTTAATGGAACTGATAAATTTCTAATATACAGTATAAATATGTTGGAACGTGTATTGTAGACAAAGGAACATACAAGACTAATACATTTATAAAAGCAGCATAGGTATTAAGGACTGAAGAAAAAGAAGTATAATTTTTAAAAAGGAAGAATAGTTTTTATAGTAACAATAAGAAAGTACCTTTTTATGGCATCTACTATAGCTGGAAGGAAATTTAGGTATTGGAATTTAATCCAATATCTCTCTTTTAGATGGAGATGGTGATGTGGAGAAAAGCTAAGCATCTTGTCTCAGACTATGTAACTAGTTAGCAACAGAGCCTTCCCCAGATCCAAAGCGTTTGACCTAAACACTTTTTAGCGTGTTATAGATTATTTTGCTTGATAAAATGATTTTATTTCTTCTCAAATTGTAAAAGTTCTGATAAGAGTTACATTTTGTTATCTAAGGAGACATTTTCTGATTTCTAGTTTTACATGAGTCACAAAAAGAAAATTCTTCCATGATTTACCTAGAAAATCTATGGGTCCTTGGCCAGGCGCAGTGGCTCACACCTATAATCCCAACACTTTGGGAGGCTGAGGTGGGTGGGTCACGAGATCGAGACCATCCTGGCAAACATGGTGAAACCCCATCTCTACTAAAAATATAAAAATAAGCTGGGCCTCGTGGCACGTGCCTGTAGTCCCAGCTACTCAGGAAGCTGAGGCAGGAGAATCAGTTGAACCCGGTAGGCGGAGGTTGCAGTGAGCCGAGATCATGCCACTGCACTCCAGCCTGGCAACAGAGTGAGACTCTGCCTCAAAAAAAAAAGAAAGAAAGAAAGAAAGAAAATAAAATCTATGGGTCCTTTTCTTTCTCTATGTGATGTAGTGGCTCTTGGATTCTAAAGTACTTGTTTGTGTTTCTAGGATGAGTTACGCATTTCTGCATTTCTCTGACAGAATAGAGAAGAAATAGAGGTAGTAATTTTGAGCAGAACTACATTTGAGAATGACAGTCCCAGGAGATGAGGGAGGATGAGAATGGAGGCAGTTTCTTTTTCCTTTATGACATGGAAAAACCTATTTGTTTTTAGAAACTCAAACTCATTTAACAAATCTGTATTGCATTTAGATAAGAAGCAGACAGAATGTTCTTAAATAAATTAGATGTGATCCCTGCCTTTAAGTTATGAACAATTAATTGAGGGTATCAGATTATCAAACAGGAAGGACATGAAACAGAATATTAACTGAGAGCACTCTGAAAAAGCACTTAGAGAGTGCATGGCACATAATTGGTGCTGAACAGATATTTTCAGACACTAAATTGGAATGTGATAAACACTGTAATAATGCTTGTAGGCTAACACAAGGAAAGAAGGCAGTTGTGGTAGGACTTGAATAAATAGGTAGCATTTTAACTAATGTAACTTGACAGAATAAACAAATGAAAGAGGCAGTTTGAGGAAAATTAAGAAGGCAGAAAAAAATAGTAGGCACTTCAGTAATCAAGATTAAATGAAATTCTGAAAAGATTTATTCCTTCACATTTGTTCCTTTACATGATCATAAACACTCATGTAAAGAATGCAAGCATGTCATCCCTTACCTGAAATGAACAATAAAATAGCTCAGATTCTTAAGTCTGTTTTCATTTCCTTTGTGCATTGCTTTTCTTTCAGTCATTGTACCTTTTTGATTATGTAGACCAAACTATGTAATAATGGTCTTTTATACATACTTGGATTTTGTTTTCCTCCCTTATACTTCTTGTTCTTATCATGTATATGTTAGTAATGTTTGCATTATCTATATCTTTGGAGAGTAGCATGACCTATAAATTTCCACATTCGCTTTGTGACAGCCTTCTGCATGGTAGTAAGCTTATTATAAGCGAAGAAAATCAACACCTTCTCACCAAAAGACAGATTGTTTGAGTAGAGCAACAATATGAAAAAAAAGTAAAAGCCCCAACCTAATGACAGATGTTGCTGTTTCTGCCAAGTATCGCTCTGTCTCTAAGCCCCATTTGTGGAAAACCATGTAAGTTAATCAGCAGAATATAATTTTGTTTACAATGTTTATACTGATAATCCCTTTCAGTGAGATGTAAATTCTTGGAAACTGATCTAAGTTGTTAATCTAGTTAAAGCAATGTCTTGAATTCAAAAGTTCTATGTTACCAAATAGTTGACAAAGAGATTTATTTATTTTTTTCAATTAAATTAATTGCAATAATTTGTACTCTGGAATAGATGAGTAACTTAAGCATTGTTTGACATTGAAATGTCTCTTTTGTGAAAAAATTTTCACAGGTCCTACTAATACCTGCCTTTCTCATATTAACTTGTACAAGTTACTCATTATATATTGACATAGTTATATGTGTAAATAGAGATTGATATCAATTTATATTGAAAGAAATTCCTATACATACAGACATATACAGTCCTGTGCCTCATAATGATATTTTAGTCAAGGGTGGACCACATATACAGGAGGTCTTCACAAAGTTCATGGAAAATGCATATTATGAAAAAAACTATGCATAGATTTCAAAAAAAACATTTGTGCCAAAACAAGTAGTACCTACCTGTTACAACATTTCTGAATAAGATCTAACTTGAGGCATTAAGAAGCATAAGACATCAGTTTGGAAAGAGCCCTTATTGGCAATGTGGTTTATGCTAAAACTGAAGCAAGAGCAAATATCAAATTTATGGTGAAGCTTGTGTGGAAGAACAATGAAATCATTGACACTTAAAAAAAGTTTATGGGGACAATGCCCCAAAGAAATCAGCAATTACAAATGAATAACTACATTGATTAAGGAACGAGATGATGTTGAAGATGAAGCCTGCAGCAGCAGACTATCCACATCAGTTCACCAGGGAAAAATTAATCTTGTTTGTGCCTTAATTGACTGCTGGTTAAGAGCACAAACAGTAGCCAGTACCACAGATGTCTCAAGTAGTTCAGCTTAGCTAACTCTGACTGAAAAATTAAAGTTGAGTAAACTTTCCACTCAATAGGTGCCAAAACCATTACACCCAAATCAGCTGCAGACAAAAAAAATAATTTTCAATGAAAATTTTAAACAAGTGGGGTCGAGATGCTGAGGGCTTTCTTTGGGTTATTGTAACAGGAGATGAAACCCGGCTCTACCAGTATGATCCTCAAGACAAAAGACAATCAAAGCAATGGCTACCAAGAGCTGGAAGTGGTCCAGTCAAAGCAAAGGAAGATCAGCCAAGAGCAAAGGCTATGGCCAACAGTTTTTAGGGATGCTCAAGGCATTTTGCTTTTTGACTTTCTGAAGGGCCAAAGAATGATAACACCTGTTTATTATGAGAGTGTTTGAGAGACTTAGCCAGAGCCTCAGCAGAAAAATGCCCAAGAAATCTTCACCAGAGAGCCCTTATTTGCCATGACAGTGGTCCTGCTCATTCCTCTCATCTAACAAGGACAATTTTGTGAGAGCTTTAATAGGAAATCATTAGGTATCCACCTTGCAGTCCTGATTTGACTCCTTCTGATTTCTTTTTGTTTCCTAATCTTTAAAACATCTGTAAAGGGCACCCATTTTTCTTCAGTTAATAAGATAAAGATACTGCATTGACATGGTTAAATTCCCAGAACCCTCAGTCCTTTAGGGATGAACTAAATAGCGATATCATCACTTACAAAAGGGTTTTGAACTATGTTGAGGAATACAGTTTATACTTTTTATCCTTATCTTGTAATTCCACTTTTTGATGAACTTTTTGAGGTCCTCCCATATAACAGTGACCTGTTAAGATTATAATGGAACTAAAAAATTTCTGTCATCTACTGATGCTGTGGACATGAGGACATAGCACAATTTCATTGTATATTTTATAAATTTAGCATAGCCTAAGTGTAGAGTGTTTAGAAAGTCTAGTGTACAGTAATGTTCTAGGCTTTCACATTTACTCACTACTGACTCACTCACTCACTCAGAGCAACTTCCAGTCCTACAAGCTAAATTCATAAGTGCCCTATACAGGTGTACCTTTTAAAATATTTTATACTGTATTTGTACTGTACCTTTTTATATTTAGATACATAGACACTTACCATAGTGTTACAGTTGTCTATAATAACATGCTGTGCAAGTTTGTAGCCTAGAAGTCATATAAGTTGTACGATATAGCCTAGCTATATAGTAGGATATACTATCTTTGTTTGTGTAAGTACACTCTGATGTTTCCACAATGAGGATGCATTTCTTAGAATGTATCCCCATTGTTAAGTGATGCATGACTATATTTGTATATCTGTAGATCTACATTTAGATATACAGAGATATACATATGTGTATATTGATATTATAGAACTTTCTACAAATTTAACCATTCACAAAGATAATTCTGCTAAACTTGAGTGACTTGAAATTTTTCTACAGGTAGAAGACATACTCCTTAAGCTAAGATCCTTTAATCCTCACCCTCATTCCTCAAATGCTGACATATATCAAGTAATAGTAGTATGTAGCAAATGAAGATTCTTTAACATAAGGTAGTCAGTCATTCAACAACCATCTATTGTGTCTACTACATGTGTGTGTTTGTACTAGGAACTGGAGTTATAAATGACAAATTCCCTACATTCTTGAATTATACCCTTGTAACTGAGGAGGGTCAGTCTGTGATGAACTGTTCTGTCCGAAGTATAGTGGAATCACTGTAACAATGGTCATGAGTTTTACTTGGATATGGATCAGTTGGGCTTTATGGAAAAGGCTATGTTTTAAGTACTCACTTAAAGAAAGAATATGGCACTAGATGCCAGAACGTTAAAAGGAAGCCATAAGTAAGTTCATATCAAGGGTTAGCATGAGTAAAGAATGTATTTAAAACTTGCAATGTATGGCTAGGGTATAAAGGTCAGGTTTAAAATAAGGAGAAAGCAAAGCTGGAAAAGAAAAAAGATCAAACCATGCCATATTAAAAAATGTGGACATGTTTGTTTTTAATGACAAATCAAATATTTCAGTCTGGAGCAAGACAAAATCAACTTTCTAATTTAGAAAGGAATATTTATTCTAGTAGGTAATGTTTTTGAGGGCTTACTACAGCCCAGTATTTGGAAATGTATTTAGAAATAAATTGAAAAGAATCTCTACACTCATGGAGCCTAAAGTCTAATGGAGAACACAGATATTAAACAAGAATTTTAAACAAAATTTGATCAAAAGATATTGTTGGAAAATCACAGATTTCAACAGAAAATCAAGACCATGAATTAGTAATAAATATTGTGTCTCAGGTGCTTATGGACCACTTAGAAACAAATGTTTTTATTTATGTCTCTGGGACCAATAGTAGAGAAAAATGTGAGCTTCAGAGATAAAGATGTATCTATTAAAATTAGGATATGGATGAAGCAGAGTAAATAAGATAGACCAGGGTGAGTATAGTCCCTGGTCTAGTAGAGGAATTTGGTGCAAACAGACATATAAAGGCTAAGCACAGAAAGGCCATTCCCCACAAAATGAGTGAAAAGCAGGACTAGGGAGGGAGAAATTTACAGAAGGAAAAAAAGAAGTTCAAGAAAAAGATTATGATCAAGTAAAGTGAGATTTTGAAAATTGTGCGTGGTTTTTTTTTTAGTTATGTTAGTATAATTTCCATAGGACAGCACTAAAAATAAAAATTTCACTTGACTGAGAAGTGAATGAAAATTTAAGAAGGTGAAGCAGGTGTTGTATAGAATTATTTTGAAGAGTTTGACATTGGAGGAAAAAGATATTGGTAAGTTACAAAAGAGTGATGTTGAGTAAATGAATTTTTTGTTTCAAATTAAAAATACCTGAGCATGTGTGTGGAATAACCTACTAGGCAGGGATGTGAGTGTGTGTGTGTGTGTAATTATATAGAAATATGTAGAAAAAAATTCCATGTGACTGTTTCATTATTTGAATATCTATATTGAACAACTATGAGATGCATGTTATTTTTCTGAGACCTGATTTTCCTAAATTCTATTCTATTTGGATGTTTTAAAATATTTGTGAATTCTAGGTCTTTTCCCTATTCTTGAATTGGGCCAATGTAAGAATGGAACAAGATAAACTTCAACTTTACTGAAAATGGAGGAGAATAAATGTCCTGCTCTGATCCAAAGAAATCAAATTATCGGTGTCTTCCTCCATTTGAACACAAAACAAAGTTGAAGGAATTGTCTAAAAATGTGAAACAAAATGTTTTAGCTCCCAGCAAATCTCCATGGGTCTTTCATTATGAGTTTTTAAAAAATCTAGGACATAGTCCTTGCCAACAAGAGGCTTAACCCGGGGCCAGGACCTTAAAAAGTATAGCTACCAAAAGCCATTACCTTTTGAAATTGATCCAGAAGATGAGTAGTTGTGGGAGATGTTTCTACCATGAGCTTCTGAGGACTACAAGGAGTAGCCACTATGAGCTAAGTACCAGAGCTGCTACCATGCAGAGAATAAAAGCTTAGTAATTTTGCATAAAGCTGCCATCAGGAGGCATTATTAAGAGCTGCAGTGTGGAAAAAGTGCTGTCTATGAAGGTTATCTCTAGGCCCAGAGCTGTCATTGTTTGAATAGGAAGATGATATTGCTCAGGAATCTTTGCAATTCTGACAATAAGGAAGAAATAACTCCTGAAAGAGAGGACCCACATTTTCTTTTCAGTCTTGTGTCACTTAAGCTCATTATTATTATTCTTATTATGTTTTATCCTATTCATAGAGGTTAAATAAAAGCTATTCAGGGAAGATAATAACTCTTCTTCTTAAGAAACTTTATGTTTTGAAATCTTAAGTATTCATAGTGTTAAAATAAATGAGCCAGAGACCTTGACGATTCACTTTGCATTGACCACGTGGGCCACAAAAAGATTTTGTGAGTTTCATTACATTGTGAGATAGGAATGAGGTCATGTTTAACACTTGAAATGCAGATAAAGTACAAATATCAGAGATACTTCTATCTCTGTGCAAATGTGCAATGTGTTTTAAAATTTATATGGATAATGTATTCTTTTTAAAGGCATCAAATTATTTTTCTTTGGGAGACTTCTACTTCTGGTTATTAAAGAATAGTTTGTATTAGAATGATCCTCCCACTAAGAAAACAGGAAAGACTACATAGAATTAATTAACTTAAAAAAAACATGTTTGAAGGCATAATAGAGCAAATAAAACTTCCAGCATGAAACAAATCTGAGTTGTAGTTTTCCCATCTAGAGATGGGACTAACAGTTCATACTTTATAGAAAGGGATGATGATAATGATGGGGATCATTGCTGATATTTATGCAATGTGTTATATGTCTCTTATTGCAAGAAGTGTGTTGATTGTGTTATTTTGTATAATCTGTTTGATAGTTCTATACTATTGCTATTATTATAATCTCTATTCTACAAATGAGAAACATTTAATAAGTGGCCATGTATAGATTTGAGCATAATTTTCTCTGGCTTTAAGAATTTAGTATTGAATCATTCTACTATTCTGCCTATCAGCAAATCAGAGATAAAGTAGGTCACATACCTAGTAAGTGCTTGGATAACAGTAGGTGTTTCATACCCACAACAATTCTTTTCCACTTTATGACCCTAGCTCTTCATTGTTTAAACCCTTTTATTGAAGTACAAAGCCTGACAAACATAAAGCTCTACATATATAATGTATACAACTTAATGAGTTTGTAGATAAGTATACCTTCCTGTTCCCTCTGCTTATTCCATGGTCTACAATGCTCTTTCCCACGTTGATCTACAATATTTGTTTTCTCATGTAATGTAAGTCTTTACGTAAATATCACCTCCTTCAATATTTCTTTCCTGGCCTCACTAGCTAAAGTATCATCTTTATTATTTCCACCTTAGTTTACTTACTTTGCTTTCCTTACTCCAATCATTATATATATATATATATATTTTATAGATAGTATATTTGTACAAATATACAAATAAGCATCAAATATGTGATGTGTCTACTCCCACATTGTTAAGCTTCACAGAGGTAGAAGAATTTTCTATTTTGTTCAATGTTTATGCCGAGTACCTAGAACAGTTCCTGACATAGTTGATATTCAAACTATTTGTTGATTTTATTAAAGTAACAGTAACAACTTATATTTAAATTATCAAAAGTTGAACTAAGAAGTGGTATATAAAACATAGAATAAAATATTGGAAACACTAAAATATAAAGTTAATACCATAAAGTATGACAAATATGATAATTCAATTTTTAAAACTTAGTATAGAACATAAAGGTTAAAAATAGTCTGTATTCTAGGGTTATAAGTTATTTTATTATTTGTTTCTTTATTTGATCTAATTTGATCCCAAATTAAATGTTAATGATTATTGTTCTTGTCATTCATTATATCATTTGATTCTTGACAATGACTTTAATTTATAAATGAAGAAACTGGGGTTTTAGGTAACTAAACTGTTATGTATACTTTAAAAGGCTTAACCAATATTAAATTTGGACACAGGCTATGTATGAGTTTTCAAACTTCTTCCCATTTTGAAAACCACTATTAAAAATAATGATTTTATCCAATAAATGCCACATCTACATATTTCATGAGTAAAATACATATTAGTCTTTTCACTTATAATTTTTAGGTTTTCTGACAGCTATGCCTATTTTATATTGTTCTGTTGTATATTCAAGACATATTGTGTCAATGTAGCTGGTTTTTAGGGTATCCAAAACAAGAGTTTTCTCTTTCCTGTGGTTAAAAAATGTAGTTTATTTTCAAAGGGGACAGAAAACTGGAATCAAGTCACAAAGGCATTTACCTGTCACAGACTAGGAGCATACCACAGAGAGCAAAACTTATGGTACTGTGCATCTGTGCATTCAGCATTCTGTGGCTCAAAGCCACTAGACTCTTTTCTGCATGACCAACTGACTAATTGCTGTACTTGGCCTTTTCTATTCTCTTCAATTAATGCAATGCACAATTGCACATAGCAACAGAGTCACCCATACAGAACAGAATCTGGGCCAGAATTAGGCTCTAAATCCCAGAAGCACCTGTTACAAATATAAAGCGTCCAGATGGTCCAGTCTTTGTGGGGAAGTGTGAAGCATTGACTTTTCTGTCTTTCTTATTTGTGGTTTAAGGTCAAAATCATGATCTGTTGGAAGCAGAGAGCCATATAAATATCAGAAAAAATACCTAGGATTAGTGTTGAAACTCCTCAATTTGTTTATCTAAATCTTTATTGCTCAGTGAAGCTCATTGTTATCATTTTCTAAGCATGCAAATGGGATTAGTCCATGAATACATGGCAGGCTTCAGTATAATTAGATAGATTTATTTAAACACAGCTGTAAATCATAAAAATGTGAAATATTTGATGATTGTAAATTCATCCATTTGTATATTCAAACTTTAGCCTTCAATCAACTTCATTGTTCTAATTTGTTTAGAGATTCTAGAAAATATAAAATACTACCTTAGCTTAGCTCAGCTTTTTATTGTTTTAACTTACTTTAAACATACAGAAAAATAAATGATGTTATATGTTTCAAGAGAACTTTAGCTGTATATTTTGCATGTGTGTTCTTCCTTTTCCATATAAATGAGATGCTATTTAAATTGTACTTTCACGTATTCATAATCCTTCACGATAACAATTTAAATTTTAGTGAACCATCTAGACATTTTGTACTTTGTATTACAAAAGAAGTTTATGTAATGCTTTTTATTTGCTACTTTTCAATATCAGTTCTACATGGTGCATGATAACTTTCTCTTGGAATTGATATTTTTTACGATTTTTCTGCAAATAAAGAGAAAAAAGGTTATTTTCTGAAAATCATCACGTGTTCTTAATTAATTCTCAAATGTGGCAACCAACAGGAAAAGCGAGTTTTCTTTCTTTTGTTGCTTATGCCAAAGCTCTAAGAAATTTTGTTACCAAAATGATTATTACACTGGACTTATTTCAGACTGTTGGAAAGGACTTAATATATACAATACATACTAAAGCTTTTATTCTGGGTCAAAATTACCGGTTCATATCTATTTTTCCCTTTCAAATTTTTTTAAAGAGATATACTTTAAAGACAGATCTAAATCTTTCTAATGCTAATATTAACCGATAATATTAGTTGTCACACAATATTCAGATTCTAGATGCCTTTTATTACCATTTGGAAATGTTACATATTTTGCTGAAGTATATTCTCATTTTAAGCAGTAAGATTAGAACGTCCAGTGACACTGAATTGTTAGAGTAATAGATTTTTCACTTTCTAAAAGTGTCATAAAATAGCTCAAAAGATTAAAAAAGTATTTTACTTAAAAAGTACACGTGTGTATCATATATGTGTGTAATACATATAGAATGTAGGTATAAATTTATATATTCATATAGAAACTAAAAACAAATATGCTGAGCATTTAATATTCTTGGAGATGAATTTACATGAAATGTCCCAAGTTCTAAGTAACCTTTGGTTACACTCAGTCTCTTGGGCAAAAATTGATTGCAGAATAAGCAAAAATAATTTAATATAAATCTTTTTAAGTTATTTATACTCATAGTGAACCTATATCTTAACAAAAATTTTATGGATTCTATGTTGAAAGGTCAAATTAAAATTTTCACTCAGGTAAAATCAAAGGCATATTTATTTTAATTATATTCTGAAGGATAATGTACCAATACTAATTATTTATGAGCTGATTATACTGTATTTACTAACCTCATTGTAAAATATTAGAGAGAGATAGAAACATTCTCCTAAGCATATTACTTGGCATTTCTCATAAATTAAAATGGAAAAACCAAAATTTGGCTTTACAAAATACTGCCTGCCCGAAAAAAAAAAAAAAAGGATATAATCAAGAACCATTTCCAGCAATGGCAGGCAGTATGTCACATCCCCAAATTCCAATAGAAAATAATTAGAAAAGTTAGACAAAATGCATTAAAATATGTCTAGAGGTATCAATGAGCTAGAATGTAGAAAGGAACGGCAGGACCAAAATCTGAGAAAAGAAATGGGCCAAACAGGTGAGTGAGGCATTTAAGACATGTGCTTATTAATGAAAACGTGACTTAAAGGATTAGAAGTTAGCAAAACCTTTAGTAGTTATAAGGTACTGAGGAGAAAAACATTTTATTTCAGGGATCACCAAGGAGGAAAGTCACTGGTAAGACCCGTGGATTGGGTTTGACACCAAAGTTGTACAGTACTATGCACAAAAAATAAGCCAGGCTTCACAGGAACTAAAGACTAATTTTGACCCTTCTCAGGCCCTCATTGGATTAAAGCTATCTTGTATTATTAATGCATATAACCTAATGGTCTAGAATAGAGTGAAATCCTTTCTAGTGAAAGCAGATGTAACAAACAGACTCAAATTATCTCTAAAATTTTTATAATTTATGCTGTTAATAAAAATAAATATTAAAAATTTGATAGGATAAGATCCTATGACCAAAAAACAAGAGAGTCACAAAATTTTTAAAAATGACTCTTCTGGATATGACTAAACGATTAAAATACAATATTAATACCCATGGCAGAAAGCTAATAATTGTAAAAATAAAAGAACTAACACAAAGAAATAAAGACATGATGGATGGGTTTAAAATGAACTAGATAACACTGAATATATATTATCACACTGGAATATACAGTTAATCTTCATTGTTCACAGATTCTGTATTTGTGAATTTCCTACCTACTAAAATGTATTTATAACCAAAAAAATCTATACTTGTGGTGCTTTTACAGTCATTTATGGATATGTATATACAAAAAGCAGTGAGGAATCTGAATTGCCCATGTATACATTCCCAGCTGAGGTCAAATAAGACAACACTGTATCTTCTTGTATCAGCTCTCATAATGTAAACAAGCGTCCTTTTTTCAATGTATTTAGTGTGGCATTTTTTGCACTGTGAATTTTTGTTGTTGATTTCACTGTTTGAATTGGCCCCAGTGCATAATGCTTAAGTGCTGACTAGTGTTCCTAAGCACAAGAAGGCTAGGATGGCCTGTCATCACAGCACTTTGGGATATAGAGGTAGGTGGATCACTTGAGGATTTTGAGACAAGGAGTTTGAGACCAGCCTGGCCAACATGTAAAACCCTGCCTCTACTAAAAATACAAAAATTAGCTGGGTGTGGCGGTGAATGCCTGTAATCCCAGCTACTCCGGTGGTAAGGCAGTGGGATTGTTTGAGCCCTACAGGTGAAGGTTGCAGTGAGCTGAGATCATGCCACTGCACTCCAGCCTGGACAACAGGACCAGACTCATCTCGAGGAAAAAAAAAAAGGAAAGAAAATAAAAGGCTATGCTATGATGTAGATAATGGAGGACATTTATGTTCCCCTTCATTCAGCCATTAAGTTATAGTTCTAGTAACCATACTTCTGTGTTGCTAAATCAACAATGTATATTTAAAAAGGCGTCTTTAAGCAGAAACACACACAAAACAAACATATATTGATTGGCTGATGAAAATGTTATTTGGAATTTAGCCCTGTATTTCTGTAGGAGCGATGATTTGGTATTCGTTAATTCAGAGTTCATGGAACCATTATATAAAGCATAACTAATATGAATAATGATAATTGACTTTATTACAGAAGAGAATTTCCTGAACAAGCATAGAAAGATAAAAAGCTATATTATACGGAAAATAATTTAGGAATCCCCAGAAAAGATAAATGCTGTATAAAATTTGGTATAATCACAAGTGAGAAATAGAAAGAAACCAAAAAGAAGAGAGAACTCAGAATTTTACAAAACTTATGGCAGATAACACAGGCAGAAAGATTACTTTTATCAAGCCATGTAAACATAAACGTAAAACATCTACACTTTTAGAATAAAATGACTGAAACCAAACATAAAAGACATATTAAAACATTCAGAATTAGAACAAACAAAAAGCTTCAAAAAGCAGCAATAGGGTTGATAGCTTTTTTTTTTTAAAAAAACAAAAAAATAAAAGCTAAATGATAAAACAAATGAAAGAAACAAGGGATCCAGTAAACCACAGTATATCATTTAAAAGTATTGAAGGAAAGTAAGTGATATAGATAATGGAAATACAAGTGTCAATATCTGAATAAAACAAGTTAGAAAATCACAGGAAATTTGAAGTAATCATAAAGATAAATTTCCAAGAATGAGAAAAAGAGAAATTCTTAAAATGAAAATAACTATAGATATATGTATTGATATCACTTATTTATTTCTTCATAAGTTATTCTAATATTAATGGCTTAAAAGGACAGCCATTGATGATCTCACAGTTTGTGCAGGTCAGGAATACAAGCAAGTTAGCTGGATGTTGTGGCTCAAAGTCTCACCTGTAGTTTCAGTTAAGTTGTCAGGGGCTACATTCATCTGAAGGCTTTGGATGGGCTAGAGGATTTGTTTCCAGATGGCTTACTCACATGGCTCTTTGCTGGAGGCCTCTATTCTTCACCATGTGAGGTTTTTCATAGGAGGATTGCATCTCACAAAAATGGCTTTTAAATCACCCCAGAATAAGCAATCCAATAAAGAAGAAGGAAGAAGCTATTACTTATTTGTATCTGTTGTCTCCCACTCTGGAACAATAGCCAGATAGAGGCAGAAATGTTTTTGTATATCAACAATTCCAGTGCCTAAAACAGCAATACTCATGTGGTTAGCCTGCATTTTGAAGAGAAGAATGAGTAAATATAAATTAGATTGTCAATAAACTGAACATATATAGGCTTAAAGTCTGTTTTTGATATTTATAGTTTTTCTTTAAAAGGATATTTATTGTGAAGTTCACATTAATGCTTCTATATTAATTACTTTTTATTTTTATATTTTCTTTTGAGGTGGCATCTCACTCTGTCACCCAGGCTAAAGTGCAGTGGTACAATCTCAGCTCATTGCAGCCTCTCAGGTTCAAGGGATTCTAGTGCCTCAGCCTCCTGAATAGCTGAGATTACAAGCACCCACCACCATGCCCAGCTAATTTTTGTATTTTTAGTAGAAACGAGGTTTCATCATGTTGGCCATGCTGGTCTCAAGCTCCTGACCTCAAGTGATCCACCCGCCCCGGCCTCCTAAAGTGCTGGGATTATAGGCATGAGCCACTGTGCCAGAACAATTACTTTTTTAATTAAAGGAAGTGTAGTGACTTCAGCAAGATAGTGGAGTAGGAAGCCCTAGACCTTGCTCTCCCCCAGCCCCAGAATCACCAACTTAATAGCAATATAAGGTCCAAAAAGCCTTGATGATAATACTAGAAACCAGTTAGGAAATTTTAGTGTTCTGGCAAAGTTCAAATCCAAGAACTGTTGCACTAAAATGAGTAAGAAAAGCCATTTCATATCATCCATGTCAATTCCTCCCTCAGGCCAGACAGCTCCTAAGTCAAGAAGAAAAGCTAAATGTGCAGCTTCTCTCTTGGAGAGTGGGAGAGAAAGGGAGAATGGCCTATGATCTGGTTTTGTAGGAGGCTGCCTGTAGGACTGGATTCTCTGTCTCACCTGTCTTGTACTGCTGCTGGGGAATCAGCATACTTTGGATGCCTGGAGATTGCTGTGAATAAAACAAAACTCACCGGCTTTTGGCAGCATCAGAGAACTTGTAATATCAAAGACAGAAACCAATACAGCTTGCCCCTATTGGAAGAAGGTGCCTAGACCCTTCCAGACTCATTTTATGAGACCAGCATTACTCTGATACCAAAATTAGGCAAAGATACTATAAGAAAAGAAAAAGACAGACCAATATTCCTGGTGAATATCAAGGCAATAATCCTCAACAAAATACTAGCAAAAACAAATTCAACCATGCATTAAAATAATTATACACCACAACCAAGTGTGATTTATTCCTGGAATGCAAGAGAGATTGACAGATTGAACATATGAAAATCAATCAGTGTAATATGCCACATTCACAGAAGAAGGAAAAAAACACATATCATCGAATTGATGCAGAAAAGGCATTTGACAAAATTTAGTATCCTTTTATGCCAAAAACATTCAACAAGGTGAAAATAAAAGAAATTTACCTGAACACAATAAAGGACATAATAAATAACCCAAGCCACATCAAACCACATAATAGTGAAAAATTGAAGCGTTCCCTACGAGAACAGGAACAAAGAAATGATGCCCACTCTCACCACTTCTGCTCGATATAGTAATGAAAGTCTCAGCCAGAAAAATCAGGCAACAAAAAGTAAACAAATAGAAGACATCCAAATAGGAAAGGAAGAAGTAAGTTTACCTCTCTTCTCAGATGATGTGATTGTGTATGTACGAAACTCTAAAACTTCCACAAAAAAACAGAACTAATAAATGAATTCAGCTAAGATACAGGATACACAATCAATGCACAAACCATCAGTTGCATATCTATACAATAATAATGAAAAATTCATAACTAAAAGTAAACAATCTGATTTATAACAGCATCAAAAACAAAACAAAAAATCAGAAATAGAATTAACGGAGGAAATGAAAAACTTTTCCACGCAAAAAAGCTACAAGACACTCCTGAAAGAAACTAAGAGAAGACATAAGTAAATGGAAAGTCATCTCATGTTCATAGACTGGAAAATTTAATATTGCTAAAATGTCTATGCTATCCAAAGTGATCTACAGATTTAATCAAAATCCCAGTGGCATTTTTTGCAAGAATAGACAAAAAAAAATCCTAAAATTTATCGGAATCTCAAAGGACAGCAAATTGCAAAAACAATCTTTAGAAAGAAAAGCAGAGCCGGAGGCCACATACATCCTGATTTTAGAATGTGTTACATATCTACAGATGTCAAAACAGTGATATTTGCATAAAAAAAGATTCGGAGACCAATGGAATGAAATAGAGAGCCCAGAAATAAATCGTCATGTACATGGTCAAAAGATCTGCCAGAAGGGTGCCAAGACTTCACAATGGGAAAAGGAGAGTCTCGTCAACAAATGGGGTTGAGAAAACTGGATATCCATGTGCAAAGAAGGATGTTGGAGCCCTATTTTACACCATATACAATAGTAACCAAATGGATTTAAGAGCTAAATGTATAACCTGAAACTGTAAAACTCCTTGAAGAAATGGAGGCAAAACTTTATGACATTGAATGAGGTAATAATTTCCTAGATAGGACACGAAAAGCACAGGCAACAAAATACATGAAATGGTACGGTAAAATAGACAAGTGGGACTACATTGAACTAAAAATTTCTACTCAGAAAGAAAACAATTAACAGAGTGAAAACGCAACCTATGGAGTGGGAGAACATATTTGCAAGCCATATATCTGGAAGAGATTAATGCCAAGAATGTATAAATAACTTCCACAATTCAAGAACAAAAATATATATACAATCCAATTTAAAAATCGAAGGAGGATTTTAATAAACATTTATCCAAAGAATATATGAATGGGTAAATAACATGCAAAAAGATGCTCAACCTCACTGTATTAGTCTGTTTTGCATTGCTATAATGGAATACTTGAGGCTGGGTAATTTATAAATAAAAGATGTTTATTTGGCTCACAGTTCTGTATGTTGTACCAGAAAGTGGCACCAGCATCTGCTTCCAGTAAGGCCTCAGGAAGCTTTTACTCATGGCAGAAGGTGAAGAGGGAGTAGGTGTGTTATGTGGCAAGAGGAAGCAAGAGATAGAAGAAGAGGTGCCAGACTCTTTTTAACAATCAGATCTCCCATGAGCTAATAGAGTGAAAACTCATATATTAGTTTGGGAGGGAGCACCAAGCCATTTATGAAAGTTCTGCCCTAATGACCCAAAGACCTCTTACTAGGCCACTCCTCCAACACTGGAGATCACATTTCAACATGAGCTTTGGAGTAGCAAATATTCAAACTGTATCAATCACTAATTATCAGGGAAATGCATATCAAAACCTAAATGACATATCAAATCACACCCATTAGAATGGTCATTATAAAAAAAAAAGCTAGAAAATTACCAATGTTGGTGAGGATGTAGAAAAACTGGCATCCTCATGCAGCACCGGAAATGTAGAATGGTGCATCTGGTAGGGAAAATATCATGGAGGTTACTAAAAAAAATAAAAATAGAATTACCATAAAATTTAGCAATCCCTCTTCTGAATATGTATTCAAATGTTTTGAAAACAGAATCTTAAAGATACAGCTGCACTCCCACGTTCACGGCAGCATTATTCACAATAACTAAGAGATGGACTGTATCTAAATGTTCATTTAAAGATGAACGAATAAAGAGAATGTAAATTTATGTAGCAAAATATTATTCAGCCTTAAAAAGGAAAAAAAAGTCATATGCTGCAACCTTAAGGTTATTATACTAAGCAAAATAAACCAGTCACAAAAAGGCAAATATTGCATGAATCCACTTATAGAAGGTATCTAAAATAGTCAAACTCTTAGAAGCAGAAAGTATAATGGTTGTTGCAAAGGGCTGGGGGCGGGGGGAAAAGAAGGTTTGTTCAGTGGATGTAGAGTTTCAGTGCTACGGGATGAAAAACTTGTAAAGCTCTATTGCATAATGCTGTGCCTATAATGACCCTTCTATATTGTACACTTAAAATGGCAGGTATGGTAAATTTTATGCTAATAAAATTAGTAAATATATAAAAAATTGATAATGGTGGTGATTAGTCTTTCAAGGAAATTTTATACTTACCTTTCTCTATTCATCTGTAACAATACATTTATAGAAATTTATCAACAACTATTGATTACCTCAGGTAATCCTATAATCAAAATTTGAATCACATCAGTTAAGGTCACAGAACTGTTTCACTTAAAGCCTCATTGTTAGCAACAACCATACCTGGGCTCATTGCAATTATCACTAGCGCTAGCATTATGGCCTTGGGTGTCATTAAGCTCATTTCCTCACATTTGAATCTCAAGATGTCAGAACCTGTTTAAGGATTAAAGAATATAATATTAATATAATTGCTGATGCAGTGTCTGGTATCTAATAAGCTCTCAAAAACACTAGCTATTCTTATTCCCACTGTTGCCATTGTCTTCATGCAAAGTAAATGACATGTAAGAAATAAACAGGTTTTATGGATTCAAAAATTTTTCTCATAAGTAAAATTAGTATTTTTGTAGTAAACTCCTATTTAGCAAAGCTGTATTTTATAAGCAAATTGTTCTTTCAATAAGGAGCAGTGGTCTTTATTGACTGTATTTTAAAGAGTAGCTGCAAAATTAAGCTAATGAAAAAAAGTTTAAGTTTTCTCCTTTACAAACACTATTCCATACTTTCTTAATTTAAATTGTAACACAAATGATGACATTTCAGACTTCTTCATGTACATTTCCTAGTGTATATTAAAATCTGACAAGATATTCTAGTGAAGATGTGTAGGAAGGTCAAATAATTATGGGTTATACTATATGCTATATTCATCCCTTTGAGATTCATGATATATTTAATATGTGTGAAAGACTCCGAGAAGTGCTAAAATAGAGAAACTATTTGATCCTTGAGACACTCTTTATTCAAACACACACTTTCAAATAAGTTTCACTAAAATGCCTTTGAGAGATGCTTCACTAGACAAGTAGAAATGAATCTTTGTGTTAAGTAATTGAAACAGCATAACTAAAATGTTTAAATGTTTAAATTAGGTGCACTTTAATGAGTTTATTACAAGTAGAAACAAAACCAGTTAAACAGAAGCAAAACAACAAAATAAAACAATAATTAAAATGGCCACAAATATGATATAAGGAAATTAATTTAAAATTTTAAAAATAAAAAATATTGAATAAAATCTAACTTAAACTAGAAGTGTATACACATTTAGAAGCTTAGCTTCTCTATTGAATACAAATCTTTGATTTTCTCTGTAATTTCTCTTTAGGAACTCCTTCAAGAAAAAAAAAACAATGAAATGATTTTCATTCTAAGAATAAATGGCATTAAAAATAAAAAAAAACAAGCTAAAACCAAATACTCAAATACAGTAGCTTATTATTTCCACCCTCCACCTGAAGCCATTCAGCCACTCCCTTTGATATGTATATATTCATTGCACGTTCTTTGAGAGGATTGATTTATACATGAATTTAGTCGATGGCTATATGTATGCAATAAAGATATCCTTTTAATTCTCTAAATTGTGTAATAAAGTTATCAAATCCATCAATTTCTGAATGGCATGAGACCTCAGTGGTTGATGATGTATGAAGAGTTCACGCCATCACCTTGACTATTTTTATTTGTGGAAATCTCAGAGTTATTCACATGCTATCAGGGTGCCAATCTCATTTTGATGGGAGTCACCATGTCACAGGTATCTTTATTTCAAAAATTCCACACAGTATATTGCAATTAGTCACTTAGAATAAATATTGAAATAATTATAAATTTTGAAAAAGCCCTTTGGGCATCAATAAAAAGTCACAGTCAAAACTAAAATTCCAGATGTTGGGAAGAGTGAAAAGAATGACCGCAAAACAAGAATAAATAATTTAAATTGTTATGATGTAGATGTAAAGAGAGGTGTGGGGATCATGTTTGGATGACATGTGGATTGTTGTGTTTCTTTTCTTACATTTATTTTTCACAATGTGTTTATTATGTACTTTCCTAAGAGCATCTCTCCCCAAAATTATTAGATGAGCACACCTTATGCACCACCCTGTTTGACATTCTGGCCAATAGAACTTTCAAATAGAGAATTTGGAGCAGAACATCACCTATACCCTAAAATTTAAAGCAGTAAAATTTAGGAAATTTTAGAAAGAAAGCACTTCAGATGTAAAAAAGCTAAGTAGTAATTTTTAAATATACTTCAAATTCATTTTGGTTTATGGACTTATTTAGTATATAAAAATTAAGTTATAAAATATTGTGAATATGGTTAAATAGGAATACATTTAAAAGGAAAGAATGCAGACTTGAGTTTTGCCTGAATTGAAACACGTATGGCAATGAAATATCTCAAAAAATGTTTGGTAGTGATAATACAATAACTAAACATGAATATATCCACGTGTTGGACATTGGGAGATTGTTGAAAAGTTGTTGTACTAAATTTTTTTCATTTAAAATTCCATGCTTTTGAATATCATATTTGCTACTAAATATCATATTTGCTACTAAATATCACATTAACCCTCATACAGCATTGCTAGAAATCATCTCAAGTCATCTTAATTTTTAAGCAATGTTTCAATAATTTTATTTTAAAATTTATCACATACTAAAAAGAAGATTCAGGGTAATTAATGATATTAAATATTAATATTACTAAAAGACCACAGCTAGAACATATTTTTTAAAATTATTGCTTTGTTTTACATATATTAATATTATCTCTTTGCCACAGTTGACAATTTATAATCTGAGACAAGGATAAGAACAATTTTGGTTTAATTTCAGTAAATTCAAAAAGATACAGTAAATCTCTTTGATAATGAATATCCAATCTAAATGTATTGTGCTGCATAATAGCTGAACATATGTAACATTTTCAAGTATGATTTGCAGATAAAATTGGTAACAGCAGCTTGATATAGTAAGAGTGCTCTCTTTTAAGTTTTTCTCCATAATGACATTCAAACCCTAACTTCACAGATGTGATATTTTTTGTTTAATTTATGCTATTGAATTTTATTTTCTTCTTAGTGTGTATAGTCAGATGATTATAATGGTATATGCTATTTTAGACTATAGTAGGAAAATGGTTGTTTGACTCAGTGTCACTGCACTTCGAACAGGTGGCTCCTGTTGTTAAGAGTAAGATTATAAATTATGATTATTTATAGATTTTGTGCAAACAACATAGCTCTATAATATGAAATGTAAGGTTAAATGCTAGTGTTTAAAATGGTGAAAATTTTATATATTGGTACAAATAATAAAATTGGTTTCTGGTTATATTTATGCATTACAGTTCAAATGATCATATTAAAGGAAGAGCTTGTTTCATCTTAATTTTTAAGTAAACTATAAAATATAAACCACATATTCAGTAATGCTTGTGTCTAGTCACTCAAAGCATTTACTTGTGTTAGACCTATGTTATTTCTTTTCTCTAGTAGAAAGCCATTTAATGGCCAGGAAACAAAATGTTCCAAGGGACCCTGAATTATACTAATACAGCTGTTTCTGAATACAGCGGTAATACAGCGGTATTCTGAAATACCTTTTGAAACAGTTTTTTACTTCTTTGTTTGTTTTCTCTCAGACCATTCTCCATAACAATGAAACTCTTAAGGCTAGGACATATTACCAGTTCAATGTATGTGAATAATCAACTTAATAATGATAGTATGTATAATCACTATGTATTTTCTAGATAGCTCTAAATTGTTAACATTATTTTCCTTTAAAATAAGTAATATATTCACTGTAAAAAATTTAAAATACTACAGATCAACAAAATAAGGAAAAAATATAATCTTTCCACAGAGGTGAATTTTTGTGGAAAATACAACTTGTAAAATAATTCACATGTGCATAGTATATGACTTCACAGAACTTACAGTATCGCAGAGGAGACAGATGAAAAAGAGAAAAATAAAATAATTGGGATTTGTATCAAAATTTTTGAGGACAATAAGTTAGGTACTAGGTTAGAATGAAGAGGGGAGTCTACATTTAAATAGGGCATTCAGGGAAACCTTTTCTGGAAAGGTCATCTTCAAACTATTAAATACTAGTTAAAGAAAAGGGAACCTAACAGAAGGAAGACAGAAAGAACATTACCGGTTGCAAATGTCCTGCTACATGAAATACCCTGACATATTTAGAACATAAATATAAATATTAGTATTATGGGACATGGTTAGCAAATAGGAAGGACTGTAGGAAAAGTAGGAAAGAGATATAATGCAATGCACTCTAGAATATTGTAAAGTTAGGAATTTATTTCTGGTGAAAGACAACACCAGCGAAGGAATGTGGAGGAAACATTTAGTAAGCTCACAAAGTCAGGTCAACTGGATTATGACTGGAACTAAAGTGGAAATAGATTTTACTTATTTAGAAAGAAGAACTGATAGGATATGGTCATGAATTTGAAGCTGGTTAGTGAGAGAGAGAGAAAGATTGAGGCTGCACTAAATTCATTTTTTGAGCAAAAGAATGGATACTAAATCTCTTAGAAAAATGGGGAAGATTGGAGTTTGGAAAACAGCACATTTTCTGAAAAACAAAGATAACTTTATTTTAATTATGTCCAGTTTGAAATATCTGGGACATATCCAAATGGAGATATGAGCTGGTAAGTTATATATCATATATATACGTGGGAGATACGTGTCAGAGGACGCATGACCTGGAAATACAAATTTGTGAACTACAGCATTAAATGTAGTATTCAAATAAAGTGAAATTGGGAGTCACCTCAGAAGAGTGTTGAGAAAAAAAGTGCACTGATAACATGGGGAAATCCTGTCTTTAGAGAAGGGTGATTCTGAAGCATCAAGACTGAGATGAAAGAATCTCCTAGTGATAATGCTGAGAAAAGAAACAAGGGAAGAACGCTGTATAATAAGCCCTAATTTCCTTTTTAAATATATTTGGTATGTATATTATATATATTAAATGCATATTTGTATTTATATATGTATAAATTTTTGTCATTGAGAATATTTGAAATACCTTTGTTTAGGAAAGCTTAAGCAATTCATACATGAATAGTGACATATTCAGGTTCAGTTCTATGATTCTATATGATTTTCCTCATATTGTCCCTTACCTATATTTTGACATATTTTTTCAAGTATTTCTTATCTTTTTTTATGATTATTATACTTTAAGTTGTAGGGTACATGTGCACAACGTGCAGGTTTGTTACATATGTATACATGTGCCATGTTGGTGTGCTGCACCCATTAACTTGTCATTTACATTAAGTATATCTCCTAATGCTATCCCTCCCCCTCCCCCTACCCCACGACAGGCCCCAATGTGTGATGTTCCCCACCCTGTGTCCTAGTGTTCTCATTGTTCAATTCCCACTTATGAGTGAGAACATGTGGTGTTTGGTTCTCTGTCCTTGTGATAGTTTGCTCAGAATGATGGTTTCCAGCTTCATCCATGTCCCTACAAAGGATATGAACTCATCCTTTTTTATGGCTGCATAGTATTTCAGGGTGTATATGTGCCACATTTTCTTTATCCAGTCTATCATTGGTGGACATTTGGGTTGGTTCCAAGTCTTTGCTATTGTGAATAGTGTCACAATAAACATATGTGTGCATGTGTCTTTATAGCAGCATGATTTATAATCCTTTGGGTATATATCCAGTAATGGGATGGCTGGGTCAAATGGTATTTCTAGTTCTAGATCCTTGAGGAATCACCACACTGTCTTCCACAATGGTTGAACTAGTTTACAGTGCCACCAACAGTACAAAAGTGTTCCTATTTCTCCACATCCTCTCCAGCACCTATTGTTTCCTGACTTTTTAATGATTGCCATTCTAACTGGTGTGAGATGGTATGTCATTGTGGTTTTGATTTGCATTTATCTGATGGCCAGTGATGATGAGCAGTTTTTCACGTGTCTGTTGGCTGCATAAATGTCTTCTTTTGAGAAGTGTCTGTTCATATCCTTCACCCACTTTTTGATGGGGTTGTTTTCTTCTTGTAAATTTGTTTAAGTTCTTTGTAGATTCTGGATATTAGCCCTTTGTCAGATAGGTAGATTGTAAAAGTTTTCTCCCATTCTGTAGGTTGCCTGTTCACTCTGATGGTAGTTTCTTTTGCTGTGTAGAAGCTCTTTAGTTTAATTAGGTCCCATTTGTCAATTTTGGCTTTTGTTGCTATTGCTTTTGGTGTTTTAGTCATGAAGTCCTTGCCCATGCCTAGGTCCTGAATGGTATTGCCTAGGTTTTCTTCTAGGGTTTTTATGGTTTTAGGTCTAACATTTAAGTATTTTATCCATCTTGAATTAAATTTTGTATAAGGTGTAAGGAAGGGATCCAGTTTCAGCTTTCTATGTATGGTTAGCCAGTTTTCCTAGCACCATTTATTAAATAGGGAATCCTTTCCCCATTTCCTGTTTTTGTCAGGTTTGTCAAAGATCAGATGGTTGTAGATGTATGGTATTATTTCTGAGGGCTCTGTTCTGTTCCATTGGTCTATATGTCTGTTTTGGTACCAGTATCATGCTATTTTGGTTACTATAGCCTTGTATAGTTTGAAGGCAGGTAGCATGATGCCTCCAGCTTTGTTCTTTTGGCTTAGGATTGTCTTGGCAATGCGGGCTCTTTTTTCAGTCCATATGAGCTTTAAAGTAGTTTTTTCCAATTCTGTGAAGAAAGTCATTGGTAGCTTGATGGGGATGGCATTGAATCTATAAATTACATTGGGCAGTATGGCCATTTTCACATTATCGATTCTTCCTATCCATGAACATGGAATGTTCTTCCATTTGTTTGTGTCCTCTTTTTTCATTGAGCAGTGGTTTGTAGTTCTCTTTGAAGAGGTCCTTCACATCCCTTGTAAGCTGGATTCCTAGGTATTTTATTCTCTTTGAAGCAATTGTGAATGGGAGTTCACTCATGATTTGGCTCTCTGTTTGTCTGCTATTGGTGTATAGGAATGCTTGTGATTTTTGCACATTGATTTTGTATCCTGAGACTTTGCTGAAGCTGCTTATCAACTTAAGGAGATTTTGGGCTGAGATGAGTATTTCTAAGAAATAGTGGATTGTTCAGGATGATTTTGATTTTTTCTGAGTCTAAGTGCGTACATATGGCTCATCTATTGGGATGATTTCCCTAATGCTAAGAACAGCCCCCTCAAAACCTATTTAGGAGAGAAACAAACACATATTTTTGAATTAATAAATCCTTCTATGTCTAATTGTCAACATGGATAGATAGTCCCAATCTTAAATTGTTTTTCTTTGTACCGAGAAATATTGTTTTCCAAACATGGAGAGAACTGCATAGAAATTAGCATTACTTCTCTTCTTCCATCTGTAATTTTACTATGTTAGTATTATAATAAAATTACTTTAGAAATTATTGGCCCTTTATTTGCTTTAATCATTATTTTGAAAATTTTTCAAACTTTTATTTTAAAACTTGTACTCTGATATTTATATTTTCTCTAGTGTTTAATGAAACAAAAACTGGGGTGCTAATATTTATGAGGAGGGTGACACAGTTACAGAAGCACTAACTGGCTAACTCTAGGGACCCCTGTAAATGTGGACATTTCACTAGATGTGTTTCCATGGGGGATTTTGGCCCAGTTTTGAACTGAGAGCTCCAGGAAGGTGTTGATTAGAAGCAGTCTGGAGTAGAATATACAAGAAACGACTATAAGGACTTTCCTGGAAAAGTGTTGTAAAGTGTCTCTGTCCACTTTGGAGGTTGATTTAGAGTTGAGTGAAGGACCTCTGTGCTTAGAAAAGATAAACATGACTTGAGAAAGGAATGAAAGTAGACCCCTCAAATGAAGATTGGCCATGGGAAGAATGTTGGTAAACTTAGCCAAATTGCTTAAGAAGCAGGCTTTAGAATGAAATGAGGAAGGAGAATGATCCCTATGCTTCCAATGGTAAGTTAGATAATTGTGTAAAATATTACGGTTTTATAAAAGGTCAGTTTTGGTTGGGGGTTGTGGCTCACGCCTGTAATCCCAGCACTTTGGAAGGCCGAGTTGGGCAGATCACGAGGTCAGGAGTTCGGGACCATCTTGGCCAACATGGTGAAACCCTGTCTCTACTGAAATACAAAAAAATTGCTGGGCATGGTGGCATGTGCATGTAATCCCAGCTACTTGGGAGGCTGAGGCAGGGGAATCGCTTGAATCCGGGAGACGGAGGTTGCAGTGAGCTGAGATTGCACCACTGCACTCCAGCCTGGCAACAGAAAAAGGCTCCGTCTCAAAAAAAAAAAAAAAAAAAAAAAGTCAGTAGTTTCATATGCAATTTGCAGTATCAGTTGTGTTAATTAAGATTTTTCTTATACTTTCTTGTTTACAGTGCATGAAAATTGGAAACACAAACTGCTTTTTATGTTTAAAGTGACCATACGATTTGTTGTCAAAACTGAAATACTTTTGAAAATAAAATTTTGCAATGTTAATAATTATGTCAGGCCAACTGGCATAAACTAGCACCATTTTGGGCAAACAAGGATATATGGTCATGTAAATGTACAATAGTTCGTCAGATAATCTGAGTGGAGAGTAGGCTTCTAGGTATTCCTCAAAACAATGACCTCAATCTTCCTTGTACATTGTCTGTGGGGTGTATGTGGGTGTGTGGGTATGTGTGTTTTCGTGTTTAAAGAGCTGTTATTTTTGTTTTATGAAATGGGGAAAATTTAATTTAAACCTTGAGAATTTCTCAAAAAATTATTCTACAAACCTAATCAATAATTTTCTGGAATAATTCAGTTGTGAAGGACTAAAAATGTAAACGTCTATAAATGGGCATTTGTCTGCAAATGAATAATATTAAAATTTTCCAATTATCAAATCGAAAACACTGCCATGACATAACGTTAATTTTTCCACATAGGGAATTCATATGATAAACATACATCTACTTTATTTCTATGATTTAATTAAACCGCTGGATTTTACATCAGAGATATTGGGAACTCAAGTAATTTATTCAAAGCCATGTATATGTTTTAATCTTCAGACAGCATAAAGATGTACTCTAAAAGTAAATTTAAATTACAAATTGTTATTAATATATGCACTGTTAATAGGCATCAGTTAGTTTATTGGCCATCTCTATTATGTTAAAGACAATTATCTAGTCCACACCTGCCTGCAGGGGAATTCAGGGCACAAGATAATTATAAGCTCTTATATCTTTGTATCTCAGCTCCAGTTTTACTTTGCTAAAATTATACTTTCTATCAAAATCACCTCTTTGCTCAAAAATAGGAAGAGAATAAGATCCTCAAGGTGTTTAGAGAACTACCATTTTCTCTCCGGCCCATGTGACTGAGAATTTTCCCACTACATCATACTGTTTTCATTCCAAACTTCATCCCTGAGGTCTTTGTTACAGGCCTTCTCTGGCACTCGTAATGCTGTGTCCTGCACACTGGTATTTAGTCTGTAAAATGGACATTTTCCTCTCTGCCAACAACCATGATCATTTTCACAAAAAGCAGCAATCCTTTTCCAACTTTCTTTTGTCAAAGCAAAATTGCACTGGACAATGTTCAATAAGCAAGGGAGACTTTATCCAAGGCAATGGTAATAGGAAAGGAGACATGGACTCAGTCTGAACTTAATTCTGCTAAAGAAAAGAGTAGAACAGTTTTTAAGTGTTGAAGTGAGCTAGAGAAAAAGTACAGAAGGGTTAGTGGGGAGAATTTTCAATGAGATGTGTTGAAGATATTTGAGATATTCCTGAGTTTTCAAATGATTTTGTCTGTGAATAGGCCATCTGTGTTTGCTAATTGGCACCCATTAATGTTAGGCTGCTACCCTTCTACAGATACATCATCTTTGATGTATTACATTTCAAAGAGATGGTTCCCAAGCTCTTGGAAAGATATTAGTGGGCTGTGAAACTGGCAAGAGGCTTTTAAAAGAATTTACATACATCTTAAAAATTTAGTCAAGTTGAAGGAAACATTATGACCACCATCTTGGTCACGTTAATGTTATCACACAGTGAATTTAACTTCCCCTGGGAAGTTTAAATCAACTAAAGGGTCTTCTCTATCTTTAGCTTTTCTCCCAATTAGCAATTTAGTCTTAATTTTTCTTCTCTGATCCACAGGCTATTGTACTCTAATTATAGTCTTACTTTTTTGACCTCTGTAAGGCTTTTCTAGTCAGCTCAACTCTTGCCACAGAACAATCTTCTCTATTTTCACTCTCATTTACTACCCATTATGTCTCTAATCTCACCTGGTAGGTTGATCCAACATTGCACAATTTGTCAAAAATATTGTAATGTTGTATCCCACCTTATTAGCAAGCAAATATTGAGTAAAAGTACTGTAGAATGCAAGTGTTTAATTTATAAAAGTACATTTCAAGTACAGATCAGTATGGTATGACTCAATCAATTATGTGTTTAGAAAATATTTTAGGAATTAAAAAACATTGTTTGGCTGACTTCCTTTAAATTAGTCATAAGCATATTTTAATTGTGAAAAAATGATGTCATGAAAATTTAAGAGTAAAAATATGTCAATGATTATTTTATTAATTAATTTAGAGGAAAAAATGTTTATCTGGCAAAAGATGTAAAACAAACACAAGAATCTGATATTCTTTTGTTGTTGCTGAAAGTTGAGGAAAGAATATTCTAGCCTATAGAGTTGGATGATTCACCCAGCTTTTAAAAAAACTCTTCATTACTTATTTCAATTCTAATGAAAGTATATAGGTAAGTAATCTTATTTTTAGTAAATTATCAGTCTATTAAGTGGATTGAGTTTAATTAATAAGTTCATCTTTAAGAACTAATAGTTGTTACCGCCAGAGGTGATATCATATGCCAAATTTATAAGATAGTGAGAATTTAGGACATACTTCAATTTGATTTGAGACTTTATTCTAAAATATAGGAAGCGAAAAAGTGATATTATTAAGTTTGTATTTATAAAAGTGAGCTCTTCTTTAGTGCAGGAAGCTCGCTGGAATTGGCCTAGACAGAAAACAGAAAACCCAGTTAAGAAGCTGTGTTATTAAGGCAGATTCAATTTGGTGTTTCAAATTGAAGTACTCCTTTCTGAAGTATTTTTTGAAAGTCTACTATGTGAATTAATGTGAAATGAAGGAGAAACAGTGGATATAGAGCAAATTTAGGAAATTTTAGTCATTTTGGAGATAGAAATGCTTGAATTAGAAAATTGCATTTATCTTTTTAATCTTTTGTAGATCATAGAGCATAAGAAGAAAGTATGCTACTGATGTTAAGAAATCAGCGATTAATGGCATTGGAAAATTATCATTTATTTTTTTGTTCTCCGAAATTATAACTCTCATTAAATCAAGCTTAGCCTAAAGCTGCCTCCTTACACATATATATAAGTAAATACATATATAAATACATATAAAAATATATAAATACATACATGTATTAATATACTTATTTATTTCAATAGGTTTTTGGGGAACAATGGTATTTGGTTACATGAATAAGTTCTTTAGTGGTGATTTCTGAGATATTGGTGCACCTATCACCTGAGGAGTGTACACTGTGCCCAATGTATGGCCTTTTATCTCTTATCCCCCTCCTACCCTTTTCCCTGAGTCCCCAAAGTCCATTGTATTATTCTTATGTCTTTGTGTCCTCATAGCTTAGCTCCCAGTTATGAGTGACCATATACAATGTTTGGTTTTTCACTCCTGAATTACTTCACCCCAATTCCAATTTCATTCAGGTTGCTGCAAATGCCATTGTTTCATTCATTTTCATGGCTGAGTAGCATTCCATGGCATATATACACCACATTTTGTTTTTCCACTCATTGATTGATGGGCATTTGGTCTGGTTCCATATGTTTGCAATTGCGAATTGTGCTGCTATAAACATGCGGGAATCTCTTTCGTATAATAACTTCTTTTCCTCTGGGTAGATACCCCGTAGTGTGATTGCTGAATCAAATGGTGGATCTACTTTTAGTTCTTTAAGGAATCTCCACATTGTTTTCCATAGTGGTTGTACTAGTTTACATTCCCACTAGCAGTGTAAAAGTGTTCCCTTTTTGCCACATCCATGCCAACATCTATTTTTTTTTATTTTTTAATTATGGCCATTCTCGCAGGAGTAAGGTGGTATCTCATTGTGGTTTTGTTTTTCATTTCTCTGATAATTAGCGATGTTGAGTACTTTTTCATATGTTTCTTGGACATTTGTATATCTTTTTTTTTTTTTGAGAATTGTCTATTCATGTCGTTAGCTCACTTTTTGATGAGATTGTTCATTTTTTTCTTGCTGATTCGTTTGAGTTCTTTGTAGATTCTGGATATTAGTTTTTTGTCAGATGTATAGATTGCTAAGATTTTCTCCCACTCTGTGGGATGTCTGTTTATTGATTGTTTCTTTTGCTGTTCAGAAGCTTTTTAGTTTAAGTCCCATCTATTTATCATTGTTTTTGTTGCATTTGTTTTGGGTCATGAAGTATTTGCCTAAGCCAATATCTAGAGGGTTTTTCCAATGGTATGTTCTAGAATTTTTATGGCTTCAGGTCTTAGATTTAAGTCTTTTATCCATCTTGAGTTGATTTTTGAATAACTTGAGAGATGAGGATCCAGTTCCATTCTTCTACGTGGGGCATGCCAGTTATTCCAGCACCATTTATTGAATTGTCCTTTCCCCATTTTATGTTTTTGTTTGCTTTGTTGAAGATCAGTTGACCGTGAATACTTGGCTTTATTTCTGGGTTCTCTGTTCTGTTCCATTGTACTATGTGCCTATTTTTATACCAGTGCCATGTTGTTTTGGTGACTATGGACTCATAGTATAGTTTGAAGTCAGGTAATGTGATGCCTCCAGATTTGTTCTTTTTGCTTAGTCTTGCTTTGGCTATGTGGGTTATTTGTTGGTTCTATATGTATTTTAGGATTTTTTTTCTAGTCCTATGAAGAATGATAGTGGTATTTTGTTGGGAATTGCATTGAATCTGTAGATTGCTTTTGACAGTGTGGTAATTTTGACAATATTGATTCTACCCATCTATGAGGATGGGATGTTTCCACTAGTTTGTGTCATCTGTTATTTCTTTCAGCAGTATTTTGTAGTTTTCCTTGTAGAGGTGTTTCACCTCCTTGCACCTCCTTGGTTGAGTATGTTCCTAAGATTTTTTTTTTCCAGTTATCGTGAAAGGGGTTGAGTTCTTGATTTGATTCTCAGCTTGGTTGCTGTTGGTGTATAGCAGGGACACTGATTTTTGGACATAAATTTTGTGTCTTGAAACTTTGTTGAATTCATTTACTAGTTCTAGGAACTTTTTGGATGAGGTTTTAAGATTTTCTATGTATACAATCAAGTCATCAGCAAATAGTAACAGTTTCACTTCCTCTTTACTAATTTGAATGTCCTTTATTTCTTTCTCTTGTTTGATTGTTCTGGCTAGAACTTCCAGTAAATTTTGAATAGAAGGGGTAAAGGTGGGCATCCTTGTCTTGTTCCGGGTCTCAGGGGAATACTTTCAACTTTTCCCCACTCTGTGTAATGTTGGCTGTGGGTTTATAAATGACTCTTAGTATCTTAAGGTATGTCTCTTCTATGCTGATTTTGCTGAGGGTTTTAATCATAAAGGGATGCTGGATTTTGTCAAATGCTTTTTTCTCCATCTATTGAGATGATCATGTGATTTTTGTCTTTAATTCTGTTTTTGTGGTGTATAACATTTATTGATTTGCATATGTTTAACCATCCCTGCATCCCTGGTTTGAAACCCACTTGATCATGGTGGATTATGTTTCTGATATGCTGTTGGATTCGGTTAGCTAGTATTTTGTTGAAAATTTCTGCATTAATGTTCATCAAGGATATTGGCCCGTAGTTTTCTTTTTTTGTTTTGTCTTTTCCTGGTTTTGGTGTTAGGGCAATACCAGCTTTATAGAATGATTTAGGGAGGATTCCCTCTTTCACTGTCTTGTAGAATAGTGTCAATATGACTGCAACCAGTTCTTTGAATGTCTGATAAAATTCAGCTGTGAATCCATCTGGTCCTGGACGTTTATTGGTTGGCAAAATTTTTATTACCATTTAAATCTTCCTGCTTGTTATTGATCTATTCAGAGTTTCTATTTCTTCCTGGTTTAATCTAGGAAGGTTGTATATTTCCAGGAATTTATCCATCTCCTCTAGGTTTTCTAGTTTATGTGCATAGAAGTGTTCATAGTATCCTTGAATGATCTTTGGTATTTATGTGGTATCAGTTTTAGTATCCCCCGATTCATTTCTAATTGAGTTTATTTGCGTCTCTTTTTCTCTTTTCCTGGTTAATATCACTAATGGTCTATGAATTTTCTTTGTCTTTTCAAAGAATCAGCTTTTTGTTTCATTCATGTTTTGTATTTTGTTTGTTTGTTTCAATTTCATTTAGTTCTGCCCTGATCTTTTTTCATTTATTTTTTTCTACTTGGTTTGGGTGTGGTTTGTTTTTGTTTCTCTGGTTCCACGAGGTGTGACCTTAGGTAGTTTATTTGTGCTCTTTCAGACTTTCTGATGTAGGCATTTAAGGTTATGACCTTTCCTCTTAACACTGCCTTTCTGTATCCTAGAGGTTTTGATAGGTAATATCACTATTATCATTCAGTTCAAAGAAATTTTCAACTTCCATCTTGATTTCATTGCAGACTCAACAATCATTCAGGTGCAGGTGAATTTATATGTATTTGGATGGTTTTGAGGGTTTGTTCTGAAGTTGATTTTCAACTTTATTCCACTGTGGCCTGAGAGAGTACTTGACGTAATTGTAATTTTTTTTTTTTTTTTTTTTTTTTTTTTTTTTGAGGTGGAGTCTCACTCTGTCACCCAGGCTGGAGTACAGTGGCGTGAACTTGACTGACTGCAACCTCCACCTCCCAGATTTAAGCGATTCTCCTGGCTGAGCCTCCTGAGTAGCTGGGACTACAGGCATGTACCACCACACCCGGCTAATTTGGTATTTTTAGTAAAGATGGAGTTTCCCCATGTTTGTCACTCTGGTTTTGATCCTGACCTTGTGACCCACCCACCTTGGCCTCCTGAAGTGCTGGGATTACAGGCATGAGCCACTGTAATTTCAATTTTCTTAAATTTGTTAAAATCTGTTTTGTGGCCGATTACATGGCCTATCTTGGACCATATGATGATGAATAGAATGAATATTCTTCAGCTGTTGGGTAGAAAGTTCTGTAAATATTTTTAAATTCATTTGTTCTAGGGCAGAGTTTAAGTCTATTGTATCTTTGTTGACTTTCTGTCTTGATGACCTGTCTATTGCTGTCAGTAGAGTATTGAAGTCT
The DNA here is from genome assembly GCF_029281585.2 of Gorilla gorilla gorilla. NCBI lineage: Eukaryota > Metazoa > Chordata > Mammalia > Primates > Hominidae > Gorilla > Gorilla gorilla. The sequence continues at coordinate 84,124,123 of NC_073238.2, read as the reverse complement.
CCCACTACTATTGCGTTGCTGTCTATCTCATTTCTTAGGTCCTGTCATAGTTGTTTTATATATTTGGGAGCTCTAGTTTTAGATGCATATATATTTAAGATTGTAATATTTTCCTAATAGAAAAGCCTTTTTATCATTATAAAATGTCCCTCTTTGCATATTTTTAACTGCTGTTGCTTTAACCTTTGTTTTGTCTGATATAAGGATAACCACTCCTGCTTGCTTTGGTGTCTATTTGCTTGGAATATCTTTTGCACCACTTTATTTTAAGTTTATATGAGTCCTTATTGTCATGCATGTCCATGTGAAGAGACCACCAAACAGGCTTTTTGTGAGCAACAAGTCTGCTTATTTCACCTGGGTGCAGGCATGCTGAGTCCGAAAAGAGAGTCAGTGAAGGGAGATAGGGGTGGGGCTGTTTTATAGGATTTGGGTGGTTAGTGGAAAATTACAGTCAAAGTGGGTTGTTCTCCAGCTTCCAGGGATGGGGGTCACAAGGTGCTCAGTGGGGAAGCTTTTGAGCCAGGATGAGCCAGGAGAAGGAATTTCACAAGGTAATGTCACCAGTTAAGGCAGGAACAGGCCATTTTCACTTCTTGTGTGATTCTTCAGTTACTTCAGGCCATCTGAATGAATACCTGCAGGCTTGGGCTCAGAGGCCTGACACTTATGTGTTAGGCGAGTCTCTTGAAGATAGCAGATACTTGGTTGATGAATTCTTACTCATTCTGCCATTCTGTATCTTTTAAGTCGAGCATTTAGGCCATTTTCATTCGAAGTTAATATTGAGATGTGAGATACTATTCTGCTATTTGTGGTCTGAATACCTTGCTTTTTTGTTCATTGTGTTATAGTTTTATACATCCTGTGAGATATATGTTTTAAGGAGGTTGTATTTTTGTGTATTTTGAGGATTTGTTTCACGATTTAGAACTGCTTTTAGCAGATATTGTAGTGCTGGCAAATTCTCTCATCATTTGTCTGAAAAATACTGTATCCGTCCTTCATTTATGAAGCTTAGTATTGATGGATACAAAATTCTTGGCAGATAATTGTTTTGTTTAAGGAGGCAAAAGATAGGACTCCAATCCCTTCTAGCTGTAGGGTTTCTGGTGAGAGATCTGCTGCTAATCTGATAGCATTTTTCTTTTTAATAGTTTACCTGGAGTTTTCCATCAAAGCTCTTAAGATTCTTTCCTTTGTCTTGACTTTAGATAACCTGATTATTATGTGCCTAGGCAATGATCTTTATGTGATATCAATTTCCCAGGTATCCTTCAAGCTTTTTGTATTTGAATGTCTAGATCTCTAGCAAGGCCAGGGAAGTTTTCATTGATTATTTCCTCATGTATGTTTCCCAAAATTGTAGATTTATCTTCTTCCTCATGAACACCAATTATTCTTAGGTTAAAAAGTTTAACATAATCCCAAACTTCTTGGAGGTTTTATTCACTTTTTTAAATTCTCTTTTCTTTGTCTTTTTTTTTGGATTGGGTTAATTTGAAAGTCATATCTTGGAGCTCTGATGTTCTTTCTTCTACTTTTCAAAAATTCTATTGCTGACACTCTCTGCTGTATTTTGCATTTCTTTAAGTGTGCCCTTCATTTCCAGAAGTTGTGATTATTTTTTATTTATGCTATTTCTCTGGAGATTTTTTTGTCCATATCCTGTAACTTTTCAAAATTTATTTGAGTTTGTATTTATCTTTCTCTGGTGCCTCCTTGAGTACCTTAATAATAGACATGATTTTTTTTTTTCCTGGCAATTTGGAGATTTCTTCTTGGTTTGGATTCACTGCTGGTGAGTTAGTGTGATCTTTTGGGGGTGTTAAAAAACTTTTTTTGTCTTATTACCAGAATTGTTTCTGGTTTCCTCTCGTTTGCATAGACAATGTCAGTGGGAAGATCTGGGGCTCAAAGGCTGCTGTTCAGATTCTTTCATCCCATGGGGTGCTCCCTGGATATGGGTGCCCAGGTTGTTTCTTCCTGGGACCCCAACTGCAGTGATTGTTATTTCTCTTCTGGATCTAGCCATCCAGTGGAGCTACCATGCTCCAGGCTGGTACTGGAGAGTGTCTACAAAGAGTCCTGTAATGTGATTTGTCTTCAGGTGTCTCAGCCCTGGATACCAGCACCTGCTGCGGCGGGGGTAGCATGGGAGTGAAGTGGATTCCGTGAAGGGCCTTGGTTGTATTTTTGTTTATTGCACTAGTTTTGTGTTTATTGGCCTTCAGCCAGAAAGTGGTGCTTTCAGTTGCAGTGATACAGAGAGGATCCAAGCTTGCCCTAGGGTCTCCTGGATAAGTGGTGGGCAGGGCCATAGAGCTCCCAAGAGATTATGTCCTTTGTTTTTGGCTACCATAAGGGTAGAGAAAGACCATCAGGTGGGGGCAGGGTTAGGTGTGTTTGAGCTTAGACTGTCCTTGGGCAGGGCTTGCTGTGACTGCTGTAGGGGAGGGGAGTGTGGTTCTCAGGCTGATATCGTTGTGCTCCCAGAGGGATTATCACTGCCTTTGCTGCGTTATGCAGGTTGCCAGGGAAGTGGGAGACAGCTGGCAGTTACAGGCTTCACTCAGCTCCCACACAGCTTGAAAGGCTGGTTTCAATCGTATTGTGCCCCTCTAACAGCACCAAGTTTATTTCAAGGCAGCCAGAGACTTGCCCCAGGTTCCAGGCCTCCCCACTAGGAAAACAAGCAAGGCTTTCAGGTTTTGCACCTCCCTGCCTATCACAACTTCTGTGCTATGCCTGCATGTCCAGTTCACCGTCTCCCCCAGTTTCTGTCCAGGAAATTTTGCTTTCAGTAGAAATTGTTACAAAGTTTAGCTGGAGGTTTCCTTCTCCCTGTGGTCTTTCCCCATTTCCACTGGCAGCCCTCCCCAAGGATCCCTATGAGACAAAGTCAGAAATGGCTTCCCTGGGGACCACAAGTGCCCGCAGGATTCTTCCCATTGCTTCCTCTACCCCTGTATTTCACTCAGCTCTCTAAGTTCATCTAGGCTCCAGTTAAGATTAAATCCTTCTCCAGTTATCTGGACCTTCAGGTCCACCAGTGAGGATGTGTGTTGGGGACAGACAATCTCCCTTTCTCACTTTCACACTTGGGGCACTCACAGTTTTTTGGCTGTCTCCTGGAGCCTGCAGCAGCAATCCACTTCCTTCAAAGGGCCTGTGGATTGTCTTAGCTTTCCTGGTATGTTACTTTGGTAGTTCTTGGAGCGAAAGTTCATGATGTGTCTCTACATGCTGCTCTGTCCATCCAAGTGGGAGCTGCAAGTTAGTCTTGCCTCCTATCTACCATTTTCTCAGTCAGTCTCCCTCCTTACATATTTTAAATTCAATCTAAAGGTTTCTTTGTAAATCATAAACTATAACCTAAGTGGAATTGTAAACAGACTATAGCTTACTCTTCTGCCAATCACCAAGTTTTAGCCAAAGGTGGCCAACTGTTCAAATAAGGCAAATTTGGTAAACACTGAGCTGTAACCAATCTGGCTGTTTCTGTACCTCACTTCCATTTTCTATATTTCACTTTCCTTTTTCTGTCCATAAATCTTCTTCCACCGCATGAAAGTCTCTAAGACTACTCTGGCTCAAGAGGCTGCCTTATATGTGAATTGTTCTTTGCTCAGTTAAAATCTTTTAAATTTATTTTGGCTGATGTTTTTCGTTTAACATGTTCTTGTAATACTTTCTTTGGTGGTATTCAGCATCTATGGATATTTATAGATAGTAGAATCCGTAATCAAAAATTGAAACAGTAACACCAGAAAATCACGTTTCCACTCCTCTCTGGTAAAACATTGACTGATAAGACATTAAAGCCCAGTCAGCTGAAGACTACCAGGACAAACTGGTATTCCTGCAAAATCAGCTTTATTGACTCACAGAGAGGAAGAGTAATTAGAGGAATGAGAAATGCCCTTCAAAAAAGTGGAAGTAAGGAACTTTCACAAGGTTTGGATTATTATTGAAGGATTCCAAGGAGGGCATGAAAGAAGCAAGGATGAGTTCTGTATTTGTTGCTTTTTCTCGGAGAGGACAGAGAGCAGCAAGGATTGACCAGGGGCTGGTGACTTAGCAATTAAGTATCCCCAGGAATCAATGGGAATAGCAAAATAGATCTTGGGATATTATGGTAAGAAAGCAGTAATCCGTAAAAAGGGTGTCCTTATGGTATTTTATAGCTGCTGCACAACCTTTGCAAAAACGAAGTTTGCTGTTCAATTTGAAGCTGCTTTTATCTATCTATATGTATGTCTTCTATTCTGATAAATGGCAAAGCTTTTCTTTTTCTGCAGTCTAAGCTTATTTCTACATTTTTAGTCCTGAAGTGTGTTTATTATTTCTCTGTTCTTGCCAATTAGATGAATTTACCCTTGACTTTGGATTCAGGAACCAGAAATTTATAGAGCAAGGAGGAGGTCTATGGAGAATCCATTCTTGAGGTAAGCCAGAGTCGCAGTGCAGCAACATGCAAATGGAGGTGATGCTGGCAGATTCATAATCTCTCTAGTCCCTTGTCAGAACTATTGGCAACAGTTCTTAGAAGACAGATATTATACCATGGTTTGGGTTATTAGAGCAGCTTCAGCCTACCTCAAACTCTTCTCCCTACCCTTGTTTCCATATGAACATTTGCCCAATGTTCTGTGAGTTTCCTAATGACCTCTTGACAACCAATTTCTGTTTCTTCTCATACAATGTTGTTCACCATTATAAAGAACACAAAATAAGCAGCCAAATTCTGGTTAAACCAGCTTTATGTGGTCTAAATCCTAGAGTTATTTAGAACCCTGATTGCTTAAGACTACAAAATTAATTTGAATTGTCAAATATTACAAAAACATATGACCTTGTGAAAACAATTCTAGGAACCATTCCAGGGCCTTAGGAAGTATTCTTGCAAAAGATCAGGCCTGAATCTTAAGCTTTACTAAATTCAAAGTAAATGCATAGCTAGCCAATTTGAAAGTCATGTTTGGAGACTTAGACAACAGATCACAAGTCAAGCATTTTTTGCAAATATATTAGCCTTTATTTTAGACATGATATAACATCTATTTTAATTGCATAATCTCTAACTTCAAACACTTGACAGATTGTTGATAGTATTTAAACAGTTTCTGTAACATTAATATTACAAACAATTTACAGTAGCTGTCAAAACATAAAGTAATTGTAAGAAACTCATGTACTATATTACCTTAACTCCATTTTCTACAAGAAACAGTCAAAATAATGTTGAAGACAGTAAACTCTTTTAAGTGCAATACAAAAAGTTGTCACCTTAATAGTGGCAGTAGCGACCCATCTGGAGCAGTGGCTGTGAAGACGCTGGCTGCAGTAGGGAAGGCATGGGCAGGATTGTGTGCTCTGCAGGGCCAGCAGGAGACAGGAAAAGGCAGGAGCCCTGCCTCTTACCAAGTTGGTGGGGTAGGAGCCCTGTAGTCCTAGATGCGGCTCTGGACCTGAGCATCCCTGTGCTCTGGGGTGCCCAGGAAGGCCCCTCCTGCCCCTGCAGGCTTGGAAGTGACTGCTTCTGCTGCCTGGCCTCTCCCTGCTCCCAGCGCTCACTCCAATTTTGGAGCAAAGTTGTGGCCAAGCCTGAGCACAGTAACGCCTCCCTGCCACCTTGGCCCCCTCCAGACTTTGGGCACTGATGAGCATGGGAGAGAGGCCAAGTGACTGAGGGCAGCTAGGCATGGACCTACAGGCTCCTGTGGGTACAAACAGTCTGGGTGTTGTGGAGGCATGTTGCTGGTGGGAGGCAGACAATTCTGGGTGGAAAGGGGCAGGTCCCTGCCCACCTTCAGGTCAAGGAATGCTTGAAGCCTGGGGGCCAGGTTGCCTGCTCTAGACAAAGTCTGTGGCCCAGAGTGAGAACTTCATTGATGACAATTCCACTAATCAGATGGTGCTTTTTGGAGGCCCATCCATGGCTGTCCGTGGACCAATCAGCCTGCACTTTCTCCTTTCTCAGCCCATAAAAACCCCAGACTCAGACAGACATGGGGACTACCAGCTGTGGTAAGGAGCTGCCCACTTTGGATCCCGTGAACTCGTTGCGATGACCTGCCTTTGGAAAGGAGCTACCCACTATAGGTCTCCTACCCTCTGACAGTTGGATACTTGTAGGGATGACCTGCCTTTGGAAAGGAGCTACTCACTTCAGGTCTCCTGAGAGCTGTTCTGTTGCTCAATGAAGCTCCTATCTGCTTTGCTCACCCTCCAGTTTTCTCTGTACCTCATTCTTCCTGGACACTGGACAAGAACTCTCAACCCACCAAATGGCAGAACTGAAAGGGATATAACACAAACAGGGCTGAAACACATCCTCGCCTTCCCACATTGTGGATGATGAGGAGAGAAGAGTCACAGCCCTTCAGGGATCCCAGACCTAGGGGCTCCATGAAGCAGGGCTGTAACACCCTCCTTGGGGCTCTGAAGTTTTTAGCATCTCTGAGTGTTCAGGAGCCATGGTGATCCCCTTGTCCAGACACTGGTGCCCACAGCAGAAACTGCCTGTGGTATGTCTGGTCTGGCTGCAGCCTCACACAGAGCTGGTACTGGTGCCAGTTCCTGGAGCTGACTGCCGTGCCACAGCAGCTCGCATGCCTGGCTATGTGCAGTGACTGGACCTCGTACTTGCTTGCTCACACACCCCTCACAACTCCATGCCTGGTTTGCCCTTGGTAGATGTGGGATCTGGGTCAGTAGTGTGAGCCGAGTGCAGACTGATGGGCTGAGTGGGCGGAATGAGCCCAGTGGGCATGAGCAATACTGAGGCAGGAGGCACCACCAGCCCCAGAGGTTTCTGGCTGGTGAAGCAACACCCTAAGTATCACGTGATACTAATATATTATTATTTGTAATAATGTTAAAATTTTATTTACTATAATTAATGTAGCATTAATGAGGCTTCAAGGTTAAGCAAACTGGAATTGTTAGTTCATACAATAATTTAAATAACTTCAGATTTCATTGAGTTCAATGTTTGGATTTATTTTAGTAATCATGATGATATATCACGCATGTCCTAAACTAAGCTTCAGCCTAAGAAGGCTAAAGACACAATGGAGAAGATATAAATTCCTCCTGCTAGTGTCCTCACTTTCAACTCCTACTCAGTTGTCTATACTCTTTGCTACCACATTCACCATATGTTTACCACAGGATAGCTTTCCCACCTGAGTTTACTATTTATGTAATCATGACTTCAGGGCATCACATTCTAATAGGGAAAGTATTCCTGAGATTTTGTACTTCAGCTCTCCTTTAGAAAAATGGAAAGAATCTATTTTCTTGCACAGGTGTTTGATTCTCTCATCTGTCTGTGGGTTCGTTGGTAAATACTATTGCTAATCAGTCATGTATAGTGTCTTTTTTTTTCCATCCAAGAAATTACTTACAGAGACATAAAGAAATAAAGTATGTGAAAAGTTAATGCACAAATATAAGGACACCTGAGAATATTCACCAGAATTGGCACATTCCTACTTTATAGGCAAGTGTGTTACCACTTGGAGCCACGTCTATTAACAAGGAGGATGGATTCTTGTTGATCCCATGTGAAAATATGGTAATTATCATGGGAATAACAAAACTTGACCAGAGTATCTGAATTGTGGAGTTGTTAAGCAGGGAGAAAAATACATCATTTTGAAATATTTTGCTTTTATTTCCAAAAGTTTAAGCTACCAGATTACTATGAGTTTTAATAATTTAAGAGAAAAGACAAAGTTTTATACTCTGAAAATATAACATTAGAACACTGACAATATCCAAGCAAAAATCATGATCTTCCTTCATTTGTTTATGTCCTATGTAATTAATTTTTGCCCTGCTCCATTCTGGGTTAGCAGTCTCATAAACTCATCTGTTTCTTGGCTAAAGTTTGGAAATTCTGACTCAGTCCACTCATAGGGTATCTAAGTTGTTTAAATACTGCCATTCAATGTCTCTATCCAGAGGTTACCTGACACAGCTTTTTCCATGGGAATCTGAGACAGTCCTTTGCTGAAGAGGAAGTACTTTGTAAATGCTTTCAGGAATACATCAAAGTAAAATCAAAAGCTCTTTGTACATGACAAAAGACATAAAGTAGCTGTGATTAACTTACTATAGAAAAATTTCAAAAGTGAAAGATTGATGAGAATTCATAACAAGTGTAGTATAACTGACCAAAAATTTTGTTCTTTTGGTCACATACAAAACAAAATAAAAGTCAATCAAAAATTCTGTTAATATAATAACACTATTTTCAAAGATTAGTGGATATTATATCTATTATCTAAAACTAGAGGCATACAATCTTTACCAAAAGAATATTCAGATAAAATCCATAATCCTGAGACCTAATTTACCATGGATATAACACCAAGAACAAATTCAGAATATACCAAGGATATAACATTATACCTATAGTTAACAATATTGTATAGTACACTTAAAAATCTCTTAAGAAGATTTATCTCATGTTGTGTTCTTACTACAATAAAATAAAAATAGCAGTTAAAAAGGAATACTAAGTAAAGATATTTAGTTTGGAGTAGGTACAAAATATCTGTATTAATAAACTCCATCAACAAGTGATGTGAATCCACAAATAAAAATCACTTACTTAGGTGTTAGATTCAAATGTAAAAAATAAAGTGGGTCCTAGTGTTACAAAAGATCATGAGATCTACGGAGATAAAAAGAAGAGCTATATTTTCTATAAAAAAATCTGACAATTCAGGAGATGCAGCCTCAGTGTAAAAGGAAATTTCACTTGATTGGGGATTGGAGATTTAAAGACTATAAAAGCAAAATCCACAGGACAGGCAATAGAGTTAGGGATTGAGGAACAGAGCCTTGTTCAGGTGACCTTTAAGCTCAAAATCACCAGTCTCTTTGATTGGCTGGTTCTAGGTGGTCTGTTGGTAGTCAGTTGGGAAATTTTCACCTGCAGTTTATCTCAGCACTGACAACAAAAACTAGTTTGGCTTGATTGTAGAAAAAGAGGTCCCATTACACTTTTACAGTATCTTTCCAAGAACAAAGTGTAGTGTCTGCTCCCTCACCAGCCATGGCTACTTGATTCTGTTTCAATTTTAAACACCTTAGTGAGCCACGAGGAGTCCATTTTGTTTGTCAGCCGGGAGCACACTTTAACAAAGCTAACATACAAAATCTCTGAAATTATGACAAATAATACGTACAGTTTTTGTCTGATATCAGTCAATGTAGTGCCAAGGCTGATAAATATAAAAATTTGAACTGTGAGGGCATTGCTGATTTTTTTAGGAACTTCCCAAATGCCATAAAACTTCTCAAATATTTACATTAATAATAGTTTTCCATACAAATTCAACCTGCAGAAAGGTCAGTATCTCTTCTGATTTAAGAACTCTTCTCATGAAACGAATCCAAAATTATGTATGAAATAAACCTAATCATTTCTAGCACTTTTTGCAAGGTGACAGAACACATTATTTGTAATTTTCCAGGGTTTGCTGGGAAATATTAAAGACAACTTTAGGTCCAAAAGATAAAACTAGGATTCAATATTGAGAGGGCAAAATATCAAATGTTGTTAGAATATATGCACACTTAATTAAGATAGGATCACAAATTTTAAGAAAAAATACTTGGCTGCCTTTCAATCCAAAGTGAAAATAAAATACTTTTAAAAGTAAACAGTGGAAGTGATATGATTGTAAAGCACCTTGGCTACCTCCTAAGTCAGACACCTTTGTTATAGTCAAGAGCATACTACAATCAACATAAACCATGGAAGTTTGTTCTGGTAAAACATAAAATCTCTGTTCCCAAGTAAGACACCTTTGTTTTTTTTTTTTTTAAATAGTCAAGGATATAATACAATCAATATAAACCATGGAAGGATGTTCTGGTAAAACAAAAAATCACTGTTATCTATTCAGATTACACAGAAAGTAAAGAAAAATCTTTCACAATCTTCTATTAAGAGCAAACCAATAATTCAAGAAAATGTCCTTTTAAGAAAGAGAAAGCCAAAGTTAAACTTTGCATCATCACAATACAGTCACGCATCACTTAATGATGGGGACACATTCTGAGAAACGAGTCCTTAGTTTATTTTGTTATTGTTTGAACCTCATGGAGTGTATTTACATAAACATAGATGATATAGCTCACTACACACCCAGGCTATATAGTATAGCATATTGTTTCTAGGCTACAAACCTGTACAACATGTTACTGTACTGAATACTATCAGTCATTGTAATAAAATTGTAAGTATTTGTATACTAAACATATCTACATGTAGAAAAGGTACAGTAAAAGTATAGTGTTATAATATTATGAGATCATTGTCATATATGTGGTTATGTTGTTTACTGAGATGTACGAAAGGCATAACTATATTTGACACTGAAATCTGTTTGAGAATCTTATAAATAAACCCATCAATCCATAGCCAGTTTGGCCTTGGCAAAAATTCCATTTCCATTAGTTCTATAATTTTCTATACAAGTAGGTTTTGTCCTGAATTTTCCTCTTTCTCATTTGGAACCACCAATACCTTTTACTTGGTACAAAACTACTATATTTTTCCTTAACAAAAAATGCATACTATGTACTTCACACATAAAGTTGGACTGCTGTCAGTATTACTCCTAGCAGTGTCTCATGACAATTTCTTTATTGTGTGGGAAATTTAAAAGTATTTTAGATATATTCAAATTATGTAACTGGCATTTATCTCTAAGCCAAACAGAACAGAGCCATTTTAGAATATTTTGTAGTCAAATTTGGTAACAGCATCCAGAGATAGGAAAATATTACACACCCTCAAAACACAAGTATACATAGACACAGATAAGCAGATAACAGCTTCAATTATAAATATCTACCATGGGCCAAGCACACACACAGAAATACAAAACTCAAAACTCAATAGTTTATATCAAGGGGCTTTTCTTTTCCCATTAAGTACAACTTGTTAATTGACTTGAGCTCACAATAGGCAAATAGAAAACAAATAAACAAACAAACAAAAACAAGATATCTGTGTTGTCTTTCACCCAAAAAGACAAGTTATTTATAAACCATCTGTTTAAAGAGATCAACAAGTGATCAAGCCATAAAACTGAAATAAGCTGGCACCAGAAATAATTTTTTTTTATCTCTTGTCATATCCTTTCTGTCTTTTTGAGAACTCATAAGTATCAAAGTCAATGAGTGCTATTGTAGACCAGTGTTGCTGTTGTACAGGAGTCTGGAACACAGGGTCAGGAGCTGTCCTCTGAGTTCTTCATCTGGAGCACAAGGGAAACTTGGAGGCCTTGCTAACGAGATAGAGAACATAGGGTTTTAAGGGTTAGATCCAATTCTGTCCAAGTCATGGCACCAAATTGTCAAAGACAAAATTGCACCCATTAAAAAGATGGTTTTATTGAAGCTAATGCAATAGTGAGAACATTTATTAATGAGGAAATGTCTCATACAAGAAAAGTGACCTGGGATTTGTAGAGGCAGGTAAACAAAGAAATCATCTGGGGAAAGATGGAGAAAGCACTTATTTCAGGATATCATGGATAAGGTTGTCCTTTGTAGATAGTTGCATCTCTAGAACACAAAAGGATAGAGGAGAGCACATTGGAAAACTAACCTTTTGTATGACTTCTTTACTGTCATCTCAAGGCACAGACTGTCTTCTCTCTGTGCTCCCAGATGACTCCCACTGTCTTCAGGGAGCACAGAGCTTAATCAATGTACAACATTATCACCACAGTGAAAAACAATCAGACAGTTTCTTACACAATTAATAATTTACTTGTAAGACCTAGCAGTTATGCACTTAGATATTAACACTAATTGATTTAAAAGTGTTTTGTAAATATTTATAAGCGCTTTATTTTTAGTAGCCTTCAACCAGTGCAATACGTAAATTGTGGTAGATATGTAAATTTTGGTAGATCCATATAAGAGAATGCTACTCAAAAGTAAATGAGAAAATATTGATGTATGCAACAAAGAGGTATTAATCTAAAAATTATTATATTGGAAGAAAAAAATTAGGAAAAATAAGTTTACTATATAATTTCCTTTCTGTGAAGGTCTGGATAAACAAATATAATCAAGAGAGAAAAAAAGAGATGGGTGGTTTTCTGAGGGAGAATTAAGAGGCTTAACTGCAAAAGTGTACAAGGGAAATTTCTGGCATGATAGAATTGACTAGGGTGTTGATTACAAAAGTATAATATTTATTAAATGTCATAAAATTACAGGTTTAAAATATGTTTCTTTTTTTTTTTTCTGAGACCGAGTCTCGCTCTGTTGGCTCTGTTACCCAGGCTGGAGTGCAGTGGTGCTATCTTGGCTCACTGCAACCTTCGCCTCCCGTATTCAAGCAATTCTCCTGCCTCGGCCTCCTGAGTAGCTGGGATTACAGGTGCACCCTACCATACCCAGCCAATTTTTGTATTTTTAGTAGAGACGGGGTTTCACCATGTTGGCCAAGCTGATCTTGAACTCCTGACCTCAAGTGATGGCCCCTCCTTGGCCTCCCAAAGTACTGGGATTATAGGCGTGAGCCACTATGCCCAGCCTAAAATATGTTTATTTTCTTTGAAAGTTATACCCCACTAATATTGATTAAAATGTATTTGAAAAAGTTATCACATTTTATTGTATTTTAAAACACTTGAAAGAACTGAAGAGGAGTGTTTTGATATTAAATACTAACAGAAATAAATCATTTTCATGTTCATTTTCCTACAACCATCATTTTGTCTTTTATGCACTTTTATTATTTAATAAATATTAATATATATAGTATAGTGGAACGTTGAAGGGACCATATGCAGAATGGTTAAAAACAAGTCTTTACAGTTAAGATTGCCAACTTTCAACGCTTATTTTCATCTCTAACTAGGTGTAATACTTCAGGCAAATCTCTAAAGTTCTTTGTAAATGAAAATGATAGCAGTAGAGTCTATCATATATTGTTAAGATTAAATGTTTTAATATGTGAAAAGCACATACTTATTATGTACCCATCAAACACTAAGTTACATTTGTATTAGACAGATTTCTGGTTTTTATGTTTATATTTTATTTTTTGAAATTTTTTAGACTTTCAAAAATTTGTTTTATTTTTTGAAAATATTTAGATCTTTATTTTGAAATAATTTTAAACTTACAGAAATGTTAAAAGATAAAACAAAGAACTCCTAATACCCTTCACATGATTATTCTATTTACTCTTGTAAATTTATATCATTTGCTTTTTTTTTGAACTCTCTATCTCAAACTCTGTCTCTTAATCTCTCAATTTTTGTCTTTCTCATATGTATTTATGTATAACATATATGTGTGTGTATATACATATGTCCTTTATTTTTAACTAATAAAAATATTGTTTTATTAGAGGTTAATTTCTTTACTTAAGTACTTACAAAGAGAAAACCAGATGGTATTATTTTATCTATTTCCTGAATGTTCCATCCACAAGTTTCATTTTGTCTAATTTTGGAAATGCATAAACTATACAAAGTGATCTAATAAAAAGTTAATTTGACGATGAGTTGTAAACCTTGTTACCAAACTGTAATTTATTTATCTTCCTTTTTATTATTTCAACTTTTGTTTCAGATTCAAGGTGAATATGTGCAGGTTTGTTACATGGGTATATTGCCTGATGCTGAAGTTTGGGGTACTTATGATCCCAAAACCCAGGTGGTAAGCATAGTATCCAACAGGTAGTTTTCAGCCCTTGCCCCTACCTTCCTAACCCTGTCTATTAGTCCCTAGTTTATATTGTTCCTATCTTTATGTCCATATGTTTAGCTCCTACTTATAAGTGAGAAAATGTAATATTTGGTTTTCTGTTCCTGCATCCATGTTGCTGCAAAGCATATGATTTCATTTTTTATGGCTGCATACTATTCTATAGTATATCACCTACCAAAATCATTTTACACAGAATTAGAAAAAAAACTATTATAAAATTCATATGGAACCAAAAAAGAGTGTAACACAATCCTAAGCAAAAAAAAAAAAAAAAAAAAATTGAGGCATCACAATACTCAACTTCAAAGTATGCTACAATAACCAAACATCATTATACTGGTACAAAAACAGACACATAGACCAATGAAACAGAACAGAGAACCCAGAAATAAAGCTGTGCATCTACAACCATTTGCTTTTTGACAAAGTCAATAAAAATAAACAATGAGGAAAGGACTTCCTATTTAATGAATGGTGCTGGATAACTGGTTATTTATATGCAGAAGAATGAAACTAGACAACTACATTGTACCATATTAAAAAAAATTAACTCAAAATGGAGTGAAGATCTAAATGTAATACTTCAGAGTATAAAAATCTTAGAAGAAAAATCTAGGGAATATAGCATTTTGGACATTGGCCTTACAAAGAATTTACAACTAAATCCTCAAAAGCAATTGCAACAAAAACAAAAATTGACAAGTGGGATCTAATTAAAGAGCTTCTGCACAGCAAAGAAAGCTATCAACAGAGTAAACAGACAACTCACAGAATGGGAGAAAACATTTGCAAATTATGCATCCCACAAAGGTCTAATATCCAGATTCTATAAGGAATGACATAACAATAGAAAAACAAATAATGCCATTAAGAAGTGGGCAAAGGATATGAACAGGCACTTCTCAAAAGAAGACATACATGTGGCAAACACACATATGAAAGTATGCTCAACATCACTAATCATGAGAGAAATGCAAAGTAAATCTGTAATGAGATACCATATCACACCAGTCAGAATGCATATTATTAAAAAGACTATAACAGAGAAAACAGAAAACATATACTGTTGGTGGGAATGCAAATTAGTTTCAACCACTGTGTAAAGCAGTTTGGAGATTTCTCAGAGAACTTAAAATCGAACTACCATTTGACCCAGCAATTCATTTACTGGGTTTATACTCAAAGAACAGAAATAATTCTACAGAAAAGACACATGCATTCATATGTTCATCAGAACACTATTCACAGCAGCAACAACATGGAGTCAACCGAGGTGCACATCTTTTTTATTATTGGAATTGGTTAAAAAGACTGTAGCGCTGCTTTAAATATTAAATATTAGAGCTATATGTTTTTTAAAAGTACAGATTCCATAAGCATGTTGTAAATCCTAGAACAACTGCAAGCAGACAGATTTCTCTCTCACTTTCTCTGTCGCTATATGTGTGTGTGTGTGTGTGTGTGTGTTTATGGTATGTATACATTTATTCTATTAATATTTCACTAATGTATATAGGAGAAAATAAAGAAATAAAGCTAACATTATGTGTGATATTGACTTAAGTTTTACTGTCTAATGAATATAAAATAATTGTATTGATTTTGAATCCTATAAGACATTTAATATATAAGATTAAGGATAAATCCATGAAAGAGATTAAACAGAAGCAAGAGGCATGTAGAAAATGAAAACAAAAATGGCACCAAGAGGAAAAAGAATGTCAAATTTCATGAAAAGTGTATGTTGTGCATTTTACACATAGCAGAGATTTCACTATTTATAGAATTGGGCAGTGAAATCACTGGTTGCCATGGAGAAGATATTAATGTAATGGTGGATCAAGAAGCCAAATTGCTTTAGCTCTAAATGTGAATGAGAGACTGAATGGGAAGTGAAGCCATCTTTTAAAGAAGAAATGGTAGCTGTGTAACTAGAGAGCTCTTGGCTATATAAGGATAAGAGCTAGAATGTAGACAATTGAGCATATTTATACGCTCGATGGAACAACTCAATAAAATGCATAAAATTAAGAGCACAAGAGAAAGGGGTAAATGAGCACTTAAGCTGGTTGTTAGGGATAATATCTAGATCAAAATGGGAAGAGTTAACACTGGATCAGAGAATGACAATTTATTAGAGAAGGTATAAATAAATAAATTGTGAAGGCAAAATTGTTTCATGTCTCTGTCTGTATGTCTTGTAGTGTATGTAGGGAGAAATGTTCTATCACCTGTTTTCTGTGAGATCATTTGGTTTCAATATTTTAACTAAAAAGCTAAAAAATAAAGAGAACTACCTTTCTTTTGTGTTTATTGCAAGCAATGACTTATTTAACACTATAAACTCTTTATGTAATTTTTAATCACAAATGTCTAATTCAGTGGATTTAAAGAGTTTTTGAATCTCTACATTTTTAAAGCTATGGGTAACATTGTTGTGGTCTCAAGAAACATTAACCTGGTAATGATCATAAAGAAATAGATATTATTAATGTCAGATTGAGACTAAAGCAAGGGGTGGTCACAGCTCCATTTTGGAAAATCATTCCTAATAAGAATTAAGAGATTTTATGGAAATACATTACACTGTTAAAGACAGGTAGGATGTCAAAAAGGGTCTTGGGAAGACAATGCATTCCAAGAATCCATTCCAACAATGCAGTCTCCAACAATGTGGAGGCGGAAAACATAGGGATATAAGAATAAGGATAGAAAGGCAACAGGCTAAACTTGATATGAACCCCACCAGTGATATAATTTAAAAAAAGTACTCAACTTTTTTGAGCTTCAAGTTTCCTCTCTAGAGACAAAGTTACAATACCTATTATGTGTGTGTGTACACACACTACAAGATATTAAATACAAGGAACCAACACAGTCCCTGAAATATTGTCTAGAACAGGAAACAAAAATAGAGAAAAGTTAGGTATTAAGTCTGGATTATTGCACTACAGAATAAATGCTGATTTGGGGAAAGAATTGGAAATTTGTGTGTAGAAACAGACATAATTGAATAGGCTCTTGGGAAAGACTAAATGAGCAGTAAAACCATCAGCTTTCTTTTCTACTCAGATAATTAGTCATTAGAATAAAATTATCTATATTAATGTTATAATATATTACTTTCTACTTTATTCAACAATAAGTCTGGCAGACTATCAGTTGCTGTCTTATGCCAAAGAATTCCTTGAAATTGTTATATATTGGTGTGGCATAGGATCAAGATGGATTATACTCAAATAGCACAACTGTATTGATTGGGAAGTGATGCTCATTGATGGGGAAGTTTTTTGGTCAGGGGAATGCATTCAATGTCTTCTTTACTTATAATTGTCTCTGAAATGTCAGATTATGTTGTGTTTCAACTGACAAGAATGCAGAACATCTAAATGCTTTTGAAGCTATTATTTTACATATTCTATTATTACAAATATTACTATATTTACCAGTAACAGACAAAATTTATATACTATCAACTTCATTTTTTAAATTTAATTTATAATTGAATATGCTATGTGTCAAAATTTTTGGTAGCATCAACACTTCTATAAGATTATTTTTATGTATTCTTTCTTGTATAGTTAGTACTAGAACATTTTTTTTAAGAATTAGTTCCCTAAACCTTTAAGAATTAATATTTTTTCACTCCCCCTGATTTCATTTCAGTTTTTACTTCTTGCATCCAATTTTAGGTTATAATAATAATCATGCATAACAAAGAAGTCAAGAGTGTAGACAGATGAAACTTTAGTATGTGAGAAATACATTATGGGTAACATATCACATCTCACAACACTCAAGATCAGCTGACTTTTACTTAAAAAAGTCTTCAAGTGTATTTATCTGTTTCCCAAACTTTCAACAGCATACATATGACAAAACAGAATGTTTATTCATTCTTGACTCCACAAAAGGATATTTTTATTGAGGCAAATACACTTATTAAGAAAAACATTTGGCCATTTTGGAGGGGTTTTGGGGTGTGGTGTGACTGGGGGTGCTCAGCTAGGCTAGGCTTGGTGGGAAGGTGTGTGCTGAGGTCACGCTTTCTGTGGCTGCCATGTTGGGAAGCCGCATGACTCGTGGACAGGCAGGGAAAAAGAATTGTCACATCTATGTGGATAGCTTACCTTCAGGTATCCCAACCAAGGACACTGAGGACGTGATCTATAAATATGGGCACTATCTGTGACACGGACCTCAAGAATCCCATGGACCTCCCTTGGCCTTTGTTGAGTTTGAGCAGCCACGATGAGGAAGATGCAGTGTATGGTCTCTATAGCTGTGATTACAACAGATGCCTTATGCTGGTGGAGTCTCCTACAAACGGCCTTGGCACAGGCCAAGGAGGCAGCGGAACTCCCGAAGGTTTCCATGGCTCCCCTACCCAGGTGGTCTGAAAACAGAGTGGTTGTCTCTGGGCTACCTCCAGGTGGAAGCTGGCAGGAGTTAAAAGATCACATGCATGAAGCAGGTGGTGTATGCCATGCTGAGGTTTACCAAGATGGCATGGTGTCATGAAGGGTGTAGAGAAAGAAGATATTACCTTTGTGGCTGGGAAGCTGGATAATACCAAGTTTAGATCATTACATTGCTCATTTTGTAACTATTTTGCTTCCTCCCAAACATCTTTTGTCTTAATAAGAACTAATGTGGGAAGAACTGACTAATTTGTCACAGTGCTTAGTTACAACTGGTAATGTGTGACCTGCTGGTAGTGTACATGTAGGTATAGAGTATCTTTAAATCTAAGATAAAGGATAATATCAATATTGCTAAATCTGCATATCCTCTGTGTGACTGTTAGAGCATTGCTATTTTATTTTCTTAAGAAAAAATGAAGCAAAATGGAAAGTTCCAATGTATTGGTGTACATAATCCAGTTGGGAATATTTTAAATCTCACCTTCTACTTTAAACTAATTTTTCATAATTGGCTCATATATTTAAAACACTTTAATTTACAAATTAAATTGCAAATGAGAGCACTGAATTTAGTTTAGACTTAGGTGGGTAGCAATACCAGTAAGCTTTTAAACGACATAAATTTTTCAACCACAAACCCTGTAATATGCTGTAGAGTAAGTGTTGGCACTATCAGTTGAACTGTAAATATCAAATGCTTCTTTCAACTAGTCTCTATACTGACTAAGTTTCTAAAATTTATCTTCTGTGCACCTCTGCCTCCCGGGCTCAAGTGCTCTTCCCATCTCACCTCCCAGTAGCTGGGACTACTGGTGTGGGTCACTACATGCAGCTAATTTTTGTATTTTTTGTAGAGACAGGTTTTCATCATGTGGCCTAAAAATCCTGAGCTAAACTGATCTGCCTGCCTTGGCCTCCCAAAATGCTGGGATAACAGGTGTGAGCCACTGTGCCCTGCCATTTTGCAGAATTTGATAGTTATTGATACTCATCAGTTAAACTGAATACAGACTGTGGTGGTTAATACTGAGTGTCAACTTGATTGAATTGAGGTATGCAAAGCATTGATCCTGGGTGTGTCTGTGAGGGTGTTGCCAAAGGAGATTAACACTTGAGTCAGTGGGCTGGGAAAGGCAGACCCACCCTTAATCTTGGTGGGCACCATATAATCAGCTGCCAGCACTGCTAGAATATAAAGCAGGCAGAAAAATTTGAAAAGACTAGACTGGCCTAGCCTCCCAGCCTACATCTTTATCCCGTGCTGAACCCTTCCTGCCCTCACACATCAGACTCCGTTCAGTTTAGGGACTCAAACTGGCTTCTCTTGCTTCTCAGGTGCAGATGGGCTATTGTGCGACCTTGTGATTATGTGAGTTAATACTTGATACTTGAAGGGGAGACCAGGTCCCCTTGAGGAAGAATCTCAATACACTACCAACAATTTATGCTTGTAATCTTTCTACCATCCTTCTCCAAGGAGACCTCTGGACTTTTACCAGGGTAACCGTGCACTGGGGAAAGGAAAATGATCAAGCATTTTGGGGATTACTTGACCCTGGCTCTGAGCTTATGTTGATTGCAGGGGACCCAAAACGTCATTGTGGTCCTCCAGTTAAAGTACGGGCTTATGGAGGTCAGATAATTACTGGAATTTAACTCAGGTCTGACTTGGAGTGGGTCCAGGGGTCCCTAGACTCATCCTGTAGTCATTTCCCCAGTACCAGAATGCATAATGGTCATATACATATTTAGCAGCTGGCAGAACCCCCACATTGGCTCCCTGACTGGTGGTGACGGCTATTATGGTGGAAAAGTCTAAATGGGAGCCAGTAGAGCTGCCTCTACCTAGAAAAATAGTAAATCAAAAACAATATTGCATCCCTGGAGGGACTGCAGAGATTAGAACCCTGACTAATACACAGAGATAACTCATTCCTCAGAAATCTTTTGTGATTACAGTATTTAACATTTTGCCTCCTCTTTTTTGCTTTAGCTGGTTATAAAGGTTTGGATTGGAGAGGGCTCACTAGATCCCAATCCTTGGAGCTGGATCTTTGGATTCAAATCATAATGTGGATAGGACAGGGGGAATCAATTTAGTTGGGACAGGAATCCACTACTATGTTCCTGATAACCTGATACTGCTCCGTTAATCCTCGTGGATTGATACTTGAAAGATATATTAATCCTCATGGAGCAGGATCAGATTACCAGGAACATAGGAGTGGATTCCTGTCCCAACCAAATTGCATTCCTTTGGATTTTTAAATTTAACTTAATTGGCTATTCTAAAGAGTCCCCCTCACCCAATGTTTGATCATTGGAGCCCTTAAGATGCAAAATGAAATTGTGTTTTGCATTTTTTGGTAACAGGAGTAAAGGGAGGACCTGGAAATATATGCTGGAGCATTCTTCTTGGAAGGATTCAGCAAAAGCAGGTGGCAAAGATGTAAAGGGGAAGGGAGAGGGATTCTTTAAAATAGTAAATCACTAAGTTACTTCTAAATTTAAAGAAAATGAAATTGGCTGGGCACGGTGGCTCATGCCTGTAATCCCAGCACTTTGGGAGGCCGAGGCGGGTGGATCACTTGAGGTCAGCAGTTCAAGACCAGCCTGACCAACACGGAGAAACTCCATCTCTACTTAAAAGAAAAAAAAAAATACAAAAATTAACTGGGTGTGGTGGTGTGCTCCTGTAATCTCAGCTACTTGGGAGGCTGAGACAGTAGAATAGCTTGAACCTGGGAAGCAGAGGTTGCAGTGAGCAAAGATCGTGCCACTGCAGTCTAGCCTGGGCAACAGAGCAAGACTCTGTCTCAAAAAAAAAAAAAAAGAGAAAAGAAAAGAAAACAAAATGAAATTGGAGTAGAGGAATAGGTTTTTTCTTTGAATAAAATAAACATTTTTTAAACAACCAAACTTAATAACTTTCTATTTAAATTATTAGTTGTGCTCAGCAGAGGACAAAATGTTATTTATTTATGGCTTGCAACTATCTTCCCTAACAAGAAGTTCTATGGTATACTTGTTCTCCAGGATAATTGCAGCTTTGACATGGCAGAATTAGGATGCTGGTTTCCTTCCTGCTTCAAACACATCTATCAGTCTGCTCCTAGCAGCTAATTATAAATGCAACTCACGAGTTACAAGTCTGTTTAAACTCCTGTTTGAATCTTTAAAATGAATTTGAATGAGAAAGGTTTTATTAAAACAATTGAAGAACCAGTTAACTATTACGTTCAGAAAGTCCAAAATCTCTGAAGAGCTATTTAATCCTCATTGTATTTAATCTAAATATGATGAAGTAACTTGTGACTCCCATTACTACGTGTTAAAATGAAGGAAAAACTGACTTGCTCTATCACAGGAATTTCTGTATATATGTTAACATTTTAGGGTCACATATACCAATTTTTTGTTTTCCTACTGAAATGGGAAGAGTTTCCTTATCCCCCTCACAGGGCCTGTGACTAGGGGTATAGCTCCTTTCTTCAGTGCCCTACAGCTCAAACCTCTAGGGAGAGCATGCAGACAGGCAGGCTGTGAGGTGCATGGGCTCTGACCCCATGACAGTGTCTAGGGGTGAATATTTACAGCTCCTGAAGCCCCAGTGGGCATGTGTTACAGTGTGCTCTCTTAGTTTTGCCATCTGAAGGCAGTTTGGTTAATCAGCTCAATTAGACCCTCTGCCTTATTTCAAGGACAGAGGGCTTTCTGTATCCTGGGGTTCTTGCCTTGATGTACCGGAAAAATCGGATCACACGTGGGCTTGGAGAATGAGTGGAAGGTTTTATTGAGTGGTGGAAGCAGCTCTCAGCAGATAGGTGGGGAGCCAGAAAGAGGATGGAGTGCGAATGTGGTTTTCCTCTGGAGTCGGGTGCTCAGCTGCCAGACTCTCCTCTGACCACCCCGGCCAAATTCCCTCAGTGTCCACGTCGTTCTGCCAGTCGATGGCCTGCTGGCGTCTGCCAGTGCCTGTCAGTGTGCTCTTCCACTCCTCTACTTCTCTCAACGTCCAGCCGCCTATGTGCTCTTCTGACAGTGTGTTCCTCTCAACGTCTGGTCGCTTGTGTTCTTGCCTGCCAGGGTCTCAGGGTTTTTATAGGCACAGAACGGGGGCATGGCAGGCCAGGGTGATCTTGGAAAATGAAACATTTGGGTGCAAAAAGGAGAGCTGTCCTCACCTAGGTCCGTAGGCATAGGCCCGAGGGTGGAGCCCTCCCCAAGGACCCTGCCTTCCTCCTTCCAGCACTTCCCTGCCCCTCCCCCACTACTGCTTCACAATGATGTATTTCCAAGAATAACATAGAATAATTAAGACTCTACTTCTAGTTACAACTTACATGCAATAATATGGTTATAAACATGAATAAAATTTATTAAAAATTTAATTAGCATATATGACTGGAAATAGTTCAATCATGCAAACATGATAAATGACTGCAGATTGTATTATATTTGGGGAATCTACTTGGAAGGATTTGATCACTACGTAATAGTTGCCACCAAGAGATTAACCACTGTTGTTGATCTGGAGTAATAAACAGTTCTGTCCTATATTTATTTTGATTATTAGTATGTTTAGCTCATGAAAAAATAAGTCTGAAGAAATGTGTTCATTAGTACCTTCACATTTTGTATGGTTTATTTCATGAGTAAATTATAGCTATTAGACTTATTAACACTGGATGATAGTCTAGGAATTTTTACTCTGAAGTCACATCAAAGGAGGTCAATTGGTATTGGGAAAAATAGTCATATGATCCTCAGAGGTTTGAGAGTTTACCATAGAATTAATTCAAAACAATTGATGTTCTTAGTGTACTCTATAAGCTGTCATAAGTTTTTCTAGGCTTCTCATTCACTATTTGACAATGCAGAGGATAAAACATATCAGATGGAGTTACAATTATTTTTAAAGATTTCATACTCTGTGATGTTTATCCTCAACTCTGAAGAAAATCTCTTGATCAAAACTGACATTCTCTCTAAGGAGTACAACTATTTGTGATTACTATATGTAATTGCTACAATATTTTCATTAACTTGTTCATACTTTCCATTTATCTCCAATAATGTCTGTAAATATTAGTTTCAATTCTTCACATTATGGTTATATTTTATTTAGCTGTATACTTTCCAATGCAAGTCTCTCACATAATACTTTAAATTTGGTACAGGTCACCAAATATTCTAGTTATTTTCTCAACATAAAGCACTACAACAAACAAACAAAAATTTATTTTGATAGTCTGTAGGTTAGTAGAGTAGCTAAAAAAAGATAGAATATGAAATGGAAAAAGTACTAAATAACTTTCTTGTTACAATATCATAAGATGATTCAAATATAGTAGAATAAAATATGCAAACTAGTTTGTGCATTTGACTTATTTAAAATAGTGTAATTAAAGGGTCATCTGATTATCCTTGTATTCATGTTTTTGTCTGTAGTGATTCATTTATTTTTCTCACTCCCCAAGAAAAATGTATGTGTCTTGTATTTGTGATTTTCAATGCCATATACTTCATTCCATATGGAATAAATCAATATATATTTATCAATCAGTTACACTACACCAGCAAGTTTTAATGTTCTGAATATAGATGAACTCTTTGGGGAATTAGTCACTGAAATTTCAATATATACAATATTGTGTCTGGTTTCATGACATTCATATTTCTAACATTTGACTTACAAAAGTATATGTTTAAGCATATGAATAAATTAAAGAAAGCACTACCGAAGAAAATATCAATCTATAGGAAATTACTATACATAAAGGATTTTAACTGAAAAGTTTTCTCACTTAGAAAAAAATAAACACAGAAATGTTTGTATTTTGAAGCTTATATTACTAGAAGATTAAGATCCCTAAAATACATTTTTTATTTTGCTGTACTTTTGAGGAATGACCGTCTTTATTAAATACATACATTAAAGGTTAGGCTTGTTTTTCTTTCTTCTTCTTCTTTTTTTTTCCTATCAGAAAACAGGAAATTTGAGGGAATGGAAATTTGTATCTTATCATATGGAATTCCCTCCTTCCCTTCATTGTTTTCTTTCTTCCCTTCTTCCCTCCTTTCCTTTATCATTGGTATATTGTTCTTTTTCATTAATGCAATCAAAGAATTTACATTGCATTATTTCTATATGCCAGATACCATGCCAGCCATCAGAAAACAGTGACAAAAAGACATATGGTTATTAGATATCACTGCTAATAAAGAGAATCCCCATGAGAATATTTTCAAATTAATAAATAGTTTAGGTTATGTTACAAAAGTATACACTAGGGATTATTAGTAAATAAAAATATTTTATGGATGAAATATTTTATTCAAGCCCAAGAAACAACTTTAATAATAGCCTGAGTTTGGATATTATTAATTAAAGCAAACAAGTAACATGTGTGTTGTTAGTATTATACACCGTTAATGAATTTGTCAATTCTACCTTCCTACTGCCTTTGTAATATATAGTGAATGCCGTTAGGATCACACATCAGCTCTTCTAAAAGAATGTCCTAATGTACCAAGGTGGTGGCCAACTATGATAGAGGTTTTGGTCACTGAAATGTCTTGGAAATAGTCTGTCAGCAGCTGAGCTTTCATTTACAACAAAATCTGTCAAGAAAAATAACCTTGCTGCATATTTATATTTCTCAAAGGAAATATCAGAGAACTACTTTCAATTTTATCCAAAGAAATTGGACTAGCCAAATAAGATGAAGTCTTAACTGAATCATTTTGGCAGCAAATAAATCAAAGTTTAGAGGTAATTGTTAAGTGTTTTCAGCTGCTAAAATGCCTCTATGTTTTTATACAAGGAGGGCAAGCTGCTATTCAGTCTTTCTGTAGTACAACAGGCTATTAACTATTAAGATGCTCCTAGGATTTTGTAGGAAAAAATCATTGAAAAAAATTAAATTATCAAAGTTTTCTTGTATGCAGGGGTTTAACTACATATCCAGTTTAGTTATATACATGTATATATGTATAATTTAAATATATGTTAAAGGATTTAGTAAATTTGGCGCTAAATGCACCAGTAAATACAGGTGGTAGGTTTAATTGGAAGTCCATAAGATATTCAGAGAAAAAAAAAATCCTTTAGGAAAATCCTTAATTTTTGTAATTTTCTGAAATTTTAGATATAAAGTTTAAAAAAGGAGCAGACATCAAGCAGAAACTATAATGAGTTTACTCGGAATTCTAGATATTTTCTGGGGCTACTTTTTCATTTATTTTAAAGAAATAGTCCAACCTTGGTATAATCATATTGTTCCTTGTTATTTATACTGTTCAGTTCTGCTTGGTGAAATGCACTTAAGAAACTGAAAAACTGTTGTTGCTGGTTTTTTGTTTTTTGTTTTTTTGTTTTGTTTTGTTTGTTTGTTTTTCCCTGCAGAATTGTTAAATTTCCTCATGATAGTCCATAATCATGTGTACTTGGTGTTTCTAGGTTAAGTAAGACTTTGGATATCATGCTTCAGAATTCTTAACTTTTCAAGCAACTTTTAAATATTTCTTCTGCTTGATTTGCTATATTATTTTATTATTTTTTCCAGGAGTTCTCTTTTCATTTCAGACCTCAGTGCTTTTAAAAATCATATAATCAACTTCTCAGGAGTATTTGGATATAATGTGGGAAGAGCAGTGGCTGCAGTTGGATCTGATTTGCTACCTCTTCCTAATCTTATACTAGAAACTTAAGTACTTTGCTCCTCACAAATTTAGGGGATTCATAGTTATCTCTGGAGCATAAAATTATGTAATCCATTCATTTGTGATAAGTAATGGATTATGATTTGTACGTGAGAAACATACCTACCATGTTTACCGTAATTACAGTCATATTTTACCTCAGTGTTATTGTGAGACTCAGTGGAGCTATATTAGATGGAAAACTATAGCAAATAAATTCACTCACAACTTAGGTTGGTTAAAATAGAGATCTGTGAAAATTGCTGGTTACTTTTCTTTGCTTACCATGTGTATCAATATCTAATTCTAATAAGCACCACCACCATTATTTTCAGCCTGGTTTTATTAATCTACATAGAGATGTCTGTAGAGAAGTTATTTAACTCAGGACATTATTAATAACAAAGATACATTTTTTTTGAAAATAAATGAATGCGTAAACTATACCGAAACTAGAAGGAATATACTCATTATACCAAAAATGATATCTAATAGGTTTATATGTAAGTCTCCACTATGCTTATTAAGAAAACAGTGAGAAAAATTAACAAGTCAGGTTAAGGCATTATTTATCAAAAATGCTTCACAGTTTTATGTAAAAAACAAAATAGTTTCAAGAATAAATATATGTGTGACATTTTTCATAAAATATACATCATAAATTATAATGCTTGCTAGAGCTGCAAAATGTAGATATGATTGGTAGATCATATAGAGTTATAACATGTACTGTATCCCCAAGACCTATCTAATCTTAGTAGAAAAGTATTCACCCCAAGGATGAAGCCAACCTGATCATGGAGGATAAGCTTTTTAATGTCCTGCTGGATTTGGTTTGCCAGTATTTTACTGAGGATTTCACATTGATGTTTATCAGGGATATTGGCCTGAAATTCCCTTTTTTTGTTGTTTCTCTGCCAGGTTTTGGTATCAGGATAATGCTTGTCTCATAAAATGAGTTAGGGAGGAGTCCCTCTTTTTCAATTGTTTGGAATAGTTTCAGAAGGAATGGTACCAGCACCTCTTTGTACCTCTGATAGAATTCGGCTGTGAATCCGTCTGATACTGGGATTTTTTTGATTGGTAGGCTATCAATTACTGCCTCAATTTCAGAACTTGTTATTCTATTCAGGGATTCAACTTCCTTGTTTAGTCTTCGGAGGGTGTATGTGTTCAGGAATTTATCCATTTCTTCTAGATTTTCCAGTTTATTTGCATAGAGGTGTTTATAGTATTCTCTGATGGTAGTTTGTATTTCTGTGGGATCAATGTTGATTTCACCTTTATCGCTTTTTATTGTGTCTGTTTGATTCTTCTCTCTTTTCGTCTTTATTAGTCTGGCTAGCAGTCTATCCATTTCGTTAATCTTATCAAAAAAACAGCTCCTGGATTCATTGATTTTTTGAAGGGTTTTTCATGTTTCTATCCCTTTCAGTTCTGTTCTGATCTTAGTTATTTCTTGCCTTCTGCTAGATTTTGAATTTGTTTGCTCTTGCTTCTCTAGTTCTTTTAGTTGTGATGATAGGGTGTTGATTTTAGATCTTACCCGCTTTCTACTGTGGGCATTTAGTGCCATAAATTTCTCTTTAAACACTGCTTTAGCTGTGTCCCAGAGATTCAGGTTCGTTGTGTCTTTGTTCTCATTGGTTTCAAAGAACTTATTTATTTCTGCCTTAATTTTGTTATTTACCCAGTATTCATTCAGGAGCAGGTTGTTCAGTTTCCATGTAGTTGTGAGATTTTTGAGTGAGTTTCTTAATCCTGCATTGTAATTTGATTGTGCTGTGTCTGAGAAACTGTTTGCTATGGTTTCTGTTCTTTTGCATTGGCTGAGGAGTGTTTTTATTTCCAATTATGCAGTCAATTTTAGAGTAAGTGCAATGTGGTACTGAGAAGAATGCATATTCTGTTGATTTGGGGTGCAGAGTTCTGTAGATGTCTATTAGGTCCACTTGGTCCAGAGCTGAGTTCAAGTCCTGAATATCTTTGTTAATTTTCTGTCTTGTTGATCTGCCTAATATTGACAGTGGGATGTAAACATCTCCCACCATTATTGTGTGGGAGTCTAGTCTCTTTGTAGGTCTCTAAGAACTTGCTTTATGAATCTGGGTGCTCCTGTATTGGGTGCATATATATTTAGAATAATTAGTTCTTCTTGTTGCATTGATCCCTTTAACATTATGTAATGCCCTTCTTTGTCCTTTTTGATCTTTTTTGGTTTAAAGTCTGTTTTATCAGAGACTAGGATTGCAACCCCTGCTTTTTGTTGTTGTTGTTTTCCATTTGCTTGGTGAATCTTCCTCCATCCCTTAATTTTGAGCCTATGAGTGTCTTTGCATGTGAGATGCGTCTCCTGCGTATAGTACACTGATGGGTCTTGATGCAAATTAATAAACGTAGTAAATCACATAAACAGAACCAATGACAAATATTGGAAGTGCTGGCCGGGGCAATCAGGCAAGAGAAAGAAATAAAGCGTATTCAAATAGGAAGAGAAGAAGTCAAATTATCTCTGTTTGCAGATGACATGATTGTATATTTAGAAAATCCCATCGTCTCAGCCCCAAAACCCCTTAGGCTGTTAAGCAACCAGCAAAGTCTCAGGATACAAAAATCAATGCGCAAAAATTACAAGCATTCCTATACACCAATAATAGACAAACAGAGAGCCAAATCAAGAGTGAACTCCCATTCACAATTGCTACCAAGAGAATAAAATACCTAGGAATACAACTTACAAGGGATGTGGAGGGCCTCTTCAAGGAGAACTACAAACTATTGCTCAAGGAAATAATAGAGGACACAAACAAATGGAAAAGCATTCTATGCTCACAGAAATGAAGACTTAACATCATGGAAATGGCCATACTGCCCAAAGTAATTTATAGATTCAATGCTATTCCCATTAATCTACCATTGGCTTTCTTCACATAATTAGAAAACACTACTTTAAATTTTACATGGAACCAAAAAAAAAAAAAAAAGAGCCTGTATAGCCAAGACAATCTTAAGCAAAAAGAACAAAGGTGGAGGCATCACACTACCTGACTTCAAACTATACTACAAGGCTACAGTAACCAAAACAGCATGGTACTGGTACCTAAACTGATATATATATATATTATATATATATATATATATTATATATATATATATTATATATATATATATATTATATATATATATATTATATAATATATATATATAATATATATACCAATGGAACAGAACAGAGGCCTCAGAAATAACACCACACATCTACAACCATCTGATCTTTGACAAACCAGACAAAAACAAGTAATGGGGAAAGGATTCCCTGTTTAATAAATGGTGTTGGGAAAACTGGCTAGCCATATGCAGTAAACTGAAACTAGACCCCTTCCTTACACTTTATACAAAAAATAACTCAAGATGGATTAAATATTTAAACATAGGACCTAAAACCATGAAAGCCCTAGAAGAAAACCTAGGCAATACCATTCAGGACATAGGCAAGGGCAAAGGCTTCATGACTAAAACACCAATAGCAATTGCAACAAAAGCCAAAATTGACAAATGGGATCTAATTAAACTAAAGAGTTTCTGCACAGCAAAAGAAAGTATCATCAGAGTGAACGGGCAACCTACAGCATGGGAGAAAATTTTTGCAATCTATCCCTCTGACAAAGGGCTATATCCAGTATCTATAAGGAACTTAAACAAATTTACATGAAAAAAATAAACAACCCCATCAAAAAATTGGCAAAGGATATGAACAGACACTTTTCAAAAGAAGACATTTTTGCAGCCAACAAACATGAAAAAAAGCTCATCATCACTGGTCATTAGAGAAATGCAAATCCCACAATGAGATACCACCTCATGCCAGTTAGAATGGCAATCATTAAAAAGTCAAGAAACAACAGATGCTGGAGACGATGTAGAGAAATAGGAATGCTTTTACACTGTTGGTGGGAGAGTAAATTAGTTTAACCATTGTGGAAGACAGTGTGGCAATTCCTCAACGATCTACAAATAGAAATATCATCTGATCCAACAATCCCATTACTGGGTATATACCCAATGGATTATAAAACATTCTACTATGAAGACACAGGCACACATATGTTTATTGCACCACTATTCGCAACAGCAAAGACTTGGAATCAACCCAAATACCCATCAGTGATAGACTGGAAAAAGAAAATGTGGCACGGCTGGGTGCGGTGACTCACGCCTGTAATCTCAGCACTTTGGGGGACCCAGGCAGGTGGATCACCTGAGATCAGGGGTTTGCGACCAGCCTGACTAACATGGAGAAATCCTGTCTCTACTAAAAATACAAAATTAGCCAAGTGTGGTGGCACATGCCTCTAATCCTAGCTACTCGGGAGGCTGAGGCAGGAGAATTGCTTGAACCCGGGAAGCAGAGGTTGTGGTGAGCCTAGATTGCACCATTTACTCCAGCCTGGGAAACTAGAGACAATTCTTCTCAAAAAAAACAAAAACAAAAGTTAATGTGGCACATATACACCATAGAATACTTTGCAGCCATTAAAAAGAATGAGTTCATGTCCTTTGCAGGGACATGGATGAAGCTGGAAACCATCATTCTCGGCTAACTAACAAAAACAGAAAACCAAACCCCGCATGTTGTCACTCATAAGCAGGAGTTTAACAATGAGAACATGTGGCCATAGGGAAGGGAACGTCACACACCAGGGCTTGTTGGGGGGTTGGGGGCTAGAGGAGGGATAGCATTAGGAGAAATACCTAACGTAGATGATGGGTTGATGGGTACAGGAAACCACCATGGCATGTACATACCTATGTAACAAACCTGCATGTTCTGTACATGTATCCCAGAACTTAAAGTTATGATAATAAAAAAAAAGATCAATACAAAAAAAAGAAAGAAAAAAGAAAAGTATTCAATATTTCATTCTGAAATATGAAGTTAGGTGAACATTTAGAAGGCCAATACCATATAGAGAAAATTCTTTGTAGTTCCAGTATGCTAATGGTAATTTATTTCTTTATTGTTTGTTTTCCTTATTCATAAATGTGCATTAACTGTCCAGCGATTTTTTTTTGCATCTATTCAAATTGTTATATTATTTTTGTCCTTTATTTTAATAGAAAAATAGTTTACTTCAAAAAATTTAACATACATTCAGTTTTTAACAATATTATTATTCCTGTGGGTTGCTGAGTTTTTGAATCTATAAGCTGGTGTTCTTCTCCTAAAAAGTTGGGAAGCACTTGCCATTTAAAAAAAATTTTTTTCTGCCCCAAACTCCTTTGATTTTTTTTTGGAGAGTGTAATTGCCAGATGCTTTGATATGTCCCACAGGTCACTACATCTCTAATCATTTTCCTTCAATATTATCTTCACTGTTCTTTGTTTTGAATAATTTTCATTGATCAATCTTTACATTCATTAACAATTTCTTCCACCATCTCCAGTCTGCTCTTAAACCCATCCAGTACTTTTCCATTTCAATTATTGAACACTTTAGATCAACTTTGGTATATATTTTGTTGTTTCCACTTCTTGCTGACATTCCCTTGCTCCCTTGCCCTTCACTCATTGAGATTTCTTTAGAAATTTAAAATAACTTCTTTGAGGTCTTTGCCTGATAAATCCAACACAGGTTCCATATCTGGTTTACCTATATTGACCACTTTTTTAATTTAATGAGTCACATTTTTCATGTTTCTTTTCATGTTTAATAATTTTCCATTTTTGACTCTGGATATGTGAATTATACACTGCTGAGATTTCAATTCTGGTCTCTTAAAGCAGTGATTTCCTCCCTCACAGGCAGTTAACTTGTGGGTTGGAAAATGTGAACTTCTGTAAGCTTGCTTAGTGCTATTTGTGGGCAGATCTATGAAAAACTTGAGCTGCTTTCCAAGTTCCTCTAACTTAGTGGGACTTAAGCTTCATACTCTTTCTCACTTGTGGATCTGGTCAGGGCATGGTTGTAAGCTTTGTTAAGATGGCTCTAGAATTTGACTTATTCTAGGTGTTTCAGCAGGATGTCTGAGGTATTAGCATGGAATTTTACTGAGGTTTGTCTACTAAGTCAATCTGTAGTGAGTTTCACATTGTTTCATTTTGTGCATATGTAGCTCTGCCTGCATTCTGTCTTCCCTAATGCACTGACCTACAACTTCCAGTTGCTTCAATAACAGAATTCTGACCTCTGCCTCTTCTTAGCTCATCAAGACCATGTTCTGCTAACAGGCTCCTGCCAGCTCCCTGACAGACAGAAAACCTTGTTGAGCAAGAAGCTCTAAAGATTTTCCTTTCTCCCTAAATGTTGTACAATGCTCAAAACAGTTTTCTGATTGATTCCAGACTCATTTTCATACTTGTATACTGAAGGAAGGTCTTTTTAGTATTATTTACTATGTCATGACCTGCCACAAAAGTCTCCTGTGATCTGTTTTTACTGATGGCTTTTCTAGACTGGTCAGTTGTTTGTTCACTTATCTTCAGCTAATCTCCCTGATCATCACTGATATGCTGTAGGGATTGGATGCCCATCCCCTGAACACCAAGACACCTTTATCAAGATAAGGTTGCTTAGTCTTCAGGTGCCTGGTCACTCACATAAATGGTGAAATTACAGTGCTGACTTCTGCAGATGCGAGGGCCTGATGGCTACCCCAGGAAATTCCTAAGGCTAATCAATACTCAGTCTGTACTCACATTTCATTTCCCAGGATCAGGTAACAGAATATATGTCCTTACCTGTACTTGACAATAGATGACTTTGGGTATGAATGACTTCTTTTCCATGCCATCAGATTTTAATAGTTTTTACTAGGAGTGGAGAAGACCAATTATTCTATATCCCCTTTTGTAACCCTGGGCTCCCTTCTACTTTTTTTCCCCCAGTAGATTCATGAGGCCGGGAGGGAGCACTGCAACTTTGCTTAGGTAGTTAAGCATTAACTGTAAGTCTTAAATACCCAAATATTAAACAAACAATCACTCATCTGGAACATATAAAATGTGATCTAAATTTCAACTTTGGAGTAGAGAATTAGTCTTACATTTTACAATCTCTTAGTGACTTGGGTTGCTCTATGCATCCGTGTTAAATAAACTGACCACTCAGACATTTGAAAAGATATTTGTAAACCAAGGTGTTGGGAGTAGACTCTTGTTAAAACTACAAATATTCTAATTCACAAAATATTAGCACCACATATTACCAAATAGTAACACTTCCAGTCCCTACTGCTGAAGTATATTTCACTTTGCAGTTGCTGTGTCCACAAAATCTTTATAAGCGACTGAGAAACAGTAAACAAAAGTGCACATTACTATTACCACCCTTTCTTACCATACTGTCTATGGTTTAGGAGAAAAAAGAATTGAGAATAGTTTTCATTTTTTTACACAACTAACAATGTATATCCTTCTTCTGAGACTGGCAATAATTAAAATAAAATGGAAACACATTGTGGCAAAGGGAGCTAACTATATTTACATAAAGATACACATACACACAAACATTAAAATTACAGTTAAACTTTCTTTTGAGATGGAGTCTCGCTCTGTTGCCTAGGATAGAGTGCAGTGGTGCAGTCTCGGCTCACTGCCAGCTCCGCCTCCCGGGTTCACGCCATTCTCCTGCCTCAGCCTCCCGAGTAGCTGGGACCACAGGCGCCCGCCACCACGCCCGGCTAATTTTTTGTGTTTTTAGTAGAGATGGGGTTTTACCATGTTAGCCAGGATGGTCTCGATCTCCTGACCTCATGATCTGCCCGCCTCGGCCTCCCAAAGTGCTGGGATTACAGGCATGAGCCACCGCACCCGGCCAAAATTACAGTTAAACTTCTATAATGGCTGGATAGATAACAGGCAATTTACGCTAGGTGGTCAGTGAAACTCCATGAAGGAAAGTCATATTTGAAATTAAGTTTCAAGAATACAAAAAAAGAGCAATTCATAAGAAGATTCCAGAGAAGAAATTTCTAGCAGTCAACAGTGCAAAGGCACTGAGTCTAGAAATGGCTTGTGTGGTAAGCCATTACAATGGGGGTACTAAAGTGGAGAGGGGTGTTTTCAGGTGAGAATGCTTAAGTAAGCAGTAGCTGAAAGCTGTATATGTTCTGCATCATTATTTTCAGAAGTCTGTATTTGGTCAAAAATAGTTAACATTTTCTGTATTGCATAAAACCTAACCCTATATTTTGATGAGTTTAAAAAATGTTTCTGCATATTTAAGACTAAATTTTATTTACTTCATCAAAAATTAGTCATTTGTATATCATATGCTTATGGAATGATAACCAAGTAAATGAATATAACTGCTCCCAAAGCTCAATTGTCTTCTAATTTTAGTAGGTGTTTCATCATTTAAGAAGGGAACACAATATTGCTAATTTAAAAAATCAATATTTTTTCTCACTTCTTTTCATAATTTTTACTCATGTCGAAAATTGAAAGTGTGCTGTTACCACGGAAGCATTTGTATTTTTGCTTTAAATAGCATTGAGCGCTATTCTCAAATAACAGTATTACCTCATGCTTTTTGGAAACAAATCATTATACCAAAATATTATTCCTGAAAACAACATTGTTCATTCAAAACATATGCTGATATAAGAGGATATTTCAAGCACGTGTTATATAATTACTTTTCTTATGCTGTTGTATACTTAGTAAAAAATTATGTAACTATATTTTCTGTAGAGTTAGATATCATAACAGAATGCTCACTCCATAAAGATATGGAATCTTTAAAGGTAGTATACCTTTCTTGTAAAAGATAGTTATTATTTAATTAAATTGAAATGAACATCATTTGCATTTGTAAAAGTAGATCTAGTAATAGAAACAGTAGAAAAGAAATTCTGGGTAATGATAAAATCAAAGATGCAATCATAGTCAGATAAGGTGGATATAAGGAAGTTACCGCTCTAAAAGGGCTGCATGTTTACTGGCTAATTTGTATGAAAGTTAGCATCTCTGAGGATGACGACAAGCCTTGGAATGAATATCATGACTTTACCTCCGGGTGCTAAAATCTTCAATTTATCATGAATAGTTACCTGCAATAAAGAGGCTGTAGAGAGAAGATTATATAGGTGGAGTTCATACATTGTAATATCAGTGTATCCTTTCTTTCTTTCAGGAGAATAGTGATTACATTAAAATGTACAGAATTCAAGAAGATAAGTTTCAATAATCTCCTGGTAGTTGAGGATAGGCATTCATTGGAATACAATAATGCTGTTTTGATTTCAGATATTTATTGTGTTTCATGATTTTGTGCTATTATAATATATATTATATACTAAATAGTATAAATATTTCATATTTATTAAATCTTTTCTGTTATAGATTACATATTTTATTTATATTTGGAAAATTTAAATATGAGCTCATAGTTAAAGTTGAAAGGGAGTATAAATTAGTAATTAGCATAAGTATATCTGTATTGTATAAAGTAGTGAGAATGAATGTAATCATGTAGGAAATGAGAACAGATGCAAGAGAAGGGTGGGGATTGAGCCATAGGACGCTCAGGAATTGAAGATCTGAATGTGGAAGGGAAAAAAAGTAAAGGAAGCTGACGAAGGAAAAGAAAGACTGAGAATGAAATCAGTGTAGCCAAAAGAAGGTATTTCAAGGAGGATGATCAAGTGAAATGAAGGCTAAATTGTGCTTACTGAGTATGGCACAATAGAAATCACTGGAGAACATTTAAAAAATTCAGTAAGTGGTATAGAAAAGCTGATAAGAGCTGGTTCAAAAAAATAAGGGAGGGAAAGAGACAGCTTTAGATAACTTTGAGGGAAAACTACATATAAAAGACAGCCAAGAGATGGCAGGCCACTTGAGGAAAAAAATGTTCAAGAATCATTCATTACTTATTTTATTTTGTAAAAGTTTTGTTGCAATCTCAGTATGTTTATATTAACATAGATATGAACTGGTAGAGAGAAAGCAGTGAAGGAGAGAGCAGGCCAGAAGGGATTGGATGCAAAACACAAGTGGACTGGCTGATCTTAAATGCAAGTAGAGACAACCTATTCATAGTTCTGGGAAGATGCACATTATACATATACTATAAATAAGGAGCACATTATACATATATATATATTGCAGATAGACTGGTAGATTATGTGAGGAGGATGAGTTCATTGTCTTCTGAATGCTCTTATCTCAATATAAAGGGTTTTAGTGGTTAGCTGTGTTTGAAGAGGAAGTAAGAGTTTCTGGTTGAAAGAAGAGAGGGAAGGTGTGGAATAGTTGTGGTGGCCATGAAATTGTACCCATAAGGTCTCTGAGTGTACATTGCATAACTGGTCCTGCATGATTCACTCTAAAATTTAGCATCTTGTTTATATGCCTGACACATACTTAGGCTGTTTTCAACTAACATAGGCCTATTCCGGAAAGATGTGGGATTTATCTGAGTGATTTTGGCTTAAGAATTTCTCAACAGCTGCATTGCACATGACGTTTCTTCACCCAGTCTTCTTCCTTCCATTTCTCTTTCATAGGGGTTAGACCTGCTTTGAGCCTGATGACTCTCTAATCTCCCCCAACTTCCTGCCCACTTTTCCTCATAAGTGTTTTCTCCAAAAATCTCTTATATGTCAAATTATGTCTTGGTTTTCTGTTTCATGCAGAAGCTGAACTCACACAGCAGTCATCCATGGAGTTCACAGAATACATTTAGTAAGGAAATATAATAGGATTGGTAAGCAGTTCTCATATTGTGATCATCAATTCAATGTGTAGTTAGTCACAAAGACTGTGTTCATTGCCCATGACATGCCACGTAAAAACAGGACGGTGTGGAAGAGACAGAGACTTAGATTTAATAATGATTAAGTTTCATTACATGATCAAAAGAATGGGTCATATTTAAGTTGATTACTGAGAAACAGAAGGATAAGTGGAGGGGGTGGATACTGAAGTAATGGTTGAGTCAATAAATCAAAGGTCTTGATTGAGTAAAAGTAATCTGGAAAAGTGCTACAAAAGGATCTGTGAAGAGGAGAGGTAACCCAAGAGTAGGATGATATTTGAGGTGTGCATTTGTTGATAATGACTACACTGTGTGTAACCATAAAAGAGTGGCTGAGGTCAGGTGTAGCACAGGCAATTAGAGGATAATTTTTCCATAATAGCCTTGAGTATTTCTGGTGTATCTTTATTTTCATCATACTACCAAATATTAGCAATCTTCTCAATTTATTTTTTCCCATACTTCAACTATGAGTTGAAATGTATTGACTTTTTTTTCTGTAACAAAAAAATATCTGAAAGTAGGCACTGTAAAGACATCTCTCTCTGATGGAACCTTAGATAAATTGTTTTTCTACTTGAAATAATGATTTTTTTTTCTGGATGTAGACAGTACTGTTTTTCAGGTAAGTAAGGGACCATAAATTAACAGAAATGCAAAGATATCTGAGCAAAGTATTGCAACGTGAATTCTAATACAAGCAACATAAATATAAATATAAAAGATATGTCAACTCTTTGAAAAAATAAAACAAGAAGTGATATACACAATGGTGTGTAGAAATAAAGTAATGAATATGTGCCTAATACCAATACATAAAAAATAATGTGAAAAGATTAATATAGAAACTATGCAAGAGGCATTGTTTGGACTTTAAGCACATTTCATGTTATTTATAATAGATATTATAAACATATTTCATTTAGTACCATCAAATCTGAATGAATGATCAAAGTTAAGAATATAGAAGAGTTTTAATACAATCTTAACCTTCTTGATAAAAAAAAGACTTATTAGCTAAATTCCAAGTTAGAAAAAATGGCAGTCATAAAGTATATTTTAATTATTCACAATTACTTGTAAATATCTAATTTAAACAACTAGTTAACCTACAAACCACTGATCAAGGAAATCAGAGATGAGACAAACAAATGGAAAAAAAACATTTCATGTTCATTGATAGGAAGAATCAATATAGTTTCAATTTTAAAGTAATCAAAATGCAACATTTTTATATATCCTTTCTGGCAAATTAAATGTCTTAATACTTTTTAAATGTCTTTTATTGGGCATAATATTAGCAAAATGGCAGAGTAGGAAGCCTCAGATTTTGTTCCCTCGACAGAGATACTACCTTAAAAACAATACAGTATAGAGTCCAAAAACCCTTTATGAAAAACCATAAATTAAATAAGACTGTATTCCATGCAAGCCCAAAATCAGTAACAGCCACACTGAAACAGGTAAGAAAATATATTTCACATAAATGATAGTATCATCTATATTATAGGCAGTAGACAGTATATGCCTTTTCCCAAGCTGGCACAGCTCAGCAGGTTGAGAGGAACGGCTCAGCTCAGAGCTCCTCCAAAGTGAAAAAAGAAAAAAAAAAGAGAAGAGTGGTTTCTCCTTTTAAGGAGAAGAGTGAAACATATGTACAAAGTTCTGTATTTTCAGGGGACTGTCCAATGCTCTGGTTTTTGTCTTAACTTAGGAGGCTGAGGCAGGAGGTTCACTTGAGCCTGCCTGGGAGCTGGGAGGTCAAAGCTGCAGTGAGCCATGACCATGCCGATGCATTTCAGCTTGGGTAACCAAGTGAGACCTTGTCTCAAAAAAAAAAAAAAACAAATCAACAACCACGACAAAAGCCATCATCAGGTCCTGGGCTTCTTTTTTTTTTTTTTTTTTGACAGCAGACTTTTTATTACTGATTCAATCTCATTACTCTTTATTGGTCTGTTAATATTTTATAGTTCTTTATAATTTAATCCTGGTAGATTATATGTGCTCAAGGATTTATCCATTTTCTCTAGTTTATCTAATTTGTTGGGCATATAATTGTTCATAATAATATTTAAATCTCATGATTTTTAAAAATATTTTTGCCTGAGTGATGTCCTTTCTAAAAGTGAGGTGCTTAAGTCCTCTACTATTATTGTATTACAGTCTATCTCAAATTTTAGTAACATTAATATTTGCTTGTATATTTAGGTACTTTGATATCGGGTGCATAGATATTTACAATTGTTATGTCCTCTGGCTGAACTGACCATGCTGCCATTATGTGATGACTTTTTTGGTTGTCTCTTTCTACAGTTTTTGACTTAAATTCTATTTAATCTGATATAAGTATAGCTTCTCCTTTTTTGTTGTTTTTAACTTTCATTTGCATGGATTTTTTTTTCATCTCTTTACTTTCAACCTATGTGTGTCCTTACAGGGAAGTTAATCTCTTTTAGGCAGTATATAGTTGGGTATTGTTTTGTTATTTGTCAGCTGCTCTGTGTCTTTTAATTGAAGAATTGCTCCATTTACATGGGTACATAAGAACTTACTATTGCCATTTTATTATTTTTGTTTGTTTGTTTTGCATATACTTTCTTCTTTCTCTTCTACTGTGTGATTTTGTAGTTAAGTAATTTTCTCAAATATTATGTTTTGTTTCCTCACTTCTTGTTTTTAGTGTATCCATTCTAGGTTTTTCTTTGCGGTTACCAAGAGGCTTACAAAAAACACCTTAGAGCTATGTAGCACATTATTTTAAGCTGATAACACATTACTTTGAACACACGCACTACTTTAATTCCACTTCCCCTGCCCACATTTTGGATTTTTGATATCACAATTTACATATTTTATATTGTACATATTTTATATAACCTAAAATTACTATAGTTATTATTATTTAATAGTTTTGTGATTCAAGCTTCATACTAAAGATATAAGTGAATTACATACTATCATTACAGTATTAGAATATTCTGAACTTAATTCTCTACTTACTTACTTACCAGTAAGTTTTATTGTTACTCATAAGTGTCTATTTCTTTCTAGTTGAAGAATTCTTTTTAGCATTTTTTGTAAGACATATCTGGAGGTGATAATCTCTCTCAGCTTTTATTTGTCTGAGAAACTCTTTATCTCTCCCTCATTTCTGAAGGATGACTTTGCATAGTACAGTATTTTTGCTGGGTAGGTTTTTTTCTTCAGTATATTGAATATATCTTTCTACTCTTTCCTGGTCTGTAAGGTTTCTGCTGAACAGTCTGCTGCTAGGCCTATTGGAGCTCTTTTATATATCATGTTCTTCTTTTTTTCTTGTGAATTTAAAAATTCCCTCTTTGGCTTGAATTTTTGAGAGCTTGATTATAACATATAGTGGGGTCTTTTTGTTTGGAGCGATTCTGATTAGTGAGCTTTGATTTTCCTCTATCTGGACATTTATATCTTTCTCCAGGTTTGGAAAGTTTTATACTGCATTTTCTTAAAATATTTTTTCTATTCAATTTTTCTCTATTCTCTCTTGAATGCCAATAACTTGTGTATTTGTTCTTTTGATGCGACCCATAAATCCTGTAAGCTTTCTTTATTCTCTTTTATTTATTTTTTATTTTTTCTCTAACTGTACATTATCAAAGAACCTGTCTGAATTCACAGATTCTTTCTTCTACTTGATCAATTCTGCTGTTGCCGTTTTGTATTAATTTTTCATTTTGTTCACTGTATTTTTTTCTCTGCAGGATATAGGGCTTTTATTATTAATTTAGTCCTGTTGCATTTCTCTGATAAATTTCTGAATTATTTCTTTATATTTTCTGGAAGTTAGCTGAGCTTTCTTGAAAACAGGTATTTTAAATTTTTTGCTAGGTAGTTCATCTTCTAGATCTCTTCAGGGTCAGTCACTGGCCTCTTGTCTGTTTGGTGAAATCTTCTTTCCCTGATTATTCTTAATTCTTGTAGCTATGTGTGAATGTCTGCACATCTGAGTAGAGGTTTATTCCAGTCTTTGCAGACAGGCTTTGCCTGGGAACCAGCTGGTATGATCCCTAAGTCTGCGATAACTTCAGCCTTTGCAACGTTGAGAGCAACCTAAGTCCAGGACCACTACTTTCAGTGCAGCCAAGACTGGAGTCCTGTGGCTTTCAAGGCAGGCAGGGCACCTGACAGGCATCCTGTGGCTGCCAAAGCTGACATGGTGCTGGGGTACACCAATCTCCATGGTTACTGAGGACTGATTGTCTCTGAGATTTTTCCAGAACCCAAGGCCACTGTGGTTGTTTGGTGGTGATGTAGCCCGGAAGCTGAGTCTATTGCGAGGATCTACGAGTTCCCATCTGGCCCTGGGGTGAGTCTAGGGGCTCAGTTTATGGGTACTATCCTTGAGCCATGAACTGTGAGGATCTGCTTAGTGCTGTGTTTTACTGTGGTGGGCTCAGTATCAGGATCCAGGGCAATGTCCTGCACTTACTTCCCTTTTTTCACTCCAAGAGGACAGTATTTTTCTCCATGCTCTGCTGCCTGAAGTTAGGATAGGAGTGACATGAATAATGTAAAGTTGTTCTTTTTGCTTCTTTCCATTAATTTATTAGTATTACTACCCGGTATCATGATCCCGCATCTAATTTCTTTAGCTCTTGTGAAGATATTTTTATGCATGTATAGTTGTTAAAATTGATCTTTCTTTGGGGGAATGATGCTAAACTGGTTTATTCTGCCACCTCTCTCCACCCTTTTCCTAATATGGTCAATTTTATGTTGTGTGGTTTGGTTTTGTTTTCAAATAAGACTACAAAGTCCTACTGTTTATGGTAGTTTCATTTGAAAAATTTTAAAGTAGTAATAGCTAAATATCTTCTGAAAATTTAGGTAATTCTATCTCCTGAATTTTTAGGTTATTTCTTTTTTATTTTCTAATAGGAATCATAATTGAAACTATACAAGTGTATTCGCAATATCACATTATATAAAGTGATTCTTAGCTACAAAATCTTCATCCATAGTTGTCTGTCATAATAAGCTGACTCCCAATGTCACTCTTTCTTTCCTACATGTTCCCTTAATAAAGTAATTTAAACAAGCAATCTTCAGCTAAACTAAAGTTAAAAATAAAGATCATCGGTATTTCTAAAAGTTGTTAATGCATTAATAAGATAAGAAAAATGCTTCAGAGGATGTATGAATAGTATCATTTGTTTTTGTCTCTCTTCCTGCTAGTAAGTGCTTTTAGTTTCTCACTCAATAGTAAAATAAGCATTCTGTAGACAGAAATTGTCATGCTTCCTTCTTTAAATTATGTCAGATAGAATAATGATTTTATATGTAAATCTTTACTCTGGACTCTCATAATATTAGAACAGAAAGTTTTTGTTATCAGTTCCATTAATTATTTGAAATACAAATGTATTAAACAATCTCAGATTAAACTAAAATGTAAATATAATGATTGATTTGTGATATCACTGTAAAATAATATACATTTTTTAAAGTATTAAGGGGCTCAAATATTATTTTAATGAAGCCCCATCTACATAGCAAGGTACAATAACAAATTATAATAGAATTTTTTCTAACTATCTTAAACTTTCTTATTATTTTCTGAAGATTGGTTCAAAATTAGTCAAGTATCTCCAATGGCTTCATCTGAATGTATTTAAAACCGCATAATATCTGAGATGTCCAGTAGTATAGAATGGGTCATCACTAGTATAATTATAACATTGCATTTATAAGCTATTATAGCCAAGATATTTTGATTTCTTTTTTCAAAAAATACCACAAAATAAGTTTTTCATTGCCAGAACTTTGAATATTTTCTTTTTCTGTGACAGGAGATATTTTATATAGTTGTTCATCTGTCCCTGCAATTTCTATACTTTATGTTTTATTTGTTTCCCCCACAGAAAATTTAAAACACTCTA
The DNA here is from genome assembly GCF_029281585.2 of Gorilla gorilla gorilla. Lineage (NCBI taxonomy): Eukaryota > Metazoa > Chordata > Mammalia > Primates > Hominidae > Gorilla > Gorilla gorilla. Next base: position 84,081,556 of record NC_073238.2, on the reverse strand, counting down.
GAAATAAAGTTTTTTTAAAAAAGGTATTTTCTAGATTGAATTTATTGCAATGTTTAGATCTAAATTTTGTAGGACCTCCTGAATCTAAATTTACAATCTCTATGACATCACACAAACAAAAAACAAAAACCTACAAATTTATTGTGAATTATTTATTTCCTTAAATTTATAAATTAATTTAAATTTAAGATTTATTTATGCATTATTCTAATACTAAAAAATAAAAGCTATTTGAAAAATCCAACAAACCAAACTTTTATTATAAGAAAAACTGCATCCATAATTGATGATGATTGTGGCAATGATTGGCTGTAAAACACAAGTTCATAAGAAATGTTATGTCTCTGTTTTCCTGGCAGAAACTACATGTGTTATAGAAAAATGTTTTCAAACTACAACACATAGGGAAAGATAAGGAGAAAATAAGCTGATATATTTAACTGGCACTAGTGTAACAACATGTGAGTCTGCTTTTGAAAAATTTGTTGCAGAATAATATAACAACATCAGTGAAGCTAAGGACATCCCTCATGATTGATTTGTATCTAAAAATAAAAAAAAGCATATACACGGTTACAAAAAACATGGCAACAGAAGAAAGTTGTGTGAAGAATCACAAGGCTTTGTATGGTGATTTAAGAATAGGTTAGTTAAACCTCTCGCTCCATAACCTGTTGAAAGAAAATTTTTATGATCTCATGTCCTAAGACTCTTATGTGCAAAGAAATAAATATATATTTTTATGTATGTATTTATATGGAGCATATATACACACATACATACACATACACATATCTGTATATATAATGTGTGTATATACACATATAATGTATAAATATGTTATGTATATCTATGTATTTATGTACTTGTATAATGTATATATATTATATGCTTGTGTTTGTGTATGTGTGTGTGTTGATAGATAGATAGATAGATTCAAATATCTAGAAAATCTATGAAAAATGCTTTTTTTTTTTTTTTCTTGAGATGGAGTCTTGCTCTGTCGCCCAGGCTGGAGTGCAGTGGCACGATCTTGGCTCACTGCAAACTCCACCTTCCAGGTTCACACCATTGTCCTGCCATTCTCCTACGCCATTCTCCGCGTAGCTGGGACCACAGGCGCCGGCCACCAAGCCCGGCTATTTTTTTTTTTTTTAGTAGAGACAGGGTTTCACCTTGTTAGCCAGGATGGTCTCGATCTCCTGACCTCGTGATCTGCCTGTTTCGACCTCCCAAAGTGCTGAGATTACAGGCATGAGCCACCGCACCCGGCCAAGAAATGCTTTCTATGAGCACAGCTAGCAGCCTGATTATGATGTCTATGTATAATTTTTCCAGTGAAAAGATCCAGAAATCCTTAGGGAAGTGCCTGATTTTAGGCCTGGAGCAGAAAAAAATACATGATAATCATGAATTGTATTTTAACCAAAAATCAAAAAATTACTTAAAAATAATAAGGATATATCAAAAGATACAGATGTCAACCTTAAGTAATATAGACCAAGCAAATCAGGAGAAATTTGAGCATTAAAACAGATAATGATGTTTACCAATTTTGCCCATCAATTTCAAGAAAAATGTTGAGTATATACTGATATAAATAAATTAGTAAACTTAGTCTTTAATAACAATGGGTTATTTGCATGGTTTTAAAATACCATCTCATAAAATACTTTCTTATAAAAAGAAAAAGAGTAATTTCACAATTGAGAAGTCTATTAGATGCCACCTTCATCAAAGAATCAAAATAAGCATCACCAATAATTGGAAAATTTATATATTGTGCAAACTGAGGAGGATAGCACTTCAGTGGCATTCTGCACAATCATATTAAATTGCGGACTAACCCAAATTGAGGACATTCTATGAAACAACTCTTTCACATTGTTCGTAAGTGACAAGGTTATAAAAGTCAAAGCAAGAATAAGTAGTTTTTCTAGATTAAAGACTAAAATTAAGACACGACAACTAAATGATTCATGATTCTAAACTGGTTCTTTTTTACCATAATGAACATTACTAAGACAATTAGCAGATTATGAGTGGGGTCTGAGGATTAGATTTTACCAAAATATTGATACTAATTTCCGTTTTTTGATTATATTGTTCCCATATAGAAAAATTGTATGCTTGTAGAAAATACACTGCATAATATTTAGGGGAGATTGAATAACATATTGGCAACTTACCCTCAAATACTTCAAGCAAATGAAAGTTCTGTGTTATGTTCTTTCAAATTTTCCTTAACTGATTATTTAAAAATGAAGTATTTACACAAAATTCTAATCCAGATGATAATATTGCAAATAACTATTTCGAAGAGCCAAATAGATGCATCTGACACTGATATTTGCAAATTAGTGACATATGCAAGCAATGTCACTAATAACACAGCACAATTCTTTACCTCTGTCATGTTCTATTGACATGAATTGTAATAAGCTAACTTGGGGAACTTTAAAATGTAAAAATGTACATTTTATAATAATGGAAATGCCAAACAAAATTTAAATAGATTATTTATTTGTCTATTTTTTTATTTATCTTTACTGAAGTGTCCAAAAATGGATCCTGATGCACAGAAGAACACCTTCACAGCATTAGAGTAGTTAAAATGTCCTAAATAATGTATTAAATAAGTAATGATAAATTTGATGCTATTTACATGAAGACCTTTATTCCTCAATAGTCATGGTTAAAAAATAAAAAGACAGACTACATGGAAGATTACATTAAAAATGAAGATATCTGAGAAAGGACTAATTTTCAAAATATGTTTGCATGTGTTTATCAATATATGCATCTATACATGTCTCTATCTATGTACCTATGTATATATGGATGGATGTGTCTATTTAAATATTTATATTGTAAAACAATAATAATAAGATGACAGAAAAGCTACTTGAAATATAGACAAAATAAATGAATAAGCACTTCATATAAAGGAATATCTAATGTACATTGGTTCTATATATTGGAGAAAGGACGATCTTCAACAAACGGTGTTGGGAAAACTGGATATTCATATGTGTAAGAATGAAACTAGACCCCTATCTCTTGCCATATACTAAAATCAAGTCAAAATGGAGTAAACACTTAAATATAAGACCTCAAACTACGAAACTACTAAAAGAAAACATTGGGGAAACTCTCCAGGACATTGGTCTGGGCAATGATTTCTTAAGTAATACCCCACAAGTACAGGCAACCAAAGAATGAACAAATGGGATCACATCAAGTTAGAAAGCTTCTGAATAGCAAAGGAAACAATCAACAAAGTGAAGAGACAATTAACAGCATGACAGAAGATATTTGCAATCTATTCATCTGACAAAGGATTAATAACCAGAATATATAAGGAGCTCTAAAGACTCAATTAGAAAAAGTCTAATAATCCAATTTAAAAAACAGGCAAAAGGTCTGATTAGACATTTCATAAAAGAAGACATAAAAATGGCAAACAAGTATATGAAAGGTGCTCAACATCACTGATCATCAAAGAAATGCAAATCAAGACTGCAATGTGATATCAGCTCACCCTAGTTACATGCATTTTATCCAAACAATAGGCAATAAGGAATGCTTGTGAGGGTGTGAAGAGGGGAAACCTCACAGGCTTGGTGGGAATGTAAATTAGTACAGCCACTATGCAGAATAGTGTGGAGGTCTCTCAAAAAACTAAAAATAAAACTCCCATATAATCTAGCAATCCCACTTCTCGGTGTCTACTCTAAAGAAAGGAAATCAGTATATTGAAGATATATCTGAACTCCTATGTTTGTTGCAGCACTATTCACACCCAGTAGCTAAGACCTAGAATCAACCTGTGTCCATCAACAGATGAATGGCTAAAGAAAATTTGGTATATTATCACAGTGGAGTGCTATCCAGCCATTAAAAAAATGTGATCCTGTCATTTGCAACAATATGGATGGAATTAGAGGACATTATATTATGTGAAATAAGCCCGACATAGAAAGACAAGCTTCTCATGTTCTCACATTTTTAACTTGTGGGAGCTAAAAATTAAAACAATTGAACTCATGGAGATAGAGAACAGAATGATGGTTACCAGAGGGTGGGAAGGATTGTGGGGAGGGAAGGGAAAGTGGGGATTGTTAAAGAATACAAAAATATAGTTAGTTACATGACTAATATCTAGCATTTGATAGCAATACAGAGTGACTACAGTCAGCAATAATTTGCTGTACATTTTAGAATAACTGAGGGAGTACAATTGGAATGTTCACAACACAAAGAAATGATGAATGCTTGAAGTGAGGGATACCCCATTTACTCTGATGTAATTATTAAACATTGTATGCCTGTATCAATATATCTCATGTACCCCAGAAGTATATACACTTACTATATACCAATAAAAATTACAAAAAAATTAAAAAATTAGAAAATGTACATTGGTTCTACGAGTTTGGAAAACTGTTTGGCATTATGTTTTTAAACCTAACATACATATTGTCAATGATAAGAATGCTCATAAAAGCATTATTTATAACAGACCCCAATTAAAAGCATCCATATATCCACAACAGAGAGCATACACTTTAATTTTGGCTAAAGAAATGCAACTTTCTACTAAGATATTATGTAAATTCTGCCCAAATACATCACACAATTCAGAAGTCTTTTAACAAAAGAGAAAAGCATATACATGGGATTCCATGTCAAAAATGATGGGTAGATTTAGATTTTATTCGAAACTTTAGATAATAAAATGACCTAATATACATTATGTTTAATATTGTTTAAAACAAAGGAATGAGTAATGTTCTAAATTTGTGGGATATAGAGAGTTTTATTAGTTTGATAAACATTTCCACTTGAAACAACTAACAGGTAAACAATGAAAACAAAACTATGTTTTATTAAGAAGAATCATGTAAAATTTACATCACTTATGTGGTTAAACAATTCTAAAATCTTAGGTTATAAGTAGAGTTGGAAGAGGCCTGGATTTTTTTTCTAAACTTTTACTTTAGTTTCTGGGGTACATGTGAAGATTTTATTTCCATGAGTTATAAACATTGGCACTATTATAAGTTAAAACTGAAAAATTTGAAGCCTTACTAATTTATAAAAATAATAATTTCATTATATTTTAAGAAGAACATATTATTCTCAAAAGTAAAAACAATTATTGAAAAGATTTGCATTGTTTTACATTTTGAAAAATATGATTAGTGCATAGTTTCATAGACAATAGCTGGAATCTCATATCTGCTTCTCCTTTCAATCTGTTGTATATTGTTTTGGTTGAAGTAAATGAACAAATTCCATTCTCACTTAGGTATTTGGGAAAGGGAAAATATTTTAATAATATTTTCGGACAATTGTGGATATTCTTAGACATACAAAAAGGTTAACGAGTGATAGTTTCTTACAAGTTATTTAAAATGTGACCTGAGAGCATGCCAATGAACTTTTTTTAGTCAATTTTATTTTAATCAATTTCTCTATCCTGTACATGGAACAGATTGTTAACCTATGAATGATTTTGTCACATTGAGCACTGTACATTGGAAAATATTGGTTTATTGTATTATATAGACAACAAATATTGACACATTGCACTTCATTGCATATTGATTTTTTATATCAACATGAAATGTCAATAAATAAAAATATTGAAAAGATTGCTATATTTGGCTATAAATTATTTAATAAAAAGAAAAATATATATCAGAAAGCATAACAAATACACGAAGGATAAAAAACATATTAATGTAACAACTTGGCAAGAAAAATGTTTATTATGTATAACAATTTTGAGTCAATAACAAGAAGAAATATGTGCAAAAGCTACACACACCCAGTTCACAAAAGAAATATTAGTCCACAAACCTGTAACAAACTATAAAAAATAAAAATTTCCTCAAAACAAAATATTACATCAAATATTAAATTCAACATACATGTTATGTCATTTTTAACAAAAAGGGGAAATATTACATTTAAAAGGGAAGGTGAATTTATATGAAGAATAATATTTTAGCTTTATTTAAGAATATGTAACATAATAGAATGTTGTTTCTATTTATTGGGCTTGTGTTGCATCTTATTTTTTATTTTCATATTTAATTGTACCTCCAAACATTTCTATTATAATCAATTATTACTTTATAATAGCCAAGTTGAATAAGATAGTTGTCCTAGAGAATGTTATTTTCAAATTGATTTTTTTATATAAATATGACTTTATATATAAAGTCAGATGGTGAGGTCAAAGTAGAAGAGTCTTTCTGTATTTTTTTATATTTTACCAGTAATATATATGGCAGAATACTTGCTTCTTGTATTTCATATGCATTGCTGTACTTCTCCATACCATTCATTAGTATGACAACTGTTAAAATTTTGATTAATCATTGGTTATCTCTGTAAAATATGAACAGATGTGAATCTTTGAGTTGGAACTATTAGCAAATCACTCATGCTTTGTAAAATCACTAATGCAAATCACTCACCCCTTTCCAGCTCCCCATCCACCCCCTGAGAGCCACCTCCTTCACTTAATAAAATCCCTGCATTCACCATCCTTCAAGTCCATGTGACTTGATTTTTCCTGGACACTGGACAAGGACCTGGGTACAAAGAGTGAGGGGTGTAAAAGGCTGTCATCCTGACTCACCACTGAGCTGGTTACCACTTAGCCATCAATGATGCAAAGCTAAAAGAGCATTGTAACACCCATGGACACTGCTGTAGGACTGAAGCCCCCCTCAAAAAAAAAAAGCTCCCTTCCTGTTTTACCTGCATGCACACCCTCCTGTATGCATGGTGGCCAAGTAAATGAGCCACCCCCTTCACAGGGGTTCCCATGAAGGGGTCAAGGAAATTCTCCTGTCTCATTCATATTCACCGTTTTTAATTTTTATTTATTTATTATTATTTTGTCTTTTATTATACTTTAAGTCATGGGATACATGTGCAGAACACGCAGGTTTGTTACATAGGTATACACGTGCCATGGTGGTTTGCTGTACCCATCAACCTATCATCTACATTAGGTATTTCTCCTAATGCTATCCCTCCCCTAGCCCCCCATCCTCTGACAGGCCCTGGTGCTTGATGTTGCCCTCCCTCTGTCCATGCGTTCTCATTGTTCAACTCCCACGTATGAGTGAGAACATGTGGTGTTTGGTTTTCTGTTCTTGTGTTAGTTTGCTGAGAGTGATGGTTTCCAGCTTCATCCATGACCCTGCAAAGGACATGAACTCATTCTTTTTTATGGCTGCATGGTATTCCATGATGTATATGTTTCACATTTTCTTTATCCAGTCTATCATGGATGGGCATTTGAGTTGGTTGCAAGTATTTGCTATTGTGAACTGTGCTGCAATAAACATACATGTGTATGTGTCTTAATAGTAGAATGATTTATAATCCTTTGGGTATATACCCAGTAATGGGATTGCTGGGTCAAATGGTACTTCTGGTTCTAGATCCTTTTATTCTACTAATAGATATCATATTTTTCCTCACTTAATCCGATCATGCCTTATTCCCCTTTTAATTACACAAATAATTTAAAGAAACATTTGTAACACAACGTAATTCAGATAAAGCTTTATGAGTTTAAGAGACAAAATCAAAATGGGGAATGTAGATAAAATAGTTTGAAATTTATTGAATATAAAAAATTGGTTTACAAACATTTCCATTCGTAAATTATTTTATTTCACTTAGCCTATGGAATTTTTCTCTCTATAGAAACAATAACTTCACATTGCTGTGATTTTAATCAGACATTTTCAAAATGTAAGTGAGATACTTGGGAATATTTGAAAATGTAATACGTATGATTGTGTACATATTGCATTTCTTGCATACCATTGTTATTGTTGTGTTTATGTAGAGGGATGTTCTTTGTCTTAGGGAATGCACATTGACGTATTTAAACATGATGTATTTTAGTAACCTGATGCCTAAAATTTACTTTTCTATGTAGCGAAAAAATGTCTGTGTGTGTGTATGTGTAGAGAGAAAAAGAGAGGAGGAGACTGAGATAGAACAAGAATGAACAAAAAGTGTAAACACAAATGTGCATTTTACATATATTTATATAGAAATATATCACATAGAAATTATATATATTAATTTTATGTATAAATATAAAATATAATTAAATTTTTCTATGTAAGCTAAATAATTTTTTCCAATTTTATCTTGAAAAATAAATGATTTTGCTACCCCTTATAAATCATAATTGCAAATTATGTTTTTTATTGGTGTCCAAATTTAGAAAATAGATTATTCTCAACATTTATTCAATTTACTGTAAAACCATGTGTATCATCGATACCCTCATAGTCTTACTTCCATTTGTTCTCTCTTGAAAGTTATCAGTGCTGTCTTCTTTTAAGAATTTTAATTATTTTTTAAAGCCTGCTGAACTCTCAAGAACTTTTACCATTATGAATGACCCCATCATTCTTAAAATATATCTTCTCACTTGTCCCCAGACCTTCCTTCTTATGATTCTGCCCCCTGCTTCTACTAAATTGCTGCCTATCACCCAAGGCTAGGTCTATGACTCTGATATGAGAAAAATAGATGAGACTCCTTTGTGTCATATTGTGGAATGTATGATTTAAAGCTTGTCACATATTGAAGATGGAAACAATGCATCATTATGCTATCTCTATTCGGTGTTAAATAGCCATTTTAGTCTTACTGCTTCCAGTTTTAGACTCTTTAACAATTTGCTAAAGATCCAATACTTGGTCAGTGCTTCACTTCAGGGGTATTGAGTACAGTATATTACCACCACCGGAAAATGAATTTCTTTTTTCTTTTGTTCTTTAATATATTTTATTTGTGGACATACATAACAGATCAAACTTATGTGACATATTGAATTTGTAATAAATCAAGATTCTCTGTTAGTAATTTATTACCCTTAATTTGTAAACCTCCCCCACTTCATACTGATTGCCTTGATTTTTTAAAGCTTAATATTATATTTAATATAATCTTTTCCCAATTTCCCTAAGTACAGAATTGTTTTCCTGTAATCTTTTGTTTTCTGCTTTTATGATGTGTACAAATTTAATTCTTTTTGTATCTTACTTATTTTTGAGGATTATATTATATATATATTTGACAAACAAGCCCTTTAAATCCCTCACGAGCGTACGTCAGAACTACTTACAGTGTCAAGTTTAAGATAGACTCACTTCTGAAATTACATTGGTGCAGCATTAATCAACAATCAATAATTTATGGGTAGAATTTTGTTCAGTTAATGATGAAACTTCCCTTTAAATAGATTTTAGTATGTGGTAGAAAAAAAGATGAAAATACAACTTTACTTTCAATTATTTGCCATCTATTTAAAGATACGTTGTAAGGGCCTATCTTTATTTCCACACACAGTCTGGTAAAGCTGCCTTTTTTTGAAAAGAAGGAACCTCTTCTGTAGGCCAGATGCATAAACTACTTGACAGATGTTGTATCCCTGCTTTAGCTTCCCAATCATTCTCTTAGATGGATTTACTGCTTTTCTGTGCAAGAAGTGCCGGGTTTCAGTAAAGATGCCAATAATTTCATATGCAGTGACCTTGGCATGAAGTAACTTTTCCAAAATTGTGAAACAGCAGCTGTGTGAAACTTCTTATTTATCTTTTTTATGCAAAATGTTTACTTTTTTTTTCCTCATAAATATAACTTCAGTAGTTTGGTTACCTTGAAGTTGTACATAAAGGGAAATATGTAAGTGCTCATGGTAATGAAGGATATTTAACTCATCAGGATTCTAACTGCAAGCGTTTGCTTTGGAGAAGTGCTAAACATTCACTGTGTAATGGGCAGAATAATCATAAAATATCCATTACAGTGTGTTCCTTACATCCTTTTCGGTTGCCTTAAGGAGTAGACAGCAGGTCATAAAAAGTTGTTTTATTTAAGACTCTAATAGCTTTTTTCAAATCAGAAAAACCACAAACATTGATATGTGTCCTCACAGTGTTCACATAATTGTCATTGAAAATCATACTCTTAAAAAAAGTGTATCTGTGATGAATACCCACAAATGAGAAAAAGAAAAATATACTCCTAATATTTTCTTCTCAAAATATGTATGCTAAGCTTGATAACATCAATGTTAATTGTTGTCTCAGTTAAATATACAATAACAAGAATAATATTTATCATTATAAGTGAGGCAGTGTGAAATCTAAAAATAAATATGTAATGCGATATAATGGAAACTTAAATTCCCAAAGCTATGATTGGTCATAGTTGGATGATCTTTAATTTTAAAGCTTTGACTTTTAATAGAGATTTTTTACTTTTCATTCAACTCCATTTTATAGTTTTAGTGAGTTTTGTGACACAGTCACTTATATTGAGGCTGCATAGATTTGAGAAAGTTCCTTTTTAACCAACTTTGTAAGAATTTTTGATCACAATGTGCCAAGATAGTATGATTTTCAGGAAAAATTAAGAGCAGCACTTTCATTTTATATATCTGAAAATGATGGCAACATAAATTGATTTTTATTAGTTTCTCCACTGCCTGTGATTATAATTTAATAGGCACTATACAAATCCAAAATTTTATTAAATATTAGAACATAATACAATGCAGAATCAAACATTTGTCCGTATAAAAATATATTAGTTCTTTGTATCTGCCACTTATTTTCACTTTGTTATTGATATCTTTGAACCATCATTCTTTTTCTTTAGAGACAGGTTCCTGCTCTGTTAACCAGGCTAGAATGCAGTGACATGATCTGCAACCTCTGTCTCCTGGGTTCAAGCAATTCTGGTGTCTCAGCCTCCCAAGCAGCAGGAATTACAGGCATGCACCACCACTCTGGGCTAATTTTTGTATTTTTAGTAGAGACGGGTTTTGCCATGTTAGCCAGGCTGAGCCAATATTCTTTTTATGTGTATATCTGACCTATGTTCTTAGTGATTGTGTTATGTAAAACAATTCAAACAATTAGTGGAATATTATTTTATGGAAAATAACGAATGAGAAAGGCCATAAAGTGATCCAGAAATTATAGAAGAAAACTGACTTTATTCTACTTAGCTACATGTGTAATTGGTTGTTATTGTTCTCGTCAGGATAATGCAGATGTGGATGGTAAAGATTCAGGAGACATGTAATCCAGCATTTCATTGACAGCAAATGTATTAACTATCTTAAGCATTGGTTGCCTACATAATGAAACTTGTAGAGTTTAGAAACTGTGTGTATATTGTAGGGTGGTTGTGAGTATTAAGGAAATTAATACATATAAAATGTTGCACACTGTACATTGCAAATATTAAATATAGTTCATTTTGTTCTCAGAATGTAGCTAAAAAATTGTTCAGTCAGAGTTCTGAGTTCAATAAATACTGCTGTTTGTTATTTTTTATTTGTGCTTATGATGTTAAAACACAGTAAAAATCTACTGTGTCTGTTGGTATCAAAATTTAGCATGTCCTTTTTTTCTTAGCCTTAATTCATGGTTATATAAAAGCATACATACAAAAGTCTTATTCCTAACTCTATTTTTCCAAATTATTCCCATGATCCCCTATAGAAAGCCATTTCATTACTGTCAGTTTATATTTCCCTTATTAAGTAAGCAAATATACATGCATATCATATGCATATGCACACACACACACACATACATATATATGTATTCATTAAATTTTTTTCTTATGTATAATAGGTGTACATATTTTGGGGGTTCATGCAAAAATTTAACCAGTAGCTGTTTCATCCTCATATTTGACTTAGGGGACATTCCTGGGATAATGTCAGTGATATATATTTGTCTCTGGTTTTCCATGGTGGTGAGGAGTGGAACCAGTTTGGTTCTACACCACTATTTTGGAACCAGAAGTATAATTTTTTTTTAAATCTACAATATCATATGTAATACTCTTGAATTTTGATTTTTTAATGATAGCAACACAATAAATAATTCCATGAGTTATTTTTTATATTTGTGCTAGAAGTATGGTAGCAGGTTTTAAGCAAATATGCGTATGTATACATATGTAATTGTGTTAATTATTGGCAAATTCACCTTCGTAAGTATATCATTTGTTATTCCCACAAGCAGTGAGCAGATGAGCTAGTTTGAATAAAGACTTGCCATCAGTGATGCTGTCAACTTTAAGATTTTTAGCAAACTAATAGGAAAGCAATGGTGTGATAATGTATTTTAAATGTGCAATTTTCTTCATTTTTTAAAAAAAATCAACTTTCATTTTAGATTCAGGTAGCACATGTGCAGGTTTGTTATACATGGGTATATTGTGTGATGCTGAGATTTGGGGTAGGAGTAAACCCATCACCTAGGTAGTGAGCATACACACACATACACACATACAACACAATAGGTAGTTTTTCAACCTTTAACCTTTCCTCCCTCCATTAGTAGTCCCAGGTTGTGTTGTTCCCATCTTTACGTCCGTTTGTACCGAATGTTTAGCTCCCACTTATAAGTGAGTGAATACAGTATTTGGTTTTCTCTGTGTTAATTGGTTTAGAACAACAGCAACCAACTTCACCTTGTTGATTCAAAGGACATGATTTAATTCTTTTTATGACTATGCAGTATTCCATAGTGTATATGTACTATATTTTCTTTATCCAATCTATTATTGATGGGTATCTAGGTTGATTCCATGTCTTTGTTATTGTGCATAGTGCTATAATGTGCTATAATAATTTACATTATAAATTTTATCATATAAAATATTAGTACATGTGTCTTTTTAGTAGAATGATTTATTTTATTTTGGGAGTTTCCCCAGTAATGATATTGCTGAGTGAAATTGTAATTCTGTTTTTAGTTCTTTGAGAAATCTCCAAACTGCTTTTAATAGTGGCTGAACTTACATTCACACAAACAATGTATGTGCTTTCCCTTTTCAACACAACTTTGCCAGCATCCATTATTTTTTGACTACTTAATAAGGCATTCTGACTGGTGTAGCATATCTAATTGCAGTTTTGATTTGCATAAAAACTACATCATCAATCAACAATCATCATCTCTCATGATTAGTGATGTTGAACATTTTTCGTATGTTTGTTGGCCACATGTATGTCTTCTTTTGAGAAGTGTCTGTTTATGTCCTTTGTCCACTTTCTAATGGGGTTATTTGTTTTTTGTTGTTATATATTATAGATTATTGTTATAGATTCTGAATATTAAACCTTTCTCAGATGTGTAGTTTATGAGTATTTTCTACCATTCTATAGGTTTTCTGTTTACTTTGTTGATACTTTCTTTTGCTGTTTAGAAGCTTTTTAGTTTAGTTAGGTCCCACTTACCAAATTTTGGTTTTGTTACAATTGCTTTTGGGGATCTAGTCATATATTCTTTGCCAAGTCTGATGGCCAGAATGGTATTTCCTAGGTTGTATTCTAGGATTTTTATAGTTTTAGGTCCTTAATTCTTTTTAAGTTAATTTTTGTATATGGTGAAAGACAGGGGTCCTGTTTCACTCCTCTGCATATGGATAGTCAGTTTTCCAAGCACTTTTTTCATCAAATAGGAAGTCTTTTCCATATTGCTCATTTTTGAAGGTCTGATGGCTGTAGGCGTGCAGCTTTATTTCTGGATTCTCTATTTGGTTCCACTGGCCTATGTGTCTGTCATTGTACCAACACCATGCTGTTTTGTTTATTGTTGCCTTGTAGTATAGTTCGAAGTTGGGTAACGTAATGCCTTTGACTTTGTTCCTTTTACTTACCACTATCTTGGCTACTTAGGCTGTTTTTTGGTTCCATATGAATTTTAGAGTAGTTTTTTTTTCTAATTCTGTGAGAAATGATGTTGATGGTTTGACAGGAATAGCATTGAATCTGTAGATTGCTTTGGGCAACATGGACATTTTGATGATATTGATTTTTCCAATCCATGAGCATGGAAAGTGTTTCCATTTGTTTGTATCTCTACAATTTTGTTCAGCAGCGCTTTTTACCTGTTCTTGTAGAGATCTTCCACTTCCTTAGCTAAATGTATTCCTTGTTATTTTATTATTTGTGTGGCTATTGTAAACAGGATTGTATGCTTTATTTGGTGCTTAGCTTGAATGTTATTGGTATATAGCACTGCCACTGATTTTAGTGTATTGATTTTGTGTCCTACACTTTATTGAAATCATTTATCAGGTCTAGTAGCCTTTTGGTGAACTTTTCAGGATTTTCTCCATGTAGAATATATCTTCAGTGAAGAAAGATAATTTCACTTCTTCTTTTCCTGTTTGGATGCCTTTTTTTTCTTTTATCTGATTTCTCTGGCTAGGAATTCCAGTAGTATGTTGAATAGGAGTGGTGAGGGTGGGCATTGGTATCTTATTCCACCTCTTAAGGGGAATGCTTCCAGCTTTTGCCTGTTCAGTATGATGTTGGCTATGGGTTTGTCATGGATGGCTCTTATTATTTTGAGAATGTTTTTTTCAATATTGAAGGTTTTTATCATAAAGAAAAAATCTACTTTGTTGAGGGTTTTTATCATAAAGGGAAACTGAATTTTACTGAAAACTCTTTCTGTGTCTATTGATATAATCATATGGTACTGTTTTTAATTCTATTTATGTGATGAATCACATTTATTGATTTATGTATGTTGAACCAACTTGGTATCCAAAAAATAAAACCGACTTGATTGTGGTGAACTAACTTTTTGCTCTGCTGCTGGATTTACTTTGCAAGTATTTTGTTAAGAATTTTGCATCTATGTTCATGAGGGATATTTGTCTAAAGTTTTCTTTTCTGTTGCATCTTTGCCAGATTTTGGTATGAAAATAATGCTGGCTTTGTAGAATGAGTTAGGGAGGAGACCTTCCTCCTTGATTTTTTGAAATAGTTTCAGTAGGATTGGTAGCTGCTCTTCTTTGTGCATCTGGCAGAATTTGGCTGTAACTCTGTCTTGCACAGGGCTGTTTCTGGTTGGTAGTTTTTGTTTGTTTATTTGTTTGTTTTTGCTGATGCAATGTAGTAACTCATTATTAGTCTGATCCGGAATTCAATTTCTCCCTGATTCATCCTTGGGAGTTTGTGTGCTTCCACGAACTTATCCATTTCCTCTAGATTTTCTACTTTATGTTCACAGAGGTATTCACAGTAGTCTCTGAGGATCTTTTGTATTTCTGAGGGATTGGTTGTAACATCGCCTTTGTCACTTCTCAGTGTATTTATTTGGATCTTCTCTTTTGTTTTTTACTTTACTAATCTAGCTAATGGTCCATATATCTTGTTTATCCATTGAAATAACCAACTTTCATTATTTAATTCTTTGCATGGATTTGGGAGCCTAAATTTTATTTAATTTTCTTTAGCTAAATTTTATTGATTTATAATTTTTATTTAGCTACTCTGATTTTAGTCATTTCTTTTCTTCTGTTAGATTTAGTGTGTATTTGCTGTTTTTCTATTTTCTCTTGGTTAAATTAGATTAATAATTTTGTTAATTTGAGATCTTTCTAACTTGTCTGAGTAGGTGTTTGGGGTCACTAACTTTCATCTTAACACTGCTTTTGCTGAATCCGAGTGATTTCAGATGCAACGTCTTTCTTTTTACTCATATCATAGAACATTCCTGCGTTAGTTTCATTGTTTACCCAAAAGTAATTCAGAAGCAAGTCATTTAGCCTTTTTTTTTTTTTTTTTTTTTGAGACGGAGTCTTGCTCTGTCGCCCAGGCTGGAGTGCAGTGGCATGATCTCGGCTCACTGCAAGCTCTGCCTCCCAAGTTCACGCCATTCTCCTGCCTCAGTCTCCCAAGTAGCTGGGACTACAGGCACCCGCCACCACGCCTGGCTAATTTTTGTATTTTTTTTAGTAGAGACGGGGTTTCACCATGTTAGCCAGGATGGTCTCGATCTCCTGACCTTGTGATCCACCCGCCTCGGCCTCCCAAAGTGCTGGGATTACAGGCGTAAGCCACTGCTCCCGGCCAGCTTTTTTGTAATTTAGTTTTGAGAGTTTCTCTTGATATGGATTTTTACATCATTCTACTGTTTTCTGAGAACATGTTTTGTATGAATTTGATTTTTTGAACTTATTGAAACTTGCTTTATGGCTGAGCATGTGATCAATCTTACAGTATTTTTCATATAAAGATGGGAAGACTGTCTATTCTATATTTGTTGCATGGGGTGTTATATAGATGTCTATTATCTATAGTTCCAGTTGTTCAAATTTAAGACCAGTGGAATTTAAGCTCAGAATTTCTTTGTTCATTTTCTGCCCCAATGATCTGTCTAACACTGTCAGTGGGTTGTTGAAGTCCCCCAGAATTTTTGTGTGGCTGTGCAAATATATTTGTAGGTCTAGAAATATCTTGTTTTATGAATCTGGGTGCTACAATTTTGGGTGTGTATATACTTAGCATGGTTAAGTCCTCTTGTTGAATTGAAATCTTTATCATTATGTAACATCCTTCTTTGTCTGTTTTTACTGTTATTAGTTTAAAGTCTCTTTCATATGATATAAGAAAAATGACATCTGCTTTTTCTTGTTTTCCTTTTTTTTTTTGCCATAGATCTTTCTTCCTCAGTTTACTCTGAGACTGTGGGTGTCATTACATGGGAGATGGGTCTCTTGAAGAGAGCAGAAAGGTAGTTCTTTTTTAAAATCCAACTTACCACTCTGTGCTTTTTATGTGGGTCATTTCAACGATTTATATTAAAGGTTAATACTGATATGTAAGCTTTTGATCCTGTGGTGGTGCCAGCTGGTTGCTTTGCAGTCTTGCATAGTTGCTTTACAGAACCTGTGGGCTATGTAGTTGTCTGTGCTTTTGTGGTAGCAGATATTGTTCTTTTGTTTCCAAGTTTAGAATTCCCTTAAGGAACTCTTGTAACGCTGCCTAATGATAAAGAATTTCTTTAGCCACTGCTTCCCTGTAAATGATTTTATATCTTATTTGCTTATGAAACTCAGTTTGCTGGATCTGAAATTTACGATCGGAATTTCTTTTCTAATAAATAAAAGAAAAATGGTAAAAATAGGCCTCCAGTCTCTTCTGGCTTCTAGAGTTTCTGCTGAAGAGTTTACTCTTAGCCTGATAGAGTTCCCTTTGTAAGTGATCTGACCATTTTCTCTAGTTGCTTTAAAAGTTTTTCATTTTATATAATTTTAAAATTTACTTTCATAGAGTTCTGAAAAGTTGTCTATCATATTTCAGCTTTTTTCTGCATTAATAATTATTTTACTTGTCACATTTTTTGTTGATTTTTGATTTATCTACTTTTTAATTTATCAGCTTACCTAGTGATTTTGCATTTTGTTGATTCTTTTAAATAATGAGCATTTAAATTTACTTATTAACTGTTTTAACCTTACAACATTCTGCCTTTATCTTTATTATTTTCTTTTACTACTTTGTTTTGGTTTGTTTTTTGTTCTTTTTCTAGATTTTTCATTTGGAATTTAATTCCCCTATTTTTATCTTTTATTTTATTTTTTGGTGTTGGGGAATAAGGAGATACAGCGACTGGCCTGATCTCTGTCTACTCTTTTCTCAGGCCCAACCTTTACTCCACACACACTCTACCTCAAAGGAAAGAGAATAAGTCAGAACACATAACATAATCTTTCTATGAACCAGATCTTCTGGTAGATAGGCTAATGCTATTTCCTAGGAGGAGATAACTTGTCTATTGAATATGCTTAGCTGGAGGAACATGACAAATTTTACATTCCATAGATAAAAATCCCACTATATGAAGTTGGTGGGGATATCTTCTCCTGTTAGATGTTCTTCTGACTCTCTATTTGATTTATATTCCCTTTCTCCCTCTCACTCTGTTTTCTACATTCCGCACATTTTGTCACAAATTCAATTTTGATTTAGAAGTAAGTATATGAGTTTATTTCTATTTGGCTACTTATGCTCCATACTTACTCAGGCCTAATTTAACTTAATTTTTAAGCTTTGGGTTTTCAAGACAACACAGGTAGAATATAAAGATATCTCTACTTAACATCAATAACCCAGTTCATTAAATCAGACTTTCTGCAGGAAAAGATTTATCATGTATTTAATTCTTATTCTTTATTAACTTTTTCAGCATTTTACAAAGACATTTTCGTATGTGCAAAAAATTTGAAAGAAATGAATCCTACACACTCACATTCTATAACTATGATTTAACAACTAACATTTACTTTATTTGCTTTATTATCTATCTATGCATCCATCCATCAATTTTTATTTAATTTTAAACTTGCAGACATTATTTTCATTCAAAAACATTTTTGCATGCTAGAGTTAACTAGAGTTGGATACCTTTAAATGATCTTTTTAAGGTCAAATTTACATAGAATAAAGGCAGCAATCTAAGTATACTAATGTGTTTTAGAAAATGCATACACTTGTAACTAAAAGTTCTGTCAAAATGGAGATCATTACCATCACCCTTTTTGTCAATCTCTACCTCCAAATGCTGATAGGCAACCACTATTCTTTCCTTTGTCAGCACCAACTATTACTTTTGCTTGCTCCAGATTTCAGTGACTTGAAATTATGTATTATGAAATCTTGTGTAAGACATTTCACTCAGTTTAATGTTTTCGACATTTACCTATGTGGTTTGTATGATTTTGCATTTTTAAAAAAGAAAAAATAATATATTTGACATGTCACAGAAAGACCCCCTAAGAGATTTCTGAGTAGCACAACTAAGAGTTACATGTCTATGTGTAAGAAATAAACTATCATGTTAGGATACAAATATTTTAAACAGTTTCTACTGGATTAGCAAAAATATATATGATTGTTAAATAAAAAGTTCCCTTGTGTATAGTATGGTTTCCCTTAGTGCCTCCTAATACATTTTATATGCATTAGCTTTGTTGGTGCTTAAAATGTTTTTCTAAACATCATTATTTGATTTTTAAACTCTGCAAATTGCATTTGATATATAAATTGATATAATCTCTGCATGCTCATTTATAATTCAGTGAGCTTTGTAAATATGCATATATTTTTCTTGTAAATATCGGCTGAAAAACATTATAATGACAGATCTACTCCATAAAATATTTGGATATCAAAAACCAAGAGATCTTTCCCTAAAAAAAACAGTAATTGAGGAGATGTTATGTAGAATATGTTTGTATTGGAATTCAAGTTTGCCTTGTTTTCAATTTTTTCTTTTCTTAGTATTCTGCTAGCTAATGTGTTCTTTCTTCTATAAACTTTCATTGGAGGTTAGTCCCAGGACCCAGCATGAGTCCAAGACTCCACTCTCCCTAATATGGTCATTACAACCCATGCTTCTTGTTTAATTACACAATACATTTCATAGCTTCAGCAATAACTTACCATTTCTTTTTCAATTATCAATTTTTTATTACTCTTGTTTATTGCTTATTTTCTGTACTTTTTTGTGAACTCAGCTATGCATGTTATAAAATATTAATAAAAACATTTTATCAATAATGTTTAAGTGTGTTTAATCAAAGTTATTTTAAAGATATTTAGTCATAGTGCAAGAAATAGAAGTTGATCTTGGTAAATGTGTTTTAAAGATTATAGTAGGATATTTCAACCTTTTTTGTTCCTTTTTTGTTTGGTTTGATTAAATTTATTAGCATTGAGTGAAAGAAAATTTGTAATGAAGCTGCATATTTCTATATGTACTGCCAATTTTACTAATGGTCTTCCCCCCCAGTGATGTTTACACTATTTATTATTATTGATTTAAAATCATTAGCAATTTACTTTTTAATTTTAAACTTTCTATATAATGTATTATTTAACTACTAGTATAAATTGTTTTCTGAATTTTCATAGGACATTGCTGATTTCTTATTGTTTGAGTAATATTTCAAAGTTATTGCCTCAAATGTCAGCAAATAATCCAAAATAAGTAAACTTTTCAAACATCCTTTAGCTTATGCTAATTACACATTTTATTGACAAAGCAACTACTTGTTTTTATGTAGCAATACAATTTTTAGTCAGTTCAGGAGTTAGAAGTTTTAGTCTACAAAATAGTCAAGTATCTATCAAGCTCATGAATATGAAGCCTAATGCAGTCATTCTTGGAATAAAGTTCCATTCGCTCATCTGCTTACATTTTAGAGTCTCCATTGTGTAACATAATGCCTGTCATATAATAAATGAAAGGCAAATTAAATATTTGGTGAATGTACTATCGTACTAGCATGATTTTGTGAAACACTCAGCAATTCAGTGAAAGCAGTCAGTGTGGTTGCTCACAGTTGGAGATCGGCAATGCAGTAATAACATGACAACAAAATCAGCTGAAGATTATATTGTATTATTGAAAGCGCTGAAAACATTACACAGGATAATACATTCTGAACTAAGAGGAAAAATCACAACAAAAGTAGCAAAGAAATAGACAATATGAAATGATGGAAGATTGAACTCAGAAAGAAATATTTAAAGAGAATGAAATGTATGCTGGCTTCATGAAATTTATTTATCTTCTTATTTAATGCATACTTCATTCATATGTAAAATTATCAAAGGCTTCTCTAGGTTTTAACCAGATAGCTATGCCTATTGGTACTCACAGTATGTAACTAATATCTTAGAAAAATTAGATGCTATTTTTTAGTATTTTCTCTTGCAATAATCTTTTCCATAAAATCGTGGATTATCCCTTTCTCTATTTTTCATCTCTTTTTTTGGCGGGGGGTGTCTTTTGAGGGTGCATTCTCCTTTCCCCCAGTGTTTTCTGTTTTGCTACCAGTTCTTGGCCTTTTTCTTACTAGTAACCTCCCCTAAAAGGACATCATCTGTACTTTATTTTCAATTATCACACAGAAGAACAGTCAGAACTGTTACTGGAGTCTCAGGCGCATCTATCTGTCTGCTTAATATTTCCAACAGGATGTCCCACCAACAATTCAAATTCAACATGTCTAAAGATGAATTCATTTTTAGTGCTCCTCTTGGTTCCTACTCCTGTCACTGATAGTATCAAAGCCCTAATCTCCCTAAATGTTTTTGGTGAGCAGAGCCATCTTCTACCAGTTGTGCAAACTAGAATTTTAGACATCATTACTGACTTGTTCTGTGTTCTCTCTCCTGTATTTCTGTCAAATTCTGAGCATTCATCTTCTAAACTCATCTCCAATTCATCCGCTTGATGTTATCTTCCATTACTAATTTCAGACAATCTTTCTATGTTGATTATTGGAATTAACTGTTCAAATGTGGTCACTTTTTAACATAAAGAGGAAGATAAAAGTGCTTACACCAAGAGACCTTACATAAGCAAAAGTTCGACTGTTTCTGATATCAGAATTATCATATTTTTAACTATAAAGATCTTACCTTATCAACCATTGTTTTTATTCTCATCCATTCTCCTCCTTGCAGTGACAGTTAACTTTTAAAATACAAATTTATCAATAACTCTCTTGCATTGCTCTTAGAATAAATACTATAATTCCTAACATGGTCTATAAGGTCTTGCATAGTCTGGCTTTCGCCTATATTTTCAAATACATCTCATAGTTCTCTTGCTTCTCTCCTCATCTTTCTCACTCTGCTCCAGGAATCAGGCTTTTCTCTTTTTTAAATTTTTTAATTTTTATTTTATTTTTGAGACGAAGTCTTACTCTGTCACCCAGGATGGAGTGTAGTGGCACAAAGTTCACTGTAACCTCCGTCTCCGAGGTTCAAGTGATTCTCCTGCCTCAGCCCCCCAAGTAGCTGGGATTACAGGTGCGCACAACCACACCCAGCTAATTTTTTGTATTTTCACTACAGACCGGGTTTCACCATGTTGGCCAGTCTGGTCTTGAACTTCTCACCTAAGGAAAGCCACCTGCCTCAGCCTCCCAAAGTGCTGGGATTACAGCTGTGAGTGCCTGGCTGCTTTTTGTTTTTCAAATGACGGTGCACCTTTGCATTTCAGGATTTTGCATGAGTTGCAGCCTCTTAATGATGCAAATCTTTCCTTCCACTTCGTGCACCCAATCTCTACTGTACATGCAAAGTTCAGCTGAAACATAACTTTATTTTCTCAGATAAATCTTTTCCAACCCTCTTCAAGACCAATGTTAAGAATTCTCGGAGAAGACTTGGCTTTTCCTGTTCAAACCTACCTATTTATGTACAGGTAATTGTACATAAATTACATGTACATTTCATTGTTTAATTCCTGTCCCCTACTAGAATGTCAGCCTCATACAAGAAAAAATTTTGAATGTGTCATTTGCCTTTTTTTATTTCTCTTGTTTTCTTTATTTTTTTTTTATTTCAACAACTTTACAAGTGAATTTTGGTTAAAAGGAGGAATTGTAGAGCGGTGAAGTCTTGAATTTTATTGTACCCATCACTCAAAGACTGTCCACTGTACCCCAATAGGTAGGTTTTATCCTCACCCACCTCTAACCCTTCCTCCTTCTGAGTCTTCAATGCCCATTATACTGCTCTGTCTGATTTTGTGTACCTTAGCTTAGCTCCCACTTACAAGTGAGAACACTTGGTATTTGGTTTTCTATTTCTGAGTTGCTTCACTTAGAATAACAGCTCTAATGCCATCTAAGTTGCTGCAAAATACATTATATTATTCTTTTTTATGGCTTAGTACTAGTTCATTTTATATATATATCATATATATTATATATATCATATTATAAATATACACATCTATTTATATCCCACTTTTTTACCTAGTCATTTATTGATGGGCAGTTAGGTTGATTCCATATCTTTTCTATTGTAAATTGTGCTGCAATAAACATGCACACATAGGTGTATTTTTGATATAATGGTTTATTTTCCTTTGGGTAGGTACCCTGTAGTGAGATTGCTGAATCATGCTAGATCTACTTTTGGTTCCTTGGGAAATCTCCATACTATTTTCAAAAGAGGCTGTACTAATTTACATTCACACCAGCTGTATTAGTCTCTTCTCACACTACTATGAGGAAATACCTGAAACGGGGTAATTTATAAAGGAAAGAGGTTTAAATGACTCACAGTTCCACACAGCTGGGGAGGCCTCAGGAAACTTAACAATCATAACAGAATGGAGAGCAAATGCGTCCTCACATGGTGGCAGGAGAGAGAGTGAATGCCCAGCAAAGGGGGAAGCCGCTTATAAAATCATCAGATCTCATGGGAACTAATTCACTATCATGGGAACAGGATGGGGAAACCTATCCCATGATTCAGTTATTTCCACCTGGTCCCTCCTAGGACACTTGGGGATTATGGGAACTACAATTCAAGATGAGATTTGGGTGGGGACACAGCCAAATCATATTACCAGCAGTTACAAGCATTCCCTTTACTCCACAACCTCACCAGCATCTGTTATTTTTTTGACTGTTTAATCATAACCATTCTGACTGGTGTGAGATGGTGTTTCATTGTGATTTTAATTTTCATTTCACTGATAATTAGTGATGTTGAGCATTTTTCATATTTTTTTGCTATTTGTACATATTTGCGAAATGTTTATTCATGTAATTTGTTCACATTTTAGTGGCATTTTTTTCTTGCTGATTTGAGGTAGATTCTTGATAGTATTCTTTTGTTGGCCATGTAGTTTGCAAATATTTTCTCCCATTCTGTAGGTTTTCTATTTACTCTGATGATTATTTCTTTTGCTGAGCAGAAGTTTTTCAGTTTAAATGGGTCTCATTTACTTATTTTTGGTTTGGTTGCATTTGCTTTGAGGATCTTTGTCATACATTCTTTGCCTAGGTCAACATTCAGAATAGTTTTTCCTAGGTTTTCTTACAGAATTTTTATGGTTTCAGTTCTTAAATAATTCATACATCTTTGGTTAATTTTTTGTATATGGTGAGAGAATAGGAATCCAGTTTCATTCTTCTACATGTGAATATCCAATTTTCCAGCCTCATTTATTAACTTTTCCGTGGTTTATATTTGTATGTTTATGTTTTGTATGTTTTCTCAAAGATAAGGTGATTGTAATTATTCGGCTTTATTTCTGAGTTGTCTATTCTGTTGCGTTGGTCTACATATCTGCTTTTATATCAGTACAAGGCTGTTTTGGTACTGCAGACTTGTAGTATAACTTGAAGTTGAGTAATGTGATGCCCTCAAATTTATTCTTTTTGCTTAAGAATGCTTTGGCTATTTGGGCTCCTTTTTGGTTCCAAAAGAGTTTTAGGGTTGTTATTCTTTCTAATTCTATTAAGAATGATGTTGATATTTTGGTAGAAATTTCACTGAATCCGTAAATTGCTTAGGGCAGCATGGCCATTTTCATGACCATTTGTTTTTCTAATTCATGAACTTGGGATATATTTCCATTTGTTTATGTCATCTATAATTTCTTTCAGCAGTTTTCTTTTTCTTTTTTTTAATTTTTTAATGATACTTCAAGTTCTAGGGTACTTGTGCACAATGTGCATGTTTGTTACATATGTATACATGTGCCATATTGGTGTGCTGCACCCATTAACTCGTCATTTACCTTAGGTATATCTCCTAATGCTATCTCTCCCCACTCCCTCCAACCCACAACAGGTCCCGGTGTGTGATGTTCCTCTTCCTGTGTCCGAGTGCTCTCATTGTTCAATTCCCACCTATGAGTGAGAATATGCGGTGTTTGGTTTTTGCCCTTGTGATAGTTTGCTTAGAATGATGGTTTCCAGCTTCATCCATGTCCCTACAAAGGACATGAACTCATCTTTTTTATGACTGCATAGTATTCCATGATGTATATGTGCCACATTTTCTTAATCCAGTCTATCATTGATGGACATTTGTCTTGGTTCCAAGTCTTTGCTATTGTGAATAGTGCCACAATAAACATAAGTGTGCATGTGTCTTTATAGAAGCATGATTTATAATCCTTTGGGTATATACCCAGTAATGGGATGGCTGAGTCAAATGGTATTTCTAGTTCTAGATCCTTGAGGAATTGCCACACTGTCTTCCACAATGGTTGAACTAGTTTACAGTCCCACCAACAGTGTAAAAGTGTTCCTATTTCTCCACATCCTCTCCAGCACCTACTGTTTCCTGACTTTTTAATGATCTCCATTCTAACTGGTGTGAGATGGTATCTCATTGTGGTTTTGATTTGCATTTCTCTGATGGCCAGTGATGATGAGCAGTTTTTCATGTGTCTGTTGGCTGCATAAATGTCTTCTTTGGAGAAGTGTCTGTACATATCCTTTGCCCACTTTTTTATGGGGTTGTTTGTTTTTTTCTTGTAAATTTGTTTGAGTTCTTTGTAGATTCTGGATATTAGCCCTTTGTCAGATGAGTAGATTGCAAAAAATTTCTCCCATTCTGTAGGTTGCCTGTTTACTCTGATGGTAGTTTCTTTTGCTGTGCAGAAGCTCTTTAGTTTAATTAGATCCCATTTGTCAATTTTGGCTTTTGTTGCCATTGCTTTTGGTGTTTTAGACATGAAGTCCTTGCCCATGCCTATGTCCTGAATGGTATTGCCTAGGTTTTCTTCTAGGGTTTTTATGGTTTTAGGTCTAACATTTAAGTCATTAATCCATCTTGAATTAATTTTTATATAAGGTATAAGGAAGGGTTCCAGTTTCAACTTTCTACATATGACTAGCCATTTTTCCTAGCACCATTTATTAAATAGGGAATCCTTTTTATATATGGCTTTTATTATTTTGAGGTATGTTCCTTTTATGCCTAATTTGTTGAAGGTTTTAAGAATGCTGAATTTTATTGGCTCTTTTTTCTGCATCTATTGAGATGATCATATGGTTCTTGTTTTTAATTCTTTTTATGTGATGGGTCACATTTATTGATTTGCATATCTTGAACCATTCCTCCCTCTCTGGGATAAAATGCCTTGATCACGGTGAATTATTTTTTTGATGTGTTGTTAAATTTGGTTTGCTAGTACGTTATTAGGAATTTTTTGTTGTTCATCAGGAATATTGTCCTGTAATTGTCTTTTTTTGGTCACATCTTTTCCTCCTTTGGCATTTGGGTAAGAGTGGCTTAGTAGAATGAGTTAGGTAGGATTCTTTCCTTCTCAATCTTAGGCCATAGTGTCAGTAGGATTGATACCAATTATTCTTTCCAATGTCTGGTGGAAACTGGCTGTGAATTCATGTGGTCCTGGGCTTTTCTGTTGTTGCTGTTGGGCGGATTATGTATTACTGATTCAATCTCACTGCATATTTATCTTTTTATTCTTCCTAACTTTAAATTTTAATTGCAGAAAAAATTACAAAAACAGGCTCATAATATGTAGAAAATGCTACTGTCTTAATATTCTGTTTAGTTTAGTGTTTCATTTAGAGTAATTAGTAAGGATGCATTCTAAAATGGATGGGAGAAGATAGACCAATAGCACAGGAAATATATTTTTATCTGCAGTCTAATTATCAACTTTTCACCACCAGGAATTCTAACAAAATTACTCTCTCAAAATGGACTGTTAATTGGCAAATCCAATCTATTACCTTGAGTTTCTATCTTTGTTGACTTCTATAGTACTGGCAACTACATATTTTCAAAGAATTTGTTCCCAAATGCTGCTGTATCCTATTTTTTTCTCTAATTCCTCTGATTCTTGGACCTTTTCTCAGTCAATAACCTACACCAAAAAGATTTTATCTGTACCCCATTTTCAACATATTATATTCTAACATAATTTACACTCATCCATGAGTTTTTCTTATCATTCTACTAGATTTTTAAATTCGCCAAGTGAGTGTTCTAGTTTTTGTTCATCTGCAGTACCTAGCATATTTATATACACCCTGTTTTTAGTAAATATATGCTAATTTAAGTTTAATAAGTAAAGCAAGACTTTAATGGCATATGTTTTCATGAAAAGTGGTGGACTCTGTTGCCCAGCAGAAATATTTTTATTTATCTTTGGCTTACTAATCTTGAGCTTCAATCTGTCTGCTATAATGTTTGTTTATATAGTGCATGTGGTTAAGCGAACTCAATTCAAATATGAGTATATGCCTATAACTTAATCCTTTATGTATTCATTTTTATCTTACATTGTATATCTTATCTTTGTTAGCTTTGTGTTACATTTATAGACAATAAAAAGTCTATAGCCACTGTGAAATGGGCTGTATGCCATCATCAATGATTTGAGAGTATTTCTAGTTTTTAAGATATATTTTATAAAAATGTGATAGTTTAACATTTGAATGTGTTTAATGTTTCACATAATTCCTTATTGTTTTTATATTCTTTAAATAATGAATTCATGACAAGTAAATTTTTATTTTGCAATTTGCCCTGCACTTTATCTGAAAAAATTTATACAATTTATATAGGCAATTATTTAATATTTCCTAATTATGCAAGTACTTGTTATAATCACTGTTTAGTTCATTGGATCTATTTATGAGATTACTGAAAATAAGTTATTAGCAAACTGAAATGCTTTAACATAAAAGAATAATAATATAATTATGGGAAGGTAAAGCTTTTATTAATAATGAGGAGTTTTTATATAGGTAAAATATCTACAAAGATATTTAAGTAATTGAGTTACCAAGGACTATATAGTATAATTGACTTCAATATTAAAAAAGGAATTTCAATTTGGAAATTTCTAAGGAAGTAATGCAAAGAGAGGACATCAAAATATTTAAAGCCATGGTGAAGATTTCTCCTATGAAAGTACACACTGCAGAAATTTGGATAACTTAGAACTAATTGAAGTAATGAGTGACTGAAGTTATAGATGTCAATATTCTCTTGTGTTATATGATTGATTGTCCATCAGGTAGTATAACCTACTTTAGAAGGAGTTTGGAGGTGACCATTAATTATGGCTGGGGCCATTCCACAGCCTGCATATTAAATGGTAAAGTTGCCAAAGGGCCTTCAACATATTTTCAGTCTGTTATGGTTTTACTGTATTAGTTCCTGAAATAGTACAATAAAATAATCTTAAAATATTTGAGCTATGTTAAATATATTTAAGGTCAATAAAAGTATGATGTCTAATTATTTTGTGCTCCCATTTCACCCATATTTTTTAAACAATGAGATTCATAGTTAATGTACAATTTTTGTCTTATATAAACTAATATACCATTAATAGAAAACTAAAAATCTCCATGTTTCATTTTATAGAAGAAAATCTATTAAAAACGTTGAAAACGGGCCTCAAATCTTATCAACTAAAAAATACTAAGGAAGGCATTTTAAATAATAAATAATATGAAGTGGAATCACAAATATCATTGAAAAATAATGTTTTTCTTGAGTGCTGCTTTTATGCGAAGCCATTTTCTGAGTTCTTCACTGTACTTATTTTTCAAAACATCCCAATTGGCTAGATCCAATTATCACCTACATTTCATATATAAAGGAGATGATAAACACAAAAGTTATATCGATTCTTATCGTATTAATATTGCATTGTTACTAAATTACAGAATTAGGATCCAAATATGTTATTCTGCCATCAAACAAGGCAGCACAATGCCTACGATAGATGAAAGAGGGGCTTTTTTTTTCTTGGACAAACTGGAGTAATTTTCTGATGAGAAGGACCATATATGAAATAAAAAATCTGGTCCAAGCTTTCTAAGCACAAGGAACAGCAAAGACAAAGTCTCTAAGACAAAAATGAGCAACACATGTTCTAGACACAACACATGAAAGTGATATCTGTGGCTAGACAGTAAATGGTACAAAGTCAAGAGAGAGCAAGTGGTACAAAGTCAAAGAGGGCTTAGTAATGTTTTCTATTTTATTTCTTGTGTAATATTCATCATTAGAGGAAGGATACACATTTCTCTTTAAAATGCCTGTCTGTCTTGTCTTTCAGTTACAGTTGCAACATGGGAAAATAATAGTCATTTTGTAGGATTTCTAGCAAGATCAGTTGAATTAATACACACACACACACAAAACAGGCTCTGATGCACACTGAATACTCGATAATTAGCAGCTATTATTATTTTCTAATCTGGATGAGGCTCTGAGTAGATCCTCCATCCTTAAAGACATAGGTGTTTATTTCCATAAAATGATAATACTAGCACAATAAAAATAATTGTATACTATGAATCAATAGCATATAAAAGGATAAAAGTTACTTGAAAAATTTAACAAGTTTAAAAAAGAGTGAAAAGTGAAATAAAAAATAAAGCTAAATTTTAATCTATAATAAAAAGGTGTCTAAATACATCCAAAGAAATAAGCAGATATGTTTAATAAAAGAAACAGACAAGCAAGAAATCAGCAATCAAATATGAACACAAAATAGTTATGAATCCATGTATATCAAATGATTACATGAAAGG
This sequence comes from Gorilla gorilla gorilla, assembly GCF_029281585.2. Taxonomy (NCBI): domain Eukaryota; kingdom Metazoa; phylum Chordata; class Mammalia; order Primates; family Hominidae; genus Gorilla; species Gorilla gorilla. The sequence continues at coordinate 84,052,333 of NC_073238.2, read as the reverse complement.
GTATCAAATGTATTTGAACCATAATTAGCAATACAGGCATAGTTGCCAAAAACAAAATCATTCTGTTGGACATTAATGTATATATAAAGTTAAGTAAAGCCAGAATAAATAAAAATAGATATCAAGAACAATATACACTTCAATTTTATGAACTAATAAACTTCATTGTATTAAATTTAAAAATTTTAATAGAAAAAATTATGAACAGCAAATTAAAATCATATAGAGCAATTGGAAATATATTTGCAACTCATGTTATAGACAACATTAATTAGAACAAAAATTATTTTTATCAAGAATTGAGTACATAGTTTGATAGTTTCATATTATATATAAAATATTTTAGTCGAGATTGTGTGTTTATTTCTAGTTCAAGTATTTTTACTTTAGTGTGAAGCCTTCATATTAACATTATTCTTCATAGAAAGCAAAGTTCTTCAAATATTCTGCAGTATACAGGAAAGGACTCTCATCAACTACATTTTCTATAAATTTACCCTTTATATTTGAATAGTTATGTTTATAAAAAATACAGAATATTTCTTTAAAACAAAATACAAGGTCAAGTACCCTATTAAATGAGACTTCTTTTTGGTTATTTCTTGAAAAACCATTTGAGATTGCTTTTAAAGTAATATTTTAGGAAAAATATACATAGCAAATATTTTAGTTGCATTCCTTTTAACTGCAACAAAGATACAGAATTATTTTGTTTTTTGGGTTTTGTGTTCTGTCTTGTATTAATATAGCTACACATATTTTACCACAAATGTTTATCTCAGTGCAAAATTTTTAAACAATGAAGAAATGCTTAGAATTTTCTGTTGGGTTACTATAACCTGGGGTTATTTATTTACAGGAATGGGGGATAATGTGAACTAGTATCTGAGTTCACATTATCATACAAATTGCATTAATAAATAGATGTTTTCATACTTAGTAAGGTTGAAGACATTTTATATAAGGTCATCAAATTAAGGAAAATAGAAATTTACTTATTTAGAGATAACAGCCTATCAATCTATCAAAATATGGGATTATAGAAGCTCAACACTGATTTTCAGTAGAGCAATTTTTCTGATTACAGTAAAGTCATCTTGAATATTTTTATATGGCATCTTTGTAACATATGATAGTAAAACTTGAAAAATTTTATTTTGAGTTCAAAGGAACTAGAAATATAAACTAACTATACTTTATTAAATCCTTCATGAAAATTATATTTTTTTTGTCTCAAACATATGTTAGCAGCTCTCAGTTTGCTTTTTAAGAATATGAAGTCTATACTTTTTGAGTATTTCCTAAATACTTCAAATTAGATCTAGTAGGAGGCCCTGGGGATAGTCAGATGTTAAGTAATGTCTATGATTCAATGTTTCAGACACTGAAGTTTGGTGGTTTCATGCTCCTGGGTTTTGAGAACTCTTCAGCTTCCTAAAATGTGGTTCTTGTTAACAAAAACCTTCTTGCTTTAAATTCTGAGTCTCTGATCCCATTTGCACCATAAAGAAGACTAAAAAATTTTAAGGGTGACTAAATCTATATGATAAATGAAAACTACATTGATGTTAATAAAAGTTAAGCACAGTAGTTATAAAAATATTTAGCATAATTCTACTATTAACTTGCAAGAGTATTGAATAACTCATACATTTGAATAAATGAGATGTCTTCTTCACCATATCCTAGGTATATCAAGAAAAATTGAGTAAATATGTCTGTGTGTGCGCTTGTGTGTGTATGTATGTGTTTGTGTGTGTGTGTCAAATCTCACACTTATCTTTATAAATCCACAGGATGCTTTTTAGTACTTATCTTAATTGACCTATGTCTTCTCCATTATCTCATTACTTTTGAATTTTCCTCCTCTGTTTGTTAGCATTTCACCTTAGTACCTTCTGATTTTAGATTCACATTGCCACTTTAAAAATGTACTTGTTACTTCCCTGTCTTCTGTTCTCAACTCTTTTCTCTTTATTCTTTCTTTTCTAGATTAAAATTCTCCATAATTTTCTTATTTATTCTCCCACTTTGCTGACCAGCTTTTCATGCTGTATTCGAGTCCACTCCCTCTATACTTCCCTATTTCTGAGTGTATCCTTTTGTTCTGGTATTTGTTTATATTCCTTCTTGGATATATACTATATATTTTTATTTTTGCTGCGGACATATCTTTCTTTAGAAAAACATGATAAAACTACTTCATAACTTAAATGGGCATGACTTATAATAATATAAGCTTTATTATTAATAAATAATATGATAATATATAAGTCTCTGTTTTTAGTGATGGTGGAACATTTAATTTTGCCATGTGAGGTAATCTGTGTATTTTTATTTAAAATAAAGTCTCTGTAGAGTACAATTTCAGCCTAATTCAATTTAATCTCATTGAATTCAGCCATTAAACTCTATTATAGAACTGTTCCTAGGTGTTTGTGTAGACGTAAATGAATGTCCACAATTTCCTCCCTGTGGTGCACCTCAATATAGGAAAATGCTTGCAAATATGATCACATCAGAGCAAGAAGAAGCTGTCTGTGTACATTTTCTTGGCCTTTACCAGCCTCTGCTGACATGTCTCCTTCATTTTGTTCGTTGGGTTTTGTCTTCTGTCTTGTCTTTTTCTTACTGATTCTGGTCATCCATAATTTTAAGGCAAAGCAAATTTAGTGATTTCTTTGGAGGAGATAAACAATCTGCTCTTTGCTTTTTTCCCCAAGGGTCTCCTCAACCCTTCCTGACTGCAGATTATTTGAGGTCCATTTGGGTTTCTTTCCAGCTAAAATTTCCCACACTGAAGTGTCTTCTATTTGACCTCTTGTCCCAGGATGCCGTGATTCTTGACTACAAGTTTTGCTCTTCTGAATGGTGCATAGAGATATTTTCAAATACTTTTTCATTCCGTAAGAGAGTTTGAAGAGTTTTAGGGATATGGAGAGGAACATAGACATTCTTTGCTGAGACATAGTCTACCTTTGTGTGTCTACCTTGACGTGTCTCTTACTGCTGCTCCCCTGTGTTGCTGCAGGATAAATGTAAGGCAATCTCCTTCCAGAGGCCTAGGAGGAATTTGGGATTCAGGATACCCCATGCTTCTGGATTCTTCCTCAAATGATGTGGGCTTTCTATCGACTTATTACCTAGATACTCTGACTGGAACTGTGCCTCCTTCTTAGAAGCCCTGATAGCCTACAAGTACCAGACACTTTTCCTCAGATCCTCTCCAAACTTTTCTTCAGGTTAGACATGACTTTTAATTGCTTACTGTGTGGCAGTAAAATAATTTCATGGAATATATTCCATTATGTCCATCATCACAGTTAGCTTCTAGGAATTCTAGTCTTTTAGTTTTTGATCAATATGAGTGTAAAACAAGCTGTATCTTCCCCAAGTGTCTAGCTATCACAAATAAAATTCTTCTGATATCAGACTGATTGCTGTGAATTTATCTAACATTTTATTTAATTTAGTTCTTGTAGATATTCTGAGCCACTTGTCAGAGGTAATTAGTGTTACTGGCTCCAGGAATGAAAGGTTATAAAATTAAAAAAAAAGCTAGCCAAGAAAAAAGTTTCAGTTTAAAATGTTTAAGTGTTATTACACTGGCATGATGAAAAGCTTTGGTATAATCTCTTAGAGTCACTAAGAGAGTCTAAGACTCGTTTTATAAGTAGCTTTCTCTCTCTCCCTCTCTTCTCTTATAATCCCTACTTCCCATCAGTTAACAGGGTATGATGCAACTATACTATATGCTATTTTATAATTATTCACTTAAAATTTTTTGTCTGATGTCCTTGTATGCTCATTCATCTAGAATATTTTCATTTATTTTTCCAGGAGTGTTAGCCACCAAATTACCACTTCTGAGAGAGATCACAACCAAAGTCATACTACAGTAGGGATGCTGCCTGTGGTTTTTGGAGAGAATGCCTATCTCCAGCAATCATTTCACTCAGACAGCCACCACCATCTTTTATGTTCTGAGTTAGTTCCAGTGTGCTTCACTTTCCCTTTACTGCAATAACCAAAGGTATCTAATTTTATCTAACTATCCTCATACAGCCTCACATATCTTCTACCAAACCCAGCTCCAGATTTCTCTCCAGCTTAAAGGTACCCAGTTACTTTGAAAGTCTTCATCTGGGATCAGGTATTTTCATAATGTTAAAATTCATTCCTAAGAATTTTTTCCTCCCCTTTGTCTTTCCTGTAAATTAGCTGTATTATTAGATCACAATCTCCCTTGCATTTAATTCAAGTGAATTTTTTTCTTTCATCTCTTACTGCTTGTATCTCTTTTTCTTATTTATCTTACATAACACTTCACTAATATACCCAAAGGCACAAGTTAAGATATTCTCTTCTTTCCTCCATCTATATATCCAAAATCTTTTCCCATATTTATATAAAGAGAAAACAGAAGCCAACAGAAGAAAAAAGAACAAAAACCTCTTTTCCTTTGAAGCTCATGTTGTAAGTGTCTATCAGCTTCTCACCGCATCCTGGTTGCCAGATCCTATCTTTTGGATTTCCTCCTCATTGCCACTCCTGTCACATTTTTTTTTTGTGATATCTATATCCATGTGATTAATTCCTATTAAACCACATCTAGAATGAAGTTCTGTTGACTGAGATATGATAAGACTTATCAAATATCATAGTGTAGCTGAGATCAATAAATACAGGAAATTAGTAAAACTATGCCCTGGGATTTTTTGTACACTCACCCCCTTTAAAGGTATTTTAAAAGGGTCAGAGTACACAGTGAAAAGGGATTTTTGTGAAGACACAACTTTGAAGAAATCTTCAGTTTTTAGTACCACCTCTTCTCCTTCAAAGAAGGGACTTCTATCATGCTACTCAAATACTTAAAACAGGATTCTTATATCTGGTGGCCTCACCACTTATGGGTAAACTAAGTAATGGGTTGTACAGGGTAACCTTTTCTGTATAAAGAACTTTTCCAAATCTCATTGAATTAAATCAATAAGTATTTATTATCACTCACGATTATATATATAATTTGATATATATATAATTTGATATATATATATCAAATGAGTTCTCGAAAGTGTCTAATGATGCTATTAAATTTCCCTGATTTTCATTTCTAAAACTCCAAGCTAAGTATTTCATACATTGCTAACTCTCCTTCTGCTTATGCCATTACATAGTCTTTGATGATTATCTTGCTTCAAGCAACATTAAAAAAATAGAAGTCCCCAGATAAGATACCCTGTTATCATCTCACCTCCGAATCATGACTATCCCCTCCTTGGCATCTGCAGCTTCCTTCCTCTTCCTCCCATTTGTTTCCAACTAAATGTATCTTTCTTTCTATTTTCATGTTTGTTCTAAAAAACAAACAAAAAACCTGGGATACATGTGCAGAACGTGCAGGTTTGTTACATAGGTATACTTGTGCCATGGTGGTTTGCTCCACCTATTGACCTGTCCTCTAAGTTCTCTCCCGTCAACCCCCACCCCCTAACCCCTGTGTGTTGTTCTCTTTTCGGTGTCCATGTGTTCTCATTGTTCAACTCCCCTTATGTGTGAGAACAGGTGGTGTTTGGTTTTCTGTTCCTGTGTTAGTTTGCTGAGGATGATGGCTTCCAGCTTCATCTATGTCCTTGCAAAGCACATGATCTCATTCCTTTTTATGGCTGCATAGTATTCCATGGTATGTGTGTGTGTGTGTGTGTGTGTATATATATATATATACACATACCACATTTTCTTTATCCAGTCTATCATTGATGGACATTTGGGTTGGTTCCATTTCTTTGCTATTGCAAATAGTACTTCAATAAACATATGTGTGCATGTGTCTTTATAATAGAATGATTTATATTCCTTTGGATATATACCCAGTAATGGGATTCACGGGTCAACTGGTATTTCTGGTTCTAGATCCTTGAGGAATCACCATACTATCTTCCACAATGGTTAAACTAATTTACATTCCCACCAACAGTGTAAAAGCTTTCCTATTTTTCCACAGCCTCACCACTATTTATTGCTTCCTGACTTTTTAAAAATCGCCATTCTGACTGGCATGAGATGGTATCTCATTGCGGTTTTGATTTGCATTTCTCTGATGATCAGTGATGTTGAGCTTTTTTTCACGTTTGTCAGCTGTGTAAATGTCTTCTTTTGAAAAGTGTCTGTTCATTACCAATTTTTTGATGGGTTTTTTTTATTGTAAATATGTTTAAGTTCCTTGTAAATTCTGGATATCAGACCTTTGTCAGACAGGTAGATTGCAAAAATTTTCTCCAGTTCTCCAGAGTGTCTGTCCACTCTGATGATAGTTTCTTTTTCTGTGCAGAAGCCCTTTAGTTTAATTAGATCCCATTTGTCAATTTTGGCTTTTATTGAAATTGCTTTTGGTGTTTATGCATCTTTCCTTCTATCAACAGCCAATCTTCCCATTTGTGCTCTAGATCTTCTTTCTCTTATCAAGGGATAGATTTCTTCACCTATCCACTTTCACTTTTACATTATCGAGCTCTGCCTTTTTCCTGATGCATCCTACAAAGAAACACATTAACTCTGAATTCTCCTGTTCGAAAAAAACAATCAAACCAAATCAAACTAAAAACAAAAACAAAATGATAATAATTTTTCTTTGATTCCACCTCCGTTTGCCACAATTTCATGTTCTATTTCTTTGCTTTTTCTAACTGTAAATTTCAAAATTGTTGTCCCCAATTTTTCCATATCAATTCACTTTTAACCCACTATGATCTGGTTTATATATTCTGTTCCAATGAGTCCATAAAAATAGATTTTGTAAAGGACTCCAAGGGTTTTCATTGAAAAATCCAGTGGACATTTTTCTGAATTCATTTTATTCTGCCACTTGGTAGCTTTCCAGAGAATTGACCTTTACCTCCTTTCTAAAATGTTCTCTTGGTTTCTATGAAACTTCAACTACCTATTAGTGTGTCTCCTTTTCACTTTTTTCTCTAACATTTCTTCTTGACTCCAACCTTTCCACTATGCTTCTAAAAGATGCAACACCTCAGATTATGCGAAAGGAATTTTCTCTACTCCATCAACCTTCTCTTCTTAGGTAATTTTGCCATTTCCCATATCTCTAAATAGCATACATATTCTGATAACATTCTAACAACTCTGTGTTTTAGATCTCTCCTGTGAACTCCCCACTTATTTATTCTATTGCCTATTTGGCATATCTGATTCAATGCTTCATAGCCATCTCTAAATTAATACATGTAAATGCAATTAGTTAATCTCTCCTAGCCCATCCCAAACTTATTTTTCCTTCAGTTCTAGTAAAGCTACCAAATTGATTAAGCCAGATATAATAACCCATAATAAACCCAATAATTTCCTCACTTTTCTTTCAACCCATCTGCAAATTCTATCAGTTCTATTCTTAGAATAAATATTGTATATGTTTACTTCTCTACCCTCTCTACTGCTGTTATTCCAGGCCAAATTACCACCATGTACTTGCTATGAATTGCATTATGTGAGCCTCCTAATCTGTATTTCTATTTCCAATTTTCCCTACTTCCAAATTATTCTACACACACCAGCCAGAATAATGATAAATTACTAAATTAGGTTATATCTCCCCTCTACTTAAATCCCTAAAATAATAATAGGAGTCATTCTTTTTACTATAGACTACAATGACTCACTGCACTTGTTCAGTTATCCAGCATCATTTTATTCCCCACCTCCTATGATTACTTTACTCCAGTGGCACTGGCCTGACACAACGGAAAGGCTTGTTTACTGGTCTTCTTGAAGCTCTTATATTGTTCCAAGCTCTGCTAGAAGTCAGAACCTCTGTACCTACCCTTTCTACACATGGAATTGTCTTAACATTTCAAATAGCTGGTTCTTTCCAATATTTTTGAAAACCACCGCCCAGTTCTGTTTAGATGAAGGACATGATGTAACTCATATCTTTAATAGATCCTTCTGTCTTCTCCAGGGAGACCTTAGAATTGTATTGTATTGTTTGTCAATGTCTATAGGGCAATCAGAAAATTCTGACAGCATTAAGGAGCAGGGTAGCAATAGAGTGCAGAGAGGGATTAATTACTCTTTACTAGAGATTGATAAGTAGACACCCAGTTGTAACTAAATAAAAAAATTTGCCCTAGTACTGCCAAGGACTCTTTTTCTTTTTGTCCTCTTGATTCTCAGCATGACTTTGCCTTTTTATTCATGACTTATATCAGTGGAACAGTGACTTTTTTTTCTACTAGATCATTTTACATCAATTATAAAAAGTGTTCTCTTTCTGACATTATTCAGAATAGAGAAAGAATATGTTATATCCATTAACTCAATCTTCATTTTTTGTTCACTTCTACAGAAATGTGTAATTTAGATATTTAAATTACTCTCTTGAAATAAGCCTCCGCAATACACCCATTGTCTTTTGCCCATAGAATTATGTCTCCCTTCATATTCTTGGCAGATGTTCTCCAATTCATCTTTTTAATTTTCATTATCCTGTTATGTGAAGTGTGTCTCTTATTCTGTTGGTGGTTGGTAAATGTACTTAAAAGCTGGACTTGAAAAAGTCTCTACACTTATAGAGGTGGAGACTCAAACCAGGCCCACCCCGTGGATTCAGGCACCAGGCCAGTTTTCATGCTAGGATAGTTCTGCAGCCTCAAGCTCAAAGCCTGCCCCAGTATAAAGTCCGCCACCATGGATCTAAGCTTTAGCCCCCAAATACACAGACTCAAAGCCCATCCCACAGACTTAACATTCCTAGCATGTCCCTATGAACTCAGTAGACAAACCTACCACACTGGACCCAGATGCAGGCCTGCATGAATAGATTCAAGTTGCAGGCCCATCCCAGTGGACTTAGGGTCCAGGCCCAACCTTGTAGACCCAGCCAGCAGGCTGGCCTTTGTGGACCCAGGTGTCAGGCTCACTGACCTGCTTACGCAGTCATCGGGCCAACCCACCTGAAGACTCCAGCTTCAAGCCTTCCCTTGGACCTCACAAATGGTCAGTCCAGAATCTGAGCATGTTGACTTGCAAAGGGCTTTTTCTATTAAAGTCAGCCTGTAAAAACTAGAAGTGCCTAATTATTCAAACATAAAAACACCAATGCAAGACCATAAGGATCAGAAATAATCATAGAAACATGATATTACCAAAACCATAAAACATGATTAACCAACCCTGAATAAATGGAAAGTATGAACTCTCTGACAAACAACGAAAAATAATCATTTTAAATAAGCTCAGTGAGCTACAAGAGAACACAGATATACAAATAAAAGAAACCAGAAAAACAAAACATGAAGAAATAGAAGTTCAATAAAGAGATAGAAATCATAAAAAAGGGTAAACAAATTCTAAGCTGAATCACTCAACAAGGGAACTAAGAAATTCCATAAAAACTGCTATGATTTGAATGTCCCCTCCAAAACTCACATTTAAAAATAATTGCTAATGTCATGTTATTGAGATGTAGAATCTTTAAGGGGTGATTAGGCTATAAGGGTTCTACCCTCATAAATTGATTAATGCCATTATCATGAGATTGCTTTGGTTATTGTGGGCATGAGCTCCTAATAAAAAGATGAGTTTGGTCCAATTTGTCTCTCTCATTCACCATTTTATCCCTTTTTCCATGTTGTGATGCAGCAAGAAGGCCCTCACTGGATGTGGCCCTTTGATCTTGAACATCCCTGCTTTCAGAACCAATTGCCAACTAAACTTCCATTTTCTATAAGCTACCTAGCTTGTGGCATTCTGTTTTAGCACCAGAAAATATACTAAGACAAAAAGCTAAATCAGCAGAATTTATCAAATAAAAGAAAGACTTAGTAAATTCAAAGACAGGTCATTTGAAATGACCTAGTCCAAAGGACGAAAGGATAAAAAAAATGACAGAGTGAAGATAGCCTACAAAACTTACATAACATCATCAAGAAAGCCAATATATAAATTACAGGAGTCCCTTAAAGATTAGTAAAAAGAATGAAGAAAAAAGCTTATTGAAAGAAATATTAAGAGAAAACTTCCTAGATCTGGTGAGGGAAATAAATATTATAAGCAAATAAACTCCCCCAAACCCCAAATAGATTAAATATTTTTAAAAATTCGCCAAGATCATATTATGATCAAATTTTCAAAAGCCAAAAACAGAATTTTGAAAGCAGCAAGAGAAAAGCAACCTGTCACAAACAAAAGAACCTCCATAAGACTATCAGGTGTTTATAAGCAGAAACCTTTTAGACCAGGAGAGAATGGGATGACATATTCAAAGCGCAGGAAAAAAAAAAAAATGCTGCCAATCAAGAACAGTATACCTGGCAAGGCTATTTTTCAGAAATGAAAGAGAGATAAAGATTTTCCCAGACAAACAAAATGTGAGATATCACTAGTAGACCTCCATTAAAGAAATGCTAAAGATAATTCCATAACTTGAAATGAAAGGATTTCAAATACAATGTGAAAATATATACAAGTGGACAACTCATAGTAAAGGTAAAAATAATATAAAAATCATAATACTTTAATACTGTAGTGATATACATAAATGATTTTAATTCTAGTACAAACATGAAAAGACAAAATTATTAAAAATAACTACAATATTTTTAATGAATACATGATATATAAAAGATGTAAATTGTGACATCCGTAACATAAAATGTGAGGGGAGGAGAATTTAAAAAGCAGAACTTGAACTTCTTTTTATATAAACTAACTTAAGTTGTTATGAGTTTCTTAAGTTGTTATGAGTTTAAGACATACTGTTATAACTAAGCTTTTATGTATGCCACCTGGTAACTACACATACAAATTCTTTAGTAGATACTGAAAAGAATTAAAAAAACAAGTCAAAGCCAACGACTAAAAAACCATCAAATAATAAAGGAAGATAGTAAGGGTGGAAGGATGGAACAAAGAAACTATAAAACAGTCACAGTAAAAATAACAAAATCGCAATAGTAAGTCCTTACCTCTCAATTACTTTAAATATAATTGGATTAAATCATCCCATCAAAAGACATAGATTTTCTGAATGGATAGAACAACAATCATCATCACAACAAGATACAACTATATGCTAATAAAAGATGTCCTTTAGTTTTAAGAACACATAGGCTGAAGTTGATGAATTAAAAAAAAAAATTCCATGCAAATGGTAACCAAAAGAGAGCATGGTTGGCTATTCTTATATCAGAGAAAGAATAAACCTAAGTCAACAACTGTAAAAGAGACAAAGAAGAGTATTATAAAATTTATAAAAGAGTATATTCACAGAGAGGATTATATCATTGGAATATTCATTCCCTTCAAATATCACATTGAAATTTAATCTCCAATGTGTTAATATTGAGATGTAAGATCTTTAAATATTGATTGGATTATGAAACCTTTGCCCTCATGAATAGATTTATTAGTTCATTCATTAATGGGTTAATGTGTTGATGGATTAATGGGTTATCATGGAAGAGAACAGGTGGCTTTATAAGAGGAGGAAGAAAAATCTGAGCTAACACATATTCAGCCCCTCCATCATGCAATATATTGCACCACCTTCAGAGTTTTTACAGTCTCCACCAGAGAGAAGACTCTTACCAGGTGTGGCCCCCTTGATTTCTCTGCTTCAATAACTGTAAAAAATAAATTCATTTTTTCTGTATGAATTACCCATGTTGAGGCATTCAGGTATAAGTACCAGTAAATGGACTAAAAGAGAAGATAGCTATCTATCTATCTGTCTAGATATAGATACATAGAGATATAGATACCTACAGACACATATCCATAGGTAGATATCTATATATCTATGCCACCAAAACTATCTACATAGATATATATATATAGATACAGATATATAGAGACAGACATATCTATCTATAGATAACTTTATAACATACTTCTTTGTTACCATGAGGCATACATCTATAGATAGATAGATAGATAGATAGATACTAGATAGATAGGGAGATAGATATGTCACCAAAATTAAAGCACCTGAATATATAAATTGAACTAAAAAGATAAATCAAAACTGAAAAGATAAATAGCAATACAATAGTAGAAGACTTTAATATCCCATATTAAACAAAGGATAAATCATTTAGACAAAATGTCAATAAGAAATCTGTAGAAATGAATAACTATAGACCAAATATACCTAACAAACACATACAGACTATTCCATCCACCAGCAGCACATTACACATTGTTTTCAAGCACACACAGGACATTCTCCAGGATAGATTATGTGTTAGGAAAAAAAAAACAAGTCTCAACATACTTAAAAGTATTAAAATCATATTAAGTATTTTTTTCATAAATAATTGTATAAAACTAGCCATAAATAACAGAAGAGAAATGGGAAAATTCACAAATATGTGGAAAATAAGCAACACACTCATGAACAACTAATTGATCAAGAAAGAAATCAACAAGGTAATTAAATAATATCTTGAAACAAAGGAAAATAGAAATACAACACATCAAAAGGTATAAAATGCAGAAAAAATTCTAAGAATTAACTTTATAGAAATAAATGCTTACCTTAAGAAAAGAGAAACTGAGATTGAAAGAGTAATTACAGAGTCTAGGAGTGGAGCAATGGTTAGAGGGTACAAAATCTTAGACAGGAGGAATATGTTTTATTCTCCTTTTTAGATATATTGCAGAGCATGATTAATACTATTGATACAGTATATTTCAAAATTCTAATTAAATTTAAAATGTTCTCACCATAAGACATGTAAGGTATTTGAGGTGATGTGTCAATTCTTCTACATTATATTCATAAATCATAACATCACTTTATACTCCATAAATACATACAGCCTCCTGTACATAAATATATAGACAATTATGAATTGTCAATTTCCAATAAAAATTAAAACTAAAATTAAAATTTTGTCAGAAATAAAATTTGGATCTAACTCTTCTTTTATCAATTGGTAAACTTTTATCAGTAAGTTATACTGCCACCTTACTAAGTTCTAAAATGAAAGGTATAAGATCTTTGTATGTGTGCATATGTATATATATGCGTGTGTGTGTATTTATGTGTGTTTATGCATATGTACATGTATTACATTGTGTGTTGTGTCTACATGTTAGTATCTGGCATAATCATCCAGAAACCCCTTAAGAAATTCTATTTGGATTGGCTTAGATAAGTGAGTGCTCATATAAATTATGAAAATATATAGTGAGTAAGCAAATGCCTTTAGTTCATATGACTTAAGAAAACTTTTCTTTAATAAGCTAGTTTTAAATTTGTTGATAAAATAAAAATATTTTCAGAATTCTCAGCGTAGGTTTTTGCCTGGGTTTACTATTCACACAGAATTACATTTGCCTCTTCTAATTGTTTTAAGGTGACACAACTACAACTGCACTCTAAAAAGAGAATAAGCTTTGTTTTTGTAACTTTGATAAGTAAGACTAGTTTAATATTTTTGGCTTGATGAAAACAGTTGTTTCTTCTAAGTTTTTGGCAAAATACTAATTTCTATAACTATCAGGAATTTACTTAGGTGAATACCTAATATTCCCCAGCTATAAAAATAGTTAACAGAGAAATAACTTAGAATGATGACTAGCTTCGTCTCATATCTCAGTTTTAACAAGTGATATAGTTATAGTTGTTAACAACATATACATTTGGTGAATGAAAATGGGAAAACCTTTACTAATAAACTTTTTATATGATTTGAATTCTTAAAATTATATTTTATTATGTTAAGTAATGGATATTCATTACACTTCTAGATAATTTTCAAATAAGGTAGAATACTAAAACATAAACCAATGTATAAATATAAATATGTTCCCACTTTCTTAAATTTTACAGGAAGACTAAATATATTTGGGTCTATTAATACACATAACATTTTTCTCACAGGGAAATATGTTGCTAATATTTTAAAGATGAATATATGTGACAGACAGTTCAAAATTTTTTGCTTCCCTTGTTTTCTTTTTCCTTTTCTTTTTCTTTTTTTTTTTTTTTTTTGAGATGGAGTCTCACTCTGTCCTTCAGGCTGGAGAGCAGTGGAGCAATCTCAGCTCACTGCAAGCTCCGCCTCCCAGGTTCACGCCATTCTCCTGCCTCAGCCTCCCGAGTAGCTGGGACTGCAGGTGCCCACCACCATCCCTGGCTAATTGTTTTTGTATTTTTAGTAGAGACAGGGGCTTCCCTTGTTTTCAATAGAAATTACAGTTACTAACAGTTAAAAATTCTAATTAATATATAAAATTTTGTATACAAAGTCTACCAAAAAAGTAAGATGTGTTTTTGAAGAAAAAATTATTGCAAAGGTATAAACATGTAGGTGTTTTGGGAATTCTTTTTCCAAAATTCAGATGGTATTTAAAGTTGTTTCAAAGAGTCATTTTAGGAAAGAAATAGTAAAAATATATAAAGAAACAAGGACCATATACAGTGGCTCACACCTGTATTCTCAACACTTTGGGAGGCTGAGGTAGGAGGATTGCTTGAGGCCAGGAGTTCAAGACCAGCTTAGGCCATGTAGCAAGACCCTGTCTCTAAAAACAAACAAACAACAAAAAAAAGTTATAAAAGGAAAAAAGAAGTACATAGGAGATAAGGGAAAGATGTGAAAAAAGTTATAAGTATTAAGATGTATTTTTGATGAGGAGATTTCAAATAAGACCTTAATTTTTCAAAATGATTTAAAAAAGGGAGTGATTTTTTCAAAAAGCAAAATGACTGGTTATTTAAAAAAAAAAAAAAGAAAATATAGGACCAAATTAAAGGTCTAAGCACGTCATAAAAAGTGTTAAGTACATCATGAAAAGTAATGAATAACAAATTTATGAGAGAAATTTGTGTCTGATCAAGCCAGCTATAATTAAAAGAGAATTATTTATAAGTCTTTCTAAAGATTGAACTTTGAGATATGTACACACACATACTGATACAGAATTTAAATTGTGGTCCCCTATGTTAGAACAACAAGGTTTTCTTGAATTATTGATATTTCCTTATATAAAATTGCCAAGAGGTTTTGATTTAATACACAATTGGTTTTCCACCATCATCTGAACGGCAACTTTACAGTGTAGATCAATGTTTTCCTCCAGTATAACTTGATTTTGTACTCTTGGCTTTTACGTTTGCATTTGAATTCTTCCATGTAATCAGAAAATCTTCCTTGCTTTTACTAAAAATCATCTATGCCCCTGCTTAAAGTAATAGTTTTCTTGTTTACATTCCCAATAAATACGGCAAATTGTACATGCATAACCTTAGACATACATTCTTTTTGAGTCTGATTAAATTTAAGTGCCTCTTCATTAGGTTCAACTTTCAAATTATCTAAATGGGCTTTTTATAAGGAGAAACAATCACAGTAGAGGAAATTTTCTTTATCATTTTGGTAACTAGCCTGAGAAACAAAGATTTTTTAATCTTTCCAAGATAATTTCCTGTGTTTCATGTTGGTCTTATTGGGTTTCTTTGATTACTTAGGAAAAAATGAGCTTTGAAATGGTTAAGGTTTGTTCGTTTGTTTTCACATATATGTAACTTTCTTTATTGTTCTAAAAATCCTTCATCACTCTGGTTAAGTGAATGATTATTATATCCCAAAGACATGTGATTCTATTTGGGAGAAGTGTTTTAAACTTTTTGACATTTTGCAGGCTTCCCAAGATCAAGTTCTAAATTAAGTCATTTTTTATCTCAAACTCATTTCACAGAGCCTAGGAACTTTTCAGTTGTATAAAAGAGTTATAAAACAGAGTTATCAAATAAAACAACTTATTTGAGATGTTGAATTATACATGAATCTTTATCAAATGATGAGTGATGCCAGATCTTTCAGTTACATTTATGAATATATTATTGAATTAATTTTCCAAAATTGTATAAAATTTTTAAAGATCTAATATGCCATCAGTCATAATTCTAGTTACTATGTTGTTTGCCAAAAATAACTGTATTTTCTTATCAATTTTGAACTCATCAGATTTTTAACCATGGCTAACATAAAATTTTGTCATCTACATTTACTGTTTTAATTTTTCTCTGAAAGCATCTATGATTAGATTCAGAGAAAAGCCTCTAACAATTACTCTTTAATACACGTTTCTGATAACTTTAAGAACATACCAATAGATAAAGTAAAAATTTTCAAAATTCTAATGAAGAAACTGATGGGTACATAAAATTGTGAATCAAGATTTACCAAATATTTTAATTCTACAAGATTGTATAACTGCTGAATATAATGTTTTTACAACTTTTGTTTGTTTTTGAGCCTGAGTCTCGCTCTGTCGCCCACGCTGGAGTGCAGTGGCGCCATCTCGGCTCGCTGCAAGCTCCGCCTCCCGGGTTCACGCCATTCTCCTGCCTCAGCCTCCGCAGCAGCTGGGACTACGGGCGTCCACCACCACGCCCCGCTAATTTTTTGTATTTTTAGTAGAGATGGGGTTTCCCTGTGTTAGCCAGGATGGTGTTGATCTCTCGACCTCGTGATCTGCCCGCCTCAGCCTCCCAAAGTGCTGGGATTACAGGCGCCAGCCACCGCGCCCAGCCTGTTTTTAAACTTTTCTTTGTAACATTCTGTGATCCTTAGTTAAATGTTTTGTTTTCCAGATTTATGACGTTTTGTCTTAAGCCATCTATAATTTACATCAATTTGGTAAAGTTTACTTTTTAAACAAAAGTGATAACATTTACTTCTCCCTACTTGATCTTTCCAACATTCAGAATGTATTCATGAGTATTCTTATTTCTATGGCAATATTAGTTTTTGCATAAGTTCAATAAGAATCTGCTCTCTTTAGTACAGGATATAGTTGAACACACTGGTTATATTACCAACGTTTTGACCGAAATGCCATAATTTAAATTGTTTATAAGTACTGCAGGCAAAATCTAAAGTCTACATTTATTTCATATCCTAGTCCCAAGACGTTCTTAAATTTGAGATTTTGATGTAATTAATACCCACCTTGCTGCCCTTATGTAAATAATCTGACCAAAACTGATGAAACTAAACTTATTTTACAAATTTCTTTTACTCATATTATCTTTGGTAGAAATTGAGATATCTATGGAGAGAAAAGTTATGTTTCTAAAGAAAAGCTATAATACATCTGCTATTAGACTGTAGCACTGTGCACTGTTTTCAAAGTTTTATTATCTATCTGTAGAGTATACTAGATCCTGAATTCTTCTAGGTTGCTGCAATCTAACTTTATTCTATGAAATTAGTAAAAACAGAAACTACTCTGGTGCTAAAGCCCTATAAGCTGAATGAATTTTAATAAATAAGTCTTGTGCCTGATACATGGACCACACAGAGTGCTCACTGAACTGCCTGCTGTCATAACAAGATATATTCAAAATGCAAACCAAAACAAGAAGTTGATGGTTTCACACTGTAGACAGCTTTTCCTAAGATGGCAGAGTAAGATTCCATATCATAATGAGATTCTTATCTGTCTTCCTGCCTACATTTTTTTACTTGGCAAGATAATGGTATAATTGAAATTTTAAAACTAATTGCTTCCACTGGTAACTTTATAGCATCTTACCTAAGAGATTCTTTATTCCACCTAATGAGTAATTTTGGCAACATCCCTAATACAACTATTGCTCTCTCCCTGCTTTAATTCAACCCAGTCATGGGATACTAGATGATAAATTTGCTGCATATTGGTTAAATAAGAAAATGTCTGGGCTATTGCTAATACTACATCGTGTACCACAATAAATTCCTCTGGGAAAGTTGCGACCTATATACACAAATAAGAAAACAGGCCACATAATGACAATAGGTCTCACCTAATTTCTCATGTCATTTGATTTATTAAATTGTTGTTTTAAATTCTAGGTTCATGGCTCAAAACTATCATGTAAATGGAGATGATCTTATTACCATTAATTTTACTTTGTGTGTGTGTGTGTGCATGTGTTAATTTTGTACGTTAGTTGTAAAATTTCTGCAGAAGTACAACTCCTAACAGAATAGCGCTCACCCGGAACCTTAAGATGACAGTCAACTGCTATGGAAAAGACAAAATGAAACTTAACAATGGACTCCAGGTAGACCTAGCCCTAACCTGAGAACCACTTCCTCCAGTGGTCCCTTAATACTCAAATGTGGCTAAAAGTGACACTGACTCTTATTTGCCAATTATGCCCTCCAATATGAAACAAATCAACAACCTGGGAAAGATCCATCCCCACACCAAGGGACAATCAAAGGCTCGCTACAGGATAACTGGTCAGTGATACTTTTAGAAAAAAAAAAAAAATGTTAACCAAAAAAAAAAAAAGAAAGAAAGAAAGAAAAAGAAATGTGAAAGTTATAAGAATTAAAATGGTCACTTGTATTAAAAAAAAATGAGTGGAGCCAGGGGAGGCTATAAGGCAAGGTTCTTATAGATGAACATCTGATAAAAAGAATTATCACAAAAGACTGTAAAAACCACAACCTTGTACCAGGGCAATCAAAACTTTATACACAAAATGATACTTCTGTGAGGACATCTGCTCAGCAACTGCCTGTCTAAACTTGGACTGGTGCCACCCTTGTTATTGATCTTTGTAGCAAGGATAATTACCTCAAAACAATTATGTAAATCCTCCTCATTTTTTTCTTTAAAAACCTTTGGCTTCCCTTTCCTCCCTCAGTATGTATATAGTTTAATATGGCATGCATATTCACATTGTAACGGCCACTTCTAAATAAATATCCTTTTCTTTTAGAGAGCTTTTCTTTGTCTGTTATTTAGGTTGACATCCACATCATATTTTAGACCTGCTATACAAACATCAGAAGTAGTAGAAACCTTGGAAAATCAGAAATACTAAACAGATTCACATTCATTTACATTGGATTTACTTTTAGCACAATATGCATACACAATATGGGTTAAAAATTTTCTGTAACTATCAATTTGCAAACTCTTGTTCCGAGACAGAAGGACTTTGCTGGCGTAGGACACTTTGGGTTCTAGGACTAAATCCACCGCTATTAGGTTGTATCATTTAGCCCAACTAGAAGAGTTCATTCACCTGTAAAATTAGCTGGTTTAAGTAGGAAATCTCATTGCAAGTGATTTTTGAGTAGGAAATCTCATTGCACGTGAAGAGCTGAGTAAAAAGAATTTTTATTTAACATAGGCACACACTAAATCAATAATAAATAAACTTTGTCCCTAGAAGGAATAATTTGTGTGTAATAGAAGAAAATAATACAATGTGTGATTATTCAGTCATTGAAAATTCTTAAGGCCAATGTAATTTGACATTGAAGGAAATTAGTGTCAAATTCTAAGTCTGGCTTTAAAAGTTTATATTCAACCTGACACCTGGACAGAGTGATAGTTTGAGCTGAAGGTTACACTTTATTTTATCATATCCATTTGAATATTCATTTGTAATTTATTGAATTAAAATGATATTTGGTATGTTAATGTTATATAAAGGTACCAGATTGGAGTTTTGGGAAAGCGACTTTTCTAGATAGAATTGGATAAGTTCGTTTTATTTTATTTTTTAATGCATTTTGTTATATGGGCCTTATTGGTAACAGATTTAAATGTAAAATACAGTGTTTTGATTAAGTTACACCTTAGTTCAAATACACTATAAATCACTAAGCTTTGCTAAATGTTCAACATTTTTTCAATGAATTTGTTATTCAAATATTTTAATTCAGATCTCCCAAGTGTTTATGTAATGACTTAGAATTGTGTTAAATATCGCTCTCCATAGTATTCATTTCAAATTTTCCCAAATGTATTCTGTCATGAAAATTCAGTGAATTGATATCTGCATAATTTACTTTGCCACCTAAACCCTACCATATAAACTTAACACCTGCTGTTATAAAAAGCAGAGCTACTCAAAACATTCTTAAAATCTAACTGTCACAGTCTGGTATATTTTCAGTAGATGTGAAAGTTTACAAACTGGGAACTCTCATTAGGTTAGTCCAAAATCTGAATTCTGTGTTTTTCCTTGTGTGCTTACCAAACCTTTAGAAAATCATTTGTGTGATCCACTTAAGTATCATCTCTGCTATACTGTTAGGTCTCGGAGGATAGAATTTATATTACCAACATTTTTTACTATAGCAGCTACTTATGATTAGCAGAATGATTTGGACAGTCTTATTTTAGTCAATATTTGTAAATGTATATAAATAAATGTGAATGCATGAATAAATGAATCCAAATCCCTTATATTTAGAATGCAACATTCACACTACTGCAACATGTTGACACAGGTCTGGTTGGCAACATTTAATGCAGGCAGGTTCTGCTGTAAGAGTATAGAACTTCATTTGGGGGCTCTCAAGAGTTTTGTCTTAGACTTCAAATTGTAAAAACCATAAGGTTTCTATGGGCAATGATGAGCTCACTCAGTAAAGCACAGTTTGCCTGTTTGATTTATTTAGGCCATTGGATTCTTAATTCCAAGGTGTTTTACAGTATTATATTGGCTATCACTACTCTTCTCCCTCTTTATTCTGTTTTAGTATAATATCCAAGGTCGCAAAAGGAACCATTATGAGATGAACTTTGGTGAAATCCTATGGCCTTTTGGACATTTCTCTCAGACTCTCAATTTGGATTTGAATTGTTGATTAGATAACCATTGGCCATGGTTACGTATTTCAGAGCTGCTGAGTGTAGGTTCAAAATTGGTGCTATTGTTGACTACAAGGAATAAAGAGAAGGGATATTTACAGCACAGTAGTATTTTCCTGAATTGGAGTGGAGGAAAAAGAATCAATGAAAGTGTGGTAAACAGTAGCTAAGAAGAGTGTAAACAGTCTATGTTGAAAATTCCATGACCCTAGGAATCATTTTGCTCAGAACTAAAGGAAAACAGCAGTGAAAAGTAGGAAGACTCAGTCTGTTATGTTCACAACAGACAGAATTTGGGTACTTTAAAAGGAAACACCAGCAATACAAGGAAGAATGTGATAAACTTAAAGACACTTTTTGTCTCTTAGGAAAGTGAATTTAAAAAAAATCCAAAGTGCTTAAATTCAGCATCCAATATTTGTCCTTAATATGTTCGAGAGGGAATAATGCTAATGTTTTAAAAGTTTATCTTACATCTGACAGATATAAGAGAAATATAGGGAAGAAAGTAGAATATAACAAGAATTTCAGTCAAGTTGTTTAACTGCACGGAAAGAGAGGTGACCCTTTTATTGCAATATAAGAGGTCAAAGCTTTTCACGGTTAAAAAAAAGTAAAAAACTGAGAGGTTTGAGAAAGAACACACATTGGAGGATAGAGGCTGAAGAAACACAAAACAAAGGCTAAACAAAAACAATTTTAGTTTGACAGTCTTTTCGAGGACATTTTCTAATTTCAAGAAATGGAAGAACATGTGGGACCCACTTCTGGGATACAAAAGAAAAACTGCTGGAGTCTATCTTCTACCATTGAAAATCTCCATTTAATTCAACATTAAAGTACTGGAAGCATAGCAGTAAATATATACATACATATATTCATTAATTAATTTTAAAAAGGAAAGAAAGACCCAGACGATTACTCAAGAACAAACATATTTCAGATATCACAGCCTGAAGGGGAACCTTTGACTTTCCCAGGAAATGAGAAGACAGTACCCCAATTAATCACCTGATAGAAGAGTTCCACCAGTTGAAATTTCTGTTCATGTATTTTACATTCTAAATAGTGCCACAAAGAGGCACTAGTAGTGATTATGCATCCAAAAATGTTTTTACTGTTTTTGTTTACATTTGTTAGTTTACTCCTTTTCCTGAAATAATTTTCTCCTGTAGTTGGTGGCTGACAAGCATAGGCAAGCATTTCACAGTAGGAGATGCATGTCTAAGAATCACTTGTAGAGCTCTTAAAAAGTACAAAATACCAAATTTAACTTGAAATCAAATATGTTGGAATAAGCTGTGTACATGTGCATATTTAAATAGCTATGAAGGTGACAGCTAGGTGAGGCTCTGACTTAATACCTTATAACTAGTTGCCTTAAACATTGTTTTTGAGTGTTTCAATTTTGCACCAGAAATATTATTTTCTATGGGAATTTGTGTCTAGATCATAAAAAGTAGTAGCTGTTTGCATTTGTTTCTAGAGAATTGATTTTTTTTCCTAAATATTGTGGAACTTTTATTGGTGCTAAAATGCCCTTATGTGTCTTGACCAGCTGGGACGTCAGCAAAGCAGACACACAAGACTGACTGAAGTTAGACTAACCAACTTTGCAGATGTTAAATGAAGATATGAGTCTAATTACGGTAGAGGATGACTCAAGTGGCTACAGCTGGGGATAAAATCCAGGCTCTCCTTAGCCACATGAGAGTGTCATTACAGCAAGGACTGAGTTGAATAAAGACATGATAGTGGAGAAATTATTTTTGAAAATAAATTTATTTGAAAGGAAGAAGAATGTTTATTTAGGAGGCTTTAATTCCCCTGTAGAAATAAAATGTTTACTTAGGAAGATGTTTTAAAATTTACTTTTCTCACATTGCTTAGTTGCTGACAAGGCATGATAGTCAAAACTTTTAAAATTTATTTTCATGTAACAATGTGATAGATTAACCAATGTTTTATATTCTTTTTAACAGCCATGACATTTGGGCTACTTTTTTGTTTGTATGCTAACCAAGATTATGTTGTATTATTCCCATGACTGTATCAGTTTTAGCATGTATTTGATTATACAGTTAAGTAATATGCAAAAGAATGATGCATGAGTGTGGGGAAAATAGATTTATTTTGTTCTATATGCACTAAGTGAAATACTTTGCAGATATTCCCTTTAGGCAAATCATTAAGAAGAAATCGCTGTCAAAGTGGTTCTGACAAAGAGTTTTAAAAGACTCAGGAGTGATGGGAGAGTAAAGTGTATAGAAGGATTCTATATTCAGAATTATTTTCCAGTTATCTGTAATGTCTCTTTATATAAGTAGCAAACTGAAAATAGATGTATTATGGGAGTCATATACAAGAAATATTTTATTAAGATACATTATCACTGATGAGTTATGTTTTTAAAGTTAAAATATAGAAATGGCATGTGTATCATTTTAATTTATGAATTAATATATTTGTTCAATTTCTGCACCAATACATCCGTTAAATCAGAGAAGGATTCTATTTTCTGAAGGCAATGTTAAGGGGCATTTAGAGAAGCCCTTGATCAATGTGATGTACTGCTTATTTCATTGGTCCCAGAATGATCAATAGAAGACATGGCAAAGAGCAGGGAAGAGGCCTCACCACAGTGCTTGCAGAAGTTCTCTAATTCTCTGCCCATCTCTTCCTCAGAGTGGAAATTAATGTTCCTAATTGATAACAGGTTTTAACAACTCAATAAATTGGAGGGAAGGTTGAAATAAAATGTGCCTTCTAAAGTAGGGGATAAAATAGTTATGGGAAACATCCTACTCTTTCTCCAAAGAGAAGTATTTCTTTGGATAGCTCACATCCAAGACACCGATAACATGCATTTTATAGTAAAGTTTAAAGTTTAGCATGCATGAGCATGACTCCTTTCTCTCCTTTTAGTTGAATGAGTTCATGAGTGCTAAAGAACACTCTCATATGGGAGGTTTTTGGCCATCAACATTTCTAGGTTTCAATCATGGAAGTCAAACTACTAAAGTCACTTGGGGATTGTCCCTTGATGTAGTCCTGCATTAGCTCCTGCTCTCCTCAAGGACAATTTGGAGTTAAATATTTTATCATTTTACATGCAAAACTTTCTACTATATTGTGACTGTGAAAGATTTGAAAAGATCATCATTAAAAAAGTTTTGAACAAGAAATGTATATGCTTCTTAAATCATAGAAACATGTATAAAGTTATACTTATAAAAGAAGCTTGTATTAATAGTTTTGAAATAAAAATTGAATCAACATTTAACGTCTTTCCTTATACCTCACTTTAATAAAAATAATTTCATAATACAAGAAATTTAATAAATATAATTATTTTTAACAAATCAAGCTTTGTATAGGTGCCTGCAAATTCTCTCCAGAGTACATTCTCCTCTCCCCAGCTTAAATATAACATTATTATTTTCTTAGTGTGAAGATGCTGCTAAAATGGTTAGATGACCTTGGGCCAAGTAGAACTTACACTCAAGTTTCTTTCCTTGAGAAGAAGTTATAACGTGAAACAAGAACCCATAAAGATTCCAGAACGGAGGTTTGGAGCTTTACTTTGGAGTAGCAGACACTATTCATTCCTCTGATTACACTGTGTTATTGTTTTCAGGCTGATTCTTTAATTTATGCCTTTGTTGTTGGTACGGTAAAAGGAGCATGCAAATATTCACCAGTCGAGAAGTGTACTAACTCATATACTGGCAAGGACAAATGAGGCTCCGAAAATTTAAAACATATTGACCACTCAGTCCAACTTTTAAAGCAATGATTTTTTTTTTCTTTTTACTGAAGTTAGAATACTAAGGATATAAACCATCCAAAACTTCACAAAACGAGTCATTCATCTTGTTTCTTTTTCTAGTCTTGACATTAAAAATTCAGACGTGAATTTGGTTTATCTCATTTTCATATGGTAAAAGAATGTGAGGAATGTTTTAGGAAAATCACAACTTTTGATTTTTTTTTTTTCTTCCTGGAATACTCCAACAGTATCTGTTAATTGATCAAGTGTTGAGTGTATAATTACTGAGCTTTCTGGGAATTTGAAATCAGGGATCTGACCTTGCTTTCTTAGGAGACCAGATACAAATTTATCAATACCCATTGAAGGTAATGATTTCAACTGTATTTGTATTCGATGGGGCAAAAGTAATGGCAAAAACTGCAATTACTTTTGCACCAACCTAGTACCTCCGACCTTACTCCCCTTTGGGGCAATTTTCTTTTTTCCAATGACAATCAGCCCAGCCCAAAAGGATCCTTAATAGCTGTCTCGTCCTAGCGTTATTTTGGTAACTTTAAAAATTTTGAACTACATTTTGGAGAACTGACTACTTTTATAAGATAACATAACTTTTGCCTTATGATTTTATTTTTTGTGATGTTTTTCTAGGTCATTCAATACTCACAATAAAAATAACTATAACTGCTTTTCTTTGGCTTAACATTACCCACTGCATTTTGGACACTGGAGTCAATTTAAATTCTTCAGGTGATGTCTCACATGTGATCAGTCACATGGACTATATCCCAGTATCTGTCATTTCTTCCTCTCTGCTGTCCACAGACATTATTTTATGAAACCATTGAGTCCTGCTTGCTATATAAATTTTCTCCAAACAGGCTGCTATGGAGAGATAAAACAAAAAAATAAAATTTCAGGCCAATATCCCTGAAGAACATTGATGTGAAAATCCTCAATAAAATACTGTCAAACCGAATCCAGCAGCACATCAAAAAGCTTATCCACCACGATCAAGTTGGCTTCATCCCTGAGATGCAAGGCTCATTCAACATACGCAAATCACTAAACATATTCCATCACATAAACAGAACCAATGACAAAAACCACATGATTATCTCAATAGATGCAGAAAGGCTTTCGATAAAATTCAACATCGCTTTATGTTAAAAACTCTCAATAAACTAGGTATTGATGGAACGTACCACAAAATAGTAGGAGCTATTTATGACAAGCCCATAGCCAATATCACACTGAATGGGCAAAAGCTGGAAGTAGTCCCTTCGAAAGCCAGCACAAGACAAAGATGCCCTCTCTCACCACTGCTATTCAACAGAGTATTGGAAGTTCTCACCAGGGCAATCAGGCAAGAGAAAGAAATAAAGGTATTCAAACAGGAAGCGAGGAAGTCGAGTTGTCTCTGTTTGCAGATGACATGATTGTACATTTAGTAAAACCCACTATCTCAGCCCCAAAACTCCTTAAGCTGATAAGCAACTTCAGCAAAGTCTCAGGATACAAAATCAATGCGAAAAAATCACAAACATTCCTATACGCCAATAATAGACAAACAGAGAGACAAATCATGAATGAATTCCCACTCACAATTACCACAAAGAAAATAAAATACCTAGGAATACAGCTAAAAAAGGACATGAAGGACCTCTTCGATGAGAACTAGAAACCACACAGGGTGGGGAAGGACAAACACCGTGGCCTTTCAGGGGGTGGAGGCTAAGGGGAGGGAGAGCATTGGGACAAATACCTAATGCATGCAGGATTTAAAACCTAGATGATGGGTTGATAGGTGCAGCAAACCACCATGGCATATGTATACCTATGTAACAAACCTGAACGTTCTGCACATGCATCCCGGAATTTAAAGTCAAATAAAATTAAAAAACAAACAAAAACAAGCTACCATGTATTTCAACCAATAAAAAGTCATTATGCTTAACTGGGAAAAATATATTTCTTCCAAAATTTTAAAGCAAATTTATCAAGCTGACAAGTCTTAGGCTTTCAGTTGTTTACAGAGACTTCAGCGATGATAGACCTTTATTAATTTAGAAATGCTTCCAGGCTAGTGTCATGTCCTTGGAATCTTGGCAGGAATCTGAAAAGTGTAGTATAAGAGTAATGCACAACTTGCGACAGGCTGCAATTATAAGTGACCCTTCCCTTTCATAGTTGCCTTTGATCCTTGCACCAAGTTTAATCTCAATTTTCTCTTTCATTAAGAAGAGGTTTTTACTAACAAAGTTCCAAGTCCTTCATACACATAGGACTTTGGTTTGTTCACCAAGATAATTTCCTAGGTGAGGATATTCCTTGTTTTTTTTTTTGAGACAAAGTCTGGCTCTGTCGCCAGCAGTGGTGCCATCTGGGCTCACTGCAAGCTCCGCCTCCCGGGTTCACGCCATTCTCCTGCCTCAGCCTCCCGAGTAGCTGTGACTACAGGTGCCCGCCACCACGCCCAACTAATTTTTTTTGTATTTTTAGTAGAGACGGGGTTTCACCATGTTAGCCAGGATGGTCTCTATCTCCTGACCTCGTGATCCGCCCACCTTGGCCTTCCAAAGTGCTGGTATTACAGGCGTGAGCCACCGCACCCTGCAGAGGATATTTCTTATTTACAAGATACTCAATTCTTAGTCTTTCTCTCTGGAACCCCCAATACACTGTCAATACTGTGAGATTGCTAGTTTTGTATGATATTATATTGTTTTAACTCATTTTACTCAAAATATAAATATCTTATTTAAGACAATTACTTATATTTATTTTGGAGTGTATGGAGTTGTGAAAGAAATTCCAGTTGAGATCCAAAGGTATTTGTTGACCTTTTAATAGTATGTTTAATCCTCATTAATTTTTATGATAATTATACATAAACAGAGCTTTTGAAGTTACTAGTTATTAAACTCAAGAATTTCTAAGCTCTTTTACATTAAAAGTAAAGCACTATTCTTTACAGAACTTCAAATCCCTGATGTAGAAATTATGTACGATTTATTTTATTTTATTTTAATGTATTTTATTTTTTTGAGACGGAGTCTCGCTCTATCGCCCAGGCTGGAGTGCAGTGGGGCGATCTCAGCTCACTGCAACCTCTGCCTCCCAGGTTCAAGCGATTCTCCTGCCTCAGCCTCCTGAGTAGCTGGGATGACAGGCGCCTGCCACCACGGCTGGCTAATTTTTGTATTTTTAGTAAAGGCGGGGTTTCACCATGTTGGTCAGGCTTGTCTCAAACTCCTGACTTTGTGATCTGCCCGCTTTGACCTCTCAAAGTGCTGGGATTGCAGGCGTAAGCCACCGCTCCCGGCCCATGTACATTTTGTATTTGGGACAGACGCTTATGTCATTGGGACTATACGGCAAAAACTAGTGCAGGAGCGTCAAAATGTGTCCCTGTTGTAATATTAAGTGAGAAAAGTGTATTCTACAATATTTTGATTATTTGAACTACATAAACATCACTAAGTCATAAGCATTTAAAATCCTCTTCTATTACAATGAATTGTTTCATTCTTCACTCTCATTTTGTTTCAATACACTCCATATTCCCATTAGTTGAATCTACTTGAGAAGTTGTCATTTGGGGATTCAAGAGTGAATGAATAATATTTGAAGGGCAAGAAATCTGGACAAGGACATTATCTCATGTTTAAAATAATGTCTTATTGCAATTTTACACAGATAATGGAGAGGTATCATGATTCTTAAAATCTCAATCCCCCAAAGAAGAGTGAATTATAAGTTCCTTAAAAGACCTTTACAACATAGGTTACATAAAATTAGCATTAATGTTAGAGTGGCTATGAACATTTACATTATGTTATAAAATATTGTCTACAGCCAAAAATAGTATATCTTTTCTGACATATTTAAGATTCATATGTATATTTGATATGTTTGTATGCAAGGTTAGTCTTACTCGTGCAAAATATAAAGATTCAGATACTTTACAGTCTTTATAAGCTCGGTGAAATATATATGCACCCCATATTTCCAAAAACAGAAGAAAAAGAGGAAAGGAATAAAAAACAGGCAAAAGGAAAAGAAGTAAAGCAAATTGCCCCAAACGCAATGATTAATCATGTCCCTTCCCAAAGCCTTGATGTTTCTTTAATAGAAGAAAGGTCAATGATTTTTATGTATAAGCAAAATTAACAATTATAATTTATCTGTATTCTAAGTGAGTTAGAACACTGCTGAAAATGTTTGATTGGATTTTAGATTCAGAGCAAGTTCTGATTATGGAATATGAGATTTTGGGTAATGAGGGACATCATGATTCAGCTTCCTCATGGCTCAGGGGAATCTGGTACCAAAGGAGAAGAGAGGTCTATATCTCACAATTGTAAATCCAATATATGCTTGCTCACTTCACATAATGTCTGATCATTCCTGATAATGTAGATATACTTGTATAATGTTCATATGTTTAATTTTGAGCTTTAACAAAAATAATTCTGCTACTTTTGATAAGAAACCTATATATATAAAAATTCAAAATATTAAACTAGTAAAATATGTTAGAAAAATGTGTTTTGCCATTATTTTGCACAAAATATTGGAAATGTTTTTATTGCTGAGTTATCAATTTCTACACTTATAAAAATAATGACTTAATTAACTTCCTACTAAATATATGTTCCCATTGCAGTGTGTTCTATTTTGGGGGGCAGGAGGGGGAGATTGGCTTTATTTGTGTCACTGACACACAAATGGCTACATCTGGAGAAAATTTTGAGACCTATTATATTATCTAGAAAGTCTTTGTATACATAAAATGAATTCCAAGCAATTGTAAAAGAATTCTAGTGTTAGAAACACTACTTAAATATGAGTAGTAAAATATAGGGCAAGCTACCAAGAAATATCATTAATAATAAACACTTTTTGGAAGAGGGGGACATTTTTCCAAAAGAAAAAAAAAGTTACTTATGTATTAAATCCAGAAGGTGGCAATCTTGTACTATTCATTGTATTATGCACACTTGTCATTTTTCTCTTCTCTCTTCTATACACACATACACACACACACTCACACACTTAGATGTAGGTATGCATATTTAGAAGTCTAAACACATAAAACTGCATGCATGCATTTATACAGTGGATACTTGTTCACATGGCAACATTGCAATATAATTTATATCATTGTCCTATTTTGCCAGGTATATGGAGTTAACAATATATTTTAGTACTTAATTTGGAATATTCATAAATATATCAAGAAATAGTTTTTGATGCAAAGTTAGTGCATACATGCATTATTGAATAATCATTTTATGTTTCATCAATTATGCAATACAGTATTAAGGCAAAAATAATTTTGTTATGGAAAATTCATTTTCAAAATTGAAATATAATTGTATCAATACAATCAATTGTTTTTATGGTTTTATTTGGGTTGTTTGCAGTGAAGCACAAACATATCAAGTAGGATAGAAAGTCAGTTGTGATAATTCAATGTATTTAAATGCAAATTTAACATACATAGTACATTGTAATTCTAGATCAAGGAATAAACAATATGAGTGAGTCAAATATATTAGACTTCAATAACTAGATAACTAATTCTTAGTTATGTAAACTATTCTTAGGGGTGATGTCTCCAGCAAATGTGTACCTACATGAGATCTAGAGGCTAAGTAGAAAATAAAAGAAGAAAATAGCTACAGACGAACATGTGGTTTAAAAAATTAAGACTAAAGAACAAAGAAGTAATTTCAAATCGTTTTAAAATATAAATGAATATGTGAAGTAATCCTACAGATGTGTAAAGACTTTATTTCATTTTATTTGTGACAAACCAAATTCTATTTTTTTCTAGGTTATACAACCCATTTCGTTCATTTATGAATCAATTTTCTGTATCATTTTCTTTTCACTTGTATGGAGACAATGTGATACCGTGGACATAACATGGGGCTTTAGCCTAAAACCAAGCTGGATGCATGCTCTTGCCTCCTGCAAACTAGTAACCTGACCTTGAGCAAGCTACTTAACCTGTCTGAGAAACCTACAGCCTGTTGAGGAAATAAGGGCGATGTTACATTACAGTACAAAGTTGTTGCGTGTCATAGTTCATACTTTATAAAAGTTAGTTTCTTTTATACTTTCAAGTTTTGTTCTTGGTGTAGTATTTATAATGCTAGGTAGGAAATTCAAAAACAATTTTACATTATGGCTTTTATGGTGCTTTTGCAAATCTGATTACAATATAGGAGTCTTTTCTAAGTGCTCCACGTTTTATTTTCCCCAAGAAAACATATAAATTCATGCACTTGTAAAATTCTGTTTTTTGAAACACTCCATTTTCACAAAAAGTAGGATCATTTTTCCTGTGTAAAAATGGTTAAAATTTATGTCATTTTTCTTCTTGCTAAGTTGTTAAAGAAGTCTTACATAACTTATATTTGTATTCTTATAAAAATATTTCTAATTGGGTTGACAATAAGTTTTGTGGCTTGATTATCTTCTAGAAACTTTAAAATTGCATTGACATGTGCTTTTCATAAGATGTAAATGCACCCATAAACTGGTATGTATGATTAAGTATAAGTGAAACATTTCAAAAGCTGAATTAGATACAGATTCTCCCAAACTACTAAGTGGTATAATTGTTCTGGATAGGTTTCTTGCATTAATAACCCAGTCAATAGAAACATTTAATTTCCCAGAATGAAAACCTGATGAAAAAGAAAAAAGTGGTGGTTGGAGGTGGGGGGATTGTGAAAAGAACTACGAGCCACAGTAATTGACAATAGCAGGATACCTTTAAACTTCCATTTTCTGAGGTTTTTCTGAGAAGGAAGAAAAATGAAGTTAAACAGCATCCTGTTCTCTAGCCCTATATAGTAGCATAGACATTTTTAATTACTATTAAATAAATTCAGTTATGTTACTTTGAAGTTTAAATGCCACTTCCAACTTTTAGTAATTATTGCAGGTAGAATTGCATGAGAATTTTATATATTTAATTAGGTATGTTTTTGGCTATTAGTACAACTTATTTGCCCATGAAGAATTAATGAAAATTAATTTTGATTTAATTTTTGATTTGATTTATTTAATCAAATAATGGCTTTTTTATTTTTTATTTTTATTTATTTAATCAAATAATGGATGGGCTCCAGAGCCCATCCCAATAAAATAATATAACTTTATTTTAAGCTGTTTTCTTTTTATGTAATATATAAAATTATACTGAATTCTAAATAGCTTGAGCTTGACGTAATTTTTAAAAATCTGAATTTGATGCTTCATAAATTAGTAAAGATTTACTGTAACAACCAGTATCAAGCTTTTTTAGCCATAAAATATAATGCTATAGCAGAATTTTTAGATAGTAGAATATATTAATAATATTTGATGATATTTCTTGAACTGTAGTTCATATATAATATATTTGAACTAGTATACAGGTAATTTTTCATCAAGGTGACCCCAATCTTTTTTTTCTTAATAAGAAATGTACTCTGGGTATACCTTACTATTAACATGGGAAAATGAAACAAAACATTATGCCATCATTTTTAACTTTTCACTAAATAATAATGTACACAAGCATTAACTTCAATACAGTCTCTTTGAAAACTCTGCAGATTTATGTGAATTCTATTATTTGGTAAAATAATGCAACACCTGGGTAGATAAGCTAAAGAAAAATTTACAAAGGATATATATATATATATAAAAATATATATTTATATATATTTATATATTTATATATATATTCATTCAGTATTCTCTCTTTTTATAATTTTTATATAATTTTTTTGTAATAGATGAAGTGTCACTATGCTCCCCTGGCTAGAGTGCGAGTGCAGTAGCTCTTCGCAGGTGCCATGATAGTGCACTGCAACTTTGAACTCCTGGGCTCAAGCAATCCTCCTGCCTCAGCCTCCCGAGTAGCTGGGACTCCAGGTGCATGTCACTATGCCCGGCTTTGCAGCATTATTTCTAGATGCAATGAATTGAAAATAACAGTCAACAATATTGGAGTGATGCTTAGTATGACAAAATGAGATGACAATCCCTTAAGCCATTCAAAATCATAATTTTGAAAAATATTTGAGTGTATAGAAAATACTTGTAATAATCATTCAGTCATAATTTTACAAATGTTTGTTAAACATCCCCATAGGCTGAGCCCCTTACTGAGCTCTGAGTTTGGTGTCTTGCACATCGCTGACACTCAGTAATGTGAAGACCAAAACAGAATCCTTTAGGCAGTCCTTCAGTTTGGTGTGCATAGAAAAAAGACATGTAATTTCATTCACACAATAAATTTATTAGTGGGGGTGAATTTGGGTGATCATAATATTTTCATTTACAGACACTTTCAAGTCTCAATAATAGGCATATATTAATTAATGTGGTAAATATAAGAAAATAAATATAGGTACACATACACACAGACACACACAGGCAGACAGACACACACACACACACACACACACACACACAGTGCTCTTATACCTTAAGCCACAGATTTTATCACAGTTTAAATTCCAAACAAGGAAAGTAAATAATCCTCCTACATCAACTGTAGGGCTCTAACACTAAAAGTCCAAACATCATTAACAAAGTAGACACAAGCCCAAATACCAAATAGCTCTCATGATGTTAGAAAAAAATTATATTACAAAAAACCCACATAAAAAAAACAAAAAAAACCCCTAAATCCAGAAATCCTGTTACTCATGTAGTTCTTACTGCTTTTTATTTGAATTGTTCTTTTTCTTGATAACTTTCTCCTCTCTGAATCAGCACTGATATGTTCTTTATTAATATTTTCATTTTCTTCCCCATTAAACTCTTTGAAATATTAGGATCTAAAAATATTTTATGTCTAGTTTGAATGAATACAGACAATTTTACATCACCTCTTACAGTATCATCTGTGTTAAATCATATAATATTTGCAAAACTTATTTGGCAAGGGATTTTACTGGAACAATGGCACACAAACCAGCATAAAGCAGTGTTTATTTACAATATGTTATGTGATTTTTTAAAATTTAAAATTAATTTGCTAAATGTCATGATATCCACTTAATGTGAATATTGCTGGTTAGGTTAATTCACTTTTTTCTTCAAACTTATTAATATCTGAACTTTTTTTCTATTCAGAACTCACCTTAATGCTTATAGAATAAGGCAAAAGTATGTTAGATAACTTTTTACACAATTTCCAATGCAGTTTTCATACTAAAGTTTTAAAACTGATGATTTAGTAACAACTTTTGATGTACTCTATTTGAATGTCAAATCCAGGCCCATCTGAATCGAAGATTTAAAAAAAAATAAATCTGAGGATCACAAGTTCAGAAACTTAGAACCGTATTTAGAAATTGCAAAGTATATTTAGCCAAGATTTCTGCTGCTTTCAGATTAGTAGATGAGTAATACTAGTATGCAACTGAAATTCTGTGCATGGGGTGTTCTGAAAACCACGACATCTCACTTAGAGAAGGAATGGCTCATAATTTCTCAATCAGATGTTGCTACCAATTGTACTGGTACACCATCTAAAAAATAAATGCTTCTTGCCATTGCTACTCTCTATTAGTATTATTGTTTTTATATTATTATTATTAATAATATTATTGCTGTTATCATTCATATATTTACAACCTGTGCTGATGGGACTCTGCTAGTACTGCCAGACACATGATCTTCATGGAAACTGCTATACAGAAGAGAAATAGATGCTAAAAACATTTGGGCTTGCAGGGTACCCAGAAATCAATTGGTACATATATAATAATGAAGAGATATTTGCACGCATTCAATACATATATATTTTAGAAGGTATACAAATTCACAAAGGAGTCACTCTTCATTTTGATATACTTTGCAATACACATAATTACCCATGGTGTGTGCTGGCTGCAATGATTAATTTTGTAATTGCGATTATTAGCTCGCATGAAAACAAGACATCTCACAATGTCATAATAATAAGTCTTAAAGAAAGTTTTTCTTTAATGATTCTTCTCGATAAATCTATGGTGCTGTTATGTTAAACTATTTGACGTTTTGTGTTTTTTAAAATACCATTGTCCTCCATTTCCCTTACTCTATCTTAGTATTTATTCATGTATTCATGTATTTAACAAACATTTTTGTGTGCCTACGTGTGACAGACCACCTTCTGGCAAAGATAATATAGCTATGAACAAAATATATGAAAGGCCTAGCTTTCAGAAAGATTTAACTGGGGCAAGACAAAGAAAATGAACAAGGTATATAACACTTAAAATGTAATGTGGGTATAGGAGAGGAAGATCATACGAATGGAAAAATGGATTCAAGAGGAATGGTGGTCAGGGGACTGATCTGTGAAAATGTGATATTCCTACAGAAACCTGAAGGAGATGAGAGAGTGAACCTTGTAGATATTGGGAGAAGGATATTCTTGGGAGAAGGAACAGAGAGAGCAAAGGTATCACAGTTTATTGTTTCTCCAACAAGAACTTCAAAGTAATAAATATGCTCAAAGTAAAATATACAGCAATACAGCTTTATTTACATAAATTATAATCTGAAAAACCAAAGCAATTATCTAGATTATTAACACATTAATATCCCTATAGGTTGATTAGATGGGTTTTGCTAAAGTAACCTGGGAGAATGTAATACATTTTAATGTTACATTCTGATACGCTAATACTTCATAAAGTTAGCAAATGTGTACAAAGAATCTTTGTTTTGCCAGTAATTCTTCTGGGCCTCCAAACTCTCAAGGTAAGTAAGTCCCAGGTTTTGCTCCCTGAAGAGTCATTCTTGTAGGAGACACAGACACAAGTATAATTCATGGTAATATAATTTAAGTATCACTGTGGAAATGTATACAGAATGCTACTGCAAGAGATGGATAGTTAATTTAGCTTAGAGAAGGATAGAAAGGGCTTCATAAAGAAAGATATGTTCTAGTGTGACCTTGTAAGGGGCTGGACATATTCAAGGCCAAGTAAAGGAGAGGTAAGAAAATTCATAAAGCAAACAAACAAGATAATTCAACACAATTGTAACATAACTCTTTTGAGGACAGTGTTTAAAGATACTTTATAGGAGTTGATTATTATGAGTTAATGAGTGGTCTTGTTTCCACATCAGCTAATGAAAACAATCATTATAATAAATTATAAAAGCTTATATTGACTGAGTGCTTTGTATGTGCAAAGTGAGTCATTAATCCTCAGAGCAACTCTGCAAAATGGGCACATTTGTAACTCCATTTTGGAGGACAGAATATTTAAATCAAGTAATCATTCAAAGGTCAAGAGAGTACCTGGTTGAAACAGGAATAAACTACTTGTTCTTACTTGTTCTTTACTATAAGGTCAAATTCTTAAGTTTTGCTTACTATAAGCAGTGGGGAAGGCTCTGAAGCTGACTCACTGAGCTGGAGGACATTATAGATGACTGTGTCCTATCCATTTTACAAACAAAGAAAATGGAGTAAAATGAATTGGCTCCTTCTCCATATTTACAAATTCAAAGGCAAAACTGGAAAACGACTCTAGTCTCTTTATTTGGTATTTCATATTTGGCAAGATTTTCTAAAATAGTATTGTGCCCATTTAGAAACAGATCTCATCTCCTTCCTTCCTGTCAGCACATTTTCAGAACGTATCTGCTTAGTAAATCCTGAATGATTTATTTTTGAAAACAAAATACAGACCAGATTCAAGAAACTTTACCCCAAATTTCTATTTTTGAGATCTCGGATACATTTATCTCTTTGGCAATGAGTTCTTCATTTTTATAAAATAAAAAGTTGAATCGAATGTAATATCTTATACCTCTCAAAATCAATGGTAAATGCTGCTACTTTTCATTCTTCTAATTGTGCCCTTGGGTATTGCTAAAATGTCAGTTACCATTGAAAATAATATTTTACATTTGTCCAACTGAAAGGATCATCCAAATTTTAACACATTCGCTTTTTTAAAAATAAGGTATTTGCAGATTTTGTTATTTTAAAATTCCCTGTACAGTGGAGAAAGCAGATATTCAAAAGGTTAATTTTAACACTACTCATTCAGTAAGTGGTAAATGGAAATTCAACCACAGTCCTTCTGATTCAATGTCCATTAAATACTCTGCTAAATTCAGTGGTCTTTTGAATGTAGCACAGTTTTACGACCTATGATGTGACTAAATGAGAAATCAGAGCCATGAAACATGAACAAAAATCAAGAAGAACAGAATCTGCAATCAATTTGGGAAAGACGTTGAAAGTAAAATAACTACTGATGGAAGGATTTGAAATTGCTTTGAAAAAATGGAAGCCGGCATTTCTTAATCAATCTTGGGATAGTTGGACACCTGATTTAAAAGGACGACAGATTGACTTCAGAATCTGGTAAGCTGTCGGTGAAATTTAGTCATTAGAGTGTTATTATTTCATTCAAGGTTATTAATTCACTTTTTAACATAACTTTAATGCCTTCTCTTCATTTGTCAGTTATTGGCTTTTGCCCTAGGTTGGATTTTAATTACATTTACTTTCTTTGTCATTAGATGTGATTTGCTAGGTCATTCTGCCACTTCAAAAATCAGTTGATGAGACAGCTGATGTACTTAATGAAACTTAGAGATGATTTTGTGTGAAATGATTCTCTCATTGTTATTTCAGTTCAAAATATGTTATAGTTTCTTTCTTGTCATATTCCGGATTAAAAATTAATACGTGTGTCTGCAAGAAAGAATGTATAGACTACAACAATATTTTGACTGTGATAATGCCATTCTGCTAAGATAGTTTATTATAGTGAGAGTATTACCGCAGAGAAAATCTTTTTTGTCATTGCCACTCAATGCTATTGAGAAACCCTTTTAATCCAAATAATTAGTGATAGGCAACTTAAGCCAAAGACAATATATACTTTGTCCTATAATTTTTTTCTTATAAAAGTTTTTGAGTGTTTATCCAGTTATGAGTTAAATCATTTGATACATATGTGCATAATACATATGTACATATAAAACAGTGCTTAGGGATATATACCCTTTAGGATTCTTATGACATTTTATGTGTGTATATAAATATGGATATATGTATGGCTGTTTGCAGCATACTAAAGGAAATACCAGTGTAAAAAGTAGTGGAATGTAGCATGAGAATTGAGTTGCTTTGTCTAGTGTCACTAGCCACATAAGCATTAGACAACATGGGATAAGATGGCATAGCGATGCTATGAGACAGTGGTGCAGGCTCTTGAAACAAAATGTTTGAATTCAATTTCAAACTTTTGTACTTATATAAGAATGAATTGGCAGAACTTCTTCTCTTTGTCTTAGTTTCCTAATCTGCAAAATAGGGATTATTTTATAGATTAGGAGATATTTTTATGAAGCTAATACAAACATGAATTTTGTTCGTGTGTAGATACGTTACTTATAATATTTCCTGGAAAAAATAATCACTCCCTGAATGTTATCTATTACTGTTATTACTATCACATAGCAACATTTTAAATTTTAATGTCAATTTTTCCTCATAGATTACATGCATAAGTTATGAGCCAAGGTTGTTTGCTAAAATATCTGCAATCCGTAAATCATTTTTTTCTGATTTGTCTCCGCCTCCTATCTCTAGTCTACCTTGGGATGATCTTAGCGTACAGCTGTAGCACTAATGACCTGGAGGTCAATGACACAGTTCCTGTTTCTCTTAATCTGTGAGAGGCACCAAAATGAGGGAGAACTATCAAGATCTAAGAACATGTCTTTTTTGTATTGTTCAGTAGCAAAACTTTGTGAGGAGCACAATGTGGGAATATGATCATTCAGTTTATGGTAGTAATTATTCAGAGACCAAAGTAGATATTCTTTTTCAACAGTTCAGGATTAGTAAATTCTGGTTCTCGGAGTGAGAGATGGATTCTCAGCAAGACTCAGTCCTCTGTTTTGAACCTGGATATTGATTCTCATAATGTCATTGATGGACATTAAAATAGTATTTTTTCTCCTTCTTGGCTCTGAGTCAGCTCTTCAAATGACCGTGAATTTATACTGAGCCAGAAGTGCTGAAGAAAGCTTCATTACTGGTGGATAAAGTGCAACATCATCATTCATTTTTTAATTTAGGCTCTGCTTAAAGTGTTGGAGGTTGTAATCAATTACATTAACACAAGATGCAATTTGACTCATTTGAGCAATTTTAATCAGGATTTCATCCTCATCATAGTGCTGAGACTGCTGTATTGAAAGAAAATAATGACCTTTTGATTGCAACAAGGGATGTTGTCTTTCGTGATTTTGTTGGACCTTTTGGCAGCATTTGATGCAGTTAATCATGACATTTTATTGGCTGGTTTATAGATTTTGGTAGAATCTTCTCAAATAAAATTAAAACCAATTCAAATGTTATCTCTCAGTGATCTATTTAAATGTCTGTTCAGTAAGGTTCTTTGATCTTACTGTAGGATTCTGTAAGAAAAGACCGCCTTGCTTTCCTATTTATATTTTGTACAAATGCACTTTCTTATAAATGAGTATTTTGGACTTTTATAACATCATAGAATGTTTTGGATAGTATTTAACATCTCTGGTTGAAAAATTAGTGAACTGTGTTTGCTGATGAAATACCTTATGTTGGCCAATTGTATTCCTTTATTAGGTATGTCTAGTTACATATCTCTAGCTCCTAATTTGGTTTCTTAGAGGGAGAGGGAGATTATATAGCATAGACATGCAATAAATAGGAAACACAGTATTCTTCTCTAAGTCCAGATATTTTCAGAGGGGTCTCAGAGGTCACAGTGACCAAATTATCAATAAGGTAGCTCTTGACATCATGTAATACTTTATTTACCTTGGATGCTTAACCACACTGACATTATATTTTTAATTATGCAGAAAGCAGCTAGAAGCTACTTGATATTGTTTGGCTCAGAGGCACAGGGAAAATACTAATGTCTTTCATCTTTTGTAATTTCATTGATGAGAAACTTAAAATTTAAATGAATATTAAAGGATCACCAGTTGTCAAATATAAATGTATGTTTCTGGAAGAAAATGGTTAGCAGTAGGCCTACAGATGATTCCCTCAATTGAATGGAGGGGTGGCCCCATGAAACAAAGAAGATAGCCTGGTCAAATATACTCATAAATAGTGTAATGACAAACCTCTTGCAAACATGTTACTGGTATTTGCTGGTGAAAAAGCCCTTATCTGTAAAATGTTCTTCGTATGTTGTACTTGTTTTAATTGCTTAGTATAAGCACATGTAGAGCACAGGGATTTAAGAGCATGGCTCCCTGGTAAAGGTCCTGTATGTTATGTAAATATCAGAGTATAAAATGGAGATGTATTACAACTAAAACAACTCAATTTTTATTTTAATCAATATAGCTGCGAACATTGTTTAGAGACTTGGTATGCTATTCTGTTCTACTCTTATGTAGCAAAAACAAAAAATGCCTCAAAACAAACAACAACAAACAAGACAACTGCAGTGGCAGTCCCTGGACTTCTCTGCTCTGCTTGTACATTGTGATCATTTCTATGGCTCAGATTCTTCATAAATCTCAAGCTCTGAGTGAGTCTGATTAGACAATGCAGTTCTTTTTATTGCAGTTTCTCAGAGGATTGCCAAAGAAATTGTTTTTACTTATTTTCTATGTCTTTTCTGGAAATAATATAGTATGTATTCCTTAAGATAATGAAATTAAATACTAAATATGATTCATGGATAATTATTTTAAATTGTATTTTAAATGAATTTGGAATTTTGTGTGAATAAGGATCCTTATATAAGTGGTCCTTTTCATTATAGTAGCACTAGTGTTAAACTGCTAATTATATTAACATATTATAGCTAAGCATTAATTTATCTTTTGATAATATTTCTGAATATGTACCTAGGGATTTATAATTTTCAGAACATATTTTTCATTATATTTATTCTAAACAATCTCTTCCTAGTAGTAATTTTTGTTATTTATTATTTACAGTATTCTGTCACCCAAACATTAACACTTTATTCCTTGGTTGTCTGCCTCTTCAACTCCCTAAGCCTGCATATTGTTTTAATCAACTTATTGCTTTTCCCAATCTTACTTTTGAATTTAATGATACAAAACCATGTGACAATAGCTCTAAATTCACAAAAAATTTCAATTTTATACAGCAATTCTTCAATATCCTTTAATCAAAACCCTCCTTGATTCTCAAAGCCTGCACTTCACAGACTATATTTTACATAGCAGATATCCTTATTTACAATTAAATAGCTTTAATGAGATATAGACTCCATCAATATTTTACCCTTTCAAACTAGAAAATTATCTGCATTGTAATACCACTTTCCCCTTAACCTATCTTAAATGAAGGTGTTTTTTGTTATTCTGAAGTATAATTTCTCCATTTAAAAAAATCTGAAACACATATCTTCTTCCCAATGGGAGTCTTATTCCATCAGTTGTCTTGTCTTCAACTTCATTGTCATTTTTTTCCCTGTCTAATTATTCTTGCCCACACCTCCCTTTTTTAAATACGGTAGAACTTAGATATAAATATAAGTACTGTCATCTTATCATAATGCGTCTTGTGTAGCTACTGAAGTATTTGTCTTTTCCTCCAAATCGTACAAGTTCTTAAAAGAGTAGCCTATGGTCTATAATCTCCAATCTTATATTTATTTAATTTTTTAGTACCTTGCCTATTACCCAACTAGCACTGTTCTTCCCGGTGTTACCAAGGACTTTTCAGTTTCCGATTTCAATAGTTGTTGTGGTGATGGTAGTTATTGTTGTTGCTCTGTATTACCTCATTTTTCTGAAGCATTTACTATTGGTGACCATCCATGTTTTATCTAATTTCTCTAATAAAATGTCTGGTCTCCTCTAACTTCTTTGTATGTTTATTGATTGTGTTCTTTCTTAGATCCTCATCTCAATTTGACCACTGAAACTTTAGTGCTTTCTAGGTTCTTTAACTGACCTACTCAATTCACTTATTTCCTTTGTTATCTTAAGAAGACTCATGGCTTTTTGCCAATGCCTAAATGTTGATAACCTCAAATCTCTCTCTTCTCCTACTGCTGTCTTCTGAAATGTAGAACAAAACTTGTAATAACATGCAGGATATCTGTACTTTGATTTATTTAACTTGTCCAAAACTTTACTCATTAGTTGTTACTGTCCTCAAAACATGCACTTGAAGGTACTATCTTTAATCCACTTACTTACATAAGCAGAAGCCCAGAAGTAATCTAGAGAGGTTTCCATTATAGTGTGTCCCAAATTGGTTGCAGGTATAGATTGATATTGTTCATCTCTGCCCTTTTGTGAGATGATTATCTCTCATTAAATGTAAGTTTATCTGTATATTCCAAAATGTTTTGAAATATTATTATTTTGTTTGTATTTTATGGTGTAAAAAATGCTTAGACTCTTCTTATAGTCTCATTTATGATATCTTAACAAGTCATTTGACTTGGTCACATCAATATATTAAATACCTCTCAAAACTGCTTCATATTTCCTATTACTTCCACCCCCAATTCTTTTGTTAAGAGCTTTTTCATATCAACCCTGGATTATGGCCAGAGCCATTTAATTAGCCTTCATGAATCTAACG
The DNA here is from genome assembly GCF_029281585.2 of Gorilla gorilla gorilla. Taxonomy (NCBI): domain Eukaryota; kingdom Metazoa; phylum Chordata; class Mammalia; order Primates; family Hominidae; genus Gorilla; species Gorilla gorilla. Next base: position 84,010,325 of record NC_073238.2, on the reverse strand, counting down.
TACCTCCAAACTCAATCCAATCTCTATAGCGCTGCCAGAGAGCTCTTCAAAACCTAGCATTCAATTTATTTGTTTAAAAATATCTCCAGATCATTATCCACTTTTAAAAAAGAAAATCAGTAAGCCACATAAGAAACACCCTCATATTACAGCAGCTGGCTGTACTGGCAGTCTGGTCCTTTTACCCAAATATTCTAATGGTTCATAACACTTTTCTTCAAGAAAATCTTCACTGATTTCCCTAAGTTGGGAGAGGCATCATGGTGTTTTTGTATAATCCTAATCACAATAATATTTACCCTGTCATGTTTCAGTTTGCTTGTGATCCAATTAGTCCATGGTCCTTTCAGAAGCTGTGAATCTGTATGAATTAATAAATATATCAGCATTAAAATGATCCTGTATTTATGAGTTAGTAAGTAATAGAAAGGCTGAAATATATAGACCACTTGTTTTAGAATGTCATTTTCTTTTCTGCCACTTGACTATACTAGCTGGTATATCAATTTATTCTCTTTCAAGCAATGCCCGTGCACACTTATCTCTAACATTTTGTATGTTGTTGCTGTGTTTTTTGCTTTAGAAACCACTATAGAAACCACCAGATTTCTAAGCAAAGAGAAACATAGTTTTGAAAGTAAAATTTGAGCATAGACTTTGCACGTTAAACTTGTGATGAATCATTTTAATTTAATTTGTGTATACTTGTGGGGTAAAATGTCATGTTTTGATATATATATAAATAAAATATAATATAAAGATTCAATCAAGCTAATTACCACATCCATTACCTCATCAACTTAACTATTTTTATAGTGACATCATTAAAAATATTATTTTAACAAGTTTGAAAGATATAATACATTATTATTAACTGTGGTCACCATGCAGTGCAATAGATCACTAAAACTTATTTTTTCAGTCTAAATGAAACTATGTACCTTGTGATTAACATCATCCCTATCCCCACCACTTTCCAGGCCCTCCTCCCCAACCCAGACTGTCTTTCTACTCCCTTTCCAAGAGAAAAACCGTTTTAGATTCCACATATAAGGTAAGATCATACAATATTTGTCTTTCTGTGCCTGGCTTATTTTACTTAGCAAGATGTCCTCACATTCCACCCATGTTGTCATTAATGATAAAATTTCTCATTTTCAAAGGAGAGATGAGTTTTTGTTAGAAAGGAGTAAAACCAATTGAGGCCACGTCTCAGGGGAGGAGAAGATCGGCATGGCATGGAAAAAGTCGAAGTCTGAGCAGAAATAAAGAAGAAATATATTTCAGACAGGAGGAACAGAGTACAGAATATATACAGAAACAGGAATTAAAATATGATTTATTAAAATATTTCCTAAACCCATATGTTAAAAATCTTTCACCTTTCAGTTATGGTTCATCTTAGACTTACCTACATCTTCTCATTTAATTATAAAATAATGTTATTTGCTATTTCTCACATAACAGAATTAAATCTTTTAAAGTTTAGCTGATTATTTTTGTTATTAAAAATAGCAAATGCTTACTATAGGAAATTGAGAAAATATAAACAATAACTGTATTTCTTTTCAGTTTTCCTAAATAATTTTTGACATTGATAGATTAAATGTTTTAGAGTTCATTTGAGCCTCTACTGAAGCTCTCTGCTTAATTTTATAATCAGCAAATCTCAAGATATAAAAATTTGGTAGAAAAAGAGACTAATTTTATTAACATTTATGTGATAAATAAGTGATATAATTCATTTTATTTTGGAAATTAGGAATAACGGTATGCTGACATAAATTTCTCAAGGCTTTAAATGATTTACCATTGTGAAGTTATTGGTAATTAAAATTATTACCATAAAATTTACTAATATTTTAATGTGTTCTAATTCTAATACCTCCGGGAAATAAGACTATATACAATATAAATAACCTCAAGCAAAATTTGAATCAGAATTTATTTCATTTCATTTCAATTTGAAATAAAAATCATTAATCCTAAAGGAATTCCTGCCTTTGTATCTATTTGAGATTTAAAAAAATAATCCTAATTAAGACAGTATTTATCACATCAACAGTTGTTCAGGCTTAATAATAATAATTTATCGGTAGCCTTATGACATTTTAACGACTTGATTCTCTAAATACTTAATATGTGAATCCAATCATTCTTTACACAAACATAGAATCAGAATTTGTTGGGCTCAATGTTTCCAGTGTTGAATCCTTTGAAAAGCCTTTGGTATGCTTTTACTACCTTATGCTATCTTGGACAAGTTATTCAAACTTTTTGAGATTTAATATACCTATCTATGAAATGCAAACATTTGCTAAATTAATATAATAATGAAATCAGTTAATGAATATAAAGCTTCATTACCAGGATAAGACATTAAAAGCAGAAATGTATTAAATGTAAATTTCTTCTTTCCAAACTACTTATTATAATCATACTTTACTATGCTCATATATATATCAGTATGTCCATCTACTATCTATTATCTATCTATATCTCTATTTATAATCTATCAAGAGAGTTTTAATGTTCAGACTCCCATCATGTGTTTCTTCCTTTATTGTTATATTTTTTTGCCAGCTTCTTTTCCTGAATGATAGACTCATATCTAAAGCTCCAACTTGATTTTGAAGAGACCAGATAAGGAGTATAATTAGTAAAAATAATAATCAATAAAATGATAAAGCAGAAAAAAATGAAACAAAGGAAAGCTAATTCCAAAGGGTTTACTTTTCCTGCAGGCAAAAAAATAGCCAAGTACCATATCTTGGTATTGACAGATTAATCAACAGTTTATAATATATTATACTGTCTTTTTAGTATCATCTCCCTCTGCTGCAGCAAAAATAAAATATTCACTCTCTTCTTAACTCCCACGGGATAAGAAACATGCAATTCTTGCCACATGATCATTTTTTTCTTACTGTTCTTTTCCTCTAATGCATTTAAAGTCTTATGGAAGCCCATCTTTCCCATTGCATTTTTTTCTCTAATAACATCAACTTATTTTTTCCAATTGCAATCTAACAGCTTCCCAGGACCACTGTATTGTCCCACCATATTCTGCTTTTTATTGTCAGTTTGTTTTAATGCACTTTGTTAAATCCCACTTGCTTATAGATAGAAAATATACCTTATGTATCTGGTAACTAAGAGATGAAGATTTTCCTATTATATACACTAAATACCAAGAAAAACTATATTGTCATTCATGGAAAAGGTATATGTAGTTAATGACAATTTTACTTACTGTATAATAGTGTAATTATTTACCTCTGTTTATATTTGTAAATTGCATTATTACATGGAATCAAATATTATTTTACCAAGCATATGGCTATAAATAAGATTTATAATGTAGTTAACAATAACTCATATTAGTCAGATATACAATAATGCCTATAAAACTATTCTGGAAACATGTTTTAATTTAAATTGAAAGCAAAAATGTGGCTAGCTCATAGAATAAGCATCCCCTAATTAACACCTTGAATAGGTGAAATGTATTAGAGGTGATGACCAATAAACTGTCAGAGAAATGCCTATTGGCAGAAGATGTTCAAAAAAGAACGAATTCATACTTTCGCCTTAAGAAGTGTAATAGTGTACATTTTTTAAAAAAGAAGTCTTTGCCACACAAAATAACCTTATGTTTTATTGAAGATTTGATGAGATACTTTGTGACAGTATCTCATAATCATATGTTTATGACAGATTAAGTGAGCTTAAGTAAATGTATAAGGCGAGCATGTCTTCACTGAAATATAATTTTCTGAAAATCTGTATGGAATGTTTATTACTATTGTTTATATTTAATCATTTAAACAATTTATTTTAATTTCAGCATATTCAATATTTTAAAAGAAATTTTTAAAGAAAATTTACAGAAATAGATGTTTCTTGAAATTATTATTTCAGGAAGATAGTGTATTTAGTACTTTCATAGAAATAGCTAGTTTAGTAGAAAATATTTCTAGTAAGATCAAGATTAAAAGTTTTATATAGATATGTTCTGTTAGTTTGAATATATTTTGTAGTCACAAACTATCCCATTACGTGTCTTATTCCATAGGCAGCTATGATAAGACAGACATTTTACTGAAGTTCTATTGCTAGGACTGAGTAAAGAACTTAAAATCTGTGCCTGCAAACAGGCTGACAACATTGCAATTTTGATATATTAGCTGCTCTTTAAATTATATCATTAATACTTATTTTTAAGACAAATATGATAGTAAAGCATTTTTAGTGAACTATATTCTATAGAAAATTTGCCCATTTTAAATGTTGTGTTTCATGCATGATGAATTCAAAAGTACTAAGGAAATAAATATTAATGTGTAACTACTGTTTAAAAAGAAAAGCAATAAACATACACACAGAGTAGTACTGCTAAAATTATCTTGAAGACTTTTAGAGTTAACTCATTTCATGAGTAACTCATGAAATAAAAATTTTCATTTTCTGTTCAAAATTATAATAATGTTGGGATCCCAAAGTACAATTTATCTAGAAATATTGCCTCTCACTCAGCTGCATAGATCAATGAAAGCTTAATATTATTTTTTTAATTATATATTATACACACCTCAGAGACATATGTTAAATAACATCATTCAGTAAGCTAAGAGATAGCATATAAACAATAGAAAATAAGTATGCATCTATACTATTCACATAAGTAGGACTTTCTGCCATCACAAAATTCCCCAGAAGATGTCAATGCAAGGCTGTAAGATGTTACATTCCAAACAGAAAAGTGAACTAAATCAATGAAAGTCACTGGGGACATCAAGAGTATAGCTACAATGTCAACACCAAATGACAAGATGCCAGTAAATTTGTTTGGAGAAAATTTGTTAGGTAAAGCAAAATAATTTTAAAAGATAGTTACATATTAAAGATATACTTTAAAAAGTAACATCACTATACAACTGAAAAATGTACTGTATATGAAGGTCTTTTAAAATATAATTTTTCTTTTAAATATACTAGCGACAAAAATCATCCAAATAAGAGAAATGTTGGGAAAATTATTTGAGAAATAGGTAGCTGAAAATTTCTACTTTCAAAATTAAATATTATAACACTTCAAATTTCCTTTTGAGCATCTATGTGTGTGTGTGTGTGTGTGTGTATTTAAAAGACACAAAAGCTCTATTTTATGAGAGAGAAGGAGACAGAGTGAGAGAGAGAGATGGCTGCACAACATGACAATTTATACAGCCATCCAGTGACCACACAGGGCTATTTCTACAAATCCTTCTCTACAGGGAGAACTTTGTATCTGTTCAGTACTTGTTCTCCCTTGCCTTTCTAAAATCTTTTCTAGACCTTACTAACCTATTTACTGCAACATAAATTAATTGTGACAGAAAGAATGGAAGTCTATATTTTTTTCTGTAAGAAAAACCATGTTATAAACTTAGTAGCCAATGACAAGTTTATAACTAGATGATATCTTAACATATAAACAAAACTTAAAAAAATGGAAAAATTCACGTCTCTTAGCTATGCACTTTAGAAAAAGCTCCAAAGAAGCATATAAATAAATCTCCAAATAAAACCAAGAATAGACATATATCTGGAAGACAGCTAGCAGTAATAAAGCTTCTCAAATAGAACTCCAGTACATGTCACATTAGAGAAATGAGGGCATGCAATGTGTTACTTATAGTCCTCTATAAATAGTTTAGTTTACGTGTTGTGTGTGCGTGTGTGTAACAAAAGATCATTTAATTTTTGTTAGTAAAATAGGAATTTTACCCGATAATTTATATTTCAGTTAGGTTTCTGGTTATGTGTGAGGTTGAACTTACATTTCTGAGTTATGGATATCATAGAACTGCCAAAATTAAAAGAAAATGGTGATCATTCAAAAATCATTCTCATAGCAGCTTATACTAAATGTGCATACATACTGCTGAAACTAAAATCAACACAAGAAGACAGTTGGTCAGTGCAGAATGTGTAAATATTTTGATTACTGAATTCTTAATAATCTTGGCAAAATTACAAAATCACAAAATATAAAGAATCGTACTTGGAAAAATAAGTTGAGTTTACACTGGGAAAATTTCTTCAAAACCTGCATGCTTTTCAATTTCTCATTTATTTCAGTGTTACTCAGGACATTGGTTAACAGTTTAATTCTATAGGTCTACCAGATTTGCTAGATCTTCAGAACCTCAACAATATCTGGTACAAACTGAACAACACCAATACTTATTGAATGGAGTATGTAATAGTTAACCGTAATTAATCTTTACATACTTTTGAAGATTTTACTAGATTTTTCTTACCTTTGTATAATACAAATTGTGATATAATGTATTGATTTTAATGATCATCACAGTACATATTTTATTCACAAGTTTTTTGATAGTGAACTTTTTTCATATTTTATTTTGGGAACAATTACTTTATTTGATAAAAATTTGGTATTCCCTATAACACATGTTATTTGAGGTAGTGATGAACATTTAGAAGCTGAGTTTCAGAATCTAGTATCCTTGCCTCTATGTATATCTTTCAACTTCTGAGATAACCTGAGCTTCTAAACTCTTTCATTTAAAGAAATGACTTCCTGGTATGAAATGTATGTGATGACAAACACATTGAATTAAGGTTTTTGAACACTACGGTTTGCAAAGCTAGATAATGTTGATAATATAAAAACTGCAATAAAACCTTGTCAATAGACAAACTCCAATAACACCTTGTCAATAGACAAACTCCAATAACACCTTGTCAATAGACAAACTCCAATGAAACCTTGTTTAGTTGGCAATCATTCTCAGTGAAAAATGTGTTCATAAAAAACAATGAAATACTTTCATAAATAACAACGAAATAACTATATATTCTCAAAGCATTTCACGGTATTAATATTTATCACAGTCATGCACAACTTAACAGGGATATGTTCTGAGAAATACATCAATAGGCACATTTGTTCTTGTGTGAACATCATAGAGTATACTTACTCAAACTTAAGTGGTGTAACCTACTACACACACTGGCTACATGGTATAAACCTATTGCTCCTAGGCTACATACCCATATAGCATGTTACTGTACTGAATACTGTAGGCAATTGTAACACAATTTTAAGTATTTGTGTACATAAATATATCTAAAGATAGAAAAGTGACAGTAAATTATGGCATAGAAGATAAAAATTGGCACACCTAAATGGGACACTTACTGAATGAAGGTTGCAACATTGGCAGTTGTTCTGGGTAAGTCAGTGAGTGAGTGAATGTGAAGGCCTAGGGCATAACTGTACATTACCTTATTCTTTATAAAGACTGTACACTTAGACTATGCTAAATTCATAAGACATTTTTCAAGTTATTTATTTTTTAATAATTAATCTTAGCTTACTGTAAGTTTTCCACTTTATAAACTTTTTCCTATTTAAAACTTTTTGCTCTTCTGTAATAACATTTAGCTTAAAACAAAAACACATTTACAGATGTACCAAAATATTTTCTCTATATTCTTATCCTATAAGCTTCTTTTCTTGTTGTTTTTTTCTTTGTTTTACATTTTAAAATTTTTGTTAAAAATGAAGACACAAACACACACATTAGCCTAGGCCTACACAGGGTCAGAACCATCAAGATATCACTAGGCAACAGGAATTTTTCAGCTTCACTAAAATATTATGGGATCACCATTGTATATGAGGTCTGTCATTAACCAAAACATTATTATTGCAGTTCCTGATTGTATTTCAAATGTATTATGATTTATTATCACTACATCCTTACCTATAGAAAGTCACCCAAAATAGAATTAAAACTGATAAAGATCAAGTTAACAACAATAAAAAGCAAAATAATAGAATAGCAATGCTTGTGTAGTAGTTTACTTATGAGAGAGTATGTTTGTTATCATGGCCAATTTTCCCCTTACTCTTCTCCTTCATCTTGTTATTGAGCATATTTTGGTATCAAATACACATTTGTTAATATCATACATGCTCAGATAAAATAATTTTAGGCAATTTATATTAACAATTATATAAAACCACCAAACATACTAAAAAGAAGCCAATTGTTGATTGAAGCTCTATTTTGTATCAGGCAATGTATACACAGTTTTTTATTTAATTAGCAAAATGGAATAAAACAAGGAAGAGAAAACTCTGTGATATATGCATTCTTCCATTTCATAGAAAAAAGAAATGGATCACACTTGGTTAAGTAACTTATTCAATTGTAAAGTGTCAAAGACCACTCGCATTCAAATTCAGAGTTCTACAATGTAAAATTCCATGCTTTTATAACTGTATACTAGTCCATCCATAATGTATTGCCAAAAATTAAATACTAAAGACATAAGAGGAGGAAGAAGTCCTATAGAGGACTCATTTTATTAATGATAAAATCCAAAATTTAGCTCTGAACATCTAGTGACCTAAAACTATTATCTACCAAAATGGTTTGCATAGCTGTTACTTTTTATATTCTTTAGGTTAAGATATATCTTCTGAAACATTCATTTTTTTTCAACTAAACCTTTGATAAGAGCGACTTATTGCACAAAGCATTTTAAATCTTTGGCAAAATATATACAAGAAGTATTTTCTTGATTTTACTTCAAAAAGATCTGCATCTTCTGAATACCAAGTGTATATGCAGACAATACTAGTGATGCTTTATTGAAAAGGTGAGTGCATTTGAACTCTATTCTGGTCTTAAAGGGAAATGGAGGGTGTCAGAGATACACATGCTTAAGAATGTTAACAATATGAATCTGACCTCTTCTTGTCAAGCAGGGGTCAAATAAGCTAAAGTATCCAAATGGGTGATGGGTTAACATACTGTGCCATAGGCCTTCTTCTGGAATCTCCGAAGGGCTGTACTGTGATGGTGCTCTAGTATGTTTCTTTCTGTATTTGATGTTAAAGGGATCAGAAATAGAGTTTCAAAGAGCAACATGAAAGTGATATAAGGTGTTCAATCCAAAGGTTATGAAAGATGATTTTATGAAGAAAATCAAAGGTGCTCTATTTGTAACCAAGGCTATTTCAAAACTATTGAAAGTATTTCTTTGGAATCAGAAGATATATATATGTAATCTGCTATAATGAATAGTAGTTACACGTGAAATCTAATTAAATAAAATATCATTGCAATGAAAACATGAAAAATATATAAAACTTTACAGGTACATAGTGTTTCACAGTTTGTAAACACTTTTCTGTACAGGATCTAGTTCAAAATATAAATCACTTACAAAACTTAGAAATAATAATAATGCTCAAAGATGGGGAAAAGGTTTAAACTTTTAGGTTGATTGATGCTTATGTTTTTAAAACTTCCTCACAGATAGTATTTTTTAGATTTAAAAAGTATGACTTGCCTGAAATCATAGGGAGCAAAAGTGTCACTCTTTAAAATCAGAGTCACCAGTTTCCCTCTGTAAAACCTACTGTTGCTAATCATAACAGGAACCACCCTGTGTATGTTTAAACGCCTTTTTAAAAAACATGTATTCATGAATTTCATATTTGTAATAGACTTTTCAGGTAGATATTACTAGTATCCTAACTCTATGTTAAGAATACTAAAGGTCAAAGAAGTTTAACACTCCCATGCAATACTATTTGCCAAAATCAGCCCTGAAATCCAGGTCTTTATTTGAGAACACATGTTTTTCATACTATGCTGGATTGCTAGACTGTACTTCACAGTCAAATCACTCCATTAATTTCAGCACAGTGTAGGAAATTTGTAGGTTCTTTGAAGTTTCCTGTATTTAACTTGATAGAAATAATACACAGAAATTAAGAATTCCAAAGTTACACGAAACTCTTTTTGTAATAAAGTGTATTTTTAAAATGATCAAACAAACTTTAGCTTTCTTTATCCATTTACCATAAAAAAATCCTCAATACTAACCTTCCTTCATCGTCCTCACTTTCACATATTCCACAGACCATTGTTATCTGTCTCTCCTTCTATTAATCTACTAAAAGAGCTCCTATTTAAGTCACTACAAACTTGTTAATTGCCAAACATAATGACCTTCTCTCAGTTTTTACCTATGTGACTTCTCTGAATTAATTTCAGTGTCATTCACGTCATTCACAATCTTCTATTGAAAATTCTATTTTTGATGTTGACTCAGCCTTTCCCTTTTAATTTTTGGAAGAATGTTTTTCAAACTTGTTAGATGGGTCCTCTTATTCTGTGTCTCCAATCTGCCTACTGAGCTGAAGTCACACCTTCATTGACTTAGTGGATGTTTCTCTGATATTTTACTCAGGAAACTAAAATCTTTCCAAAATCCAACTCACAATCTACTCACAGAGTAAGGATTTACTTCTGATTCTGCAAGTAAATTAAAGACAATACTGGCCTGTAGGTCTCTCTACTCTCTGACTTTACTTCTCGCTACACTCCTCCTCATACACTGTGCTCCATCTAAATAATAACTTTTTATTTACCTTTCCCACTAGCTGGAATGCTCTTCCCCAGGTTTATGCATGACTCTGTCTCTCAACTTCAAGTCCTCACATTTAAAATTCCTAGTATTCTTTTGTTCCCATCTCGTTTCTTGCCTAATTTTCTTCACAGACCTTATAATCATGTTCCAGATTATATATTTTTTGTGTATCTGTTTAATGCCTGTCTCCCCTACCAAAAATTAAGCATTCTGATCAAGGGCTGTTGTCAGTTTTCTTTGTTGCTCTAGCCATCTGATATGACTTGCCCGTGTCCCCACCCAAATCTCATCTTGAATTGTAGTTCCCATAATCCCCACATGTCATGGGAGAGACCAAGTGGAGATAATTGAATCATGGGGGTGGTTTCGTCCATCCTGTTCTCATGGTAGTGAGTGAGTTCTCATGAGACCTGATGATGGTTTTATAAGGGGCTTTTCCCTCTTTTGCTCTGCACTTCTTCCTGGTGCCATGTAAGACATGTCTTTGCTCTTCCTTCATCTTCCACCATGATTGTGAGGCCTCCCCAGCCATGTGGAACTATGAGTCCATTAAACCTCTTTTTCTTTATAAATTACCCAGTCTCAGGTATGTCTTTATTAGCAGCATGAGGACAGACTAATACACCATTTATAGCACTTTGCTTAGTAAATTCAACTCATTGTTGAATAAATTGATGAAAGAATATTTGACCCCTTTCTTTTACATACTTTCCACATAAAAATAAATATTATTTGTGTCATATCATTTTGCAACATAACCTAATTCAGGCCCACAGCATCGTATTTTGTTCCTTGTCAGTGTCCCTGTCTAAGTGGTATTAGTGACTCTTTGCTCTTTTTTCTCAGATCTAGTATCACAGAAACATGAGTGGCATATTTCTAAAACACAGATCTGATCCTTTTAATCTCTCATAATAAAAGCATTCACCAAAGGACAAAGTTCAAATCTGTTTTCATTTTACAACAGGTTCTTCACAGTCTTAGCCTAATACACAGTTCCAACTCCTCACACTCTCCAGAATTATTTCCACATTGTAACTACACCAAACTAATTATTGTAACCTGATCATAGTCTTTTTTCACATGTGTCTGAGAGTTTTTCCTTAGAGCAAAGTTAACTATTCTTCTGCTTTCCAACTGGAAAATGCCCTCTCAAGCTTTCAAAACATCTTTTTTATGATATCTTCTCTGACCTCTTCAGGAATAATTATCACACATTATGCTGTTCTAAAATGTCCATTCTTCCTGGAATTATTAGCATCATAATATCGTGCTCATGTAATTCCCTGGTGAAGCTATAATATTAATGAGAGACATTCAAGTGTTTATAGAAAGAGAACAAGTTGAGAGTTGCAAAAAGGTAAATGACATACATTATGTAGACAGAGAAACCAGAAAAAACTGGAAGAAGATAAAGTATAGAAAATGAAAACAAGTATGTGATAGGAAGTATGCTTGTCAGCATGTAACAATATGCTTCTGAGGTCCGGACAGACAGCACAGACAATGAGGGAAAAGACAAAAATGAATAATTGCGAGGTTTAGTTTATGTTAACAATTTAATAAAAATATTTGGATCGTTATGCTTTTCTAGGACTTATGCTAAATTTCCGTGCCACAAAGAATAGTAAGAAAGACAAGCATTCTTCTCTGAGGCCCCAGGTTGGCAGGAAAGTGACTCCTAATTGGGAGATCAGTGAGTTTAAGTAGGGTCCCAGCAACAGGGCAAGGTAAGGAAGCAAAACTCTAGCACACCGGTAAGGCAAAGGTTAGAACATCTTTTGTAGGATTCTGGGGTAAAAGGAGGTTATCAAGCATGGAATTCATTAAATAGTGTCAAGTTAGAGCTCCCAGTCAATAGCCAAGTTACATCAGGGGTAGAATCTGGGAGCAAAGTGTGAGCTCAGTCACTAAAATCAGACTGCTAGATTCAATTCTGACTAACAGCAAGAGTGATATCATAAGGAGCAACAGAATATGAGCCTTTAGCTAGTTAAATGCCTTGTAATTCACCTCTGGATTACTTCTAAGAACAAACACACTGCAGGGAGTTATCAAGGGCTCCCATAATGAAGAAAAGATGAATGAAAGTGTCAGGAAGAAGTACAATCCTATTTCATTTCCCCTTTAGGCTGTGACGTCCTCTGTGTTAGAAACAATGTTTTATTTATCTTTATATCAGGATTTAGAATAACCCGAGAGTAACTATTAAGTCCACAACAAATACCTATTGCAGTGATTAAACAGAATTATACCTTCAGTTACTGTGTTTTGTTTAATTTTACCATAGGGACACGGTGATGTGCTATCAAACATTACAATAGAGGCTATAAACACAGAGTATATCAAAGTAAGAAATGGAAAAAGAAAACAAAACACTTAAACCATATATTCATTTTTCTTGATCTTCAGTGCTATATTCTAAACCTAAATTTTTGACTGCATAATTGCATGATGACAAAGTTTTCACGTGATAGGAGAAAAAAATGGGAGACGGATAAAAGACAAATCTGAAAATAATATATGAAATAAATTCATGTACCCTACTTTGATCATATGAATTATTTTGAAATCTATGTTTTAAATGTAAGAAGGGAAAAATATGATGATATTTGTCTAATTAACAGCTTGTATACACTTAATGATGTGGTGAGGGATAAGGACAATATATTTTGGGGTACTGTGATTATGGCAACACACTGAAATTTGACTGCTAAAATTATTTTCAACAAAATTTGGACTATGAAGGGGATTCTATTGTTTATAAAAAGTTATCTGCCAGGCGTGGTGGTTTATGTCTGTAATCCCAGCACTTTGGGAGGTCGAGGTGGGCGGATCACTTGAGGCCAGGAGTTTGAGACCAGCCTGGCCAACATAGTGAAACCCCGTCTCTATTAAAAATAACAAAAAGTAGCCCGGCGTGGTGGCACCCGCCTGTAATCCCAGCTGCTTGGGAGGCTGAAGCAGGAGAATCGCTTGAACTCAGGAGGCAGAGGGTGCAGTGAGGTGAGATCATGCCACTACACTCCAGCCTGGGTGACAGAGGGAGACTGTTTCAAAAAAAAAAAAAAAAATCTGTCTCTAAGTAGGTGAGTTTCCACAGTCCAAGTTTTAAATACTAATAATGTATTTAAAAATAGTCACTGTGTTTCGGAGATAAATGTGCACTTTTACTCCCTCCTATATAGAAGTAGATTTTCTCTGTACTTGTTTTGTTCCTATATTATCTATCTTCATCTGACTTCTCTCCCTAAGAACTAGGTATAGGGCAAATATGATCTTTCTGTACTTTCTTCACAACTCTTCTGTTAACATAGATATATTTTAAAATGTAAACATTTATTAAAAAGCAAAAAAAAAGGTGTGCTTTCTTACAGTTTTATTTTACTCTGCCCGTTATTTATCCATGTTTAATTTACCACTAAACTGTGAAAAGCTTCAGGTATCATTAAATCAGAAAATATTTCTAATTTGCATATATTTTTTATGTAATGGCTGTATCATATGTTATCTACTTAATATTTCCTATTTTTGGGCACCTTGATTGCTTCTTTTTTTTTTAAATAAGTAATCTATAGTGAATATCATTCTACATAAATTTTTCTCATTTCTGGTTTTTGTATGTTTTTGACTTCAATTTCTTTCCTTCCTTTCTTTTCGGTCAATTGATCTGACTAGGGTTGTTTATATGTTATAATGGATTTTTTTGAATTAACATTTCTAGGTTATTGGATTACAATTTTTAAGACTGATGCAACTGAAGATTAAAATGGCTGACATGTTAAAATAGCCCAAATTAGAATTTTCTTACTTTATCCATATGATTCATAAAAATTAAGCATTCTTAATACAAAAGCCGTTAAAACAAGAAAAGAATCAAATTTGTTGACTGGCTGATGAAATCAACTGCTTCTTATTTTCTCCTACCCTCCCTCAGGGTTGCATGTTCTCTCAGCCCAAGAATTTTCCACCACATAGTTGTGTGTGACTAGACACCTATGATTGCAATGGATTCTCTTGAAGTATTACTTGAACATTCACTTTTGAGGAACCAGTTGAGTCTCAAGATGTTATTACTTATGTATGATATTTGTTTTATTCCCTAATTAGGTTATAGACATTTCTGGTGCGTCATTTTGTCCATCAGAAGGAGGCCTATAACTCATTCATTTATTTCCATTGAGAATTTGACAATATTTTCTTCATTTTCTTCTAACATTCTCTTCAAAAATATGCAGAAGACATATTTACATATGCTTCGTCTCAGCTAGGGTAAAAATGATTAGTGATACTCCAAATTAAGAAAGAATTTACTCTACATATACATTATATGACCAACTTATTTGGACCAGTAAAAATTATTTTGACTTTACATAGTATATGAACATATTTACCATAAATTTAACTTTTATCCTACATGTGACAATCATGACAAATAGTTTGTGTAATAAATGTCCATTCAGAGACTGAAACCTGTTTTTATTTCCCCTTCACTTCAGTTAGGTAATTATTAGCAAACATTAACAAATGGCTTATATTACTCTAAAATAATACTTCTTATCTAGTGAATCAGGCTTCTTGGAGATAGATGCAGCTAACAATAACATCCTAAAAGAACAATATTATAGAGTATTATTAGGAAAAATTACACTAAATTCCTTAACAAGTATTCAATACCTGCTAAAATATTTAAATTGAATAAAACAAATATATGTGCCTATACTCTAAATTTCCAAAAGAAGATGAATTTATGCTGGATAAAAAATAAATTGTTCTCATTCTCACTTTTAGCATTTCTGGATGTGTCTTTAAATAAATAAATAAATAAATAAAGGTCTCCAGATTGTGATGGTCATTTTCTATTTTATCAATTATGAGAGAACAGAATAAAATCACTTTAAACTATTCATTTCCATCAAAGAAAATGAAATGCCTCCAATAAAAGGCATCTCCAGAATGTTGACAGTCAGGTTTGAGAGCAAACAATAGGCAAAGTGAAATAAAAAAGCAATATAGAGTGAACACAGTAATTTATTCAGGTAATTAGAAAGAAAATTGTGTTCGACTGAGTACCATAATTGTTTTGAGGTCAGTAAGTAAAATTTGCAATTAAACACACTTTATTTAGTACATGAATAATCATGACTTCACTCTTTTATCTATTGAGCATCAGAAAAATGTTGAGTAAAGTGAAATTAACACAAACTATCAAACAAGATTTTTTAAACTTTGTAAATCAAACTTACTGAAAATTCCTTAAAAACTCACCAATATTAGAATTTTCTGTTTTATCATCTAGCATTACATACCCAAGAAAGTGGCATTGACATATTTAAATTATTTTCAGAGGTGAAGAAAAGCTGTTTATCTTATGTACACTATTTGGTAATTTAGTATCCCTCTCATGTGTTATATTTCTTATAACATTTCTATAATAAAATTCTCTAAATCCTGACTTGGCCTGAACTCTATTCGTCTGAAATATTTAGAACTGTATAAAACCTAAAAAATATGGAAGGGAGAATTTGGCGATTATTATATTCCATTCACTACAATAAAAGTATGCATCACTCCCCTACTGATGTTATAGCAAACTGGCTTATAAATATAGATGACTCATTATTAAGTCTGAGAAAACATGTGCCTAATGTTTTCTAATCTCTTAGCTTCCACATTTAAGAATCACCTTTAACTTATACCCTTTCGTTTTTAGATAATTGTAGAGCCATTTCGGTTGATTAAAAGGATATCAGTCTTAGAGGACCAAAGATAATTGAAGCTGCCCCTGATACATGGATGCAAGACTATTTTAGATACCTGAAAAAACTCTAAAGTAGATTATAGGATTAGTAACAGATCTTTTCTCTTACAGTGGGAGAAACTTAAGAGTCTGTAATCCAAAAGTGGAGCATATCAAAAGCAGCACTTTTTACAAGTTGGATTTATAACTGCAAAAATTATTTCGCTTTTTCATTCTTTCTCAAAACTCATCCGTTAAATGGCAATAGGTTTAATATTGGTAAGCCTCTTTCGGCTTTCAAAGAGTACAGAGTCTTATGCAGAAGATAGATAAGAAACTAGCACTGAGTGTGAATTCATCACTGCTGGGATACCAAGTCCTACATAAAGCTTGGTATTTTGCAGACATTCAATTCATATGTCGAATCAATTCAATATGTTTTATTTTACTTACTTGTTCTTCCATCATATAATCTTTCTCTTAGGTCACGAAATTGACTCAAATGTTAACAATATGAAATCTCTTTTCAAGACATTGAGAACCAAGTCATATCCAGAAACTAGTCATAAAATTTACTAAATATTATAATGAATTATGAACAAAAGTCTATGGAAGAGCAACTATCAGCCTGAGGTTCAAGTAAGGCTAAGATACTTTCTAAGGGAAGGTAATTCCTGACCTGAGGTACTGGTAGGGAACATGGGTTTAGGTATAGAGAGAAGGCGAGAAGGGCCAAAATCAGGAGGCAGCATGTGTGAAAGCCACAGCATGAATCATTTGAGTGACTAGAGTTCCAAAGTGTAAGTCATGCAAAAGAAAATAAGAAGGAAGAAAAGGAAAAAGGGAAAGTCAAAGTCCCTCCCATGATATCTTAGGGCTAATTAATTTGAATTTGATATCAAATGGTTTCTATAGCTAATGGAGAAAGATAATCATGGTAATGATCAGTTGTATTTATGTTTCACAAATATTATTCAAGTTAACATAGCAAAAAGGCATTAAAGGAAGAGAAGACAATGCAGGGAGACTATGTAAAACAGGATGAAGTAATCCATAGGACAAAGTAAGCTATCAGCATTAGGAATGCTAACAAATTTACAGCTTTGCTGAATATTAAGTGATGAAATTAACAAGATTCAGTTATCGATTGGTGTGGATGATAGAAGCCACAAAGCTGACCATAAAGTTCATGTATTCAGAGCTAAGAGAACGGTGGTGCTGTTCATTTAGAAATCATATATGTTTGGACAGGAAGATTTGAAGAGATTTAATCACAAACTCTCTTTTAACATATTGTGTTGAGTAATATCTCTGTGACATGCAGGTTATTTATATGCCCAAAACGATTTGATACATGAGTTTGAAGCTCCCCAACCAGACATACAGCTTTAGGCCTCTCTGACATAGACTAGTTCAAGTCACAAAATGAGACAAAATTTCTTTGAAGAATATTCAGTGGGAAATACTTATGACATGGGCAGAACCCAGAGGCAAACATGAGAAGAATCAGCAAACAGAGAAAGAGTACCAGCAGAGTGATTTTTTTTTTTTTTTTGAGACCACAGAAGAGATTTGCAAAAGTGAGAAAGTAGGCCATAGACCCAACAGCTATGGTAATATGCTTCACAATCAGCAAAACATTAAGGAAACGAGGTTATTGGTGGACCTCCTTCCTAAAGTAGTTTCAATGCAGTAGTGGATGTAAATACTTAACCAAACTGATTGGAGGAATGAAAATAAGCAAGAGGAGAATGTGAGCTTGTGCAACACTTTCAACAAGCATATTTGAATGGAAATAAAGAAGAGTATAACTAATCTGACATCTTGGGTCAAAAATTAATTTTTAAGATGACAGAAAATTTAAAGAAACTAGAAAGGAACCAAAAAATGAGAGAAAGATTAATGTGATTATATGGGCAGTGGATAATTGAAAATCTTTTGATGAAGTGAGGTCCTGAGAAGACAAGATTATGAGATATGGAGCAGGGGTGATGGACTTAATCCTAGACAAGAGGAGGAACATGCTTTTCATAGGAATTATGTTCAAAGTTGATTCCTTTGCTTCCTCAATTTTCAGTTTTTTCACTTGTTTTTGGCTTAATAGGCAAGTATATCTGTTGAGATTCATGGGGAAAAGTCAGATCTATAGGAGGCTATAGGAATATGCTAAAGCTTAGAAATAAGCAAAGGTCAAACTGCTATATGTTTGCGTACATTTGCATTGGAAACCTGAAAAAATGTTTCTATTAGAAGAAACTTAAATGTTACAAATTATTGTCCACTGTTATATCTCTTAGGTGTCTGTGGGTTTTCAGCTCACTTCCTGTTTCTCTGAAATTGCCTGTGTATTGTGTTTGAAAGGGAAGACTCAAAAGCACATGCTCTAACACTCTTTGCACCTAGAGAATTCCAATGGGAACATAGAGGTAGGATAGGGATTGAATGCAATAGAAAACGGTTTCAGTGCAGCCCTCAGGCGTTCAAATTGCTTTTTGCAACCCTGGCAGCATGGTTTCAGGAAGAAGCTGCACCTGCAAGAGTCACATCCTTCCTCCCCCAGGGCTGAGCCAACCCCCTAATTGCTCATAAATCCTTTTCTCTTTTGCTTCTACAGCCCATCTAACAACTTTGCAACTGCATTAAATTTCTCAGTATCTGAAATTCTAGAGTGATTTCTGCATTCCAGACTTGACACTGACTGATACAATTGCCAAGAAACAAATCAGAACTACATAAAACATATTAATTGTCTGAATACAGGGTAAAAACAAAGATAATTAATATATTTTTACTTAGTAGTTAAACAATTACTAAAAAAATCTAAATTCCAACTTCTAAGTTTAACTGAACCAAACACAAATATGCAGTGAACACCTTGCCTTATGAATTAAGTCAGCAGAATTTCACTATTTTTTAAAAAATTAAATGTTTAATGAGTCTCATAAAATAATACACCATCCAAATTTAATGAAAGACAAGCTATATTTTTGAATATATTACATTCTCTGAAATTGTGATTGGTAGTTAATGTTATCACCTATGCTGTTAATAACAAGTTGCATTGGCACTTTTGTAATGATTCCACCTATTTTTTAAGATTCAATATTTCTAAGTTTAGCTCAGTGAAAATTTTATTTTATTATCATATTAATAGCATAATAATGAAATGGCAATATCTAAATACAATTATCTCAGCTGTTTAAAGCATTGGGATTGGGAAGACATTGGTCAAAGAATACGATATTTCAATTAGACAGGAGGAATGAGTTCTGCCAATCTATTGTACAACATGGTGACTACAGTTAATAGCAACGTATGGTATACTTGAAAATGCTGAGAGTAGATTTTAAGTGTCCTCATCACAACAAACTATATGATACAATGCATATGCTAATTAGCTTAATTTAGCCATTCCACGGTTTATACCTATATCAAAGCATCATGTTTTACACCATAAACATATATAATTTTTAATTTGTCAATTAAAAATAAATACAAATGTACTTTAAAGCACTGCTGCTGAGAATCTGATTGCAAGTATAATTTTTCATATGGGTGAGGTACATTTCTACGGGGAAAATTCTTTTTGTTGTTTCAACCTGCACTTTTCACCCCAGCCAGCTGTTTGTTAAAAACATAACTGTATTGGTTATCCAGTTCTGGGTTATAAATTGCCCCCGAACAAGTTTTTATTGTATTACATAGTTTCTAAGGCTCAGGTATCTGGAAGGGGCTTATTTAGGTGGTTCTGGTTCAGGGTCTTTCACACGGCACTAGTTACATTGCCAGTTGGTGCTGAAGTTCCTCTTCCAAGCTCACTTGTGTGACTCTTGGGGGAGGGGGAGGCTTCAGGTCCTGGCCTCTTCCTGTGCCTCTGTAAAAGCTTCTCAGGACAGAGCTTCCCTTACTGCAAGATATCTGAGACAAAGAAAGGGAATGTGTCAAGGAGATTTTTATAATTATAGACTCTCCCAAGTGAAAACCTGCAGGATTTTGTAACTTATCATTAGAGGTCACATGCCATCACTTCTTGCATGTGTTTTTGGTCACATGGACCTACCTAGGTCCAACAGGGGAGGAGTTACAAGAGTAAAAACACCAGGAAGCAGAGATCATTGTGAGCCATATTGGAGGCTGTCTTCCACAATGCCCTTCCTTTAGAATTGTTCCAATGAGAATACAACGATTTGGGGGATTGGAATTGATTAAATGTATATTTTAGGTTGGGAAAATGTAAACCATTTTCTATGTAAATTGCCTGCCATCATTCAATCTTTAGTACCATCTTTGCTTTTGAAAAATGGAGTATTATATATGCACTAAAAATTGTACCCAGACGTGGGAGAAAACTTTTAATGTGAGAGAGAAATATTTCAAATTGTTTAACAAGAAAAATTATAACATAAATAATTTCTGACTCATAAGTATAGTTTTTAGGCAAAAAATCACTAGTAGTGTATAAGTGCAAAATTTTCTTTCTATAGCTGTTTTGTTGTATATTTAGAAGCTTATTTAATTCAGTAACATTTAAATATACTTCCAAACACATATAATCTAATATATGATTTTAAAAACATTTTTATTCAATATACAAAACTAATCAACACAAAAGATAAATAGTGTATTGAGATAACAGGATTTTTTTATTTTCTTTGGGTTTCTAAAAATGGAATTCAAATAAAGCATGAACTAAAGATGTCATGTCTTATTAATCATTCCATAAGAATCATAGGTACTCTTCACATCTCCAATAGAATAGAATATCATATTTTTTATTCCTTTTTTTTTATGTTGGCAACTAAATACTTAAGTCATTTACTTTCACCTCTTTTTTAAGCATCTTTAAGACTGCAAGTTTAGAAGAAGTACCACTATACCATAAAAAAAGATTTTTTGTTGTTCAATTTTGTAAATTCCAGTGTGAATGAATTTGCACAGAGGATATTTAGGGGAAATTTATGTTTTAAAATATGTGAAGGTTTTTCTTTTCTTTTACGGCTTATTTGAAAGTTAATTTCAGTAAAAACATATAATAGTATTTGAGAAAAATAAAATATTCTTATGATCAAAAAAGTGGCTAAATTGTTATATATTTCATGTGTTCTTAAAAAATTATATAGTCTCTATTTTTGAGGATGAATGATGCACTATATAGTTATTAGATCTAGCTTGGGATATTACTATTTCAATCTTCTCTACACTTAACTAATTTTGTGTGTAGTGAATTATTACCTTCTAATAGAGTTGTGCGTGTCACAAATTTATCACCATAGATTGACATTTATTTAGTAATCCTATTAGTTTTGCTTTGTATAGTGGGAAGTTATTTTTAAAATATATTCGGGTTTTATTCTTCTTATATTTTCTGAATTATTGTATTATTTGATACCATCTGTGTTTATTTTTATTAATGTTTTACTGTTAATATTTATTTTGACACTTTTTTTGTTTATTTTCTCCTTGGTAGCCCATTCTTTTTTTATTTTTAGCATTAAAATATTGTCATTTGATTTAGGCGGGTATGCTTAGGTGGGTATCTTCTTGTTTACTATTTTCTAGAAGGTATTTTCTCTATTTTATTTTCACTCTTTCTTTGTTGTGTTTTGGTATAGTCTCTTTAGAAACCTGTAACTGTCTAATTCAAATCTAATCTGATCATAAATGACTTATAAAGCATAAGTTTAATTCATTTACATTTAATTACTGATATATTTAAATTTATTGATTCCATTTTAATCTGTACTTTTGACGTGACATCTTTTGTTTAGTTCTTTTCCCTTTTTTGTTACATTCTCTTAAAGTGATAAGAGTTTCTGTCTTTCCATTTTGTTACAGCAAAGGGGTCCCGATCCAGGCCCCTAGAGAGCGTTCTTGGAACTCATGCAAAAAAAGAATTCAGGGCGAGTATGTAAAGTGAAAGCAAGTTTATTAAGAAAGTAAGTAAAGGAATAAAGAATGGCTACTCCACAGACAGAGCAGCCCCGAGGGCTGCTGGTTGCCCATTTTTATGGTTATTTCTTGGTGATATGCTAAACAAGTAGTGGATTATTCATGCCTCCCCTTTGTAGACCATATGGGGTAACTTCCTGACTTTGCCATGGCATTAGTAAATTGTCATGGTGCTGGTGGGAGTGTAGCCGTGAGAACAACCAGAGGTCACTCTCATCGCCATCTTGATTTTGGTGGGATTTGGCTGGCTTCTTTATTGCAATCTGTTTTATCAGCAAGGTCTTTATGACCTGCATTTTGTGCTGACCTCCCATCTCTTCCTGTGACTTAGAATGCCTTAACTGTCTGGGAATGCAGCCCAATATGTCTCAGCCTCATTTTACCCAGCTCCTATTCAAGATGGAATTACTCTGGTTCCAATGACTCTGGCAATGTTTCCACTCCTAAAGGGAAAAATATAGATCATATTCCCCCCTGCATTTTTCTGATTATCTGCACTTAATATACATATATAATTGTCAATTTCTCCAACAAAAATAAAGTTTGCTGTTTTTTTCTTTTTCTCCTGAATTATTTTACATGATCTAATTTTTACCTCACATGAAGTGTCCTATGAAAATTTTAAAATTGTCTATTAAATTTTTATCATACTTATTAAAGTATCTGCTCGTTATTTTTTATTACATCTCACACAATTTGCCTCTGTTCACTTTTCTTTGCAGTACATGCTTTTACAGGTCTTTTGGTTGGGGGTCTAAATTTATAGCTAGTATTATTTCACTTTTGAGTGATCTTTAAACCAAATAGATATTCATTCATTCATAAAAATGTTTATGGTTTCTACTTTACGCAGGCACTCTTTTAAGCACGTGGGGATCGGGCAGTTGACCAAACATATAAAGGCTGGACCTTGATGTGGCTGCTTTTCATAGATGGGGGGGGGGATTAATGATAATGAACACAAAAATAGAACAAAATAAAATAGAATATGAGATAGAATATCAGGTATAAAATCTTTAAAAGCTAAAAAGGAAAGTTAAGACTAAAAGTCTATTTTATTTTAGATATAGTGTCAGGAATGATTTTGTGAGGAAATTGCTTTTGGGAAAACTCACTGAAAAGTGGGAGAAGAAATCTGGGTGCAGAATGCATCAGACCAAAGGAAGATATCCTGAAATACCAGTTTTCCCCTTTGTTGCATAGAAATAAACACTAATAGGTCTGTCATAGTAATCAAATTAGAATAATGAAGTTAAAGTATTTTGTAAAACATAGAGTCTCATACAAATAAAAGATAATACTTAAATATCGTGCAACTTAAGTCAGAGGCTCTCAAATCTCAGAGTGTAGCAAAACAATCTGGCTGGTTTTTATTTCATTTCACTTCATTATCTTTCTGTTTCATTTTGACATAGAAGTTCTATTCACATGGTGCAAAAATCAAAATAATAATTTCAAGTGTATAGTGAAAGGTCCAGCTACCCCAATTTCCTTACCCTGACATGTCCTGCTAATCAAGTAATCACTGTTTTTAGTTTTGTATGTATTTTACCAATATCTTATTTAAATCCAGCAACTGAAAGTTTTTACCCCACTTTCTTACATGAAATATGGTACTTAATATACACTGCTATACACTCCCTTAGCCTTTGGCAACCAACATTTTAATGATTTAATAAATCCGAATCTCTAGGAACAGATTGAGATCAAAAACTAGTGATCAGACATGAATTAGGTGCAGATGATCTGCATATCACACTTTGAGGGGTTATGAATTATCAATATCTTTCAAACAGTTCCCAATATGTCAGCATTTGAGTCATTCCACTAACACGGAAAACAGAAACCACTGAGAGTGTCCTGCAAAACAACAAAAGAATAAGACTGGCCAGCACACACACACGCACTCACACACACACACACACCTTAATTGTATAGCACGATCACTAAATCATTTTAATTTCTAGAACTACATTAGTCAGGCTTCATCAAATAAGTAAGTATATTAAGAATATAAACTAAAGGATTTGTTGTAAGGATTTAGCTTTATTCAATTATGAAAGCTCTTCTATGTTTGGCTGTGTAGTAGCAGGGCAGGCAGCGAGGAGTGGGAAGGGAAGAGAATTTGAATGTGAAGAAGAAAGTGAAGAGGAGCATAAACAAACTGAAATCTGTGAGAACAAGCTGGAAACTGCTTTACTGGTTCCCTTTATTACATACCTGACTCAGGAGCAGAAGAAGCTGAAGGAATATGCACCCAACAGCTGCCCCAGGAGTGGAACATGCTGGCCCAGGATTCAGAAACCCTGAGCTGGAGTTGCTGAGGGCCTGGTGAGGCAGTAGACCAACATGTAGTAGAACAACATGGCTGTGCAGTACTAGCAGCGGTGCTCTGTGCCCGCTGAGCTTTCATTTTTAAGCATAAAAAGGATATGGCTGCTGCTTCTTGGATGCTTAAGTTCTGTTTTGAGGATTTTGTACAAAATATTTTCTATGGCTGAAACTAACTTGCAGCTGTTTACTGTTCCAATAACTTTAGTCCTCCCCTATCTAAATTGACATAGTACAAATCCACTGGGGTTTACCCTTTGTCAATTTGACATCAATATACACCACTTGACCATGCTTAAATTCAAATTAAGGCAACAACAAAATTATGCTCCTGCCTAACATAATGCAGTCATTCTTGTACAACTGAAAATATACCAAGTCTTGCTTCAAAGGAGGATATATTATTTTTATCTGTCTTTATAGATGTTAATTATTCTTGCTGAGTTATATTTCCCCTTTAATATTCTCAGTAACTTATTTACTGAGATACTCAATTAACTATTATGCCATATTATGTTAGATGGCAGGAGATTGAGAGAGAAAAAAGTGCCAGTTACACACAAAATACTCATATCAAAATAAAGAATAAATATGCAGAACTTTTAGGGGCTGTATTAGTCCATTTTCATGCTGCTGATAAAGACATACCCAAGACTGGCTAATTTATATATGGAAAAGACTTTAATGGACTTACAGTTCCACGTGGCTGGGGAAGCCTCACAATCATGGCAAAAGGCTAGGAGGAGCAAGTCACAGCTTACATGGATGGCAGCAAGCAAAAGGAGAGCTTGTGCAGGGAAACTCGCCCTTGTAGAACCATCAGATCTCATGAGACTTGCTGGTATTAATAACTATTTTATTCTACTACCAGTTCTGTAGTCACTTGGACATAAACAAGCTTCTCCGCTGTTCATGGATTTTTGCCTGGTAGTGAGACTCAAACTTTCAATATGCAGATGTTTCAGGTGCAGGTAATTTAAAGGCTATATTTTAAGACTAACTGATTTATGGATTTCCTCAACCATAGTCACAAATAAATCGGGTTTATAAATGCAAGGAATATACTACCTCTTGGGAGAGTCCAGCAAATTAACAAAACAACAGAACAAGAATATGCCATATATATATGTACACATTTGTATGTTCCATGACATGTAGAAAGTATAGCACAACCTTGGCATTTCTTTATATGCCTACTAATTTGGGAGATAACTCTTCAAAGCAAGTTGTCATCTACCACTAAAGCATAAGCAAGGGCAAGGCAAGAACAGCTAGGCTATAATATTGACAGGTAGATGTCACTCACTATCTTAAAGTTTCACATGTAAATATCACTCTCCCTTCAATGGTCATATTTATGCCTCACAAAATTATAAGTTCAATGCCATTGTTGTTTTCAAATAGTTGAAACTGAATTTTATACATAGTACATATTTACTAAGTAAACAAAAAATCTTATGTGTTCAATGCTAAGAAAGTAAGAAATTCATGGGGCGGAAAGAGTCAGAGCAGAGGGTTTCCCCCAACAAATGGATACAACTCTATTGTTCCTGACATGTGCTGCTATTATTAAGACTATACTCTGCTAAATATTATAATTAGTAAATAATCTGCTTTTTTCTTCTGGTAGTCTTTAAGATTTTCTTTTTATTTTTGATCTTTCATAGTTATTATATATTTGATCTATATGTATATTTATTTTTAGTTTTTGGTATTTGATCTGTGCTTTTTGGATCTAAGGCATCCTCTGGGAAATTAAAGCAATGATTTCTGCAACTTCACCATTGTTTCTTATGTTTACTTCCAGAATTATTGACTCTTGTTGAGATCTCTCAATCTAGTCTAAATATCTGTGGACAGAAA
The DNA here is from genome assembly GCF_029281585.2 of Gorilla gorilla gorilla. NCBI lineage: Eukaryota > Metazoa > Chordata > Mammalia > Primates > Hominidae > Gorilla > Gorilla gorilla. The sequence continues at coordinate 83,983,981 of NC_073238.2, read as the reverse complement.
GTCTTTTTGTTCCTCTTTTGTCCTTGGGAATAGACTTTTGAAGTGGAACATTTTTAGTGCCCTCTGACTTGTAAGAATCAAAATCCAATCATCGTTGTCAGCCTCAAAAACCAAAGAAAATCATACTGGTATCCTCGATTTTATGTATTATTTCAAGTTTATGTTTAATTTTCTGATCAAAGATCAAACAAGATCAAATTATCTTGTTTTTCAGAGAATTCATGACTTCTTGTTACTGGTATTTTTACCCTTATATTTTCTTATCACTATTATGTGTTGGGAACAGAGAGAATATATCAGAGTGATCTTACTCCACAATCTGAGCCAGAATTCCATTAAATCAACTTCTAACCCTGTATTTATTATTTATTATTTTCTTTCCTTTAGACACATTTCTTATTTTTGAGGTTTTTTTTCACTTTCCTTTTCTGTTTCCTTCCTCTTCTTCCCTTGAAAACTTTCTCATTAAAGTGTAAGCCTTCAATTATATATCTTTTTTGTTGTTGTTTTGTTTTTTTAGGTGGAGTCTCACTCTGTCGCCAGGCTGGAGTGCAGTGGCACGATCTCGGATCACTGCAATCTCCACCTCCCGGGTTCAAGCGATTCTCCTCCCTCAGCCTCCCAAGCTGGGATTACAGATGCATGCCACCACACCCAGCTAATTTTTGTATTTTGAGTAGAGACAGGGTTTCACCATGTTGGCCAGGCTGGTCTTGAACTCCTGATCTTGTGGTCCACCTTCCTTGACCTCCCAAAGTCTTGGGATTACAGACGTGAGCCACTGTGCCTGGCCCAATTATATATCTTAAACTTGCATTTATATGTATATATCCTGTTCAGAGGCATTTCCTGTTTGTTCATGTAGCAAATCTCTTGTTGGATTAATATGTATTATGTTTGATGACAGCTGCATAGTTGCGTTTGCTTAGAGTAGAAATGAGAGTTGAGAGTGTTTGGAAAAAAATAGACAAGTTTTAAATGTTAAGGGTAATAAACATGCCATATGAAATAGAGCAGAGAGAATATGTAAGTCTTAAATATTTAAAAAAGCACAGCATCTCATGGTCAAATCCTACCCATATTCTCTCTGAGGAGTTAAACCCAAACTAAAAACATTAAAAAAAAAAAATCAGAGAAAATGCTACTTTGAACAATTAAATAGGTAATGACAGAATTATATAAACATAAATTTTAAAAGAATCAAAAATAGAGTGAAAAAGTGGAGCAAACAGAAAGACCTGTGTAAAATTAATTCCCAGGACAAGAATGTTCAAACATGATAATAGTATTAGGCAGGCAAAGAGAAATGTGTGTCATCCTGGACAAGAAAAGAAATATGCAAATGTAATCTTCACTCAAGGGTCTGCATGTTAACAAGCACAGCATAGCAACTAATCAGTCTCCAATATCCTAGTGCGTTGTCTCCTGCTATAGTAGTAATGACCTACATTGTGCTGTTTTACTGAGATATAAATATGTAAATGGAGAAATTTTGCACAATTATTTTAGGACACCAGGTTATTTAAAACATATAAAAATACTAAATAATGGGTAAGAATGGCTCTGGGTTCTAATGTGTTTTTTTGTTCCTTAAGAAATTAATGATCCCTTTAACCTTTTGCAGTTTTCCTCCCACTAAAAAAAAAATAGAAAAAGCCTGTAATGTCTTTTCGGGAAATTCATCTTTCCGCAGGGAGAAGTAACAGCAAACAAAGAAACAAGAATATGTTTAGCACAGATCATGCCAACCCAGATGGGAGATAAAAATTGCCACCTTTTCCATATAAACTAGTAAAAAAATGTACACTAAATTGTCTTGAAAATAAAATAAATGAAGTGAAAACTAAATTACTAAAGTTAACAAATATGTATTGAGTTATCTAGTTTTGTCATAGATTTGGTATAAATCAGTAGGCAAAGCAAACACAGATGTCTTTCTTCAGGGAACACACATTTTGGTAAGACAGGACAAAAAGTTAACAATAAGCACCATAACTGTACGTTAAGTATATAGTATGCTAGAAGGTGTTAAAGGCTATAAAAAAAAAACAAGTAGTTCATACAGATTGGCAGCACTGGGGCTGAGGGATAGTTTATATTCTAAGGAAGATGCAGGGTCAGCCTTACTGAGAAGACAGTGTTTGAACAGAGATTTGAAGATGAAAGTATAGGGTACTTAGATTTTTGAGTAATAGGAGTTCCAGGCAGAGGCCAAAACTGGTACAAAGGTGTAGATGAAAGAGTATTCCTGGTGTGTTTGGGGAAGGAGAGGAACTCTGGGGACCGAGTGGATTGAATGAGCGGTAAGTTGAGGAATTAGTGGAAGTAAAGTTGGAAAAGTAATGTTATTCATATCATTTGGATAGGGTTTTTCATACTTGGTCATTCTTTGTTGTGGGAAAATTTTTGAAAAAGATTCTTTGCTTGGGCAAACTTGAATCAGGTTTTTGAATCCTCTGGTAGGCCAGCCCATCTGTGCACTTCCTTGTAAAATCCAGTTTTAGCAAAGAACCCTGCCAATTTAGCTTAGCAAGAACCACCCATCTTCAAGATCTGATCATCTTCAATATTGGATTAGGTTCTTCATTTACCACTATCCCTCACTTGATGTCATCACTGTGGCCTGGCTTCAGCACGAATGTTGTTGAGTCAATTCAGCCAGAATCCTCCTTACCCCTGTTGTTTCTCTTTAGCAATTTTTCATCCACCAATCCCCACCTGCTCCTTGACTATAAATTCCCACTTCTCCATGCTGTATTCAGAGTTGAGTTCAATGTCCCTTCCCCACTGCAAGATCCCATTGCAGTGGTCCCAGTGCCTGTTGCAATAGTCCTGGATAAACTCTTAGTTACTAAGCTTTAACAAATGTCATTGAATAATTTTTTAACAGTTATGGTGTATCCCAATATGATTCATATTGTGAATCACCAAGCAAGGTATAGTTTATAACTTTTCTCAAACCAATTTGCATATGGATTTATTCCTTTGTAATCTATATGTAACATCTTATGAGTCTAATATTTTAGGGAAAATGCTTTGAAATAAATTAATGGGTCCCAAAATCTACTGTAATTTCAAACTTAGAAAATTCAAATTTTTATATCTTCATATTATTTGATCTTTTGAGAAAAACAAATGTCCTGCTTCTTAAAATCCTTACTGTTTTGGTTCTGAGTACTCATTTTTTTTATTTAATCATATTTTCCTAAGTTTTATGTATATGTATGTATATATCTGATCCTTAAAACCGAAATTTCATAAAATTATATTTTCAGCATGTTTACAAAATGATCCACATTAAGATCTTTCTTCATTCCCACTACCATCATTATTTTCTGTATATGCATGACTTCAAGTCTAGTTTTACTTCTGACCTCCTGATTTTGAGTTTAATGAATTTTGACCTATTTGCATATTTCCATCTGCAAATTGAAATGTCTTGAATTGTATTTTCTTCTACTTCTTATTTTTCTTACTGTTGTCACTATCAGCATCAAAATACTTTCAGTCTTCCAGGTTAAAAATATAAAAATAGTTTTAGTTTCCCTTTTCATTTATACATAATATTCAGTTGGACTCCAAATTTTGCTGCTCTTAGCTTTAGTGTTTCTTGAAAGTTTTATTTTTGTTACAATTTTTATTTCTGTCCTGATTTTCCTTAATCATTCTTCTTATGAACTATTAACAGAATTTTGACTAGATTTTCTGTTTCCAGCCTTTTGTGAATAAATCCTTCAATTCTATTTAGATATCTCAAATTTTAGAGTTTTAACTTTCTGCTTAACAACTTCCATAACAGTGTTTTGCCTTTAAAAATGATCAATGCTGTAGTTAAGAGCATTAAAGTCCTATATGTTTGAGTAATATATATATATACACACACATATATTTTAAAATTTTCTTTTTTTCTTTATATATTTCTCGTCTATACAAATATCTAATTTCCCATGAATACTGAACTGTCACTATCCTCTTCAGAGGATAGTGATATCATCTAGTATGCCTTACCTATTGTTATGGGTTGAATTTCATCCTCTCTAAATTCATGTATTAAAATTCAAACCCCAATATATCAGAATATGTCCATATTTCTAGATATGCTTTTTAAGGAGGTAGTTAAACTTAAATTATGTCATTATGGTGGGGCCTAATCCAGTATAACTGATATCCTCATAAAGGGAGAAAATTTGGACAAAATTGACTATAGATGTACAACCATGTGAAGGCACAGGGAAAACATGACCGTTTACAAACCAAAGACAAAGGCCCCAGAAGAAATCAGTCTTGCTGACACCTTGATTCCAGACTTCTAGCTTCCAGAATTATGAGAAAAAATAAATACGTTTTTTTAAAGCCTCCCAATGTGTGGTACTTTGTTATGGCAGCCTTAGCAAAGCCACCCAATGTGTGGTACTTTGTTATGGCAGCCTTAGCAAACTAATTCCAACACATTTCTCAGGTATCCATAGGCAGCTCTTCCCCTTATCTTTCCACTTTCTTCTACTGGGGACTTAAGTTTTTAAAATGCTGATCTGATTTTTGAAAGGTACTGATCCTCTGTTTTCTGCTCTGGTTCTCTGACTGTTCTACTTGTTTAGAGGTTAAGGTTGGTGGTCTTCCTGCTGCTGTTTCATGAGTTGCTATAATTGAGGCAGTTGTGGTATTTCCCCATCAACAAATGTTTGGGTTGTTTACACCAGATCTTTCATTTGAAATACCTCACTGACTGGGTTCTTATAGGAAGCTTGGCATAGAGGGATAATACAGCAGATTATGTAGTGTACATTAATGATATTAATGCAGCTACATTCATTCAGCACAGGGTGTACTTTGGTAGGATATGTCAACTCAGCAATTTACTCATCAGCAAAAAAAAGGCTGTTACTTTGGCTCTTAAGAAAGTAGATTTGTGTGTTTTGACAGTTGACATGGGCAATTGCGTGTAGCCCTCATTACTGGCAATTTGAAATAGAAGTATTATGATCATCTGGGTATAGCTTTACAGAATAAAGAACCATTTTAGTTATCTACACATAGTATATCATCCTAAAATCTTGTAGTCAATGACCACTTACTTGTTAACATACCATTCCTGATAGTGGTCATCTTCTAGTTCAGCTTTTGCCTTATGTTGTTCTAAAAGCTGAGAGTGTCAGTGACTAGAGGAAATATTTGGCTTCAGAGTGTGATAAACACATATCAAGGGCTTGCTGCTTTATGCAGCCTGCTCTCGTCTCTTGCCACTTTTTTAGCACGAGCCGTTATTAACACTAGTCATTTTAATAATGACTATAGCATAAGCTTGAAAACTGAGTAAACTTAGAAACCTATATAGACATTCTTCCTGTCAATTCAACAACCTGGAGTGCTGGGATTCTGGATGGGAATCTTATACTAGGACTGTCATCCACAATAATTAACCAACCAAATTCACCAGTCATATTGCTATCTTTTAGCTCCCCCAGGCAGCCTCTAACAGAAATTCTGTTCCCCTAATGTGCACTGTACCCATATATCATTGTGTCTTTCCATATGCTTTTCTATAAATCTGTACTTATCAAAAGTGATCTGATAATTTTATAATCACCACTTTCTTTCATACTAAAAAAAACTTTGCATTAAAAACAGGTCACTTCTCTAGCGATTCCAAATACTTTCTTTCTACTGATGTGTTTATCAATCTACTCACTGTGGTAAAATTCATTACTCACATGTCTTTTTATCCTTTTAGATTGTAAGCAATATGGTGCTCTTGAAGTATATAGATTTTGAGATAAAATACTCTCTATATGACTTTGTGACTATATTAACTTTTTTGAGTCTTCACTTCTTCATTTGTAAAATAGTAAACAAAACTTCTCATATATACTATAACTTTGATGGGATTTAATAACAAAGTGTTTGGAAAGTCCACTGTACTTAAACTCCAGAGACATCTACAGCTTTCTTTATATACACTCCTCAGAATATAAATACCAGCCACATACTTCACATACTGGGTACTTAATAGGTATTGTTGAACAAAAGAGTGAAGTTTCATTTCCTTTTCATTCTGTTTCAATGAAAATACAGACCAGCATTTATTCCGTATGACTGATTTTTGTACTTTTCAGCACAATATCCTATGAAGAACACTCAGCAATTGTCTGTTGAGTTATAAACCACAAAGGTTTTCACAACAAAAGTAACAAATTTAGTTGACTTTTCTAATCAGTTATTCCAAAATGACTTTTCTTTTTTAAAATCATTTTTTAAGAATTCTGTTCATAGCTGTAAGGCCAGGTAACAATCATTAGCATTTATTGACCTTTAGCAGTAGTAATTTAATCTTTGGGGGAATAAAGTTGATTAATCACAGCTTGACATATTGAAATTTGGCATAATTCTTTCCCAAAAGTGCTTATAGGGCAGCAAGTTCTAGGGCATTTAGTATAATAACTAAAGCACATATTACAAATAAAATGTGTTCAAAAAAGTCTTTCTGAAATTTAAGGTCATCAATTTTAGTAAAGTCCTTCAATCCTGGAATAGCCTTGCAATAGTACAGAGAATTGATCATATGTTTTAATCTCATCTCCATTCAAAAATTTCAGAAAAAGTGTGGCTAATAATTTAAGTAAAAGTAAAAATGTATAATAAAAACGAGATTTCAAAAGACTCTATCAGTGGGTGGAAGGAAATTTTTAAAAATATGGCCGATATTAAAGATTATATCACTTGACAAACATTTAACATCCTATCTTAACATGAAGAGGCAGAAACACTAAAAACTATATTTTTGGTGCCAATTAGAGAATCTCATAAGATTTCATCAATAACATATACTCACAGTAAACTTAAATTTAGAACGTAGTCAAATGGGGCAAAAGGACAGAACTGGGCATTCGTTTTGCATACTGAACTAGAGGCAGTAAAATTCTGGTAGATCTCCAATTCAGCAAAATCTTCTTTCTGATTATAGCAGACAGGCTGTCCTAGTCCATTTGTACTGCTATAGCAAAATGCCTGAGACTGGGTAATTTGTAAGCAAGTGAAATGTGTCTCTTGTAGTTCGGTAGGCTGGGACATTCAGGATCAAGACTCCAGCATTCACTGTTTGGCGAGAGCCTTCTTGCAGCATCCTCATATGGTGTAAGGGCAAAAAAGGGCCTAGCTATTTCCTTCCAGCCCTTTTCTAAGGTCGATAACCCCACTTATGAGGCCTCCATCCTCATGACTCGATCATCTCCTAGATGTCTCATTGCTTAACACTATTGCATTGGAAGGTGAGTTCTACTATAAATTTTTGAAGAAGACACAAGCATTCAAACCCTAGCATAAACCATGGATATGGAAGCAATATTTTTACCAGAAATCTCCAAAGTTGGTAGGGTGATCATTGGTTCTACACCAATAATTCTACAGCTTCTGATTATGATAGGGAACAGCTTCTAAGGAAACCCATTGCAGAACTGTGGCTTTAGAAGTCCGGGATCAGCCTAGAGTAAGTTTTTCAACCACCCAAACAATTTAGTAAGCTACAAAAAGCTATGAGATAAATTGTCCATCTTTATGCTAGCTGAAATGGATTTTATTCTAACCTGTATTCTATTTAACTGAATAACTGAATCAGAAATTTCTTTAACAGCACACGAAATATAGAAAATTGGGTTTCATTTTCTGGATAGTTAGGTTGAAAGAGAATCAAGAGTACATTATAGATAGGATATTGACTTCTCATATTATACAGTGACAAAACAATTAATTCATTATCTCTACATCTAAAATGAAGTTTCTGTTGAAGGAGATGCTTTATTAGATATGACAGCTGCTATGATAAAACCTTATAGTGAAAATGAAGCTTATCTTGCAGATTAAGTTACAGTGGATTTTCAGTGCTTAGTTTTACCTGGTTACCTACCTTTTATTTGAAAGTTAGTTAAGAAAACACTTGACTCTGGAAAGTGCAATGAGGACATTTGGATGGAATTAAATAATGGTGAATATCACAATCTTCTCAGAGTCTCTGAGACTTCCTTCTCATTATAAGAAGCTTTTCTGTCTTTGCTTTGAAAGGCTATCCTTGTTTATCTTGTAATGGCCTCACTTAAGGTCAAGCCTTCACCAGACACTCACAGGAGATACCAGGTTTCTCTACTTCTCACTTCCATCACTCCTCATAGCCACTAAACTCCAACCTCCCACTTGATGGCCAAGAAAATATCTGACCAAAAAAAAATAGTAATTTTACATAGTAAATAACACAGTATTTTGCTTATCTTCAGAAGTAAAAAAAATATGGGGGAATGTATATGAGACTAGTTGAAAATAAACATAATATTAAATTGAATTACCTTATGGAAATGAGAGTTTGAGAAAAGTTAACAAAGACTATGGATTACATATCCTAGTTGACACCACTGAGAATGGTATCATATCTTTTCTTGGTTAGTACATTGAACCAAGAATCAAACTTAATCTACGATTATTGAAATTGTCGTGCCTGAAATTCTTTGTATTATAAACTGAAAGAAACTCCAAAACTTGGAGAGAGATAAATGTTAAATATAATTCATAATATATGACTTTTTCATAATTATGTACCCAGTAGGCCAAGGAATTGTTTAATTCACAATGAGATTGAGAAATATATCATTTAAAACACTGTAGTGATTATTCCCTATAGCACAGCAATAAATATGTGAGATGATTGAAAGTGGCTAATTAATTTTAGTGAGGATGATGGGATCCTAGAGTGTCAGGAGCAAAGAACCATCATCTGACATCTACAGGTGATGTAATTTCTCACTTAAAGAAAGATTTGGCCATTTAACTGTGTAAATATGCACTCAAGGAAGAAACATTTCCAGTTATTTGGTTAATACTTCACATTGTATCTGAGCTATCAGTAATCCGTAATGATTCAGAAGATGAACACTGTGGTCCACCAGTCAAAGTCCATGTTGGAATGACTCTATCTCACCATGGGTTTTCTTTTCTTTTCTTTCTTTCTTTCTTTTTTTAATGGAGTCTCACTCTGTTGCCCAGGCTGGAGTGCAGTGGTGTGATCTTGGCTCACTGCAACCTCCACCTCCCGGGTTCAAGCATTTCTCCTGCCTCAGCCTCCCAAGTAGCTAGGATTACAGGCGTGTACCACAATGCCTGGCTAATTTTTCTATTTTTAGTAGGGACAGGGTTTCACCATATTGGCCAGGCTGGTCTTGAACTCCTGATCTCAAGTGATCCACCCACCTTGGCCTCCCAATGTGCTGGGATTATAGGCCTGGCCTATAGAAAACCACGCCTGGCCAGGTTTTCTATATTCATCAATTTAACCAATGAGTACTTTCTCAGATCCTGAATATGTTATTCATATACATATATTTGACAGTTAACAGAAATACAATCTTGTTTTCCTGACCTTAGACGTAAGTGTTATTATAGTAAAATGAGAGAAATGGAACCTCTAGAACTTAACTTCCTTAACAAAAGAGCGAAGTGATAGCAATACAACATTTCTGGGTGAGCTGCATAAATAAGTGCTATTATTGAACACCTGAAAAGTGTACATACCATACCCATATTTAGCTTACTTAACTGGTCTGTACAGACGTGTCCTGAAAAATTACTGTGGAGAAAATTAATGCATCCCGATACGCAACTCTCCATCTGCTAACGGCTTTTTCTCCATTCTTTAAGAGAAAGCACCAGATGTAATTTGATTAAGTCAATCAGGGAACAGCAGTAGACCCTCATTTTCTTACCTCTGTGTTACATCAACTCTCCTATTAAAGGTCCGAATTAATCCAGAGGGACGCTGATCATTTCACTACTCTAAAACATAGCATATTGGTCTATAACATTTATAATGTCAAGACCTGGTGGGAAAAAAAGGAGCTATCCTGAATGAGTTGGCAAGACTTACACATTCTGAATGCTGAGAGAGAGAAGTCTCAGAGTCTGCCTCCTAAATAAAGTTTCAAGGAGTCATTGTGTGTATATGTATGTGTGTGATATTTCTTCCAAGGTAAAAAAAATAGAGATCGTAGCTCCATTCACCCACTACTGCTGAAATAGAAGCACAGTGATTGTTAGGACGTTTTTAATTTTGGAAACAAAATTTACCATATAGTTGTATTGTTCTGACCCATTTTACCGGATAAATTGGAAGACTGCTAGTTTTTATCAGACCTTAAATCAAGAAGATGCTCTCCACCTTGTCCAGAGTTCACTTCAAGCAGCTCAGTCACCAGTATTGAAGACTCAGTAGACCAAGTTGAAAAGACAGGCAGTAAACATCACAAGCATTAGTTAAGCTGTAAAGCAAATACATAAATAAATGTTTATTAATTGCCTTGTAAAATAAGTTGAAAATTTACTGTTACAATATAACAAATGTGACTATAGAGAAAAAAGATATAGAAAAGAAATATAATGTGTACAATGTAATCTCATAGATTTAAAATGGATAAAGATTGATGATACTTGAGAAAAAGTATTAAATAAAAGGAAAATATCATGGATAAAAAAACTGCTATAGTGATTACACATAAAACTTTCAAGTATTTGTTTAGAGAATGACATGAAGTACTTATTCTATACTTATGGATTGATCTAGAGTACTTATTTGTACTTATATTTGTCAACAACTTGTTGAAGATTTACTTGCCAGAGATCTTTCATTCTCATTTTGCCTCTTTACTTAGCTCAACACAACTACTTGTGCAGAATATTCTCACCATTGTGCTGCAGAGAGAGGTGGAGGTTCTCTGCAGCATATAATATAAAGCACATATTTTGGTATGTTTCTTATATTATATGTAGATAGTGATGAACCATAAATGAGGTCTTCTACCAAGCAATGATCATGACTTCCAGATGGAGATAGGAAAATTTACTGCTACAAGCCCTGGGCAGAGGTGATAACATAATTTTCACTCAGGGGAAGACTAGATATTTAGCTGGTGTGGACTCTGACCCTCTCTCCCCCCACACACACTCCTGTGCTCTGAATCATGACCTTTCCTTAGCCTGATTGCTCAACATTATCTTCCAAAGTAGTCACTCTTAGATCATTCTCTCATCTTAAGGTTTCACTATATTCCAGTCATACTTGTTTCTATCCTTCCACACAAGTATTTTTCACTTTATTCATTCATAATAGCTTATGATGGAAAATGTAGTTGAAAAAGTGCATTGCTTAGTTTAACTACAAGTCGTATCAATAAAGGAAGATGATTCTTCCTTAAACAAAGGTAAGAAAGTTTCATTCTTCATAAAAAAAAGTCAGCAAGGTATCAATTCCTAGACACAAAATAAGGGAGACACTTCTTTCTATCCAGGGTATATGGTTCTTTCTGTCAGAACTACTCAAATAATATTTTCTAATGCACCAACGTAAGGGTAAAAATTAAATTTCCCTTGCAAGACTGTTTGAATATTCACATTCTGCTGCACAGCTAAATATTTTGGTTTTGTTTTAGAAAACCTGAAGAGAATTTTTCTAGTCTTAAGGAAAACATTCTTTTGGAAATTAAAATGATATATATTTTCTTAATATAACCAAGTAATAACTTGAGAAGGGTGTTTTGATTATTAAAAATGCCTGTTTTATATACATAATACATTACTTACATGAACTGAATTTTTTTATGACCTAGGGAATACTGAGTTGTATAAGAATTATGCTGGATTTTTGTTAGATAAATGCAAGTGAGAGAGGGGCAAGAGAGTTTCATTGGATAGTTCTTGCTGTAGTCACTGAGTGGTTTTGTCGACAGATGAAGGCTAAGTGGTTACAGTTATTTGTGAGTGCAGTATACAACACTTTGAAACAAGAACAGCATAAAATTAAAGTGCTTTCATACAGAAAAAAAAAAAAACCTACCAACAGGGTAAATAAACAACTGACAGAATGGGAGAAAATATTCACCAACTATGCATTTGACAAAGTTCTAATATTCAGAATCTATAATCTACAAGGAACTTAATCCAATGAACAAAAAATAAACAACTCCATTAGAAAGTGGGCAAAGGAAATGAACATGTTTCCCACCATGAGAGGATTCACTGCATCTTGATTAAGGTTAATAGTTAAGGTTAGCTTGTATAATTTTATTTCAGACAGTCTATTAATCAAATCCTATTGGGTGGAGCTGCCAATTAGCCATTAACTTCTAACAAAGCATATATGAAATGGCCATGAATAAATGATTAACAGCTTTTTGAGACATACAATTTGTGGTACTAACTTATTGATGGTTTGCTAATATATTTATTTTCTTTTTCGTAACTTTAAAATTATTTAACTGTACCCTTCTTTAAATATTACTTTTTATATTTCTGAAACAATGCTTCCTCCATGACATTTGTCTTTGAGCATTGATAATAACTATCCCTTTTGTTACTTATTTTTGTGCATTTAATAAGTTAACTATAACTTTTAATACATGCATCTTTATCAATTCTCTGATCTCTAAATAACTTCTTTATATTTGTAATCAAAGTGCACCATTTATTATTAATGAGGCTCCATGAAGAATGAGCAAACTGTCTAAAATGTGTTCTGCTTTTTATATAATAACCTATTTTATTTTCATTAAAATTTGGAAGTAAGCATTATATTTCCAGTTTTACAAATGAAGAAAAACTATCTTCCCTTTTTCTTCTCTTCTCATTGCCTCCTCCTGTCCCACTCCCATAGATATAGAGGGATGACCACAACCATTGAAAATCCCATTATATGTAAATACCCAAAAGAGGGCATTCACTGTTGATGAGAACTAAGGAATCAATTAGACAAAATAACCTGGCCAGTTGATGGTCACCAACTACCGTTATTGGCTATCCTAGAGTTAGCACAGAAAGCGTAAGAATGAAATAAGTATGATAGCAGTAATGGCAGTATGCAGTATCCTTACAGCATGAATTCCAATAGTGAAGTTATTACCACTTTTAATGTTCAATCTGTCAGCAACAAAAACACACACTGAGTCTACAATCCTTGAAGAGAGACTCTGGATACTTGGTGGCAAATGGACTATTTTGGATCTCTTCTACCATAGAAGGGGAAGCAGTCCATTTTTGAAAGGAAGAAACACATATTCCAAGAATATTAATTATGTTCCTGCATTCTGACCCTTAAGTAGCATCCGTCCCCAGAGACTTAGAAATTTTTTTATTTACCTGCACAGAATTTCACATGACATGTCAGATCAATGCACTTACTTTACACAAAAAAGATGCATGAATACACCCATGTCCATGGTATCCATTGAGTATTTCACAGTAATGACATCCAAAATCTAGAGGCCGATGGGAGCAATGGAATACCTAGCCAAATGCATGGCAAAAGCACCAGCTTGATACTAATATATTATGAGTGAGATACCACCCTGCGGAATATATCGAAGACTTTTAAATGGTGATGCATCCCAGCAGGAAGAATGCATGGTTCAGAATTCAAGAGCTGGAAGCAAGTATAGGCCTACTTTTTAAAATGATTTTTTTAATTTTCAGTTTTTATGGGTACATAGTGTGTGTATATATATATGAGGAATTATCCCACTTACCACCATCCTATGTAGTGTTCTTGGGATCAATATAGGTGAAAATTATAGTAAGGAGGCAGGATTAGGCAGAAGGAAAATCTGACTTGTGTTACATATTCAGCAAATAGCTTTGGATGGTGCAATTGAAAGATCCCTTAAGAGTTTTCCCATTTCAGATGGAGAGAGCAATGGACAGACTAGGGAAGAGGCATGAGTGAAGTACTGCAGTGATTCTTGTGGGTTTGGAGACTTTTTATTCTAGAGGGGAAACTTTTCTATTGTGGGAAATACAGCAAGAAAAACTACCGCTTTTGTTTAGGTATTTCAAGGACTTAGTGCCAAGGGTCCGGCAGGCAAAAAGGGAATTCTTCATCTTGTCAGAGAGAACTGAACCTGATTATCAAGAGGAGGTAGGGAGGAATGTATTTGACATTCAGGTAGGCTATTTTTATGCTTTTTGATACTCCTTTACCTAATTTTGATGTTTAGTGAATAAATCCAGCAACAGTGAGCTACAAAGATTATGTGACTTATGGCTCAAGTTTCTCAGGTATGAGGATGCAAGTCATGCCACCAATAAGCCCACAAAGACCATTAGAAGTTCTGTGTGAGCATAAGTGGAATCTGAGACAGTAGAGGAAACTATGAGTATTGGTTATAGGTCCAAGGGCAGCTGCAATGCCAGGGGCTCTATCTAGTTCAAAACCTAACCTGTCTTATTTCAGTTTCACCCAAGAAATGATACATGAGAGGGCTGAAAGAAATGTTTCTGAACTCTATATGAAGAGTGTATCTGAGCAGTTCAAGAGTGGACTGTGGAGCAAGCTATGATGTACTATGACTCCACTACTGAGGATACTGCCAGAAAATTGCTCTCAGCTGTCAGTCCTCTTTTCACTGATGAAAAAGTACATCACCTAGGGTCAGACCTCTTTCCTTGGACAGTCTTCATTCAGTGACTAATCAACCTAGATTAGTCCCCTTGTACCATATTGGAACAACTCTGAAGGGGGCTCCCTATTGGGCCAGCCACATCATTATTGAGCCTGCACCCATAGCTCGGCCCAATCCTGCTTTCTTACTCTCTTGTTTCACAGCTACAAAAATCTAATAAAACTCTTGGGTGGTAATTGCCATCTCAATGTCTGCTTTTTGAGCAATCCAACTTAAAGCACTTATAAGAAATTCATTGTGAGGCCGGTCAAGGTGGCTCACGTCTGTAATCCCAGCACTTTGGGAGGCAGAGGCGGGAGTCGGGAGTTCAAGACCAGTCTGACTAACATAGAGAAACACTGTCTCTCCTAAAAATACAAAATTAGCCAGGCATGGAGGTGCATGCCTGTAATCCCAGCTACTCGGGAGTCTGAAGCAGGGGAATCACTTGAACCCGGGAGGCTGAGGTTGTGGTGAGCCGAGGTCGCGCCATTGCAGTCCAGCCTGGGCAACAAGAGCGAAAGTCCATTTCAAAAAAAAAAACAAAATTCACTGTGCACCCAGCAATATTCCAAATATTAAATATATGTACTATATATAATATATGTACACAATATTATATATATTTTATATATGTGTATTATATATGTAAATTCCCTTTGTCAATAGAAACATGTATATGAACGTATTATTTAATCAACTAGATAAGAAGTCTATAGGATATTATAGAAAAGGTCATCAATATAAATTAAACAATGTTTTTAAGAACTAAAAATAAACTATACATCATGTATATAGGCACTCATTTAAAAATTATTACAGTATTTTTTAAATTACTACAGTATTATGTGTATTATTGTATTGTATTATACAGTATTATGTGTATTATTGTAATCTCTGTAGTCATAATCATTTGATGTAATAATAACTTTTTTGAACATATTTGCCGGGAATTCAGATTTTCTTTGGTGTGAAAAGAATATATGAAAGGTAAAATAACCTTATTTTTTCAGCACCTGAAAAAGTTTTTGCAGGCATGAAGGTTATTTGTTGTAATATTGGCTCTATTCTTAATATCTGTGATAGAAAAATAGAGAGGAATATGAAGTAGTATTTTCTAAGAATTCAACAGTACTTTCTATTATTCGCTGTTCATCATAGTTGCTAATACTAACTCCTTTATTTCCATCAAGGAAACATTATTTTGAACAAATACTTTTTAATGCAATGTTAATTTATACTAACATGAAAGTGAAAATAAGGTGTGACAGAAACTCAGTAAGGATTCTTCAGGAGGATAAAGAAACTGTAGAAATTAACACAGTTTTATTTTAAAATTAAAGTGCATTCAATTTAGAAAAAAAATTAGAAAAATAACTTTCTTTCAGTAGCAAGTTTCTTTGGAGTAAATTGTTCCAATTTAGAATTTTCTTTTGTTATGATAGCAAGTAGAGAAAAATGCCAAAGGTGATAAAATGCATAAGCCTTAGATAAAAATCACTGCTTTACTATTTAACCTTTTCTCCTCTCTCCAAGGTGATGTGCAATAGATTTCCTTAAGAAATTGTAAGTAAAAATAACATTTATGCATGCAAGAAATATATGTTTACTCTGATTTTTCCAGATTGACAGATAGCATTGTATGTTTTTATTGTGTACAACAAGATCCATTAAAGTATTCAGTGTAAATATACATTTTGGAATGTTTAAATCCAGCTAATTTACAAATATATCACCTCAAAAATTTTACTGTTTTTAAGATCAAGAACAAAATTTATTGTTTCCAAGTAATCAACTATTATTATTCCTTGGGCTTGAAGAAATTTTCAGTTTTATATTTATATAATTTTACCTAGAAAACAAAGTACTAATGCCTCTGAAAATTTCTTCCAAAATAAGAAGTGATTGTCCAGAGCTACATCAATGATACAACAGTAACTTAAATAACATAAATTTTAATGAGAAACATCACACGGTATTTTATCAATTTGTTGAACATTTTAATAAATAAATGTAGTCTCAATATTTTTTTCCTTTATAGTATGGAGAAGAAGAAGAAAGAAATGTAAACTTCTATTATTTAGCTGAAAAAAGCATGGAATTATATATAGTCACATATGAAAACTTCTTCTTGCTTACTGATATACAGATGAATAAAGGTTTACTTAAATTTATATAAGTGTTATCCCTGGGAAAGATTTTTTTGGATAAGATATGGTAATAGCCCTGTCATTATGCAACAATCACTATGAAAGTGTAAATCTAGGAAAAGCTGTAGTGAATAGTAGACTTCTCCCAGTATTTCATTCCTTTGTGTGTTCAACAAACAGTGCAGAACCTTATCCAGTAGACATTTCAAAAGTAACCTACATTTATCTTTTAAAATATGATTCCTTTGTCACGTCATATAATTTATTTTTATATTATTTTTCCTCAGTGAGTAAAATAAAAAATATACTCATATTGTACTCTGTGAAAACTTAAAAGTAAATAATAAATACATATTTGATTAATTTATTCAAATAAAATACAAATGCCTTAGGAATTCAGAAAAGTATATGTATTCAAATGAGCTAGATTAGCTATATGCAACGTAAGTCCTGAGTTCTTACACTTTGACAGGAATTGTACAAGTAACATCACTTATAACAGGCACATTGAAAGAATAGGTAAGTTGGCCAAGAATGGAAGAGGGAAAGATGAGTATTTAGAGAAAGGTAACAGTACTAACTGATATGTGTGGTGACAAAGGCCAGTTTTAAATAAAGTGTTAGGACTGAGGAATACAACTGGAAAGGTTTGCTAGGACCAATTGTGGAGGGCTCTGAATATTAGGTGAGCTATGTTTATAAAAGCAGCTATGTTTTAGCAAGTAGTTACTATGTATTTTAATATATATTTCTATAAAAGTTGTATAAACTCTAACAATTTTTTGATATTAAAAGTGAAATTAAGAATACCATAATTAACTTGCTTGAGGTCATATGGCTACTAACTGCTACAAATAAAATTTATACCCAAGAAATCTGATGACAGAGCTTCTACTAATAACCACATAGTACATGGCCATTGAAATGCATTTTGTCTGGACTGCTTGTTTTGTTATTAATTTTATATAGAATGTCTCTAGTTATTCTATAGGCAGGTTATCTTGGGTACTGGTTTTAAATATATGTTATCTATGATTTGAGAAAACATTGTTTTTAGTTTATGGTATTGTTCACAAACATAATTGAATTTTTAAAACAGTTAGCATTTATCCATATGATGTTTGCTACTAGAGATTAATGTTATAATTATAATTTTGTTCCTTATTTGATACTCATATTCATTTCTCACAAAATATATAAATATATACATATATGAGATATTTGATTAATATTTATTATTTAAAGATATTTGTTATTTTAAAAATCAAATAAAAATTCACCAACAACATTTTACAGTGCTGAGTTTTCTATATGAAGTCAGCCAAATTAAGCCATAATTTAGTTTACTTATATTTTTATTTTTTACTTATGTTTATATAACAGATATATTCTAGTTATAAAAATGCCATTTATTATGGAAATATTAGAGTGAAAACAGAAAGTTTATTTTGAACACCCTCAACCTCCAAAATCAAGAGCCAACTTCCCTTGCCAGAAATAGCTATTTCCACCAGTTTGCCATGTATCATTCTGGAAGTGTTTGTGTGCATCTATAAATATCCTCCTGTGTATGTATACATATATAAAATAACTTCTATTTTATGAAAAGAGGGTTATATTATGTACATTGCTTTCTGTTTAGATTTCCTTTAAGTTAATTTTATTGTACTTAGATTTTAAATATTTATAGATCTACATAAGTTTTATAAAGAACGCATTGTATTCTACATTATGCATGAAACAATTAACAATTTATCTATTGATGCTCATTTGGATTGCAACCATATGCATATTGTATTTTTATATGCAACATTGGATAATATAAAAATACTTAGCAAATGTGCATACAGTTTAGCTTTTGACGGCTATTGTGATTAAAATTTCCCTTGAAGTAGAATTTATTATACTTCCATCAATATGCATATAACATACACACAGATATATGTGTATATATATATATACACACACACATATGTATGTATATGCTGTTATCAAGCTTTAAAATTTTACCAATATTATTTCTCATTTTTTTAAAAAAAGCACGGTCAACAAGTAACAAAGGCAAGTAATTATTGTATAAAATTTTACAATACATGTAACTGATGACTGAATAATATCAATCATGTATAAAGATCTTGAATCAACAAAGAACAGTTAAATCACCCAGGAGTAAAATTGTCAAATAATACAAAAATACAGTTCAGAAAAGATAAGGACAAGTACAAATAAGTATATAAAAACATACTCATATTGCAAGAAAATAGAAAACATGTAAATGTGTGTGCTTGTGTGTGTATGTTTGTGTGTATATGTGTCCTAAGTGGTTTACTATGCTTTCCCTTTACTAAAAAAAGGGTTTATTGTCTCTGTTATAGTGTCTTGTGAGAAATTAGAGTCCAAAAGAGTCTCAGACTTGAAGCCAATTCAAAATTATTTTCCAATTCTTTCCCACTGTACGGTCACCAAGCACACAAAGCTGAAGACTGGAGAAGTGTAGGTGTGTAGAAAGAATAGTAATACCTATTTGAATAGATAAAAGTGTTAATGCAGGATATTTTATATATTATAAAAAAAGAGCAGAATAAAACTTAAAATGGTTTCTGTCTTCATTCATACCATTAGTAGTTATAGTATTTTCATACCATAGCTATATGTTTTAATTAAACTTAGCATATTAAATGTAGCATAAACTACATATTAGTGTTACAGCATCAGTAGCTATCAATGTTGTTTTCTTGGTAGCAAAAGTAGAATCTTTATGTTCAATGGTTGAAAAAATTATATGAAATGTATTATTAGCAAACAGCAAAAATTACTGTATAATATTATGTAACGAGTTAAAAATATACAATATGGAATATATGCTAGTGAAAAGGTATAATTATTAATTACAGATTCTAGAAATGGTAATATTTCTTTTATCAAAATATATTAATTTAAAGTTTAAGTACAAATTAATTGTGAAGCCCCATTAATGTGTTAAGCCTATGAACTTTGCTTCATATGTTCTTATCCTTCAATAACAGATTATGGAATGGGCTTTGGGTCAAGACAGCAAACTAGAAGCAGCTCATGAGTGCTGCTCTCACTGAGAGGAAACAAAAGGATTAGTGAACACTGACCCTAGAAGCCAATCATCTAAGAAACCACATTGGGATCTATCAAGGCAGCAAGGGGACACAGAGAGCACAGAGGAGCGAAGCTGCTCAGCAGCCTATCTGGGATGTACACAAAGCCAGGAGAAGCTCCCTAACACAGGAAAGTGTGAGTGAGTGAGAGGGCCCTGGGGGATTCAAACTCCCCACAGGTACCTGTGCAAGCCTGGTAACAGGAGAATAATCTTGGCTTCCACAGCAGACCCCTCACCCTGCCCGACCCCCACATGCTTCTAAACGGAGGCAGCAGCAGAGAAGCAACAGGAGATTTTGCAGAGGCAACTCTCAAGTCCAAGAGGACTTCTACAAGCCTTTGACCCCAGATCACACTGGCATCAGTGCCAAAGCCCTAGTAGAGGCTACGGTTGCAGTGCTTGGGGCAGTAAGATTGCCCCACAAACCCCTCGTGAGATGACTCATCCTTGGCTTCGGCTTCTGGCCCAGATGTCCCACTTCTGTCTGAACTCAGTTGGCAGCTGCTGTTTCCTATTGTCCTGGAGAACGCCAGGATGGCAGATTAGGTGACTATACCCAGCCCCCACCAATGGTAGCCAGAAAGGCAAAGCCTGATAAGGCTTCTATTCCAGGGGTCATGCTTCTGTCTGAAATCAGCTAGTGAACAGATCCTCTTGTTCTGGGAAACACCTGGACCTCAGGGTGAGTGACTCCACCCACCACCGCCTTTTGTAGCAGTCAGGCCACACCTGCTAGAAGTAGTAGTCCTAATTCTGCCTAAATTCTGCCAAGGAGTGCAGCCTCCTGTTGCCTCAGGAAGCACCAGCAAGGCAGAACAGGTAACTCCACTCACCCCTGCCTCTAGTAGTCAGATGACCCATACTGAACTAGAATTTCCAGCCCAGCAGTCTCTCGTCTCTCTTCTGTCTTAACGCTACAGGAAAGCAAATCCCCATGTTCCCCTGGGAGGTACCTAAACAGCAGATTAGGTGACCCAACACACCCCCACAACTTATAGACAAATGGGACTTGCTACCTTGTAGCAAGTAGGGAGGAGCCCTCAGTCTCAAATAACAGAAAGGTGAAATGCCTGGTTTTCAGGCTGCTGGAGAAGCAGGGTGTGCCTCACTCTGTAGAGCTGACCTGGTAAGTATACTGCCTGCCTGCCAACAGTGGCCCCTGCCTGAGGGAACCATGTGGACAAGAACACCAAACAAAAGAAACACGGGTACAGAGCCAGTGATCAGAGGGGTCTCCTCCAAGGCCCAGGAGTGAGCTAGATGAGGGGATCATCTCTCCCTCCCCACAACAGAGTACTACTGCCAAGTGCACCAAGACACAAAAGAGCTCTGCAGCAGAGTAAGATCTTATCTGCTAGCTAACACTCTTAAGCACTACTTACTGGATTGCAGCCTAAAAGACAACACCAAAACATTTCACCAGTATATGGAATGTGTGAAAATTAAAACAAAGGCTCTTGCCAGCACCACTCTCCAGCCAAAGCATGTGCACCTAACTGCCCTGCCATGTCTGTTGGAATATGTGAGTGAGAAAAAATGCCACTGCCACCACCCAGATGAAACACTTTGGCTGGCACTCCATCAGAATATTGAGGCCAGTGGACCCAAAACACCTTGGCCCCTTCAACACAGCAGTTTCCTAACCCAAAAGGCCAGAGAACAAAGTTGGCAGCCCATTATCAATCCCCAGAATTAGAACATGAAGAACATGCAGCACAGGAGTGCTGAGCTAAGCCTTGGCTCAATGGACTATACATTTAAGTGTGTTTTTGTGGTGGCTGTTACTAGTCTTTTGATTTCATATTTATAACTCCCTGAAGGACTTCTTGTAAGGCAGGTCTGATGACAATGAATTCCCTTAGCATTTGCTTGTCTGAAAATGATCTTATTTCTCTTTCACTTTTCAAGCTTAGTTTGGCCAGATATGAAATTCTTTATTGGAGTTTCTTTTTTTTTTTAAGAATGCTAAATATAGGCCCTCAGTCTCTTCGTCTTGTAGGGTTTCTGCAGAAAGTTCCACTGTTAGCCTTATTGAGTTCTCTTTGTAGGTGACCTGCTTGTTCTCTCTAGTTGCTATATATATATATATATATATACACACACACACACACACACACACACATATGTAATGGTAGACCTTGGAGAATCTCATGAGCATTTGTCTTGGGGGTAGTTGCAGTCTATAGTATCTCGCAGGAGTTCTCTGAATTTTTTCAATTAGAATGTTGACTTCATTTGTTAAATTGGGGGAAATTTCCCTGAGGATGCCCTCAAATATGTTTACCAAATTGTTTGCTTTCTTACTTTCTTTTTCAGGGACACCAGTGAGTCACAGATTCAGTCTTTTTACATAATCCCATATTTCTCAGAGGTTTTGTTCATTCTTTTTTCTTTATTTTTGTCTGACTAATTCCATTTGGAGAACCAGCCTTCCAGCTGTGAAATTCTTTTCTCAATTAGTTCTATTTTACTGTTAATACTTGTGATTGTATTACAAAATTCTACTAAATATTTCAGCTCTATCAAATAAGTTTAGTTCTTTCTCAAAATTGCTTTTTACTTTTTTAGATTTTGTATCATTTTATCGTATTCCTTAGATTTCTTGAATTAGGTTTTGACTTTCTCCTAAACCTTGATTATCTTTGTTCCTGTCTATATTCTGAACTCTACATCTGTCATTTCACCCTTCAGCCTGGGTAAGAACCCTTCCTCAGAACTAGTGCAGTCATTTGGAGGTAAAAAGACACTCTATCTTTTTGACTTTCCTAAGTTCTTGCCTGTTTTTTTCTTTTCTGCTTGGGCCAATGTTAGTTTAATCTTTGAAGTTGCTGTCCTTTGGATGAAGTTATTTTGCTTTTATCTTCTCTGATGCCCTTGGGGGTTTGGTTTTGGTATAAGATGGATTCATTTGACTGGCTTTGATTCTGGAAGATGTCACAGGGCCAAGACTCTGGGTCACAATGAAAGCAGTGTTAAGAGGGACGTTTATAATGCTACATGCCCACATCAAAAAGTCAGGAAGGTCTCAAATTAACAATCTAACATTGTACCTAGAAGAACTAGAAAAACATGAGCAAACCAACCCCAAAGCTAGCAGAAGATAAGAAATATCCAAAATCAGAGGTGAACTGAATAATATTGAAACATGAAAAACCATACAAAAGATCAAAGAAACCAGAAGTTTGTTTTCTGAAAAAATAAATAAGATTGAAAGAAAATTATCTAGACTACTAAAGAAAAAAAGAGAGAAGATCCAAATAAACATAATCAGAAATGTCAAAGAAGACATTACCACCAACCCCACAGAAATATAAGAAAGCCCTCAGAGACTATTACCAACTGCTCTATGAACACAAACTAGAAAACTTACGAGTAATGGATAGATTCCTGGAAACATACAACCTTCCAAGACGGAACCAGAAAGAAACTGAAACCCTAGTCAGACCAGTAATGAGTTCCAAAATTGAATCAGTAATAAAAAGCCTATCAATCAGAAAAAGCCCAGGAACATACATATTCACATCTGAAATGTACCAAATGTTCAATGAAAAACTGCTACTACTCCTACTGCAACTCTTCCAAAAATCTGAGTTGAAGGGATTCTTCCCTAACTCATTGTATGAGGACAGCATCATTCTGATGCCAAAACCTGGCAGAGAGACAACAACAAGAAGAACCAAAAAACACTTCAAGCCAATATCCTTATGAACATTGATGCAAAACTTCTCAGCAAAATACTAGCAAACAATAATCCAGCAGGATATCAAAAAGCTAGTCTACTATCATCAAGAAGGCTTTATTCCTGGGATGCAGGGTTGGTTCAAGATACACAAATCAATAACGTGATCCATCACAAAAACAAGACTGAAAACAAAAAATCACATGAGCATCTCAATCGATGCAAAGACTTTCAATAAAATTCAGCATTTTTCATGTTAGAAACCATCAACAAACTAGGCATTGAAGAAACAAACCTGAAAATAAGAACCATTTATGACAAGCACACAGCCAACATCTTACTGAATGGTCAAAAGCTGGAAGCATTCCTCTTGAGAACCAGAACAAGATAAGGACACCTACTTTCATCACTCCTATGCAACATAGTACTGAAAGTCCTATGTTAGAGCAATTGAGAAAGAGAAAGAAATAAAAGCCATCAAAATAAGAAGGGAGAAAGTCAACCTATCCATCTTTGCAAAATATATGATTTTATGTGTAGAAAAATCCATAGTGTCTGACCATAAGCTCCAAGATCTGATAAACAACTTCAGCAAAGATTCAGGATACATAATCAACGTACAAATTTGTAGCATTTCTATATAGCAACAACATCCAAGCTACATACCAAATGAAGTACACAATCCCATTATGTACACACACACACACACACACATGCACACACACAATACCTAATAATACTGCTAACCAGGGAGATGAAAAGCCTCTTCAATGAGAAATACAAATCACTGCTTAGAAAAATCAGAGATGACACAAACAAATGGAAAAATATTCCGTGCTCCTGGATAGAAAGAATCAATATTCTTAAAATCACCATACTGTGCAAAGCCAATTATAGATTCAGTGCTTTCCTATCAAATACCAATGGTATTCTTTACAGAATTAGAAAAAAATTGTTTTAAAAATCATATGAAATGAAATTCTGTCCCCAAAGCCAAAGCAATCATAAGCAAAAAGAATAAAGCTGGAGTTGGAGGCATCTCATTGCCCAACTTCAAACTATACTACAAGTCTACAGTAACCAAAACAGCATGGTATTAGTACAAAAACAGATAAATAGACCAATAGAAAAAAATAGAGAGCCCAGAAATAAAGCTGCACACATACAACTATCTGAACTTCAACAAAAACAATCAATGGAAAAAAGACTCTATTTTATTAATGGTGCAGGGATAATTGGCTAACCATATGCAGAAGATTGGATTGGGACTTCTTCTTTACACCATATACAAAAATCAACCTAAGATTCATTAAAGACTTAAATGTAAAACCAAAAACTATAGAAACCCTTGAAGAAAACTTAAAAGATACCATTCTGGACATAGGCCCTCGAAAATATTTTATGATGAAGATGCCGAAAGCAATTGCAAAAGCAACAAAAAATTGACAAGTGGGACCTAATTAAGCTAAAGAGCTTCCACGGAGCAAAAGAAACTATCAACAGAATAAACAAACAACCCCAAAGACAGTGAAAAAAATCCTTGCAAACTATGCAGCTGACCTTACAAAATTTTATTTTATTTGTGTTTAATATTTATTTTTTAAACTTTTATTTTTTAAATTTTTGTGGATACATATCAAGGGGGTGTGTGTGTGTATACATGTATATATATTTATGAGTAACATGATATATGTTGATACAGGCATTCAACATGAACTAATCATGTCAAGGTAAACAGGATATTCATCACCTCAAGCATTAACCCTTTGTGTTTCAAACAATTCAATTATACTCTGAGTTATTTTTTTAATGTACAATTAAATTATTTTTCACTGTAGCTATCCAGTTGTGCTAGCAAATACTAGGTCTTATTTACTCTATTTTATGTACCCATTAGCTATTTTCCCGTCTACCCCTCACTCATTCCTATTTTTCCCATCTTCTGGAAATCTTCATTCTACGCTTTATATTCAGGAGTTCAATTGTTGTAAATCTTAGCACCCACAGATGAGTGAGAACATGTGATATTTGTCTTTCTGTGCCTGGCTTATTTTACTTAACATAATGACCTCCAGTCCCATTCCTTTTATTGCAAATGGCAAGATCTCATTCTTTTCTATGGTGGAATAGTGCTCCATTCTGTATATGTACCATGTTTTCTTTATCCATTCATCTCTTAATGGACAAAAGTTGCTTGCAAATCTTGGCTAATGTGAATAGTGATGCAAAAAATATGAGGTTTCAGATATCTCTTCAACATACTGATTTCCATTCTTTCGGCATTTACCTAGAAGTGGGATTCTTACCAGAAAGGGGTCCTGATCCAGACCTTGGGAGAGGATTCTTGGATCTCACGTGTGAAAGAATTCAAGGCAAATCAATAGAGTAAAGTGAAATCAAGTTTACTAAGAAAGAAGAAATAAAGAATGGCTACTCCACAAGCAGAGCAGCCCCAAGGGCTGCAGGTTGGCTAATTTTATGGTTATTTCTTGATTATACTCTAAACAAGGGGTGGATTTTTCATGAATTTTCTGTGAAAGAAGTGGACAATTCCCGGAACCGAGAGTTCCTCCCTTTTTGTACCATATAGGGTAACTTCCTGACATTGCCAGGAAGTTACAAATGCCATTTGTAAACTGTCACGACACTGGTGGGAGTGTCTTTCAGTATACTAATACATTATAATTAGTGTATAATGAGCTGTGAGGATGACCAGAGGTCTCTTTTACTACCACCTTGGTTTTGGTGGGATTCGGCCACCTTCTTTACCACATGCTATTTCATCAGCAAGATCTTTGTGACTTGCATTTTGTGCTGATCTATATCACCCCAAGATTGCCTTAACCTCTTGGGAATGTAGCCTAGTAGGTCTCAGCCTTATTTTCCTCAACCTCTATTCAAGACGGAGTAGTTCTGGTTCAAACGCCTCTGACAGGATTCCTGGATTATATGGTAGCTCTATTTATAGTATTTTAAGGAAACTCCAAACTGTTCTCCATAGTGGTTGTACAAATTTACATTCTCAACAACATCATATGAGTGTCCCCTTTTCTCCGTGTTCTCACCCGCATTTGTTATTGCCTGTATTTTGGATATAAGCCATTTTCACTGGGGTGAGATGATATCTCATTGTAGTTTTAATTTGTTTCTTTGATGATCAATTATGTTGAACACCTTTTAATATATCTGTTTGCTATTCGTGTGTCTTCTTTTGAGAGATGCCTATTCAGATCTTTTGCCCAGTTTTTGATTGAAGTATGCGTTTTTTTAATATAGAGTTGTTTATGCTCCTTTTATATTCTGTTCATTAATCCCTTATCAGATGGGTAGTTTGCAAATAAATTATCCCTGTATGTGGGGTTTCTCTTAAATTTCTTCTGCTTTGCAGAAGCCTATTAACTTGATGTGCTCTCATATTTCCATTTTTACTTTGATTGTCTGTGCCTGTGGGTTTTGCCCAAGAAGTGTTTGCCAAGATCAAAGTCCTGGAGAGTTTCTCCAATGTTTTCTTTTAGTAGTTTCATAGTTTGAGGACTTAGATTTAAGTAATTAATACATTTTGATTTGATTTTTGTATATGGTGAGAGATAGGGTTATGGTGTCATTCTTCTGCATATGTATATCCAGTTTTCCCAGCACCAATTATTGAAGAGATGGTCATTTCCACAGTGTATGTTCTTGGAAACGTTCTAAAAAAAGATAAGGTCACTGTAGATGTATGGATATGTTTCTGGGTTATTTATTCTCTTGCACTGCTCTATATGTCTGTTTTTGTCCAGTACCTTACTGTTTTGGTTACTATAGCTTTGTAGTATAACTTAATGTCAGGTAATGTGGATACTCCAGTTATGGTTTTTTTGTTTGTTTGTTTGTTTTGTTTGTTCATTTGTTTTTGCTTAGATTAGCTTTGGCTATTCTGGGTCTTCTTGTGGTTCCATATGAATTTTAGGATTATTTTTCCTATTTCTGTGAAGAATGTTATTTGTATTTGGTGGGGATTTTATTAAATCTGTAGATTGATTTGGGTAGTATGAATATTTTAACAATATTAGTTGTTCCAATCCATGAACATTGAATATCTTTTCATTTCTTTGCATTCTATTCCATATCTTGCACCATTAGTTCATAGTTTTTATTGTAGAGGTCCTTTACTTCTTTGAATAAGTGAATTCCTATTCATTTTATTTGTAACTATTGTAAACAGGATTACTTTTTAATTTCTTTTTCAGAATGGTTGACATTGGCATATAAAAATGCTACTAAGTTTTGTATATTGATTTTGTATCCTGAAATGTTACTAAATGTATCAGTTTTAATAGTTTTTTGGTGAAGTTTTAAGTTTTTTTCAAAATATAATATATCATCTCCAAAGAGGGCAATTGGACTTTTTCGTTTTCAATTCATATGTTTTTATTTGTTTCTTTGGACTGATTGCTCTGGGTAGAACTTCCAGTACTACGTTGAATAACAGTGGTGACAGTGGACATCATTGTTGTATTCCAGATATTAGGGGGAAAATTTTCTGTGTTTCCCCATTCAGTATGATGCTAGCTGTGGGTCTTTCATATATTGCTTATATTATGTTGAGGTATGTTTCCACTATACTCAGTCTTATAAGGGTTTTTTAACTAACAGGGAATATTGAATTTTATCAAATATATTTTCAGTGCCAATTGAAATGATCATATATTTTTTCCTTCATTTTGTTACTATAATGCCTCACATTATTTAATTTGTTTATGTTGAAGCTTCCTTGCATCCCTGGGATAATTCTACTTGTCATGATGAATGATTTTTTAATGTGTGGTTGAATTACATGTTCTAGTATTTTATTGAGAAGTTTTGCATTAATAGTCATCAGTGATATTGGGCTGTAGATTTCTTTTTTTGATGTCTTTTTCTGATTTTGGTATCAGAGTAATGCTGGTTTCATGGAATGACTATGGCAATATACTGCCTTTCTTTATTTTTCAGAATAGTTAGAGTGGCACTGGTATTAGTTCTTCTGCAATCTTTGGTAAAATTCATCAGTGAAGTCATCAGGTCCTAGGCTTTTCTTTGTTCAGAGATTTTTTTTTTATTACACTTTCTGTCTCATTACTTGTTATTATTGTGCTTAGGTTTTGGACTTTTTCATGGTTCAATCTTGGTAGGTTGTATGTGTCTAAGAATTTGTTGATTTCTTATAGATTTTTGCAATTTATTGGAATTTAGTTACTCATAATAACCACTAATGATTCTTTGAATTTCTATGATGTCAGCTGTAATGTCTCCCTTTTCTTCCCTAATTTTCTGTATTTGAGACTTC
Organism: Gorilla gorilla gorilla; assembly: GCF_029281585.2. Classification (NCBI taxonomy): domain Eukaryota; kingdom Metazoa; phylum Chordata; class Mammalia; order Primates; family Hominidae; genus Gorilla; species Gorilla gorilla. The sequence goes on along the minus strand of NC_073238.2, from coordinate 83,955,252 downwards.
TCTCTCTTTTTCTTAGTTATTCTCGCTAAAGGTTTCTCACTTTTAATTTTTCAAAAACTAACTTTTTGTTTCCTTGAACTTTTGAATTGTCTTCATTTCAGTGTTATTTATTTATGCTCTGATTTTTGTCATCACTTTTTTTACACTAATTTTGGATTTGGTTTGCTCTTACTTTTCAATTTCTGTAAGATGCATCATTAGGTTGTTTATTTGAAGTTTTTCTTTTTTTAAGTAGACACTTATGACTATAAAGTTTCCTCTTAGCACTGCTTTTGCTGTATTCCACAGATTTTGGAATGTTGTGTTTCTGTTATCATTTGTTTCAGTAAATTTTTTCAATTTTTTTTCTTAATTTCTCCAATTACCCCCTAGTTATTCAGGAGGATATTGTTGAATTTCCATGTATTTGTATGATTTCCAAAATTCCTCTTGTTATTTATTTCTGGTTTTATTCCATTGTTGCCAAAGAAGATGCTTAATATTATTCCATATTTTTTAAAAAATTAAGATTTGTTTTGTGACCTAATATATTGTCTATCTAACCTTGGGAATAACCTATATGCTGAAAAGTAAAATGTGTATTCTGTGGCCATTGGATGAAATGTTCTGTATATATTAGGTTTGTTTGGTCTATAGAGCAGAATAAGTCTGATGTTTCTTTGTTGAGTTTCTTTCTGAAATATCTGTCCAATGCTGACAATGGGTTTCTGAAGTCTCCAGCTGTTATTATATTGGGGTCTATTTCTTTCTCTAGCACTAATAATTTATGCATTATGTATCTGATGCTCCACTGTTGGGTGCATGTATGCTTACAATCATTATATCTTCTTGCTGAATTGACCCATTTATCTTTACATAGTTGCCTTCTTTTTTCTCTTCATTTGTCTCTTCTCAGAATTTTGGTCTCCATTTTGTGTGATATAAAATCAATTTTGTGTGATATAAGTGTAGCTACTACTCTTCTTTTTGGGTTTCCACTGGCATCAAATATCTTTATTCATATTTCTATTTTCAGTCTATGTGAGTTTTCCTAGGTGAAGTTTGTTTGTAGTAGGCAACAAATCATTGGGTCTTGCTTTTTCCATTTATTCAGCCACTCTATGTCTTTTGATTGAAGAGTTTAGTCCATTTACATTTAATATGTAAATATGTAATATGTAATGATATATAACAATTTACTCCTGCCACATTGTGATATGTTTTCTGGTTATGTTGTGTTCTTCTCTTCCTTCATTCCATTTTTCTTGTCTTCCTTTTAGTGAGGATAATTTTTCTCTCATGATATAATTTAGCTTTTTGCTTTGAATTTTTTGTGCCTTCATTGTATTTTTTTAAATTTGAGGTTACCATGAGGCTTGCAAACAGTGTCTTATAACCCAAGGTTTTAACCTGATAACAAATTAGCATGGTTTTTTTTATAAACAACAAACAAAGTAAATAGAAAAATTATAAAGACTCAATATTTTAACTTTGTCCTCCCACTTTTCAACTTTTCCTTGTTTGTAGTTACATCTTACTGTACTGACTATGTATTGAAAATTTGTTGTAGTTATTTTTGATTGGCACATTGTTTAGTCTTTCTACTTAGGATAAGAGTAGTTTACACACCATAATGACAGTGTTATAATGTTTTGTGTTTATATGTGTACTTACAATTGCTAGTGAGTTTTGTACTTTCACATGACTTCCTATTGCTGAATATTGTCCTTTTTTCTCTGATTGCAGTTCTCTATTTTGCATTTCTTGTAGGACAGCTGTGATGTTGATGAAATCCCACAGTTTTTGTTTCTCTGGGAAAGCATTTATTTGTGCTTCATATTCGAAGTATATTTTCACTGACTATAATATTCTAGGGTAACAGTTTTTTTTTTTTTCCCCTTCAGCTCTTTAAATATCATGCTCCTCTCTCTTGGGCTGTAAGGTTTCTACTGAAAAGTCTGCTGCCAGATACATTTGAGCTTTATTGTATATATATGTATGTATATATGTGTGTGTGTGTATATACATATATATATACACATATATATACATATATACACATATATACATATATATACACACATATATATATACATATATATATAAAAATTTTCATGGTTAAGACAATTAGAATCCAATGGTTGTAATCAGTAAATATTTTAACTGTTACATTTTTATCATACTAATTTAAGAAAGTAAGTTTATATAGATAATGGTATCCTTAACTATTTGAAGAATTGTATTGTAAAACTATAAACTTTCTTTAGTGTAATGTATCATTTTCTCTGATAACCACTGAAAATCATGACTCTGTTTTTCACCTCTATAATTTTGTTATGTCAAACTATTATATAAATGGAATCATACTATATATGCTTTTGAGGCTTTTTTCTTTTACTCGGCATAATTATCTTGATATCCATCTAAATTGTAGCATGTATCAGAAGTTCATTTTAATTGTTATATGGTTATTACACATCTGGTGATGAACACAAGGAAACTACTTCTAGAAATTATACTAAACTGACTATATTTCAGCAGATTTTGAGTTTTATTTTTCACTAGTTAATTTGGATCACGATCCAAATAATGTTAAGGTTACCCCTTCACTACCATTTCTCACAAATAGACCATGCTTTTATGAAATTGTTATTAAGTTCTTTATAAATATATGTACCACTATCTAAAACTAGAAAAATTTTGCCAAGAAAAATTTCTGTAATAAAAATGATTCTGTAAATTTAAATGATTGACAATGAAAGCTAAACATCAATCACCAAAGCATCATTGTTTTCCTATTTGAAAAATTTAGCAAACATCTTTATTCTTTATAATCTCCCATCCCTTCCTATGAAGTGCTTATTTTTTAAAATTGTCTTAATTCAGAGAATCATAAGATTAAAAAAAAAAAAACACTATAACCAAATAAAGATTTTGATTTTTTTAAGTGAAGACCATGAGCACTATCAAGTGTTCTCTGTTATATTACTGGGCTCTTCAATTAATTATCCAAATTAATATTAAGGCATTAATTAACCCAATGAATGCCTGTAAAGAAACATTATGTATTAATTATTGTTCTAAGTTCTGGAGATTTTTACATAAATGTAAATATTACTGTTGTACTCACAAAGTTCAGTCTATTGAATGAAACAGATTTTAACCACATAATTAACAAATACATAAAAATACTTAAAAGCAACATAAAAAATAAACATTATGTTTGGAAGAAATCCATAAGAAAAATGACAGGTTTTAAATTAGAAACAATAGACTTCAAAAGACAATAAAATTGCACCTCAGCCTGACCTTTTAATAAGCATGCTAATGACTATAAAAAATCTTTCTACACACATGTGAAGAGTATCTGCAGGCAGAAAGAAACTATAAGAAGTTTATATTGTTTAATCTTATTTTTAAACATTTACTTATAAGATTTTAAATCTTATAACTGGGTTTCTACCTGACCTATTGATAATTAAGTGCAAACTTACAGATTTATCTGGCATAGCAGGCTGAAAAATAAAAAGGGACACTGGCATGTTAAATATAAGTAAGTTGGTAAAACATAAATGATTTTTTTAAGTAAAACAATATATTCTGAGAAAGATGTTTCTGCACACATTGTTCAGAACCCACGTTTTGTTCATCTGAAGGCAAAGATAGACTGTTGTGGGAGAAAAGGGACAATTTGAAACTTATGACTGATATAGCTTCTCCAGAAAGAATTTCTATTTCCATTTTTTTGTGCATTTTAAATATTTAATAAAATCAGGTATTGTGTCAGAGTCACAATTATATATCTATTTTTATTATTGAAAATATTGTACTAACAAAATAGCATTTATTCATAGATGATACAATTATGCACGCAGTAAATCTTTAATAATTGAGAAACAACTAGTACAATTAAGAAATAAATTTAGTGAGACTTGTGCATACAAAGTTATCACAAAATGTTCACTTTGATTTATATATAGCAACAAATATTGGGAAAACACATACACACATTAAAAACAGATGCCTAAAAATAATTTGAATAAAATTGATGCAAAACTTGTTTACTTCAAACGAATAAAAAATACTGCACAGAAATGAAAAAAGTTTAGTAATTTGAAGAAATAATATAATTATAATTTGGAGTACTTAATATTGTTAAGATGTAAATTTCCCTGAAAATAATCTATAAAGTCAATTAAGTCTCAAATGGAGATTTGAACTGATGTAAAAATCAGGTCATTTTATAGAATTTGGCAAGCTGACTCTATTACTCATTGGCATGCAAAGGGCAAAGAGGCTAAGACCTTATTGAAAATGAAGAAGAAAAACAGTGTTAGAGGAAATACAATTAATAGATTCCAAGACTATTAAGAATACTGTAATTTAGAGATTGTGGTATTCAAATGTGGATAGTCAAAAAGATAAATAAAATAGAAATATACTATTTTAAAAATAGACCTGGCCAAGCACAGTGACTCATGCCTATAATCCCAGCACTTTGAGAGGCCAAGGTGGGCAGATCACTTGAGCCAAGGAGTTCAAAGACCAGCTGGCACAACATGGTGAAATACTACTTCTAGAATTTTACTGAGCTGGCCATGTTTTAGCAGGCCAGTTTCACTAGTTAATTTCTGTCTCTACAAAACATACAAAAATTAGCCAGGCATGATGGCACATGTCTGTAGTTTTAGCCACTCAGGAGGCTGAGAAGTAGGAGGATCACTTGAGCCTAGCTGATTGAGGCTGCAGCAAGCGATGATTGAGCCACTGCACTCCAGCCTGGTAAACAGAGTGAGACTTTGTCTCAAAAAAAAAAAACATATATATACACACACACACACACACACACACACACACACACACACATACATATATGATACTCCATATTTGACAATGATATCAATGATATTTAATGGGACAGGAAAATCTTGTTAATAAATGATGATGGATCAACACAATAGCTGTATGGCTAAAAGTTAACCTTCCTTGTTCCCTACCTCATACCAGTACAAAATTTAATTTGAATATTCATCAATCTAATTATGAAGCTTAAATCTGTAAAGCTTCTAGAGTATAGTAAAGAAGAATATATTTGTAACCCAGGTGTGGGAGATTTCTTGGTCAGGTTTCAAAACCATAATAGGAAGATTAGACTTATAAATTATTTTTAAAAACTACTATTTATGAAAGGTGTCATTAAGCAAACTAAAAGGCTAATCAAAGACTGGAAGAAAACAGATGCAATATATTTACCAGGCAAATGCTTATACTTAGGATATTTTAGGAACTTCTACAAATTGATAATAAAATTTTATATAATCCAGTTTAAATAATGGATAAAAGCCTTCAATAAGCATTTCTCCAAAAAAAATCATTAGTTAACAGTATTACTGAAATATACATTTAAGCCCTATTGAATTACCACTATAGCCCATTAGAATGACTAGAATTAAGAGAATAATGAAACCAACTAAATAAGTGGAATGTTAGCTGCAAATAATACAGTTTTTTTTTAGCAGGTTCTAATTAATTTGGGCACATACCTACTGTAACCAAGCACTTCCCCCCACAGGTGAATATACACAAGAAATGAGAATATATTTACACCAAAAAATACATATCTATATTTTCCGGATATTCCAGATTATTTATAGACATTTCTTTTATAATAATCCCAAATTGGAAACAGTCAAAATGTTCATCATCAGGAGAACAGATAAACAAATTGTATCTTCATTCAAATTCATTCAATATTAAACAAAAATTAAAGTGATACATACAACTGCATAAATTTAAGTTAATGAAGATAACTTGAGCCAAATAAACTGCCCACAAGGAAATTAATGTTTATATTATGTGATTATATTTATAAGAAGTTCTAAAATAAGCAATATTAATCTATCTTAACAGAATTTAGAGGAATGATTATGAAGGCAGGTGGGAGAATTGAATGGCAAGGGTGTAACAAAATCCCTAGGTTAAACAAAATATTCTGTTTCAATCTGGGTGGTTGTTACCCAGGTGTAGACATATACTGTGTAATATTCACTAAGATGTACAATTAGGAATTACGCATTTTGTTTTTGTAAACTGTTCTCAATTATTTTAAAGGAAAGGGAGAAAAAGAACAACAGCAACAACAACAAAAGCAGCCTCCTGCCTGAGAAGTCTCTTGTAAATAAGAAGTGGAAAAGAACAGAAGAAAAGCAGGAATGACAAGATCAAGTTCCAAAAAGGCTTGAGTACATGGGAATTTATTATTAGCTACCTTGATCTGCAAAAACAGAGAGGATATATGCTTCCAGAAAGAGAAAATGACTGATTTTATAAGAGGAATTTAGCTGCTTGAGCTCAGTATATCACCTCCATTTATTCTCAGTATGCCATCAGCAAATAGCTATCTGTTCTCAAAGGAAGTAATAACTTGAAAGTAATCTTCATAAACTTTTTTTATGCTATGCTATGCTATGTGATGTAAAAGTACTTTAAAGGAATAAGGTGGCATGAGAAAAGAATATTTAGGGATATCAGAAAACTATCCCAAGAAACAGGAAAATTGTCAAGAAATAATTCTATAGATTCTCAAAGAAACTAATGGCAAGTTGGTTTTATTTAAAAAAGATGAAAGTAGAGCTACCAAGCATAGAGAATCTAGGAAACAAACATATAAATGCAATTTTATTAACTTACAGCCGTTGTGAAGCCTCCACAAGAAAGAAAAATACAACTGAAGCCTTGCTAGGAAAATTGAAGTCAATCTTGAAGGAAATACAAAGGGAAATGAAAGTAAAATAAATTATCAAATATAAATATGAAATAAGTCTAAAAGAGGGTAACTACATGCACAAAACTTATTCAATCTTCTATTCACTATGCATTTATTGGACAACTATTATGTGTCAGTCATTGTTCCCAGTACTTGAATACAAAAATTTCTGTTCTCATATTGCTTGTAGTGTAGTAGAGAATGGAGTATTCTAGGTTTGGAGATGGGAGGAATGGCTAACACTTGAGTTCTTATGTGCCAGGAGCTATTCTAAGATTTGTATACATAATTTTCACATAAACTCACAAAGCTGTATATTATTGTTCCCACTTTACAAATCAAGAAAGTGAAATTCAAGAAATTTAAGTAACCTGTCCAAGGTTATAGAGACAGGATTCAAATCTAAAGCTATGTGTTTCTGTTGTCCAAATCCCTAGCCATTAATATGATATAGCACCCTTCTAACAGCAGAAAGAAACAAATGAATATGGGGCGACTGTTTAATAAAAGAGAAAAGGAGATCACAGAGAGGAATGTAAATGACATATATATTTATATTTATAGTATATATATTAATGTATAGTATATATTTATATAGTATATATTTATATATACTATATACATTTATATATAGTATGTATGTTTAACTATATATTTATATATGCATGTATTTCATTAATGAAATAAAATTGTAATGTTAGACAAAGATGGGTTGTAATGATGGATGTAGAATTGGGAAAAAAATCGATATACAAATTTACCCATGTTTCATAGCAAGAATTAATTTTTTTATGTGTGAAATTAAATGTGCAGTTAAAACACAATGTTCTCAGCCCATTAATGTTTCTTCTTACTACATTAAGCATTAGTGGAATTTTTAAGTCCCAAATACCTCTCATAAAACAAATATTAAACAAATCTTTAAACTTTTCTCATTCCATGACAGTTTTCTTTTCTTCTTTAAACTCACTAAGAAATAAAAATAGCAAAGATTGAATAATTACATCTGGTAACTTCATTTCTATTTCTTTCTTCATTCCATCAACTGTCAGGTTTTATAGATAGGAATCTAATTCAGTAATTTTGTTTTAATACTATTTTTAAATTTTTCCTGATATGTCCAAATTATTGAAAAGAAAACTACTTTAAAAGACCACCTTGACATATAGTTAACATAGCAAGATTTTACTTTTTCAAAAACATTTTTTATATGTGCTATTCTCTGGTTTTGATTATATAATATATATCTCTTCCTTAAAATAAATAAGAAATTTTGTATTATTTATGTCTTCTTATTTATGTATTATTATGTCATATATGTCTATTTGTCTATTATAAATATTTTTACCTCATGTAAGTAAAATGTATTCATTAAAATGTGAAACATTATTAGTTTTCTCTTATTCGAGTTTTGTAATCAAAATTAATTAAAAGTTTTTCTTTATACCTCCATGACATGCCTTTTGTATGTGTTTTTTTAGGGCCTCTGAGAAGCATCAAGAAATAATTAACAGTTGTTGATAGTTAACTTTAGGTGTCAACTAGACTGGATAATGGAATATCTAGAGAACTGGTAAAGCATTATTTCTGGGTTTGCCTATGAGGGTATTTCTAGAGGAGACTAGCACAAGAGTCAGAGGGGAAAATCAAGTGAGTGGGGAAGACCAAGTTTCAATGTGGGTAGTCACCATGCAATTGGCTGAGGGTCCAGATAGAACAAAAGAGGAGAAAACAAAATTTTCTCTCTTTCTCTGTCCCAGAGCTATGATATTGTCCTCCTCTGACATGTACTACATGTGTATAGACATCAGAACTTCAGGCTGCCTGGCCTTAGAACTCCATGACTTATATCAGTGTCCGCTTGAGTTTTCAGATACCTGGCCTTGGAATGAAATTTACACCATCAGCTTTCCTGGTCCTGAGGCCTTTGTACTTGGACTGATCCACACTATAAGCATCCCCAGGTCTTGAATGAAGAGAGTCATGGGATTTCTCATCCTCCATAATCATGTAAGCCAATTATTTTAATAAACCCCCTTTCATATATCTATATCTAGCTATCCTATTGGTCCTGTGTCTCTGGAAAACTCTGACTCACACAGCAGTGCAAAGATTTTATGAGGAGGCATGCTACCATAAGACAAAAAATGGAAAGGGGTTCTGGAATGATGAAAGAACAGTCAGACTTCGATGCAAGTATATCCATAAATAAAAGAAAGGACATAAAATTGGATGGACACATCGTAGATTGCCAGGTTGTCTAATAAATTATTGGTTTGGGTGTCACTGCTCTTTTTTGAAAGTGACCAGAGGAGTTTGGTGTGTCCCAGGAGTTGACTTGCCTTAGTACACTCCCTCCACATTTTGTAATTAGCTGGTAGCAGTGTGGGGGAGGCATGGGTGCAAACAGTGTAATAGATTTCAGAGAGCTGCCGATTGAGACTTTTGTAAATTGCACTTCTAGTAGGTGGAGAATGGAGGTGCATTATCCTCCAAACTAGAAGATATATATATATATATTCCAAAGATCAAGATATATATGTATGTGTATGTATATGTATACATATATGTAGATGTATGTGTATGTATATGTATGTATATGTATGTATACATATATGTACGTGTATATGTATATATGTATACATATGTGTGTGTATATATGTATGATGCATGTTTATTATGGACTGCTACTTCATCAGTTCCTTTGTGTTCTACCACTCGTTATACGATGTTTATCCTCTCAGTGTATCAACCATTCTTATGATAACAGAATTATCAACAATTTTTTTTACTTCAAAAAACAGTAGGTAATGCAAGCCAACGAATTGGTCTTTATACCTAATGATATGCCATAAATTTATTTTCATGTCAGTACTTATATAGCCATTGTGTTTAATGTTTAATGGCTGAGTAGTACTTTACTGAATAAATTTTCTAAGATATATTTATTCTTGTACTAATAGTTTGTTTCTAGATATTTGCTGCTAACACACTTAATTGAACACAGACATACACACACAAACACACACAGACTTACATACTGTGAGTTTATCTATAGGGTAAAATCCAAGCATTATTGAATACAAGTGACTATCAGATTTTATTTTTAAGACTTACAGATTTAAAGCAAGAGTAGTATCTTAAGACACTAGTATCCTGCTGAAAATTTACAATGTTTACCTTTCTCCCAGCTTTCCCCAAAGGGACTCTGGCCTTTTACCAGAGACCTGTGCATTGGGGAAGATTAAGTCTGCCTTTAGGGAATACTGGACAGTGGCTTTAAGTTGACAATGATTCCAGGAGACTTAAAACATCACTGTGGCCCTACAGTCAGAGTAGGGGGCTGATGGAGGTCAGGTGATCAATAAAGTTTTAACTCAAGTCCAACTTACAGTGGGTGCAGTGGGTCCTCAAACCCATTCTGTGATTATTATCTCAGTTCCAGATCCATAATTGAAATAGACATACTGAGCTACTGGCATAATCCTCACATGGTTTCCTGTGGAGTGAGGTCCTTTATGGTGGAAAATGTCAAATGGAAGCAAGTACAGTTTTCTCTCCCTAGGACAATAATAAATTGGTAAATTAAAAACAATACCATATTTTGGGAGGAATTTCAGAAACGAATGCCACCATCATAGATGTGAAAGATGCAAGGTGGTGATTCCTACCATATACCTATTTAGTTCTCCTATTTGGCCTGAACAGAAAATAGATGGATACTGGAGAATGACAGTGAGTTATTGTAACTTTAACCAGGGGCAACTCCAGTCATAAATGTTGTACCAGGTGTGGTTTCATTGCTTGAGCAAATAAACACATCTCCTGGTACCTGGTACACAGCTATTAATTGGCAAATGCCTTTTTCTCCACACCTGTCAATAAGGCCCACCAGAAGCAGTTTGCTTTCAGCTAGAAAGGCCAGCAATACACCTTCACTATTCTACCTCAGAGGCATGTCAACTCTCCAGCACTGTTATAAGTTAGTTCACGTGGGTATTGATCACTTTTCCTTTCCACAGTGTTTCACATTGTTCTCTTACATTGATGACATTATGCTGACTATACTTAGTGAGTGATCATTAGAAATGGCTCAGGACTTATTGTTAAGACATTTATGTGTCAGAGGGTAGAAAATAATTCATCTAAAATTCAGAGTCCTTCTACCTCAGTGAAATTTCTAGCGGTCCACTGGTGTAAGACGTATTGAGATAACTCTTCCAAGGTAAAGGATGAATTGTTACATCTAGACCCTCCTACGACCAAGAAAGAAGCACAATGCCTAGTGGGCCTACTTGGATTTTGGAAGCAACATATTCCTCATTTGGGTGTATGACTTTGACCCATTTACCAAGTGACCCAAAAAGCTGCTAATTGTAGGTGGGGTCCAATATAGTGGAAGGCTCTCCAACAGGCCCAGGCTGCTGAGCAAGCTGCTCTGCCACTTGGGCCATATGAGATAACAGCTCCAAATGTACTTGAAGTTTCAATGGCTGATAAGGATGTTGTTGGAATCTTTGGGAGGCCCCTGTAGGTGAATCACAGCACAGTCCTTTAGGTTTTGGGATCAAGGCCCTGACACTATCTGCAAATAACTACTCTCCTCTTGTGAAACAGTTCTTGGCCTGCTATCGGGCCTTAGTAGAAACCAAACACTTGACCATGGGGCACCACGTTACCATGACACCTGAGCTGCCTATTGTGGACTGGCACCAATTATAATTATCTGAGCTACCAAGCCATAAATTGACATACACAGCAGTACTCCATCAGCAAATAGAAGCACCATATATGTGAGCATGTCCTGCAGTAAGTTACTTGAAGAAGTGGGCCAAATGCCATGATTCCTCTTCCTGCTATATTGCCTTCTCTCTCGCAGCCTATACCTATAACCTCTCAAGGAATATCCTATGATCAATGGAGAGAGGAATAGAAGACTCAGGGCTAGTTTACACCTGTGCTGCACAATATGCAGGCACCACCTGAAAGTGAACAGAACAATGGTGGCACTACAACCATTTTCTGGGACATCCTTAAAAGACATTGGTGAAGAAGAATCTTCTCAGTGGCTGGCACTGGGTCCAGTGCACCTGGATGTCACTTTGCTTGGAATAAGAAATAACCAGGCATTCAATTATATACCAATTTATGGGCTGTGGTTTGGATCGATGATGAGGGATTTGGAAATAACATGATTGGAAAATTGATGAGAAAAATATTGAGGGAAGAGCATGTGGATAGATTTCCCTCAGTGGGTAAAGACATAAAAATATTTGTGTCCCATGTGAATGTTCACCAAAAAAATGATCTCAGTAGAGGAGGACTTTAACAATCAAGTAAGCATAATGACTTATTCTGTAAATACCAATCAGCCTCTTTTCAAGCCATCTCTACCACCCAATGAGCTCACAAAAAAAGTGGACGTGGTTGGCAGGGATGGGGTTATTCAAGGGTTCAGCCACATGAATTTTCACTTACCAAGACTGACTTGGCTATGGTCACCACTGAGTGCCCAATCTGCCAGCTGTAGAAATCAACATTAAGCCCTTGATATATCACCATTCACTGGGGGTAATCTGCTAGCTACCTGGTGGCAGGTTGATAACATTGAATATCTCTATTGTGGAATGGGTAAGGTTTTGTTCTTACTGGGATAGACATTTACTCTGGACATGGATTTGCTTTCCTTGCACACAATGCTTCTGCCAAAACTACCATCCATAGACTTACAGGATGACTTATCCACCATCACGGTATCCCACAGGACACTGTTTCTGATCAAGAAACTTACTTCACAGCCAACGAAGTCAGCAATGGGCTCATGCTCATGAAATTCACTGGTCTTACCAGGTTATTCTACCATCCTGAAGCAGTTGGCTTGATAGAAATTGGGAATGGCTTTTGGTAGGCTCAGTTACAGTGTCAGATAGGTGACAAATCTTTGCAGGCTGCTGCAAGATTCACAAGAATGCTATAGATGCTCTGAGACAGCATTCAATATATAGTACAGTTTTTTTTTTCATTGCCATAATTTAATGTTCCAGGAATCAAGGGTTGGAAATGAGAGTGATACAATTCACCGTTATCCCTAGTGACCTCCTAGCAAAATGTTAGCTTCCTTTTCCTACAACTTCATGCTCTGAGCTGGCCTAGAGGTCTTTGTGCCACAGGGAGAAGTGCTTGCACTAGGAGACACAACAATGATTCTATTGAACTCCAGGCTGTGACTGCCACCTGGCCACTTGTGGCTTCACATGCCTCTGAGTCAGCAGGCTAAGGGGGAAGTAATGGTGTTTGCTGGAGTGATTGATCTAGAATATCAAGTGAATCTTGGATTGCTACTTCATAATGAAGGCAAGAAAGATTATATCTGGAATACAAGAGATCCCTTAGGGTGTCTCTTAATATTACCATGCCCTGTAATTAAGATCAGTGGGAAATTATAACATCCTCATCCAGCCAGGACTACAAATTGCTCATGCTGAGGAATGAAGTTTTCAGTTACTCTACCTAGTAAAGAACCATGATTAGTTGAGGTGACGATTGCTGCCATCCAAGAGTATACAGAGTGGGAAGTAAAAGAATGTATGTAGTTTTAAATACCAGGTAAGATAATGTGACCAGTTACAGAAAAGAAGGCTTTGAGTACCATCTATTCTTTCCTATTCTGTCACAAGTGCATTTATGTAAATATATGCATATATTAAGCAAATATCTTTTCCCCTCTTTTGTCTTGTACTGATATTTTCAGATATATTGGGTTTATATCACTATTTAAGTACGGATACTCAACTTACAAGGCAGTTATGTTCTGATAAGCCCATGGTAAGCTGAAAATACCGTTAAGTCAAAATGCATTTATAATACACTGTAGAGTATCGGTTGTTTACTCTCATGGTAACATGGCTGACTGGGAGCTATGATTCACAGCAGCTACCCAGCATTCTGAGAGAGTATGTACCACACTGATAGCCTGGGAAAAGATCAACATGCAAAATTCAAAGTACGGTTTCTACTGGATGCATACCACTTTCTCACTACCTACATTTTTAAAAAATTATAACTTGAACCATGACAACTCAGGGGCCATTTTTATTGTTAATTTTTCCTCATGGTATTTAAGCTATGGACTATCAGGAGAGGAGTAAACATCACTCAAGGACCTTACCTCCTCTTCTGAGAAACAGATTAGTGTGTTTCCAGTGTACATAGGGTAGTTGTATTATGCTAGGTGAAACTGTGACCTTGTTATTGTCTTCATTTGGAGATTAGGTACTATTTAAGGAGATACACATGAGTGTCCAGGTAGATTTATTATGATTGCTTTGGGGGTGTCAAATCAGCTGAGAAAGCATGATTTATTCTCAATGCTTCAATAGACACTGAGCCTGTCCCTCTTCTGCTGAAGGGTGAATTTGCTCACTCTTCTGGAGCTCAAACACTCTTTTTCTGTTGCCCATGGATGTTACAACTCCAGGTTCTCCAGCTTTTGGACTTTGGGACCCACACTATGGGCCCTCCAGACCCTCAGGCATTTGGACTTGGACTAAGTTACTGGTTTTCAAATTTGCAGATGGCCTATCATGAAACTTCTCAGCAACCATAATCAAGTGAGCCAATTGCCCTAATGAATTTGTTTCATGTTTCCCTACACATCCTACTGGGTCTGTCTCTCTGAAGAACCTTGACTAAAACAGATAGTAAAGAGATATTCCTTATATGTAACAATTCTAATTTATTTAATGTAACTTATAATAATATTTTAAGTGACTTTTGATATTTGGCCAGTAATTCCAAAAAGTCATATTGAGTTTTAGCATATACGCATTTTACAATGAAAATTCTTGTTAAAATGCACAAATGGAACTTATTATTTTTCAGGTGTAGATTGATTTTGTGGAATATATAAAGAGGTATAAAGAAACATCCCAAATTTGTTGCTTAAATTGATATAAATGTATACTTGCACTTTCAAATTTGATATGATGAGATGTATTTGTGTACGTGTTTAATGAGTGTTGGGCATAATTTAGCTACAGCCCTCAGAAGCTTTTTTAAAAATTTGGTAAAATTATATAAGACTCTCAAATAATATTTTGAAATTTTTCAACTCTAAGTTATAACAAATTTATGTACAAATCTGTCATTTAGACTATAAATTGTAGATTAGTTTTACCCTATCTACTTATAGTAAAATTTTTAATGTGTTTAACAAAGCGTGGGTGAAAATACTTTGATCTACATTTCACATATTTTTCTAATTTTTAAAAATATTAAAATCAAGAGAAAATTAAAAATGATACCTCAGATCAAAATGTCACATAAATGTTGCCTATATATTGCAGATTACATTTCAAAACATTCATGTCTGCTTAGTACATAAATTATATCAAATCAGAATTCAAAACTATCAGATATATGACATTTTATTCTTATTTTCAAAATTAGTATAAAATTTACACTCACAAAAAGGCAGCTATAAAATATTATTACAGTGGACCATTCATTTGCTGAAAATCTTTAGGAAGCAAAAACTACAAAATAACAGTTTATACTTTCTTTTTAAAATATAGTCCATGTAATGTACTAAATACTATTCTTTATTACCACATAAATATCAATTAAATTCAAGGAAAAATTTTTCTGTTGGAGGAGAAGATTTTCTTAAATGCTGATGGATGCATGATAAACTACTGAGGATAATTTGAAATCAATTTGAACTATTAATTATTGGATTTTTACAGGTTTGGATCAATATGTTCAAGATATAATAATGATATTTGAAGGCAGAAGCTGAAAAATCTTTTATGTAGCCCTAAAAGAAAGGAAAAAGGGAATACTGACATCAGTTTCTATATTTTGAAAGAATCTTTAGCTGCTTGTATATGGATTTATTTTTTAATGGACATTTACTTTTTCGGTTCTTAAATGTGATTAAAAAAATACTTAGGCTCCTTGTCACTGAACTTTTTGTCACTATCCTTTTCTAGTTTATTTTTATATCAACTCATTTTAACTTGCTTTTTCCATGTCCATTTATTTTTCTCACGTGGATAATTATTGTAATGTGTTAACAGCTACACTTTTGTTAATATGTGCTCTTTTAAAATATATATTGTATTTATGTGTAATGTGTTTGTATTTTCATCTTGTCCATTGCTGCTAATATAGCATACCTCATGGTATATATCCATATGTGTATTTTCCATTGATGATTACCCAATTTTGTGGCTATTATATTTAGTTTGAGTTTAATAGAAAGATTTATGTTGACCACGATTATATGTAAGTATCATTCAGTTATTGCTGGTCATCCTCTTATGGTACTGTCTTCCCACTGTGCATTCTCATTTGGCATCGTGATAGGCATGAGTGGGATGTATTGTGATTACTGTGACCTATGTCATCCAGCTCTGAATAATCTGAAATGCACAGAGCAAGAAAACACGGGATGGAATTTTTCCTTTATCATTGGATGTATAAAATTGCTTGAAAAACATGGTTCTCTTTTACATCTTTTCAAAATTGAAGTTCCCTTTGTCAGAAATACACTTGATAATGCAGCGCAAACAATCTAAATACACCTATTTATACCTTACGACAAAAATCAAGGAAAGTAGGATGCTTCATTTTTTGGAGAGTGCAGGTGCACACAGTAGTATGTCTGTGTGTGAAATCTCATGTTTATGCATCTCAATGTATCATATCACAACTTACCATATCTGACACAACTTGTTTTAAGGAGGACTTCCAATTACAAATTAAGTGCCATATAAGTCACTGCTGAAACAAAAAACTGCCTAAAGATAAAAACATTCAGTGATAAAAATTCCTACACATATCCATTAATAAGCAAATGCATATAATGTGGGGATAATTTGGTGACACGAATATATAGGCAGGTATAGTATAAGGAAATCTTAAAATGCATTTGCCTACACACACACACACACACACACACATACACAGATATGCATATAAATATGTATGTATATAAACATTTTAGAATATTTATAATTTTAAATAAATTACTGATAATACCAAAATTCAAACATGTTGGTAATGTCTCAGGGGAAGTCAAAATGCAAACTGAATTGTGGTATTTTTCAGCTTTTTCAAAATTTGTGATTTGTTTTAATTTCTCTTTTCTTAAAATAAGTGCTTTTATAATTTGTATTTAAATTTTTTTTTCCTTAAAAGGAGATATAAAAGTTACATATGCTTCAGACGTCATAAAATATGGATCTCTACTTGAAAATATATTAATTTTGTTCTGTATCTGTAATACCACATTTTCTTTTGGCCTGTGGATTACCTTTTTTGTATAATTTCATTTTTTAAAGTTAAAATCTGAATTTTCTATAATTTCCCACATCTCTCATGGAATCTTCCTGTATTATTTCTCTTCCTATTTTAGAACTTACTGAAAATGTTTCAATGTAGAGCTTTTCATAGTACATAAATTATTGCACGTCTGAAAATATTTAAAATACAGAAATCAAAGATGGTAAAATATAGAATTCTAATTGCAAATCGTTTTCTTTTAAGGCTAAATTTATTTCACCATTTTTTCTTTACCACTCTTTCTGAATCTACTCAGACAACTTTTTTATATGATCATTTATTTCTCCCTGAAATAATTTAAAATATTTTTATTAAAATTGAGGTCTTAACTTTATAACATGTTCAGGACATGGTTTTCTTTATCTCTCATTTGTAACTTCATACATAAATAAGGACATTCCTCTATTTTGACTCTTCATTTAATTTTAAATTCTTTGTTCTGCCATTGAAAAACTATTAATAACTGCTTGAGACTTTCAATATCCTGATATTAGAATCTTTCCTTTTTCTCGCTCTTTACTTAATACTTATAAAAATATATTTTCTATGAATCTCTTAATAATTTAATAATTTATTCACAGAATATATATATATATATTTTCTTATTCTGCCTGACTCAACTTTATTCTGCCTTACTCAACATTATTATTCATGGTGTTATTATTACATCTAATTATTTCTTAATTTTATGTAGTATTTTTCACAATTAGTATCTACTTTGTATTTTTAATGACTTTAGATTCTTGGATAACATTATTAATAATTAAGTTAATTTTCTTAAATATAGCTAACATCTTTATTTTTAGTATATCTGCTTTTACAATTTCACTTTAGATAGCATTTACTATCGACAATTTGTATGTTATTATATGAAGGCATTTTATTACTTTGGTCTTGGTGCCTATTTTAGTGGTGACATTAGCTCTTCCTTCAGGGAGAGGCTAATGGAGAAGCACAGAAGGGCAGGACCTATTCTGTTTCACTTAAAGTGATTTTTCAAGAGGAAAGACATGAGCCACTGAGCAGAAAGTGAAGGTGCTACTGAATACTGTCTCGCTTACTACTACATCAAAGATAATTATCTGATAGTTTAATTTTTCTTGGAAGAAACCACATTTGAAAAATACATTCACTCTCATAGTCGTCCATCTGCCCTGGATATTTTGAGGATTAAATATTGAAGAAATAAAATATAAAGGCAAACTCATTGAGTGTCACATATTTTCATCAGTTCTCAATGCTAGCAGGGGCTTCTGTGACTGTAATATTACCTATGCACTTTCACATATGGAATGCCAATCCTTTTGATAATGAAAGAACGTAGCTGAGAAGGAAAGATATTAAATATTGTAAACCAAAAACTCTCACTGCCGCCTGCAGAAGGCATCTGCTGAAAGCTCAAACCTACTTCCCCAACTCCAGGTTAATTATACACATTAGAGTGATAAAAACAGAATTCAAATTGCTCTTGCAGTTTCTCACAAAACTGTTGTTGTTATGGTATTATTGTCATTGTTATTGTTTTTAATTGCATAAGGCCAAGCTCCTTTATTTTTTATTTTTAAATAAAAATCGTATGTATTTAAGGTGTACAGCACTCTCAAGCTAATTATCATATTCATAACCTTATATAGTTGCCAGGTTTTGTGTGTGTATGTGTGGTTAGAGCACTGAAATCTACTCTCAAAGTTTTCAGCATATAATACAGAATTATTGACTGTAGTCATTGCACCATTATTCGCAACAGCCAAGTTGTAGAAACAACCTTAAGTGTCTCTCATATTTTATTCAAACCAAGAATAGTTTATTTTCTTGACCTTTAAAATATATATATACATATGTAAATATATTATTTATTCATATTGTCAACTACCCCAAAACTTGTATAATTTTTAAAAATATGCAATCCTGGATATGAAAGCCAAATAAAAAATAACCACAGGTTAGAAATAACAGATAAAATAACAATAAAACAAATCATAAAATTTCCAATTCCAGAATTCTAACAGTGGCAATCCCTTAATAATTTAAGATACTTATAACTTTAACTCTCCATTTGTAATTGGACTCCTGTGTTGTGAGCATTACAATAAATTAAGTCTCAGTGGTACATAATTTATTACTTATGCAGTTGTAAATTAAATGGAAAATAAATTAACTTCAACATGAATTTCTAAGTGTATTTTGTAGTACCTAGTTCAAGAAAAAGGAATTGCTATTAAAACTTTGAAATCATCCATTAAGTCAGATTTAAATCAGTCATGTTGAGAAGAGATGACAATATCATAGCACTTAAAACAATTATGCTCAAAATGTACATTAAAATTAATGTATATGCATGTGTAATGTAATTAAATATATTGCATAATACAAATATAAATATATTTTAAAATAAAAAACACTAATGAGATAAGAAATATTCCTGTTATGTAGGTATCTGGTGGAAAAATAAATTTATATGTTAGAGAAGATGTTGATGATTTAGTTATATAGACATTTTGCTTATGTTTAGAACTTCCCCTTTTATTTCACAGAAATAATATTGGAAGATACACATAACTTAAAATTTAAATTAAATAAATACATTAAGTATGAAGATAAAATTTTGTCTTGTAGACGAGGAGATTATTCTGAATTTTCTATATGGGCTCAAAATAATCACATAAGTTCATGTGAGTAAAGAAACTTTCCCAACTCTGGTAGGTGGAAGATGTGCTTATGAACTATGGTCAGAGAGATGCAACACAGCTGGTTTTAAAGATGGAGTAGAAGGGCCACACGCCAAGGAATATTGGAAACTCTTAGAAGCTGGAAAAGGCAGAAACATAGATTTTCCCCAAAAGCCTCCAGAAAGGAATGTCCCAAATTTGCCTTTAGGCCAGCAAGACTTCTGTTGAACTTCTATGCTACAGAAATGCAAGATAATAAATTTGTTTTGATTTAAGCCATGAAATATATGGTGATTTGTTAAAGCTGACAAAGAAATCTAATATAAAGCTATCGATTTTCTCATTTTCTGTTTATTAAGAAGACCTGAGATATATATATAAAAGCAAACAGAGAAAATAAAAAACAATCAAAAAACCCTCTAAGAATTTTCAAAATTTATTTCAAAGATAAATGGTTTTCTAAAGATTTATATTAAAAAGGTGCTCCTATCAAATAAGTGTATTAAATTGAACATACAATTTACAGTTTTGAAGATCAAAATATATTTTGACATTATATAGCAAAATACTACCTATTATTATACATTTTATTATATGAAAATAGCTAGTATTGCTGCATTAAAGATACTGGTTTACTCTAGACAAATCTCAGACAAAATTGAAGAGCTGGAAAGATAGCCAACTAGACACAGCTGGGAAATGCCTTTTCCACAGAGAAGAGCCAAAATATCCAGTAAACCATTACATTTTGAATGGATCTTTAAAGAGGAAAAATCAGAAATCAATAGAGAGGTGACAGGCACTGCAGTTTAACAGGGAGGGAGCTGGGAAGCCTGCATGGAGCCGTTGGGTGCCAGGACTGGTCCCTGGACCCAGACTAGACCTAGAATGAAAAAACCCTAGGACACTACATTCCCACTATGGACCTCTGAGATCCTAGTGACAGGAATTCCCAAGACACCCATAGTCCTTCGGACTGGCAGAAGGAACCACCTGGAGAACAAGTAGAGGCAAGCTTGAATCTACGCACAGCCTAGAAGGCTTCACTGTTTAACTGCAGTGAAATGCAATAGGCACCCATACCCATCTTTCACTCCATCTTTCGCTGAGCGGGCGCAGCTCCTGCTCTCTGCCAAGCTAAGAGAGAGCAGGGCCACCATCGCTATGGGACTGAGGTGCTTCTGATCCATGCACCCCTTTGCCTACCAGCTCACAGCACAGCCTACACTGCCCCACCTGGATGTTTTACTGGCAGCCTAAGATCAGTTCATCCCCCCATTATGGATGGTGCTTGACTTTAAGGGGACAGAGGACAAAACTGTGGGCCAAGTCTCAACTCCCCAGTACTCAAGCACACCAGCTTGGGTTATCAAGCAAAAACGTATGCCTTGAGCTCAAGTAGGGGAAGAAATCTCACTGTCAGAACTCTGTGTGCCAGCACGGGAGATGGGCAGCACTGCTTTTGCAAGACCAGACTGGGACGGATAGGGCTTGATAGCTGTGGCTTCTCTCCCTGGGAAGCCATAGCCCAGAATGTCTGGAATGGCTCAGAAATCTGGGCACAGATGGCCTGGGACAAGCCTAACTTATTGGGAATGTTCCTGGGGCAGACACTGTTAGTAGAGCCCCTGGGTTCAGAGTGTGTGAGCTGGGCAGGCCCCACATCTGTCTGTGGGCTGAAAACACTGGGCTATGGGTATCATACTGGTGGAACATCCACAGTGCCTATGCCCAGCCTTGGGATCCCCTGCCCTAGAGCCACTGCATCACGAGACCACTAGCAAACATACCCCAAAACCCACTCTGACTTTGGCAAGCACAAGGGACTGGTAGATTTCTGGGGAGTCAGAGATCTCCTGGGGACCTAACCCTCAGTGTGTACCACCCCTACAGCAGAGGGAAGTACAGCCTGCTAAAGCCCCCTTTGGGGGAAAGGAAACACTGGCATAGTGCCAGCAATGAAGAGAATACAATGAAAGCCCAGAAATGGACTTGGAGAGCGAGTCTTCTCTTGTCCTATTTTGTCTCCTCCCCAGAGCACTGTTGCAGATGCACTGAAATACAAAAAGTGCAAGCATGGCTGAGTGAGAGCCTGTGTGTTGGCCCTCACTCTTAAGCACCATCTACCAGACTGCAGTCTGAATTATACCACCAAACAAAAATAATTTGCTACAACATACAATGCCTATGAAACCTATAACAGGAATCTATCTACAATTAAGGAACCTGTACAGAGCTTTGGCTCCCTGAAAGCACCCAGAAACAAAGCTAATAAATTCCATACAACATACATCACAATCAGGCTATAAAGGGAAAAAAGAATAAAAATTCAAAAAGCTTCATCCAAATGACAGCAATTTCAAAAAGAGAAAGGAAGTGTCAGCTTCCTCAGATGAAAAGGAAATAGCTCAAGAATATTAGCAATACAAAAAGCCAGAGTGTTTTGTTGCTCCCAAAGATCACACTAGCTCCCTGCCAATAAATCTTACCAGATTGAAATATCTAAAATGGCAGATATAGAACTCAGAATCTGGATGGCAAGGAAACTCATAAAGATCCAAGAGAAGATTGGAAGTCAATCCAAGGGAAGCCAGAAAAATTATCCAAGACTTGAAAGCCAAGATAATCACATTTAAAAACAAGAAAACTGAACTTCTGAAATTAAAAAAAAAAATTACTATAAGAATTTCAAAACACAGTTAAAAGTCTTAACAACAGACTAGACCAAGCTGAGTAAAGAATTTTGAAGCTTAAAGATGGGTACTTTGAATCAACCTAGTCAGACAAAAATAAAGAAAAAAAGATTTTTAAAAAATGAACAAGTCCTCTGCAAAAGGTGGGATTATCTAAAGTGACCAGACCTACAACCCATTGGTTTTTCTGAGAGAGAAGAAGAGAAAGTAGGTAACTTGGAAAATATATTTGAACATACAATTCATGAAAATGTTCCCAATCTCACTAGAGAGGTTGACATACAGATACAAGAAATTCAGATAACTTTGAAAGATACTATACAAGATGATCATCTCTGAGTTATATAGTCATCAGACTACCCAAGGTCAATACAAAAAAAAATTAAAGGTAGCCAGAGAAAAGGGCCATATTACCTATTAAGGGAATCCCATCAGACTAACAGCAATTTCTCTGAAGAAGATTTACAAGCCAATAGATACTGTGGGCTTGTTTTTTTCAGCATCCTTAAAAAAAAAATCCATCCAAGAATTTTATACCCCAACAAACAAGCACAAGCAAAGGAGAAATAAAATCTTTTCTAGACAAGCAATTGCTAGTGGAATTCAGTGCCACCAGACTGGCCTTATAAGACACATTTAAGGGGGTTCCGAATATGGAAATGAAAAACAATGATACTGGCTACGACATCAACAACAACAAAAACACGCGTAAGTACATAGCCCACAGACCCTATAAAGCAACTAAACAATCAAGACTACAAGCAACAGGCTAACAAAACCACACAGGAACAAAATTTCACATCATTTTTAACCTTGAAAGAAAATAGTCTAAAGATGCCACTTAAAATCAAAAAGTGGAATATTGGATTAAAAAGCAAGACTTAATCTTATGCAGTCTTCAAGACAACCATCTCACAATGATGCCCATAGCGTCAAAGTGATGAAAAATGATCTATCGGCTGGTTGTGGTGGCTCATGCCTGTAATCCCAGCACTTTGAGAGGTCAAGGTGGGTGGATCACCAGAGGTCAGGAGTTTGAGGCCAGCCTGACCAACATGATGAAACCCCATCTCTACTAAAAACATATTAGCCAAGCATGGTGGCGGGTACTTGTAACCCCAGCTATTCAGGAGGCTGAGGCAGGAGAATCACTTGAACCCGGCAGTGGAAGTTACAGTGAGCTGAAACAGTACCATTGCACTCCAGCCTGGGCAAAAAGAGCAAAACTCCATCTCAAAAAAAAAAAAAAAAAAAATCTATCACAGAAACAAAAAACACAAAAAAGGCAGGGGTCACTATTCTTGCGTCAGATAAAACAGACTTTAAGCCAGCAATGGTAAAAAACAACAACAACAACAACAACAACGAAAGTCATTCCATAATGATAAAACATTCAATTTAACATGAAGACTCAACTATCCTAAGTATATATTCCCTCAACGTTGGAACAACTAGATTTATAAAATAATTACTTCTAGATCTAAGAAAAGATTTTGACACACAATAATAATGTACTTCAACACTCCATTGACAGCATTAGACAGATCATTACGGGAGAAAACTAACAAAGAAATTCTGGACTTAAATTCAACACTTTACCAACTGGACGTACTAGACAGCTACAGAATACTCCATCCAACATCCGAAGAATATACGTTCTTCTCGTCTACAGAATGAACATACTCTAAAATTTACCACATGCATAAAGCAAGTCTGAACACATTTTTTTTTAAATGAAAATATACCAAGCCCCTTCTCAAACCATAGTGGAATAAAAATAGAAATGAACCCCAAGGGAAACTCTCAAAACTACACAAATGTGTGTAAACTAAAGACTTGCTCCTTAACAATTTTCAGGAAAACAATGAAATTAAGGAACAAATCAAAAACTTATTTAAAAACATGAAAATAACACAACATAATAAATCTCTGGAATGCAGCAAAAGCAGTGTTAAGAGGAATGTTTGCAGCCAGGCGCGGTGGCTCACGCCTGTAATCCCAACACTCTGGGAGGCTGAGGCGGGCGGATCACAAGGTCAGGAGATCAAGACCATCCTGGCGAACACGGTGAAACCCCCGTCTCTACTAAAAATACAAAAAATTAGCCGGGCGTGGTGGCGGGTGCCTGTAGTCCCAGCTACTCAGGAGGCTGAGGCAAGAGAATGGCATGAACCCGGGAGGTGGAGTTTGCAGTGAGCCGAGATCATGCCACTGCACTCCAGCCTGGGCAACAGAGCAAGACTCCGTCTCAAAAAAAAAAAAAAAAAAAAAAGAGGAATGTTTGCAGCACTAAACACTTACCCCGAAAAGATAAGAAGATATCAAGTTAACAATCTGATGTCAAACCTAAAAGAACTAGAAAAACAAGAGTGAACTAAATGCAAACCTAGAGAAGAAAATAAGTGATTAAAACCAGGGCAGACCAAATAAAATTCACACCAAAAAAGACAACATACCAAAGGAAAAAAAAAGTTGTTCCCTTGAAAGGATTAATAAGAATGACAGAATGCTAGCTAGATTAACAATGCAAAAGAAAGAGAAAATCCAAATAAACACAATCAGAAATGACAAAGGTGATATTACAACTGATCCCATGGAAATAATAAAAGAAGTTCAAGGGTTAAAATAATCAATCTTTATGCACGAAAGTTAGACATTCTAGAGGAAATTGACAAATTTCTGATAACATGACCTTCCAAGATTGAACAAGGAAAAAATAGAAATACTTAGCAGATCAATAATGACTTACAAAATTACATCAGCATTAAACAGTCCTACCAAATAAAAAATGTTCTGGACCAGATGGATTCTCAGGGAATTCTACCAAGTATGTAAAGAAGAGCTGGTCCCAATGTTAGTGAAACTATTCCAAAAAAAAAAAAAAAAAAAATCATGGAGGAGGGGATTCCCCCTTGACTCATTCTACAAAACCAGTATCATCCTGATATCAACATCTGGCAAAGACAGAACAAAGAATACCACAGATAATATCCTTGATGAACACAGACGCAAAAATCCTCAGCAAAATATTAGCAAACCGAACCCAAGGGAACATCAAAAATATAACCCACCAAAATCAAGAGAGCTTTATTTCTGGGATGCGAGATTGGATCAACATATGCAAATCAATAAATCTGATTCACCATATAAACAAAATTAAAAACAAAAACCATATGATCATCTTGATAAACAATAAAGCAATTGATAAAATCCACTGCTCCTCCGCTCCTTCATGATAAAAACCCCCAACAAACTAAGAATTGAAAGAACATATCTCAAAATAATAAGTACAACCTATGACAAACCCACAGCCAATAGCATACTAAATGGGCACAAGTTGGGAGCATTTCTATTAACAACTTGAACAAGCCAGTGATGTCCACTCTCACCACTCATATTCATCACAGTACTGGAAGACCTAGCCAGAGTGATCAGGCAAAAGAAAGAAATACAACTTCTTCTAATAGAAAAATAATTAGTCAAAATACATTTCTTCATTGATGCTATAACTCCATACTTAGAAAACCACAAAAGCTCTGCCAAAAGGTTCTGAGAATTTATACATGTCTTCAGTCAAGTTTCAAGATACAAAGTCAATGTAAAAAAATCAGTAGCATTTCCATACACCAATAATGTTCAAGCTGAGAGTCAAGTCAAGAATGCAATCCTATTTCAAATAGCCATAAAAAATACATAGAAATATAGCTAACCAAAGAGATGAACGATTTCTACAAGAAGAATTAGAAAACACTGATGACAGAAATCAGAAATGACACAAACAAACGGAAAACATTCTATACTCATAAATTGAATCAATATCATTAAAATGTTTATACTACCCAAAACAAACTACTAGATTTAACAAAATTCCTATCAGATTATCAACATTATTTTTCACAGAATTAGAAAAATCTAATCTAAAATTCAAATGGAATCAAAAAAGGGCCCTACAGCCAAAGAAATCTTAAGCAAAAAGAACCAAAGCCAGAGACCTCACATTACCTAACTTTAAACTACAAAGCTACAGTAACCAAAACAGAATAGTACTTGTTCAAAAACAGACACATAGACCAATGGAACATAATAGAGAAGCCATAATAAAGCCACACACATACAATCAACTTATCTTTGACAAACTCAACAAAAATAAACAATGGAGAAAAGATAGCCCATTCAATAAATGGTGCCGGAAAAACTTGCTACCCATATTCATAAGAATGACACTTGACTCCTTCCTCTCATCATATACAACTATTAACTCAACATAGATTAAAGACTTAAATGTAAAACCTCAAACTGTCAGAATCCTAGAAGGAAACCTAAGACATACTCTTCTGAACATTGGGTTAGGCAAAGTATTTATAACGAAGTCTTCAAACGCAAATGCAACAAAACCAAAAATTGACAGTTGGGACTTAGTGAAACTAAAGAGCTTCTGCACAGCAAGAGAAACTATCAATGGGGTAAACAAATGACCTACAGAATGGGAGAAAATACTTTCACACTATGTATCTAAAAAAAGATCTAATATCTAAAATCTATAAGGAACGTAAATTAACAAGTAAAAACAAGCAACCTCATTAAAAAGTGGCCAAAAAACATGAAGAGACACTTTTCTAAAGAAACTACACAAGGGACCAACAAACATGGAAAAATGCTCAACTTCAATAATAATCAGAGAAATGCAAATCAAAACCACAATGAGAGATTCTATCACACCAGTCAGAATGGCTACTATTAAAAAGTAAAAAAAATAAAAATAGGTTTTGACCAGGCATGGAAAAAGGTGAATGCTTATATACTGTTGGTGGGATTGTAAATTACCTCAGTCCCTGTGGAAAGCAGTTTGAAAATTTCTCAAAGAACTAAAAATAGAATTACCATTTTGCCCACCAATCCCATTACTTTCTATATGCCCAAAGGAAAGTAAATTGTTCTATCAAATGCACCCCCAACAAAACCAAACACCTGCACTGGCATGATTATCATAGCACTATTCAAAATAGCAGACATGGAATCAACCTAGGTATCCATCGATGGTGGATTGAATAAAGAAAATGTGGTACATATATACCATGGAATATTACACAGCCATAAGAGTATGAAGTCATGTTTTGCAATTACACAGATGCAGCTGGAAGTCCTTATCTGAAGTTAATTAATGCAGAAACATAAAACCAAATAATGCATGGTCCCAGTTATACGTGGGAGCTAATCATTGGTGCACATGGACACAGAGTTGGGAACATTGGACACTGGGGATTTAAGAAGAGGGGAAGGAGGGCGCAGGAACAGGGTTGAAAAACTACCTATCAGGTACTATAGGGCTACAGAATCATTAGAAGTCCAAACCTCAGCATCACACAATATACCCATGTAACAAACCTGCACATGTACCATTTGAACCTAAAATTTTAAAAAAATCAAAACACAAACAAAACAACACAATAGAAAACAAAAAATAGTCTAATTGTATCATATGCACACCACTAATATCTGAATATATAAAGAACTACTAAAAATTTAGGAAAGAAATACTGTTATTATTAAAAAATCTTTGGAATTTATAAACCATTAGTTCTCAGGTAAATCAATGCAAATTATTGTTGTCTACGGAGAAAATGTTCAGTAACACTCATGATAAGAAAATGCATATCCACAATTAACAAGGATGCAATTTCCCATTTATCAAAAATTCAGAAGCTTGACAAGCCCTATAGATAGTTGTGGGAAAATCGGCACTCTCATATATCACTTGTACATATAAAAAATGAATGATGACATTTTTATTTAGGAGTATTTATTAATATATAGTGAAATTATAGATGTATTTTCTCTGACCAAGTAGTCTCAGTTTTGAAAATCTGGTTTTAAAAATTCTAATATATTTAATAACATAAATATATATGTGGTAGCTCTACTGAAATAGACAAGTGGAGACTAGAAGAAGCTTGAAGACAAATCCATCACAAATGCATTGAACAAAATATGGTATGTATTTTAGGATAAATAAAGACTTAATGAGGAAAGTTTTTAATGTAAGATTTTAGCTGTATTAGTTTTCTAAGGCTGCTATAAAAAAAATACCACAAAATGGATGACTTAAAACAACAGAAATATATTTATTTACAGTTCTGGAGATTAGAAGTCTAATAAAGGTGTTGGCAGGCTCATGTTCTCTCTGACGGTTCTAGGGGAAGACACTTCCTTGCCTTTTCCCAGCATCTGACAGTTGCTGCCAATCCATAGCATTCCTTGGCTTGCAGCTGCATAACTCCAGTCTTTGTTTCCATTGTTGCATGTTTTTCTTCCCTCTGTTTGCCTCTGTGTCTCTTTTTTTTTTTCTTATTGAGACTCCAGTGATTAGACTAGGGTCGACCTTAATCTAGTGCAGGCTCATCTTAACTTGATTACATCTGAAAAGATCCTACTTCCAAAATGGTATGATGTAAATGTTTTTGTGCCATGTGAATGTCCACCAAACAGTGATCTCAGCAGAGAGGGACTTTAATAACCAAGTGGACAGAAAGACCCATGCTTTGTGTACAAGTCAGCCTCTTTCCCCAGCAACTCCTATCATTACCAAGAGGACTCATGAACAAAGTGGCCATGTTAGTAAAAATGGAGGTTATGAATGGGCTCAGCAAAATAGAGTTCCATTTATCACGGCTGACCTGACTATAGCCATTGCTAAGTGTTCATTCTACAAGAAGCAGAGACCACTGCTGATTCCCTGATATGGGAGTATTCCCTGGCGCAATCAGCCAGCTACTTGGTAGCAGGTCTATTGCACTGCATGACTTCCATCATGAAAGGGCAGTGCTTTGTTTTTACTGAACTAGATATTCACCTGAATATAGATTTGCTTTCCTTTCATGGAATGCTTCTGTCAAATCTACTGTCTGTTGATTTACAGCTAGAAAAGAAGGCCCGAGAGTACCTGGCAAACCACTGGTGTAAGTCCAAGAGTCCAAAAGCTGAAGAACTTGCAAACTGATGTTGGGGGGCAGGAAGCAACCAGCATAGAAGAACGAAGAATACTAGAAGACTCAGCAAGTCAGCTCCTTCCACCTTCTTCTGCTTGCTTTATTCTAGCTGCTCCGGCAGCTGATTACATGGTGCTCACCCAGATTGCGGGTGGGTCTGCATCTCCCAGTTCACTGACACAAATGTTAATCTCCTTTGGCAACACCCTCACAGACACACCCAGGAACAATACTTTGCATCCTCAGTCAAGTTGACACTCAATATTAGCCATCACAAGTCCATCCCTTGTCAACTTGAACCCATACACATCTCCTGAAATTACACATAATCTTCAAATAAAGACAATAATGATGTCATAATTACACCTAACTTAATACGGCTATCCTTCATACAACCAGAAGTGAATTATTAACCGAAATGCTATTACATAAAGTTAACAACACTTAACTGCTGATATGAAGTTAATAATGTCACTTGATAAGGGAAAAGCAAAGGAAATAAATAAAGGTATTTTCTTAGTAGAAGTGTATACATGCACAAACATGTAAGAAGGAAATCCACATGACAATTACAGGTCTCATTTCTGCAACTGGTCTTGTGGTCGTAGCTGGTATTGATGACTACCTTTTTCTACTAACCATTCTGTATTCCCTTTGCCTTCAGCTAGCACGTCAGCAGGCTGTTATTTTTTTACCTGGTGAAGTCACCCAAACCTTCATTCCTGAAGCGTCTGGGCCATTTGTAGTCCTGCCTAGATTGGGTTGTTGTAGTTTTCCTTTGACCTTAATCACAGGGCATGGTAGTACTAAAAGACGGCCTAAGGGATCTCCTGTATTCCACACATATTCTTCCTTACCTCCACTGTGGAGTAGTAACCTGATTTCATCTTGATAGTCCAGGTCAATCACCCAAGCCAACACTGTAAGTCCTTTCTTGACCTGTTGACTTAGAGGTGGGAGGAGCCCAAAGTGGCCAGGTGGCAATTTTAACTTTCAGTTTAATGGTATCATTCTTGTGTCGACTGGTGGCAGAATTCCTCCCTCTGGAACTAAGGCCAGCAGAACACAATGTTGGGGGAACTGGAAGTAAAATTTTTGCTACTGGGTCACTAGGAGTGATGGTGAGTGGTGCCACTTCTACTTCTACCCCTTGATTCCTAGGCTTGTGAATGCTGGCTATGAGGGAAACAGTACCATATATTGGATGCTGATTCAGGACATACACAACCTTCAAGAGAACTTTGCCGAGCCCTGCAAAGTATTGTCACCTAGTTGGTGGTGTAATTGTGATTTCAAATGGCCTTTCCACTGTTCTATGAATCCAGCTGCTTTAAGATAATGGGCAACAAGATACAATCAGTGAATTCCATGAGCATGAGCCCACTGCCACACTTCCTTAGCTATAAAATAAGTGCCTTGTTTAGAGGCAATGCTGTGTGGAATGCCATGATGGTGGATAAGGCTTTCCATGAGTCCACACATGGTACTCCTGGCAGAAGCATTGCCTGCAGGATAGACAAACCCATATCGAGAATAAGTGTCTATTCCAGGAAGGACAAACCACTGCCATTTCTCTGATGAAAGATGTCCAATATAATCAACCTGCCATCAAGTAGTTGGCTGATCACCACAAAGCATGGTGCCATATGAAGGGCTCAGTGTTGGTCTTGCCTGCTGCCAAATTGGGCACTCAGCCGTACTCCAGGCCTAAGTCGGACTTTTGAAGTTTTTTTCTAATGTCTGCAGCTAACTGAGTGATAAACTTATCCTTTAAGATTAGTTGGCCTTCAATAGAGTCAGGTGACAGGGAGATATGCTTCCTTAATGCCTCCCTTACTCTCTCCAGAAAGGCAGTAGGATTTTCTTCCTTTCCTTGTGTTATAGTGGACATCATTGAATAATTCATAGGCTTCTTCCTAGTTTTCCTTAGTCCTTCTAGCACTCAAGTTAGCAAATATCTGTGGCACCAATCTCCATGTTCTGATTCTGTGTCCTAATGAGGGTCTACACTGGGAACTGCCTGCTGGCCTGTGGGGAATCATTCTCTTTTCTCTGTTGTCATCCTATCATTGACCTGACTGAGATACCAGAGATCACCAAACTCTCGGGCTGCTGTTATGGCAGCACTTCTCTCATTTGGGGTTAGTGTCTGATTTAGCAGTAACATTATATCTCTCCATGTCAGATCAAAGGATTGCCCTAACCCTTGTAAAACATCAATGTAGCCATCAGGGTAATCTGAGAATTTACCTAAGTCTATTTTAATTTGCTTTAAGTCTGAGAGAGAAAAACGTACATGCACTCTGGCTGGGCCGAATTCTCCTCCTCCCACTGCTTGGAAGGGGCATAATTGGGGAATACTGGCACTCTTTGGTTCATTGTTTACCTGTTTGTCTATCTGCTTTTGGACTGTTTGGGTTCAAGGGGGGTGCTTATTAGTTGGGGAAGGAGTCGGGGGAACACTGGGGTAGGGAGGTAGACTCTGAGGGCTTCCTGTAAGACATAAACCACACTTTTTACATAATTGTGAGTGGTCTCTTAATGAAAAGAAAGTTTGCACATATGGCACTTCACTCCATTTGCCTTCTTTTCTACAAAAGAGGTCTAGCTGTAAGATGGTGTTATAATTTGTACTTCCCTCAGGAAGCCAGGTTTCTCCCCCTTGAAGAGGATATCCTGGCCAGGCAGTGCTGCAGAAGAATATAAGTCATTTCTTTCTTGACATCTGAGGGTCAAATTGGTTCTAATTCTCCAGAATACATCTTAGGGGCGCTTTTGCCTTGGGGGGAACGTTTCCCATCTGAAGAAAGAACATAAGGATGCCAGCACCCCTAAGTCATTTTCCGATGAGCATTAGTCCTAGAGCATCCTCTAAGGGCCTAATGCTTATTCTTTTTCAGCGTGCATAACCACCCATGGACCTCTGCTTATTGGATTAGTTACGCTCACCAATGTAGCAGTTCTGCACTCGTTTTCCTGCCTTTCTTGACCACAAAGAAAGGGGCCTGGGCTGCTGGATTCTAGTGGTCCTTTACCAGCATGCCCAACATTGCCTTTGCGCTCAGGGGTGAGTCCTAGAGCTGGGCTGGGTTCCTGAGTATTTCATAACAACCCAGCTGCCCCATCAAGATGCATTCCCATAAACAACAGCTCTTCTGCAAATTCATTTCAGAGACGGTGTAGCTAACCTTTTGAGTCAGGATTGAGATAGTCTTTTGATTCTGTAAGTACTTTAAGGCTTGGCTGAGTGCAAACAGCTCCCACATTTGAGGAGACCAATTATTAGGCAAATTTTTAACTCTGCTTCCACAAGAGTCTCCGTACCAATTACTGAATACCCATTGTAGTTTTTTCCTCAGTCACCTGGGAGGAACCATCTATCGTCCTGTCCTGAAGGGAGTTCCTCCTAGGTCTGGTGGGACCTTTGTGTGGTAATTAAGATTTAAATCCCCTGTTAGGAAATCTGCTGGGTTAAGGGAATTATCAGTGGTTGGAGTTACATTACCCTTTTCTAACATAGTAGCCCCATACTTTAAGATTATTGAGTTAGTAAGCTGCCTTTTTGCTTTTTTTTTGTTTTTTTTAACTTAGAATAACTGAACTGGTGAGGTGTGCTCACAATGAGGTTTCCTCTAAAAGTTACTTATCTACTTTTAGCAAAGCAGTTGCTGCTACCGACTGAATGCATTTGGCCTATCCGCGGGTTACTGGGTTAAGGATTTGCTACGCCCTTATTTACACTGACAACAAAGCGGCAATTATCAATTACAGGTTTTAAATTTACCCTGGCTTTTAAAGGAATAGGGCACACTTTTTTTTTTTTAACTATTTCTTTTTCTTTCTTCTTCTCTTTGACTGCCTGTTTGTCTCTTTCTCCATCTCTCTCTCTCTCCATCTCTCTTAGCCATTACAAACTTGGGGCCCTCGCAAGGGTGGTGGGGAACAGGTCCCACATAACTGCCCATGTCAAGAGCTGTATACCTAAATCGGGAGGGATACCAGGGATAAGACTCCCTGGGTTATAGCCTAGGTGCCTAAGGACACAGCATAGAGCCTCCTTAGATCCCTTTGGAGACACAACTTGCTAGAGGAAATGAAAGTCTGAACCATTAGTACCTAGGAGGCAGGGATCAAAGGAAGTAGATAAAGAGGTAAGGAGAATTTTGGGGCTAAACTCTCAAGAAAGTCGGAGTCGGGACCCCGGAGGTATAATTCAGAAGGAAAGGTAGGGGCGCACGCATGGGCGACTGCTGAGTAGAGACTTCTGGCCGCGCCATGATCTCAACCGGCTACTGCCGGGAGTTCGGGACAACAGCTTTCTGCCTCCAGTCAGCCCTTGGCTTCCCCAAGAAAACTGAAAGTGGAAGCTGGCTCCAGGCAGACCAAAGTCCCCAACAGAAGGCTTGGGGGTTGTTAGAAAGCCCTTCCCCAGATAGCCTCACACCTGAGTCTTAAGTCTGGCGGCCATGCTAATCATTTTTAACTGGTGACAGGTGCCCAGTATTTTCCTCCAGTTCTAAGGATAGAACAGAATAGCAAGCGAAAGTGGTCCAATATTACTCACAGCTTTGGATGTCCCTTCATGGTCGCCAAAATGTTAACAGGGGTCCTTGTTCACAGAGCTCCCAAGACGGTGGTGAGCCACTTCCAAGATGGCGGCAGGCTGCTTCCAAGATGGTGGCAAGCCTCATGTTCTCTGACCTGGGGTTCTTGGCCTCACGGATTCCAAGGAATGGAATATTGGGCCACGTGGTGAGTGTTATAGCTCTATTAGAAGCCGTGGGTCATGGAAGAGAACCGTGGAACCCAGTGACTAGTGTTCAGCTGGATTAGGATGAACCCAGCCACTCAGCCATGCAGGAACAATGGCAAGCCTTTAGCACTATAGGGAGTGGCAATGGGAGTCTTGCTGGATCAGGAGCACAGCGGACACCCTGCCGGATCCGGAGGGATGGGAGTCAGCAGCGGGATGGGAGTCAGCGGCGGGTCTGTGACAGCGGCAAACAGTAGTGGTGGATGGCGAGTGAAAGCTCAGCTCAAGCCGTAACAAACATGGACCAGAAGAGTACAGTTGCAAGATTTAATAGAGTGAAACACAGTGAAAACAGAGCTCCTATACAAAGGGAGGGGACTCAAAGGAGGTTGCCGTTGCCGGCTCAAATGCCTGGGTTTATATCCTGGTCCTTGTCCCTCCCACTGTGCTCTCAGGCAATAGATGACTTGCTATTTCTTTACCTCCTGTTTTTGCCTAGTTAGCATTTTAGTGAGCTCTCTGATTGGTTGGGTGTGAGCTAAGTTGCAAGCCCTGTGTTTAAAGGTGGAGCGGTCACCTTCCCAGCTAGGCTTAGGGATTCTTAGTTGGCCTAGGAAATCCAGCTAGTCCTGTCTCTCACTCCCACATGTCCCCATTCCAAGTTTCAGGGTTCCATTCTTTTCCAATTAATGCCCTCACTTTAACAGTAGACACCTGAGGAGAGTGAGCATGCATCTTTCATTGCAGGCCAGCCACTCACATGATAAGAGCTTGTGTCTGATTTTCCCCAATTACATAATTCTTTAGCACCCATCATGTTTGAGAAAACATTGCTTCTGACCAAGGATATCAATTCACAGCAGAGTGTGGCAATAGGCCTAGGATCCTGGTATTTATTGATCTCATTTTGTTACCCAACATACTGAAACAGCTAACTTGAGAGAATGATAGAATATTCTTTGGAAGACTCACCAGTTGCCATTTAGGTGGTAATACTGTATAGTGCTGTAATAACGTCCTCCAGGAACCTTTATATGCTATAAATCAACTTCCCATACATGGTGCTGTTACTCCTAAAGCCCAGATTCATAGGCATAAAAATTAACATGTGGAGATTAAACACCATTACCATTGGTGATTATTGAAAAATTTTGCTTCCTTTCTCCAGGATCTTATGCCCTGCTTAGTTTCAAAGGGAGCAATGATTCCATCAGGAAATAAAATGATAATTCCACTAATTTCTAAGTTAAGACTTCCATTCGTTTACTTTGGCCTCCTTATTTCTTTGAATCTTAGTAATTTTCCTGGACTGCATATATGTCTTGCTATGTATTTAACTCAATGTTATCTTATGAAATTCTGAATCTAATTGTTACTTCCCCAGTCTAACTAGAAATTTAGAATACTTTAACTTTCCTCTGGTCTCTCCTTTCTTCTTATTCACATACTTGAAATCTCAGGTTTTAGTTATATCTTATTTTCTACCCATTCAATTTTAATACTAATTCCAATTTTCTTTGCCTACAAAGTGTTGTCAGTTACTATATCCATCTTTGAGTCTTGTGTTCAGTTTCTTTCCTTCTGAATTTAACATTTTTCGTTCCTGAATTTCCTATTAAAATAGTTATATAATAAGGTCTTTAGTAAGAACAGCTAGGTAAAGTATTCTAAACAATATTTCACTCTTAGTTCTTGGGCATTTCCCTCTATTGCTACTGATTAGCCTTTTGTAGGTCTATTTTCTATTATTCCATTAAAAATATATGCTTTGTAATTCTATTCTGTGGATACATTTTTTCTTTGGAATATTCTGCATTTTTGTATTTTTTGGTCTTGTTTGCTTACTGTTTTCAATCTGAATGTCTTTTCAATTCTAGAATATTCTTCAGCACTATATATATACACACACACACACACACGTGTATATATATGTGAATATGTGTGTATATATACACACACATATATAGTGCTGAAGAATATTCTAGAATTGAATATATATATATATCTCATTCTAGAAGCAAATAATTGAGAAATGGAAAATTTATTATTTTATTTATTTTTTAAAATATTTTAAAATATACACACACATATG
This sequence comes from Gorilla gorilla gorilla, assembly GCF_029281585.2. Taxonomy (NCBI): domain Eukaryota; kingdom Metazoa; phylum Chordata; class Mammalia; order Primates; family Hominidae; genus Gorilla; species Gorilla gorilla. Next base: position 83,918,970 of record NC_073238.2, on the reverse strand, counting down.
TGGTCTTTTAGAATACATGTCTAAATATCCATCTGTATCTATCTATCTATCTTTATATCTATCTAATCACTCACAGGGTTTTTATTTGTCAAGTGCCCCAACTGACTTCTTAAAATTTCCTATCTCTATGCCTAAAGTGTTTTGTTGTGTTTGAGCTCTTTTCACCAAGCTATCTCATCTATTACTTTTCTTTCCATGTTTACATTTATACCTCCATGTTTATATTCATGCTATTTTATTTTACATTTTTGTATATTTCTTGATTACATTCTGTAATATATTTTTTCCAGGATTATTCTCTCTGATTATTGGCTTCTGAGTGGTCTCTAAGAGAATGTATTGTTTGCTATTAGTAAGTTCTTACACTTTATAAGTCCTGGAGCAGCTACCTTTGTTATCTAATGAGTGCAATTTTTGTCCTTCCCTCACTGATTAGAAAGCATTCATAGGGATATAAACAGCAGCAAAGGTAATAGCTACTTCAACTCTTGTTCACTGCCTTGGCTTTAAACTTCTTTTGCAATTCAGGTCCTCAGGAATTTATGTTCTTCTTTTATCTGAAATATGAAAGAAATCTTGTATATTTATATATACATATTTAATATATGTAAAAAGTATAAAACATATAAATGTACTTATATGTAAATACATACATAATCTGTAGCTTTTGCCTTGTTTGCAACTGGTTTTAAGGCCACTTTGAGGAAACATGAAGGGCTAGTTATAGATTTATAGCTCAGTTATAATAAATATTTAAAATGTCTGTATTCATTATAGGCTAAATCAGAATTTCAGGTCAGTAGAAGTATTTTCTAAATTGTTTTAATATGATTCTTGCTATAAATTGTGGAGAATAAAAGTAAGAAAGCAGGATAATTAACAGGGACATTTCCCAGTCATATAACCTGAGTATTGGTCTATGTAAAAGAAAAGTGCTCAAACTAAAATATATATGTTTTATATTAAATCTGAATTTATATTTATATACAAATTTTTTAAATATTTTTATCCCAATTATTTTTATATTTATATCCCAATATTTATTGGGATATAGGCCCCCCCATCAAAATTTTTAAATTCAATTTTATTTTAAATGACAGCAGGACGAAATTAAGATACAAATGTGTAATACCTAATTCTTCTAACTGAACAAGCTTGATTTATTGAATAAATAAGACACATCTAATAAACAGGTTTGAGTATAACTGAAATGAATTGTTAAAATATGATAGAATATTTATATGGACATTTATACCCAGCTACCAACGATCTTCCTTGTTATGTTGTGTTAATTTCACACCTACTTTTCGATTGAAGCAAGACTTTTAAAGAAATAAATAACATAGCATTGTATCTGTGGTAGAAACCATGTGCACAACAGGCTAGAAGTGGGAGAGATGAGATTAAAGAAAAGTGAAAAAATTCATTGATCTCTTACCCAAATTTTAGGATTGTCCATGGAAACTTTGGAAATATAGGTGTGCTTAATTTTAAAATTGTGTGTACTTCTCCCTTTTTAGAGGATCCAATGAGTAACTTTTTAAATGTTTGATTGCAGTTATGGGCACATCATGTAAGTAATAAAGGAAATTTTTTTCTAGTAATCACAGCTGCTAGAGGACAAGGTGGCAACAGAAGCAGTGGTACAGCCATCTGCTCTACAGAAAGCAAGATGGAATTCTTTGGGACTGTTGATTAAACAAGTTTATTTAACTTCTTTTTGGAGAAAAAATCTTTTGAAATTATAAATTCAATTAATAGGTTATTGACCATCAAGAAAGAGCTACCTTCATTTTAAGTTTACATTTTCTCACGTTTTAAATTGCTGTCTATGACAGCCTTTAACTTTATTAAATTTACAGATTGTGCTATCTTATTTTCATACAAACTATGAAATCTATAACGGACAAAGGATGTCATAGTTTCAGCCATCTCACATTGATTAGAGAATATTACAACATATGAAATAATCATAAAAATACCTGAACTTAATTGTAAATTATTTATATCACTTATATTTCTTTTGTTTTTGATCATTCCTTCATCAGGAAGAGAAGTGGAAAAATAATTAAAGTCACACTGGTCAACTTGGATGGAAAATAGATTAAAGCCCTAACTAAAATGGTTTTAAGTGTCATCCATAAAGTGCTCTTCCCATAACCAATAAAGATGGCAGAATTCGGTCAGTTAACATTCACCTATTAAAAAATGATTTATACTGGATCATTGATAAAAACTGAGCTAAGAATGGTACCAGTTATTGAAACATAACTTCAAACCTGAGGCTAGCCGAAGGATTTATTTTCCTCTCCCAAATATAATTTACAAGAGTAACAAGCAAGTCATTTGATTAATTCTTATTCCACTCACTTTAGTTCTTATTATTTTGCCCAAAGCACCGGTAATTAATTAAGATAAAAATAATATGAGATGAGAAGCAATTAAAATGGTATAAATTTTCCTTAATTAAGTCTCTCAACTTAGCAGGTTATATTTTGGCATTTTTTATTCAAGTATAGCTGAACAAATTGTCATATTTCTTAGGAAAAATGGTTTATCAAATATATTTGCACATGTGCTGGAGATACATACCTTTTGCCAGAATAGAATAACAATTTCTTTCAAAAAAATTGTTACTAAATTAACTCATTATAAAATAATACAAAAAAGTGTTATTTTTCCAAAAAAAAATAAATATGAATCCAATTTTGCCTAGAGTGTTGAAGCCCCCAATGTTTGCAATTATTTGCATCTTCATCCAAACAGATGGCATGCTTAAATTCTCCAAGTATTATCACCTCTCTGCCTTTCCCAGTTTTCTGTCAAAGCAAACAACAGTAACTCTTGATAGAAAACAAATAATCATATGAATAGTACAAAGTGAATGTTAAACTTAAACTTACCATGTTTCTGTCAGAAACATTTATTGATAAATTAAACTATTAAAAGATTAAATTAACTATTTTAACAAATTAGCACATTTAACACATTTAGCTATAAAGCTACATTAACTAGAAATATAAAAATAATGGATAACTGAATTGGGTCCAGATATTTAACCATTTTTTAGTCACATCTTGTTTTGGAAAATATTGCTTAGGAAGCATTCTATTATGATAACAGTTATTAAACTGAGCTGGGTCTTGAATTTCATCAATGATCAAATGCAGTAAGGTATAGAAACACCAGAATGTGAATTTATACATGTCAGCGTCTCTTTTATGCTCTTTCCTTTTTTCTCCCTCTCCCTTTTCTCTCCTTTTTCTCTTTCTCTCCCTTCCCTCTGCTTTTCCATACACACACACACACACACACACACAAACACAAACACACACACACATACAAACGAGTTGCTAACCATTTTGAGAAGCTTCATTGACTTCTTAGATTGTATACTTAGACATTTATTTTAGAACTGAAATGTGGGTTAAATGTTATCATTGTAAATATTACTATTTTAGTCATTCTTCCTCTATCAAATCACATCCCACCACTGAGTCTATATCATCACATGGTTTTATCCATTTCTACATTTAAGCCTCAGATGAAGCGTTATCACCTACTGCACATCTCCTAGGCAGAGGAGGCGAGTTGTCAACCAGCACTCTATTCCATTATCCTTTTTACTTTACTTTTGATTATATATTATCATTTGAAATTATTTTTATCATTCATTGGATTACTTTTTTGCTTCTACTTACCCTTTGTAGATTGCAAATTACAAGAAAGAATGAAAGATGTCAGTTTTGCTAACTGCTACGTTATTGGCACCTCTAACAATACCAAGCTTGGGGAAGTGTTCAGTAAATTCCAGGTGACAAAAATATAAATGGAGAAATATTATGTCTTTAAAAACATTAATGAAAGTTACTAATAATAAATAATTTAATCATGTATAAAATTACTTATTTCACAGTTAATAATACCTTTTCTTTTAAAAAGAAATTTCTTTACTACATACATCTGTCCTCTCTATTTTATTTATATATATAATGTATGTGAGTTTAGCCTTCTCTACTAAGCTGATTTTAAAAAACAACCTTAACAATATAATTTCAATATTCCAGACAGACTGTGTTCACTGTCATGGGATATTGACTCACTAAAAATCAATGTCCATTGATGGCAGAAAACACATGTTATAATTAACATAAAATATTTGAGTGTTATAAAGAAAAAATATTAAACACATGACCTCAATATTTGAATAACAATCACTTTGTCCTCTTAAAACTTTCTGCCTATTTCTTCCCGTGGATTATAAGGAATTGTAATAACTATTTTTACTTTTTTTTGGATAAAATGAGGTCTTAGTGTGTCTTTGCTATTACCTTTCATGTCTAACACAATTTATGGGGATTTGTAATGTCTCAAGGGCTGTATGTTAGGAGGAAAATATTCTTATGCATTACTGCTCCACACCAAAAGTTCTTGGGCTTGGAATATAGCAGATTATTAAAGCCCACAAAATAAATCAATGAAGCTGGAAATGAATATCAACACAGATATTTTCATGATTTTGCAGTTATGTATGTGAAATTAGATTTCATTATTTATATCTCAAAACCTTCCAAAGTTTCCAGTCAAGATGGTGGACTAGAAGCAGCTAGTGTATGCCGTTCTCACAAACAGGAAACAAAGTGGTGAGTAAACACTGAACCTCAAGCCAATTGTCTAAGAAACCATGTCAGGATCCATCAAGGGAGTAAAAGGACACAGAGATTAGAGGAGAGTGAAGCTGGGCAGCCGCTCATCTGGGATCATCATGGAGGTAGAAGAAGCTCCCCAACATAGGAAAACAGTGAGCTAGTGACAGCCCTCAGGAAATCCACACTTCCCACAGGAACCTGTGCAATCCTAGGAACAGGAGAATCCTCCTCATCCCCTCAGGTCTTAGAACGATACAGAGAAGTGCCCAGAGTTTTTGCGGAGGCAACACTCGAGTCCACAGGGATATCCACAGGTCTTGGACTCCAGAGTAACCTGGTGCCAGATGCGATAACCTCAATAGAGGCCACAGTCATGATGCCCAGGAGCAGTAAGATTGCTCCACACCTCTTTGCCAGACAAGGCTTGGCACCAGCTTCCAGCACAGTAGCCTCGCTTCTGCTTGAACTCTGATGGAGATAGCTCCATGTTCCCATGGGAAGCACCACGTTTGCAGAGCAGGCAACTCCACACATCTCTGCTGCTCATAGCCAGGTGGTCATGCCTGCTTGCCTTCAGCACAACAAACTGGCTTCTGCCTGAACGCTGCAGGTAGGTTCAGCTTTAGGTTTCCCCAAATCTCTGCAGATGAGTGTACTTCTGTGTTCCCTTTGGAGGCACCCAAAGGGTACACTGGGTGACTCCATCCACCCCTGCTCCTCATTACCAGGCAGTACATATCAGTTGGGTATGCCAGCACAGCATGCCCACCTATGTCTGAACTCTGTGGGTTGGTAAAGTTCTGTGTTCCCCTGGGAAGACCCATACGGTTGATAGGGTGACTCCACCCACCCATACTGCTCCTAGATGGGTGAGACATACTGGCTTGGGCTTACAGACAAGGAAGAATCTGGATGGCAAGGAAGCTCATGACAAAAGGCTAAACCCAATCCAAGGAATCCAGAGAATACAGTGACACTACCTAGGAGCTAAAGGATGAAATGGACATTTTAAGAAAGTAGCAAACTAAACTTCTGGAACTGAAGAATTCACTTCAAGAACTTTATAATATGATTGAAAGCATTAAAAGCAGAATAGATCAAGCTGAGGAAAGAATTTCAGGGCTTGAAGACCAGTACATTGAAACACCTCAGTTACATATAAATAAATTTAAGAGATTGTTAAACATGATCAAAACTTCTGAGAAATATAGGATTATGTAAAGAGACAATATATATGACTCATTGGCACTCCTGAAAGAGGAGAGTGAGCAACTCTAAAAACATATTTGATAATATAGTTCATGAAAATTTCCCCAATCTTGCTAGAGGGGAGGACATCAAAATTTAAGAAATACAGAAAACTCTATACAAAATACAGGTACATAATGGCCAGATTCACCAAATATCAACACAAAATAAAAAAAATTAAAGGCTCCTAGAGGGAAAGACCAGGTCATCAGGCTAGCAGTGAACTTTTCAGCAGAAACTTTATAAACCAGATGAAATTAGAGTCCTATTTTCAGCATTTTTTAAAATTTTTATTTTCAGCATTCTTAAAGAAAAATATATTCCAACAAAAATTTTATATCCTGCCAAAATAAGCTTCTTTAGAGAAGGGAAAGTAAAATCCTCCTCAAACAAGCAAGCACTAAGGGCATTTGTTACCACCAGACCAGCCTTACAAGAAATTCTTAAGGGAGTACTAAATATGGCAACAAACATTAAAACCTGCTACCACAAAAACAGTCAAGTATATGGCCTGCAGACAATATAAAGCAATTACACAATCAAGTCTACAGAAGAAACAGCCAACGACGTGATGACAGGATCAAAATCTCCTATATTGATGCTAACCCTGAATGTAAATGGCCTAAATGCTCCAATTAGGCATATAGTGGCAAGCTGGATAAAAAGACAAGAATCATTTGCTGTCTTTAAAAGCTACATCTCATATGTAATGACACTTATAGGCTCAAAGTAAAGGGATGGAGAAAGATCTACCATTCAAATGGAAAAGAGGAGGAACTGATATTGTTATATCAGATAAAACAGACTGTACACCAACCACAGTAAAAAAGTACAAAGAGCAGCATTACATAACAATAGAGTGTTGGATTTAACAAGAGTTAACTATCCTAAATATATATGCACCCAAGATGGGAACATTTAGATTTATAAAACAACTTCAACTTGACCTAGGAAAAGATTTAGACAGCCACACAATAATAGTGGGGGGACTTCAACATCCTGCTGACAGCATTAGACAGACCATCAAGACAGAAAACTAACAAAGGATTTCTGTGCTTAAATTTGACACATGACCAATTGAACCCAATAGACATTTACAGGATATTCCACCTAAAAACAAAAGAATATTCATTCTTCTTATCTGCAGAGAGAACATAATCTAAGATTGACCACATACTCAGCAATAAAGCAAGTCTAAATAAATTTTAAAAAAGCATACCAAGCACACTCTTGCATAACAATTACAATAAAAATAGAAATAATACCAAGAAGATGTCTCAAAAATACAGAAAAAAGTGGAAATTAAACAACTTGCTTCTGAATACCTCTTGGGTGAACAACAAAATTCAGGTAGAAATCAAAAATTTCTTTGAAAGTAATAAAAATAGAAACACATCTTACCAAAATTTTTGGAATATAGCTAAAGTAATGTTAAGAGGAAAGTTTATGGTGCTAACTGCCTTCATCAAAAGGTTAGAAAAATCTCACACTAATAATCTAACATTGAACCTATAGGAATCAGGAAAAAAAAAATACAACACCAAAGCTAATGGAAGAAAAGAAATAACTGAAATTAGATAAGAATAAAATGGAGGCCCAGATGTTTATACAAAAGATCAATATAATCAAATATTAGTTCTTCAAAAGAATAAACAAGAGTGATAGACTGTTAGCTAGATTAACAAAGAAAAAAAAAGACAGAAGATCCAAATAAGTGCAATCAGAATTTAGAATGATGAGATTACAACCAATTCCCCAGAAGTAAAAAAGATTCTCAGAGACTATTATGAACATGAATTAGGAAATCTAGAGGAAATGGGTAAATTTCTGGAAAGACACAAACTCCCAAAATTGAACTAGAAATAAAATGAAAACCTGAACAGACCAATAACAAGTTCAGAAATTGAATCAGTATAAAAACAAAAAACAGAAAAAAAAAATCTACCAACCCCAAAACATCCTGGACCTGATGGATCCACAGCAAGATTATATCACATGTACAAGTAAGAACTGATACCAATCCTACTGAAACTACTTCAAAAAATTGAGGAGGAGAGGTTCCTCCCTAACTATAATTCTATGAAGCTAGTATCATCCTATTAACAAATTCTAGCAGAGACAGGACCAACAATGAAAACTACAGGACAATATTGCTGATGAACATAGATACAAAAATCCTCAGTAAAATACTAGCAAATCATATCCAACAACAAATCAAAAAGTATATTTTATTGCTATAATGGAAGATTAGTTCAACATAGTAAATCAGCAAAAGCAATTCACTGCATAAACAGAATAAAAAACAAAAAACATATGATCATCTCAATATATGCAGAAAAATCTCTGATAAAGTCTAAGATACCTTCATGATAGAAACTCACAAAACACTAGGCATTGAAGGAACATGCTTCAGAAGTAATAAAAGCCATGTATTCATGTGTGACAAATCCACAGCCAACATCATACTGAAGTTGGTAGCATTCCCCTGAGAACTGAAAGAAGCTAAGGGTAGCCAGTCTCACCACTTCTACTTAATATAATACCGGAAGTTCTAGCCAGAGCAATCAGGTAAGGAAGAGAATTAAAAGGCATCTGAATAGGAAAAGAAGAAGTCAAACTATCTCTCTTTGCTGATGATTTGATTCTATAAATATAAAACACTAAAGACTCTGCCAAAAGACTCAGTTTCAGGATACAAAAATCAATGTACAAAAATCGGTCACATTAATATACACCAATAACATTCTAGCTGGGAACCAAATCAAGAACAAAATTTCATTTACAATGGGCATAAATACATAAAATGCCTAGGGAGTCCTATAAACAAAGAATTACAAGTTCTCTACAAGGAGCTCTACAAACACTGCTGAAATAAGTCTGAGAAAACACACATAAATGAATAAATAATTTCATGCTCATGGCTAGGAAGAATCAATATTTTTCAAATGGCCATGCTGCCCAAAAGATTGCAAACTCAATGATTATCAAAATACCAAAGACATTTTTCAAAGAACTAGACAAATCTACTTAATAATTCACTTGGAACCAAAAAAGAGCCCAAATAACCAAGGCAGTTTTAAGTAAAATGAACAAAGTCTGAGGCATCACATCATCTTACTTGAAATTATACTATAAGGTTACAGTAACCAAAACAGCATGGTGCTGATGTAAAACAGGCACATAGACCAATTGAATGAATAGAGAGCCTAGAAATAAAGCTGCCCACCTCCAACCATCTGATCTTCAACAAAGTTGAGAAAAAACAGCAATGCAAAAAGGACATCGTATTCAATAAATGGGTCTGGGATAACAGGCTAGCCCCATGTGGAACAATGAATCTGGTCCCCTATCTATCATCTAACTTGAGATGGATAAAAGTTTAAATCTAAAATCTCAAAGTACAAAAATCCTAGAAGTAAACATAGGAAATATAATACTCATCATTGGTTTTGGCAAAGAATTTATGGTTAAGTCCCCAAAGGCAACTGCAATAAAAACAAAAATTGATATGTGGGACCTAACTAAACTAAAGAGCTTCTGCAGAGCAAAAGAAATTACCAACAGAATAAACAGACTGCCCACAGAATGAGAAAACATATTCATAAACTATACATCTTCAAAGATCTAATATCCAAAATCTGCAAAGATCTTAATCAACTAGCCAAAAACAAATAATCCAATTAAAACATGGTCAAAATACATGAACAGATACTTCTCAAAAGAAAATAATCAAGCCACAAACAAACATATGAAAAAATGCTAAATATCTCTAATCAGAAAAATGCAAATCAAAACCACAATGAGATACCACCTTACACCAATCATAATGGTGATTATTAAAAAGTCAAAAAATAACAGGGTGGAGAGGCTGCAGAGAAAAGGGAATGCTTATAATACACTGTTGGTGGGAATGTAAATTAGTTCAGCCATAGTAGAAAGCAGTTTGGGAAGTTCTCATAAAATGTAAAATAGAGCAAACATTGGACCCAGCAATCTCATTACTGGTCAGGTACCCAAAGGAAAATAATTCATTGTATCAAAAAGACACATACACTCATTTGTTCATTGCAGCACTGTGCACAATAGCAAAGACATATTGTCAACCTAGCTGTCCATCAACAGTGGATTGAATAAAGAACATATGGCACATATACACCATGGACTACTACGCAGCCGTAAAAAGGAATGAAACCCTTTCCTTTGAGGCAACATAGACAGAGATGGAGGTCATTGTCCTAAGCAAATTAATGCAAGAACAGAAAACCAAACTCCACTTTTGTTCTCACTTATAAGTGGGAGCTAAATATTGAATACACATAAACATAAAGATGAGCATAATAGACATTGAGGCCTACTAGATGGGAGAGGGAAGGAGGGGGATGTAGGCTGAAAAACCAGCTATCAGGTACTAAGCTTGCTACTTGGGTGAAAACATAATTTGTATCCTAAACCTCAGCATCATGTAATATACCCATGTAACAAGCTTGCAAACGTACCCTATAATAAAGGTTGAAATTATTTTTAAAAAATTATAAAGTGTAATTATTAGTAAATTTTAGTTCTCAGATTTCTCATTTGATATTTAATATGGGGCACTATAACTTGTTTACTTAATATGCACAGATGATACATTTTTGTAATAAACTTCAATGTACTTTAAATACTTTAAAATGTTAGTTGTATAATTTACAAGGTTTGCACTAATTAAATCTTTTGAAAAAATCAGATCAACATCTCTATATGGCATATATATTTTTCTCAGTATTCAGCATCTTAAATGTTATTAAGTCAAAAGATTTTATGTACAATTTTATATATACCACACATACTGGCATTGCTTTTTGCTATCCAAAAGAAATGTATAGCAAAATTAACTTGTTTTGAAAACAAGACAACTGCTTTTACTTTACTGTTTTAAATATTTAAGCTTATCCAAGTTTTTAAAATTATAATCTGATACATTTTTAAAATCAAAAATTAATATTGCTTCCTGGACATAATTAATGACAACTATAAAGTGGCACTATCTGCTAATCTGCTTTTTGGAACTAACCTATTAGGATTCAGTTCACTAAAATCTGTTTTCATAAATGCTAAGCCTGTGTATCTTTAAAATGTTTTAAGACATCTAAATGTGGACATCTGATGAAACGAGTAGAACTTTGCAATTAATCTAAGAAGCATATTTTTAAGATACACATATGGCCAAACAGAAATGGAAAAAATACCCTGAGGCAATTACTAATCCTACTGTACTATAGTTGCCATTGTGACTATTGGTAATAAACACAATGTTGATAACAAGTTACTTACTGAACAGTTTCTATGAGCAGGAAATTGTTGTACTCATTAAATTATCACAATAAGCCTATGAGTTTACTTTTATCATCTCCTTTTTATTAAGCAGAAGGAGAGAAATGAATGACTAACTCAAGGTCAGAAGTTAGGGAGATAGAAATTCAACCTAGGAATTTTAGTATGCTCATATCAGCCTCCAAAATAATTATTTATATTCACATGAATATATTAACATATTTCTCAGGATATAGTTATTTATTTCATATTTTTCCTTTATGTTTATATTTTATTTGAAAATTTTAGAAACCTTTAGATCCCAAGTGTTAAGATCTGAGCCTTCCAGGCTCCCTTCACACCTAAATAAGCATCAGAAGTTCACAGATCCAGCTGCTCTTGGATTAAGTAAATGTTTACCTTTACAGAGTGACTATCAATTAAACAAAACCCCACTGTGGTAAGCTACTCTCTTTCATTTTCTCAGAATAAGTTTGAGTCGCCTATTTTATATATAACAAATTTTGGTATTCATCTGGACAAAGCGAAGGAATGTATCCTAAAATGGTAGCAAAGTATCTCTTTGGGGATTTATGGTTTATATAATCCTAAATCACCACAGGAAAACAAAGATCTCCACTCAAAATTACTGCAAATTTGTGTTCACAAGCATATTTATCTGCTTCTCTTCATTATAGTTCTTCTTTTTCAGGCTTTGCTATCATATATCGTAGATGATTGTGTTATGCTGAATTGGGAAGTGGGAAAAATGCAAAATACTCTTTTGAAGGAAGGAGTTTTTACTAATGACTTAGGTCATTTAAAACAAAAACAGGCTTTAGTATTGCCCATATTCTGTAAGGCTTATTTATTACATGAGGATAAAAACTGAGATTAGTTATAAATTTATTTTTAAGTTACCTTTCACCAATAATCAATTTAAGAGAAAGTAATAATATATTGTTAAAATTTTTAATGATTTAATTGCCTGAAATTTAAAATTTTATCTAAGTGATTTGTAAGAATAATACACTTGAAAATCCATTTGTCAGTTCACTATTATATAATATTCCATGGATTCGATACATTAATTGAGTTATGCTATCTGCAATTATAAATTAATACCTGTATATTTGTGGCCTAATATAAATGTGTTTTTTTTAATAAATCTAGTAATATTCTAATGATGGTTTTCCTGCCCAGGAAATTTGAGAGTTTGGTCTCTGAAGTCATTAAAATACCAAAGTTGCCCTGGAAGGAGGCATGTAACCATCAGAAGGTGAAAAAGCCTAGAAGAGAGCTTGTGAGATGTACCCATGGGCCATGATGGACATGGCACACTGCCTCTCCAGTGCACACCTGCATACTGCCTGTCATGGCTCAGATGCAGTCACAAAGAAACAGCAAAATACAAGCTTGGAAAAAAGACAAGATGTGGAATGAGGAGGAAGAAAACCATGGATTTTGTTAAACAAAATCTTTTCTGAAATTTCTAATTACACTTATTTTATTTGTATATGGCAAATCTGAAAGTAGTTTTTTTTTGTTTTTTTTTTTTTTTTGCGATGAAGTTTTGCTCTTGTTGCACAGACTGGAGTGCAATGGCACGATCTCAGCTCACCGCAACCTCTGCCTCCCAGGTTCAAGTGATTCTTCTGTCTCAGCCTCCTGAGTAGCTGGGATTACAGGCATAGGCCACCACACCTGGTTAATTTTGTATTTTTAGTAGAGACAGGGTTTCTCCATGTTGGTCAGGTTGGTCTTGTAACATAGACAACAACGATCAGTTAATAATGCCTTGAATATGGCTATTAAGAGTATTGTAATATATATATTTAATATATTGCCAACATGTTAGTGCAGAAAAAATTGTCTAGAAATGTTATATTTCTCAAAATCATTATTAGATGTACTTATTTTATTTTATAGAATGTGATTTGAGAAGACTTTTTCCTAAATCAAAAATTTTAACCATGTAAGTTTTAACTAAATTTAGAAACTACTTTAGGCACAATTATTTCCCAGTGCCTAATTTAAGTGTTTCATATAATAAAGAGAAAAAAATAGAAGCGAGATATTTTTGAACTAAGATGGGAAAATCTAGGATGAATAAAACATAAAGAGAAATTTGAGGTTCAAGGGTGTGAGATAAGGTAGAATTTCATTAACAGAATAAATGTGTAAGGAAGCTTTTAAAAATTATTATTATACTTTAAGTTCTGGGATACATGAGCAGAATGTGCAGGTTTGCTACGTAGGTATACATGTGCCATAGTGATTTGCTGCACCCATCAACCCATCATCTAGATTTTAAGCCCCTTGTGCATTAAGTATTTGTCCTAATGCTATCGCTCCCCTTGCCCCCCACCCCCCGACAGGCCCCAGTGTGTGATGTTTCCCTGCCTGTGTCCATTCGTTCTCATTGTTCAGCTCCCACTTATGAGTGAGAACGTGCAGCGTTTGGTTTTCTGTTCCTGTGTTAGTTTGTTGAGGATGATGGTTTCCAGCTTCATTCATGTCCCTGCAAAGGACATGAACTCATCCTTTTTTTATTGCTGCATAGTATTCCATGGTGTATATGTGCTGCATTTTCTTTTTTCTTTTTTGAGATGGAGTCTCACTCTGTCGCCCAGGTTGGAGTGCAGTGGAGTGATCTCGGCTCACTGCAAGCTCCACCTCCCCAGTTCACGACATTCTCCTGCCTCAGCCTCCTGAGTAGCTGGGACTACAGGTGCCCACCACCACGCCCTATGTGCCATATTTTCTTTATGCAGTCTATCATTGATGGGCATTTGGGTTGATTCCAAGTCTTTGGTATTGTAAATAGTACTACAATAAACATACGTGTGCATGTGTCTGTATGATAGAATGATTTATAATCTTTTGGGTATATACCCGGTAATGAGATTGCTGGGTCAAATGGTATTTCTAGTTCTAGATCCTTGAAGAATTGCCACACTGCCTTCCACAATGGTTGAACTAATTTACATTCCCAACAGTGTAAAAGCGTTCCTATTTCTCTACATCCTCTCCAGCATCTGTTGTTTCCTGACTTTTTAACGATTACCATTCTAACCGGTGTAAGATGGTATCTCATTGTGGTTTGATTTGCATTTCTCTAATGACCGGTGGTGATGAGCTTTTTTCATATGTTTGTTGGCCACATAAATGTCTTCTTTTGAGAAGTGTCTGTTCATATACTTCGCCCACTTTTTGATGGGGTGGGTTGTTTGTTTTTGTAAATTTAAGTTCCTTGTAGATTCTGGATATTAGCCCTTTGTCAGATGGATAGATTGCAAAAATTTTCTCTGTAGGTTGCCTGTTCACTCCGATGATAGTTTCTTTTGCTGTGCAGAAGCTCTTTAGTTTAATCAGATCTCATTTGTCAATTTTGGCTTTTTTTGTCATTGCTTTTGGTGGTTTAGTTATGAAATATTTGCCCATGCTTATGTCCTGAACGCCTAGGTTTTCTTCCAGGGTTTTTATGGTTTTAGGTCTTACATTTAAGTCTTTAATCCATCTTGAGTTAATTTTTGTATAAGGCATAAGAAACGGGTCCAGTTTCAGTTTTCTGCATATGGCTAGCCAGTTTTCCCAACACCATTTATTAAATAGGGAATCCTTTCCCCATTGCTTGTTTTTGTCAGGTCCTTTTAATCACCCTGTTGACCAGGTAGAACTCCTCTGCCTTCCCCCCCTCTCCCCTCCTCTCCCCTCCCCTCCCCTTTCCTCTCTCTCTCCTCCAACAGAAATAAGGATTTGGATAATCCTAATACTTTTATATGGGACAAAGCAGGAAAATAAAGAATCAAAAAAAGAAATACTTTTTATAAGATCCAAAATGAATTTCCTGAGACTTTTCAACTTTTGCTGAGCAGAACGAGAATAGAAAAGATTTTGCAGATTGTTTACTAGAAATTGGTCCAGTTTAAAAATTGTCCATGTTATTATAAAGCCTGGTTAAATGGAGCTAAAAAAAATCTTAAAGAATAGCTATTTCCTGAGAGGGAGATACGTGGAATCAAGATCAAGGAAAGTTTTTCTCCAAGGGCTTATATATCAGCTGATTACCAGAACCATAGCATTACTCTCCTCAAAATAAATAAATAAATAAATAAATAAATAAATAAATAAATAAATAAATCAGTGACAGTGTCAAGCAGTTACATATTATCCCTTTTTACTATTGGAAAGCATTTTTGTCTTAAGCTATTGGAATTAATATATTACTTAATTGGTTTTAGCATACATGTGGGCCATCAATTTTAAGTGACATAATAGTAATCTTTATGCTTAAAATGAAATATTATTTAAAATAAATATTTATTTTTAAAATAAGTAATAATAATGCATATGAATGTAAGAATAATACATTTTTGCAATAATATTCATCCATATGATGAGTAGCTAAAATTGAAACTCCTGTTGTACTCTAGCAGTTTATTTATTTTCTGGCACTTTATTTCTGTTAAATTAGGAAATACCAATTTAGGTTGTTAAGTTTGGCAATACATATGGGTAGCTTGTTCAAATAATGCTTTGTATTTTTAACAATTATACAGTGATTTTTCATTGAATACCACTATTATCTCTCTGTGAGTTGATACATATACATTATATACAAGATATAATATTTGGTGGCAGAGGAAAATAGTTTTAAATTTTACTCTTTGAGACCAAGATATTGGAGTAGGAGATACCAGCTTTCATCCAGCTACTTTCTCTATATATAAATATATTAAGATACTCTCTCCTATTCTCTCTCTCTATCTCTCTCTCAGTCTTGGTTGCAAGAATAGTTTATATTAAATATGCATATGCATATTTAATAAAAGGTAAAAATTACACCATTTTCTCAACATACAGAAAAAGCATTTGACAAAACTCAACACCCTTTTATGATAAAAATTCTCAATAAACAAGAAATAGAAGGAATATATTTTAACATAGTATAGACCATATATGGAAATTTCATAACTGGTATCATACTCGATGAAAATCTGAAAGCTTTTCCTCTAAGATCAGAAACACAAGACTACCAACTCAACATAGTAATGAGTGACCTAGCCACAATTTAGACAAAATAAATACTAGACATCTGAATTAGAAAGGAACCAGTAAAATTATCCTCTTAAAAGAGCATCTGATCTTTATGTAGAGAAAATCCTCTCACAAAAACAAAAAAAACTGTAAGAATTGGTGTATATATATATATATACACACACACACGTATATGTTAGTATATACATATATATAATTTACATATATATGGAATATCAGTCATTATGTGTGCTTCACCAGAATTACTTCAGTTTTTTAAAGATATATTTCTGATGATGTGCTATTAGTAAAAATAATTAATAATGTAACAACCTGACCCCCTCAGGTCTAAGAATAACAAACAAATTCACTAAAAAAAAACTAAAATATAATGTATAATTCTTTATAACTTTACACAAAGATGCTTCAATCTACTGTTTAATGACTATCCAAACTTACGAAGGCCTCTTTCCCTGGGCCAGGCCACAACTGTATATTTTTTTAATTGTAAAGTGATAGAAATTTAATGAAACTAAAATTCAGACAATAGTCTAAATATTTTATGTATCTAGTGAATATGATGCCATGCAATGATCAGATATTGTCCTTATTACCTTCAGTCCTCTACCACAGATGTGAATCTTTGAAATGCTGTTAAATCTTAGAGCTGATAGTGCTCAGAAGCTTGCTCAGGGATGACTTCAGAGAGATTATCCTCCAGTTTACATCAAAGAGTCTTGGAGAACAGCTTAGTTCGCCTTACAAAAGAGAGAGGAATTTTTCTGATCTATTTACTATTTTTCCAAGGCTGAATGCATGGTTTTTGTGAAAGCACAATTCCAACTTTCTCTTGCTCTATTAAAGATTGAATGTCACAAAGTTTCTCTCTAAACAATGGAGATGAGACATAGGTATAAAAACTGGCAGGTAAATAGGATTTGTAAACCACATGGTTTAGGCAGTGGGTTTACAAACGATGTACATCTGGCATCAATGTTTCACATTCAGGCAAAAATGTAATGAACTGTCGGTGATTATTGTGTGCAGAAAAAAATGATTATAATGTGGGCTCCATTTTAAATACTACAATATGAATGACATATTGTGAAATTGTAATATGCACAACCTAAATAACTGTGAGAAGTGGCCAATCTCAGGCCCCAATTCGGAAAAATTTCCCATAATCTTTTTATTTACTTAAGTATGCTACTTGAGCAAGAAACTTTAAATTATATACATGGTCTCTGCTGACTCTAATTTACTATAGTTAAAAAAAAATCTGTTTCACATGTTAGAAATTCATGTCTGTTTTCACCTGCCATGCACCCCTCTAAGGGGAAGCCTAGTTTTTCTCACACTACAAGAATGCACTTCAGGCAGATGTAAAGACTGCGATGGCTATTAGTGGAGATGGTGCACCTGGCAAATTAGCCTTCAATTCACCCTCAGAATCAATAATCAGGAATCTACGTCTTTTTAAAATGTTTTGATTTGTTTTCTGGCTACTTGCAGTGTTGTAGGCAAACTAATATGTAGTCAGACTTCCCAGAAAAAGAAAAGAAGGCCAAGAATTTATATCAATACACATTGAAAGTGCAATATAAACTTCTTAAAGGAATGAAGGGTTTCTCACCTCTATCAAGTGTTGACAAGTACGGTGTCTGTTTTGGGAAGATGAGGGCTAGGGAAACATGCTACTCTAATCAGAAGAATTATATTGTACCTTATTCTTGAACACCTTTCATCATTGTTATTCTTGTATAATTTACATAAAGAAAGAAAGAACCTTTATATTTGTATATTTCAGTGACTGAAAGCAAAGTCTGTGAAAAGAAGTTGGGTATAGTTGATTATCTGGAGGTGATCCGAGGAAGCAGGAAGGTTGCAAGTGTGTGAGACAGAGAAAATGGAAGAATCACAGGAAGATGTTTTGCTTGGGAGGCTACTGCTGTAGACCACTGTGACCCAACTCTCCTGAGCCCTCTGAATGTGGATCAGAGGTGCAAGAGGTCTGAAGTACAAGAGGTTCTGATGGCCCTTCTGCAGATTTGCACACCAGCTCCCATTCCCACATTGGATGAGGGCACTTGCTGGAAGTATTAACTGATTTCCACTTCATGGAAAACTGATGAAGAAAAGCAGAAAGATGAGAGTTATGCAGGATGTTTGAGGTTTCACTCTTTTTTTGTACAAAACATTAATCCATCATTGCTTCTGTTGGTGTCAGAATTGAGCTGAGGGAAGATGGCAGAAAAATGACTACTTCACTCAATACTCCTCCATTAATCACTCTCCTGCTTTTGCATCTGTACACATACTGCATCTTATGGACTGCGTATTTGTGTCATCCCCAAAATTTCTGTATTGACAGCTTAACACCCAAAAGGATGGTATTAGGAGGTGAGGCTTTTAAGGTGTAATTAGGTCCTGAGGCTGAGACCCCAACAAACTCTATGACAGAGTTAGTGTTTTTTTTGGAAGGAGAGAGCTAGCCCTATCTTATTCTCTGCCAATGAAACAGCCCCTTTAAAAATCAATTAAAAACTAACTCTTGTAGGTCCATTTGTTGAAAGATTTGTTATTATTGATTACAGTCAATAATTATGAAATACAACTTAAAAAAATCTGCATTTTGAATCCAGGTTTTATATAATGGCAAGATATCTAGAATAGGTGGTTATTTTGAGGAATAAAAATTACATAAATATAAAAATTTAAAATTTATACACTATAAATATAAAAATAAATATATTAAATACAAATGTATTTTAGTATAAACCAATATTTACTAGCTCATCAGGCAGTTATGGGAAATTAATATTATTAAAAATTGTGATTTAATTATTATAAACATTGGAATGTATATCAGCAAAACTGTAATAAGTTTATTGTCTTAAAATTTAAAAGACAGTCATTTTCCTGTGTATTTTTTCACTAGCCATAGATCCCCCAAATACTGAATACATCCCTCAGGTATTTAAAAATCTATTAAATGTTTACCCAAAAGAGAACATCTTTTTCTGTATATCCTCTAAAGTGAGCAATTAACATTCTCTTTAATGGTATATTTTTACTATTATACATATCTCATATATACTATCACTTAAGGACTTAATATGAGCTCTTAAGTAACTGGAGGACCATTCATATTTTTCTTTTCCTGATAAATTGAAGTGAGGCTAAATATTATAAAGTATCTTTTGCAAAATTTGTTTTAACATCTATGTATGTAACTACATATACATATAGTGAAATTTCTTAAAATAAGATACAGTACATTTTTCAAAAAGTATTGTATAAGAAACTTAGAAACACACAATATAACCGCTTGAATGTCATGTATATTTTCCTTAAGAAATTTAAATGCTGTTATCCCTTTAAAAAGATATATCATAAAATATTTCACAGAAATAAAATATTACGACTTAGATTTTCTTCTTGTTCTTAACATTTATTGGACATGTACAATATACTAAGTTGACTAATGTGTTCTTATCTTTTGGAGCATAAAATATAAATTTTACTTAATTGCTTGAATTATGTCATTATTAAATAGAATATAAATCATAAAGACAAAAAGAAACTTATACATCTTTATAATTTGAACAGAAACTGTTCCATATTGCATTTTAGAAAAACAAGTGTGAGATGGTGAAGGAACACTCTTTGCACAGTTTGTAAAATACCATATTTTCACAGAATGCCCTCAGATATTTTGAATTTTATATATTGATAATACTGTCATATACAACATTTTTATTCAGTTTGGTTTAGAGTAATAGAATAACACAAATTTCAAATAATCTTTGACATAAGGACACAATGTTAAATGATCTACCTGCCATCAGTATTAGAAAAGAAGCAAACATGTGAACATGCTGATAGCGACTTTCCAGTGTCTGATCCTTTATGAATGCGCCAGTTCTTTTCCAGCCTGATTACTCTGCCATTCACTGGAGCCTATCTTGTCTGGAGCTGTCACGCTTGGTCTTTGACATTAACAATAAGATTAGAGCCAGCACTGACTGTCACAACAACAGCAGGAGCCTAGAAAGATAGTAGGAAGTTCGCTCGGATGCAATTACATTTAAAGGGAGACCACTAAATCCATACTTACAGAAAATCATTCCCCAGCTTTACTGAGGGGAAAAAAATTACTGAATTTTTACACACTTTAAGTTGACAGCATGAAAGAAGTAAACAATATAATGTGATAGCTATTAGATTGTTAATTGGTTACAGTTAATGCATCTTTGTTCAGGTGTTGAAAATCTCTAAATAAATTTACATAATCCATAATAAGTAAAGAATAATTTAAATTAGCTTAAAGCTTCCCTTTGTGCTTGAAAATACATAATTTCTGAACATAAAGCCATGTAAGTTTATACTATCCTTCCTCATTCCCCCATTTATTTGACCAGTGTTTACATCAGAGAAGGAATCATATTCAGAAAATCAACAATATCGAGTACTTCTTCTTTTAAGCAAACATATTTTTATTTTTAATGTCAAAATCTATATATGAGGTTGTTTTTATACTTTATATCCAAATTTTATAATTTATATGAAATAATATTTTTCCTAGTGAGCCTATCTTAACTTGAAGTAATGGTATTGCTTAATATTGATATTTTCTGATAACATATAATGAATTATGGCAAACTGGCATGGAGGTAATGAGGAATTCAGGATCACACACAATAAGCTGAGATCATTGTAAAAACAATGTTCAAAATAATATTGTCAATACTAATACTAGTTTTTCTTCTTTGTAATGAATTACCACACACTTAGAGGCTTAAGCTAATTTACTTTTGTTATCTTATAGACACTACAGGATAACAGGAGTCCAGATGCAGCTTAGTTGGTTCTATGCTAATGTAGTCTGATCATTATTAGATTATTGAGATTAAACCCTCATAATGCTTCAATCAAGAACGTTTGCTGGACTGCATTCCTATCTGGAGGTTTGACTGGCAAGAATCTGTTTTCTATATCATTCATGTACTTGGTATAATTTATACTCTGGAAGCTATCAGTCGGCGGGGGGGGAGTTCTTGCTGGTTACGGGTGGGGGGCACTCACCTCCTCCAGGCCACAGTTTTTCATCATGTGTTCCTCTCAGAGGCCTTCTTACAAATGGCAACATAAAACTTCCAAGTCAGCAAGGAAGTCTATCTCACTCATCTGCTTAATAGTGAATTTTACATAGTGTAACCCAATAAAGGGAGTAACAGCCCCTCGCTTTTCCCATATTTTGTTCATTAGATGCAATTCACAGCTTCCATCCTCATTCAACAGTGTGACACATTGGTAATCACCATAGGGTGTGTGCTAAACAGTACTTATAAAGAAGTTTTGTTTTGTCAAAAGTGATTGTGATTTTAAAATAATAAGAAAGATAAACAAATGGATAGATAGGAGAATTCATCTGTACACTGGATATGAATGAGTTTTTAGAGCAGAAGAATTTCTAGTTCCGGGAATTTTTGAGGGAAAAGTTCAGCCAAATCTCACAGAGCCATATCTCACAGGTCAGCCATAGTTGGAAGTTTACGTGTTTAATAAAATAATCTTTTAAGCATAAAGCATATCATCTTTCAGCATAGGAACTGTGCTGCATTCCATTCGCTTTTCCAAATTTACTCTCCACCCTTTGGTAGCATGTTCTGTGCCTCAGGAGGCTAAACTTTATGGACAGCAGCAATGGAGTCACTGGCTTTCTGATTTCCACTTGTATTTGGCCAAAACGAGACACCTGAAAAAGATCCAAATGAAAGAAGAAAATGAAGCAGAATTAGTATTTTTTTTCCTTTGGATCCCCAAACTCCTAATTGTCAGTTTTTGTACTACTCTTCCTGTTTTGTAGTGACCACTCCTACTTTCTGCTTCTACAGGCCAAAGGATAGTTTCCTGAGGTTATTGACCATGCTCTAAGCCCGTGTTAGTTCCTATATATTTATAAATAGCCCTAACGGGAAATACAGGATCTTTGGATATGACTGTTTATTATTCACAGAGTATCTAAGAATCAATTCCCCATGTCACAGTTTTCCATGGGGTGAGATGATAAGAGCCAAATGTTCACCTATTCACACAGTGAGGTTGCACCACTAAATGAGATCCCAGAAATTATGAGACTCAGAGCTTACACATGGGGGCTGATGCATTGGCCTGTCCTCCTTTAGGAAAGAAATCTTTACTCAGGGATGAAAAAAAATGATAACTTTTTGGAGAAAAGGTGAAAGTCTCCCTAAAATGTAAGCAAGTTGCTCTGGGAGAGTTAAGTATGTAAATATCCAAAAAGAATGCATAATCTCTAATTTTCAAGTCATGATTGCTGTCAGGCCTCTGAGCCCAAGCCAAGCCATCGCATCCCCTGTGACTTGCACGTATATGCCCAATGGCCTGAAGTAACTGAAGAATCACAAAAGAAGTGAATATGCCTTGCCCCACCTTGACTGATGACATTCCACCACAAAAGAAGTGTAAATGGCCGGTCCTTGCCTTAACTGATGACATTACCTTGTGAAAGTCCTTTTCCTGGCTCATCCTGGCTCAAAAAGCACCCCCACTGAGCACCTTGCGACTCCCACTCCTGCCTGCCAGAGAACAACCCCCCTTTGACTGTAATTTTCCTTTACCTACCCAAATCCTATAAAACAGCCCCACCCTTATCTCCCTTCGCTGACTCTCTTTTCAGACTCAGCCCGCCTGCACCCAGGTGAAATAAACAGCCATGTTGCTCACACAAAGCCTGTTTGGTGGTCTCTTCACACGGACGCGCATGAAAATTGCCATTAAATTATCCCTCAACAAAGTTGACTGTGCTCTTATAGTGTATACATGGAGATTTCTAACCCAACACTCTTTATTCAATTTTTTAGCATTTATCTCAAGCTTTTTCCTGCTTGGATCTTGTTTAATACAGCTTGTAAGTAATCAAATTGAGATCTGAATATTTCACTCGTGTCCGTGTGAAGAGACCACCAAACAGGCTTTGTGTGAGCAATAAACACACCAAACAGGCTTTGTGTAAGGCAGGAACAGGCCATTTTCACTTCTTTTGTGGTGGAATGTCATCAGTTAAGGCAGGAACCGGCCATCTGGATGTGTACATGCAGGTCACTGGGGATATGATGGCTTAGCTTGGGCTCAGAGGCCTGACAATATTTGTTGAGCATATCATTCCTCTATGACTCCAAAAAAATTGCTGTGAGCAAGGAATAAGGATACCTTACTGTTCTCAAATACACTATTTCTGTTTTAGGAGACTTTCTTTAGTTCAATATCTTAAGCCTTCACCTAGACTATAATAGGAACAAAGACATTTTATTTTCCCAACAAAAATATTTTGGAATTTATTTGTGTATAACTATTAGATATAAAAGTATAAATTAATAGTTATAAATATGGCATTTTATAGATAAATTTTCCATTTATCTTTTATAAAATCCTGTTTACCCTCTTATTTTTCTTTCCAAGCACACAGAACAAATTCATTTTATAGCCTCACTTTGATTTATGTTGGGACTTTATACCTGGGCTCTGTTCAATGCAATATGGTTGCAATCGATATGACTTAGCTACAGACTTGGTCCATAAAAACAACTTGTTCTATCCTCAGATGTTTCTTCAGCCAGGGGTTTAATATGGCAGTGTCAAAGATGGATGGAGAATAAATTTCTAGATCAACACTGGGAGGATATATACCAAACTGAGTTTCTCCTTAGCTTTGAATTATAATGTAAGTAAGAAAGAAAATTTTATATTCTTTAGCCATTGACATTTGGACTTGTTTTAAAAAAGAGCAACAACTAAATTAAATTACTCTAACTAAACACCAACCTTTTTTATACCACCCTTTATTGAGCAAAACACAAATATATTGACAACACCTATAAAGCTATTATAGATACTGGCAAATTAGTTAGGTCAGGTATTCCTTCAGTTTCAAAAGACCTCAAAATCCACATCATCATCATCATCAAAAACAAAGCAGGCTCCCAAATAGCCAAACACCCTACTTAATTCATATTTTCTCTGAGTAAATGGAAAGGACTGAAAAATCCAAAGCTATCACTTGTATAAGTCTAGACAAGTTTATTCAGATCACTTGAGATGAATACTCCAAACTAAATCTAAATAATTCCACTTCAGCTACAGAATTAAATAGCCTATTTTAATATGGGCTATATCTAATTCTTCCTCATCAATTGTTTCCTTTCTTCTGCTATTCTTTCACATGTGCTTTAATTTGATGTTTCTTTCAGTTTATTACATTAAAATTGAGCTACTAGAAACATAGTAAGAATAAATGCAAATTGCCTTTTCCTTTCATAAGAAAACTAATAATTTCCAATTATATAGTAACCATTAAAGTAGCACTCTAAAATTTTCTGAACAAATGAAATAATTATAATTTTCCCAGAGATAGTTAATTATCTCCAATCCTCAAATATGTGAAATGATAATGTTTTAACCAGGAGCTGTTATTCACAAAAAAACGAGAAGGTATATCTTAAGGAACTTACAGTGGAGTGTTTGTTTGCATTTGCTTTTGTTTTTTATGTAAAGGAGACTGACTTCTGGAAAAGGTAAAACCCTAAAGTGAAACAATTCAGCAAAGTATGCGTGCCAACTACAGGAGAAAGAAGTGGATGTGGGACTTTTAGGAGACATGCAAAATATCATCATTAAAAAGAAAACATTGAATGTTTATTGATGAAATTAACATATGTTGTCTGAATCAATGAGCAAGAACAAGACATAAACAAGTGAAAATAGAGTGAAAGAAAATTTAAGAGGCCTTATAGGAAAACTATTTCATGCCAAGATGCTTTACTAGACCATTGAGAGATTTTTCCAAAAGACATGCAATGTCACTATTGAAACCTTTGAAGATAGACAACAGAAGCTCCTCCAAACAGTTCTTTAATATACATCCCTTTGTAAATGCTATTGACAACATTATTGCTCTGAATAATGTTCTGACGGGATGCTCTGGATCTCCTTGTTTTCCTTTTTCTTTAAAGATATTATTGGCATTTTACCCACTTTGTAGACATAATTAATTATCCCTCCAAAATAAATGAAGTTAAGTGTGTTTTCATTTTAATGAACGCTCTTAATGTTTTTCCCAATGATGTGAGAAGTATGGAGAAAAAGTTCTGAGTAAAATAGAAAAACACAATTTAATTAACACATATATTTAGTAAAATTGTTTTTAATATTTATATGCAATTTCAAACTATATATTTTTGTTTAGCAATTGTGAAGCTCAGTCTATCACTCTTCCCTAGAAATATTTTTAGACCTCAACGTCTATGATTTCTGTGAGGTAAAGTATCTCTGAGCAGATAACTGAGTGAGGGTAACTGCCAAGCTTATATCTGGGGGAAGAATCCACAAAGAAGTAACAGTAATTTCAGATCTCAAAGTAATATTTGAAGTAGATGCTTGGCCTTTCTCAGAAACTGGGAGAAAAAAGAAATGCCAGAGTTTCTAGAACAAAGTCAGTGAGTGGGTGAGTCATAAAACACACAGAGTCAGATTAGCTATTAATTTCTAGATCTTGGTAAGGATACCGGATTTTATTCTGAGACAGAAATGTTGATAAGATTTGAGTGGAGATACACTGGATTCCATATGCAATAGTGAGACTGTAGAAAGGCAAGAATGCTTGTGAAGAGGGCAGATAAAATGATATAATCCAGAGGAGAGATGCTTCCTGGAACTAAAAGTGATTGCAGTAAGTATAGAGTAAGAAATGGTCTATATCTTTATCTATAGATGATTGATAGATAGATGGATAGATAGATAGATAGATAGATAGATAGATAGATAGATAGATAGCGAGAGAGAGAAAGAGAGAGAGAGAGAAACATACATACATACATATATGTATGTATAGCTACCCCAGCCTCTCAAAGTTCTGAGATTACATGTGTGAGCCACCATGCCCAGCCTGACAACTTGGTTTTGAGTAGAGAAATTAAGCAACCCTAAAGAGTATATGAGGATATGAGGATATAAGAAATTTTGTTGCTGACAGAGTGCTAGATCTCTATCTAGAGATACATCCAGATCTGTTGCTAGAGTTCTAGATCTCTATCTAGAGATAGATCTGACAGAGATAGATCCAGAGGGATCAGTGGAAGGTCTGGTGTTAACTCTGTAGGATGAGACAATGAGCCAACTCAAGAGGTACAGCTAGCTGTATAGAGATGAGAATTTTTTAGGGCAATTGAGGCCTGATAGGGGTAATCACCATAGTCTCTAGGAAAGACATGCTTAATCAGTTAACATTGTTTTCTTTATTGGCACTAATATCTTTGGCAGTGTTTAGTAAGGAGATGGTGAGTTATGGAGAAAGGGGAATAATGTTGAGTTCCTCAGTGCTGAGGAGTATGATATAGTAAGGTTGAGGTTTTGTTCAAAATCAAAAAGTAAAAAATAATTAAATTTCAAAAAATGTGAAAACAATTTCAGATAACTACTGATATAATTAGGAAATAACAGTAGCTATATGTCAAATTTTAATATATTGATATTACTTATTTTGCTTTATTATGTTGTTCTTGCAATACTACTCCAAAGTAGCAGCCTACGTATTTCTCCTTTTTCCTCTGTTTCACCCACTCTTTTTCTCTCTTCCTTTCATTAGCCTTTGAGCTCCTATTGTGTGCTAGGTCCATTGCCAGGCCAATTAGGACATAAATTAGAGCAAGTTTTTACTTTTTCTAAAGCTATTATTCTCCTGGCGAAAATAAATTTATGTGAACCAGAAATTCTAGATAGCTTATAGTATTGGTAATCTAAAGAGCTATACTACATATGGAAGAAAGAACGTGAATCCAGTATTAACTTGGTTGAAGAGAACCAAATAAAACTTTATCTGGCTGGGCAGTGGAAAATAGGTCACACCTAAATTGGTTTATGTTGGGTGATTAGGGGCTACAAAGGTAAATTGAAGTAGATGAAAGGCAGAAAAGTAATTTGCCCAATTTTGCTGCAGCCAAAACACATCTGTAAGGAAACTTTTTGTAGAGCTTTCTCTTTGAGAATAGATTTGCAGAAAATGGTCACACTGCATTTCTCCTTTAACAATTTTGCTTTCTTGTGGGCTAGTATTCTGGCTAGTATGCTTATATTGTGAATCCCTCTCAAACTTGTTGCTACCATTAGTTCTGCAAAATTATCATGGTTTTAACGGACACAAGAAATGAGGAAAATTAAAGCAATCCCTCTTCTGTCCTACATTCAGAGCAACGTGGTTGTGCACTAGCAGGCACAAAGAAAAAATTGGCACTTCTACAATTTTACAAACTAAAGTTAGCAAGGGTCAATATATCTGTCATTTCTTTTAATTTTAGTTATGAGGAAATTGAAAGCTGAACGGCACTAAGTACGTTGTCTATATAGGCACAACTTTTTAGCCCAACATTAGTATGATCCTTACAAAAGCAAAAATTTATTGAGGGTTACTAAGTGCTAGTCACTGGGCTCTATATAATAGTTACCATTTAAGTATTCAATGTATCTTCCATTATACTACACTAACAAACAAATTGCATTAATGCATGTTTGTTCTAATACAATAGAAATTCATGCATTTGGAAGCAATTTCAAAATACCAAAATATTAAAAAAGAACAGGTCAGGAATTTCTTTCTCTTTTGATGTAATATAATAATCTATAAGAGCAAAATCCGTTTTAAAGTTTGATATAAAATTGTGTGGAATGTTTTATAAAGTTAACATAAAGGCCATGAAAATTTTATCTCAAATATACTTTAATTTATAAATTTATTGATCATGTTAATTAGTAGCAGGCTATGAAATATTGTTAATTCCTGAAAATTTAATTTCCCACAATTCTAAATTACTTTGGAAAATAAAGGAAGGTCATTTTAACTAAGCTTTAATGTTACAATGCCTCTTGAAAGAATATTTATCTTTCAAACACTGGAATCAAATTGGATTGTTTCACCTATCTTTGTTAAATTTAATAGTACCTACATCTAATTTGCATATGTTATCTTTACCTTTAATTTTAAACAGTAGCCAAGTAACACAGCCTGAGTCAATGCAATTGCCATTTATTATATTACAGTTTAATCTCTAATTTGCTCTTCTTTCTAAATCATATTTGTACATAAATTATTAACTGTTAACTATTTTCACTATTCTAAAGTTCTAAGGTTCATGTAGACATTTATTAATCATTTTCCAATCATCTGATTTTTGTTTTATTCATCTATCCTACATGTTATTTCTTCCTTTAAATATTTTTGTTCCTATTTTTATCATTTTATTTTATCTTACTTATTTGATTTTATTCTGTTACTCAAGCTTCTTGAGCTCAAGATGAGTTAACGAAGTCATCTTTAATATTTGTTCTTAGTTTTTAATACATGCTTAAATAGGTGACATTGTGTCACTCAGGTTGTTTTTGTAGTGTTTTAGTTGCTTTTACATTTTAATTATTTTGTAATTTCTTTGTATTTCATTTAGCACAAATGATTTTCATACTATATTTTTACTTTTGAGATACATGTTTTTAAAATAATCATTTGATTATTTATTTCTAATTTAATTGCATTTACCGCTAGAGACCATAATCTTTTATGGATTTTTTGGAGGCTTCCCTCAGGAACTAATACACATTTGACTTTTTAAAGTATTCTGCTTGTGATGTAAATCTTGTAGGTTTTTCTGTTTGTTTTTTATATTTTATTTTGTGTTTCATCAATGTCACATACTACAACATGAATATATCACGTAAAACATTGTTGACTGGGTCAAACAATGTTTTAAATGTTTTGTGTTTATATAAAACACAAAAGTTTAGATAAATAATTTTGTATAAATATAAATGGATATTTACAAAACTCCATAATAATTATTTTATAGATATACAAGTATCTCTAGTGATATATATCACAGAAGTGTCCAAAGTAAGAACAGGAATTTTACGTGTATGAGTTTCTGTTGATATCCCACCATTTAAAGAGAAAACTATCTTCTGTATCTCTCTCTGCCTCTTTGTTTTTACATACACACACACACACACACACACACATGAATGAGTCTGCATATGGATATAAAAGAAAATAAGATTAGCAAACAGACAAAAATACAACAATTATAGAAACAGGATATTGTATGCACTATCAGAATCTATTAAGTTTTACCTGTATTCTTTACAAATGAGGGACCAAAAACTCAGTGATGTGAAAAAAATTCAAAGCTACCTAGACAAAACAGTATTCCGATGTTCATAGTTTTAATTTTGCATCATATTTTATATGATCCAACAACACTCTAATCTATGTTTTGGTTATAAAATGATGTGGTTGTTCCTATATGTGTTTGCATTCATATCTGTGTAAATTGCAGCTCAGAAAATTTTACATGGCTATTCCACAGAGAGGCTTCATTCAATTTTCTTCCGACAAATTGTTTTAGCATTGTACAATGTTAAGTGAAAGGACTCTTTTGATATTGTGAACCTGAACCACAGGGGTGAAATTGATAACTGTAGTCAATATTTATTTTGCCAAAATGTATGATGACCTAAGCTTTCTAGTATAATGCCAAAACAAGATGAAAGGTGCCAAGTATTAGACTCTTGGAAACACTGATACTTGGCAACATTTTAGAATATTTTTAGTGATTATTTCCCTTGGAAACAATAGAAGTAGTTATTGCTCACATAAAATTAAACAAGAATTTTAAAACTTGAATGTGTCTCATAATCTTTGCAGTAATCTCCGTATTATCCAGAAGAGCAAAAATAAGGACTAGGAAAGCCTACTAAATTTCCCAATATCCCAAGACTAGTTAGTGAAAGGGCAATTTTTAAAAACACTTTTATGGTACCCAGGCTTGTGTTCAGAGCCTCTTTATAGTAATACTGTGCTATACAAGTAACTACTTTTACAAATTTTAGGACTCTAACACAGAACTCAATTAATAAGTCTTAATATAATTCACTTGTTATATAAATTATGCCCAGTTTCGAAATACACTTGGCATTCGTATTTGTATCTGACATCAAAAAATTTATTTCCCAAAAGTATGTCATTCCTTGTATCTTTTCTTTTTACCTGATTTTTTGGAAAGTAAAATATAACAAGAAGTCTGTTGTCCAGGCTCATGGTATCTAAAGTGTTCTTTCAATTAATAGTGTATAATGCTAAGACAAATTGCCAGCAGAAAAATGAATCCTTTCTGAACAAATTCAAGACCTTAAAAATTTTTGAAAACAAAATTGCCAGTTTAAACACTTTGTTTACCATAGACATTTTATTTATAGAAATATTCATGACTTATGTAGTTACATTTTATTTACTTCTTGATACTGCTACAAACTATTACTGTAACTGAAAATATTTAATTTTAATTAGCAAATTTTCATATTTAAAATATATATAATATCAATATGACAAATATTTACTAGTTGTAAAATAACTGTGGACAAGTGTGAATATATTAGTTAAAATATAATATTGTGAATATTAATATATAGAACAAATGCTAACATTCCTCCAAATTAGCAACTAAAAAAGGTCACTTTTTTAGTTACAAATTAGTAAATAGTAAAAAAAAAATAGATTTTATTCCAGTAATTATGTAACCCAGTATTTAGACTAAGAAATTATGAAGCACATATTTATACTCTATTGTTGCTTACAGTAGAAAATACTCAAGCTTTCTTGAAATATATTTTTGAGCATTATAAATTCCACTATGGTACCACAAATAATTGCACAAAAAATTATAATTATGTTTTTGCATTAAATATTTACAGATTATTTAAATTAATTTCAATAAATTTTAAGTGCAATGTTAGTAGAAATTGAAATAAAAAAGATAAAAATTCTTCACAAACCTCATTAGGGATTCCTTTCCATATATAAGCTACAACTTTAAAAGCTATTTGGAACTTAAGTTCTTTAATTTATAATTTAATATTTTTAAATGCTGAAGGATTGATTTGCGCCGATTTTAATATTTTATGCACAAATTAGTTCTACATGTTTACATTCAGTATGTTTATTGTTTAACATGTTATATGACTACATTGAAAAAATAATCCCATTGGACTTCTTCCCCACATTATTCCCAACCTTTTAAAATGCAAACACTGAAATGATGCCTTCCATTAAACAGTATAGACAATCTTCTGCCTAGAGGAATATTACATCTACATTTTTAAATAAAGTAGCACTCAAATGTTAGAAAGTTTTGTCACAAAGTGCCGCTTCAAGGTCAACAGTGGATAAACATAAATGGTGACAGGTTTTGCCGTATATATGGCTTAAAAATATCAGTGAATCACCGATATCTCTTTCTCTTTGCACATACATGGTGAATATGATGAGACGTATACACATCTTTATGAAAATATCTAAAGGAAAGCATAGAAAGTGCTAACATTTCATGGAAATCTCCCCTTTAATCATTTTGGGCAAGGAAATGTTTCCTTTCTTTATTTCTGTCAGGTTTCCTTTTTCCAGCTGAGATGGCAAATTTTTTCTTTTGCTCATTTCAAATTATCAGAAGTTTGTTAAAATTATCAACCTGGTATGAAGCCTAATTTAATGTATTTTTTTTGGTGGTTGAGGGGGAGAATTATTTTATTTTATTGTTTTAAGTTGCCCCAAGCTTTGAAATATTGGAATGAAGGAAGCTGGAACGTATATTGAGAACCTGCTGAGTATAGGGTCAGAGATGTGAGGGAATAATAACTACAAATTGTGATATCTTGAAAATTGAACAGAGAAAAAAAGAACAAAAATACATTACCTCACTTTTTCCACATTAGTAATATTGCAAGGGCTTTTTTTTTTTTTCTTTTTCTGTTTGACCTACAGGGAAAGGGAAGGATATAGTACAGCCTCATTGTAATATCTTCATCATTAGTCTCTTTGTTCTCTGATATGAGCAATTGAATTTTTCATAACTCAAGTCAAATGTAATGCAAAAGCAGTTTCTAGAGAATTCTCCTAATTATGACACCTTCCTTGCCCACTTTCAAAATGTTTGCCAATATTAAACTTCTCTTCTGCAGAAATCTGCATCTGAAAGGCAGGCTTTAATTTGCCAGGTGGTCAGTTTGAAGCCACACAGTCGGCTATTTGACCTTTTGGTCAAGCACATCAGTGTTCATATATTCTAATTAAGTAAATTTTATTATTATCATGTTATAGCATGCCTTCTGCTCAACTGCTTTCAATTGTCTACGCTGTCGTACATGTCACTGAACTAATCTGCTATTTCCTAGAAGACCATAAACTTTACTGGAGCCTGGTGCAGACAACTCAAGAGTACAGACTAACATATTTATTTACAAAGTACTGCATCCACATTACAGTCTTTTACTCTCAAACAACAGACTACTATGGAGTAGTGCTATTTGCCTTTGAGAAAAACAAAAACTGTAACTTGTTATCATTTATCTAACTTTCTTCACTTAGTTTTTTTACTTAAGCTCTATTTAGTAACCTAAACAATTTAAATTAAATATTTTAAAATCTAATTTTGTAATTGGAAAAATATATTTTTCTTTTCTTTTCTTTTTTTGCTAAGGTCTTTCACTCTGCAACTCAAGCTAGAGTGCAGTGGTGCCATCTCTGGAGGCTGAGGTGGGAGGATCACTTGATTTCTAGAGGTCAAGTGATCCTCCCACCTCAGTCTCCCAACTAGCTGGGACTATAAGCATGTACCACCACACCTGGCTAATTTTTGTATTTTTTTGTAGAGATGGGGTTTTGCCATGCGCCCAAGCTGATCTCAAATTCCTGGGCTCAAAGAGATCCGCCAACCTCGGCCTCCCAAAGTGCTGGTACTACAGGCATTAGCCACCATGCCCAGCCACAAAAACAATTTTCTAATCAAGAAATGAGTATGTGTAATTTTATATGGAGAGCTTTATACCAGTATTATGCATCAATTTAAATAGACATGTACTAATATTTGGTTTCTAATAAATTAGAAACCCAGTGTGCTATAGATATATCTTGCATTTCAAAGTTATTTTTTCCTAACTTGCTTTGAATTAACACTTTTAAAAAATGAGCAGTATTTATATAACTCCTATTAAACATTTAGAAGTCAATATAGTATATTATAATAATAAAGGCAGCAACAAATCTAATAATAGCAAAGAATTGCCACAGTGCTTATGCTGTATCGTGCAATCACCTATGTGTTATATATGTCAGCAGTGTGTATATGTACACACTCATTCACACACATGCATATATATACACATACATACATACATACACATATATATAGTTTTTTATTACTTTGCAATGTATTCTTGTGGGCTTTTAAAATCAATCAGAAAACATTGATCAGTAAAAACAAAATCATTTTCTAAAACTAACATGCAACTCATCAAAGCAGTGCTTTGAGTATTACAAAAGCAAAAACATATAATTTGAAAACAGTTAAATATCATGGATTTTTTTATGAAAATATTTTAAGTCTTTATCTACCAAATAGAGGGCTTTATTTTTGGAAGATCAATGGTTAAACGTAAAGATACTTAATTCTTATATATTTGCTTATTTTTTGCAGGTTACTGTATATCCGATTAAAATTACTTATGTTTTTCATATTCATCCCACCACCATCCAAAGGACACAGAGGAAATAATGTGTACACAGAAGAAGCTTTGTGTACTTCTTGGCCATCACACTACCATAAAGTAGAGGAGAAATCAGTTTCTGTCCTACTCTCCCACCTCACCTGCCAAATATCTTGAGTGAATTTATCCAAACCTAATTTTTTGATTATCTTAATTACTCCCAGAAGATCAAGCTCTCAATCATTTTTATCCAGAGTCTCATTACTCTGCTGTTTCATATTGTTTAATCTGACCCGGTTTCCCAACTTCCTTTGCCCTACACTACGTTTGAGAATTAATGGTTTATTTTCTAACAATAAAATGTTTTTATTTTTAAATTCTTATATCCTTCATGATTCCTCTGAGTGTTTCTAGTGGAGACTCAAGATCTGATGATTTATTTATCCTGTAACACTCTCAACTGGAGAATGTTTTTTTTCTCTCTTTGAATCATATACTTCAGAGCTTGCAGGTGAGGTATGTATCTTCCTTGCTTTCATTGCCATTTCTAAATTACTTATCCTAAACATTCTTTTGGGAACACATCTCCTTTGTGGTTTATATCATGAGATTTCCTACCTCTAACCCTTGAATTGGGTCTTTGATGATCTCCCAACATTTCCTCCTCAGTTTTGATGTCTTTATTAACTGGCCCTTTTCTACCACTACTATTTCTGAAGGAACACATACCCTCCATTTCACATTTTGGTCTCACACACATGTAACCTTTTGACTTTAGAGGTCAGCCTATTCCATTTCAACCCGATTTCACAGTCATATTCTTCTGAGCAACCTGTTTTATGACCATAGATGCCTATCCTTCCAGGTTGCCTATTGCATTATTTTCACGCCTACAAATATCCCATGTCATTTAGCCTTTTGCTTTTTTGACCCCCATCACTTACTAAACCATCAATAAACTGCTTCATTTTCTGACTTCTCTTTACTTAAGATTGAATCAATTATCTTTCATTAAGATCACGCTCTTGGGCCGGAAGCAGTGGCTTGCGTCTGTAATCCCAGCGCTTTGGGAGGCCATGGTGGGCAGATCACCTGAGGTCAGGAGTTCAAGATCATCCTGACCAACATGGTGAAACTCCACCCCTATTAAAATACAAAAAATTAGCTGGGCCTGATGGGGTGCTCCTGTAATCCCAGCTACTTGGGAGGCTTAGTTGTAAGAATCGCTTGAACCCAGGAGACAGGTTGCAGTGAGCCAAGATCATGCCACTGCACTCAGCCTGGGTGATAGAGCGAGACTCCATCTCAAAAAAAAAAAAAAAAAAAAAAAAACTCTCTCGGAAATAGACCTAGAGTAATCACATTTTTCTACCTCTGTGTCCCACTCACTTGGCAAAGCCCCAACACTAGTTAGCCCAACTCTCTGTAGCTGAAATTCATTGGAAAAAAAAAGAAGACAAATCTGATGAATCTACTTTTAAAGTTATGGACACAGATCTCAAACAAACACTGCGCACCAACCTGGCTGTCTAAAAATGGCATTATTCAAATTACTGCATTACACATTTTCTCTATTTTCAAAATTCTTCTCTTTCCATTCCCTATCAATAAAGCTCTGAAAACCAAAACACAACCCAAAGTCCTTTAAGCAGATATTTTATTGAAAAATGGTAAATAGAATCAATTTGACAGGAATTTTCTGTTCCACAACATCAAAATGCCAACTGCCTAAATCTTCGCTTTGTCATCATTTATAATGGAAGTTCACCCCAGACCAATTAGTGACTTATTTTTACCTTAAATGGTATGTAAAACATTGTTCTCAGACATTGACCCCAGGAAAGTTTTATAGTATGCTCAAGGCAGCGCAAAGTAGAAACACTAACGGGATGAGTTATATGACGCATGAAAAATGACTAGCAGTTTATCAATCAGGAGAAGGAAAAAGGGCATTCTAAGCATAAAATCCAAAGTTCTGAAAATGAAACAGCTTGTTTCTTAGCAAAGTTAGTTGTTATGCCTTGGTAGATTAAAATGTGTGTGTCTGCATGTGTGTGTGTGTGGAGAGGGGCTGTGTGGGAGAAATTTTTAACCAATTTTTTTCTGTTGCAGATTTAAGATGCAGCCAAAATATATAATTTTGCCAGTAGAAGAAAGCTATACCAGGAAACAAGTGGCTACCTCTACACAGAACTAGTTCTTCTCTGGCACCATCCAATTCTAGATATTAAGCCTGAGTGACCTGTGCATATGCTACACCAGGGGTCCTCAACCTAGGGACAACAGACACATACCAGTCCTTGGCCTGTCAGGAACTGGGCCGCACAGCAGGAGGCGAGGGCGGGCAAGCGAGTATTACTGCCTGAGCTCCAGCTCTTGTCAGACCTTCGTCGCATTAGATTCTCACAGGTGCGTCAACCCTATGTGAACTGGACATGTGAGGGATCTAGGTTGCACACCCCTTATGATAATCTAACTAATGCCTCGTGATCTTGTTACCGATGGAGGGTGTCCAGGTTCTCGGCATCTTGAACAAAGAACTGGACAAAATGCACAAACAAAGAAAGGAAATAATGAAGCAACAAAAATAGATATTTATTGAAAATGAAAGTATATTCCACAGTGTGGGAGTGGGCCCCAGTATATGGGCTCAAGATCCCCTTTACCATATTTGTGGGGGTTTAAATACCCTCTAGAGGTTTCCATTAGTTAATTGGTGTACACCCTCTGGAGAGGACATTTCCTGTGATAGCTGACGTGTGAGTTGGCCTTCTGTTTCCTGCCTCCAGACCCTGTTTTCCTGCCTCAGTCTGAGGAGGAAGTTTCATTCCAAAACAATGCCCCCAGACTCGTGAAAAAATTGTCTTCCAGGAAGCCTGTTCATGATGCCAAAATGGTTGGGGACCGTTGTCGTACACCATCCTCGATGATAAGGACCCTCTTAGCACCTCTGGTTTTCTTTCATCCCAGCGGGCTAATTGTCTTTTAAATATCCAAAGAAAATAGGTTAGGATGTCATTTTTATTTTACAAGAAGACTCTTTTCCTCTATGTAAAGGTTTCAACATCTGCTTATGAAAGGTAAGAAGACAATTGGTCTTTGGCAAGGAAAAAAAAGAAATATTTATATATATATAAAATAGGAAATAGATGCTTTTAAATTAATACTATTAGTAATATGTAAATTAATATCTAGTTTAGCTGCCAGATATAATGCTAATTATGTGAATTATAACATTTAATCTGCACAAGAGTTCAGGTAGAAACTATTTTTATTCATATATCTATGTATGTATTACTGTGGCTAACAAGAGCAAAATGACTGGGCTATGCCTGACTGTTTAATTTAGTTAAGAATTGAGAAGATAATTTTTAACCAAGTCAGCTGTCTCTGAAGGCCATGCTGTAGAGCAACTGCGTATGGCCTCCACCAGAAAAAGGAGTAATTAGCAATTTAGATAGAAGTTTCTCATTGGGTAGCGTGCATAAAGATCAGTTTCAGTAAATATTCTACTACATTTATATATTTTAGTAAAATATATTTATATATGATTCAGAATATAAGCCAAAAATTATGGTTTCTATTATTCAATATAGTTGAAAGTTCTAATTGATACAGTTTCTCTATGTCCTATCTCTTCATATCATTAAACAATTATTCAAATAATCAAGTTATTATTGACACATACAACCAACCAATGAAAAAGGGTAACTCAATACAATTAGGTAAACTCATTCGTGCACATATGTTGTTGATTGACAAAAAATTTCATGAAGCAATTATTTAATAAATACTCAGCTATGAAACACAACATACCTATACATTTTCTAATTAACTCCCTGTAGAACACTCAATTTGCCTTACTGGGGATGTGGAAATTATGTGGAATAATATGTTTGTTACAGTCATTTCAAGTCTTATAAAGATAAGTTGCTCTTAAAGACTGCTTTAGAATTATCAATACTTCTGATTTAAAACATACATACACAAGTACACATACAGACACACACACACACACTATTATTATAGTTACATGTTGCTGCTAACACATCATCCCAAAATTTGTAACTTAAAACAACTTTTATGATGCTCCTGATTTGTGGACCAGGAGGGATCCAGGCAAAGTTTGGCAGGCAATTCTTCTGCTTTACCTGCTCCACATGCTTTACTGAAGTGACCTGGTTGTTTTTAGCTGGCAGCTTGGCTAGGCCGGAAGTTCCAAAGAGGCTTTACTCATATGTCTCCCACATTGGTATGGATACCTGGAGGCTGGGATCAGTTGAGCTGCTTTCTCTGTCAATTATTTGCAGAATTTTTCTATGTGATCTTACGAGCAGCAGAATAGAACTTATTACATAGCCTTTCAGACTTTCAAGAAGAAGTGTTCCATGAAAGGAGAACCTGAAGATCCCCTTGTCTGGGCCTGGAAGCTGTAGCAGGATCACTTCTGCCACTTGGTATTAGTAAAAGTAGTCCCAGTCTTTGTCTAGATTCATAGCAAGGTGAAAGACCCATCTCTCTGTCTTAATTGACATAATTTTATGTATTTACTGTGTACAACATGAAGTTTTGAAGTATGTATGCTTTGTGGGATGGTTAAATCTAGCTAATTAACAAATGTATGATCTCACATAGTTATTACTTTTGTGATGAGAACACTTAACACCCACTCTTTTTGTATTTTTCAAAAATACAACATATTGTTTTTAACTATAGTCACCACACTGTACAATATATCTCTTGAACTTATTCTAACTATCTCACTGTAAATATATGTGCTTTGGCCAATACCACCCATACCCCTCTCCCTAAAAGCTCCAGCCTCTGATCACCATTTTATTCTTTATTTTTATGAGATCAACTTTCCACTTCTTGATGTGTATTTAAAGGAAGTTAGAGCTATCTTTAATTCACCAAAATAAACAAGAAGCTGAGTAACAAATTAGTAGTAAGATATAGTTTATATTACATTTTTATTAAATATATTTCCACCTTGTTTTTAACCAATAGAATCTGAGCATAAATACGTGTATATAATTATATATCAAAGCATATACTTTTCTTAAATTATATTAAATACCCTCATTGCATACAAGAAGGAGCTTTTTTATTTGTCATTGTAGGTTTGAGTCATTTTGCTGTGACATAATTTTGAAAATCATGACTTTTATTTAAAATTATTAACTTTATACATTATTTCAAGAAAAGTATATTTGTGCATCTATCAAATTATTTTGTTTTTAGAAGCATAATTTTATTTAAAATAAGTTTCTATTCTTATGTTTTTATAAATTCAGGTTTTCAAAGCACATTGCTATTTTATAATAATATAATTTTTGGCCCTAATAATGATATTTAACTTTGCATTATTTCTAAAACCTTCATAAGATCTTCAGTGAAATTATTTGTAGTAGCCTCAAAAATACAGCTATATCCTTCTGCCTCTAATTTTGTGAAGGAAGGAAATTATTTAGTTATCAACCAAAAGCAATGGAAGCTTCCGTAAATCATTTCAATTTATAGGCATCTTTTGACATTTATAAAGCAAAAATAAAGAATAAAATTACTTTATTCTGAGTGGTAAAATTAACATTCAGGCCAGTAAATGGAACTTTTAGTTACAATCTATTAATACGTTCTTAAGCATTTTTTTAAACAACTATCTATGTACAAGAGAGACAGCATCAGCTTCTGACAGCTGTCCCCTCTATGCTTTCCGTAAACAGAAAATGAAGCAACATCCCACTCATTCTCTCTGGAAAGACAGCTTTCAGAGCTTTATGCAAATAACATGACCCTCTAGCTGTGGCACATTCTTCAAAAAGACACCTACCTTCAAAAGTGACAGCAAGTAATAATGTGACAAACGAGCATGCAGCCTGCACATGTGCCACATATTTCACCTAGAATCCTTGGATGTGATAAAATTAACGTGACCTCTATCGCCAAGGACATTATAATCAATTCAACAATGTGGCACAGGAAAAGCAGAAATCGTGGGGGCTATGTCCTCATTCAGCAGACTTTTAAATAAAGCTTTTTAAAGTCAATTGGCCTTTTTATTTTATTTTGCTTTATTTTTTGGCAGAGATACATTGACTTATAGGATTTCCATTGTCTTTATTAAGGGAAGATGGCACCATATTTGCTGACAGTTGGGAAGAAAGAGAGGTTACATATGATATACTTGAGTAATTAGAGCGTAGGTAGGTAATGTAAAACTTTAATGACTATTGATATTGAGATTAAAGATCTTGGCTTAATGTTAGTGTAGCCTGCTCTATGTTTTGTTTTGTTTTACAATTGATTTTTTCCCTTTTAAAAAGAGAAGACAAATGATGCATCTTTTTCTTTTTTATTGATGAGAGAATTATGCAAAGAAGTATAATAAAATATTTCCAACTGACTTTTCAAAATAGGTAAAGTATAAATGAATTGTTTTCAGTGTACCCACACAGGAGTGCAATACACACCCCATGAGAGCTTTATTGTATCTTAATTGTAGCAATCAAATTTAAGAAAAAACCATAGGGCGCTTTTAAAATCTGTCTTGACGGGTTTTTGGCAAGAATTAAAAAGTCCTAAACAAAAATAATCTTTGAGGTGTCAAGCTGAGACTAGGCCACCAACTGATATGGACATCAAAATGCTGCAAAAGTAGATTTAGATGTTTGCTTATAATTATTTTGGAGCCACTGAATAGGATCATATATTTTAATAATTTATATTCAGTGTTGATAGTTATTTAAGATGTGTGGAAAATAAATAAGAACTAACAAACAATATGATTATATGTCTACTGATAAGGTTGGGAAAA
This sequence comes from Gorilla gorilla gorilla, assembly GCF_029281585.2. Taxonomy (NCBI): domain Eukaryota; kingdom Metazoa; phylum Chordata; class Mammalia; order Primates; family Hominidae; genus Gorilla; species Gorilla gorilla. Next base: position 83,878,323 of record NC_073238.2, on the reverse strand, counting down.
AAAGTAAATTGAGTTCATCATACATAAAAATATATTCATAACACAAACGAAAAGCATTTGATCCTGGCTGCAAAATAGTACATTTTCTCAATCTGGCCATATTTTTTATGTTAAACATATACATGTAGTAATTACATATGTTGAACATATTCATGTAGTAATAAACAGAAAAAAGCATAAGATGTAATTATTGTTCCAATATGGCATCCCATGTTAGAAGAAGTTATATATACACTCTGAGAAAATAAGTTAGTAGCTTAGAAATAAATTCTTAATATTGCATTTAAAGGCCAAATGGTCTTTGCTATTATAAATTTCAAAAAAAAAAGGAAATATAAAGTTTTCCTTTATTTCACAAAGAAGCTCATCTCTTCAAGTGTTTCCAATTATACATAAGAAAAGGTTTGGGCATACTAAGGAGATTTGCTCACTTTATAATCCTACCTGTATTTATAAAACTATAAGCTATTTCAAAGATTAAGAAGCATACAAAATTGTGGCTGTTTCCTCAATATTAGATTTAATATGCATTGAATCTGGTATTTTTAGTTTATTATTAATTTATCTTTATTTTTATCAAAGTTATGCCTGTAAAATGAGTAAAAACAAATAGTTCTTCATAACTTGGAGAAAAGTAGTCCCCTGCTTCCTTTCAGTCATGTGTTCTGTGTACCCCAGAAGCAGAAACTTTCGATTATGTTCATTGTTCAATTTGGCATTAACTGTTTGTCCCTAAATAATATGTTTATAATTTCTAGGTTGGTGCAAACACAATTACGATTTTTACTGTTAAATATAATTTCAAAACCCACAATTACTTTTACACCAACCTAATACTTCTTTATCTCTCAGTATTAGGCAATTTTCAATTATTTGTAGTTTGGGTATAAAGATTTATTTCTCATTTCACAGCAATTCTGAAACATATGCATGGAGCCCTGCTATATCTTCCCATTAAAATTGTGTTATAAATTTTATACAATCAATATTTAATTTTAAATGGGGATGTAGAGTAGACACTAGTCACAACTGATTCACTATGATTCACTAGGTAAGCACTGTTCTACAATTGAAAGCTAGTGCATTTATTTGTATTCTTTAACGTAAAATAATTTTTATTTTAATGCTGATTTAGCTTACTGTGTACTCATTTTTTAGTACATGGATGTTTGTTTTGGTGGAGATATTGAAAGCATGAAAAGCAAATTCATATCCTGAGTAAATGTCTATTCCAGTAAAAATAAATAGCTGTGCCTTCCCTGATTGAAGTGGTTCGATATAATCACCCTATCACCAGGTAACTGGCTGATCACCCCAAAAATGGTGCCATATGAGAGGGCTCAGTATTGGTCTCTGCTGCTGGCAGATTGGGCATTCAGCAGTGGCTTTAGCCAGGACAGCCTTGTTAACTTGAAGTCTATATTGCTGAGCCTGTACATAATCGTCCTCTCTGCAACCATGTCTGCTTTGTTAATGTTTTTTTGGGATGATGTCTTTTCCCCATTTTTTTTGTCAGCCTCGTCAAAGATTAGATAATTTCTTGGTGTGTGCCTTTATTTCTGGGTTTTCCGTTCTCTTTCATTGCTCTATGTGTCTGTTTTTGTCCCAGTGCCACAGTGTTTTGGCTACTGAAACTTAAAGTTTAGTTTGAAGTCAGGTAGTGGATGTCTTCAGCTTTGTTCTTTTTGCTTAAGATTGCTTTGTTTATTTGAGTTCTTTTTTGGTTTCATGTGAATTTTAGCATAGTTTTTTTTTTTTAATTCTATGAAGAATGATGTGGGTTGTTTCACAGGAATAGTATTGAATCTGTAAATTGCATTGAGCCATTTGATGACATTGACTCTTCAAATTCATGAACATGAAATATTTTTCCATTTATCATTGTTGTCTCTCATTTCTTTCAGTGGTCTTTTATAGTTGTCTTTGTAGAGATATTTTACCTACTTAGTTAGATGTATTCCAGGGTAATTCATTATATTTGTGGCTATTGTAAATGTGATTGTGTTCTTGATTTGAACTCACCCTGGATGGTATTGGTGTGTAGAAACACTACTGATTTTTGTATATTTATTTTGTATCCTGAAGCCTTGCTAAATTCATTTATCAGTTCTGGTAGCCTTTTGGATCTTTCTTTAGGGTTTTCAAAATATAGGATTATATTGTGAATGGAGAGGGAAAGTTTTTCTTCTTCTCCTATTTGAATGTATTTTATTTCTTTCTCTTACCTGATTACTCTGGCTAGGACACTCAGTATTATGTTGAATAGGAGTAATGAGAGTGGGCCTCTTTGTTTTGTTGCAGTTACCAAAGAAAATTATTCCAGCTTTTGCTCATTCAGTATAATGTTGGCTGTGGGTTTGTTATAGATGGATCTTAACATTATGAGGTATATTCCTTTGCTACCTAGTCTGTTGAGAGTTTTTTTTATTATGAAGAGATGTTAAGTATTATTAAAAGTTTTTTCTGCATCTATTGAGATAATCATACAGTTTCTGCATTAATTCTGTTTATGTGGTGAATCACACTTATTGATTTGTGTATGTTAAACCAATCTTGTATCCAAGAAATAAAGAGGAATAAAGCCTACTTGATTGTGGTGAATTAACTTTTTTATGTGCTAATGGATTTGTTTTCTATGTGTCTCATGTATTTCCTCCTCTTTTTCTTCATTACTGCCTTATTTTTTGTTAGATATTTATACTGCGTCCTTTCCATTCGCTTGTTGCTTATTTATTAAACTTTTTGAAAGATTTTCTTTGTGGCTTCAATAGAGATTAAAATTAACATCATAACTTAAAGAAATATGAATTAGAATAATATTAACTTAATAGTATAAACATATTTTGTTTTAATATAGCACATTTCTCACTCATCTTTTGTGTGAAAAAATTTTTATAATAATTAAAATTTTATACATAGTAAGTTAGTCAATATGGTTTTAAATTACAACTTTATAAAGTTTCCATTTGAATAATACAGAAGAAAACAGTATCTAAAATACCTTTGTGTTTTATTTTATATTGAGCCATGTGGTTATAAGAGCTTAGAGTGCAGATTTGAGTTATTATTTATTGTTCCTTTATTTCAGCCTAAACAGCTTTTATTACTTCTTGAAGAGCAGGTTGATGTCACAGAATATCTCAGCTTTTGTGTATCTCAAAATATCTGAATTTCTCCTTCATTTTTGAAGCATAATTTCTAGATATAATTTTTGTTGTTGTTGGCAGTCCTTTTTTTTCCCCACTATGTTAAATATGGTACTCCACTTCCTTCTGGACTACATGTTTCTTGTAAAAAAGTATTTGGTTTGCTCTTGTTTCCTTCTCCTAAAGTTTGAACATTATGTGTCTAGGTGTGGATCTCTTCTATTTACTCCTATTCGAAATGTGTTGAGTGTTTTTTTGGTGTCTGTAATGTTTTTCATTAAATTTTCAAAGTTTTCAGACATTACTTTTTCAGGTAGACTTTCTGCCCCTTTCTCTCCCCACTCTCCTGAGATTTTCATTATTTGTGTATGGTTACAACTGATGAGGTTCTATAGATCTCGGAGGTTCTGTTTTTCACCAATTTTTTTCTCTTTCTCAGACTGAATAGTCTCAATTGACTGACTTTGAATTTCATTAATTTTTCTTTTGTCAGCTCAAATTTGCTCTTGTACCCTTTTAATGACTTTTGTATTTCACTTATAATCTTAAACTTCAAAATTGTAGGTGTTTTTTCTTTTTTGATATTCTCTATTCTATGAAATATTGTTACCATATTTTTATTTATTTAGAATTTTTTTAATTTTTTGAGTTCATTGATAATGGCTGATTTAATATATCCATCTAGTTGTTGCATCTATGTTCCTTCTGAAACAATTTCTATGGATTTTTTTGTATGTTGGAAGCATACTTCCCTATTTATTTTCACAATTTGTATTTCATGTAAAAAGTGGGTACTTAGTTAATATGAAATGACAGCTCTGGATATGAGACGACTCCTCCTTCCAGGGCTTGTTATTGCTGTTTTATTGTTGGTGGTGGTAGTGCTGCAGCTGATGTTGTAGTAACACTTTTGGATGTGTGTGTGTGTGTGTGACTTCCTTGGGCTGATTCTATAGTTTGTTTCCTGTGTAATTTGTAATCACTGAAACCACTGCTTGGTTAGCTAACTGATCAGCTAATGGTGTCCAGAGTTTTTCTTAAATGCCTTAAACCAATAAGCCTTTCACTCTTCACCAAGGAACTCTGTGTACGAGTTTGGACATACATTTAACCCCTTTCAGATAACAAGTCTGCCTTAGCATTGAATTCTTGCTTGTGAGGGGTCTCAATATTGGCCAAAGCTGAGAAATTGGAGCCCACTCAGGTCGTTCTTGGGCATGCACACAGCCCTGCACTGGAATGTGGCTCTCTAGAATAACCAGAAAAATGTCAGAGCTTTTTAAAACTCTCTCTGTCAACATCTGGCTTCTTTGAAATTCCTTTTAAGCTTTGGCCAATCTTTAGATTGTGCCACCAGCTATCATACCACCAGATATAAAGCATCTGCAAATGTCGAGATAAGACTTTTCCCCAAAAGGAGCTCTGAGTTCAAACACATAACAAAAATGCACTCTAAATAGGTCTTTCTCTTGGAGCTGCAAAGCAGATCCAATAGTTGCAATGCTCTGAAAAGTAGAACTTTTAGTAACTTCAAAACTGATCTTTTCCTTTTGGTGGTTTCAAGGCATCTTACTGCACATCCTGCATTTGCAATGTCAGTGATTTTCAACACCCTTGTGTATTTATTTTCTTTGAGCTAAGATTAAATATTACAATTACTGTATTTATATCCAGATTTTGGGTGTACAACTCTGAGGCATCTATATAACTTATGCCTTCCATGTTCCAAAATTCTTTTTTTAATTGCAAATAGAATTTTTATTTTCCCACCCAAATTTCACTTCAGTATCTCCTCATTGTTTAGGTATATTTAGTTATGCTTGCCTAAAGGAAAATTTATCCATGACATAACTCCTGATATGTTTTTCAACCTCATTTCTTAGAAATTACTCTTTTTCATATGTACTGTGCAATTCTATTTTATGGGTCTAGGTTACACATTTTCCATTCCCTTTGGATCACAAGCGTTCTTGCTTTTTTCACCTTTCTTCATCATTTCCAAGCATACACTTATAAAGTTTCTGACAAGCTAAACATAATGGCTTTTTTTCCAAACAATATAAATATTCTTATTTCTCATTGAGTATAGGGAAATATATGCAATTTATTTTTTTGTTTGCAGTAGTTATCCCAGTTTCTGACTTATTTTATACATTGGAAATACATATTTGCTGAATATTAAATCAATGAATCATATAGCATATGATTCAGGAAACTGAGTAAAGGTGGCATAATGGGAGAACAAACAACAGTAAATATTTTTCACCTATGGTTTGTTTTTACTATTTACAGGGTAAATAAATTAGCTTTATTGAAATGTTTTACTTGTCATTCATTTGCTTTTACATTGTACAAATGCAAATATCCAAGCTCCTAGTCATTAAGACAAAACAAAACAGTTGGAAGTGGTGAGAAGACTTTCTGTGAATAATTTTATTTATTTCAGTCAGTTACAGTTACATGAATAAAATGAGTGAGCATACGCTTAAAGTATCCATTTCAGCATTATTAGTAAATTGTTAGGGAACTAATGATTAGATAATTCAGAGAGGATAAGCATTTTCACAAGAGGCGTGCCATTTAAAGTAACAACTGGCTGTCAAGCCAATTAACAGGCTGGTAAATAATTTGTGACAGAATTAAAGGTATAGTCTACAAGAGCAAAAAAAAAAAGCATCTAGTTTTTAAATATATTTGTTATTATTTAATCTATACAATAAAATATTTTTAAAAGATTTATACAATATGTATAACCAACATCAAACTTTGTAATTGTTATTACTATTATATATATTTATTCAGATATTAAAATATACTATATATCTATCTTTTAATCAAATGGAGCTATTATGAATATATTTTTTGAACTATATGAACATTTATGAAAGTGATTTCAATTATTCTACAGCATTACTCTAAATCCCTTTTATTATTCTCATTTATGTATGTATCATACTATGTTTAGCTTATTTCTATGATTATATTAATGATTTTTAATATAAATAATGTTCTTATAAATAGTAATTCCTGCATATGATTCACATGGTGTACAAATGAGTGTGTGTATATTGTATGTCTGCATATTTCCTCAAAAATTTCAAATTTGTTAGAACACACAATATGCATATTCTATAGTTCGTAACGTTACGCTATGTTTTACATATCTGCATTTGCAACACGTGCTCTTATCAATATATTTATTTATTTGGTAAATAAACTTTCCAAAAATTTATCACTGTCATTGCATGTTTCAAAAACAGCTATTCTATTCTTATCAGTTCTATCGATTTATTCTATTGCATAGAATATTTGATTCTAATTTTGTGTAATTTGCTCTTTAACCAACTAATTAATATTTTTTATAGGGGAAAGCACAGTGACTAGTAAATTTTAAGTGCTGTTAAGTTATTCCACCAGGGACATATTTCAGCCAGAATGAGTTGCCTTTGTGTTTTGTCTTTATTAAATACTACGGATTTACTGATTCTTACACCGACACAAGTCAATTTTATTTTTAATTAAGGTTATGTTTCCATGATAATCAGTAATTATATAATTGTTTAACTCTGTTGTTAAGACAGCAAGCTAAATCATTTGAAGATTAGAATAATAGATGCCAAATAAATTTTTATTACATTTAAACATTGCACTTTATATACTACCAAGTTAAAAAGAACATTTGGAGCTCTATGATATTTTGATGTAATTTTTTATTTCAATTTTTAACATATATTCATTTCTGTAATTGCTTGACATATTTAAAAATGCATATTTAATGTAACAAAATGACATTTCTACTGATATAGTTAAATTAATTTGTGCTTATTTTTAATAATCCATCTTACACACAAATACCAAATAAGTCGTATTTTCTGCCATTCCACAGAAAAGTATAGACAATACATAAAAATATACAGGCATAATTTTTCTTTTTTTTTTTTTTTTTTTCCTGAGACAGAATCTAGCTCCATCACCCAGGCTGGAGTGCAGGAGTACAGTGGCACCATCTTGGCTGCAACCTCTGCCTCCTAGGCTCAAGCAATTCTTTCTCTTCAGTCTCCTGAGTAGCTGGGATTACAGGTGTGTGCCACCATGCCTAGCTAAATTTTGTATTTTTCGTAGAGACAGGGTTTCACCATATGGGCCGAGCTTGTCTCTAACTCCTGGCCCTAAGTGATTTGCCAGCCTCGACCTCCCAAAGTGCTGGGATTAGAGGTGTGAGCCACTGCCCCCGGCCCAATTGTAATTTTTCTAATTATTTTTCAAATAATGAATGCTTATGCCTTGTTAAACACATGCACACACATAATAAACACACACATATGTTTAGAGGGGAATGTAAAAAAAAGAAAATAAATAAAAAAATCACTATCCATTAGGTACACAGCTTTCTATCCCAGAAGTAACCGTGCCAACCAAGATCTAATATTTTCTTCTGAATTTCCAGAGCTCATCTATTCATTTAAAAATATAGTACTGTGTAGGGATGGGCCGGGACTGAAAGGTGTGTAAATAGTTATGTGCTTAATACTATATTGCCTGCTTTTCCCTTGCTAACTACTTTTTTTTCTTAATTGGTTATGATTTACAGAATAGACTACATGGAGCTTTAATTCTATTGAGATATTGACCACTATAACTTTATCTTGAAACAATTTATTATACATAACTAGACAAATGGTTGTATATTAATAAATTATCAAACACTTTGGGAGGCTGAGGCAGGCAATCACCCAAGTTCAGGAGTTCGAGACTAGCCTGGCCTACATGGTGAAACCCTGTCTGTACTAAAAATAGAAAAATTAGCTGGGTGTGGTGAACCGAGCCTGTAGTCCCAGCTACTCAGAAGGCTGAGGTGGGAGAATAGCTCAAACCTGGGAGGCAGAGCTTGCAGAGATGAGATAGGGCCACTGCACTCTAGCCTGGGCAACAGACCAAGACTCTGTTTCAAACAAACAAACAAAAAAAAATCAAACAATACTATGATAGTTTTAAAAAATATGTATTTCCAAATATTTATAAGTTTATATCTAAAGTATAATTTTACCCATACTACAAATTAACATTTTAAAGCAGATATTGCCAATGTTTTCACCAAAGATATTTAATATTTGTAATATTTAATACTTTTTAGTACTTTTACTGCCACCTGGAATTCGTGCAACACCTATTTTTTTCATTTCTTCATCTACTTGAAGTGTCCTTAACTCTTTATCATTTTTATCTTTGCTATTTACAGAAGTAAAAACTAGGTCATCATAATTTTAATTTGCATTTTGAAATTAAAAATTTAAGACTCTTTTCAAATGAGTAGAGAGTCATTTTATTTCCCTTTCAGTTCTAATTGTACATTCACACATATATAGACATTTGTTAATATGCAGTATATAAATGTAAATATATTATACAAAATCTAGCAAAATTTATTTTATTGATATTTAATCATTTGAAGATTTCTGAATAAATCTATTGTATAATGATTTCCACAGTTAATGTTAATAAAATTATAGATTCATTAGCCACAATTTTGACACCTCAGTTTAAGATTTATTACTTGAAATATGTTTTGAATCACTTGAAGTTTTACAACATGCAAAAGTTTCTAATAATCTTTCAAAATGTTTAATGTTAAAGTTGTTTGAAAAAAAGTACCTTCTTTATCTTCCAAACCTATAGAATTTCAGCTATAAATTATTAGTAGTATGATGCAACAATCTTTTAAATTACACTCACCTAAAGTTTTTATTAAATTAATATTTCTAATTAACAAATAAAACATGCATATCTTATGCAATAACTATGCAATAAATCTTAAAAATGGAAGACAATATATCTGATTTTCATAGATAATAATCTGACTTCTTACAAATATATAGTTCTGAATAAGTAGATAATTCTCTAGGCAAAAGGAATATAAGGAGAAATAGAAAACTATATTTCCCTTGTTTCTAGTCAGACTTATATGCTTAAAGTAATAAAGTATTTATAAAACAATCAAAAATATTTCAGAATGTTTAATTTGCTCAAAATATCCCGAGTACTTATGTGATTGACAATGAATTTCATTTAGTAGTAATTGTCTGAATCGGCAATTTAAAATCATTTTTTCTGTCATTTATTGGTTGTACTGAATTGTTATATTAATATGCTATCTAGTTCCATTCCAATAAAATACGTCAGTTCATTTAGGTTTCAAAGTTAAATAACATGTTTGACCGTTAGTGGGGGGTCTTTCATAGATCATGTTAATTTACTTACGGGACAATGCTGTAGAAGTAATGCCATGTAACGCCATGTAATTCCACAATATAGCCAATGGTGCTGACCACTTAGAGCTGACTATAATTTCAAAAGTTAATGTGCTTCCTTGATAGGTTTTGTGGCATTTTTATTGCATTGTTTATTGAAAAAATGAACTATCTTATTTGACTGAATATAAGCTTTACTCAGTTAAAAATAACCTTTATGATAGTTTAATCTGTTACAATTTGTGACAAAATAATCTATGGCACAATCACTATAACTCAAATTCTCAGAAATTTTACTAATAATCCATTTAATGTTTCCATGGAAGTGAACATTTATACCTCAGGGAGGCTGACAGCCACAATTAAAGTCAAAATTGACAGCAACTTCATTATTTCAAAAAGGCGTTCAAGCAGATTTCTCCTATTTGTAAATTGGATATAAAAGTTTCATTTAATTATATGGTCACACAAGTAAAGGTGAAATTCCCTATCATAATGTACATGGTAAGACCAATATTGTTCCTGAAGTTTTAATGATAAAATTTGATAGAATAGCTTGAAATAGCAGTGTGCAGGGTTATACATGTATGCCAGTTGTTACTGTCAGCAAAGATTTGGATATCAATAGAATTTTTTATTTTCTATTTGTCCACTAAATTAGCTATTTCTTTTCAGTCATTTACTGGGAAAAAAATTTGCTTGCCTATAAAGTTCAAAGGATAATAAGATATAAATAGTAACAAAAGCAAGAATGGACATTGATGCTATAAAATGTTTGCTAACAAGCTAAAAAAATGTACCCTCATCACCCACATGTGGTTTTTTGTATTATTTTTGCCTTCATATTCATAATCATTTAAAGAGAAATTTAAAAATGTTATGTAATGACTATAAACTGAAAATAATTAAATAATCAAAGCCTCTTAATATAATTTTGCTCCTAAGATTTTTCCCAAACTGTTAGAGATCAGCAATTTCTATGGTTATGAGAGTCATGTCTGCATGTATGCATTAATACTCATCATAGTATTAATCTAATTTTTTTTAATCACAACAAACTACAAAACCTTCTGAAACGAAATTTTCCCTGACACCTCTGCACCTCAGGACAGGAGTTCCTCACTTACTCAGCCTGCAGCTCTCAACCCCTCATGGAAGGGGAGCATGCAGGTGAGTGCGTGCAGGAGCTGGGTGAGTGCTTCTGGGCACCAGCAGGAGCAAAACTCTTGTATGGGCCACATGGCAGCATCTAATGGGGGAGTACCCGCGACTCCCGAAGCCTCAGAGGGCATGTGTGACAGTGTGCACTTTTAGCTTTGTCATCCGTGGACAGTTTAAGTGTTATACAGCTCACTGGGCTCTCTGCCTTTTCACGTGAGGCAGTTGCTTTCCACCAGCGAAGGCAGAGTCAGTGTGACAGCCTTTAGCTCACACCCATGGCACCCGAGCTCTTGTTGGGCATCCAGGAAAAATCAGGCCACAGGAGTAAATTGAAGGGTGGTGAATACGGAGGATTTTAATGCAGATGAAAGTGTCTCTCAATGGGAAAGGGAGTTGGAAGGGGAATGGAGTGGGAAGGTGATCTTTCCCTGGAATCCTCTCTGAAACAGCACCATCAAGAAGCTGTCCCTCTGAAATCATGCTGCTTCTCTCTGATGTGAAACCACAGTCTCCAATGTCCAGATGTCCAACTGTGTCTCCTCTTCTCCTCTTCTCTGCTCTCTGCCAGTCAGGTCAGGGTTTTGTTGTTGTTGTTGTTGTTGTTGTTGTTTAATTTTTATTTTTTTTTTGGCTCACTGCAACCTCCGCCTCCCGGGTTCAAGAAATTTTCCTGTCACAGCCTCCTGAGTAGCTGGGAATACAGGCCCCCACAACCGCACCCAGCTACTTTTTGTATTTTTAGTAGAGACAGGGTTTCACCATATTGATCAGGCTGGTCTCAAATTCCAGGTCAGTTGTTTTTATGGGAACAGGATATGGGGCAGAGTGGGCCACAGGTGGTTTTGGAAAAGGCAACATTCAAATGGGAAAACAGGAATGTATGTTCTCACTTTGGGCTAAAGTTTTAGATTTGAGGATGGGGCCCTCATCAGGGACCCCACCCTTTTCGGCCTAGAATTCCTCTGCCTCCTGTATCTATCACTTCTACCCACAGTGTGTATGTACGTATACATACATATCTCATAACAATTGTTACTTCTGAGAAGTGGCCATGATAAATCTTTCAGAGGTGATTAAAATGTTTTATATTTTCATAAAGGTTGGAGCTACAGAGGTTTTGAATTTGTCAACACTCATTAAAAGGGTAGCTTAACACTTGTGCATTTCTTTGTAAATATCACCTCAAATACACAAAATAAAAGGAGGACCATTACCATATATTGATTTCTTACTATTTATATGCATGCTGAAGCATCTGGGAAAAGTAAACTGATGTCTGAATTTTGAAACTAATAAATCATAAGCCTTATAAATGGCATAAATTGAAGGATAGATAGATGGGCTATGTCTGTTGAAATAATGAGGTAAAATTTTATTTGTAGAATTTAGATAGTGGGACATGAGTATTCACTACAAAATTGTTTTAACTATTTTATAATCAAAACTTTTAACAATAAAATGTTGTTAACAATAAAAACAAAATATGTAAGTTGCTTGTAATATCTGGGTGTCATTATTTCGTTCATTTTAAATGTATAATCTAAAGGTGTAATTAAAAAATTATGATACAAATAAGGTAAGTGAAAAGTTTGCAGAGTAGCCATCTATGATGCATAGAGTTTACTGTTTGTTGTATTTTCTTGGCTTTTATTTTCCTATAATTTTAGCTTCTATATATTGTGTGTTTTTCTAATTTTTTCATTTACAAAAATTATGTATTCTTTTATTATTTTCTAATTCTGTTAATGCATTACCTGCTATGTTTTTAAAATTCTCTTCTTTCTTCTAGTAAGTTTTCATTTGTGAAATGATCTTTTGTGTCTCTAATTTCCTCCCCTCCATTCTGATATCTTATTTTCAGATTTGCTAATTTTTCTAAGTGTTCTAATATTTTTCTTACTTTATTTTGGCTCATTTTGAAATATTAAAGCTATACTTTGTTTCTGTTTGTGTGAATGTTTCCTGACATAATTTTATTATTTGAAATAATATTATTCTAGTCCTTATTCCTTATTTTATTATAATAACCTTGTATTTGATTCAATAGCAATCCTTTGTATTGTTCCTTTTGATGTGTAATTTGCCTTTCTGATTTACTGGAAGGAAGTATGTGTTTCAATGTCTGTTATAGATTCATAGCTTTACAATTTCCTCTTTGGTTCTTTTTATAAAGTGTTAAAATTTGTGGCCTCTGCTTTCTTAGGACCTCTCAGTTCTCTTTTGGGATCCCACTCTCTACCATTGAGCAACTCTTTCTTTACTCTTTTTTGTGTCTTTGTGGCACCAACTGGGTTCTATCTCCAACAGTTTCCCTACACTATAATATGGGACACCTTTCCAAATGAGCGGTTGATGACTGGTTTTGAGATTTCATGGAACTAGATTTTTTTTAGCCCATTTGAACCTCACTGTGGATTCTTGCACTCATCCTGAATTGAAGGCAATCCAGTTTTAGTTGTGTAAACTAGTTTGCTCTATTTTCCAAAGAGAACCTGTTGGCTAATCCGCAGTTTCTCTCTTGTCAAGTATGTGTGCCACTTTTTTGAATCTTCTGTCCACACAAATGCTGATATCATGAAAACATGTTCCTTTTTCTTGAATGTGTGTATTTGAATATTCATAGATATAGCTTTTTATGTACTTTTGTTGTGGATATGGTCCATCAGTTTTGTTTCTGCTATTCAATATACTCTGACATTTTCACTTTATTAGAAGAAACAAGATTAAAAACTATACTGTAACAGTTGTCATCACTAGCTTTTTGTAACACTTTTTAGTTTTAAAAAAGTTTTTCTGTTTCTTATCTAAAAATTAATCTTTCAATAATTTTATTTATGTATTATATTCTATTAATTTAGACTAGCATATCATTTTGTATATTTGATTTTTTAAAAAATTTCTTCATTTAAAATTTATATTTTACAGCAATATTTTTTACATGTAAAATTATATAAACCTAACAGTAAAATAATTAAATGAAAGCCACTGTTACAATACCACACACATAGTGTACAGGAGATACAATTTCCCAGGTTATTTGCTTCTAAAAATTTTTATGAAATGTATACTTCAGCACCAAATAAACTTAATATTATATACTATTCAGAATGGTCACTGACATCTATGTATAGGGGGAAACAAAAACAAAACTGTTGCTAAGTTTTTCTTTTATGTTTTGGCTTATAAGTGACACATTTATAATTATAATGATAATTTATGAATTATAAATTCAATTTCATTTTGTACCCTGGCAAATATTTAATATTAAGTTTTTGAGGTTGACATAAGTTGATTTATTCATTATGTAACACAATATTACTGTGAACCTACTTTTTCCAAATCATATATATTTGTGTGTGCCTGTTTGAGTTTAGTTCTTGTTTTGATTTTTGTACTAGCCTTAAAATCTATCCCTTAATCACTAAGAAGCACTATAGATAACACTCCTAAGAAATTCATTAAAACTTACAAACATAGAAAATATGTTTATATGTTAAATTTTTAATAGAATATATATATATTTGGTATACAGCATATTGTTTTGATGTACATACACATAGTGAACTGGTTACTACAGTCAAGCTTGTTAACATATCCATTTATTTACATACTTACCGTTTTTTGTGTGTTTTGTGTCTATGTGTGTCACATGAATAGTTATGATCTACTATATTATTAAATTTTAAGTGTATAATACAGTATTATTAACTATAGTCTTCATGATGTACATTAAATATTTACAACTTATTTATCCTACAATTTTAATTTTGACTGTCTCCTCATATCCCTCACTTCCAAGCTTCAGTCAACCACTATTCTACTCTCTGCTTCCAAGAATTTGGCTATTTTAGAATCCATATGTAAGTGAGATCATGCAGTTTTTCTTTCTATGCCTAGTTTATTTCACTTAGCATAATTTTTCAGGTGTATACATGTTGTCATAGATGACATAATTTTCTTCCCTTTTGAAGTGGAAAATTATGCCACTTTAAATTGTGTGTGTGTGTGTGTGTGTGTGTGTGTGTGTGTGGTTGACCTTTGAACAATGCAAGGGTAAACAATGTTGATGCCCTGCACAATTAAAAAAAAATCCACATATAACTTTTGGCTCTTTGAAAATTTAACTACTAATAGCTTATTGTTGAGTAGAAGCCTTATAAACAACATAAACAATATATTAACATGTATTTTTGTATGTTATCTGTATTATATATAGTATTCTTACAATAAATTAAGTGTAGACAAAAGACATTAACAAAATCACAAGGGAGAGAAAATACATTTAGAGCACTGTACTGTATTTATTGATACCGTAAGTTTACCATGTCTGTTTACAAGATGAATTGTCTGTCTGAAACTGTGCACAACCACAGTTGCAGACCTGTCTCTGCAGTACATATCAAGTAACTCAACTTTTACTTATAATGTCATGACTTTTCCCTGCAAGCATCACTAGTGGCACTTCATAAGGATCTCAAGATGTTATTCAAAGTTTACAGTATTGAACTAAGCATACTGAAAAATACACAAAATGGAGGGAGAGATCACTTTTTGCCATGACAAATAATTTACTTCAGATATAAATTGCTCATGCAGAGATCATGAGGCTTAAATAGTGTTTTAAATGATACAACACTTCAGGTCATCCTAATAGCAAAAGGAAGTGTCTAAAAATTATTACAGTACTACAGTAAGTATTACAGTTAAGTTTCAAACTTTCAAAATCTGAAATATTTGCACACTGACATGAAACCAGGACTGGAAAGTCTCACACAGACACAAAAACTACTTAACAAACTTTGTTTTATGCATAAAATTCTTAAAAATATTATGTAAAATTACCTTCAGGCTATGGGTATAATTCATACATTAAACATAAATGAATTTTATGTTTACACTGAGGAGCCATCCATAAAATATTTCCTAATGTATATGTAAACATTTCAAAATATTTTTAAAAATCAGAAATCCAAAACACTCTGGTACCAAGTATTTTGGATAAGGACTACCCAACCTGCATACAGACATAACTCAGAAATATTTTAAGTTTGGTTCAGACCACTGCAATGAGCAACTGTTATCAAAAAATGAGTCATGCAAATATTTTGGTGTTCTAGGACATATAAAAGTTATGTTTATATTATACCGTAGTCTATTAAGTGTACTATTATTCTTAAACAAAGTATATATATTTGTGTGTGTGTATATATACTTTATATTTATATATATATGCCAATGTACATATCTTAATTAAAAATACTTTGTTGCTAATCTCACTGCTGGTATATATCCAAAAGAAAGGAAATCAGTATATAAAAGAGATATCTGCACTCCCATGTTTGTTGTAGCACCATTCACAATAACACAAATTTGGAAGTAACCCAAGTGTCCATCAACAGATGAATGAATAAAGAAAATGTGGTACATATACATAATGGAGTACTATTCAGCCATAAAAAAGAATGAGATCCTGTCATTTGCAACAACATGGATGGGACTGGATGTCATTATACTAAGTGAAATAAGCCAGACACAGAAAGACAAACATCCCATGTTCTCACTTACTTGTGGGATCTAAAAATCAAAACAATAGAACATGTGGATATAGAGGGTAGAAGAATGGTTACCAGAGGCTTGAAAGGGAAGTGGGTGGGTGGGTAGGAGGTGGGATAGTTAATAAATACAAAACAAAAAATTAGTTAGAATGAATAAGACCTAGTATTTGACAGCACAATAGAGTGACTAAAGACAATAATAATTTAACTGTAAATTTTAAAATAACTGAAACAGTATTATTGGATTGTTTGTAACACAAAAGATAAATGCTTTAGTAAATGGATACCCCATTTTAAATAATGTGGTTATTATGCACTGCATGCCTGTAGCAAAATATCTCATATACCCCATAAATATATACACCTAATAATATGTACCCACAAAATTAAAATATTTTAAGATCACACTGTATCAAATAAATACATAATATATAGTTATTTTTAAGTTAAAATTGCAGTAAAATGTTAAAGATTACTTGAAAAAACACTTTATTGGTAAAAAATGCTAATGACCATCAGAGAGATTTCAGCAAGTCAGAATCTTTTTTGCTGATAGAGGGCCTTGCCTTAATGTTGAAGGCAGCTAACTGATCATGGTGACAGTTGCTGAAGGCAGCTAACTGATCATGGTGACAGTTGCTGAAGGTTGAGATGACTGTGACAATTTCTTTCTTTTTTTTATTTTTTATTTTTTTGCTCTTTCACTTATCCCCCTTTATTTTTTTTTCTTTCTTTTTTTTTTTCTTCAGCTTTTAAGTTCTGGAGTACACGAGCAGGATGTGCCAGTTTGTTAGGTAAACGTGTGTCATGATGGTTTGCTGCACAGATCAACTCATCACCTAGGTATTAAGCCCAGCATGCCTTAACTATTCTTCATGATGCTCTCCACTTGCTGCACTCCACCCCCGACAGGTCCCAGTGTGTGTTATTCCTCCCCCTGTGTTCATGTGTTCTCATTGTTTAGCTCCCACTTGTAAGTTTGCTGGGGATAAGGCTTCCAGCTCCATCTGTGTCCCTGCAAGGGACATGATCTTGTTCCTTTTTATAGCTGCATAGTATTCTATGGTGTATATGTACCAAATTTTCTTTATCCAGTCTATCGTCAGTGGGCATTTGGGCTGATTTTATGTTTTTGCTATTCTAAATAGTGTTGTACTAAACATATGTGTGCATGTATCTTTATAACAGAATAATTTATATTTCTTTGGGTATATACCCAGAAACAGGATTGCTGAGTCAAATGGTATTTCTGCTTCCAGATCTTTGAGTAATCGCCACACTGTCTTCCACAATGGTTGAACTAATTTATGTTGCAACCAACAGGGCAAAAGTGTTCCTTTTTCTCTGGAACCTCACCATCATCTGTTGTTTCTTGACTTTTTAATAATCATCATTATGGCTGGTGTTAGATGGTATATCATTATGATTTTGATTTATATTTCTCTAGCGATCAGTGATGTTGAGCTTTTTTTCATACGTCCGTTGCCTGCCTGAATGTCTTCTTTAGAGAAGTGTCTTTTAATGCCCTATGCCCATGTTTTTAGTGGTGTTTGTGTTTTCTTGTAAATTTAAGTTTCTTGTCGACTCTGGATATTAGACCTTTGTCAGATGGATAGATTGCAAAGATTTTCTCCCATTCTGTAGGTTGTCTCTTCACTCTGATGATAGTTTCTTTTACTGTGCAGAAGCTTTTAAGTTTAGTTAGATTCTATTTGTCAATTTTTGCTTTTGTTACAATTGCTTTTGGCGTTTTTGTCATAAAACCTCTCCCCGTGCCTATGTCCTGAATGGTATCACCTAGATTTCTTCAAGGGGTTTTATAGTTTTGGGTTTTGCTGAGTCTTTAATCCATCTTCAGTTAACTTTTGCATATGATGTAAGGGAGTGGTCCAGTACCAATTTTCTGCATATGGCTAACCAGTTCTCCCAGCACCATTTATTAAATAGGAAATCCTTTCCCCATTGCTTGATTTTGTCAGGTTTGCCAAAGATCAGATGCTTGTAGGTGTGCAGTCTTATTTCTGAGTTCTCTATCCTGTTGCAATGGTCTATGTGTCTGTATTTGTACCAGAACCACGCTTATTTGGTTGCTGTAGGTTTGCAGTATAGTTTGAAGTCAGGTAGCTGTGTCTATGTGTGTCATAAGAATAGTTACAATCTACTATATTATTAACTTTTAAGTATATAACACAGTATTATTAACTATAGTCTTCATGCTTTACATTAAATATTTACAACGTATTCCATAATTTTAATTTTGACTGTCTCCCCATATCCCTCACTTCCAAGCTTCTGTCAACCAGAATTCTTTCTGATTAGGATTGTCTTGGTTATACAGGCTCTTTTTTGGTTCCATATGAATTTTAAAATAGTTTCTTCTAATTCTGTGAAAAATGTCAATGATAGTTTAATGGGAATAGCATTGAATCTATGAATTACTTTGGTCAGTATGGCCATTTTCACAATATTGATACTTTCTATCCATGAGCATGGAATGTTTTTCCATTTGTTTGTGTCCTCTCTAATTTCCTTGAGCAGTGGGTTGTAGTTCTCCTTGAAGAGGGCCTTCACTTCCCTTGTTATCTGTATTCCTAGGTATTTTATTCTTTTTGTAGCAATTGTGAATGAGAGTTCATTCATGATTTGGTTCTCTGTTTGCCTGTTTGTTGGTGTATAGGAATGCTAGTGATTTTTGCACATTGATTTTTGTATTCTGAGAATTTGTGGAAGTTCTTTTCAGCTTAAGAAGTTTTCGGGCTGAGATGACAGGGTTTTCTAGATATAGGATCATGTCATCTGCAAACAAAGACAATTTGACGTCTTCTCTTCCTATTTGAATACATTTCTTTCTGTTGCCTGGTTGTGCTGGCCAGAACTTCCAGTACTATGTTGAATACAAGTGGTGAGAGAAGCCATCCTTGTCTTGTGCTAGTTTTCAAGGGGAATGCTTCCATCTTTTGCCCATTCAGTATGATACTGGCTGTGAATTTGTTATAGATATTATATTGAGGTATGTTCCTTCAACACCTAGTTTACTGAGAGTTTTTACATGAAGGGATGTTGAATTTTATTGAAGGCCTTTTCTGTGTCCATTTTAGATAAACATGTGGTTTGTGTCTTTAGTTCTGTTTATGTTATGAATGCCTTTTATTGATTTGCATATGCTGAACCAACCTTGCATCCTGGGGATGAAGCCAATTTGATTGTGGTGCGTAAGCTTTTTGATGTGCTGTTGGACTCAGTTTGCCAGTATTTTATTGAGGATTTTTGCATTGATGTTCTTCAGAGATATTGGCCTGGTTTTCGTTTTTTGTTGTATCTATGCCAAGTTTCTGTATCAGGATAATGCTGGCCTCATAAAATGAGTTAGAGAGGTGTCCCTCCTTTTCAATGACTTGGAATAGGTTCAAAAGAAATGGTAGCAACTCCTCTTTGCACCTCTGGTAGAAATCAGCTTTAAATCCATCTGGTCCTGGCCTTTCTTTTGTTAGTAAGCTATTTATTACTGCCTCTATTACAAAACTCGTTATTGGTCTATTCAGCAATTCAATTTCTTCCTGTTCAGTCTTGAGAGAATGTATGAATCCAGGAATTTATATATTTCTTCTAGATTTTCTAGTTTATGTGCATAGAGGTGTTTACAGTATTTTCTGATGGTTGTTTGTATTTCTGTAGGGTCAGTGGTAATATCCTCCTTATCATTTCTGATTATGTCTATTTGCTTCTTCTCTCTTTTCTTCTTTATTAGTCTAGATAGTGGTCTATCTATTCAAATGATTTTTTCCAAAAAAAAAACAGATCCTGGATTCATTGATTTTTGAAGGGTTTTTCATGTCTCTTTCAGTTCTGCTCTGATCTTGGTTATTTCTTGTCTTCTGCTAGTTTTGGGATTTATTTACTCTTTGTTCTCTAGTTCTTTTAATTGAGATGTTAAGTTGTTGTCTATAGATCTTTCTAGCTTTTTGATGTGGGCATTTAGTGCTATAAATTTCCCTGTTAACACTGCATTAGCTAAGTCCCATAGATTCTGGTATAATGACTCTTTGTTCTCATTAGTTTCAAGTAACTTCTTGATTTCTGCCTTAATCTCGTTATTTACTCAGAAGCCTTTCAGCGGCAGGTTGTTCAATTTCCATGTAGTTGTATGGTTTTGAGTGAGTTTCTTAATCTTGAGTTCTAATTTGATTGTGCTGTGGCCTGAGAGACCGTTATGATTTCAGTTCTTCTGCATTTCCTGAAGAGTGTTTTACTTCCAATTATGTGATCAATTTTAGAGTAAGTGCCATGTTGTGATGAGAAAAAAAGTATATTGTAGTTTTTTGGGGGGTGGTGGAGACTGACATCTTTTAAAAATAAAACAACAATGAAGTTTACCATACTGATTGACTCTCTCTTTCGTGAAAGATGTCTCTGGAGCATGCGATGCAATTTGAAAGCATTTTACCCACAGTATAACTTCTTTCAAAATTTGAGTCAGTCCTCCCAAATCCTGTTGTTGTTTTATCTACTAAGTTTATGTAAGACACTAAAATAACTTTTATCTTTTTTAATGACTTTCAAAGCATCTTTGCCAGGGTAGATTCCATCTCAGAAAACTTTCTTTTCTCATTCATAAGAAGCAACTTTTCATCCATTGAAGTTTTATCATGCGATTGTAGCAATTCATTCATAGCTTCTGGCTCTACTTCTAATTCTATTTCTCTTCCTACTTCCACATCTTCATTTACTTCTCCCACTAAATTTTTTTTTCTTAATTTTAAAAATGTTTATTTATTGTGAATACATAGTAGATGTATGAATGTATAGGGTACATCGATATTTTGATACAGGCATGCAATTTGTAATAATCACATTCAGGGTAAGTATCCATCACCTCAAGCACTAATCTTTTCTTTGTGTTACAAATAATCCAATTATACTCTTATTTGTTATAAAAAGTACAATAAATTATTGTTGATTGTGGTTGCCCTGTTCTATCAAATAATAGATCTTATTGAACTCTTTAAAGTCATCCATGAGTCTTGGAATCTACTTTTTCTAAACTCCTGTTAACGTTGATATTTTGAACAACTCCTGAGAATCACAAAACTTCTTAATGGCATCTATAAACCTTTCCAGAAGATTTCAAATTTCTTTTCCCAGAGGAATTACTATATATGAAATCCCTAGTATTAAAAAATTATTTATTAAATGATAAGTCTTGAAAGCTAAAATTCTTGATCCATGGCTGCTAATGGATATTGGTTAAAAGGCACGAAAACAACATTAATTTCCTTGTTCCATCTTCATCAAAGCTCTTGGATGACTAGAAGCATTGTTAATGAGCTGTATTATTGTGAAATAAATATTTACTTCTTAGGAGTAGATCTCAACAGTGGGCTTGAAATATTTAGTAAGCCAAGCTGTAGATAGATGTACTGTCATCCATGTTTTATTGCTCTGTTTAGAAAGCATAGGCAGAGGCAGGGCACCGTGGCTCACGCCTGTAATCCCAGCACTTCGGGAGGTGGAGGCGGGCAGATCACGATGTCAGATCAAGACCATCCTGGCTAACACGGTGAAACCCCATCTCTACTAAAAATACAAAAATTTAGCCAGGCGTGGTGGTGGGCGCCTGTAGTCCCAGCTACTCGGGAGGCTGAGGCAGGAGAGTGGCGTGAACCTGGGAGGCGGAGGTTGCAGTGAGCCGAGATCACGTAACTGCACTCCAGCCTGGGCGAGAGAGCGAGACTCCGTCTCAAAAAAAAAAAAAAAAGAAAGCATAAGCAGAGTAGATTTAACATAATTCTAAGGTCTCTAGGGTTTTCAGAATGGTAGTGAGCATTGGCTTCAACTTAAAGTCACCACTGCATTCCTCCCTTACAGGGGAGTCAGCCTGTCTTTGAAGCTTTGAAACCAGGCATTGACTTCTCCTGTTTAGCTCTGAATGCCCCAGATTGCATTTTCTGACAATATAAAGCTGTTTTATCAACACTGAAAAATCTGCCGTTTAGTGTAATCACGTTTATCGATCGATTGTCTTTGCTACTCCTTCTGGATAATATGCTGTTATCTACATCAGCACTTCAACGTTTATCTTGCACTTTTGTGTTATGCACATGGTTTCTTTCATTAAACCTCATGAACCAATCTTTGCTAGCTTTAAATTTTTCTTCTGCAGTTTCTTTACCTTTTTCACCCTTCATAGAATTAAAGAGATTTAAATCCTTGCTCTAGATTAAGGTTTCAGCTTAAGGGAGGGTTGTGGCTGGTTTCATCTTCTATCCAGACTATTAAAACATTCTCCCTATCAGCAATAAGGCTGTTTTTCTTTCTTATCATCTGTGTGTTCATTAAAATAGCATTCTTATTTCCTCCAAGAATTTTTCTTTTGCAGTTGGAACTTGGCAACTTATTTGACACAAAAGACCTAGCCTGCCTTGGCTCTCAGCATGCTTCGTCACTGAACTTAATCATTTTTAGTTTTTTATTTGAAGTGGGAGATGTATAACTAATCCTTTCACTTAAAAACTTAGAGACCATCGTAGGGTTTCTAATTGACCTAATTTAATATATTATAATATTGGTTTCTTTCAGCAAATAGGGGGTCCAGAGGACAAAGAGAGATATAAGGATATAGTGGTCAGTGGAGCAGTCAAAAGATACACATCATCAATTCAGTTCACTCTTTTATATGGATGTTGGTCATGGCATCCCAAAACAATTTTATTAGGAACATCAAAGATCACTGATTACATATGACCATTGTGATGCTTAATATTGAATGTCAAATTGATTGGATTGAAGGATGCAGAGTATTGTTCCTGGGTGTGTCTGTGAGGGTGTTGAAAAGGAGATTAACATTTGAGTCAGTGGGATGAGAGAGGCAGACCCACCCTCAATCTGCGTGGGCACCCTCTAATCAGCTGCCAAGGTGGCTAGGATAAAAACAGGCAGAAGAACGTGGGAGGACGGGACTGGCTGAATCTTCGGCCTTCGTCTTTCTGCCATGCTGGATGCTTCCTGCCCTCAAACATCAGACTCCAAATTCTTCAGCTTTTGGACTCGTGGACCTACACCAGTGGTTTGCCAGGGACTCTAGGACCTTCAGCCACAGACTGAAGGCTGCACTGTCGGCTTCCCTACTTTGGAGATTTTGGGACTCAGACTGGCTGCCTTGCTCCTCAGCTTGCAGATAACCTATTGTGGGATTTACCTTGAGATCATGTGAGTC